>NC_082728.1:48245281-49475935 GCF_030144855.1 Hypanus sabinus
GAGGGAATTGTAAATGTACTCCGTGATGGGAGGGAATTGTAAATGCACTCCGTGATGGAAGGGATTTGTAAATGCGCTCAGAGATCGGGAGAGTTTTGTAAATGCCCTCAGTGATGGGGATTTGTAAATTCACACAGTGTTGTGGATTTGTAAATACACTCTGTGATGGGGTGGATTCATAAATGCGCTCAGAGCTGTGCGGGATTTGTAAATTCACTCAGTGATGGGAGTGATTTATAAATTCACATAGTGATTTGAAGGATTTTTTAAATCCACTCAGTGATGCGGACGAATTTGCAAATTCACTCAGTGATGGGGAGGGGAGATTTGTAAATGCACTCCGTCATGAGGGGATTTGTAAAGTCACTCAGTGATGGGGAGGGATTTGTAAATGCACTCAGTGATGGGGCGGGATTCGTAAATTCACTCAGTGATGGGGAGGGATTTGTAAATACACTCAGTGATGGGGGGGGTTTGTAAATTCACTCAGTGATGGGGAGGAATTTTAAATGCACACTGTGATGCGGAGGAATTTGCAAATTCACTCAGTGATGGGGAGGGGAGATTTGTAAAGTCACTCAGTAATGGGGAAGGGGGATTTCTAAATGCACTCAGTCATGGGGAAGGGGGATTTCTAAATGCACTCAGTGATGGGGGGTTTGTAAATTCACTCAGTGATGTGGAGGAATTTTTAAATGCACACTGTGATGCGGAGGAATTTGCAAATTCACTCAGTGATGGGAGTGATTTATAAATTCACATAGTGATTTGAAGGATTTTTTAAATCCACTCAGTGATGCGGACGAATTTGCAAATTCACTCAGTGATGGGGAGGGGAGATTTGTAAATGCACTCCGTCATGAGGGGATTTGTAAAGTCACTCAGTGATGGGGAGGGATTTGTAAATGCACTCAGTGATGGGCGGGATTCGTAAATTCACTCAGTGATGGGAGGGATTTGTAAATACACTCAGTGATGGGGGGGTTGTAAATTCACTCAGTGATGGGGAGGAATTTTTAAATGCACACTGTGATGCGGAGGAATTTGCAAATTCACTCAGTGATGGGGAGGGGAGATTTGTAAAGTCACTCAGTAATGGGGAAGGGGGATTTCTAAATGCACTCAGTCATGGGGAAGGGGGATTTCTAAATGCACTCAGTGATGGGGGGGGTTTGTAAATTCACTCAGTGATGTGGAGGAATTTTTAAATGCACACTGTGATGCGGAGGAATTTGCAAAATTCACTCAGTGATGGGGAGGGATTTGTAAATGCACTCAGTGATGGGGCGGATTCGTAAGTTCACTCAGTGATGGGAGGGATTTGTAAATACACTCAGTGATGGGGGGGTTTGTAAATTCACTCAGTGATGGGGAGGAATTTTAAATGCACACTGTGATGCGGAGGAATTTGCAAATTCACTCAGTGATGGGGAGGGGAGATTTGTAAAGTCACTCAGTAATGGGGAAGGGGGATTTCTAAATGCACTCAGTCATGGGGAAGGGGGATTTCTAAATGCACTCAGTGATGGGGGGGTTTGTAAATTCACTCAGTGATGTGGAGGAATTTTTAAATGCACACTGTGATGCGGAGGAATTTGCAAATTCACTCAGTGATGGGAGTGATTTATAAATTCACATAGTGATTTGAAGGATTTTTTAAATCCACTCAGTGATGCGGACGAATTTGCAATTCACTCAGTGATGGGGAGGGGAGATTTGTAAATGCACTCCGTCATGAGGGGATTTGTAAAGTCACTCAGTGATGGGGAGGGATTTGTAAATGCACTCAGTGATGGGGCGGGATTCGTAAATTCACTCAGTGATGGGAGGGATTTGTAAATACACTCAGTGATGGGGGGTTTGTAAATTCACTCAGTGATGGGGAGGATTTTTAAATGCACACTGTGATGCGGAGGAATTTGCAAATTCACTCAGTGATGGGAGGGGAGATTTGTAAAGTCACTCAGTAATGGGGAAGGGGGATTTCTAAATGCACTCAGTCATGGGGAAGGGGGATTTCTAAATGCACTCAGTGATGGGGGGGTTTGTAAATTCACTCAGTGATGTGGAGGAATTTTTAAATGCACACTGTGATGCGGAGGAATTTGCAAATTCACTCAGTGATGGGAGTGATTTATAAATTCACATAGTGATTTGAAGGATTTTTTAAATCCACTCAGTGATGCGGACGAATTTGCAAATTCACTCAGTGATGGGGAGGGGAGATTTGTAAATGCACTCCGTCATGAGGGGATTTGTAAAGTCACTCAGTGATGGGGAGGGATTTGTAAATGCACTCAGTGATGGGGCGGGATTCGTAAATTCACTCAGTGATGGGAGGATTTTGTAAATACACTCAGTGATGGGGGGTTTGTAAATTCACTCAGTGATGGGAGGAATTTTTAAATGCACACTGTGATGCGGAGGAATTTGCAAATTCACTCAGTGATGGGGAGGGGAGATTTGTAAAGTCACTCAGTAATGGGGAAGGGGGATTTCTAAATGCACTCAGTCATGGGGAAGGGGGATTTCTAAATGCACTCAGTGATGGGGGGGTTTGTAAATTCACTCAGTGATGTGGAGGATTTTTAAATGCACACTGTGATGCGGAGGAATTTGCAAATTCACTCAGTGATGGGGAGGGGAGATTTGTAAATGCACTCATTGATGGGGAAGGGCTTTTGTAAATTCACTCAGTCATGGGGGGATTTGTAAATTCACTCAGTGATGGGAAGGGATTTGTAAATGCGCTCAGAGAATGGGGGAGTTTTGTAAATGCCCTCAATGATGTGGGGGATTTGTAAATTCACTCAGTGATGGTGAGGGATTGTAAATGCGCTCAGAGAATGGGAGAGTTTTGTAAATGCCCTTAATGATGTGGGGGATTTGTAAATTCACTCAGTGATGGGGAGGGTGATTTGTAAATGCACTCAGTCATGGGGAAGGGGGATTTCTAAATGCACTCAGTCATGGGGGGATTTGTAAAGTCACTCAGTGATGGGGAGGGATTTGTAAATTCTGTCAGTATTGGGGAGGGATTAGTAAATTCACACAGTGATAGGGAGGAGTTTCTAAATGCACTCAGTGATGTGGGGATTTGTAAATTCACTCAGTCATGGGAGGGATTTGTAAATTCTGTCAGTATTGGGGAGGATTAGTAAATTCACACAGTGATAGGGAGGAGTTTCTAAATGCACTCAGTGATGTGGGGATTTGTAAATCACTCAGTGTTGGGAGGGATTTGTAAATGCGCTCAGTGATGGGGAGGGATTTGTAAATGCGCTCAGAGATCGGGAGAGTTTTGTAAATGCCCTCAGTTATGGGAATGTGTAAATTCACACAGTGTTGTGGGATTTGTAAATGCACTCAGTGATGGGGCGGGATTTGTAAATGCGCTCAGTGATGGGGCGGGGTTTGCAAATTCACTCAGTGATGGGAGTGATTTATAAATTCACACAGTGATGGGAAGGAATTTCTAAATCCACTCAGTGATGCTGAGGAATTTGGAAATTCCCTCAGTGATGGGGAGGGGAGATTTTGTAAATGCACTCATTGATGGGGAAGGGTTTTTTGTAAATTCACTCAGTCATGGGGGATTTGTAAATTCACTCAGTGATGGGGAGGGATTTGTAAATGCGCTCAGAGAATGGGGGAGTTTTGTAAATGCGCTCAATGATGTGGGGGATTTGTAAATGCACTCAGTGATGTGGGGATTTGTAATTTCACTCAGTGTTGGGGAGGGAATTGTAAATGTACTCCGTGATGGGAGGGAATTGTAAATGCACTCCGTGATGGAAGGGATTTGTAAATGCGCTCAGAGATCGGGAGAGTTTTGTAAATGCCCTCAGTGATGGGGATTTGTAAATTCACACAGTGTTGTGGGATTTGTAAATACACTCTGTGATGGGGTGGATTCATAAATGCGCTCAGAGCTGTGCGGGATTTGTAAATTCACTCAGTGATGGGAGTGATTTATAAATTCACATAGTGATTTGAAGGAATTTTTAAATCCACTCAGTGATGCGGACGAATTTGCAAATTCACTCAGTGATGGGGAGGGGAGATTTGTAAATGCACTCCGTCATGAGGGGATTTGTAAAGTCACTCAGTGATGGGGAGGGATTTGTAAATGCACTCAGTGATGGGGCGGGATTCGTAAATTCACTCAGTGATGGGAGGATTTGTAAATACACTCAGTGATGGGGAGGTTTGTAAATTCACTCAGTGATGGGGAGGGGAGATTTGTAAATGCACTCAGTAATGGGGAAGGGGGATTTCTAAATGCACTCAGTCATGGGGAAGGGGGATTTCTAAATGCACTCAGTGATGGGGGGGTTTGTAAATTCACTCAGTGATGTGGAGGAATTTTTAAATGCACACTGTGATGCGGAGGAATTTGCAAATTCACTCAGTGATGGGGAGGGGAGATTTGTAAATGCACTCATTGATGGGGAAGGGCTTTTTGTAAATTCACTCAGTCATGGGGGGATTTGTAAATTCACTCAGTGATGGGAAGGGATTTGTAAATGCGCTCAGAGAATGGGGGAGTTTTGTAAATGCCCTCAATGATGTGGGGGATTTGTAAATTCACTCAGTGATGGTGAGGGATTTGTAAATGCGCTCAGAGAATGGGAGAGTTTTGTAAATGCCCTTAATGATGTGGGGGATTTGTAAATTCACTCAGTGATGGGGAGGGGTGATTTGTAAATGCACTCAGTCATGGGGAAGGGGGATTTCTAAATGCACTCAGTCATGGGGGGATTTGTAAAGTCACTCAGTGATGGGGAGGGATTTGTAAATTCTGTCAGTATTGGGGAGGGATTAGTAAATTCACACAGTGATAGGGAGGAGTTTCTAAATGCACTCAGTGATGTGGGGATTTGTAAATTCACTCAGTCATGGGGAGGGATTTGTAAATTCTGTCAGTATTGGGGAGGGATTAGTAAATTCACACAGTGATAGGGAGGAGTTTCTAAATGCACTCAGTGATGTGGGGATTTGTAAATTCACTCAGTGTTGGGAGGGATTTGTAAATGCACTCAGTGATGGGGCGGGATTTGTAAATGCACTCAGTGATGGGGCGGGATTTGTAAATGCGCTCAGTGATGGGTGGGATTTGTAAATTATCACAGTGATAGGGAGGGGTCTCTAAATGCACGCAGTGATGGGGAGAGATTTTTGAATGCATTCAGTGATGGGGATTTGTAAATGCGCTCAGTGATGGGGAAGGGGGATTTGTAAATGCTCTCCGTCATGGGGGGATTTGTAAAGTCACTCAGTGATGGGGTGGATTCATAAATGCGCTCAGAGATGTGGGGGATTTGTAAAGGCGCTCAGTGATGGGGCGGGATTTGTAAATTCACTCAGTGATGGGAGTGATTTGTAAACTCTAACAGTGATGGGGATGAATTTTTAAATCCACTCAGTGATGCGGAGGAATTTGGAAATTCACTCATTAATGGGGAGGGGAGATTTCTAAATGCACTCAGTGATGGGGAAGGGTTTTTTGTAAATGCACTCCGACATGGGGGGAATTTGTAAATTCACTCAGTGATGGGAGTGATTTATAAATTCACACAGTGATGGGAAGGAATTTTTAAATCCACTCAGTGATGCTGAGGAATTTGGAAATTCACTCATTGATGGGGAAGGGTTTTTTGTAAATGCACTCCATCATGGGGGGATTTGTAAATTCACTCAGTGATGGGGTGGGTTTGTAAATTCACTCAGTGATGGGGAGGGATTTCTAAATTCTCACAGTGATGGGGTGGATTCATAAATGCGCTCAGAGATGTGGGGTATTTGTAAATACGCTCAGTGATGGGGCGAGATTTGTAAATTCACTCACTGATGGGAGGGACTTGTAAATTCACGCAGTGATGGGGAGAGATTCGTAAATGCGATCAGTGATGGGGAGGGGAGATTTGTTAATTTACTCAGTGATGGGGAAGGGGGATTTGTAAATGCACTCAGTCATGGGGGGATTTGTAAATTCACACAGTGATGGGAGGAAATTTTAAATCCACTCATTGATGCGGAGGAATTTGAAAATTCACTCACTGATGGTGAGGAGAGATTTGTAAATTCACTCAGTGATGGGGAAGGGGGAATTGTAAATGCACTCTGTCATGGGGGGATTTGTAAAGTCACTCAGTGATGGGGAGGGATTTGTAAATTCAGTCAGTAATGGGGAGGGATTTGTAAATTCACACAGTGATAGGTAGGGGTTTGTAAATGCACTCAGTGATGTGGGGATTTATAAATTCACTCAATGATGGAGAGGGATTTGTAAATGCACTCCATGTTGGGAGAGATTTGTAAATGCGCTCAGAGAATGGGAGAGTTTTCTAAATGCCCTCAGTGTTGTGGGGGATTTGTAAATTCACACAGTGATGGGGAGGGATTCGTAAATGCGCTCAGCGATGGGGAGGGATTTGTAAATGCGATAAGCGATGGGGAGTTATGTGTAAATGCATTCAGTGATGGGGATTTGTAAATTCACACAGTGTTGTGAGATTTGTAAATACACTCAGTGATGGAGTGGATTCATAAATGTGCTCAGAGATGTGGGGGATTTGTAAATGCGCTCAGTGATGGGGCAGGGTTTGCAAATTCACTCAGTGATGGGAGTGATTTATAAATTCACACAGTGATGGGAAGGAATTTTTAAATCCACTCAGTGATGCGGAGGAATTTGGAAATTCCCTCAGTGATGGGGAGGGGAGATTTGTAAATGCACTCATTGATGGGGAAGGGTTTTTTGTAAATGCACTCAGTCATGGGGGGATTTGTAAATTCACTCAGTGATGGTGAGGGATTTGTAAATGCGCTCAGAGAATGGGAGAGTTTTGTAAATGCCCTTAATGATGTGGGGGATTTGTAAATTCACTCAGTGATGGGGAGGGATTTGTAAATGCACTCAGTGATGGGGAAGGGGGATTTGTAAAGGCACTCAGTTATGGGAGGATTTGTAAATTCACTCAGTGATGGGGAGGGGTTTGTAAATGCACTCAGTGATCTGGGGATTTGTAATTTCACTCAGTGTTGGGGAGGGAATTGTAAATGCTCTCAGTGATGGGAGGGAATTGTAAATGCACTCCGTGATGGAAGGGATTTGTAAATGCGCTCAGAGATCAAGAGAGTTTTGTAAATGCCCTCAGTTATGGGGATTTGTAAATTCACACAGTGTTGTGGGATCTGTAAATACACTCTGTGATGGGGTGGATTCATAAATGCGCTCAGAGCTGTGGGGGATTTGTAAAGGCGCTCAGTGATGCGGCGGGATTTGTAAATTCACTCAGTGATGGGAGTGATTTATAAATTCACATAGTGATGGGAAGGAATTTTTAAATCCACTCAGTGATGCGGAGGAATTTGCAAATTCACTCAGTGATGGGGAGGGGAGATTTGTAAATGCACTCCGTCATGAGGGGATTTGTAAAGTCACTCAGAGATGGGGAGGGATTTGTAAATGCGATCAGTGATGGGGCGGGATTCGTAAATACACTAAGTGATGGGGGTGGTTTGCAAATGCACTCAGTGATGGGCAAGGGGGATTTCTAAATGCACTCAGTCATGGGGGGATTTGTAAAGTCACTCAGTGATGGGGAGGGATTTGTAAAAGCACTCAGTGATGTGGGGGATTTGTAAATTCACTCAGTCATGGGGAGGGATTTGTAAATTCTGTCAGTATTGGGGAGGGATTAGTAAATTCACACAGTGATAGGGAGGAGTTTCTAAATGCACTCAGTGATGTGGGGATTTGTAAATTCACTCAGTGTTGGGAGGGATTTGTAAATGCGCTCAGTGATGGGGAGGGATTTGTAAATGCGCTCAGAGATCGGGAGAGTTTTGTAAATGCCCTCAGTTATGGGAATGTGTAAATTCACACAGTGTTGTGGGATTTGTAAATGCACTCAGTGATGGGGCGGGATTTGTAAATGCACTCAGTGATGGGGCGGGATTTGTAAATGCGCTCAGTGATGGGGCGGGGTTTGCAAATTCACTCAGTGATGGGAGTGATTTATAAATTCACACAGTGATGGGAAGGAATTTCTAAATCCACTCAGTGATGCTGAGGAATTTGGAAATTCCCTCAGTGATGGGGAGGGGAGATTTGTAAATGCACTCATTGATGGGGAAGGGTTTTTTGTAAATTCACTCAGTGATGGGGAGGGATTTGTAAATGCGCTCAGAGAATGGGGGAGTTTTGTAAATGCGCTCAATGATGTGGGGGATTTGTAAATGCACTCAGTGATGTGGGGATTTGTAATTTCACTCAGTGTTGGGGAGGGAATTGTAAATGTACTCCGTGATGGGAGGGAATTGTAAATGCACTCCGTGATGGAAGGGATTTGTAAATGCGCTCAGAGATCGGGAGAGTTTTGTAAATGCCCTCAGTGATGGGGATTTGTAAATTCACACAGTGTTGTGGGATTTGTAAATACACTCTGTGATGGGGTGGATTCATAAATGCGCTCAGAGCTGTGCGGGATTTGTAAATTCACTCAGTGATGGGAGTGATTTATAAATTCACATAGTGATTTGAAGGATTTTTTAAATCCACTCAGTGATGCGGACGAATTTGCAAATTCACTCAGTGATGGGGAGGGGAGATTTGTAAATGCACTCCGTCATGAGGGGATTTGTAAAGTCACTCAGTGATGGGGAGGGATTTGTAAATGCACTCAGTGATGGGGCGGGATTCGTAAATTCACTCAGTGATGGGAGGGATTTGTAAATACACTCAGTGATGGGGGGGTTTGTAAATTCACTCAGTGATGGGGAGGAATTTTTAAATGCACACTGTGATGCGGAGGAATTTGCAAATTCACTCAGTGATGGGGAGGGGAGATTTGTAAAGTCACTCAGTAATGGGGAAGGGGGATTTCTAAATGCACTCAGTCATGGGGAAGGGGGATTTCTAAATGCACTCAGTGATGGGGGGGTTTGTAAATTCACTCAGTGATGTGGAGGAATTTTTAAATGCACACTGTGATGCGGAGGAATTTGCAAATTCACTCAGTGATGGGGAGGGGAGATTTGTAAATGCACTCATTGATGGGGAAGGGTTTTTTGTAAATTCACTCAGTCATGGGGGGATTTGTAAATTCACTCAGTGATGGGGAGGGATTTGTAAATGCGCTCAGAGAATGGGGGAGTTTTGTAAATGCCCTCAATGATGTGGGGGATTTGTAAATTCACTCAGTGATGGTGAGGGATTTGTAAATGCGCTCAGAGAATGGGAGAGTTTTGTAAATGCCCTTAATGATGTGGGGGATTTGTAAATTCACTCAGTGATGGGGAGGGGTGATTTGTAAATTCACTCAGTGATGGGGAGGGGTGATTTGTAAATGCACTCAGTCATGGGGAAGGGGGATTTCTAAATGCACTCAGTCATGGGGGGATTTGTAAAGTCACTCAGTGATGGGGAAGGGGGATTTCTAAATGCACTCAGTCATGGGGAAGGGGGATTTCTAAATGCACTCAGTGATGGGGGGGTTTGTAAATTCACTCAGTGATGTGGAGGAATTTTTAAATCCACTCATTGATGCGGAGGAATTTGCAAATTCACTCAGTGATGGGGAGGGGAGATTTGTAAATGCACTCAGTGATGGGCAAGGGGGATTTGTAAATGCACTCCGTCATGAGGGGATTTGTAAAGTCACTCAGTGATGGGGAGGGATTTGTAAATGCACTCAGTGATGGGGCGGGATTCGTAAATTCACTCAGTGATGGGAGGGATTTGTAAATACACTCAGTGATGGGGGGGTTTGTAAATTCACTCAGTGATGGGGAGGAATTTTTAAATGCACACTGTGATGCGGAGGAATTTGCAAATTCACTCAGTGATGGGGAGGGGAGATTTGTAAAGTCACTCAGTAATGGGGAAGGGGGATTTCTAAATGCACTCAGTCATGGGGAAGGGGGATTTCTAAATGCACTCAGTGATGGGGGGGTTTGTAAATTCACTCAGTGATGTGGAGGAATTTTTAAATGCACACTGTGATGCGGAGGAATTTGCAAATTCACTCAGTGATGGGGAGGGGAGATTTGTAAATGCACTCATTGATGGGGAAGGGTTTTTTGTAAATTCACTCAGTCATGGGGGGATTTGTAAATTCACTCAGTGATGGGGAGGGATTTGTAAATGCGCTCAGAGAATGGGGGAGTTTTGTAAATGCCCTCAATGATGTGGGGGATTTGTAAATTCACTCAGTGATGGGGAGGGATTTGTAAATGCACTCAGTGATGGGGAGGGGAGATTTGTAAATGCACTCATTGATGGGGAAGGGTTTTTTGTAAATGCACTCAGTCATGGGGGGATTTGTAAATTCACTCAGTGATGGGGAGGGATTTGTAAATGCGCTCAGAGAATGGGAGAGTTTTGTAAATGCCCTCAATGATGTGGGGGATTTGTAAATTCACTCAGTGATGGGGAGGGATTTGTAAATTCAGTCAGTAATGGGGAGGGATTTGTAAATTCACACAGTGATAGGTAGGGGTTTGTAAATGCACTCAGTGATGTGGGGATTTATAAATTCACTCAATGATTGAGAGGGATTTGTAAATGCACTCCATGATGGGAGAGTTTTGTAAATGCGCTCAGAGAATGGCAGAGTTTTCTAAATGCCCTCAGTGTTGTGGGGGATTTGTAAATTCACACAGTGATGGGGAGGGATTCGTAAATGCGCTCAGCGATGGGGAGGGATTTGTAAATGCGATAAGCGATGGGGAGTTATGTGTAAATGCATTCAGTGATGGGGATTTGTAAATTCACACAGTGTTGTGAGATTTGTAAATACACTCAGTGATGGAGTGGATTCATAAATGTGCTCAGAGATGTGGGGGATTTGTAAATGCGCTCAGTGATGGGGCGGGGTTTGCAAATTCACTCAGTGATGCGAGTGATTTATAAATTCACACAGAGATGGGAAGGAATTTTTATATCCACTCAGTGATGCGGAGGAATTTGGAAATTCCCTCAGTGATGGGGAGGGGAGATTTGTAAATGCACTCATTGATGGGGAAGGGTTTTTTGTAAATTCACTCAGTCATGGGGGGATTTGTAAATTCACTCAGTGATGGGGAGGGATTTGTAAATGCGCTCAGAGAATGGGGGAGTTTTGTAAATGCGCTCAATGATGTGGGGGATTTGTAAATGCACTCAGTGATGTGGGGATTTGTAATTTCACTCAGTGTTGGGGAGGGAATTGTAAATGTACTCCGTGATGGGAGGGAATTGTAAATGCACTCCGTGATGGAAGGGATTTGTAAATGCGCTCAGAGATCGGGAGAGTTTTGTAAATGCCCTCAGTGATGGGGATTTGTAAATTCACACAGTGTTGTGGGATTTGTAAATACACTCTGTGATGGGGTGGATTCATAAATGCGCTCAGAGCTGTGCGGGATTTGTAAATTCACTCAGTGATGGGAGTGATTTATAAATTCACATAGTGATTTGAAGGAATTTTTAAATCCACTCAGTGATGCGGACGAATTTGCAAATTCACTCAGTGATGGGGAGGGGAGATTTGTAAATGCACTCAGTCATGAGGGGATTTGTAAAGTCACTCAGTGATGGGGAGGGATTTGTAAATGCACTCAGTGATGGGGCGGGATTCGTAAATTCACTCAGTGATGGGAGGGATTTGTAAATACACTCAGTGATGGGGGGGTTTGTAAATTCACTCAGTGATGGGGAGGAATTTTTAAATGCACACTGTGATGCGGAGGAATTTGCAAATTCACTCAGTGATGGGGAGGGGAGATTTGTAAAGTCACTCAGTAATGGGGAAGGGGGATTTCTAAATGCACTCAGTCATGGGGAAGGGGGATTTCTAAATGCACTCAGTGATGGGGGGGTTTGTAAATTCACTCAGTGATGTGGAGGAATTTTTAAATCCACTCATTGATGCGGAGGAATTTGCAAATTCACTCAGTGATGGGGAGGGGAGATTTGTAAATGCACTCAGTGATGGGCAAGGGGGATTTGTAAATGCACTCCGTCATGAGGGGATTTGTAAAGTCACTCAGTGATGGGGAGGGATTTGTAAATGCACTCAGTGATGGGGCGGGATTCGTAAATTCACTCAGTGATGGGAGGGATTTGTAAATACACTCAGTGATGGGGGGGTTTGTAAATTCACTCAGTGATGGGGAGGAATTTTTAAATGCACACTGTGATGCGGAGGAATTTGCAAATTCACTCAGTGATGGGGAGGGGAGATTTGTAAAGTCACTCAGTAATGGGGAAGGGGGATTTCTAAATGCACTCAGTCATGGGGAAGGGGGATTTCTAAATGCACTCAGTGATGGGGGGGTTTGTAAATTCACTCAGTGATGTGGAGGAATTTTTAAATGCACACTGTGATGCGGAGGAATTTGCAAATTCACTCAGTGATGGGGAGGGGAGATTTGTAAATGCACTCATTGATGGGGAAGGGTTTTTTGTAAATTCACTCAGTCATGGGGGGATTTGTAAATTCACTCAGTGATGGGGAGGGATTTGTAAATGCGCTCAGAGAATGGGGGAGTTTTGTAAATGCCCTCAATGATGTGGGGGATTTGTAAATTCACTCAGTGATGGGGAGGGATTTGTAAATGCACTCAGTGATGGGGAGGGGAGATTTGTAAATGCACTCATTGATGGGGAAGGGTTTTTTGTAAATGCACTCAGTCATGGGGGGATTTGTAAATTCACTCAGTGATGGGGAGGGATTTGTAAATGCGCTCAGAGAATGGGAGAGTTTTGTAAATGCCCTCAATGATGTGGGGGATTTGTAAATTCACTCAGTGATGGGGAGGGATTTGTAAATTCAGTCAGTAATGGGGAGGGATTTGTAAATTCACACAGTGATAGGTAGGGGTTTGTAAATGCACTCAGTGATGTGGGGATTTATAAATTCACTCAATGATTGAGAGGGATTTGTAAATGCACTCCATGATGGGAGAGTTTTGTAAATGCGCTCAGAGAATGGCAGAGTTTTCTAAATGCCCTCAGTGTTGTGGGGGATTTGTAAATTCACACAGTGATGGGGAGGGATTCGTAAATGCGCTCAGCGATGGGGAGGGATTTGTAAATGCGATAAGCGATGGGGAGTTATGTGTAAATGCATTCAGTGATGGGGATTTGTAAATTCACACAGTGTTGTGAGATTTGTAAATACACTCAGTGATGGAGTGGATTCATAAATGTGCTCAGAGATGTGGGGGATTTGTAAATGCGCTCAGTGATGGGGCGGGGTTTGCAAATTCACTCAGTGATGCGAGTGATTTATAAATTCACACAGAGATGGGAAGGAATTTTTATATCCACTCAGTGATGCGGAGGAATTTGGAAATTCCCTCAGTGATGGGGAGGGGAGATTTGTAAATGCACTCATTGATGGGGAAGGGTTTTTTGTAAATTCACTCAGTCATGGGGGGATTTGTAAATTCACTCAGTGATGGGGAGGGATTTGTAAATGCGCTCAGAGAATGGGGGAGTTTTGTAAATGCGCTCAATGATGTGGGGGATTTGTAAATGCACTCAGTGATGTGGGGATTTGTAATTTCACTCAGTGTTGGGGAGGGAATTGTAAATGTACTCCGTGATGGGAGGGAATTGTAAATGCACTCCGTGATGGAAGGGATTTGTAAATGCGCTCAGAGATCGGGAGAGTTTTGTAAATGCCCTCAGTGATGGGGATTTGTAAATTCACACAGTGTTGTGGGATTTGTAAATACACTCTGTGATGGGGTGGATTCATAAATGCGCTCAGAGCTGTGCGGGATTTGTAAATTCACTCAGTGATGGGAGTGATTTATAAATTCACATAGTGATTTGAAGGAATTTTTAAATCCACTCAGTGATGCGGACGAATTTGCAAATTCACTCAGTGATGGGGAGGGGAGATTTGTAAATGCACTCAGTCATGAGGGGATTTGTAAAGTCACTCAGTGATGGGGAGGGATTTGTAAATGCACTCAGTGATGGGGCGGGATTCGTAAATTCACTCAGTGATGGGAGGGATTTGTAAATACACTCAGTGATGGGGGGGTTTGTAAATTCACTCAGTGATGGGGAGGAATTTTTAAATGCACACTGTGATGCGGAGGAATTTGCAAATTCACTCAGTGATGGGGAGGGGAGATTTGTAAAGTCACTCAGTAATGGGGAAGGGGGATTTCTAAATGCACTCAGTCATGGGGAAGGGGGATTTCTAAATGCACTCAGTGATGGGGGGGGTTTGTAAATTCACTCAGTGATGTGGAGGAATTTTTAAATGCACACTGTGATGCGGAGGAATTTGCAAATTCACTCAGTGATGGGGAGGGGAGATTTGTAAATGCACTCATTGATGGGGAAGGGTTTTTTGTAAATTCACTCAGTCATGGGGGGATTTGTAAATTCACTCAGTGATGGGGAGGGATTTGTAAATGCGCTCAGAGAATGGGGGAGTTTTGTAAATGCCCTCAATGATGTGGGGGATTTGTAAATTCACTCAGTGATGGTGAGGGATTTGTAAATGCGCTCAGAGAATGGGAGAGTTTTGTAAATGCCCTTAATGATGTGGGGGATTTGTAAATTCACTCAGTGATGGGGAGGGGTGATTTGTAAATGCACTCAGTCATGGGGAAGGGGGATTTCTAAATGCACTCAGTCATGGGGGGATTTGTAAAGTCACTCAGTGATGGGGAGGGATTTGTAAATTCTGTCAGTATTGGGGAGGGATTAGTAAATTCACACAGTGATAGGGAGGAGTTTCTAAATGCACTCAGTGATGTGGGGATTTGTAAATTCACTCAGTGTTGGGAGGGATTTGTAAATGCGCTCAGAGATCGGGAGAGTTTTGTAAATGCCCTCAGTTATGGGAATGTGTAAATTCACACAGTGTTGTGGGATTTGTAAATGCACTCAGTGATGGGGCGGGATTTGTAAATGCGCTCAGTGATGGGTGGGATTTGTGAATTCAATCAATTATGTGGGGATTTTTAAATGAACAGTGGTACGGAGGTATTTTTAAATTCACTCACTGATTGGGGGATTTGTAAATGCACTCAGTGATTGGGAAGGGAGGGATTCCTAAATGCACTCAGAGATGGGGAGGGAGTTTTAAATGTGCTCAGTGATGTGGAGCGGTTTGTAAAATAACTCAGTGATGGGTGGATTTGCAAATTCACTCAGTGATGGGGAGGGGAGATTTGTAAATGCAGTCAGTCATGGGGGGATTAGTAAAGTCACTTAGTGATGGGGAGGGATTTGTAAATGCACTCAGTAATGGGGAGGGATTTGTAAATTATCACAGTGATAGGGAGGGGTCTCTAAATGCACTCAGTGATGGGGAGAGATTTTTGAATGCATTCAGTGATGGGGATTTGTAAATGCGCTCAGTGATGGGGAAGGGGGATTTGTAAATGCTCTCCGTCATGGGGGGATTTGTAAAGTCACTCAGTGATGGGGTGGATTCATAAATGCGCTCAGAGATGTGGGGGATTTGTAAAGGCGCTCAGTGATGGGGCGGGATTTGTAAATTCACTCAGTGATGGGAGTGATTTGTAAACTCTAACAGTGATGGGGATGAATTTTTAAATCCACTCAGTGATGCGGAGGAATTTGGAAATTCACTCATTAATGGGGAGGGGAGATTTCTAAATGCACTCAGTGATGGGGAAGGGTTTTTTGTAAATGCACTCCGACATGGGGGGAATTTGTAAATTCACTCAGTGATGGGAGTGATTTATAAATTCACACAGTGATGGGAAGGAATTTTTAAATCCACTCAGTGATGCTGAGGAATTTGGAAATTCACTCATTGATGGGGAAGGGTGTTTTGTAAATGCACTCCATCATGGGGGGATTTGTAAATTCACTCAGTGATGGGGTGGGGTTTGTAAATTCACTCAGTGATGGGGAGGGATTTGTAAATTCACGCAGTGATGGGGAGAGATTCGTAAATGCGATCAGTGATGGGGAGGGGAGATTTGTTAATTTACTCAGTGATGGGGAAGGGGGATTTGTAAATCCACTCAGTCATGGGGGGATTTGTAAATTCACACAGTGATGGGAGGAAGTTTTAAATCCACTCATTGATGCGGAGGAATTTGAAAATTCACTCAGTGATGGTGAGGAGAGATTTGTAAATTCACTCAGTGATGAGGAAGGGGGAATTGTAAATGCACTCCGTCATGGGGGGATTTGTAAAGTCACTCAGTGATGGGGAGGGATTTGTAAATTCAGTCAGTAATGGGGAGGGATTTGTAAATTCACACAGTGATAGGTAGGGGTTTGTAAATGCACTCAGTGATGTGGGGATTTATAAATTCACTCAATGATGGAGAGGGATTTGTAAATGCACTCCATGATGGGAAAGATTTGTAAATGCCCTCAGTGTTGTGGGGGATTTGTAAATTCACACAGTGATGGGGAGGGATTTGTAAATGCGATAAGCGATGGGGAGTTATGTGTAAATGCATTCAGTGATGGGGATTTGTAAATTCACACAGTGTTGTGAGATTTGTAAATACACTCAGTGATGGAGTGGATTCATAAATGTGCTCAGAGATGTGGGGGATTTGTAAATGCGCTCAGTGATGGGGCGGGGTTTGCAAATTCACTCAGTGATGGGAGTGATTATAAATTCACACAGTGATGGGAAGGAATTTTTAAATCCACTCAGTGATGCGGAGGAATTTGGAAATTCCCTCAGTGATGGGGAGGGGAGATTTGTAAATGCACTCATTGATGGGGAAGGGTTTTTTGTAAATGCACTCAGTCATGGGGGGATTTGTAAATTCACTCAGTGATGGGGAGGGATTTGTAAATGCGCTCAGAGAATGGGAGAGTTTTGTAAATGCCCTCAATGATGTGGGGGATTTGTAAATTCACTCAGTGATGGGGAGGGATTTGTAAATGCACTCAGTGAAGGGGAGGGTAGATTTGTAAATGCACTCAGTTATGGGAGGATTTGTAAATGCGCTCAGAGAATGGGAGAGTTTTGTAAATGCCCTCAATGATGTGGGGGATTTGTAAATTCACTCAGTGATGGGGAGGGATTTGTAAATGCACTCAGTGAAGGGGAGGGTAGATTTGTAAATGCACTCAATTATGGGAGGATTTGTAAATTCACTCAGTGATGGGGAGGAATTTTTAAATGCACACTGTGATGTGGAGGAACTTGCAAATTCACTCAGTGATGGGGAGGGGAGATTTCTAAATGCACTCAGAGATGGGGAGTGAGTTTTAAATGTGCTCAGTGATGTGGAGCGGTTTGTAAAATAACTCAGTGATGGGGGGATTTGCAAATTCACTCAGTGATGGGGAGGGGAGATTTGTAAATGCAGTCAGTCATGGG
Source organism: Hypanus sabinus (assembly GCF_030144855.1). NCBI lineage: Eukaryota > Metazoa > Chordata > Chondrichthyes > Myliobatiformes > Dasyatidae > Hypanus > Hypanus sabinus. The sequence goes on from NC_082728.1 coordinate 48,262,618, forward strand.
GGGATTAGTAAAGTCACTTAGTGATGGGGAGGGATTTGTAAATGCACTCAGTAATGGGGAGGGATTTGTAAATTAACACAGTGATAGGGAGGGGTCTCTAAATGCACTCAGTGATGGGGAGAGATTTTTGAATGCATTCAGTGATGGGGATTTGTAAATGCGCTCAGTGATGGGGAAGGGGGATTTGTAAATGCTCTCCGTCATGGGGGGATTTGTAAAGTCACTCTGTGATGGGGTGGATTCATAAATGCGCTCAGAGCTGTGCGGGATTTGTAAAGGCGCTCAGTGATGCGGCGGGATTTGTAAATTCACTCAGTGATGGGAGTGATTTATAAATTCACATAGTGATGGGGAGGAATTTTTAAATGCACGCTGTGATGCGGAGGAATTTGCAAATTCACTCAGTGATGGGGAGGGGAGATTTGTAAATGCACTCAGTAATGGGGAAGGGGGATTTCTAAATGCACTCAGTCATGGGGGGATTTGTAAAGTCACTCAGTGATGGGGAGGGATTTGTAAAAGCACTCAGTGATGGGGAAGTGGGATTTGTAAATGCACTCAGTCATGGGGAAGAGGGATTTGTAAATGCACTCAGTCATGGGGGGATTTGTAAATTCACTCAGTCATGGGGAGGGATTTGTAAATGCGCTCAGAGAATGGGAGAGTCTTGTAAATGCCCTCAATGATGTGGGGGATTTGTAAATTCACTCAGTGATGGGGAGGGGAGATTTGTAAATGCACTCAGTGATGGGGAAGGGGGATTTGTAAATGCACTCAGTTATGGGAGGATTTGTAAATTCACTCAGTGATGGGGAGGAATTTTTAAATGCACACTGTGATGTGGAGGAACTTGCAAATTCACTCAGTGATGGGGAGGGGAGATTTGTAAATGCACTCAGTAATGGGGAAGGGGGATTTCTAAATGCACTCAGTCATGGGGGGATTTGTAAAGTCACTCAGTGATGGGGAGGGATTTGTAAAAGCACTCAGTGATGGGGAAGTGGGATTTGTAAATGCACTCAGTCATGGGGAAGAGGGATTTGTAAATGCACTCAGTCATGGGGGGATTTGTAAATTCACTCAGTCATGGGGAGGGATTTGTAAATGCGCTCAGAGAATGGGGAGTCTTGTAAATGCCCTCAATGATGTGGGGGATTTGTAAATTCACTCAGTGATGGGGAGGGGAGATTTGTAAATGCACTCAGTGATGGGGAAGGGGGATTTGTAAATGCACTCAGTTATGGGAGGATTTGTAAATTCACTCAGTGATGGGGAGGGGTTTGTAAATTCACTCAGTGATGGGGAGGGATTTGTAAATTCACACAGTGATAGGGAGGGGTTTGTAAATGCACTCAGTGATGTGGGGATTTGTAAATTCACTCAGTGTTGGGGAGGAATTTGTAAATGCACTCCGTGATGGGAGCAATTTCTAAATGTGCTCCGAGATGGGGAGAGTTTTGTAAATGCACTCAGTGATGTTGGGGATTTGTAATTTCACTCAGTGTGGGGGAGGGAATTGTAAATGTACTCCGTGATGGGAGGGAATTGTAAATGCACTCCGTGATGGAAGGATTTGTAAATGCGCTCAGAGATCGAGAGAGTTTTGTAAATGCCCTCAGTTATGGGGATTTGTAAATTCACACAGTGTTGTGGGATCTGTAAATACACTCTGTGATGCGGTGGATTCATAAATGCGCTCAGAGCTGTGGGGGATTTGTAAAGGCGCTCAGTGATGCGGCGGGATTTGTAAATTCACTCAGTGATGGGGAGGGGAGATTTGTAAATGCGCTCAGTCATGAGGGGATTTGTAAAGTTACTCAGTGATGGGGAGGGATTTGTAAATGCGATCAGTGATGGGGCGGGATTCGTAAATTCACTCAGTGATGGGACGGATTTGTAAATACACAGTGACGGGAGGGTTTGTAAATTCACTCAGTGATGCGGAGGAATTTGCAAATTCACTCAGTGATGGGGAGGGGAGATTTGTAAATGCACTCAGTAATGGGGAAGGGGGATTTCTAAATGCACTCAGTCATGGGGGGATTTGTAAAGTCACTCAGTGATGGGGAGGGATTTGTAAAAGCACTCAGTGATGGGGAAGTGGGATTTGTAAATGCACTCAGTCATGGGGAAGAGGGTTTTGTAAATGCACTCAGTCATGGGGGGATTTGTAAATTCACTCAGTCATGGGGAGGGATTTGTAAATTCTGTCAGTATTGGGGAGGGATTAGTAAATTCACACAGTGATAGGGAGGAGTTTCTAAATGCACTCAGTGATGTGGGGATTTGTAAATTCACTCAGTGTTGGGAGGGATTTGTAAATGCACTCCGTGATGGAAGGGATTTGTAAATGCGCTCAGAGATCGAGAGAGTTTTGTAAATGCCCTCAGTTATGGGAATGTGTAAATTCACACAGTGTTGTGGGATTTGTAAATGCACTCAGTGATGTGGCGGGATTTGTAAATGCACTCAGTGATGGGGCGGGATTTGTAAATGCGCTCAGTGATGGGTGGGATTTGTGAATTCAATCAGTTATGTGGGGATTTGTAAATGAACAGTGGTACAGAGGTATTTTTAAATTCACTCACTGATTGGGGGATTTGTAAATGCACTCAGTGATTGGGAAGGGAGGGATTTCTAAATGCACTCAGAGATGGGGAGGGCGTTTTAAATGTGCTCAGTGATGTGGAGCGGTTTGTAAAATAACTCAGTGATGGGGGGATTTGCAAATTCACTCAGTGATGGGGAGGGGAGATTTGTAAATGCAGTCAGTCATGGGGAGGGATTTGTAAATTAACACAGTGATAGGGAGGGGTCTCTAAATGCACTCAGTGATGGGGAGAGATTTTTGAATGCATTCAGTGATGGGGATTTGTAAATGCGCTCAGGGATGGGGAAGGGGGATTTGTAAATGCACTCCGTCATGGGGGGATTTGTAAAGTCACTCAGTGATGGGGTGGATTCATAAATGCGCTCAGAGATGTGGGGGATTTGTAAAGGCGCTCAGTGATGGGGCGGGATTTGTAAATTCACTCAGTGATGGGAGTGATTTGTAAACTCTAACAGTGATGGGGATGAATTTTTAAATCCACTCAGTGATGCGGAGGAATTTGGAAATTCACTCATTAATGGGGAGGGGAGATTTCTAAATGCACTCAGTGATGGGGAAGGGTTTTTTGTAAATGCACTCCGACATGGGGGGAATTTGTAAATTCACTCAGTGATGGGAGTGATTTATAAATTCACACAGTGATGGGAAGGAATTTTTAAATCCACTCAGTGATGCTGAGGAATTTGTAAATTCACTCAGTGATGGGGAGGGATTTGTAAATTCTCACAGTGATGGGGTGGATTCATAAATGCGCTCAAAGTTGTGGGGTATTTGTAAATACGCTCAGTGATGGGGCGAGATTTGTAAATTCACTCACTGATGGGAGGGACTTGTAAATTCACGCAGTGATGGGGAGAGATTCGTAAATGCGATCAGTGATAGGGAGGGGAGATTTGTAAATGCACTCAGTGATGGGGAAGGGGGATTTGTAAATGCACTCAGTTATGGGAGGATTTGTAAATTCACTCAGTGATGGGGAGGAATTTTTAAATGCACACTGTGATGCGGAGGAATTTGCAAATTCACTCAGTGATGGGGAGGGGAGATTTGTAAATGCACTCAGTAATGGGGAAGGGGGATTTCTAAATGCACTCAGTCATGGGGGGATTTGTAAAGTCACTCAGTGATGGGGAGGGATTTGTAAAAGCACTCAGTGATGGGGAAGTGGGATTTGTAAATGCACTCAGTCATGGGGAAGAGGGATTTGTAAATGCACTCAGTCATGGGGGGATTTGTAAATTCACTCAGTCATGGGGAGGGATTTGTAAATGCACTCAGTGATGGGGAAGGGGGATTTGTAAATGCACTCAGTTATGGGAGGATTTGTAAATTCACTCAGTGATGTGGAGGGGTTTGTAAATTCACTCAGTGATGGGGAGGGATTTGTAAATTCACACAGTGATAGGGAGGGGTTTGTAAATGCCCTCAGTGATGTGGGGATTTGTAATTTCACTCAGTGTTGGGGAGGGAATTGAAAATGTACTCAGTGATGGGAGGGAATTGTAAATGCGCTCAGAGATCGAGAGAGTTTTGTAAATGCCCTCAGTTATGGGGATTTGTAAATTCACACAGTGTTGTGGGATCTGTAAATACACTCTGTGATGGGGTGGATTCATAAATGCGCTTCGAGCTGTGCGGGATTTGTAAAGGCGCTCAGTGATGCGGCGGGATTTGTAAATTCACTCAGTGATGGGAGTGATTTATAAATTCACATAGTGATGGGAAGGAATTTTTAAATCCACTCAGTGATGCGGAGGAATTTGCAAATTCACTCAGTGATGGGGAGGGGAGATTTGTAAATGCGCTCAGTGATGGGCAAGGGGGATTTGTAAATGCGATCAGTGAAGGGGCGGGATTCGTAAATTCACTCAGTGATGGGAGGGATTTGTAAATACACAGTGATGGGGGGGTTTGTAAATTCACTCAGTGATGGGGAGGGATTTTTAAATGCACACTGTGATGCGGAGGAATTTGCAAATTCACTCAGTGATGGGGAGGGGAGATTTGTAAATGCACTCAGTAATGGGGAAGGGGGATTTCTAAATGCACTCAGTCATGGGGGGATTTGTAAAGTCACTCAGTGATGGGGAGGGATTTGTAAAAGCACTCAATGATGGGGAAGAGGGATTTGTAAATGCACTCCGTCATGGGGGGATTTGTAAATGCACTCAGTGATGGGGCGGGATTTGTAAATGCACTCAGTGTTGGGGCGGGATTTGTAAATGCGCTCAGTGATGGGTGGGATTTGTGAATTCAATCAGTTATGTGGGGATTTGTAAATGAACAGTGGTACGGAGGTATTTTTAAATTCACTCACTGATTGGGGGATTTGTAAATGCACTCAGTGATTGGGAAGGGAGGGATTTCTAAATGCACTCAGAGATGGGGAGGGAGTTTTAAATGTGCTCAGTGATGTGGAGCGGTTTGTAAAATAACTCAGTGATGGGGGGATTTGCAAATTCACTCAGTGATGGGGAGGGGAGATTTGTAAATGCAGTCAGTCATGGGGAGGGATTTGTAAATTAACACAGTGATAGGGAGGGGTCTCTAAATGCACTCAGTGATGGGGAGAGATTTTTGAATGCATTCAGTGATGGGGATTTGTAAATGCGCACAGGGATGGGGAAGGGGGATTTGTAAATGCACTCCGTCATGGGGGGATTTGTAAAGTCACTCAGTGATGGGGTGGATTCATAGATGCGCTCAGAGATGTGGGGGATTTGTAAAGGCGCTCAGTGATGTGGCGGGATTTGTAAATTCACTCAGTGATGGGGCGGGATTTGTAAATTCACTCAGTGATGGGAGTGATTTGTAAACTCTAACAGTGATGGGGATGAATTTTTAAATCCACTCAGTGATGCGGAGGAATTTGGAAATTCACTCATTAATGGGGAGGGGAGATTTCTAAATGCACTCAGTGATGGGGAAGGGTTTTTTGTAAATGCACTCCGACATGGGGGGAATTTGTAAATTCACTCAGTGATGGGAGTGATTTATAAATTCACACAGTGATGGGAAGGAATTTTTAAATCCACTCAGTGATGCTGAGGAATTTGGAAATTCACTCAGTGATGGGGAGGGGAGATTTGTAAATGCACTCATTGATGTGGAAGGGTTTTTTGTAAATGCACTCCATCATGGGGGGATTTGTAAATTCACTCAGTGATGGGATGGGGTTTGTAAATTCACTCAGTGATGGGGAGGGATTTGTAAATTCTCACAGTGATGGGGTGGATTCATAAATGCGCTCAGAGATGTGGGGTATTTGTAAATACGCTCAGTGATGGGGCGAGATTTGTAAATTCACTCACTGATGGGAGGGACTTGTAAATTCACGCAGTGATGGGGAGAGATTCGTAAATGCGATCAGTGATGGGGAGGGGAGATTTGTTAATTCACTCAGTGATGGGGGGATTTGTAAATTCACACAGTGATGGGGAGGGATTTGTAAATGCACTCAGTGATGGGGAAGGGGGATTTGTAAATGCACTCAGTTATGGGAGGGATTTGTAAATTCACACAGTGATAGGGAGGGGTTTGTAAATGCCCTCAGTGATGTGGGGATTTGTAATTTCACTCAGTGTTGGGGAGGGAATTGAAAATGTACTCAGTGATGGGAGGGAATTGTAAATGCGCTCAGAGATCGAGAGAGTTTTGTAAATGCCCTCAGTTATGGGGATTTGTAAATTCACACAGTGTTGTGGGATCTGTAAATACACTCTGTGATGGGGTGGATTCATAAATGCGCTTCGAGCTGTGCGGGATTTGTAAAGGCGCTCAGTGATGCGGCGGGATTTGTAAATTCACTCAGTGATGGGAGTGATTTATAAATTCACATAGTGATGGGAAGGAATTTTTAAATCCACTCAGTGATGCGGAGGAATTTGCAAATTCACTCAGTGATGGGGAGGGGAGATTTGTAAATGCGCTCAGTGATGGGCAAGGGGGATTTGTAAATGCACTCCGTCATGAGGGGATTTGTAAAGTCACTCAGTGATGGGGAGGGATTTGTAAATGCGATCAGTGAAGGGGCGGGATTCGTAAATTCACTCAGTGATGGGAGGGATTTGTAAATACACAGTGATGGGGGGGTTTGTAAATTCACTCAGTGATGGGGAGGAATTTTTAAATGCACACTGTGATGCGGAGGAATTTGCAAATTCACTCAGTGATGGGGAGGGGAGATTTGTAAATGCACTCAGTAATGGGGAAGGGGGATTTCTAAATGCACTCAGTCATGGGGGGATTTGTAAAGTCACTCAGTGATGGGGAGGGATTTGTAAAAGCACTCAATGATGGGTAAGAGGGATTTGTAAATGCACTCCGTCATGGGGGGATTTGTAAATGCACTCAGTGATGGGGCGGGATTTGTAAATGCACTCAGTGTTGGGGCGGGATTTGTAAATGCGCTCAGTGATGGGTGGGATTTGTGAATTCAATCAGTTATGTGGGGATTTGTAAATGAACAGTGGTACGGAGGTATTTTTAAATTCACTCACTGATTGGGGGATTTGTAAATGCACTCAGTGATTGGGAAGGGAGGGATTTCTAAATGCACTCAGAGATGGGGAGGGAGTTTTAAATGTGCTCAGTGATGTGGAGCGGTTTGTAAAATAACTCAGTGATGGGGGGATTTGCAAATTCACTCAGTGATGGGGAGGGGAGATTTGTAAATGCAGTCAGTCATGGGGAGGGATTTGTAAATTAACACAGTGATAGGGAGGGGTCTCTAAATGCACTCAGTGATGGGGAGAGATTTTTGAATGCATTCAGTGATGGGGATTTGTAAATGCGCACAGGGATGGGGAAGGGGGATTTGTAAATGCACTCCGTCATGGGGGGATTTGTAAAGTCACTCAGTGATGGGGTGGATTCATAGATGCGCTCAGAGATGTGGGGGATTTGTAAAGGCGCTCAGTGATGTGGCGGGATTTGTAAATTCACTCAGTGATGGGGCGGGATTTGTAAATTCACTCAGTGATGGGAGTGATTTGTAAACTCTAACAGTGATGGGGATGAATTTTTAAATCCACTCAGTGATGCGGAGGAATTTGGAAATTCACTCATTAATGGGGAGGGGAGATTTCTAAATGCACTCAGTGATGGGGAAGGGTTTTTTGTAAATGCACTCCGACATGGGGGGAATTTGTAAATTCACTCAGTGATGGGAGTGATTTATAAATTCACACAGTGATGGGAAGGAATTTTTAAATCCACTCAGTGATGCTGAGGAATTTGGAAATTCACTCAGTGATGGGGAGGGGAGATTTGTAAATGCACTCATTGATGTGGAAGGGTTTTTTGTAAATGCACTCCATCATGGGGGGATTTGTAAATTCACTCAGTGATGGGATGGGGTTTGTAAATTCACTCAGTGATGGGGAGGGATTTGTAAATTCTCACAGTGATGGGGTGGATTCATAAATGCGCTCAGAGATGTGGGGTATTTGTAAATACGCTCAGTGATGGGGCGAGATTTGTAAATTCACTCACTGATGGGAGGGACTTGTAAATTCACGCAGTGATGGGGAGAGATTCGTAAATGCGATCAGTGATGGGGAGGGGAGATTTGTTAATTCACTCAGTGATGGGGAGGGGAGATTTGTAAATGCACTCAGTGATAGGTAGGGGTTTGTAAATTCACTCAGTGATGTGGGGATTTGTAAATTCACTCAGTGATGGGGAGGGATTTGTAAATGCACTCCATGATGGGAGAGATTTGTAAATGCGCTCAGAGAATGGGAGAGTTTTCTAAATGCCCTCAGTGTTGTGGGGGATTTGTAAATTCACACAGTGATGGGGAGGGATTCGTAAATGCGCTCAGCGATGGGGATGGATTTGTAAATGCGATAAGCGATGGGGAGTTATGTGTAAATGCATTCAGTGATGTGGATTTGTAAATTCACACAGTGTTGTGAGATTTGTAAATACACTCAGTGATGGAGTGGATTCATAAATGTGCTCAGAGATGTGGGGGATTTGTAAATGCGCTCAGTGATGGGGAGCGATTTGTAAATGCGCTCAGAGAATGGGAGAGTTTTGTAAATGCCTTCAATGATGTGGGGGATTTGTAAATTCACTCAGTGATGGGGAGGGATTTGTAAATGCACTCAGTGATGGGGAGGGGAGATTTGTAAATGCACTCAGTAATGGGGAAGGGGGATTTCTAAATGCACTCAGTCATGGGGGGATTTGTAGTCACTCAGTGATGTGGAGGGATTTGTAAAAGCACTCAGTGATGGGGAAGAGGGATTTGTAAATGCACTCCGTCATGGGGGGATTTGTAAAGTCACTCAGTGATGGGGAGGGATTTGTAAATTCTGTCAGTATTGGGGAGGGATTAGTAAATTCACACAGTGATAGGGAGGAGTCTCTAAATGCACTCAGTGATGTGGGGATTTGTAAATTCACTCAGTGTTGGGAGGGATTTGTAAACGCGCTCAGAGATCGGGAGAGTTTTGTAAATGCCCTCAGTTATGGGAATGTGTAAATTCACACAGTGTTGTGGGATTTGTAAATTCACTCAGTGATGGGGCGGGATTTGTAAATGCACTCAGTGATGGGGCGGGATTTGTAAATGCGCTCAGTGATGGGTGGGATTTGTGAATTCAATCAGTTATGTGGGGATTTGTAAATGAACAGTGGTACGGAGGTATTTTTAAATTCACTCACTGATTGGGGGATTTGTAAATGCACTCAGTGATTGGGAAGGGAGGGATTTCTAAATGCACTCAGAGATGGGGAGTGAGTTTTAAATGTGCTCAGTGATGTGGAGCGGTTTGTAAAATAACTCAGTGATGGGGGGATTTGCAAATTCACTCAGTGATGGGGAGGGGAGATTTGTAAATGCAGTCAGTCATGGGGGGATTAGTAAAGTCACTTAGTGATGGGGAGGGATTTGTAAATGCACTCAGTAATGGGGAGGGATTTGTAAATTAACACAGTGATAGGGAGGGGTCTCTAAATGCACTCAGTGATGGGGAGAGATTTTTGAATGCATTCAGTGATGGGGATTTGTAAATGCGCTCAGTGATGGGGAAGGGGGATTTGTAAATGCACTCCGTCATGGGGGGATTTGTAACGTCACTCAGTGATGGGGTGGATTCATAAATGCGCTCAGAGATGTGGGGGATTTGTAAAGGCGCTCAGTGATGGGGCGGGATTTGTAAATTCACTCAGTGATGGGGCGGGATTTGTAAATTCACTCAGTGATGGGAGTGATTTGTAAACTCTAACAGTGATGGGGATGAATTTTTAAATCCACTCAGTGATGCGGAGGAATTTGGAAATTCACTCATTAATGGGGAGGGGAGATTTCTAAATGCACTCAGTGTTGGGGAAGGGTTTTTTGTAAATGCACTCCGACATGGGGGGATTTGTAAATTCACTCAGTTATGGGAGTGATTTGTAAATTCTCACAGTGATGGGAAGGAATTTTTAAATCCACTCAGTGATGCTGAGGAATTTGGAAATTCACTCAGTGATGTGGAGGGAAGATTTGTAAATGCACTCATTGATGGGGAAGGGTTTTTTGTAAATGCACTCCATCATGGGGGGATTTGTAAATTCACTCAGTGATGGGGAGGGATTTGTAAATTCAGTCAGTAATGGGGAGGGATTTGTAAATGCACTCCATGATGGGAGAGATTTGTAAATGCGCTCAGAGAATGGGAGAGTTTTCTAAATGCCCTCAGTGTTGTGGGGGATTTGTAAATTCACACAGTGATGGGGAGGGATTCGTAAATGCGCTCAGCGATGGGGAGGGATTTGTAAATGCGATAAGCGATGGGGAGTTATGTGTAAATGCATTCAGTGATGGGGATTTGTAAATTCACACAGTGTTGTGAGATTTGTAAATACACTCAGTGATGGAGTGGATTCATAAATGTGCTCAGAGATGTGGGGGATTTGTAAATGCGCTCAGTGATGGGGCGCGGTTTGCAAATTCACTCAGTGATGGGAGTGATTTATAAATTCACACAGTGATGGGAAGGAATTTTTAAATCCACTCAGTGATGCGGAGGAATTTGGAAATTCCCTCAGTGATGGGGAGGGGAGATTTGTAAATGCACTCATTGATGGGGAAGGGTTTTTTGTAACTGCACTCAGTCATGGGGGGATTTGTAAATACACTCAGTGATGGAGTGGATTCATAAATGTGCTCAGAGATGTGGGGGATTTGTAAATGCGCTCAGTGATGGGGCGCGGTTTGCAAATTCACTCAGTGATGGGAGTGATTTATAAATTCACACAGTGATGGGAAGGAATTTTTAAATCCACTCAGTGATGGGGAGGGATTTGTAAATGCACTCAGTGATGGGGAGGGGAGATTTGTAAATGCACTCAGTGATGGGGAAGGGGGATTTATAAATGCACTCAGTTATGGGAGGATTTGTAAATTCTCTCAGTGATGGGGAGGGATTTGTAAATGCACTCAGTGATCTGGGGATTTGTAATTTCACTCGGTGTTGGGGAGGGAATTGTAAATGTACTCCGTGATGGGAGGGACTTGTAAATGCACTCCGTGATGGAAGGGATTTGTAAATGCGCTCAGAGATCGAGAGAGTTTTGTAAATGCCCTCAGTTATGGGGATTTGTAAATTCACACAGTGTTGTGTGATCTGTAAATACACTCTGTGATGGGGTGGATTCATAAATGCGCTCAGAGCTGTGGGGGATTTGTAAAGGCGCTCAGTGATGCGGCGGGATTTGTAAATTCACTCAGTGATGGGAGTGATTTATAAATTCACATAGTGATGGGAAGGAATTTTTAAATCCACTCAGTGATGCGGAGGAATTTGGAAATTCACTCATTGATGGGGAGGGGAGATTTGTAAATGCACTCAGTAATGGGGAAGGGTTTTTTGCAAATGCTCTCCGTCATGGGGGGATTTGTAAATTCACTCAGTGATGGGGAGGGATTTATAAATGCGCTCAGTGATGTGGAGGGATTTGTAAATTCATTCAGTGATGGGAGTGATTTGTAAATTCTCACAGTGATGGGGATGAATTTTTAAATCCACTCAGTGATGCGGAGGAATTTGCAAATTCACTGGGTGATGGTGAGGAGAGATTTGTAAATGCACTCAGTGATGGGGAAGGGGGATTTGTAAATGCACTCCGTCATGGGGGGATTTGTAAAGTCACTCAGTGATGGGGAGGGATTTGTAAATTCAGTCAGTAAAGGGGAGGGATTTGTAAATTCACACAGTGATAGGGAGGGGTTTGTGAATGTACTCATTGATGTGTGGATTTGTAAATTCACTCAGTGTTGGGGAGGAATTTGTAAATGCACTCCGTGATGGGAGCGATTTCTAAATGTGCTCAGAGAATGGAAGAGTTTGTAAATGCCGTCAGTGATGTTGGGGATTTGTAATTTCACTCAGTGTTGGGGAGGGAATTGTAAATGCGCTCCGAGATGGGGAGAGTTTTGTAAATGCACTCAGTGATGTGGGGATTTGTAATTTCAATCAGTGTTGGGGAGGGAATTGTAAATGTACTCCGTGATGGGAGGGAATTGTAAATGCACTCCGTGATGGAATGTAAATGCACTCCGTGATGGAATGTAAATGCACTCCGTGATGGAATGTAAATGCACTCCGTGATGGAAGGGATTTGTAAATGCGCTCAGAGATCGAGAGAGTTTTGTAAATGCCCTCAGTTATGGGGATTTGTAAATTCACACAGTGTTGTGGGATCTGTAAATACACTCTGTGATGGGCTGGATTCATAAATGCGACCAGAGCTGTGGGGGATTTGTAAAGGCGCTCAGTGATGCGGCGGGATTTGTAAATTCACTCAGTGATGGGAGTGATTTATAAATTCACATAGTGCTGGGAAGGAATTTTTAAATCCACTCAGTGATGCGGAGGAATTTGGAAATTCACTCATTGATGGGGAGGGGAGATTTGTAAATGCACTCAGTAATGGGGAAGGGTTTTTTGCAAATGCTCTCCGTCATGGGGGGATTTGTAAATTCACTCAGTGATGGGGAGGGATTTATAAATGCGCTCAGTGATGTGGAAGGATTTGTAAATTCATTCAGTGATGGGAGTGATTTGTAAATTCTCACAGTGATGGGGATGAATTTTTAAATCCACTCAGTGATGCGGAGGAATTTGCAAATTCACTGGGTGATGGTGAGGAGAGATTTGTAAATGCACTCAGTGATGGGGAAGGGGGATTTGTAAATGCACTCCGTCATGGGGGGATTTGTAAAGTCACTCAGTGATGGGGAGGGATTTGTAAATTCAGTCAGTAAAGGGGAGGGATTTGTAAATTCACACAGTGATAGGGAGGGGTTTGTGAATGTACTCATTGATGTGTGGATTTGTAAATTCACTCAGTGTTGGGGAGGAATTTGTAAATGCACTCCGTGATGGGAGCGATTTCTAAATGTGCTCAGAGAATGGGAGAGTTTTGTAAATGCCGTCAGTGATGTTGGGGATTTGTAATTTCACTCAGTGTTGGGGAGGGAATTGTAAATGCGCTCCGAGATGGGGAGAGTTTTGTAAATGCACTCAGTGATGTGGGGATTTGTAATTTCACTCAGTGTTGGGGAGGGAATTGTAAATGCGCTCCGAGATGGGGAGAGTTTTGTAAATGCACTCAGTGATGTGGGGATTTGTAATTTCAATCAGTGTTGGGGAGGGAATTGTAAATGTACTCCGTGATGGGAGGGAATTGTAAATGCACTCCGTGATGGAATGTAAATGTACTCCGTGATGGAAGGGATTTGTAAATGCGCTCAGAGATCGAGAGAGTTTTGTAAATGCCCTCAGTTATGGGGATTTGTAAATTCACACAGTGTTGTGGGATCTGTAAATACACTCTGTAATGGGGAGGATTCATAAATGCGCTCAGAGATGTGGGGGATTTGTAAATTCACTCAGTGATGGGAGTGATTTATAAATTCACACATTGATGGGAAGGAATTTTTAAATCCACTCAGTGATGCGGAGGAATTTGGAAATTCACTCATTGATGGGGAGGGGAGATTTGTAAATGCACTCAGTGATGGGGAAGAGGGAATTGTAAATGCACTCCGTCATGGGGGGATTTGTAAATGCACTCAGTGATGTGGGGATTTGTAAATTCACTCAGTGTTGGGAGGGATTTGTAAATTCACTCAGTGATGGGAGTGATTTATAAATTCACACATTGATGGGAAGGAATTTTTAAATCCACTCAGTGATGCGGAGGAATTTGGAAATTCACTCATTGATGGGGAGGGGAGATTTGTAAATGCACTCAGTGATGGGGAAGAGGGAATTGTAAATGCACTCCGTCATGGGGGGATTTGTAAAGTCACTCAGTGATGGGAGGGATTTGTAAATTCACACAGTGATGAGAGGAATTTTTAAATCCACTCAGTGATGCGGAGGAATTTGCAAATTCACTCAGTGATGGGGAGGGGAGATTTGTAAATGCACTCAGTGATGGGGAAGAGGGAATTGTAAATGCACTCCGTCATGGGGGGATTTGTAAAGTCACTCAGTGATGGGGAGGGATTTGTAAATTCACTCAGTGATGGGAGGGATTTGTAAATTCACACAGTGATGGGAGGAATTTTTAAATACACACAATGATGCGGAGGAATTTGTAAATTCACTCAGTGATGGGGAGGGGGGATTTGTAATGTCACTCAGTGATGGGGAGGGATTTGTAAATTCATTCAGTGATGGGAGGGATTTGTAAATTCACACAGTGATGGGAGGAATTTTTAAATACACTCAAAGATGCCGAGGAATTTGTAAATTCACTCAGTGATGGGGAAGAGGGATTTGTAAATGCACTCCATCATGGGGGGATTTGTAAAGTCACTCAGTGATGAGGTGGGGTTTGTAAATTCACTCAGTGATGGGGAGTGATTTGTAAATTCACTCAGTGATGGGAGTGATTTGTAAATTCTCACAGTGATGGGGATGAATTTTTAAATCCACTCAGTGATGCGGAGGAATTTGTAAATTCACTCGGTGATGGTGAGATTTGTAAATGCACTCAGTGATGGGGAAGGGGGATTTGTAAATGCACTCAGTGATGGGGTGGATTCAGAAATGCGCTCAGAGATGTGGGGGATTTGTAAATACGCTCAGTGATGGGGCGAGATTTGTAAATTCACTCACTGATGGAAGGGACTTGTAAATTCACTCAGTGATGGGAGGGATTTGTAAATACAGTGTGTGATGGGGGTGGTTTGTAAATTCACTCAGTGATGGGGAAGGGGGATTTGTAAATGCACTCAGTCATGGGGGGATTTGTAAATTCACACAGTGATGGGAGGAATTTTTAAATCCACTCATTGATGCGGAGGAATTTGAAAATTCACTCAGTGGTGGTGAGGAGAGATTTGTAAATTCACTCAGTGATGGGGAAGGGGGATTTGTAAATGCACTCAGTCATGGGGGGATTTGTAAATTCACACAGTGATGGGAGGAATTTTTAAATCCACTCATAGATGCGGAGGAATTTGTAAATTCACTCAGTGATGGGGAAGGGGGATTTGAAAATGCACTCCATCATGGGGGGATTTGTAATGTCACTCAGTGATGGGGAGGGATTTGTATATTCAGTCAGTAATGGGGAGGGATTTGTAAATGCACTCAGTGTTGTGGGGGATTTGTAAATTCACTCAGTGATGGGGAGGGATTTGTAAATGCACTCAGTGATGGGGAGGGGAGATTTGTAAATGCACTCAGTTATGGGAGGATTTGTAAATTCACACAGTAATGGGGAGGAATTTTTAAATCCACTCAATGATGCGGAGGAATTTGCAAATTCACTCAGTAATGGGGAGGGATTTGTAAATTCAGTCAGTGATGGTGTGGATTAAACAATGCGCTCAGAGATGTGGGGGATTTGTAAAGGCACTCGCTCAGTGATGGGGCGGGATTTGTAAATTCACTCAGTGATGGGAGTGATTTGTAAATTCACACAGTGATGGGAAGGAATTTTTAAATCCACTCGGTGATGCGAAGGAATTTGTAAATTCACTCAGTGATGGGGAAGGGGGATTTGTAAATGCACTCTGTCATGGGGAGATTTGTAAAGTCACTCAGTGATGGGGAGGGATTTGTAAATTCAGTCGTTGATGGTGTGGATTCATAAATGCACTCAGAGATGTTGGGATTTGTAAATGCGCTCAGTGATGGGGCGGGATTCGTAAATTCACTCAGTGATCGGGCGGGAGTCTTAAATTCACTCAGAGATGTGGAGAGTTTTGTAGATACACTCAGTGATGTGGGGGATTTGTAAATTCACTCAGAGATGGGGAGAGATTTGTAAATGCACTCAGTGATGCTGAGGAATTTGCAAATTCACTCAGTGATGCGGAGAAATTTGGAAATTCCCTCAGTGATGGGGAGGGGAGATTTGTAAATGCACTCATTGATGGGGAAGGGTTTTTTGTAAATGCACTCAGTCATGGGGGGATTTGTAAATTCACTCAGTAATGGGGAGGGATTTGTAAATTCACTCAGTAATGGGGGCGATTTGTAAATTCGCTCAGAGATGTGGAGAGATTTGTAAATGCGCTCAGTGATGTGGGGGATTTGTAAATTCACTCAGTGTTGGGGAGGGATTTGTAAATGCACTCCGTGATGGGAGAGATTGGTAAATGCGCTCAGAGAATGGGAGAGTTTTGTAAATGCCCTCAATGATGTGGGGGATTTGTAAATTCACTCAGTGATGGGGAGGGATTTGTAAATGCACTCAGTGATGGGGAGGGGAGATTTGTAAATGCACTCAGTAATGGGGAAGGGGGATTTCTAAATGCACTCAGTCATGGGGGGATTTGTAAAGTCACTCAGTGATGGGGAGGGATTTGTAAATTCTGTCAGTAATGGGGAGGGATTTGCAAATTCACTCAGTGATGGGAGCGATTTGTAAATGTGCTCAGTGATGGGGCGGGATTTGTAAATTCACTCAGTGATGGGAGCGATTTGTAAATGCACTCTGTGATGTGGAGGGGTTTGTAAATTCAATCATTGAAGGGGTTGGATTTGAAAATTCGCTCAGTGACAGGGAGGCATTTGTATATTTGCTCAGTGATTGGGAGGGCTTTGTAAATTTGCTCAGAGATGGGGAGGGATTTGTAAATTCACTCACTGATTGGGGAATTTGTAAATGCTCTCAATAATGGGGGGTGATTTGTAACGGTGATCAATGAAGGGGAGAGACTTTTAAATGCACTCAGTAATGCAGAAGAATTTGCAAATTCACTCAGTGATGGGGAGGGGGTATTTGTAAATGCACTCAGTGATGTGGGGATTTGTAAATTCACTCAGTAATGGGGAGGGATTTGTAAATGCACTCAGTGATGGAGGGAATTGTAAATTCACACAGTGATGTGGGATTTGTAAAAACACTCGGTGATGGGGAGCAATTTGGAAATTTACTCAGTGGCGGGGAGGGATTTGCAAATTCACTCAGTGAGGGAATATTTGTAAATACACTGAGTGATGGGGAGGGATTTGTAAATTTACTCAGTGATGGGGAAATTTGTAAATGCACTCAGTGGCAGGGAGGGATTTGTAAATTCACTCAGTGATGGGGAGAGATTTGTATATTCACTCAGTGATTGGGGGATTTGTAAAGCCTCCCAGTAATGGGGGGTGATTTGTAAAGGCGATCAATGATGGGGAGAGGTTTTGAATGCATTCAGTGCAGTTCAGATGGGGGGAATTGTAAATTCACACAGTGATTTGTGATTTGTAAATACACTCAGTGATGGGGGAGGGACAGATTTGAAAAATGCATCAGTGATTGGAGGGATTTGTAAATGCACTCAGAGATGTGGAGAGATTTGTAAATTCACTCAGAGATGTGGAGAGATTTGTAAATGCGCTCAGTGATGTGGGGGATTTATATATTCAGTCAGTGATGCGGAGGGACTTGTAAATACACTCGGTGATGGGGGGATTTGTCAATTCACTCAGTGATGGGCAGGGATTTGTAAATGCGCTCAGCGATGGGGAGGAATTTGCAAATTCACTCAGTGATGGGGGGATTTGTATATTCAGTCAGTGATGCGGAGGGATTTGTAAATGCGCTCAGTAATGGGTGGGATTTGTAAATTCTGTCAGTTATGTGGGGATTTTTTAATGCACAGTGATGCGGAGGATTTTTTAAATTCACTCAGTGAGGGGGAGGGATTTTTTAAAATCAGTCAGTTATGTGGCAATTTGTAATTTCAGTCAGTGTTGGGGGGAGTTGTAAATGCACTCATTGATGGGGAGGGGGATTTGTAAATTCACTCAGTGAATGAGGGATTTCTAAATGTTCTCAGTGATAGGGAGGGATTTGTAAATTCACTCAGTGATGGGGAGGGATTTGTAAATACACTGAGTGATAGGGAGGGATTTGTAAATTCACTCAGTGATGGGAGGGATTTGTAAATTCACTCAGTGTTAGGGAGGGATTTGTAAATTCTCTCAGTAATGGGGAGGGATTTGTAAATTCACTCAGTAATAGGGGGATTTGTAAATGCGCTCAGTGATGTGGAGGGATTTGTAAATTCACTCAGTAATGGGGTGGGATTTGTAAATTCACTCACCGATGGGGAGGGATTTGTAAATTCACTCAGTGATGGGGAGGGGGGATTTGTAAATGCGCACAGTGATGGTGGGATTTGTAAATTCACTCAGTGAGGGGGAGGGATTTTTTAAAATCAGTCAGTTATCTGGCAATTTGTAATTTCAGTCAGTGTTGGGGGGAGTTGTAAATGCACTCATTGATGGGGAGGGGGGATTTGTAAATTCACTCAGTGATGTGGGGATTTGCAAATTCGCTCAATGATGGGTGGATTTGTAAATTCACTCAGTGATTGAGGGATTTCTAAATGTTCTCAGTGATAGGGAGGGATTTGTAAATTTGCTCAGTGATGGGGAGGGATTTGTAAATACACTGAGTGATAGGGAGGGATTTGTAAATTCACTCAGTGATGGGAGGGATTTGTAAATTCACTCAGTGTTAGGGAGGGATTTGTAAATTCTCTCAGTAATGGGGAGGGATTTGTAAATTCACTCAGTAATAGGGGGATTTGTAAATGCGCTCAGTGATGTGGAGGGATTTGTAAATTCACTCAGTAATGGGGTGGGATTTGTAAATTCACTCACCGATGGGGAGGGATTTGTAAATTCACTCAGTGATGGGAGGGATTTGTAAATTCACTCAGTGATGGGAGGGATTTGTAAATTCACTCAGAGTTAGGGAGGGATTTGTAAATTCTCTCAGTAATGGGGAGGGATTTGTAAATTCTGTCAGTTATGTGGGGATTTTTTAATGCACAGTGATGCGGAGGATTTTTTAAATTCACTCAGTGAGGGGGAGGGATTTTTTAAAATCAGTCAGTTATGTGGCAATTTGTAATTTCAGTCAGTGTTGGGGGGAGTTGTAAATGCACTCATTGATGGGGAGGGGGATTTGTAAATTCACTCAGTGAATGAGGGATTTCTAAATGTTCTCAGTGATAGGGAGGGATTTGTAAATTCACTCAGTGATGGGGAGGGATTTGTAAATACACTGAGTGATAGGGAGGGATTTGTAAATTCACTCAGTGATGGGAGGGATTTGTAAATTCACTCAGTGTTAGGGAGGGATTTGTAAATTCTCTCAGTAATGGGGAGGGATTTGTAAATTCACTCAGTAATAGGGGGATTTGTAAATGCGCTCAGTGATGTGGAGGGATTTGTAAATTCACTCAGTAATGGGGTGGGATTTGTAAATTCACTCACCGATGGGGAGGGATTTGTAAATTCACTCAGTGATGGGGAGGGGGGATTTGTAAATGCGCACAGTGATGGTGGGATTTGTAAATTCACTCAGTGAGGGGGAGGGATTTTTTAAAATCAGTCAGTTATCTGGCAATTTGTAATTTCAGTCAGTGTTGGGGGGAGTTGTAAATGCACTCATTGATGGGGAGGGGGGATTTGTAAATTCACTCAGTGATGTGGGGATTTGCAAATTCGCTCAATGATGGGTGGATTTGTAAATTCACTCAGTGATTGAGGGATTTCTAAATGTTCTCAGTGATAGGGAGGGATTTGTAAATTTGCTCAGTGATGGGGAGGGGGTATTTGTAAATGCACTCAGTGATGGGGAGAGATTTGTAAATACACTGAGTGATAGGGAGGGATTTGTAAATTCACTCAGTGATGGGAGGGATTTGTAAATTCACTCAGTGATGGGAGGGATTTGTAAATTCACTCAGAGTTAGGGAGGGATTTGTAAATTCTCTCAGTAATGGGGAGGGATTTGTAAATTCACTCGGTGATGGGGGGATTTGTCAATTCACTCAGTGATGGGCAGGGATTTGTAAATGCGCTCAGCGATGGGGAGGAATTTGCAAATTCACTCAGTGATGGGGGGATTTGTATATTCAGTCAGTGATGCGGAGGGATTTGTAAATGCGCTCAGTAATGGGTGGGATTTGTAAATTCAGTCAGTTATGTGGGGATTTTTTAATGCACAGTGAAGCGGAGGATTTTTTAAATTCACTCAGTGAGGGGGAGGGATTTTTTAAAATCAGTCAGTTATGTGGCAATTTGTAATTTCAGTCAGTGTTGGGGGGAGTTGTAAATGCACTCATTGATGGGGAGGGGGATTTGTAAATTCACTCAGTGAATGAGGGATTTCTAAATGTTCTCAGTGATAGGGAGGGATTTGTAAATTCACTCAGTGATGGGGAGGGATTTGTAAATACACTGAGTGATAGGGAGGGATTTGTAAATTCACTCAGTGATGGGAGGGATTTGTAAATTCACTCAGTGTTAGGGAGGGATTTGTAAATTCTCTCAGTAATGGGGAGGGATTTGTAAATTCACTCAGTAATAGGGAGATATGTAAATGCGCTCAGTGATGTGGAGGGATTTGTAAATTCACTCAGTAATGGGGTGGGATTTGTAAATTCACTCACCGATGGGGAGGGATTTGTAAATTCACTCAGTGATGGGGAGGGGGGATTTGTAAATGCGCACAGTGATGGTGGGATTTGTAAATTCACTCAGTGAGGGGGAGGGATTTTTTAAAATCAGTCAGTTATCTGGCAATTTGTAATTTCAGTCAGTGTTGGGGGGAGTTGTAAATGCACTCATTGATGGGGAGGGGGGATTTGTAAATTCACTCAGTGATGGGGAGGGTTTTGTAATTGCGCTCAGTGATGGGGAGGAATTTGCAAATTCACTCAGTGATGGGGAGGGATTTTTTAAAATCAGTCAGTTATGTGGCAATTTGTAATTTCAGTCAGTGTTGGGGGGAGTTGTAAATGCACTCATTGATGGGGAGGGGGATTTGTAAATTCACTCAGTGACGTGGGGATTTGTAAATTCACTCAGTGAATGAGGGATTTCTAAATGTTCTCAGTGATAGGGAGGGATTTGTAAATTCACTCAGTGATGGGGAGGGATTTGTAAATACACTGAGTGATAGGGAGGGATTTGTAAATTCACTCAGTGATGGGAGGGATTTGTAAATTCACTCAGTGATGGGAGGGATTTGTAAATTCACTCAGAGTTAGGGAGGGATTTGTAAATTCTCTCAGTAATGGGGAGGGATTTGTAAATTCACTCAGTAATAGGGGGATTTGTAAATGCGCTCAGTGATGTGGAGGGATTTGTAAATTCACTCAGTAATGGGGTGGGATTTGTAAATTCACTCACCGATGGGGAGGGATTTGTAAATTCACTCAGTGAGGGGGAGAGATTTTTTAAAATCAGTCAGTTATGTGGCAATTTGTAATTTCAGTCAGTGTTGGGGGGAGTTGTAAATGCACTCATTGATGGGGAGGGGGGATTTGTAAATTCACTCAGTGATGTGGGGATTTGCAAATTCGCTCAATGATGGGTGGATTTGTAAATTCACTCAGTGATTGAGGGATTTCTAAATGTTCTCAGTGATAGGGAGGGATTTGTAAATTTGCTCAGTGATGGGGAGGGTTTTGTAAATTTGCTCAGTGATGGGGAGGGATTTGTAAATGCGCTCAGTGATGACGAGGGATTTGTAAATTCACTCAGTGATGGGGAGGGTTTTGTAATTGCGCTCAGTGATGGGGAGGAATTTGCAAATTCACTCAGTGATGGGGAGGGATTTTTTAAAATCAGTCAGTTATGTGGCAATTTGTAATTTCAGTCAGTGTTGGGGGGAGTTGTAAATGCACTCATTGATGGGGAGGGGGATTTGTAAATTCACTCAGTGACGTGGGGATTTGTAAATTCACTCAGTGAATGAGGGATTTCTAAATGTTCTCAGTGATAGGGAGGGATTTGTAAATTCACTCAGTGATGGGGAGGGATTTGTAAATACACTGAGTGATAGGGAGGGATTTGTAAATACACTCAGTGATGGGAGGGATTTGTAAATTCACTCAGTGTTAGGGAGGGATTTGTAAATTCTCTCAGTAATGGGGAGGGATTTGTAAATTCACTCAGTAATAGGGGGATTTGTAAATGCGCTCAGTGATGTGGAGGGATTTGTAAATTCACTCAGTAATGGGGTGGGATTTGTAAATTCACTCACCGATGGGGAGGGATTTGTAAATTCACTCAGTGATGGGGAGGGGGGATTTGTAAATGCGCACAGTGATGGTGAGATTTGTAAATTCACTCAGTGAGGGGGAGGGATTTTTTAAAATCAGTCAGTTATGTGGCAATTTGTAATTTCAGTCAGTGTTGGGGGGAGTTGTAAATGCACTCATTGATGGGGAGGGGGGATTTGTAAATTCACTCAGTGATGTGGGGATTTGCAAATTCGCTCAATGATGGGTGGATTTGTAAATTCACTCAGTGATGGGGAGGGATTTGTAAATACACTGAGTGATAGGGAGGGATTTGTAAATTCACTCAGTGATGGGAGGGATTTGTAAATTCACTCAGTGATGGGAGGGATTTGTAAATTCACTCAGTGTTAGGGAGGGATTTGTAAATTCTCTCAGTAATGGGGAGGGATTTGTAAATTCACTCAGTAATAGGGGGATTTGTAAATGCGCTCAGTGATGTGGAGGGATTTGTAAATTCACTCAGTAATGGGGTGGGATTTGTAAATTCACTCACCGATGGGGAGGGATTTGTAAATTCACTCAGTGATGGGGAGGGTGGATTTGTAAATTCACTCAGTGATGTGGGGATTTGCAAATTCGCTCAATGATGGGTGGATTTGTAAATTCACTCAGTGATTGAGGGATTTCTAAATGTTCTCAGTGATAGGGAGGGATTTGTAAATTTGCTCAGTGATGGGGAGGGTTTTGTAAATTTGCTCAGTGATGGGGAGGGGGATTTGTAAATTCACTCAGTGACGTGGGGATTTGTAAATTCACTCAGTGAATGAGGGATTTCTAAATGTTCTCAGTGATAGGGAGGGATTTGTAAATTCACTCAGTGATGGGGAGGGATTTGTAAATACACTGAGTGATAGGGAGGGATTTGTAAATTCACTCAGTGATGGGAGGGATTTGTAAATTCACTCAGTGATGGGAGGGATTTGTAAATTCACTCAGAGTTAGGGAGGGATTTGTAAATTCTCTCAGTAATGGGGAGGGATTTGTAAATTCACTCAGTAATAGGGGGATTTGTAAATGCGCTCAGTGATGTGGAGGGATTTGTAAATTCACTCAGTAATGGGGTGGGATTTGTAAATTCACTCACCGATGGGGAGGGATTTGTAAATTCACTCAGTGAGGGGGAGGGATTTTTTAAAATCAGTCAGTTATGTGGCAATTTGTAATTTCAGTCAGTGTTGGGGGGAGTTGTAAATGCACTCATTGATGGGGAGGGGGGATTTGTAAATTCACTCAGTGATGTGGGGATTTGCAAATTCGCTCAATGATGGGTGGATTTGTAAATTCACTCAGTGATTGAGGGATTTCTAAATGTTCTCAGTGATAGGGAGGGATTTGTAAATTTGCTCAGTGATGGGGAGGGTTTTGTAAATTTGCTCAGTGATGGGGAGGGATTTGTAAATGCGCTCAGTGATGACGAGGAATTTGTAAATTCACTCAGTGATGGGGAGGGTTTTGTAATTGCGCTCAGTGATGGGGAGGAATTTGCAAATTCACTCAGTGATGGGGAGGGATTTTTTAAAATCAGTCAGTTATGTGGCAATTTGTAATTTCAGTCAGTGTTGGGGGGAGTTGTAAATGCACTCATTGATGGGGAGGGGGATTTCTAAATTCACTCAGTGACGTGGGGATTTGTAAATTCACTCAGTGAATGAGGGATTTCTAAATGTTCTCAGTGATAGGGAGGGATTTGTAAATTCACTCAGTGATGGGGAGGGATTTGTAAATACACTGAGTGATAGGGAGGGATTTGTAAATTCACTCAGTGATGGGAGGGATTTGTAAATTCACTCAGTGATGGGAGGGATTTGTAAATTCACTCAGAGTTAGGGAGGGATTTGTAAATTCTCTCAGTAATGGGGAGGGATTTGTAAATTCACTCAGTAATAGGGGGATTTGTAAATGCGCTCAGTGATGTGGAGGGATTTGTAAATTCACTCAGTAATGGGGTGGGATTTGTAAATTCACTCACCGATGGGGAGGGATTTGTAAATTCACTCAGTGAGGGGGAGGGATTTTTTAAAATCAGTCAGTTATGTGGCAATTTGTAATTTCAGTCAGTGTTGGGGGGAGTTGTAAATGCACTCATTGATGGGGAGGGGGGATTTGTAAATTCACTCAGTGATGTGGGGATTTGCAAATTCGCTCAATGATGGGTGGATTTGTAAATTCACTCAGTGATTGAGGGATTTCTAAATGTTCTCAGTGATAGGGAGGGATTTGTAAATTTGCTCAGTGATGGGGAGGGTTTTGTAAATTTGCTCAGTGATGGGGAGGGATTTGTAAATGCGCTCAGTGATGACGAGGGATTTGTAAATTCACTCAGTGATGGGGAGGGTTTTGTAATTGCGCTCAGTGATGGGGAGGAATTTGCAAATTCACTCAGTGATGGGGAGGGATTTTTTAAAATCAGTCAGTTATGTGGCAATTTGTAATTTCAGTCAGTGTTGGGGGGAGTTGTAAATGCACTCATTGATGGGGAGGGGGATTTGTAAATTCACTCAGTGACGTGGGGATTTGTAAATTCACTCAGTGAATGAGGGATTTCTAAATGTTCTCAGTGATAGGGAGGGATTTGTAAATTCACTCAGTGATGGGGAGGGATTTGTAAATACACTGAGTGATAGGGAGGGATTTGTAAATTCACTCAGTGATGGGAGGGATTTGTAAATTCACTCAGTGATGGGAGGGATTTGTAAATTCACTCAGAGTTAGGGAGGGATTTGTAAATTCTCTCAGTAATGGGGAGGGATTTGTAAATTCACTCAGTAATAGGGGGATTTGTAAATGCGCTCAGTGATGTGGAGGGATTTGTAAATTCACTCAGTAATGGGGTGGGATTTGTAAATTCACTCACCGATGGGGAGGGATTTGTAAATTCACTCAGTGAGGGGGAGAGATTTTTTAAAATCAGTCAGTTATGTGGCAATTTGTAATTTCAGTCAGTGTTGGGGGGAGTTGTAAATGCACTCATTGATGGGGAGGGGGGATTTGTAAATTCACTCAGTGATTGAGGGATTTCTAAATGTTCTCAGTGATAGGGAGGGATTTGTAAATTTGCTCAGTGATGGGGAGGGTTTTGTAAATTTGCTCAGTGATGGGGAGGGATTTGTAAATGCGCTCAGTGATGACGAGGGATTTGTAAATTCACTCAGTGATGGGGAGGGTTTTGTAATTGCGCTCAGTGATGGGGAGGAATTTGCAAATTCACTCAGTGATGGGGAGGGATTTTTTAAAATCAGTCAGTTATGTGGCAATTTGTAATTTCAGTCAGTGTTGGGGGGAGTTGTAAATGCACTCATTGATGGGGAGGGGGATTTGTAAATTCACTCAGTGACGTGGGGATTTGTAAATTCACTCAGTGAATGAGGGATTTCTAAATGTTCTCAGTGATAGGGGGGGATTTGTAAATTCACTCAGTGATGGGGAGGGATTTGTAAATACACTGAGTGATAGGGAGGGATTTGTAAATACACTCAGTGATGGGAGGGATTTGTAAATTCACTCAGTGTTAGGGAGGGATTTGTAAATTCTCTCAGTAATGGGGAGGGATTTGTAAATTCACTCAGTAATAGGGGGATTTGTAAATGCGCTCAGTGATGTGGAGGGATTTGTAAATTCACTCAGTAATGGGGTGGGATTTGTAAATTCACTCACCGATGGGGAGGGATTTGTAAATTCACTCAGTGATGGGGAGGGGGGATTTGTAAATGCGCACAGTGATGGTGAGATTTGTAAATTCACTCAGTGAGGGGGAGGGATTTTTTAAAATCAGTCAGTTATGTGGCAATTTGTAATTTCAGTCAGTGTTGGGGGGAGTTGTAAATGCACTCATTGATGGGGAGGGGGGATTTGTAAATTCACTCAGTGATGTGGGGATTTGCAAATTCGCTCAATGATGGGTGGATTTGTAAATTCACTCAGTGATTGAGGGATTTCTAAATGTTCTCAGTGATAGGGAGGGATTTGTAAATTTGCTCAGTGATGGGGAGGGTTTTGTAAATTTGCTCAGTGATGGGGAGGGATTTGTAAATGCGCTCAGTGATGACGAGGGATTTGTAAATTCACTCAGTGATGGGGAGGGTTTTGTAATTGCGCTCAGTGATGGGGAGGAATTTGCAAATTCACTCAGTGATGGGGAGGGATTTTTTAAAATCAGTCAGTTATGTGGCAATTTGTAATTTCAGTCAGTGTTGGGGGGAGTTGTAAATGCACTCATTGATGGGGAGGGGGATTTGTAAATTCACTCAGTGACGTGGGGATTTGTAAATTCACTCAGTGAATGAGGGATTTCTAAATGTTCTCAGTGATAGGGAGGGATTTGTAAATTCACTCAGTGATGGGGAGGGATTTGTAAATACACTGAGTGATAGGGAGGGATTTGTAAATACACTCAGTGATGGGAGGGATTTGTAAATTCACTCAGTGTTAGGGAGGGATTTGTAAATTCTCTCAGTAATGGGGAGGGATTTGTAAATTCACTCAGTAATAGGGGGATTTGTAAATGCGCTCAGTGATGTGGAGGGATTTGTAAATTCACTCAGTAATGGGGTGGGATTTGTAAATTCACTCACCGATGGGGAGGGATTTGTAAATTCACTCAGTGATGGGGAGGGGGGATTTGTAAATGCGCACAGTGATGGTGAGATTTGTAAATTCACTCAGTGAGGGGGAGGGATTTTTTAAAATCAGTCAGTTATGTGGCAATTTGTAATTTCAGTCAGTGTTGGGGGGAGTTGTAAATGCACTCATTGATGGGGAGGGGGGATTTGTAAATTCACTCAGTGATGTGGGGATTTGCAAATTCGCTCAATGATGGGTGGATTTGTAAATTCACTCAGTGATTGAGGGATTTCTAAATGTTCTCAGTGATAGGGAGGGATTTGTAAATTTGCTCAGTGATGGGGAGGGTTTTGTAAATTTGCTCAGTGATGGGGAGGGGGTATTTGTAAATGCACTCAGTGATGTGGGGATTTGTAAATTCACTCAGTAATGGGGAGGGATTTGTAAATGCACTCAGTGATGGAGGGAATTGTAAATTCACACAGTGATGTGGGATTTGTAAAAACACTCGGTGATGGGGAGCAATTTGGAAATTTACTCAGTGGCGGGGAGGGATTTGCAAATTCACTCAGTGAGGGAGAGATTTGTAAATACACTGAGTGATGGGGAGGGATTTGTAAATTTACTCAGTGATGGGGAAATTTGTAAATGCACTCAGTGGCGGGGAGGGATTTGTAAATTCGCTCAGTGATGGGGAGAGATTTGTATATTCACTCAGTGATTGGGGGATTTGTAAAGCCTCCCAGTAATGGGGGGTGATTTGTAAAGGCAATCAATGATGGGGAGAGGTTTTGAATGCATTCAGTGCAGTTCAGATGGGGGGAATTGTAAATTCACACAGTGATTTGTGATTTGTAAATACACTCAGTGATGGGGGAGGGACAGATTTGAAAAATGGATCAGTGATTGGAGGGATTTGTAAATGCGCTCAGTAATGGGTGGGATTTGTAAATTCAGTCAGTTATGTGGGGATTTTTTAATGCACAGTGATGCGGAGGATTTTTTAAATTCACTCAGTGAGGGGGAGGGATTTTTGAAAATCAGTCAGTTATGTGGCAATTTGTAATTTCAGTCAGTGTTGGGGGGAGTTGTAAATGCACTCATTGGTGGGGAGAGGGATTTGTAAATTCACTCAGTGACGTGGGGATTTGTAAATTCACTCAGTGAATGAGGGATTTCTAAATGTTCTCAGTGATAGGGAGGGATTTGTAAATTCACTCAGTGATGGGGAGGGATTTGTAAATACACTGAGTGATAGGGAGGGATTTGTAAATTCACTCAGTGATGGGAGGGATTTGTAAATTCACTCAGTGTTAGGGAGGGATTTGTAAATTCTTTCAGTAATGGGGAGGGATTTGTAAATTCACTCAGTAATAGGGGGATTTGTAAATGCGCTCAGTGATGTGGAGGGATTTGTAAATTCACTCAGTAATGGGGTGGGATTTGTAAATTCACTCACCGATGGGGAGGGATTTGTAAATTCACTCAGTGATGGGGAGGGGGGATTTGTAAATGCGCACAGTGATGGTGGGATTTGTAAATTCACTCAGTGAGGGGGAGGGATTTTTTAAAATCAGTCAGTTATGTGGCAATTTGTAATTTCAGTCAGTGTTGGGGGGAGTTGTAAATGCACTCATTGATGGGGAGGGGGGATTTGTAAATTCACTCAGTGATGTGGGGATTTGCAAATTCGCTCAATGATGGGTGGATTTGTAAATTCACTCAGTGATTGAGGGATTTCTAAATGTTCTCAGTGATAGGGAGGGATTTGTAAATTTGCTCAGTGATGGGGAGGGGGTATTTGTAAATGCACTCAGTGATGGGGAGAGATTTGTAAATACACTGAGTGATAGGGAGGGATTTGTAAATTCACTCAGTGATGGGAGGGATTTGTAAATTCACTCAGTGATGGGAGGGATTTGTAAATTCACTCAGAGTTAGGGAGGGATTTGTAAATTCTCTCAGTAATGGGGAGGGATTTGTAAATTCACTCGGTGATGGGGGGATTTGTCAATTCACTCAGTGATGGGCAGGGATTTGTAAATGCGCTCAGCGATGGGGAGGAATTTGCAAATTCACTCAGTGATGGGGGGATTTGTATATTCAGTCAGTGATGCGGAGGGATTTGTAAATGCGCTCAGTAATGGGTGGGATTTGTAAATTCAGTCAGTTATGTGGGGATTTTTTAATGCACAGTGAAGCGGAGGATTTTTTAAATTCACTCAGTGAGGGGGAGGGATTTTTTAAAATCAGTCAGTTATGTGGCAATTTGTAATTTCAGTCAGTGTTGGGGGGAGTTGTAAATGCACTCATTGATGGGGAGGGGGATTTGTAAATTCACTCAGTGAATGAGGGATTTCTAAATGTTCTCAGTGATAGGGAGGGATTTGTAAATTCACTCAGTGATGGGGAGGGATTTGTAAATACACTGAGTGACAGGGAGGGATTTGTAAATTCACTCAGTGATGGGAGGGATTTGTAAATTCACTCAGTGTTAGGGAGGGATTTGTAAATTCTCTCAGTAATGGGGAGGGATTTGTAAATTCACTCAGTAATAGGGGGATTTGTAAATGCGCTCAGTGATGTGGAGGGATTTGTAAATTCACTCAGTAATGGGGTGGGATTTGTAAATTCACTCACCGATGGGGAGGGATTTGTAAATTCACTCAGTGATGGGGAGGGGGGATTTGTAAATGCGCACAGTGATGGTGGGATTTGTAAATTCACTCAGTGAGGGGGAGGGATTTTTTAAAATCAGTCAGTTATCTGGCAATTTGTAATTTCAGTCAGTGTTGGGGGGAGTTGTAATTGCACTCATTGATGGGGAGGGGGGATTTGTAAATTCACTCAGTGATGGGGAGGGTTTTGTAATTGCGCTCAGTGATGGGGAGGAATTTGCAAATTCACTCAGTGATGGGGAGGGATTTTTTAAAATCAGTCAGTTATGTGGCAATTTGTAATTTCAGTCAGTGTTGGGGGGAGTTGTAAATGCACTCATTGATGGGGAGGGGGATTTGTAAATTCACTCAGTGACGTGGGGATTTGTAAATTCACTCAGTGAATGAGGGATTTCTAAATGTTCTCAGTGATAGGGAGGGATTTGTAAATTCACTCAGTGATGGGGAGGGATTTGTAAATACACTGAGTGATAGGGAGGGATTTGTAAATTCACTCAGTGATGGGAGGGATTTGTAAATTCACTCAGTGATGGGAGGGATTTGTAAATTCACTCAGAGTTAGGGAGGGATTTGTAAATTCTCTCAGTAATGGGGAGGGATTTGTAAATTCACTCAGTAATAGGGGGATTTGTAAATGCGCTCAGTGATGTGGAGGGATTTGTAAATTCACTCAGTAATGGGGTGGGATTTGTAAATTCACTCACCGATGGGGAGGGATTTGTAAATTCACTCAGTGAGGGGGAGAGATTTTTTAAAATCAGTCAGTTATGTGGCAATTTGTAATTTCAGTCAGTGTTGGGGGGAGTTGTAAATGCACTCATTGATGGGGAGGGGGGATTTGTAAATTCACTCAGTGATGTGGGGATTTGCAAATTCGCTCAATGATGGGTGGATTTGTAAATTCACTCAGTGATTGAGGGATTTCTAAATGTTCTCAGTGATAGGGAGGGATTTGTAAATTTGCTCAGTGATGGGGAGGGTTTTGTAAATTTGCTCAGTGATGGGGAGGGATTTGTAAATGCGCTCAGTGATGACGAGGGATTTGTAAATTCACTCAGTGATGGGGAGGGTTTTGTAATTGCGCTCAGTGATGGGGAGGAATTTGCAAATTCACTCAGTGATGGGGAGGGATTTTTTAAAATCAGTCAGTTATGTGGCAATTTGTAATTTCAGTCAGTGTTGGGGGGAGTTGTAAATGCACTCATTGATGGGGAGGGGGATTTGTAAATTCACTCAGTGACGTGGGGATTTGTAAATTCACTCAGTGAATGAAGGATTTCTAAATGTTCTCAGTGATAGGGAGGGATTTGTAAATTCACTCAGTGATGGGGAGGGATTTGTAAATACACTGAGTGATAGGGAGGGATTTGTAAATACACTCAGTGATGGGAGGGATTTGTAAATTCACTCAGTGTTAGGGAGGGATTTGTAAATTCTCTCAGTAATGGGGAGGGATTTGTAAATTCACTCAGTAATAGGGGGATTTGTAAATGCGCTCAGTGATGTGGAGGGATTTGTAAATTCACTCAGTAATGGGGTGGGATTTGTAAATTCACTCACCGATGGGGAGGGATTTGTAAATTCACTCAGTGATGGGGAGGGGGGATTTGTAAATGCGCACAGTGATGGTGAGATTTGTAAATTCACTCAGTGAGGGGGAGGGATTTTTTAAAATCAGTCAGTTATGTGGCAATTTGTAATTTCAGTCAGTGTTGGGGGGAGTTGTAAATGCACTCATTGATGGGGAGGGGGGATTTGTAAATTCACTCAGTGATGTGGGGATTTGCAAATTCGCTCAATGATGGGTGGATTTGTAAATTCACTCAGTGATTGAGGGATTTCTAAATGTTCTCAGTGATAGGGAGGGATTTGTAAATTTGCTCAGTGATGGGGAGGGTTTTGTAAATTTGCTCAGTGATGGGGAGGGGGTATTTGTAAATGCACTCAGTGATGTGGGGATTTGTAAATTCACTCAGTAATGGGGAGGGATTTGTAAATGCACTCAGTGATGGAGGGAATTGTAAATTCACACAGTGATGTGGGATTTGTAAAAACACTCGGTGATGGGGAGCAATTTGGAAATTTACTCAGTGGCGGGGAGGGATTTGCAAATTCACTCAGTGAGGGAGAGATTTGTAAATACACTGAGTGATGGGGAGGGATTTGTAAATTTACTCAGTGATGGGGAAATTTGTAAATGCACTCAGTGGCGGGGAGGGATTTGTAAATTCGCTCAGTGATGGGGAGAGATTTGTATATTCACTCAGTGATTGGGGGATTTGTAAAGCCTCCCAGTAATGGGGGGTGATTTGTAAAGGCGATCAATGATGGGGAGAGGTTTTGAATGCATTCAGTGCAGTTCAGATGGGGGGAATTGTAAATTCACACAGTGATTTGTGATTTGTAAATACACTCAGTGATGGGGGAGGGACAGATTTGAAAAATGCATCAGTGATTGGAGGGATTTGTAAATGCACTCAGAGATGTGGAGAGATTTGTAAATTCACTCAGAGATGTGGAGAGATTTGTAAATGCGCTCAGTGATGTGGGGGATTTATATATTCAGTCAGTGATGCGGAGGGACTTGTAAATACACTCGGTGATGGGGGGATTTGTCAATTCACTCAGTGATGGGCAGGGATTTGTAAATGCGCTCAGCGATGGGGAGGAATTTGCAAATTCACTCAGTGATGGGGGTATTTGTATATTCAGTCAGTGATGCGGAGGGATTTGTAAATGCGCTCAGTAATGGGTGGGATTTGTAAATTCAGTCAGTTATGTGGGGATTTTTTAATGCACAGTGATGCGGAGGATTTTTTAAATTCACTCAGTGAGGGGGAGGGATTTTTTAAAATCAGTCAGTTATGTGGCAATTTGTAATTTCAGTCAGTGTTGGGGGGAGTTGTAAATGCACTCATTGGTGGGGAGAGGGATTTGTAAATTCACTCAGTGACGTGGGGATTTGTAAATTCACTCAGTGAATGAGGGATTTCTAAATGTTCTCAGTGATAGGGAGGGATTTGTAAATTCACTCAGTGATGGGGAGGGATTTGTAAATACACTGAGTGATAGGGAGGGATTTGTAAATTCACTCAGTGATGGGAGGGATTTGTAAATTCACTCAGTGTTAGGGAGGGATTTGTAAATTCTCTCAGTAATGGGGAGGGATTTGTAAATTCACTCAGTAATAGGGGGATTTGTAAATGCGCTCAGTGATGTGGAGGGATTTGTAAATTCACTCAGTAATGGGGTGGGATTTGTAAATTCACTCACCGATGGGGAGGGATTTGTAAATTCACTCAGTGATGGGGAGGGGGGATTTGTAAATGCGCACAGTGATGGTGGGATTTGTAAATTCACTCAGTGAGGGGGAGGGATTTTTTAAAATCAGTCAGTTATGTGGCAATTTGTAATTTCAGTCAGTGTTGGGGGGAGTTGTAAATGCACTCATTGATGGGGAGGGGGGATTTGTAAATTCACTCAGTGATGTGGGGATTTGCAAATTCGCTCAATGATGGGTGGATTTGTAAATTCACTCAGTGATTGAGGGATTTCTAAATGTTCTCAGTGATAGGGAGGGATTTGTAAATTTGCTCAGTGATGGGGAGGGGGTATTTGTAAATGCACTCAGTGATGTGGGGATTTGTAAATTCACTCAGTAATGGGGAGGGATTTGTAAATGCACTCAGTGATGGAGGGAATTGTAAATTCACACAGTGATGTGGGATTTGTAAAAACACTCGGTGATGGGGAGCAATTTGGAAATTTACTCAGTGGCGGGGAGGGATTTGCAAATTCACTCAGTGAGGGAGAGATTTGTAAATACACTGAGTGATGGGGAGGGATTTGTAAATTCACTCAGTGAATGAGGGATTTCTAAATGTTCTCAGTGATAGGGAGGGATTTGTAAATTCACTCAGTGATGGGAGGGATTTGTAAATTCACTCAGTGTTAGGGAGGGATTTGTAAATTCTCTCAGTAATGGGGAGGGATTTGTAAATTCACTCAGTAATAGGGGGATTTGTAAATGCGCTCAGTGATGTGGAGGGATTTGTAAATTCACTCAGTAATGGGGTGGGATTTGTAAATTCACTCACCGATGGGGAGGGATTTGTAAATTCACTCAGTGATGGGGAGGGGGGATTTGTAAATGCGCACAGTGATGGTGGGATTTGTAAATTCACTCAGTGAGGGGGAGGGATTTTTTAAAATCAGTCAGTTATGTGGCAATTTGTAATTTCAGTCAGTGTTGGGGGGAGTTGTAAATGCACTCAGTGATGGAGGGAATTGTAAATTCACACAGTGATGTGGGATTTGTAAAAACACTCGGTGATGGGGAGCAATTTGGAAATTTACTCAGTGGCGGGGAGGGATTTGCAAATTCACTCAGTGAGGGAGAGATTTGTAAATACACTGAGTGATGGGGAGGGATTTGTAAATTCACTCAGTGAATGAGGGATTTCTAAATGTTCTCAGTGATAGGGAGGGATTTGTAAATTCACTCAGTGATGGGGAGGGATTTGTAAATACACTGAGTGATAGGGAGGGATTTGTAAATTCACTCAGTGATGGGAGGGATTTGTAAATTCACTCAGTGTTAGGGAGGGATTTGTATATTCTCTCAGTAATGGGGAGGGATTTGTAAATTCACTCAGTAATAGGGGGATTTGTAAATGCGCTCAGTGATGTGGAGGGATTTGTAAATTCACTCAGTAATGGGGTGGGATTTGTAATTTCAGTCAGTGTTGGGGGGAGTTGTAAATGCACTCATTGATGGGGAGGGGGGATTTGTAAATTCACTCAGTTATGTGGGGATTTGCAAATTCGCTCAATGATGGGTGGATTTGTAAATTCACTCAGTGATTGAGGGATTTCTAAATGTTCTCAGTGATAGGGAGGGATTTGTAAATTTGCTCAGTGATGGGGAGGGTTTTGTAAATTTGCTCAGTGATGGGGAGGGGGTATTTGTAAATGCGCACAGTGATGGTGGGATTTGTAAATTCACTCAGTGAGGGGGAGGGATTTTTTAAAATCAGTCAGTTATGTGGCAATTTGTAATTTCAGTCAGTGTTGGGGGGAGTTGTAAATGCACTCATTGATGGGGAGGGGGGATTTGTAAATTCACTCAGTGATGTGGGGATTTGCAAATTTGCTCAGTGATGGGGAGGGATTTGTAAATTTGCTCAGTGATGGGGAGGGTTTTGTAAATTTGCTCAGTGATGGGGAGGGGGTATTTGTAAATGCACTCAGTGATGTGGGGATTTGTAAATTCACTCAGTAATGGGGAGGGATTTGTAAATGCACTCAGTGATGGAGGGAATTGTAAATTCACACAGTGATGTGGGATTTGTAAAAACACTCGGTGATGGGGAGCAATTTGGAAATTTACTCAGTGGCGGGGAGGGATTTGCAAATTCACTCAGTGAGGGAGAGATTTGTAAATACACTGAGTGATGGGGAGGGATTTGTAAATTCACTCAGTGAATGAGGGATTTCTAAATGTTCTCAGTGATAGGGAGGGATTTGTAAATTCACTCAGTGATGGGAGGGATTTGTAAATTCACTCAGTGTTAGGGAGGGATTTGTAAATTCTCTCAGTAATGGGGAGGGATTTGTAAATTCACTCAGTAATAGGGGGATTTGTAAATGCGCTCAGTGATGTGGAGGGATTTGTAAATTCACTCAGTAATGGGGTGGGATTTGTAAATTCACTCACCGATGGGGAGGGATTTGTAAATTCACTCAGTGATGGGGAGGGGGGATTTGTAAATGCGCACAGTGATGGTGGGATTTGTAAATTCACTCAGTGAGGGGGAGGGATTTTTTAAAATCAGTCAGTTATGTGGCAATTTGTAATTTCAGTCAGTGTTGGGGGGAGTTGTAAATGCACTCAGTGATGGAGGGAATTGTAAATTCACACAGTGATGTGGGATTTGTAAAAACACTCGGTGATGGGGAGCAATTTGGAAATTTACTCAGTGGCGGGGAGGGATTTGCAAATTCACTCAGTGAGGGAGAGATTTGTAAATACACTGAGTGATGGGGAGGGATTTGTAAATTCACTCAGTGAATGAGGGATTTCTAAATGTTCTCAGTGATAGGGAGGGATTTGTAAATTCACTCAGTGATGGGGAGGGATTTGTAAATACACTGAGTGATAGGGAGGGATTTGTAAATTCACTCAGTGATGGGAGGGATTTGTAAATTCACTCAGTGTTAGGGAGGGATTTGTATATTCTCTCAGTAATGGGGAGGGATTTGTAAATTCACTCAGTAATAGGGGGATTTGTAAATGCACTCAGTGATGTGGAGGGATTTGTAAATTCACTCAGTAATGGGGTGGGATTTGTAATTTCAGTCAGTGTTGGGGGGAGTTGTAAATGCACTCATTGATGGGGAGGGGGGATTTGTAAATTCACTCAGTGATGTGGGGATTTGCAAATTCGCTCAATGATGGGTGGATTTGTAAATTCACTCAGTGATTGAGGGATTTCTAAATGTTCTCAGTGATAGGGAGGGATTTGTAAATTTGCTCAGTGATGGGGAGGGTTTTGTAAATTTGCTCAGTGATGGGGAGGGGGTATTTGTAAATGCGCACAGTGATGGTGGGATTTGTAAATTCACTCAGTGAGGGGGAGGGATTTTTTAAAATCAGTCAGTTATGTGGCAATTTGTAATTTCAGTCAGTGTTGGGGGGAGTTGTAAATGCACTCATTGATGGGGAGGGGGGATTTGTAAATTCACTCAGTGATGTGGGGATTTGCAAATTTGCTCAGTGATGGGGAGGGATTTGTAAATTTGCTCAGTGATGGGGAGGGTTTTGTAAATTTGCTCAGTGATGGGGAGGGGGTATTTGTAAATGCACTCAGTGATGTGGGGATTTGTAAATTCACTCAGTGATGGGGAGGGATTTGTAAATACACTGAGTGATAGGGAGGGATTTGTAAATTCACTCAGTGATGGGAGGGATTTGTAAATTCACTCAGTGTTAGGGAGGGATTTGTATATTCTCTCAGTAATGGGGAGGGATTTGTAAATTCACTCAGTAATAGGGGGATTTGTAAATGCGCTCAGTGATGTGGAGGGATTTGTAAATTCACTCAGTAATGGGGTGGGATTTGTAATTTCAGTCAGTGTTGGGGGGAGTTGTAAATGCACTCATTGATGGGGAGGGGGGATTTGTAAATTCACTCAGTGATGTGGGGATTTGCAAATTCGCTCAATGATGGGTGGATTTGTAAATTCACTCAGTGATTGAGGGATTTCTAAATGTTCTCAGTGATAGGGAGGGATTTGTAAATTTGCTCAGTGATGGGGAGGGTTTTGTAAATTTGCTCAGTGATGGGGAGGGGGTATTTGTAAATGCGCACAGTGATGGTGGGATTTGTAAATTCACTCAGTGAGGGGGAGGGATTTTTTAAAATCAGTCAGTTATGTGGCAATTTGTAATTTCAGTCAGTGTTGGGGGGAGTTGTAAATGCACTCATTGATGGGGAGGGGGGATTTGTAAATTCACTCAGTGATGTGGGGATTTGCAAATTTGCTCAGTGATGGGGAGGGATTTGTAAATTTGCTCAGTGATGGGGAGGGTTTTGTAAATTTGCTCAGTGATGGGGAGGGGGTATTTGTAAATGCACTCAGTGATGTGGGGATTTGTAAATTCACTCAGTAATGGGGAGGGATTTGTAAATGCACTCAGTGATGGAGGGAATTGTAAATTCACATAGTGATGTGGGATTTGTAAAAACACTCGGTGATGGGGAGCAATTTGGAAATTTACTCAGTGGCGGGGAGGGATTTGCAAATTCACTCAGTGAGGGAGAGATTTGTAAATACACTGAGTGATGGGGAGGGATTTGTAAATTTACTCAGTGATGGGGAAATTTGTAAATGCACTCAGTGGCGGGGAGGGATTTGTAAATTCGCTCAGTGATGGGGAGAGATTTGTATATTCACTCAGTGATTGGGGGATTTGTAAAGCCTCCCAGTAATGGGGGGTGATTTGTAAAGGCGATCAATGATGGGGAGAGGTTTTGAATGCATTCAGTGCAGTTCAGATGGGGGGAATTGTAAATTCACACAGTGATTTGTGATTTGTAAATACACTCAGTGATGGGGGAGGGACAGATTTGAAAAATGCATCAGTGATTGGAGGGATTTGTAAATGCACTCAGAGATGTGGAGAGATTTGTAAATTCACTCAGAGATGTGGAGAGATTTGTAAATGCGCTCAGTGATGTGGGGGATTTATATATTCAGTCAGTGATGCGGAGGGACTTGTAAATACACTCGGTGATGGGGGGATTTGTCAATTCACTCAGTGATGGGCAGGGATTTGTAAATGCGCTCAGCGATGGGGAGGAATTTGCAAATTCACTCAGTGATGGGGGGATTTGTATATTCAGTCAGTGATGCGGAGGGATTTGTAAATGCTCTCAGTAATGGGTGGGATTTGTAAATTCAGTCAGTTATGTGGGGATTTTTTAATGCACAGTGATGCGGAGGATTTTTTAAATTCACTCAGTGAGGGGGACGGATTTTTTAAAATCAGTCAGTTATGTGGCAATTTGTAATTTCAGTCAGTGTTGGGGGGAGTTGTAAATGCACTCATTGATGGGGAGAGGGATTTGTAAATTCACTCAGTGACGTGGGGATTTGTAAATTCACTCAGTGAATGAGGGATTTCTAAATGTTCTCAGTGATAGGGAGGGATTTGTAAATTCACTCAGTGATGGGGAGGGATTTGTAAATACACTGAGTGATAGGGAGGGATTTGTAAATTCACTCAGTGATGGGAGGGATTTGTAAATTCACTCAGTGTTAGGGAGGGATTTGTAAATTCTCTCAGTAATGGGGAGGGATTTGTAAATTCACTCAGTAATAGGGGGATTTGTAAATGCGCTCAGTGATGTGGAGGGATTTGTAAATTCACTCAGTAATGGGGTGGGATTTGTAAATTCACTCACCGATGGGGAGGGATTTGTAAATTCACTCAGTGATGGGGAGGGGGGATTTGTAAATGCGCACAGTGATGGTGGGATTTGTAAATTCACTCAGTGAGGGGGAGGGATTTTTTAAAATCAGTCAGTTATGTGGCAATTTGTAATTTCAGTCAGTGTTGGGGGGAGTTGTAAATGCACTCATTGATGGGGAGGGGGGATTTGTAAATTCACTCAGTGATGTGGGGATTTGCAAATTCGCTCAATGATGGGTGGATTTGTAAATTCACTCAGTGATTGAGGGATTTCTAAATGTTCTCCGTGATAGGGAGGGATTTGTAAATTTGCTCAGTGATGGGGAGGGTTTTGTAAATTTGCTCAGTGATGGGGAGGGGGTATTTGTAAATGCACTCAGTGATGTGGGGATTTGTAAATTCACTCAGTAATGGGGAGGGATTTGTAAATGCACTCAGTGATGGAGGGAATTGTAAATTCACACAGTGATGTGGGATTTGTAAAAACACTCGGAGATGGGGAGCAATTTGGAAATTTACTCAGTGGCGGGGAGGGATTTGCAAATTCACTCAGTGAGGGAGAGATTTGTAAATGCACTGAGTGATGGGGAGGGATTTGTAAATTCACTCAGTGATTGGGGGATTTGTGAAGACTCCCAGTAATGGGGGGGGATTTGTAAAGGCGATCAATGATGGGGAGAGGTTTTGAATGCATTCAGTGCAGTTCAGATGGGGGGAATTGTAAATTCACACAGTGATTTGTGATTTGTAAATACACTCAGTGATGGGGGAGGGACAGATTTGAAAAATTCATCAGTGATTGGAGGGATTTGTAAATGCACTCAGAGATGTGGAGAGATTTGTAAATTCACTCAGAGATGTGGAGAGATTTGTAAATGCGCTCAGTGATGTGGGGGATTTATATATTCAGTCAGTGATGCGGAGGGACTTGTAAATACACTCGGTGATGGGGGGATTTGTCAATTCACTCAGTGATGGGCAGGGATTTGTAAATGCGCTCAGCGATGGGGAAGAATTTGCAAATTCACTCAGTGATGGGGGGATTTGTATATTCAGTCAGTGATGCGGAGGGATTTGTAAATGCGCTCAGTAATGGGTGGGATTTGTAAATTCAGTCAGTTATGTGGGGATTTTTTAATGCACAGTGATGCGGAGGATTTTTTAAATTCACTCAGTGAGGGGGAGGGATTTTTTAAAATCAGTCAGTTATGTGGCAATTTGTAATTTCAGTCAGTGTTGGGGGGAGTTGTAAATGCACTCATTGATGGGGAGGGGGATTTGTAAATTCACTCAGTGACGTGGGGATTTGTAAATTCACTCAGTGAATGAGGGATTTCTAAATGTTCTCAGTGATAGGGAGGGATATGTAAATTCACTCAGTGATGGGGAGGGATTTGTAAATACACTGAGTGATAGGGAGGGATTTGTAAATTCACTCAGTGATGGGAGGGATTTGTAAATTCACTCAGTGATGGGATGGATTTGTAAATTCACTCATCGATGGGGAGGGATTTGTAAATTCTCTCAGTAATGGGGAGGGATTTGTAAATTCACTCAGTAATAGGGGGATTTGTAAATTCACTCAGTGAGGGGGAGGGATTTTTTAAAATCAGTCAGTTATGTGGCAATTTGTAATTTCAGTCAGTGCTGGGGGGAGTTGTAAATGCACTCATTGATGGGGAGGGGGGATTTGTAAATTCACTCAGTGATGTGGGGATTTGCAAATTCGCTCAATGATGGGTGGATTTGTAAATTCACTCAGTGATTGAGGGATTTCTAAATGTTCTCAGTGATAGGGAGGGATTTGTAAATTTGCTCAGTGATGGGGAGGGTTTTGTAAATTTGCTCAGTGATGGGGAGGGATTTGTAAATGCGCTCAGTGATGACGAGGGATTTGTAAATTCACTCAGTGATGGGGAGGGTTTTGTAATTGCGCTCAGTGATGGGGAGGAATTTGCAAATTCACTCAGTGATGGGGAGGGATTTTTTAAAATCAGTCAGTTATGTGGCAATTTGTAATTTCAGTCAGTGTTGGGGGGAGTTGTAAATGCACTCATTGATGGGGAGGGGGATTTGTAAATTCACTCAGTGACGTGGGGATTTGTAAATTCACTCAGTGAATGAGGGATTTCTAAATGTTCTCAGTGATAGGGAGGGATTTGTAAATTCACTCAGTGATGGGGAGGGATTTGTAAATACACTGAGTGATAGGGAGGGATTTGTAAATTCACTCAGTGATGGGAGGTATTTTAAATTCACTCAGTGTTAGGGAGGGATTTGTAAATTCTCTCAGTAATGGGGAGGGATTTGTAAATTCACTCAGTAATAGGGGGATTTGTAAATGCGCTCAGTGATGTGGAGGGATTTGTAAATTCACTCAGTAATGGGGTGGGATTTGTAAATTCACTCACCGATGGGGAGGGATTTGTAAATTCACTCAGTGATGGGGAGGGGGGATTTGTAAATGCGCACAGTGATGGTGGGATTTGTAAATTCACTCAGTGAGGGGGAGGGATTTTTTAAAATCAGTCAGTTATCTGGCAATTTGTAATTTCAGTCAGTGTTGGGGGGAGTTGTAAATGCACTCATTGGTGGGGAGAGGGATTTGTAAATTCACTCAGTGACGTGGGGATTTGTAAATTCACTCAGTGAATGAGGGATTTCTAAATGTTCTCAGTGATAGGGAGGGATTTGTAAATTCACTCAGTGATGGGGAGGGATTTGTAAATACACTGAGTGATAGGGAGGGATTTGTAAATTCACTCAGTGATGGGAGGGATTTGTAAATTCACTCAGTGTTATGGAGGGATTTGTAAATTCTCTCAGTAATGGGGAGGGATTTGTAAATTCACTCAGTAATAGGGGGATTTGTAAATGCGCTCAGTGATGTGGAGGGATTTGTAAATTCACTCAGTAATGGGGTGGGATTTGTAAATTCACTCACCGATGGGGAGGGATTTGTAAATTCACTCAGTGATGGGGAGGGGGGATTTGTAAATGCGCACAGTGCTGGTGGGATTTGTAAATTCACTCAGTGAGGGGGAGGGATTTTTTAAAATCAGTCAGTTATGTGGCAATTTGTAATTTCAGTCAGTGTTGGGGGGAGTTGTAAATGCACTCGTTGATGGGGAGGGGGGATTTGTAAATTCACTCAGTGATGTGGGGATTTGCAAATTCGCTCAATGATGGGTGGATTTGTAAATTCACTCAGTGATTGAGGGATTTCTAAATGTTCTCAGTGATAGGGAGGGATTTGTAAATTTGCTCAGTGATGGGGAGGGTTTTGTAAATTTGTTCAGTGATGGGGAGGGGGTATTTGTAAATGCACTCAGTGATGTGGGGATTTGTAAATTCACTCAGTAATGGGGAGGGATTTGTAAATGCACTCAGTGATGGAGGGAATTGTAAATTCACACAGTGATGTGGGATTTGTAAAAACACTCGGTGATGGGGAGCAATTTGGAAATTTACTCAGTGGCGGGGAGGGATTTGCAAATTCACTCAGTGAGGGAGAGATTTGTAAATACACTGAGTGATGGGGAGGGATTTGTAAATTTACTCAGTGATGGGGAAATTTGTAAATGCACTCAGTGGCGGGGAGGGATTTGTAAATTCGCTCAGTGATGGGGAGAGATTTGTATATTCACTCAGTGATTGGGGGATTTGTAAAGCCTCCCAGTAATGGGGGGTGATTTGTAAAGGCGATCAATGATGGGGAGAGGTTTTGAATGCATTCAGTGCAGTTCAGATGGGGGGAATTGTAAATTCACACAGTGATTTGTGATTTGTAAATACACTCAGTGATGGGGGAGGGACAGATTTGAAAAATGCATCAGTGATTGGAGGGATTTGTAAATGCACTCAGAGATGTGGAGAGATTTGTAAATTCACTCAGAGATGTGGAGAGATTTGTAAATGCACTCAGTGATGTGGGGGATTTATATATTCAGTCAGTGATGCGGAGGGACTTGTAAATACACTCGGTGATGGGGGGATTTGTCAATTCACTCAGTGATGGGCAGGGATTTGTAAATGCGCTCAGCGATGGGGAGGAATTTGCAAATTCACTCAGTGATGGGGGGATTTGTATATTCAGTCAGTGATGCGGAGGGATTTGTAAATGCGCTCAGTAATGAGTGGGATTTGTAAATTCAGTCAGGTATGTGGGGATTTTTTAATGCACAGTGATGCGGAGGATTTTTTAAATTCACTCAGTGAGGGGGAGGGATTTTTTAAAATCAGTCAGTTATGTGGCAATTTGTAATTTCAGTCAGTGTTGGGGGGAGTTGTAAATGCACTCATTGGTGGGGAGAGGGATTTGTAAATTCACTCAGTGACGTGGGGATTTGTAAATTCACTCAGTGAATGAGGGATTTCTAAATGTTCTCAGTGATAGGGAGGGATTTGTAAATTCACTCAGTGATGGGAAGGGATTTGTAAATACACTGAGTGATAGGGAGGGATTTGTAAATTCACTCAGTGATGGGAGGGATTTGTAAATTCACTCAGTGTTAGGGAGGGATTTGTAAATTCTCTCAGTAATGGGGAGGGATTTGTAAATTCACTCAGTAATAGGGGGATTTGTAAATGCGCTCAGTGATGTGGAGGGATTTGTAAATTCACTCAGTAATGTGGTGGGATTTGTAAATTCACTCACCGATGGGGAGGGATTTGTAAATTCACTCAGTGATGGGGAGGGGGGATTTGTAAATGCGCACAGTGATGGTGGGATTTGTAAATTCACTCAGTGAGGGGGAGGGATTTTTTAAAATCAGTCAGTTATGTGGCAATTTGTAATTTCAGTCAGTGTTGGGGGGAGTTGTAAATGCACTCATTGATGGGGAGGGGGGATTTGTAAATTCACTCAGTGATGTGGGGATTTGCAAATTTGCTCAGTGATGGGGAGGGATTTGTAAATTTGCTCAGTGATGGGGAGGGTTTTGTAAATTTGCTCAGTGATGGGGAGGGGGTATTTGTAAATGCACTCAGTGATGTGGGGATTTGTAAATTCACTCAGTAATGGGGAGGGATTTGTAAATGCACTCAGTGATGGAGGGAATTGTAAATTCACACAGTGATGTGGGATTTGTAAAAACACTCGGTGATGGGGTGCAATTTGGAAATTTACTCAGTGGCGGGGAGGGATTTGCAAATTCACTCAGTGAGGGAGAGATTTGTAAATACACTGAGTGATGGGGAGGGATTTGTAAATTTACTCAGTGATGGGTAAATTTGTAAATGCACTCAGTGGCGGGGAGGGATTTGTAAATTCGCTCAGTGATGGGGAGAGATTTGTATATTCACTCAGTGATTGGGGGATTTGTAAAGCCTCCCAGTAATGGGGGGTGATTTGTAAAGGCGATCAATGCTGGGGAGAGGTTTTGAATGCATTCAGTGCAGTTCAGATGGGGGGAATTGTAAATTCACAAAGTGATTTGTGATTTGTAAATACACTCAGTGATGGGGGAGGGACAGATTTGAAAAATGCATCAGTGATTGGAGGGATTTGTAAATGCACTCAGAGATGTGGAGAGATTTGTAAATTCACTCAGAGATGTGGAGAGATTTGTAAATGCGCTCAGTGATGTGGGGGATTTATATATTCAGTCAGTGATGCGGAGGGACTTGTAAATACACTCGGTGATGGGGGGATTTGTCAATTCACTCAGTGATGGGCAGGGATTTGTAAATGCGCTCAGCGATGGGGAGGAATTTGCAAATTCACTCAGTGATGGGGGGATTTGTATATTCAGTCAGTGATGCGGAGGGATTTGTAAATGCTCTCAGTAATGGGTGGGATTTGTAAATTCAGTCAGTTATGTGGGGATTTTTTAATGCACAGTGATGCGGAGGATTTTTTAAATTCACTCAGTGAGGGGGACGGATTTTTTAAAATCAGTCAGTTATGTGGCAATTTGTAATTTCAGTCAGTGTTGGGGGGAGTTGTAAATGCACTCATTGATGGGGAGGGGGATTTGTAAATTCACTCAGTGACGTGGGGATTTGTAAATTCACTCAGTGAATG
Source organism: Hypanus sabinus (assembly GCF_030144855.1). Classification (NCBI taxonomy): domain Eukaryota; kingdom Metazoa; phylum Chordata; class Chondrichthyes; order Myliobatiformes; family Dasyatidae; genus Hypanus; species Hypanus sabinus. The sequence goes on from NC_082728.1 coordinate 48,307,018, forward strand.
AGGGATTTCTAAATGTTCTCAGTGATATGGAGGGATTTGTAAATTCACTCAGTGATGGGGAGGGATTTGTAAATACACTGAGTGATAGGGAGGGATTTGTAAATTCACTCAGTGATGGGAGGGATTTGTAAATTCACTCAGTGTTAGGGAGGGATTTGTAAATTCTCTCAGTAATGGGGAGGGATTTGTAAATTCACTCAGTAATAGGGGGATTTGTAAATGCGCTCAGTGATGTGGAGGGATTTGTAAATTCACTCAGTAATGTGTTGGGATTTGTAAATTCACTCACCGATGGGGAGGGATTTGTAAATTCACTCAGTGAGGGGGAGAGATTTTTTAAAATCAGTCAGTTATGTGGCAATTTGTAATTTCAGTCAGTGTTGGGGGGAGTTGTAAATGCACTCATTGATGGGGAGGGGGGATTTGTAAATTCACTCAGTGATGTGGGGATTTGCAAATTCGCTCAATGATGGGTGGATTTGTAAATTCACTCAGTGATTGAGGGATTTCTAAATGTTCTCAGTGATAGGGAGGGATTTGTAAATTTGCTCAGTGATGGGGAGGGTTTTGTAAATTTGCTCAGTGATGGGGAGGGATTTGTAAATGCGCTCAGTGATGACGAGGGATTTGTAAATTTACTCAGTGATGGGGAGGGTTTTGTAATTGCGCTCAGTGATGGGGAGGAATTTGCAAATTCACTCAGTGATGGGGAGGGGGGATTTGTAAATTCACTCAGTGATGTGTGGATTTGTAAGTGCACTCAGTGATGAGGAGGGATTTGTAAATTCACTCAGTGATGGGGGGATTTGTAAATTCACACAGTGATGGGGAGGGATTTGTAAATTCACTCAGTGATAGGGGGATTTGTAAATTCACACAGTGATGGCGGAATTTGTAATGTGCTCAATGATTGGGAGAGATTTGCATGTAATTGGCTGGGCTATATCCACCACTTACTATAGAATTTTCCATTCCTGGGCACTAGAGTTTCCATCCCAGACTGTGATGTAACCAGTTAGGATACTTTACACTACGCAGTCCTGAGAAATTTGTCAAAGTTTTAGGTGGCATGCTGAATATATGAAAGCATCCAAGAATGTAGAGTTGCTGTCATGCCTTCTTTATGATGACACTTATGTGCTGGCCCCTGGACAGATCCATTGATTTGGTAACTCCAAGGAATTTAATGTTACCATCTTCCACCTTTGAAATATAGAAACATAAAAACATGTACTGTACTTACTTTAGAAATGACCTCAGTTTACCTATTGCCCTCTATTTTTCTAAGCCCCATGTACTATCCAGGAATCTCTTAAAAGCCTCTACTATATCCACATCCACCCCCATCGCCCATTCCACACCCTCACCACGCTCTGCAGAAAAAAATTTAACCCTGACATCTCTTCTGTACTTACTTCCAAGCCCTGTAAAACTGTGCCCTCTCATGTTAGCCATTTCATTCTGGGAAAAAGCCTCTGACTATCCACATGATCAATGCCTCTCATCATCTTATACACCTCTATCAGGTCACCTCTCATCGTCCGTCACTCCAAGGAGAAAATGCCGAGTTCACTCAACCTATTCTCATAATGCATGCTCCCCAATCCAGGCAACATCCTTGCAAATCTCCTCTGCACCCTTCCTATAGTTTCCACATCCTTCCTGTAGCGAGGTGACCAGAACTGAGCGCAGTACTCCTATTGGGGTCTGACCAGGTCCTATGTAGCTGTAACATTACCTCTCAGCTCTTGAACTCAATCCTATTGTTGATGAAGGCAAATACACTGTACGCCTTCTTAACCACATGGTCAACTTGTGCAGCACCTTTGAGTGTCCTATGGACTTGGAATCCATGATACCTCAGATCCTCCACACTGCCTAGAGTTTTAGGAGTTTTACTATATTCTGTCATAATACTTGACTAACCAAAATGAACCACCTCACATTTATCTGGGTTGAACTCCATCTGTGACTTCTCAGCCCAGTTTTGCATCCTATCGATGTCCTGCTGTAACATCTAAAAGACCTCCACACTATCCACAACACCCCCAACCTTCATGTCATCAGCAAAGTGTTACGAATGAGGATCAACTCTGATGGGCAGAAGGGTGCAAAGTCGCCCCCCCTTTTTTGAGAATCGCAAAATCGCTATTATTTCGGGTCTGATACCCAAGGAAATGAGAGCGATAACAGCTCATGTCAGTTAATGAGAGAGAGACATCGCAGAGATACACAAAAGTGGAATGTCTGCTCCGAACAAAAGCAGAACGGAACCACTGATTACTGCTACTGTCTCTTGGAGGAGGAATTGTGTATTGAGTACTGTTCTATTCATTGAAACCCCTCAGGGGGCAACCAGAGTGGTCTGGTTGATGAATTGCATCATCCCAACCTGATTGACACCTGAGACCCCATGAGTGGGGATAAAAGTAGGGGTCTGGGGAAACACCCCTCAGATGCACCAGGAGAGATGCTACGAGACCGGTGGGGGCTTGTGTGTGTGTCTACCCTTGCCTGAGTGACAAGTCCGCCATGGAACGGTCTAGCTAAAAGGCGGAGGGGTCATAAGTGAATGGCCACAAAAACAAAGCATTGACGGGTCAAGATCATAAAAGGAAAGTTGGCAAGTCAATAGCTGTTACTCTCTCTCTCTCTCCAACAATTGCAACACAGCAATCAACACCTACCGCAGCCTGCATGAACTGAACTGAACTTTATATTTCCATCAGACAATTCATTATCCCCTAGACAATGATAGGGCTTATTTCTTATTGATTATTATTATAGGTTTTTAGGTTTTAACTTTTAGGTTTAGTATTGATGCCGTATATTATATGTATATTTGCTTTGATATTATTTTTGTGTATTTTTACTAATAAATACTGTTAAAAATAGTATCACCAGACTCCAATGGATACTCCTGTCTTTGCTGGTAAGATACCAAATTATGGGGTTCGTAACAACTTGGTGCCTCGTCTCGAGATTTGATACCAAATTGGAGACCCAGTGAATAGGGCTTTTAAGTCCAGACTTGGATCTGGTTGTGCAGGTAACCAGACAGGAAACCAGCAAAGATGGACATAGACGAATTTACACAAAACCCGACTTTGAAGGCGTTAGAGGATACCACAAAGACGGACTTGGTAAGTATTGCGAAAGGACTGAATCTCGCAGAGGTGAGGTCATCAATGAAAAAGTGGGAGATGCGGAGGGCCATAACTCAGTATTATATTGAGAAGGATATGTTTTCAGCTGAGGTATTGGAAAAGATCCCTGAAAAGGTACGGCTCAGTTAGAGTTGGAAAAATTGAGGCTGGACACGGAACAGAGGAAAAGGGAGTATGAGCTCCAGCTAAAGGAGTTAGAGGTGAAAAGGGAGGATGAGCTCCAGCTAAAGGAGTTAGAGCTGAAAAGGGAGAAAGAAAGAGCTGAAAAGGAGAGGGAGCATGAAATTAGGTTAAAACAGCTGGAAGCAGCTGAAAAAGAAAAGGAAAGAGCTGAAAAACAGAGGGAGTATGAGAAGAAGGAGAAACAGAGGCAGCATGAGCTGGACATGGAGAAGTTAAAGGAAGAGAGAAGGGTCCAAGGGGCAGACCCTTGAGAGGACCCAAGGAGAGGAGAGGTTTAATGTTAGTAGGGAGTTTAGGTTAGTACCTCCGTTCAAGGAGACGGATGTTGATAGTTATTTCTTGCATTTTGAAAAGGTGGCAGTGAATCAGAAGTGGCCCAGAGATCAGTGGGTGGTGTTGTTACAAGGTGTGTTAAAAGGGAAGGCACAACGGGCATATGTGGCGTTGTCTGTGGAGGATTATGAAAATTACGAGGAAGTAAAACAGGCCATTTTTCGGGCCTACGAATTGGTACCTGAGGCATATAGACAAAAGTTCAGAGATTTAAAGGAAGTGTGGAATCAGACGGATGCAGAGTTTGCCTGTGAGAAGGATGTGCTCTTGGATCATTGGAGTACGGCAGAAAGGGTGGAAGAGGATTTTCGGCATTTCAGAGAGTTAATTCTGATTGAGGAATTTAAAGGTTGTGTTCTGGATGATATCCAGATGTATTTGAATGAGAAGCCGAATAACTCCATATCAGAATTTGCCAGGTTCGCAGATGAATATGCCCTAACCCACAAGACAAAGTTTTCCTCAATTAAGAGTTACCAGAAAGACCATAGGAACGGTAGAGAGAGCCCGCCGGCTGAGGCAGAAATTCAGCCGGGAGCTAGTGGTAAAAGTAAGGAGGAAGAAAGGCAGGCTGGCAGGAGGGTTCCTGGCTTGACCTGTTTTAATTGTGGAAAGATGTGTCATATTGCATCTAAGTGCTTTGCTCCGAGGAAGGAGACAGGAAAAGGGAAAGCAGCAATCCCTACAGGGTGTATTGTGTCAATCAGCAAATCGACGAGAAAGCCCCAGGTAGATAAAATACAAGAGGGGCGTGAGAATTTATTTCAGAAAGGACTGTGTCTGTGAAAGAGGGAGGAACACCAGTTCCAGTGCAGATCTGTAGAGCTGAGCAGTAATTGGTTCTCAGTAAGGTACTAGATTTTGGTCCCGAGACTGGAGAGGTAGCTTTGAGAGGCATAGGAAAAGGGACAGAAGTTGTGCCTCTGCATAGGATCATTATAAATTGTGATCTGGTATCTGGACCAGTTGAAATAGGGGTGCAATCAGAATTCCCGAGAGCTGGCGTGGACGTCCTTCTGGGTAACGATTTAGCTGGTGGTGAGGTGTGGTCAGCAGTGAAGCTAACGAGCAAGCCTGTAAGTGTTGAGGACCCATCCCTAGATTCCAAGATCTATCCCAAATGCGCGATCACTTGCAGCATGTCGAGAAAGGCCTCTGGGACAGAGACCAGTTTAAATCAGTCCAGTATCGATTTGGCTGAGACGTTTTTACCAACCCTGTACCAAGAGTGGTTAGAGGATGGTAAAATAGAGTATAGGGAGATGAAAGAGAGTAAAGGAGAGGAGGTAGACCTACCCTTAGCCAGGAGGAAATTTATAGAGGCACGGAGTAAAAATGAGAAATAGATAAGACTGTTAGAACATCCAGGGTTGGACATGAATGATCTGTCTGGCTTGACAGAACTGTTTGAAGAAATTGAAATTTTTAAATGTGTTCCCAATAATGAAATTAGGGCAGTCCTAGATGAAAAGGAAGCCATTACCTTGAAGGAGTCTGCTGGGTTAGCAGATGAGGTTGTTTTTACCCGCAGGGTTCAGTTTACTCCGGATGGGTTGCTCAGAGAGTAACTGGGAGGATCAGGGGAACTTAGAATTTGAAAAGGGGATGGGTATTGAAAGCCTGGAAGAGGCAGATGTCCCGACTGAGTGTGTTCAAGATGCGGATGCACATGGTACTGAACCTAGTAATGAAACTCAGGAAAAGTCTGAGGTATCTGATTTAGTTGAAAAGGAATGCAGTCCTTTTGGGTCAGATGGATTTGGTTCAGTGAAGAAAGGGTTAACTTTGGTACTAGTGGAAAGTGAGAATTCTCAGTAGTTTGTGTTAGAAGGTGTGTTAAAAGTTAGTGAGGAGATAAAAGGTGGTGATGTGAATATTATTGAAGGAGAAGGGAAAAGTGTAGTTCCTAAATTGAATAAAGAAAATTTAAAGTCTGGATTGGTGTCAGAAGCAGTAACCAGGCTGAAGGAACAATGGCTTGTTAACAAGGTGCCTGCAAATCAATTACAGTTTGATTTGGAATGTAAAGGTACCCCACTCGCTAATGTTATTCAAGGGTGTGCTGTGAAGAGGCAGAATTTGAAATGTTGGTTGGACAAAGAGGGATCACTTGCAGATGTTAACCTGAAAACTAATAGAATGAAGGGTCCTGAAGATAAAACTAACGACTTGCTTAAAAATAAAGAATTGTGTGGAAGTTCAGAAGATGGGCTAAGTTTGGAAAACATTGTTGATAAATTAACTCCTATGAAAGGAGTATGCAAAAGCCTATTCCACACTGGTGAGCAAACTAACCATGTGAGAGTTAAGTGGAAAAGAGGCTAAGGTTGAAAAAAATGCCACTTTAAATAACAGGATCTGGTTTTAAGGGATTTTGACAAAGCATGTAAATAATAAAGACTACACCATGGAAGATTGACTGTTAAGTTTAAAAGTAAAATAAAGATTAGTATTTGCATAAACTTTTGTAATGTACAGAATAATCACCCATGTATTGGTTCACATTTTGTATTATATACTTAAGATCACAGCTCTTTAGTTTTGTTTTGCTGAAGAAAAGGAATAAAAAAAAATAGGTGGTTATTAAATTGGAGTCTGATGCTACAGGAATTTTATAAGGTACAAGATATTAAGATATTAAAGGAAGTGAGAATGTAATCGCTAACTGTTTAGATGCTAAATTGAATGTATAACTGTATTACTCTGTAGTGAAAACTCTTTTGTATTGTATTAGATTCTGAAATTCTGTAAGTCTGTATTAGTTAATTTTCCCCTTTTGGGTGAAAATTCTTAGAAGGAATGGGGGTGTTATGAATGAGGAGCAACTCTGATGGGCAGAAGGATGCAAAGTTGCACCCCCCCCCCCTTTTTGAGAATCGCAAAATCGCTATTATCTCTGGTCTGATACCAGGGAAATGAGAGAGAGACAACGCAGGGATACACAAAACTGGAATGTCTCCTCCTCACAAAAGCGGAACGGAACCACTGATTACTGCTATTGTCTATTGGAAGAGGAATTGTGTATTGAGTACTGTTCTATTCATTGAAACCCCTCAGGGGGCAACCAGAGTGGTCTGGTTGAGGGATTGCATCATCCCAACTTGATTGACACCTGAGACCCCGTGAGTGGGGATAAAAGTAGGGTCTGGGGATACACCCCTCAGACGCACCAGGAGAGACACTACAAGACCGGCTTGTGTGTGTGTCCACCCTTGCCTGGGTGACAAGTCCGCCATGGAACGGTCTAGCTAAAAGGCGGAGGGGTCATATGTGAATGGCCACAACAACAACGCATCGACAGGTCAAGATCGTAAAAGGAAAGTCGGCAAGTCAATAGCTGTTACTTTTCTCTCTCTCTCTCTCTCTCTCTCTCTCTCTCTCTCTCTCTCTCTCTCTCTCTCTCTCTCTCTCTCTCTCTCTCTCTCTCTCTCTCTCTCTCTCTCTCTCTCTCTCTCTCTCTCACACACACACACACACACACACACACACACACACACACACACACACACACACACACACACACACACACACACACACACACACACACACACACACAATTGCAACACAGCGATCAACACCTACCTCAGCCTGCATGAACGGAACTAAACTTTATATTTCCATCGGACAATTCATTATCCCCTAGACAATGATAGAGCTTATTTCTTATTGATTATTATTATACCCGCACTTTTAGGTTTGGTATTGATGACATTTGTTATCTGCATAATTGCATTGATATTATTTTTGTGTACTTTTACTAGTAAATACTGTTAAAAATAGTATTACCAGACTCCAATGGATACTCCTATCTTTGCTGGTAAGATACCCAGTTACGGGGTTCGTAACAAAAGCTACTAACCCATCCCTCCATTTCCTCATCCAGGTCATTTATAAAAATCACAAAGAGTAAGGGTCCCAGAACAGATCCCTGAGGCACACCACTGGTCACTGACTTCCATGCAGAATATGACCCGTCTACAACCATTCTTTGCCTTCTGTGGGCAAACCAATTCTGGATCCACAAAGTAAAGTCTCCTTGGATCCCATGCCTCCTTACTTTCTCATTAAGCATTGTATGGGGTACCGTATCAAATGCTTTGCTGAAATCCATATACACTACATCTACTGCTCTACCTTCATCAAAGTGTTTAGACACATCCTCAGAAAATTCAATCAGGCTCTTCAGGCATGGTGTTTACTAAGTGTGATGTATCTATGGTATGTTTTGCTGGAAGTTTGTAGTCTCAATTCCTATGGGCATCACATGATCATCGCTCTGCTGGGAATCTGTAGTTTTGTTTCTGTAAGCTTCACTTGATGATGTATACCGACGATATAAAAAGAGAAACACAGACCGATTGCCAGAAATCGGGAGTCATTAAGGAATTGATGGGAAGAGAGAGTGAGAGTGAAGATTGCAAGCTTCACACGAACCCAAAGGATTGGGTTAGCCGGCAGCACTCTGACTGACATTTCGTATAATCCACACGTGGATCATGGCACACACTTTTGGTTAACCCCTGCATGGTCTTGCGTGTCGTGTGGTGACCATTTCGGTGAAAGGGACATTCCCTGTCAGTTACTCTGTGAAATCTTGGGCTCTTCAGAAAAGGTACTCCGTGGCTGCAAACTATGGTAACAGTTTCTTCGTCTCTGCAAGATCACTTCTCTGCTGCATTGTCAATCTCCAAGATCATCTCTTTGTTGCATCATGAATACACAAGTCTCTCCTCTCACTTATTTCATGAATCATCTGGACTTTCTAAACTTCCACTCTAAGACAATGCTTGAGTTGGGCTTTGTTAAGAACTGTTTCTAAGTTTGACTGTTTGGGAGCTATAGACGCATAACTCCGTTAACTTCTGTTTAAGTTAGTCATTTGTTTAATTTTCTATATCTCTGCGTAAATGTTAATAAATCTATTTGTTTTGCAATAATTCCCCAACTCCATTCTACATCTATTGTTGCTGGTCTGTAACTGTTGATTGTCAGTGAGAAGGATATATTATCACCAATCCACATAGATTGTGGTCTTCTGGTCAGGAAGTCGAGGATCCATTTGCAGAAGGAGGTACAGAGGCCCAGCTTCTGTAACTTATCAATTTTTATAATCTTATGTAGAATACTGAGCAACATCTACAAAAGCCAGCTACCTTAGCAATGATTGTTCACGGCCATGGCAAAAAGGCCTCAGAAAAATCAAGCTCAATCAATTGTGGTATGTTAACTGGTATGCACATCATTTATCAGTAGAAAGGATTACCAAGTGGATTGATTCAAGGAAAAAAAATGCAATGTTCCTTTATACTCTTGGGAATGCCTGGCCCATGATCACTCACAGGGAGAAGGGGTATTCAGGATGGCACTGTGAACTTCATGGCAATGCAATGTGGGTGCATAAAGCCCTGAATCACTTTATAAACCTCATTTTGCTAGGCACATTCTACTCCATCTGTGGATAAGTCTGCAATTCCTTCATTAACTTCCAAGGTGGCTAATGAGGCTAATCTTTCTTTATCGCAATTGACTGCCGAAGGAGAAGAATATATATTTGCACTATTCTAAGTTAGATCAATTGAATTAAATAATCTTATCATAACATCACTGCAATCCCTTGAAATTAAATCCATTCTTCCTTTTCTGTGCAGAAATCACACAAAATATCTATTTTCCTGCTTTTGATCATATTAGCAATCATTTCCAGTTCTGATGAGAGTTTTTGGTTGGCCTTAACTCATTAATATTATTTCTCTTTCCACAGCTTGATTCTTTGAGTGTCCCAGGCATCTTCTGTCTTAATTTCAGCTCACTAATGTAGGTAGGTTTTTAAAAATTGTCATATCCAGCACCATGCAGATGACAGAAAGGTGAGTGGGGGTGGGCAGGTAGTGTTGAGAATGCAGGTAGTCTGAAGGAGGATTTGGGCAAATTAGGAGAATGGGAAAAGAGGTTTCAGATAAAATATAGTGTAGGGAAGTGTATGGTGTTGCACTTTGGTAGCAGGAATAAAGATTCTAAATGGGGAGCAAATTGAGAAATCGGAAGTGCAAAAGGGACTTGTGAGTCCTCGAGCAGAATTCCCTGGTTTAATTTGCAGATTAAATCAGTATGGAAATTGAATGTTAGCATTCATGGTGAGAGAATAGAATATAAAAGCAAGGGTGTAATGCTGAGACCTTATAATCAATGGTCAGCAGACCACATTTGGAGTATTGTGAGCAGTTTTGGACCCCATATTTAAGAAAGGATGCGCTGGTGTTGGAGAAAGTCCAGTGGAGGTTTATAAAAATGATCCCTGGAATGATATCCCTGGATATGAGGAATGTTTGATGACTCTGGCCTGTACTAGCTGGAGCTTAGAAGAATGAGGGGGGATCAAATTGAAACCTACCAAATATTGAAAGGCCAAGATAGAGCCCATAAACCTATCTAAGAGGCCCTTAAAAGACCCTATTGTATCCACTTCCACCACCACCATCGGCAGTGCATTCCAGGTACCCACCACTCTCTGTGTGAAAAACTTACCCCTGACATCCCCTCAGTTCCTATTTTCAAGCACCTTAAAACTATGAAATTAGCCATTTCAGCCCTGGGAAAAAGCCTCTGACTATCCACACAATCAATGCCTCTCATCATCTTATATACCTCTATCAAGTCACCTCTCATCCTCCGTCACTCCAAAGAGAAAAGGCCAGGTACACTCAACCTATTCTCATAAGGTATGCCCTCTAATCGAGGCAACATTCTTGTAAACTTCATCTACGCTCTCTCTATTTTATCCACATCCTTCCTGTAGTGAGGTGACCAGATCTGAGCACAGTACTCCAAGAAGGGTCTGACCAAGGTCTTATATAGCTGTAACATTACCTCACAACTCTTGAATTCAATCCCACAGTTGATGAATGCCAACACACCATCTGCCTTTTTAACAACACTGTCAAACTGTGCAGCAGCTTTGAGTGTCCTATGGACATGGACCCCAAGATTTCTCAGATCTTACACACTGCCAAGAGTCTTACCATTTATATTATATTCTGTCTTCAAATTGGACCTACTAAAATGAGCCACCACACTTACCTGGGTTGAAGACCATTTGCCACTTCTCAGCCCAGTTCTGCATCCTATCGATATCCCACTGTAACCTCTGACAACCCTCCAGACTATCCACAGCACCCCCAGCCTTTGTGGTCATCAGCAAACTTATTAACCCACTCTTCTACTTCATCCAGGCCATTTTTAAAAACCACAAAGAGAACGAATCCTAGAACAGATCCCTGAGGAACACCACTAGTCGCTGTCCTCCATGCAGAACACAAACCATCTACAACTACCCCTTGCCTTCTGTGGATAAACCAATTCTGAATCCACAAAACAAGGTCCCCTTGGATCCCATACCTCCTTACTTTATGAAGGAGCCTGGCATGGGGAACCTTATCAAAAGCCTTATTGAAATCCATATACACTACATCCACTGCTCTACCTTCATCAATGTGTTTTGTTAAATCCTCAAAGAATTCAATCAGGCTCATAAGGCACAATCTGCCCTTGACAAACCCATGCTGACTGTCCCTAAACAGATTATGTCTCTCCAAATGCTCATACATCCTGTCTCTCAGGGCCTTCTCCAACAACTTGCCCACCACTGAAGTCAGACTAACTGGTCTATAATTTCCTGGGTTATCTCTACTCCCTTTCTTCAACAAGGGAATAACATTTGCAACCCTCCAATCCTCTGGAACCTCTCCTGTTCCCTTTGATGATACACAAATCATCACAAGAAGCGCAGCAATCTCCTCAGTTGCTTCCTACTGTAGCCTGGGGTATATCTCATCCGGATTTAACTAAATCAATGCTTTTCAAAAGCTCCAGCACATCCTCTTTCTTAATGCCTATATGGTCAAACGTTTCAGTCTGCTGTTAATCATCCACACAATTGCCAAGGTCTTTTTCCTTGGTGAATACTGAAGAAAAGTATTCATTAAATACCTTCGCTAACTCCTCCAAATCCATGCACACATTTCCACAATCTTAACCGATTGGTCCTATTCTCACAGGGCTCATCCTCTTGCTCTTCACATACTTGTAGAATGCCTGGGGGGTTTCTTTAATCCTGCTCATCAAGGCCTTCTAGTGGCCCCTTCTGGCTCTCCTAATTCCATTCTTAAGCTCCTTCCTAGCAACCTTGAAATTTTCTAGAGCTCTAACGGTACCTAGTTTCTTGAACCTTTCGTAAGCTTGTTTTTCTTCTTAACTAGATTTCCTACATACTTTGTTCTTTAATCCTACCATCCTTTCCCTGGCTCAATGGAACATACCTATACAGAACTCCATGCAAATGTTCCTTGAACATTTGCCACATTTCTGCCTTGTCCTGAGAACATCTGCTCCCAATTTATACCCCCAAGTTTCTGCCTAACAGTATTATATTTGCCCCTACCCCAATTAAACGTTTTGCCAAATTGTCTGCTCCTATCCCTTTTCAGTGCTATGGTGAAGGAGATAGAGTTGTGGTCACTACCTCCAAAATGCTCTCCCACCGAGAGATCTCATACATAACCAGGTTCATTTCCCAATACTGGGTCAAGTACAGCCTCTCCTCTCATTGGCTTATCTACATAGAGCATCAGGAAACTTTCCTGAACACATGTAACAAACCTACCCCATCTAAGGAGATGCCAATCAATATTAGGAAAGTTAAAATCTCCCATCACAACAACCTTATCATTATTATTACACCATTCCAGAATCTGCCTCCCTGTCTGCTCCTTGATATCCCTGTTGCTATTGGCGGGGGGGGGGTCTATAAAAAACACCCAGTTGAGTTATTGCCCCTTTCCTGTTTCAGATTTTCACCCACCCTGACTCAGTAGACCATTCCCCCCATGACTTCCTCCTCTGCTGCAGCCGTGACACTATCCCTAATTAACAATGCCACACTCCCACCACTTTTGCCTCTCTCCCTGTTCTTTTTGAAACATCTAAAGCCTGGCACACTCAGCAGCCATTCCTGCTCCTGAGACATCCAAGTCTCTGTAATGGCCACAACGTCACAGTTCCACTTAGTGATCCATGCTCTAAGTTCATCGGCCTTGTTTATGATACTCCTTGCATTAAAATAGGCACATCGCAAACTATCAGGCTGAGTGCATCTTTGCTCCAACATCTGCCTATCCTTCCTCACAAACTCCCTACATGCTGTCCCTACTTGTATGCCAACCTCCCCATCCTCTGCCTCCTCAAATCCCCTGCAAATCTAATTTAAACCCTCCCCAATAGCATTAACAAACCTCCCCACCAGGATATTGATCCCGCTTGAATTCAAGTGCAACCCACCCTATGTGAACAGGTCACAGCTGCCCAAGAAGTGGTCCGAATGATCCAAAAATCTGATTCCCTTTCCCCTTTTTTTTTGATTGAGGCACGAGTGTGCAGGCACATGAACATCAGTGAGTTAGACTGGCGGGAATAATTTAAATGGAGAACATTTTCACTTCAGCAGATTGAGCGAGGCACGGGTGAGCAGGTGCGTAGATGTCAGCAAGTTAGACCAGCAGGAAGAATTTTAAATAAAGACAGCTTTATAGAATGGGCACCAGAGTAGAGGGAGTCAGAGTAGGAAGGCTTTGTCTCAATGGGGCTTCGGCGACAATGGGTTGAGGCGAGGTAAGACACTTGTGAAGGACAGGAATAAGAAGTAAGTCTGTAAGGCTGGTGTTCTGTACTGTGTGTCAGATTTGGGATGTCCAGGAGACTCCCAGCCTCCCAGACAGCCACTTCTGTGCTGGGTGCATTGAGCTGCAGCTCCTTAGGGACTGGGTTAGGGAACTGGAGATGCAGCTTGATGATCTTTGTCTGGTCAGGGAAAGTGAGAAGGTGTGATTGGCAACTAATTATTCCTGGATTTCGTTGCTTCAGGTGTGATAGAATTGGAGGGGCTAGGGGGAGGTGTTGCATTGCTTGTCGGAGAAAATATTACAGTGGTGCTTTGGCAGGATAGATTAGAGGGCTCGTCTGGGGAGACTATTTGGTGGATTTGAGGAATGGGGAAGGTGTAGTAACACTTATAGGGGTGTATTATAGACCACCCAATGGGGAGGGAGAATTGGAGGAACAAATTTGTAAGGAGATAGCAGATATTTGTAGTAAGCACAAGGTTGTGATTGTGGAAGATTTTAATTTTCCACACATAGACTGGAAAGCCCATTCTGTAAAAGGGATGGATGGTTTGGAGTTTGTAAAATGTGTGCAGGGTAGTTTTTTGCAGCAATACATAGAGGTACCAACTAGAGAAGGGGCGGTATTGGATCTCCTGCTAGGGACTGAAATAGGTCAGGTGACTGAGGTATGTGTTGGGGAGCACTTCGGGTCCAGTGATCACAATACCATTAGTTTCAATATAATTATGGAGAAGGATAAGTCTGGACCCAGGGTTGAGATTTTTGATTGGAGAAAGGCTAACTTTGAGGAGATGCGAAAGGATTTAGAAGGAATGGACTGGGACAAGTTGTTTTATGGGAAGGATGTAATAGAGAAATGGAGGTCATTTAAAGGTGAAATTTTGAGTGTACAGAATCTTTATGTTCCTGTTAGGTTGAAAGGAAAGGTTAAAAGTTTGAGAGAGCCATGGTTTTCAAGGGATATTGGAAACTTGGTTCGGAAAAAGAGAGAGATCTACAATAAATACAGGCAGCATGGAGTAAATGAGGTGCTGGAGGAATATAAGGAATGTAAAAAGAATCTTAAGAAAGAAATTATAAAAGCTAAAAGAAGATATGAGGTTGCTTTGGCAATTAAGGTGAAATTAAATCCAAAGAGTTTCTACAGTTATATAATAGCAAAAGGACAGTTAGGGATAAAATTGTTCCCTTAGAGAATCAGAGTGGACAGCTATGTGTGGAGCCAAAAGAGATGGGGGAGATTTTGAACAATTTCTTTTCTTTAGTATTCACTAAGGAGAAGGATATTGAATGGTGTAAGATAAGGGAAACAAGTAGGGTAGTTATGGAAACTATGATGATTAAAGAAGAGGAAGAACTGGCGCATTTAAAGAATATAAAAGTGGATAAGTCTTCTGGTCCTGAGAGACCTAGGACTTTGAGGAATGTTAGTGCAGAAATAGCAGGGGCTCTGACAGAAATATTTCAAATATCATTAGAAATGGGGATGGTGCCGGAGGACTGGCATATTGCTCGTGTGATTCTATTGTTTAAAAAGGGTTCTAAGAGTAATCCTAGCATTATCGGTCTGTAAGTTTGATGTCAATGGTGGGTAAATTAATGGAGAGTATTCTTAGAGATGGTGTATATAATTATCTGGATAGACAGGGTCTGATTAGCAATAGTCAGCATGGATTTGTGCGTGGAAGGTCATGTTTGAATTTTATTGAATGTTTTGAAGAGGTTACTAGGAAAGTTGGTGAGGGTCAAACAGTGGATGTTGTCTATATGGTCTTCAGTAAGGCCTTTGACAAGGTTCCACATGAAAGGTTAGTTAGGAAGGTTCAATCGTTAGGTATTAATATTGAAGTAGTAAAATGGATTCAACAGTGGCTAGATGGGAGATCCCAGAGAGTAGTGGTGGATAACTGTTTGTCAGGTTGGAGGCCAGTGACTAGTGGTGTGCCTCAGGGATCTGTATTGGATCCAATGTTGTTCTTCATATACATTAATGATCTGGATGATGGGGTGGTAAGTTGGATTAGTAAGTATGCAGATGATACTAAGATAGGTGGCGTTCTGGAAAATGAAGTAGGTTTTCAAAGTTTGCAGAGAGATTTAGGCCAGTTAGAAGAGTGGGCTGAGCGATGGGAGATGGAGTTTAATGCTGATAAGTGTGAGGTGCTACATTTTGGTAGGAATAATCCAAATAAGACATACATGGTAAATGGTAGGGCATTGAAGAATGCAGTAGAACAGAGTGATCTAGGAATAATGGTGCATAGTTCCCTGAAGGTGGAATCTCATGTGGGTAAGGTGGTGAAGAAAGCTTTTGGTATGTTGGCCTTTATAAATCAGAGAATTGTGTATAGGAGTTGGGATGTAATGTTAAAATTGTACAAGGTATTGGTAAGGCCAAATGTGGAGTATTGTGTACAGTTCTGGTCACCAAATTATAAGGACAATGTCAACAAAATAGAGAGGGTACAGAAGAGATTTACTAGGATGTTACCTTTGTTTCAGCACCTAAGTTACAGAGAAAGGTTGAACAAGTTAGGTCTTTATTCTTTGTAGTGTAGAAGGTTGAGGGGGGACTTGATAGAGGTATTTAAAATTATGAGGGGTATAGATAGAGTTGGCGTGGATAGGCATTTTCCATTGAGAGCAGGGGAGATTCAAACAAGAGGACATGAGTTGACAGTTAGAGGGCAAAAGTTTAGGGGTAACACTAGGGGGAACTTCTTTACTCAGAGAGTGGTAGCTGTGTGAAACGAGCTTCCAGTAGAAGTGGTAGAGGCAGGTTTGATATTGTCATTTAAAGTAAAATTGGATATGTATATGGACAGGAAAGGAATGGAGGGTTATGAGCTGAGTGCAGGTTAGTGGGACTAGGTGAGAGTAAGTGTTCAGCACGGACTAGAAGGGCCGAGATGGCCTGTTTTCATGCTGTAATTGTTACATGTTTATATGGTGATAGAGAGAAGCTATAGGCAAGTAGTCACATTGGGGCCTCAGGAGACAGATAAGTGGGTAACAGTCAGGATAGGGAAGGGCAAGAGGCAGATGCTAGAGAGTACCCCTGTGGCTGTCCCCTTAACAATATGTACTCCTGCTTGAGTACTGTTGGGGGGAACGGACTACCTGGGGGAAGCAACAGTGGCCGCGCCTCTGGCACAGAGTCTGGCCTTGGGGCTCAGAAGGGCAGGAGAAGGCAGAGGATGGCAGCAGTGATAGGTGACTCTATAGTTAGGGGGTCAGACAGGCGATTCTTTGGATTCAGGAAAGAAACACAATGGTTGTTTACCTTCCAGGTTCCAGGGTCTGGGATGTTTCTGATCACCTTCGCTATATCCTGAGGTGGGAGGTGAACAGCCAGAGCTTGTGGTAGATATTGGTACCGACAACATAGGTAGGAAAAGGGAGGAGGTCCTGAAAGCAAACTACAGGGAGTTAAGAAAGAAGCTGAGAGGCAAGACCACAAGGATAGTACAGTGGCATGCAAACATTTGGGCACCCCTGGTCAAAATTTCTGCGACTGTGAATGGTTAAGTGAGTAGAGGAAGAACTGATCTCCAAAAGTCATAAAATTAAAGATGAAACATTCTTTTCAACACTTTAAGCAAGATTAGCTTGTTAGGGCTCTGGCTTGTTCACAGTCATCATTAAGAAAGGCCATAAAGCTTTATAAATACCCTGACTCCTCAAACCTTGTCCCAACAATCAGCAGCCATGGGCTACTCTAAGCAGCTGCCTAGCACTCTGAAAATTAAAATAAACAATGCCCACAAAGCAGGAGAAGGCTATAAGAATATAGCAAAGCGTTTTCAGGCAGCCGTTTCCTCAGTTCATAATGTAGTTAACCCTTACATACTGTTTGGGTCAAATTTGACCCATTTTGATATTTGACAGCAGTAAAAACACCCTAAGTGCCGTTTTTTAGCTGAAATTTGATGACTTTTCCTAAAGTGACCCAAAATGCACAAAAATGAAAATATTTAAAAATTTTCTACTTTTGTGCAGGTGCTACAAATGTTTGTACATTGAGGCTGTTCCAGGTCAAATTTGACCCGTATCTATTGAAATGGATTTTAGTTCTCTGAAACATTAACTAAGGATTAATCACCCATTTACTTATGTCAGATAGGCTATTTATACATTCTAAATTGATCTGTGGTTCAAAATTTGGTATAGACTCTTGTTAAGAGGGGATTCTTGGGTCGGCTCAAAATTGACCTGGACCATACTGTGAAGGTATAGAATATGAACAGGTTACCTGGTTTAAGAAATGGCAGTTACCAGGAACAGTGGAGGTCAAGTTGAGGTCTGGAAGACCAAGAAAGCTTTCTGAGTGAACTGCTCGTAGGATTGCTAGGAAGGCAAATCAAAACCCCCATTTGACTGCAAAAGACCTTCAGGAAGGTTTAGCAGACTCTGGAGTGGTGGTGCACTGTTCTACTGTGCAGCGACACCTGCACAAATATGACCTTCATAGAAGAATCATCAGAAGAAAACCTTTTTCTGCATCCTCACCACAAAATTCAGCATCAGAAGTTTGCAAAGGAACATCTAATCAAACCTGATACATTTTGGAAGCAAGTCCTGTGGACTGATGAAGTTAAAATAGAACTTTTTGGACGCAATGAGCAATGGTATGTTTGGAGAAAAATGGGTGCAGAATTTCATGAAAAGAAAATCTCTCCAACTGTTAAGCACAGAGGTGGATCAATCATGCTTTGGGCTTGTGTTGCAGCTAGTGGCATGGGGAACATTTCACCGGTCGAGGGAAGAATGAATTCAATTAAATACCAGCAAATTCTGGAAGCAAACATCACACCATCTGTAAAAAAGCTGAAGATGAAAAGAGGATGGGTTCTACAACAGGATAATGATCTTAAACACACCTCAAATCCACAATGGACTACCTCAAGAGGCGCAAGCTGAAGGTTTTGCCATGGCCCTCACAGTCCCCCCACCTAAACATCATTGAAAATCTGTGGATAGACCTCAAAAGAGCAGTGCATGCAAGACAGCCCAAGAATCTCACAGAACTAGAAGCCTTTTGCAAGGAAGAATGGGCAAAATTCCCCCAAACCAGAATTGAAAGACTCTTGGCTGGCTACAGAAAACATTTACAAGCTGTGATACTTGCCAAAGGGGGTGTTACTAAGTACTGACCATGCAGGATGACCAAACTTTTGCTTCGGGTCCTTTTCCTTTTTTGTTATTTTGGAACTGTAAAAGATGGAAATAAAAAGTAATCTTGTTTAAAATATTAAAGAAAGGTGTCATCTTTAACTTTATACTTTTCAGAAATCAGATCATCTTTTACTCGCTTAGCTATTCACAGTAACAGAAATTTTGACCAGGGGTGCCCAAACTTTTGCATGCCACTGTAATCTCAAGATTACTGCCTGTGCCACGCGACAGTGAGTATAGGAATAGAGTGATGTGGAGGATAAATACGTGGCTGAGGGATTGGAGCAAGGGACAGGGATTCAGATTTCTGGATCATTGGGACCTATTTTGGGGCAGAAGTGACCTGTACAATAAGGATGAATTGCACTTCAATCAGAGGGGGACCAATATCCTGGCAGGGAGGTTTGTTAAGGCTATTGGGGAGAGTTTAAACTAGAATCGCTGGGGGGTGGGAACTGAACTGAAGATACAAAGGATGGGGTGGTTGGCTCACAGATAGAGAAAGCTTGTAGCAGTCTGAGAGGGAAGGATAGGCAGGTGATAGAGAAGAGATGTGCTCAGACTGATGGTTTGAGATGTGTCTATTTTAATGCAAGGAGTATCATGAGCAAAGCAGATTAGCTTAGAGCATGGATCAGTACTTGGAGCTATGATGTTGAGGCCATTACAGAGATTTAGACGGCACAGGAGCAGGAATTGCTACTTAGAGTGCCAGGCTATAGATGTTTCAGAAAGGACAGGGAGTTTAGATAGGGTAGAGTTTGTCAGGTGTGTTCAGGAAGGTTTTCTGACATAATATGTAGGTAAGCCTACAAGAGAAGAGGGTGTACTTGATCTGGTGTTGGGAAATGAATCTGGTCAGGTGTCAGGTCTCTCAGTGGGAGACCATTTTGGAGATAGTGATCAAAATTCTATCTCCTTTACCATATCACTGGACAGGGATAGGAACAGACAATCCAACAAAATGGTTAATTGGAGTAAGGGGAAATATGATGCTATCAGGCAGGAATTTGGAAGCATAAATTGGGAACAGATGTTCTCAGGGAGATGTATGGCAGAAATGTGGCAAATGTTCATGTGCTATTTGTGTGGCGTTCTGCATAGGTCTGTTCCAATGAGACAGGAAAGGGATGGTAGGGTACAGGAACCATGCTGCACCCTTTTTCTATCTATGTCGTTGCTACCAATATGTACCACAACCTCTGGCTGTTCACCTTCCCATTTAAGGATATTGTGGATGCGCTCAGAAACATCATGAACCCTGGTACCTGGGAGGCAAACTACCATTCTTGTTTCTTTGTCACATCCACAGAATCGCCTATCTGTCCCTCTAATTACAGAGTCCTCTACTACCACTGCCCTCCTCTTCCATTCCCTACCCTTCCGAGCCACAGAGGTACCCTACTGTTGCTTCCCCCAGGTGGGCTGTCCCCCTAACGTCACTCAAAATGGAGTACTTATTGTTAAGGGGGACAGCCACAAGAGTGCTCTCCACTACCTGACACCCCTCTCCTGACGGTCACTCATTTATCTGTCTCCTTTGGCCCCAGGGTGACGACCTGCCTTAACTCCTGTCTATCACATCCTCACTCTCCCTAATAAGCTGAAGATCATTGAACTACAGCTCCATTTCCCTTACTCGGTCTCTACAAAACTGCAGCTCGATGCACCTGGTGCAGATGTGGCCATCAGGGAGGCTGGAAGTCTTCTGAACATCCCAGACACCCAGAACAGAAAATTGGCCTCGCAGTCATACCCACTGTTCTGATGCACTGAGCCCCGCAAAACGGTCCTTTGTTAAACTTTTCTCCCTGACCTGTACAAATCTCTCTCTCTGTTCGAATCAATTGGTCCGTCGCTAATGCCAACATAGGTTCTTGATAAATAAGAGTTCCAAAGGTTATGAGGGGAAAGCCGGAGAATGGGATTGAGAGAGAAAATAAATCAACCATGATCAAATGGAAGATCATACCCAATGGGCCAAATGGCCTAATTCTGATCCTATAGTCTCATTAGCACCTGCTGGAAAATTGGTCTAGATACGTACTTACAAATAAAGTCTCACTTATTGTGGTTCAGGTTTGCTCAGCATTAGTGACACTGTTAGTGATGTTATCATGACACAGCAGCCATTGTCTCAGTTATCAATCTATTTGGGCAGATGCTGGTGTAGTTTATAGCCTTTGATTATTTGGAGCAATGAACAAGAAACAAACCCCATTAGAGGTCAGCAAAGAGACATGAATAAGGAAGTTCACAATGTATTACTCACAGCATCTGCCAGGTACATTCTCATTGTTCAGCATGAATGTAAACACATAGCAACAGAAATAATAAAAGTGGAGATAGGCCACTCATCATCTGCTCCAGTATTCAATGAGCTTATGGATGATCTTTCAGCATCAGTGCTACTTTCTAGCACTAACACCATATCCAATGATTCAGCCAGAAATTTATTGGTTTCTATTGGCAATTGAACTTCCAGAGATCTCTAGAGTGGAGAATTCTAAAGATTCACTGTCCTCTGACTGAAGATATTTTTTCTCATCTCATGGCCAACCACTTAGTGTGAGACAGTGACTCCTAATTGAAGCCAACCCAGCCAGGAGAAACATCTACCCTGTCATAACCTGTAATAATTTGTTTGTTATTGCTTCAAGGATAACCATTATCCCACACTAAGTATGGCACTGAGCACTTACAGGATGGGATCTGATCAGTGTAATGGGCTATATACAGGGTGGAGAGCAATGGCACACAAGCTACTGATTTCCCACCACCTTTGGTCATTGGCAACCCTTTCTGCAGCTGGTCTGGGCTGCTATGGGAAGACCTCCGTAAGTTTTGTATGCAGTTCCCAATGCATGATCCTCATTTTAACACACAAATCAGTGTGCAAAATATCATGGTGCTGCCGATGTATTTTTGCTCAGATTTGCAACGTTCATGGTAAATCTGAGTTGGCACTTGAGTGAAGTGGATTGGATTTAAGTTAGTCTTTCTGGGAAGGGAATGTGCCATAATCTGTATGACTCAATGTCATAAGTTGACTCCCAATAAGCCCTTCTGTTGTGCCTTTGTACTATGTTCTGCAACATTAAAGCACAAAATGAATGGAGGTTGTTCCGATGCGGTAAGGTCCATCCATCCCAGTCAATACTGAACAGACTTCCTTCCAAACGTTTTAGGACTGATGTTGAAATTTGGTGAGCTAGTCCACAGCTAACCTGATAATGAGTACTCATTAATCACACCTTACAGACAATATTTACTCTCTTCTCTCACAATCCCTGGATATATTCTGTCCCACTATTGTCACACCCCCATGATGGAGCAGAACCGTGGTATACAGGCAGGAGGGAGCAATGCCGATACATGCCGGTACGTGGAGAACTTCAGGTTCCTGGGAACCACCATCTCTCAGGATCTGAAGTGGGAGCAGAACATCAGCTCCATCCTGAAGAAGGCCCAGCAGCGGATGTACTTCCTGCGGCTCTTGAGGAAATACGGTCTGCCTCAGGAATTGCTGCTGCAGTTCTACACTGCAGTCATTGAGTCTGTCCTGTGCACCTCCATCACTGTGTAGTTTGGAGCCGCCACCAAGCAGGATAGAACCAGACTACAGCGCACAGTGAGGACTGCGAGCGCATCATTGGAGCCTCCCTGCCCTCTATTGTGGACCTGTACTCTTCCAGGTTGAAGAAGAGGGCGGGGAACTTCATAAAGGATCCTCCCATCCTGCGCACGGACTGTTTGAACTGCTTCTGTCTGGTAGGCGCTTCAAATCCCTCCAGACTAAGACTAATAGGCACTGGAGTTTTTTCCCTACTGCAGTCACTTTGCTGAACAGTTAACTGCCGGTTAACTGTCGGTTAACTATTACTTGGATTGCACTACTTATATGTATAATCTATATTTTCATTTATATTATCATTATTATTGTTATGAGCAGAGAGACAACATCTGCCGGAAGTAAACTCCTTGTATGTGCACAGGTACTTGGCGATTGAAGTCTGATTCTGATTCTGATTCTGATTCAATATTGGTTCAACATCGTATGAATTCTTCCAAACTCTCTCTTGATTATCATCTGCGATCTTCCTTCAGCTGTTGGAATCAATGCTGGAAGTAGCACTGAAAGGGGCGAACACACAGGATATATTCGTGGGGTGGGGTGGGGTTGCTTTCAATGCCTATCATCGAGAGCAGCTCAGAAGCATCAGCAAAAGCCAAGCTGACCCAGCCCTGAAGTACATGGCTGAGTGAGTAAACCATGACACTGGGAAAGTCTACCCGACATTGCCCACATCAGTCTATCTAATGCAGTTGCATGTGCCCATGGCAGTGTTTGGTGGAGTAACCACAGTTCTTGTGGAGGTAAAGCACTATTTCCATGCTGTGGGGTGGGGAGATGGTTTTCATTGTTCTCTGTAGCATCACCATTGTTCTCAATAGAATAAAACAGAACGGCACAATCATGTGGTTATTTGTAGCTGCAATAATCTACCATACCACAATATAAAGCCACATGGCCCATGATGTGCTTCAGTGCACCTCCACAATCAAGTTAGATGATTAACCCTAATTAAATGAAGTGGGGAGCAGCACCTGATCTACCTAAAAAGGAGAAGCCAACTGGGTGAAGAATCAAATAGTAAAACACAGCATGCAATGCCAAAGTTAGCCACCCAACACCAACAGCACTCAAAATGGAGCACTTCTTTTTAAAGGGACAGCCATATGGGTGCCATCACCAGACTGAAGCCCTACAGTCTTACCACAACTGCCCAAGAACAGTGGTGGGAGAAGGGCTGACAGGATAATGGTCCAAAAGGCCTCTGGGATCACCATTGACTAGACGTTCAGCTGGAGAAGACTCATGAATACCATGGTTGCAAAAGCAGGTCAGTGACTGAGTACCCTGTGGAGGCATTTGACACCCCTGACTCCCCAAAGTCACCCCACCAGTTACAAATCAGGACAATGCAATACTTTACTCTTGCCTAGAGTAGTACCAACAACTTTCAAGTAGGCCAGTGCCGTCTGGGACAGAGCAGACACCTGACTGGCACACCAGCAACCACCCTCAACAATCCATTCACTCCACCAGTGGTGCACGGTGATGTCAGTGTGTACTGTACACAGAATGTGCTGCATCTGCTCACCCAAACGATTTCAACAGCACCTCTCAGACCTGTGACCTCTACCGCTAAGAAGGACAAGGGCAGCAGGCACTTGGGCATCACCATCTGTAGGTACCACTTAAAGCTAGGCACTATCCTGACTTAGAAAGATTATACGACTGGCTTTAAATCTTGCAACTCTCTCCTATGAGAACACCTTTACCAGAAGGAATGCAAATGTGGTTCATTACCTACTCAAGGGCAATTAAGTATGGGTAATAAATACCTTACTCATGAAGCCCAGATCCTGAAATAGATTATTAAAAAGTCTTCATCCTCAATGCTGCTGAGCGCTAAAGACATGTCTGAAGCAGTCACAACCATGTCAGCCGCAAGTTCCAAGTGGATAATCCAACTTTGTGGATCCTTAATCACAGATGTCAAATTGTCTGCTAGTTTGATTCTCTCCATGCAATACCACAAAGTGACTTAAAGCACTGGATACAGAAATGTCTTTGGAACCAGACACCAACCTAATTATAGTACTGAAGATGTGTGTTCCAGAAATAGCCGGACTGTTCCAATGCAGTTGCAACACCAGCATCTATTTAACAATGTGCAATATTGCCCCAGTATCACACAAAGCAGAAAAAAATCCAATCCAGCTAACTACCATGAAGCCTATGATCAATCAGTATCAACATGATCAAAGGCTTTGTTTACAGTGCAATCAAGGGGCACTAACTCTCCAATAAACTGCTCGCTCATGCCTAGTTTGGATTTTGCCAGAGCCACTCAGCTCCAGAGCCCTTCAAAACCTTAGTCCAAACAAGGATCAAAGGACTACTGACGTCAAGGCAGCAGTTGGCAGAGAGTGCTGGGGCAGACACACACAGTTCATTAAAATTTGCGGGGCTAGCAACATAGATAGGAAAGTGGTTCAAAATGAATACAGGATGCTGAGCTTTAACCAAGGTCATGATAAATATCAATTACTTTTACTACTGTTGTGTCCATGTGTTCAAAATGCACTTCCAGGAGAGGACTGGAGGCAGAGTCAGTTACAGTACTCAAAGTGGATCTAAACAAGTATCTCAAAAGAAAAAAAATGCACGACTCTAATGGTGGGGAAGTGGGAAGATTGCTCTTCTATATGGCCAGTACAGGCTCAATGGACCAAATAGACTTACATGGTGCAAGCATATTGTGATTCTGAGTGTGACATCAAAGTGCTTTGGTGAAACTGTAGTTGATGGATATTGAAGGGGAAAACACTTTAGGGGCTGAAGTCATGCATTACACAAAGAAGATGATCATAAATAATTGGAATCAATCATCCTAGTCCTGGGACACCTCTTTGGGAATTCCTCAGGGCAGAGTGCCAGGCTCAATGATCCTCACCTGCTCCATCATTGACTTGCCACCTTTCATCATAAAGTCAGAAAGGGATGCTTGCTCTAACTGTACAACATTTAATTGTCTTGGGCTACTTCTCTAGGTTTTACTGTTTAAGGACGTGGCCTGTTTCATTAGCTGAGGATACATTTGTGAGTCCTCAACTAATAAAGCAGCTCACATCTGTATGCAGTAAAACCTAGACAATATCCAAACATGTACTGTTAAGTAGAAATTAACATTCATAGCACTGAAGTGCTAGGCAAAGAGAGAATCCAACCCTTGAAATGTTATCTCATTATCATTGTTGAGTTACAACATCCATCCTTCCACTTCCAGTCCTTTCGAGATTTTGATTCCATTGACTAGAAAGATGACTGGACCAAGGTCTTCATTGCCATGGCTTCAAGAGGAGGTAAGATGATTGTATCCTATGATGAATAACTCCCAGTTCCTTTCCACCATTTACAAGAACAGACACATGATGATATATTCTCTATTTACCTAGATATTTGCTGCTTCAGCAATTCTCAAGAAGCTTGATCATATGGGATAAAACAGCCTGCTTGACTAATAGTCCATCAGCCACCTCAAACATTCATTCCCTCCACCAACACTCCACAAGAGCTGCCATGTTTACCATGAGCAAAGTGCATTGCAGTTCGCCAGCAGGGTACTTCAATAGCAGCTCCTGCTACCAAGAAGATCAAGGTCAGCAGATGCACGAGGCTCCTCCACCTACATGTCCTCTGCCAAGTAACACACACTTCACACTTGGAAATATAATGATTTTCTTTCATCATCATTGGGTTAAGTTTCTGGATTTCTTCCTCAATGCAGTCCTTCCAACAGCAAAAGAGAGGTTTTGAGGGCTAAGGGCAAAATGCAGACTAATGGCTCTGGTACACTGGGCAACATGGACACGTTGGGCTGAAAGGCCTGTTTCCATACTCTATGATTCTTTGACTCTGTGACTGCAGCAAGAAGGTGATTCTCCACCACCATGGGGAGCAATTAGGGATAGGCATTAATCATTAGATTTTCTCGTGATGTCCTCATACAACGAATGATCAATGAAAATAAGAGACAAGTTTCAATTTCTTTGCATAATATTTACCGTGCAACACACGTAGCTCATGCAGCATTGGATGTTTATCCTTTTATGAATTGTACCACATAACATCACATTTACAATGCAAATATTAAGCTGACCCAGATTGGTTGCACTCTGGAATCAGGCACAAATAAAGGAACACCCGTTCTCTATGTAATTTGTCTTGTTTAATAAAGCACCTTTTTTTTAGTTATCATCAGCTATCCTTCAGTATCTCAGGAACAGAATGCTAGTGCCGGAAATGAAACTATTAAATTTAGACTCTGTGCTTAAAATGAAGATAGCTCATGGACACACATTGTGAGCTCTGTGATTTAAGTGAGATGCTACAATGGGGATAAAGATGGCTAAGCTACTAGATTTCCAGCAAGTAACCTGTCTGAAGAGTAGAGAAGAAATCCCACATCATATATTGAGCTGGGTATGTAAGGGTCACTGGAATAGACAAAAGTGAAGGTGCTATTTTATGTGATTTCCTATAGTTGCATTACTAGAACATTGCAACATCTCCAAATGAAACAGTTGACTGTTACCACTTAATGTGCAACCAAAAGTAGGAAACATCTCTTGATAACTCTTACAGAGTTAAAACTGCTAGCAGGTAATCATAGCTGTGTAGATTATCTGGTTGGTGATTATTTTATTTGTGGATCCCAGGAGTCCAGCCTGAAGCAATGTTTGCTACGTGAGATGGACCTATCTCCCAGAATAATGCAAAATCAAGGCTGGAATGTGGGTAGCCAAGGGAAGGAAGTACACATGATGAAGCATAAGAAAGTACACTCTGCAGGATACTTCCATTCAAGGTGGCTTAGGTGTTCCAAGTATTGTAGGTGGCATATGAGTGGGCTAAGAATGCCACATCACTGAAAAAGTGTCTACAATATTGATTAGAAAATAAATAAATAGTGTCTAAGGAGGAGGTAATCAAAATTCCATGGAGTGGAATTTCCATGGAGGTATGTGTGGACCAAGATAGAGTCAGCTCCAGCATACCAGATGAATGCGTTGCATCTAACCAAAGAAGGTCAGTTCTGTGGAGTATCCACTAACATACATACATAAATATATTGGCATGGGGGCAAATGACATGCATCTAATATGTAAAGCCAGCAATCTCAAGAAGATCCTATTGGAAACAATGAGTTGTATGTTATTGATATATAGCACTGCTACTCTTGAGTCTCATTGGAGATAGCCTTTGAAGGAGATGAGCCCAAAGAATCA
This sequence comes from Hypanus sabinus, assembly GCF_030144855.1. Classification (NCBI taxonomy): domain Eukaryota; kingdom Metazoa; phylum Chordata; class Chondrichthyes; order Myliobatiformes; family Dasyatidae; genus Hypanus; species Hypanus sabinus. Next base: position 48,334,412 of record NC_082728.1, read on the forward strand.
TAAAGGATTTATTGATGTAAGACCATAAAGAAGTCACAAGTACCATACAGTATAGGCTACCTTCTGTACTATATGTACGTGGGTGGGAGATTCCATGGTTAGAGTTGAGGAGCAATACTTGGGAGCTGAGCATCTTCCTGTTCTGTGCTTGACCTGAGGTTCTACCTTTCCCAATACTAGCTTTTGAGGATTTATTTTTTTTTAAATCAACATACTTGCATGGAAACAAAATAATGTGCTAATGTTTCCTCTCCACCCTTTTATCATCATTAGACTATTAGGACATAGGAGCAGAATTAGGCCATTCAGCCCTCGAGTCTACTCCACCATTTCATCATGGCTGATTTGTTATCCCTTTCAACTCCATTCTCTTAATGTCTCTCTGTAACCTTTGACACACTTATTAATAAAAAAAACTAGCAACTGCTGCTTTAAAAATACCCAATGACTTGGCCTCCACAGCAGTCTGTGGCAAGCAATTCCACAGATTCACCACCTTCTGGCTAAAGATATTTCTCCTCATCTCTGTTCTAAAGGAGCGTACTTCAACTCTAAGGCTGTGCCCGCTGGTCCTAGACTCCCCCATTATAGGAAACATCCTCTTGGATTGCAACAACGTCAGGAAAATGTTAACTCATGTTGAAGAGCTGAGTCTCTGCACTGCTAACATCGCAAGAGATGGAAAGCGTGATGTAAGGACTAAACGTTACATGGAAGTAGTTTTGAGAATTCCTCACTCTCTGACTGACTGCATGTCATAGTGTTTTTGAACAAATAGTCAGGATTTATCTCCAATGTACCTCCTTAACCTATCAGATCATCTCATTTAATAGCTTATCTATTGGGCAACCCAGGCTTCATCCTATCAGAAATATTCTTTTATTCTATGCATCACTTCTCACATTCCTGGAAACTTAATAATTTATTTTCCCTCCTTACCAATTGTGATGAGTGGTCTTGAATCAGAAACATTAATTCAGTCTCCCTTTCCATAGACGATGCCTGACTGGCTGAGTGTTTCCAGCATTCTCTGGTTTTCTTTCACTTTTCCAGCATCCTCTATTGATTTTCATTTGAGAATCCTCACAAAGGTGGTCTAATTTTTAAAAACATGCCAGTTACTGTCTACTCATCATTCACCAAGTGGACACGAGCACTAGCTGCTTTAATTGCTAGATCACCAGATCCTTCCTCATTCCTGGCATGGAGCAACAGCACACTCAACAATGCGGAGGATTCTCGAAAGGTACATTTTTGCAAGTCTGTAAATAAATGTAACAGTGTGACTATTACCTTGTGGGAATAGATGTGTTTAAATAGGTGTGATGTTAAAGAAATAACTCTGAGCATCTAACAAGGAATGTTACTGTGTGGGGTATAAAAAAACACAAACAATACTGGGTCAGATTTTGCAGGTCACACCCACCTGCCTATAGTCGTCAATTGCAAGGGCTGGTCTTTCTGTCAAGTTATGAGACAGGGTGTGAATGGACCAGAACTCGAAAAGGAGTGCAAAGGCCTCACCTTCCAAACAACCTCTGACAGAGGGCAAAGCTTCCTGTTCTTGGAGCAGATCCTTTGCCTTTTAACTGTCTCTGTCATTCAGAAGCAACTTAATTAAAATAGTTAAAGATGTATTTTCTTCTAATTAAAAAATCATTACCTTCCGCTTTGCATCTGAATCAGCATTTCCTATTGCAATCAGAAACAGGGCATGGAAGATGATTTCTAGAGTAATGTTAGGAAATCACAGTGATACAAGAATATTTTACTGGTTCCATGAAGAGCCCAGTGCGGAGTTTACATCCCAGCTTCACAGCACATCCATGTACCTTCAGGACTTCGTTCCGTTCAAACAGTTGATTGCTGTTCTGGACCAATGTGAATATAAGGGATTGTCTGACATCCTTACATTAACTCTCCCCATTTTACTCGTGCAAATAAATTTAACTCAAGTGAGACACATGCATGCATTACAGTAATGGAAAGATGTGAGATGTTCATTCATACAGAACATTATCAAGTACCTTTCAGGACATCTCAATGCACTTTATAACAGGTGAAGAAGTTTTTGGATAGTTGTCAAGATGGATAAGCAAGAGCCAAGTTGTCCATAACAATATCTGATAAATCATGTCTGATAATGATTAAATAATCTACTTTTTTTTTGGCAATGATGACCAAAAGATAAAACCTGGCCAGAACAGAAGTTCACCTGGTTAAGTACAGAATGCAATAGACAGATCACTTAAATAAAACTTATGTAACACATACAGAAAATGAATTCAGGTGACCTCCTTCCATGTACATAGACATGCATAATAGACACAGAGACACAAATACTGTAAGAACAGGAATAGATATACATAAGCATACCCAAAAATGGAACTCAGGAAAGCAGGCATAAGCCACGTCAACTGGGACTCAGTTGGCAACATACTTGTCTCTGAGTCAGAAGGTTGTGGGTTCACATCTCGAGTACAAACCCTCAGCTGGCACTTTATTACATAAGGTTGCACAGTCAGAGGTATGATCTTTCAGATGAGATGTTAAACTGAGGTCCTGCCTTACGATGGATATCAAGGTGCAATTTTAAGTTGCAGGGGAGCTTTCCCTCAACTAATTAAGGGAGATTAGTTGGTTACAATCACACTGCTGTTTCTGGGAGTTTGTTGATCACACACTCACTGCTATGTGTACTGCATTAGAACTTTGCCAGTGTTATTACTATTGTAAGTTAGGAAATCTTGTAGCCACTTTGCACATAGCAGATCTTACAAGGAATAATGAACAATGGCAAGACGATGAAGGTGGTTGCAAGATAAATATCAGTTAGGATGGCACTCCTCATTCCTCAGTAAAATAATGCTACAGGATATTTTGCATCCATCTAACAGTACTACACTAGAGTGCCAGTCCAACTCAAATCAAGTTGTCACTTTTTATTGTCATTTTGACCATAACTGCTGGTACAGTACATAGTAAAAATGAGACATTTTTCAGGATCATGGTGCTACATGAAACAATACAAAAACTACACTGAACTAGGTAAAGCAACACAAAAAAAAACCTACACTAGACTACAGACCTACCCGGGACTGCATAAAGTGCACTAAACAGTGCAGGCAATACAAAAAATAATAAACAGGACAATAGGCACAGTAGAGGGCAGTAAGATGGTGTCAGTCCAGGCTCTGGGTTTTGAGGAGTCTGATGGCTTGGGGGAAGAAACTGTTACAAGGTCTAGTTGTGAGAGCCCTAATGCTTCGGTGCCTTTTCCCAGATGGCAGAAGGGAGAAGAGTTTGTATGAGGGGTGCGTGGGGTCCTTCATAACGCTGTTTCCTTTGCGGATGCAGCGTGTAGTGTAAATGTTGGTAATGGCGGGAAGAGAGACCCCGATGATCTTCTCAGCTGACCTCACTATCCGCTGCAGGGTCTTGTGACCCGAGATGGTACAATTTCCGAACCAGGCAATGATGCAGATGCTCAGGATGCTCTCAATACAACCCCTGTAGAATGTGATGAGGATGGGAGGTGGGAAATGGACTTTCTTCAGCTTTCACAGAAAGTAGAGACGCTGATGGGCTTTCTTTGCTATGGAGCTGGTGTTGAGGGCCAGGTGAGATTCACTGCCAGATGAACACCAAGAAATTTGGTGTTCTTAATGATCTCTACCGAGGAGCCATCGAATGTATGTTGGCCTTTATAAATCAGAGCATTGAGTATAGGAGTTTGGATGTAATGTTAAAATTGTACAAGGCATTGGTAAGGCCGAATTTGGAGTATTGTGTACAGTTCTGGTCACTGAATTATAGGAAAGAAGTCAACAAAATAGAGAGAGTACAGAGAAGATTTACTAGAATGTTACCTGGGTTTCAGCACCTAAGTTACTGGGAAAGATTGATCAAGTTAGGTCTGTATTCTTTGGAGCATAGAAGGTTGAGGGGGGACTTGATAGAGGTATTTAAAATTATGAGGGGGATAGATAGAGTTAACGTGGATAGGCTTTTTCCATTGAGAATAGAGGAGATTCAAACAAGAGGACATGAGTTGAGAGTTAGGGGGCAAAAGTTTAGGGGTAACATGAGGGGGAATTTCTTTATTCAGAGAGTGGTAGCTGTGTGGAACGAGCTTCCAGTAGAAGTGGTAGAGGCAGGTTCGGTATTGTCATTTGAAGTAAAATTGGATAGGTATATGGACAAGAAAGAAAAGGAGGGTTATAGGCTGAGTGCGGGTCAGTGGGACTAGGTGAGAGTAAGCATTCAGCATGGACTAGAAGGGCCGAGATGATCTGTTTCGTGCTGTAATTGTTATATGGTTATATGGTTAAATGTTTAGCGGGGAGTGATTGCCCCATGCCCTCCTGAAGTCAGCAACCATCTCTTATGTTTTGTTCACATTCAGAGACAGGTTGTTGGCTCTGCACCAGTCCATTAGCCGCTGCACCTCCTCTCTGTATGCTGACTCGTTGTTCTTGCTGATGAGACCCACCACGGTCATGTCATCGGCAAACTTGATGATGTGGTTCGAGCTGTGTGTTGCAGCACAGTCATGAGTCAGCAGAGTGAACAGTAGTGGACTGAGCACGCAGCCCTGGGGGACCCCCGTGCTCAGTGTGATGGTGTTGGAGATGCTGCTTCTGATCTGTACTGACTGAGGTCTCCCAGTCAGGAAGTCTAGGATCCAGTTGCAGAGGGAGGTGTTCAGGCCCAGTAGGCTCAGCTTTCCAGTCAGTTTCTGAGGGATGATTGTGTTGAATGCTGAACTGATTATGCACTTGAAATTCCATCGAAGACTCTAGCCATAGTATCCTGGCACTGGGCTGAGTAACCTGTGAGCCACAGCAGAGGGTCTAGAGTCAAGTGGAACATGTGATTTAGAATCATAGCTCCGAGTACATCCTAGTCTGCTCTTCGGATTTGGGTTACCAATGAAACAAAGCTAGGCTGCTTCGCTGGTTTCCTTCTCAAGCATTTTCTCAGGATCAAGGATGACTCACTTCCAAAGCGTATTATGTTTCAATACAAGATAACTATTGAGGCCAACATGTGAACCACAAACCCTTCTATAGATGGGGCAGGAAGTGCCAGGTGAGGCAGGTCGTTTGTGAAACCCAGCACTCCTGCTCTTGTACTTGGCTTCTGTTTATTCCTAATGAATTGACCTGAGATTCTCAAAGCCGCCCCAATTCTTCCTTTCCTTTTCTACCTCAAATGGGCATTGGCCAAAGACTCTAAGAACTCAGTAAGGATGCTACATTTCTTCAGAGGCTTGGAGTGGAATCTTTTCATCCATTCACTTAGTAATATTCTTCAATGCCAGTGCTTGGGCTATATGTCCATCTAAGCAGGTTGTGATGGACCTGCTCAAACAAGCTCCAAGAGAGTAACTAAAGCCCCAATACTGGGATACAAGCCTGGGAGAGGACATCAATATTGGTCCATTTACCCTACTGACTTAATTAGAGGACTTTATGGAGACAGCATTAGGAATATTTTACTATTGCTCTGACATGCCTATTTTAGGTAGTCCAGATTTCAGAAGCAAGTATGAAGGTAGGAACACTGCTTTTGGAAGACTGCAAATTTTCTGCCACAGATGAGGTCTTGGTCTTAAAATGTCCTTTTTACCAGTCAAACAAAGACTGTGCTGGTGCACTTGAAGACAACAGGAAATTTTCTTACTGACATCTGCCTTTGCTGAGATAGGGGAGATGATCCACATTTTCCAGGGATTTGTTGCTTTCAGAGTTCAGAATTCCACAGCAGACACATTGGGAAAAGACGGTTGCCTTGCAGATGTTGAGTGTAGAGGCCGTTCTTTTATGTTTCCATGAAGGATTTGACTGTGACTCAGAGTTTGGCTTCCAGGTGTACACAAGCACACATATTGCCTGCACTGTATGCTTTAGTCATGTTGAATTAGAGTCTATCCCTGCGATGATCAACCTTTGTGTAAAGAAGTTTCTTCGAAGCTTTGAAATTTAAAAATTTTCAGATTTCTTTCAAGATCGTTCCACAGAAGCGGTCCAAATCATAAGAACATTATTTCTTGTTTTTTATGATTCATAGTCATAAGAACAGAAGAAGTAGAAGGTTGTTTGGCTCCTTGTGCCTGGTCTGCCTTTCAGGAAGATCTGGTTGTGAACTCAGCTCCATCTACCAGCATTTTCCCCATAACCATCAGTCTTCCTTTCTGCCAGCCTGTATTGTCTTCCCAATCTCCACAAACTTCCAACTCCTACCATAGAAACATAGAAAACATGCAGCACAATACAGGCCCTTCAGCCCACAACGCTGCACCAAACACATCCCTACCTTAGAACTACTTAGGCTTTACTCGTAGCCCTCTATTTTTCTAAGCTCCATGTAGCCATCCAGGAGTCTCTTAAAAGACCCTATCGTTTCCGCCTCTACCGTCGTCACCGGCAGCCCATTCCACACACTCACCACTCTCTGCATAAAAAACTTACCCCGACATCTCCTCTGCAGCTAGTTCCAAGTACCTTAAAACTATGCCCTCTCGTGCTAGCCATTTCAGCCCTGGGGAAAAGCCTCTGACTATCCACACAATCAATGCCTCTCATCATCTTGTACACATTAGTCAGGTCACCTCTCATCCTCCGTCGCTCAAAGGAGAAAAGACCAAGTTCAGTCAACCTATTTTCATAAGGCATGCTCCCCAATCCAGGCAACATCCTTGTAAATTTCCTTTGTACTCCCTCTATGGTTTCCATGTCCTTCCTGTAGTGAGACGACCAGAACTAAGCACAGTACTCCAAGTGGGCTCTGGCCAGTGCCCTGTAGAGCTGCACTGTTACCTCACAGTTCTTGAACTCAATCCCATGGTTGATGAAGGCCAATGCACCATATGCCTTCTTAACCACAGAGTCAACCGGTGTAGCAGCTTTGAGTGTACTATGGACTTGGATCCCAGGATCCCTCTGATCCTCCACACTGCCAAGAGTCTAACCATTAATGCTATATTCTGCCATCATACTTGACCTATCAAAATGAACCATTTCACACTTCTGCTCCCCTTCTGGTTTTTAGGACAACCTAATTTTACTCACCCCACAGGAGGTACCTAATAAAGTGACCATTGAGCGTATGCACACATTATAGAATTGTTGAACCTTCTACCTCAAAAGACTCTTTGGCCCATTATACAAGTGGTCACATTCTGAAGGGTTTATCCAATCAGACCTACTCTTCACTTCTGTGCTGAAGAAGAATTTTAGCCTGAAACGTCAACTGCTTACTCTTTCCTATAAATGCTGCCTGTGCTGCTGAGTTCCTCCAGCATTTTGTGTGTGCTGCTCTTCACTCATTTCTTATACTTTTGGAAATATTTCTCCTTGAAGTTCAATTAACTTTCTGATGTTACTAATAAATTTGATTCCACAACCTTTTGGGCAAATGTTTTCACGTGTCAACAGAGAAGAAGCAAGTTCAATGCAGACACTAGTTTCATGTTCAGGCAGATGCAGAAATGGAAAATAAACACAATATGAATGAACCAAAATGCAAGAGGCAGCAAAAAGAAACAACATTCAAGCAAATGTTAAAGAGCTCATACATACGAGGGGTGATTGATAAGTTTGTGGCCTAAGGTAGAAGGAGTGAATTATAGAAAACACAGCATATTTATTTTTCACATAGTCCACTCCTTCATGTACACACTTAGTCCAGCGGTCATGGAGCATATGGATCCCTTCTTTGTAGAAGTGGTCCACAGCAGGGGTGATTGATAAGTTTGTGGTCTAAAGTAGAAGGAGATTTGTTATTAACTTCAAACTTTCTGAATTATCACTCAATGAGTTGAACTGCACATGCATGTAACAGGAGAGTCTTGGACCTCCAGGTGGTCCAGAGCAGGGGTGATTGATATGTTTGTGGCCTAAGGTAGAAGGAGATGGGCATGTGCAGTTCAACTCTTTGAGTGAAAATGCAGAAAGTTTGAAGTTAATAACTCAACCCCTTCTACGCTCGGCCATGAACTTATCAATCACCCCATGCTGTGGACCACTTCTGGAGGCCCAAGACGCCAACTTCTACAAAGAGGGGATCCGTATGCTCCAGGACCGCTGGACTAAGTGGGTAAATGTAGGAAAAATAAATGTGCTAGGTTTTCTAAAATTGACTCCTTCTACCTTAGGCCACAAACTTATCAATCACCCCTCGTATAGCACTCAGAGTATAAGAAACAGCATATAAGAATAAGTAAAAACACAACTCCTGAGGCCTTGAAGCCTATACATATATATGCTCAAGGATGCATCTATAGTCACTATGCACACTCAGATTATATATCGTTGTATGCCTAAAGTAAAAAGAACTTGTATTTTTATATGGTCTTTCACTATTTCAGAATGAAATATTTTTCACATGCATTGCAATTGTAACATCAATAATCAGGTTGACAGATTTGGAAAAAAGCTTGCACATACTTACAGGAAAGATGTAGATGAGGCTAAAAGAGTACAGCGAAAATTTACAAGGATGTTGTCGGGTCTGGAGGAACTGAGTTATAAGGAAAGATTGAATAAGTTAGGACTTTATACCTTGGAACATTGAAGACTGAGAAGAGATTTGATGGTGATATAGAAAATTTTGAGGGGTATACATAAGGTGAATTCAAGCAGGCTTTTTCCACTGAGGTTGGGTAGGAGTACAACTAGAGGTCATGGGTTAAGGGTGAGAGGTGAAATATTTAAAGGGGACACGAGGGGAAACTTCTTCACTTAGGAGGTCATGAGCGTGTGGAACAAGTTGTCAGTGCTAGTGGTGCATGCAAGTTCAATTGCAATGCTTAAGCAAAGTTTAGATAGATACATGGATGGTAGGGGTATGGAGGGCTATAGTCCTGATGTTGGTTGATGGGAATAGGCAATTTAAATGGTTTGGCATGGCATAGATAGGCTGCTGAACTTTCCTATGACTCTATGCCTCTGTGTAAAAAAACAGTCATGGAGTTTCACAGAGAGAACTTTGCACAGGTTGAGAAGAATAGTTTAAAAAAAGGAGCATTTCTCAGGGCTTGGCACATTAGCAGCAGACCAATCATTGCACAATTTATTAGCAGGAGCAAATAAAAGTAAAGCAGGGTCAAAGCGGAGCTGCCATTGTGTGAGCAGGGCGGTGTAGGACTTGAGGCTTTGGCTCAAGGGATTTCGGCAAGGAGGCACAGGTAAGGCTTTTGCAGTGGTTAAATAAAAAGGCTTACAGCTAATTTAAAAAAGTAGGAATGATGCAAATTGGGTGATGTGCTGTAGCTGCATGATGCGGGAGATGGTGGATCTCACTGTGGTTCCTAGTAACTACACCTGTACCAAGTGTTGGCTCCTCAAGGAACGCAGGCTCAACGTTCCTGGCCTGGAATCTGAGCTTCAAACACTGCAGCACATCAGGGAGGTGGAGAGCTACCTGGATTCTCTGTTTTAGGAGGTAGCTACATCCATTAGATGAGCTGCCTCAAATTCGGTCTGTGGTCAAGAACAAGAGGTCTGACTGTGATTGAGGTGGGTAGTGGGAACTACGAGACAGTGCAGGAGGAGTCTCAGCCTTTGAGCTTGTCCAACAGGACTGAGGTTCTTGCTCCCTGTGCGGATGAGACTGGGGACTGCAGGAAGGATGAGCAACCTAACAGTGGCACCGAGGTTCAGGGAGCCATTTAAGAAAAGGGAGAGAAGAGAAATGTAGTGGTAATTGGGGAGTATAATCTGGGGAAAAGGTAGTTCTCTGTTGTGAGGGTAGAGTGTTGTCTGTCTGGTGCCCAGGTTTGGGATATCTTATCTGACCTGCAGGGGAATTTGCAGTGGGATGGAGAAATATCCAGTTGTTGTGGTCCAAGTGGGTACCTATGACATAGGTAGAATGAGGAAAGAGGTTCTGCTGAGGGATCTTGAACAGCTAGGGACTAAATTAGAAAACAGAACCAAATAGGTGGTAATCTCTGGATTACTACCTGAGCCATGTGCAAATTGGCATGGGGCAAGAAGATTAGAGAGTTAAATGCATGGCTCAAGAATTGGTGTGGGAGAAGTGGATTTGAATTTATTGGAAATTGGCACCAATTTGGGGAAGAAGGGAGCTGTACTAATGGGACGGGTTCCATCTGAACCGTGATGGGACCTGGATCCTAGCGAATTGCATAGCTAAGGCTGTGGATAGGGCTTTAAACTAAATGGTAGGGGGTGAGTTCAACAAATTGGAGAAGTATGGATAAAGTAAAAAGAGAAAAGTATGGATAAAGATAAAGAAAGAAAAAAACAAAAGATAAAAAAGAAAAAAAGTTAGAGCGGAGTGGTGAAAAGTCAAGTGCAGAAGGGTAGAAGATTACAATAGATTAAAAGCACCATGAGTGCAAGGGCATGTTATTTGAAAGCCCATAGTATTCGAAACAAGGTTAGGGAACTTGTGGCTCAAATCAATACAAAAGGGCATGATTTAGTGGCCATTATCAAAATGTTGTTGCAGGGTGAAGGGGATTGGGAATTAAATATCCAAGGATATTAGGTAAAACATAAGGATAGGCAGGAAGGTAAGGGAGGTGGAGTAGCGCTCTTAATTAAAGATGAGATCAGCGTGATAGTAAGATACGATATAAGATCTAAGGAGTAAAATGTTGAATCCATCTGGGTAGAGATTAGACATAGTAAAAAAAATCACTGTTGGGAGTTGTCTATCGGCCACTGAATAATAACATTATAGTTGCACAGGCAATAAACAGAAATATCTGAGGAATGTAAGAATTGAACAGCAGTTATCAAAGGGGGGTGGGACTTTAACTTGCACATAGATTGGGTGAATCAAGTTGGTTGAGGCGGTCTTGAGGGGGACTTCATAAAATGCATTCATGGTAGCTTTCCTTTTTTTTAAAAAAACTTTTTTATTGCATTTTTAAATGGTTACAAAGTATGAAAAAACAATTTATATAACCCTTACCCCCTCCCCTTAACCCCTCCCCCCTAACTGCCCTATAGAAAAAAAAAGAAAGAAAGAAAGAAAGAAAGAAAGAAAGAAAGAAAGAAAGAAAGAAAGAAAGAAAGAAAGAAAGAAAGAAAGAAAGAAAGAAAGAAAGAAAGAAAGAAAGAAAGAAAGAAAGAAAGAAAGAAAGAAAGAAAGAATGAATGCCTGGTTGTTGGAAGATCTCCACATGCTCCATGGAATTCGTAATAACTTTAATATGTATAGATTCTTGGAAGAAAGAAATCTATGGTTGTATTCCATTCAAAAAAATTACTTATAATTTAAGAGATAAATATGAAACATTTTTGAAAATTTGGAGCCCTTATTTACAAAAGACAGGATTAAATATATAGATGCTCTGAAGATGAAACAATTGGTTATTAGGGGAAAGAAATAAATATACATGGTAGCTTTCTTGAACAGCATGTTACTGAACCTACAAAGGATTGTGCTATCTTAGATCTGGTCCTGTGCAATGAGACAGGTAAAATTAGTAGTTAGAGATCCTCTAGAAAGAGTGATCACAGTATGATTGAATTTCTCATACAAATGGAGGGTGCAATAGTTTGATCTAAAACCAGCATATTGTGCCTAAACAATGGAGACTACAATGGGATGAGGGAGTATTTGGCTCGCGTAGACTGGGAACACAGGGTTTATGGTGGGGCGATTGAGGAACAGTGAAAACTTTTGAAGAGATTTTTTGTGGTGCTCAACAGAAGTATATTCGATTTAAAAGCAAAGACAGTAATGGTGGGGAGAGCCCGCCTTGGATAACTTAAAAGCAGCTTTCAAACTAAAAGCTTTCAAACAAAGTCGCCAAGAGTAGAGGGAAACTGGAAGATTGGGATAACTTTAAAAGGCAACAAAGAACCACCAAGTGGGCAATAAAAGGGGTAAGGGAAAATAGACTATGAAAATAAACTAAAACAAAATATAAAAACAGATAGTAAAAAGTTTTTATAATTATATAAAGCAGAAAATGGTGGCTAAAGTGAATGTAAGTCCCTCGGAGGACGAGAAGAGGGAACTGATATTGGGTAATGAGGAAATGACTGAGGTTTCGAATGACTATTTTGCATCGGTCTTCATGGAGGAGGACACATCTAGCATGCCAAGGAGAGATGATATAGATACGATGGGAGGTGAGGACCTCAATAAAATTGCTATCACTAAAGAGGTAATGCTGAGCCTGAAGCCTGAACTGGTGGGCCTGAAGGTGGACAAGTCCCCTGGTCCTGATGGAATATATCCCAGGGAACTGAAAGAAATGGCAGAAATTATATTAGAGGCTTTGGTGATAATTTTATCAAAATTCTCAAAATACAGCTTGGATAGAGGATTGGTTAACTAATAGAAAGCAGAGAGTTGGTATACATGCATGTTACTCTTGTTGGTAAGTGGTACGCCGCGGGGCTCAGTGCTGGACCCACAACTGTTCAGGATACACATTAATAATCTGGAAGAGGGGACTGAGTGTAGTGTATCTAAGTTTGCTGATGACACTAAATTGAGTGGAATAGCAAACCGTGCAGAAGATACGGAAAGTCTGGAGAGTCCGCAGAGAGATATAGATAGGCTAAGGGTTTGGCAGATGGAGTACAATATTGGCAAATGTGAGGTCATCCACTTTGGAAAGAAAAATAGAAGAGCAGGTTATTATTTAAATGGTAAAAAATTGCCATATACTGCTGTGCAGAGACTTGGGAATGCTTGTTTGTAAATCACAAAAGGTTGGTTTGCAGGTGCAGCAGGCTATCAAGAAGGCAAATGGAATGTTGTCCTTCATTACTAGAAGGATTGAACTCAAGAGCAGGGAGATTACACTGCAGCTGTACAGAGTGCTGGTGAGGCCACACCTGGAGTACTGCATGCAGTTCTGGTCTCCTTATTTGAGGAAGGATATACTGGCTTTGGAAGCGGTGCAGAGGAGGTTCACCAGGTTGATTCCAGAGATGAGGGGTTTGACATTGAGGAGAGATTGAGTCACCTGGGACTGTACTCACTGGAATTCAGAAGACTGAGAGGAGATCTTATAGAAACATATAAAATTATGAAAGGGATAGAGAAAGTAGAGGCAGGAAAGTTGTTTTCCACTGATAAGTGAGACTAGAACTAGGGGACATTGCCTCAAGATCCGGGGATTAGATTTAGGATGGAAATTAGGAGGAACTGCTTTTCCCAGAGTGGTGAATCTGTGGAATTCTCTGCCCAATAAACCTGTGGAGGCTATATTTAAGACAAGGTTTGATAGATTTTTGCATAGTAGGGAAATTAAGGGTTATAAGGAAGAGGCAGATAGGTGGAGATGAGTCCATGTCCAGATCAGCCATGATCTTATTAAATGGCAGAGCAGGCTCAACGGGCCAGATGGCATACTCCTGCTCCTATTTCTTATGTTCTTATGTTTAATCCAGGCAAGTATAAGGTCTAATGTAAGGGGAATGTTGATAGAAAATAGCAGGATGCTGAAGAGCACTGATATACAGAGGGATCTTGGGGCCCAAAGCCATAGTTCACTGTAGCAGGCTTCCCTCATTGGTCAAAGTATTAAATATAAAGGAAAGGTACGTCGCATCCAGAGTTTCTCCAGTTAGCGGACGATTTTAACATCCAGTTAGCACGCCTCTCTGATGTAGTGGGGAACTATGTACAAGGCAAGTTACAGCAGAGGTTTGCCATTGCCTTCTGCCGGGTGAGTTTCCAAAGAGATCATCAGCTCGTAACCCAGCACGGATGGAAAGCATGCAGGGGAGCCAGCTGGATTCGAACTCAAGACCTTTCGTCCTGAAGTCTGATGCTGATGCCACTACGCCACCAGCCAGATCAGTATTAAGTATAAGAGAAGGAAATTGCAGCTGTATAAAACTTTGGTTAGATTTTAATTAGAAGGTTGTATACTATTCTGGTCATACTATTACAGGAAGGATGTGAAGGCTATGGAAAAGGTTCAGGAATTAGCAAATATTAGTTGTAAGGAGCAGATAGAAAGACTTGGATTGTTTTCTCTGGAGCATAAGAAGCAGGAAGGCAGAGCCAAAAGAAGTTTATAAAATTATGAGAGGCATGGGTAAGGTAGGCAGTCTAGTATTTGACATTTCTCATTACCAGTGTAGAAATGTCAAATACCAAAGGACATGCATTTAAAGTGAGAAAGGGAAAATTTAAAGGAAATGTGAGGTGCACCATTTTTTTTACATAAAGAATGGTGGGTGCCTCGAACACACTGTCAAGGATAGTGGTGGAAGCAAACATGATAATGGCACCTAAGAGGCAGTTAGACATGAAAGCAAGGAAATAGAGGGATGTACCTCCTGTGAAGGCAAAGTGGATTAGTTGGTTGGCACAGATATTGTGGGTGAAAGGCTCTGTTCCTGAGCTACGTTCTATGGTAGAAATGTGAATATTCAGCCAAAGACAAGAGACACCTACACCAGTGACATAGATGCCTCTTAGGTTTGTGGGCAGATAGGTGCATCCACATGTAATGCACACATAGAGTCACAGAAACAGGCCCTTTGGCCCATCTAGTCTGTGCCAAGCTATTTAAACTGCCTACTCCCATCGAGCTGCACCAGGATAATAGCTTTCCATATCTGTACTATCCATGTACCTATTGAAACTTCTCGAAAATGTTGAAATCGGGCTTACGTGCACCATTTGTTCTGGCAGCTCACTTCACACTCTCATGACCCTCTGAGTGAAGAAATTTCCCCTCATGTTCCCCTTAAACTTCTAACCTTTCACTCTTAACCCATGACCTCTAGTTGTAGTCCCACCAACCCCAATGGAAAAAGCCTGCATGCATTTACCCTATCTATACCCCTTATAATTTTGTATATCTCTATCAAATATCCTCTCAATCTTTAACCTTTGAAGGAATAAAGTCCTAACTTATTCAATTTTTCCTTCTATCTCAGGTCCTCAAGACCCAGCAACATCTTTGTAAATTTTCTTCATACTCTTGCAACTTTATTTACATCTTTCCAGTAGGAAGGTGACCAAAACCACACACAATACTCCAAATAAGACCTCATCAATGTCTTATACAACTTCAAAATAACAGCCCATCTCCTGTACTCAATAGCTTGATTTATGAAGGCCAATGAGCCAAAAGCTTTCTTTGCAATCCTATCCACCTGTGACTCCACCTTCAATGAATTATGTACCTGTCTGCATTAAATTCCATCTGCCATTTTTTTCAGCCCATTTCTCCAGCTGGTCCAGATCTCACTATGAGCTATGATCGTCTTCCTTGCTATTCACCACACCACCAATCTTGGTGTTATCCACAAATTTGCTGATTTAGTTAACCACATTATAATCCAGGTTGTTGATATACTGTAGATGACAAACAATGGACCCAACATGGATACCTATGGTACTCCATGAGTCACACGCCACAGGTCAGAGAGGCACCATCTACTATCACTCTCTGGCTTCTCCCTCAAAGGCAAAGTCTAATCCAATTTACTACCTCATCCCGAATGCCAAGCAACTGAACCTTCTTGATCAACGTCTCATGCGGGATTTTGTCAAATGCGTTGCTAAGGTCCATGTAGACAACATCCACTGCCTTGCCTTCATCAGCTTTCCTGGTAACTTCCTCAAATAACTGTATATGATTGGCTAACATGATCTACCACCCATGAAGCCATACTGCCTATCCTTAATTAGTCTATGTCTATCCAAATACATATACCCAGTCCTTTAGAATACCTTCCAATAATTTTCCAACTACTGATGTTAGACTCACTGGTCTATAATTTTCTGGTTTATTTTTAAAGAATTTCTTAAACAGTGGAAAAATATTGTCTATACTCCAATCCTCTGGTATCTCACGTGGTGCTAAGGATGACTTAACTATCTCTGCTAAATATCCCAGGCAATTTCTGCACATGCTTCTCACAAGTTCTGAGCTAACACCTTGTCAGGCCCTGGGGATTCATTCCACCTAATTTGCTGGAAGCCAGCAAACACCTCCTCCTCTGTAATCTGTATAGGGTCCATGAAGTTGATGTCACTTTGCCTCACTTCTAAAGATTTTGGGTCCATCTCCCGAGTAAATATATATTCAAAATTTTCATTTGCAATCTCCCCCATCTGTTTTGGCTTCACACGTGAATTACCATTCTGATGTTCCAGAGAACCAATTTTGCCCCTTGCAATCCTTTTGCTCTTAACATATCTGTAGATTCCCTTAGGATTCTCCTTCACCTTGCTTGCCTGGGCAACCTCATGCCTTCTTTTAGCCCTCCTGATTTCTTTCCTAAGGACTCTCTTGCATTTCTCTTACTCTGTAAGAAACATTTTCTTTTCTTAATCAGGGCCTCAATATCTCTTCAAAAACAAGGTTCACTACACCATTTATCTTTTATTTTATTCTGAAAGGCACATACAAGCTTTGTACTCTCAAAATTTCGCTTTTGAATGCTTCCCACTTACCAAGCAAACTTTTGCCTGAGAACAGCCAGATCCAGTTCACACTTGCCGGATCATTTCTGATGCCATCAAAAATGGCCTTTCACCAATTTAGAAGCTCTACCTGTGGACCAGACCTATTGTGTTACATATTTACTTTGAAACTAATGGCACTGTGATAACACAACACAAAGTGTTTACCTACACAAACTTTTGTCACATGCACTGGTTTAGCACTTTGGTTCGCATTCCACCTGCAATTTTAGTTTAACCGCACATCACCCCCCAGCTAATGGAACACTAGCAAACCTTCCCATAAGGATATAAGACCCCTTCCAGTTCAGGTGCAAACCATCT
The DNA here is from genome assembly GCF_030144855.1 of Hypanus sabinus. NCBI lineage: Eukaryota > Metazoa > Chordata > Chondrichthyes > Myliobatiformes > Dasyatidae > Hypanus > Hypanus sabinus. Next base: position 48,351,161 of record NC_082728.1, read on the forward strand.
CTTCTATACAGGTCCACCTTCACTGGAAGAGAGCCCAATGACCTAAAAATCTGATGCCCTCCCTGGCCAACTCCTTAACCATGTGATCTTTCTATTTCTGACCTCACTAGCATGTGGCACGGGAGATCACAACCCTGGAGATCAGACATTTTAACTTAACACCTAACTGCCTGAACTCCCTTTGCAGAACTCTTGAACTCTTGTTACTCTTCCTTCCAATGTCATGGATGATGACCTTCGGCTGTACCCCCTCCCACTTAAGAACGCAAATGACTCAATCCAAGATTTACCAGACACTGGCACCCAGGTGGCAACATACCATCTGGGAATCTCTTTCTCATCCACAGAACCTGCTTTCTGTTCCCCTAAAGAATGAATCCCTTACCACCATCGCTCGGCCTGTTCTCACCTCTTCCCTTCTGAGTCACAGAGCCAAAAAACCTGACCGCTGTGACTTTCCTGTGCTAGGCCATTCCCCTCAACCGTATCCAAAATGGCATACAAGTCATTGAGGGGGATGGTCACAGAGATACTCTGCACTGGCTGCTTAACCCCGCTTCCTTTTCTGCCCCTCACCCAATCTCCTATGTCCTGCACCTTAGGTGTCATTACCTCTCTATATATCCTACCTGGTGTACCTGTGTGCTTAGCCCACAGCGCTACTCCCCCTACACCCATGACCATGCAGCTAGGCGCAGTTCAAATGCCATCTATAAGTTTGCTGATGATACAACTGTAGTTGGCGGAATTTCAGATGGTGACAAAAGGGTGTAAAGGAGTGACACCAGCTAGGTGAGTGGTGTCACAGCAACAGCCTTGTACTCAACATCAGTAAGACCAAAGAACTGGTTGTGGACTTCAGAAGAGTAAGACAAAGAAACATGAACCAATTCTCTTAGAGAGATCAGAAGCAGAGAGAGTGGGCAGGTTCACATTCCTGTGTGTCAATATCTAACCTGGTCCCAACTTATTGAAGCAGCTATAATGAAGGCAAGACAATGGCTATATTTAATCAGGAGTTTGGTTTAAAACACTCAAACTTCTACAGATGTACTATGGACAGCATTCTGACAGGCTGCTTCACTGTCTGGTATGGGGTGGGGTAGGGTCTCTCGAACAAGATCAAAAGAAGCTACAGAAAGTTGTCAAATTTGTGAGCTTCATCTTGGGTACTCGCCTCCATAGTCTCCAAGACATCTTCAAGATGCAGTGCTTCAGAAAGGCAGCATCCATTATTAAGAACTTAAGAACCCCCTCTTCTCATTGTTACATAGAAACATAGAAAATAGGTGCAGGAGTAGGCCATTTGGCCCTTCAAGTCTGCACCGCCATTCAGTATGATCATGGCTGATCATCCAACTCAGAACCCTGTACTTGCTCTCTCTCCATACCCCCGATCCCTTTAGCCACAAGGGCCATATCTAACTTCCTCTTAAATATAGCCAATGAACCGGCCTCAACTGTTTCCTGTGGCAGAGAATTCCACAGATTCACCACTCTCTGTGTGAAGAAATTTTTCCTCATCTCGGTCCTAAAAGGCTTCCCCTTTATCCTTAAACTGTGACCCCTCGTTCTGGACTTCCCCTACATCGGAAACAATCTTCCTGCATCTAGCCTGTCTAATCCCTTTAGAATTTTATACGTTTCAATAAGATACCCCCTCAATCTTCTAAATTCCAGTGAGTATAAGCCTAGTCAATCCAGTCTTTCTTCATATGAAAGTCCTGCCATCCCAAGAATCAATCTGGTGAACCTTCTTTGTACTCCTTCTATGGCAAGAATGTCTTTCCTCAGATTATGGGACCAAAACTGCACACAGTACTCTAGGTTGGTCTCACCAAGGCATTGTACAACTGCAGTAGAACCTCCCTGCTCCTGTACTCAAATCCTTTTGCCAAATTAATGCCAACGTACCATTTGCCTTTTTCACCGCCTGCTGTACCTGCATGCCCACCTTCAATGTACAATGACACCCAGGTCTCGTTGCACCTCCCCTTTTCCTAATCGGCCACCATTCAGATAATAATCTGTTTTTCTGTTCTTGCAACCAAAGTGGATAACCTCACATTTATCCACATTAAATTGCATCTGCCATGAACTTGCCCACTCACCTAACCCATTCAAGTCACCTGCATCCTCTTAGCGTCCTCCTCACAGCTGACACCGCCGCCCAGCTTCGTGTCATCCACAAACTTGGAAATGCTGCATTTAATTTCCTCGTCTAAATCATTAATGTATGTTGTAAACAACTGGGGTCACAGCACTGAGCTTTGCTGTACCCCACTAGTCACTGCCTGCCATTCTGAAAAGGTCCCGTTTACTCCCACTCTTTGCTTCCTGTCTGCCAACCAATTCTCTATCCACATCAATACCATACCCCAAATACCGTGTGCTTTAAGTTTGCACACTAATCTCCTGTGTGGGACCTTGTCAAAAGCCTTTTGAAAATCTAAATATACCACATCCACTGGCTCTCCCCTATCCACTTTACTAGTTTCATCTTCAAAAAATTCCATAAGATTCATCAGACATGATTTTCCTTTCACAAATCCATGCTGACTTTGTCCGATGATTTCACCTCTTTCCAAATATGCTGTTATCACATCTTTGATAACCGACTCTAGCATTCTCCCCTCCACTGATGTCAGACTAACCGGTCTATAATTCCCTGGTTTCTCTCTCCCTCCTTTTTTAAAAAGTGGGGTTACATTAGCCACCCTCTAATCCTCAGGAACTAATCCAGAATCTAAGGAGATTTGAAAAATTATCACTAATGCATCCACTATTTCTTGGGCTACTTCCTTAAGCACTCTGGTATGCAGACCATCTGGCCCTGGGGATTTATCTGCCTTTAATCCCTTCAATTTACCTAACACCACTTCCCTCCTAACATGTATTTCCCTTAGTTCCTCCATCTCACTAGACCTTTGGTTCCTTACTATTTCTGGAAGATTATTTATATCCTCCTTAGTGAAGACAGAATCAAAGTAGTTATTCAATTGGTCTCCCATGTCTTTGTTCCCTATGATCAATTCACCTGTTTCTGACTGTAAAGGACCTTGACCAATCTTTTTCTTTTCACGTATCTATAAAAGCTTTTACAGTCAGTTTTTATGTTCCCTACTAGCTTTCTCTCATAATCTTTTTTCCCTTTCCTAATTCAGCCCTTTGTCCTCCTCTGCTGGTCTCTGAATTTCTCCCAGTCCTCAGGTGTGCCGCTTTTTTTTTTGCTAATTTATATGTTTCTTCTTTGGACTTGATACTATCCCTAATTTCCCTTGTCAGCCATGGGTGCACTACCTTCCCTGGTTTATTCTTTTGCCAAACTGGGATGAACAATTGTTGTAGTTCATCCATGCGATCTTTAAATGCTTGCCATTGCATATTCACCATCAACCCTTTAAGTATCATTTGCCAGTCTATCTTAGCTAATTCACGTCTCATACCTTCAAAGTTACCCTTCTTTAAGTTCAGAACCTTTGTTTCTGAATTAACTATGTCACTCTCCATCTTAATGAAGAGTTCCACCATATTATGGTCACTCTTACCCAAGGGGTCTTGCACGACAAGATTGCTAACTAACCCTTCCTCATTGCTCAATACCCAATCTAGAATGGCCTGCTCTCTAGTTGGTTCCTCGACATGTTGGTTCAGAAAACCATCCCGTATACATTCCAAGAAATCCTCTTCCTCAGCACCCTTACCAATTTGGTTCACTCAATCTTTATGTAAATTGAAGTCACCCATTAAAACTACTGTTCCTTTATTGTATGCATTTCAAATTTCCTGTTTAATGCCATCCCCAACCTCACTACTACTGTTAGGTGGCTTGTTCATCCACCTTGTTATGAATGCTCCTCACATTGACACACAAAGCCTTCAGGCTTGTTTTTACAACACTCTTAGCCCTTCTACAATTATGTTGAAAAGTGGCTCTTTTTGGTTTTTGCCTGCCACTTTTACTTTTCACCTTACTACTTTTTGCTTCTACCCTCATTTTACCCTCTTCTACCCTCTGTCTCTCTGCAATTGTTCCCATTCCCCTGCCACATTAGTTCAAAGCCTCCTGAACAGCAGTAGCAAACGCTCCCCCTAGGACATTGGTTCCAGTCCAGCCCAGGTGCAGACCATCCTGTTTATATTGATCCCACCTCCCCCAGAACTGGTTCCAATGGCCCAGAAATTTGAATCCCTCCCCCTTGCACCATTTTTCAAGCCATGTATTCATCTGAAATATCCTCCAATTTCTACTCTGACTAGCACGTGGCACTGGTAGTAATCCAGAGATTATTACCTTTGTGGTCCTAATTTTTAGTTAATCTCCTAACTCCCTAAATTCACCTTGTAGGACCTCATCCCATTTTTTACCTATATCATTGGTACCTATATGCACTATGACCACTGGCTGTTCACCCTCCCATTCCAGAATGTCCTGCAGCCGCTCAGAGACATCCTTGACCCTTGCACCAGGGAGGCAACATACCATCCTGGAGTCTCTTTTGTGGCCACAGAAACGCCTATCTATTCCCCTTACAATCGAATCCTCTATCACTATAGCTCTCCCACTCCTTTTCCTTCCCTCCTGTGCCGCAGAGCCATCCATGGTGCAATGAACTCGGCTGCTGCTGCCTTCCCCCCGATGAGACGTCTCATCCAACAGTATCCAAAACAGTATATCTGTTTTTTTTTAATAATTTTTTAATCGAATTTTCAAATAGGTTACAGAAAGAAAAAAAAATATCAACCCTTCCCCCCTTCCCGTAACATATCCCTATAGAAAAAAAAGGAGAAGAAAAAAGAAAGAAGGAATGCCTGGATATCGGAAGATCCCCACATGCGCCATGGAGTTCATAATGGCTTTAATATGTATATTTATTTCTTTCCCCAGATAACCAATAATTTTATCTTCAAAGCACCTATATATTTAATCCTATCTTTTGTAAATAAGGGCACCAAATTTTCAGAAATATTTCATATTTATCTCTTAAATTATAAGTAATTTTTTCAAGTGGAATGCACTTGAAAAATTTCATTCTTCCAACGATCTATACTTAAGTATGAATCCGATTTCCAAGTAACTGCAATAGCCTTTTTGGCTACTGCCAATGCAATTTTTATGAATTCTTTCTGATGTTTATTCAATTTGGATTTTGATTTTATCCCTCAATATCACTTAGTAAAAATAATGTTGGATTATGTGGAAATTGTATTCCAATAATTTGTTCCAGTAAAACTCTTAAATTTGTCCAAAAAGGTTGAATTTTAAAACAAGACCAAGTAGAGTGTAAAAAAGTACCAATTTCTTGATTATATCAGAAGCATTGATCAGATAAATTTGGGTTTAATTTATTTATTTTTGTGGTGTAATATATAATTGATGTTAAAATATATATTGCACTAGTCTTAGCCGGACATTTGTTGTATTTATCATACTGTTAAGACATAGTCTTGACCAATTTGTTTCTTCAAGTTTAATATTCAAATCAGTTTCCCATTTTTGTCTTGACTTATGAATTCTTGGTTTAATTGCCTGCTTTTGAATCAAACTATACATACAAGAAATAATTTTTTTAATTTTTTCTTTTTGAATTAAAATTTCTATTTCATTAGGTTTCAGCAATAACATTGTTTGACCCAATTTATCTCTTAAATAAGCCCTTAATTGGAAATAACAAAAAAGAGTGTTGTTTGATATTTTATATTTATTCTTTAATTGATCAAATGACATTAATATATCTCCTTCAAAACAATCTCCTATATATATAATCCCTTTTTGAAACCAGTTGTATAAAAGTTGGTTATCCATTGTAAAAGGAATAAGTTTATTTTGAATTAAAGGTCTCTTTGCTAATAAAGATTTATTTACCTCATCATCAACATTTATCTTATTCCATAAATCAATCAAATGTTTTAATATAGGAGATTCTTTCTTTTCCCATATCCATTTAGATTCCCACTTATATATAAAATCTTCTGGTATATTTTCTCCTATTTTATCTAGTTCTATTCTAACCCATGCCGGTTTATCTTCATCAAAAAAAAATGCAATAAATCTAAGTTGATTTGCTTTATAATAATTTTTAAAGTTTGGAAGTTGTAACCCTCCTAGGTCAAATTTCCATGTCAATTTTTCCAACGATATTCTTGACATCTTACCTTTCCAAAGGAACTTCCTCACACATTTATTTAACTCTTGAAAAAACTTCTGTGGTAATTGTATTGGTAGTGTTTGGAATAAATATTGTAATCTAGGGAATACATTAATTTTTACAGCATTTACTCTGCCTACTAATATTATTGGTAACATCATCCATTTATCAAGATCTTCTTGAATTTTTTTCAATAATGGTAAATAATTTAATTTATATAAGTTCTTTATATCATTATCAGCTCATACCTAAATATTTTATACCATTTATCGGTCATCTAAATTGAGTTATTAATTGACATTGACTATAATTTCCTTTAGTAAGGGGTAGAATTTCACTTTTATCCCAATTTATTTTGTAGCCTGATATTTTCCCATATTCTTTCAATCTAGAAGATAATTTACGCAGCAAATACAATGGGTTTGTTAAATAAAGCAAAACATCGTCAGCAAATAAATTAATCTTATATTCCTCCTGGTTAACTCTGAAACCCATAATATCTGGGTCTGTTCTAATTAATTCAGCTAATGGTTCTATCGCCAACACAAATAAAGCAGGTGATAATGGACAACCTTGTCTCGTTGACCTTGTTAACTGAAATGATGTTGAAATTTGACCATTTGTCATTACGTTAGCTTTGGGATTAACATTTAAGATTTTAATCCATTTTATAAAAGATTTTCCTAACCCATACTTTTCCAATACTTTAAATTAAAAATCCCATTCCAATCTATCAAATGCTTTTTCTGCATCTAAAGCAACTGCCACACTCATTTCCTCCCTCTTTTGTGCCAGATGAATTATACTAAGTAACTGAGTTACATTATCTGCCAATTGTCTATTTGTGATAAATCCTGTTTGATCCATATGTATTAATTTTGGTAAGTATTTAGATAATCTATTAGATAAAATTTTTGCTATTATTTTATAGTCGGTGTTCAACAAAGACATAGGTCTATATGATGTTGGCTTTAAAAGATCTCTATCTTTTTTTGGCAATACTATTAACATAGCTGTTGAAAAAGATTCTGGAAGTTTCTGCGTTCTTTTGGCTTAGTGTATTAACTCCATAAAAGGAGGAATTAGTAAATCTTTAAACTTTTTGTAAAATTCAGGCAGAAAACCATCTTCTCCTGGGGATTTATTACTCTGAAGTGAAGCTAAAGCTTCTTCGACCTCTTCTAATGTAAAAGGCATATCTAATCCCTTCTGTTCTTCCGAATTCAATTTTGGAAGAGTTATTCATGATAAAAACCTTTCTATCTCAACATTATCATTTTGTGATTCTGATTGATACAGTTCAGAATAAAAATTTCATTAATTTCTAAAGGTTTATAAGTAATTTTATTTACATTTGTTCTAATTGCATTTATCGTTTTGGAAGTCTGGTCTGTTTTTAACTGCCAAGCAAGAATCTTGTGTGATCTTTCACCTAGTTCATAATATCTCTGTTTAGTTCTCATAATTGCTTTTTCTGTTCGGTATGTCTGAAGTGTATTATATTGTAACTTCTTGTTAACAAGTTGTCTTTTTTTTCTTCTGTCATATATCTTTGAGATTCTTTTTCTAATTTTGTAATCTCTTTTTCCAATTGATCTGTTTCTACCATATATTCCTTCTTAATTTTAGAAGTATAACTTATTATCTGTCCTCTCAAATATGCCTTCATTGTTTCCCATACTATAAATTTATCATCAACTGAATGTAAATTTGTATCTAAAAAAAACTGGATCTGCTTTTTCATGAAATCACAAAAATCTTGACGTTTTAATAATATTGAATTAAATCTCCATCTGTAAATCGATTTTTCTTTATCCATCATTATCATTGTCATTATCAAGTGGGAATGATCCGACAATATTCTTGCTTTATATTCCATATTTTTCACTCTGTCTTGAATATTCGTTGATAATAGAAAAAAAATCTATCATTGAATAAGTTTTAGGTCTATTTGAATAAAATGAATAATCTCTTTCTTTTGGATTAATTAATTCTTCTCCATAAATCAATCAAATTTAAATCTTTCATCAATGATAAAGTTAATTTTGCTACTTTTGATTTTGTAACAACCTTTGTTGATCTATCTAAAACTGGGTCTAAACAAAAATTAAAATCTCCACCTATTAATATTTTGTCATATGCGTCAACCAAATTCAAAAATGGCTCTTGTATAAATTTAACATCATTTTCATTTGGTGCATAAATATTCATAAGAGTCCATAGTTCTGAAAAAATTTGACAATGTATAATTACATATCTCCCCGGAGAATCAATTAATACATTTCGTATTTTAATTGGTAAAGTTTTATTAACCAAAATTGCAACGCCCCTTGCCTTTGAGTTAAATGAAGCTGCGATAACATTTCCAACCCAATCTCTCCTTAATTTCTGATGTTCTATCCCTGTTAAGTGTGTTTCTTGTAAAAAAGCTATATCTATTTTCATTTTCTTTATGTATGTTAAAATTCTTTTTCTTTTCACCGGTCCATTAAGCCCATTAACATTAAAACTTTTAAAAATTCAGTAAATTAGTCATTATTTCTAACAGGGTTACTCCAATCTATAATAATACCTAATCTTTCAACTTTCGTAGTACCTTGGGGAATCTGTTTAAAATTCTTCATGTTGCTATGTGTCTCCCTCCCCCCGATTATCAAGGCAAAGAAAGAAAGATAAAAGAAAAATAAATTATAGAGATAAAAATAGCAAAATGCCCCCTACTAATGTTGTGAATGAAAAAAAACACAACATTACCCCCCTCCATTGTACGGGTCATGGCAATCGCCATGATTACACATGTGAATCCCGTAGCAATCGATCCGAAGTTCCCCCGTAACATATAAAGTATATATAAGAGAAGAAAAAATAATAATATCACTACTCTCAATTAATATTTCTCAAATTTTAACCTTTCTTCCCCTGTATCATATAATTAAGTATATATTTAAATATTCTTCTGTCCTTAAACATCCATCAGTTCCATTCACTGTCCCTATCTTCATCTTTAATCCATTTCACTTTTAAATCTTTGACTATAATTAGTGAATATTTGAGAGTTCTTGTGCAAATTCTTCTGCATCCCAATAATCAGTAAAAAATCTTCTTTTTCCATCATCCAAAAAAAATTATCAGGGTTGCCGGGTGGTGCAATATAAATTTATAGCCTTTTTCCCATAAAACTTTTGTCGCTGGGTTAAATTTCTTCTTTCTCTTCAAAAGATCATAACTTATATCAGGATAGAAAAGAACTGTTTCCCCTTCTATCATCAATAGCCCGTTTCTCTTTCTGGCACGTTGGGCAGCCGCCTTCAGGATCTTTTCTTTATCTTGATACCTTAAGCATTTTATCAAGATTGATCATGGGTTTTGATCAACTTGAGGTCTTGGTCTTAAGGCTCTGTGAGCCCTTTCAATTTCAGTTAACTGGGTTCCTTCTTCCATTTCCAAAATTTACGGGATCCATCCATTTTTGAAAAAAAATTATTGGATCCTCTCCTTCTATACTTTCTTTAAGTCCAACAATCTTAATATTGTTTTGTCTGCTAAAATTTTCAAGCACATCCACTTTTTCCAACAACTGTTTTCTTTCTGATGTCCAGGCAGAAATATTATCTTCCATTTTATTCACTCTATCAATGGTGTCTCCCATTGTTTCTTCCAAGTTTTTAATTTTCTTGTCCATTTTGTCCTATCTTTCCATCATTTTATCAAACATAATCTTCATATTTTAATATATTTTTTATTACTTTTAATGCTTTTAATTCATGCATTATTTGCACCAAAGTTTTTCTTATGTCTCCATCACCTCCAACCTCTTCCTGTTGCTCTTCTTTGTTTGTCTCTTCATCTTCATCTGATTTATCCAGAGAATCTGATTCCACCTCATCTTCACTTTCACTTTCAGTTCCGATCGTAGCTGGGATTTGTAGTTTGGGTTGCTCGTGTTTGCGCATGCTCTTTCCTTCACGCATGCACAATTCCTGTTGCTCTTTTTTTTGGAAATGACTGATGCTGCCATAGTTTCCTGTTCTGTATCGCCTGAGGTAAAATGCGGTTGAGCCCGAGGCTCTTTCATGGCGGCCGGCCTTGATTCTTTTCCAACTTGCGTTGTCTTCAAAGTAGTAGTTTTCTTCTGCTTCTGTTTAGGAGGCATATCTTAAGACAATCCTGAATAGTTTATAAGTAGTTTTTAAAATGTATTTACTAACTTTTCTTCACTTACACGTTATTTTACTGTTTTTTTTACGGGAGAGCTGGATTTCAACGTCTCAATCCTATGACATCACGTGACATCCCCCCAAAACAGTCTATCTGTTTAGGAGGGAGATGACCTCAGGGGACTCCTGCACTACCTGCCTACTGCTATGCTGTCTAGTGGCCACCCCTTCCCTTTCTGCCTGTGTAGCCTTTACCTGCGGTGTGGCCAACTCACTGAACGTGCTATTCATGACTTTCTCAGCATCGCAGATGCTCCAGTATGAATCCAATCACAGCTCCAGATGTTCAATGCAGTCTGCTAGAAGCTGCAGTTGGACACACTTCCTGCACACATATTCATCAGGGATACTGGAAGTATCCCTGATTTCCCACATGTTGTAGGATGAACAAACCACGGGGCCGATCTCAGCTGCCATGACCTACCCAATACTTGCCTTAACTTTTGAAACTTTTTCCTTTGAAAGGAACTTACCCAGCCTTCCTTTACTTGGAGTGATGCTCGTTCTCAGCCTCTTCTCGTCGAAGCCTAGTCAAAGCCTCAAATCTCCACTCCTTCACTGACCCACCAACTCACTGGTCACTTTCTACAGGCCGCTCCGCTTGAGGTAACCCTCTATTTATTTGTTTGAGCTTTTCAAACTGCTTGGTCACCTGACCTCGACTGCCCAATCAGCTGCTTTCTGCTGAGTCTGAGCTATTCAAATCTTGATTGACTTGATTGCACAGTCCAACTGCCAAAACTGCCAGAATTTCTCGAGTCAAAGCCTCAGATCTCCAGTCCTTCACTGGCCCATTCACTCACTGACCGCTCTCCACAGGAAGGAGGTACAAAAGCCTAGAAACACACACTCAGCAATTCAGGAACAACTTCTTCCTCTCTGCCATGCAATTGCTAAATAGACATTGAACCCATAAACACCACCTTACTTTTTTTGTACTTTTTTAAATTTAACTACTTAATCTACACACACACACACACACACACATACACACACACATACTTAATGTAATTGATTTATTTCTCATGTATTTCATTGTACTGCTGCCATTAAGTTAACAAATTTCACAGCATATGCCAGTGATATTAAACCTGATTCTGATTCTGACCTCCCGAATGATCTGGAGCTCATCCAGTTCCAGCTCCAACTTCTTAACATGGAGTGATAGAAGCTACAACTGGATGTACGTCCAGCAGATTGTGCATTTGTGAAGCTTCTCACATACAGCAGAAAACATCCCTTGGCATCACATACCTGTCATGTCATAGTCGAACAACGTGTAGCAGAGATGAATCAGAAACAAACCACCATAGAAATCTAAGCCTATATTCCCTTATTTACTTAGAGAGTTGTTCTTACTTCAGCTACCAGCAATGGTGCTTTGGGAACAGAAATTTAGACACACTGTATGAACATCTTTGTACTAAGAAGGAAACTTTATTAGATATTTAAAAGCTCTGGAGTGTAAGACAGTTTCGTTAGCTGAAAGTAGGCACACAAAGTAGTTACACTTCCAACTTCCAAAGAAGACAGTTGTCTTTGAACTTAACTTTCAGCTTGGCTCTCTATTCACTTACAGAAGACCATGGGCTCTAGTGCCATTCCAGGACTCAAGAATGTATCCTGGGCTGAAGCTTTATTGGAATGAAGCAATCACAAAAAATAGAAAATCTGCAGATGCTGGATGTCCAAGCAATGCATGCAAAATGATGGGGGAACTCAGCAGGCCAGGCAGCATCTATGGTACACTTTTCCATAGATGCTGCCTATCCTGCTGAGTTCCTGTAGCATTTTGTGTGTGTTGGGGTGAAACACCGCTAGTGTTACTTCATGGATAAGCTATTCAACTCTGGATACACCTGTCTGTTCAGTTTAATATAATCTATCCTATAGGATTGCTCAATAAAAAACAATGGAGTCCTGCTGGTATCCTGATCGACAAGTAATCCTCCAGACAACACAAGTGTAAGGTAATACCGATCATGTATCTGAATCAGAATCAGTTTTATTATCACTGTCGTACATGACATGTAATTTGTTGCAGCAACAGTACATTGGTCGTGATCAACTATGGCTGTTGCACCCAGCTCTCTACACGATATGTAATTCAGGGCAGTACGATATGGACAGCCAGCTGTTGTCATGGAGCAGGTTCACCCTCTCTACACAGCTAATGACTCTAAAGGATCAGCGGAGATCGATACAGTTAGGCTCCAGTGGCATCACAGGAGTTGCCAGTCAGCATTAAACTCAATGTAGGACTGCCTTAGGGACTCCAGCTCTAGGTTTTTCTTTGGGCTTTACTTCCAAAGCCTTCCCTATGAGTTAATATAGTCACATAGCAGCAGAAGCTTGAGATCAGATTTTTCCTTCCCCTAGATAGGCTGCTAACCAAGGTTCATAAACCCCATTTGCCCAAAGCAGCTGGCTTTAAGGCACCTATAACCTCCTTTGCCCTTTCTCCAGACAATAGACATGGTCCCACCAGGCTTAGTAGCTAAGTCAGGAGCTGGACATAGTTGTCAGAGTCTATATGAGATGCACAGTACTGGGAATATTTAATAGGTAGTGGGAACTTCCCCTCACAGCTCTAGCAACCTTAAGGAAACTTAATTATTAAATTACAAAATAAATAAACAGTGCAAAAACAGGAATGAGATAGTGTTCATGGCATGTTGGACCATTTAGAAACCTGATGCTGGAGGGAAGATGCTGTTTCTGTCTCATTCTGTGGGTCTTCAGGCTCCTGTACCTTCTCACTAATGTAGTAATGAGAAGACAGGATATCTTGGATGGTGAGCATACTTAAAGATATTCTTAAAGCCTCTTGAAGGTATCCTTGACGATGGGGAGGGCTGTGGTTTGTGATGGAGTCTACAACCCTCTGTAGCCTTTTGCAATCGGGACCTCCAGATCAGTCGGAGATGCAGTATAATGCTACTGGTGCTTCTTAAGTGATGACACCTGGCTGGTGGCAGGGAGATCAGTAGTCTCATAGCCTGGAGAAAGAGGTTGTTTCCCATCCTAACAGTCCTTTTCTTAATGCTATGGCACCTCTTGTCTGATGGTAGGGAGTAAAAGAGATTGTGGAACAAATCACTGACAATGCTAAGGAGGCTCAGTTATAGTAAAAATCTCAGTTAGATGGGAGAGGGACCATCATGATCCTCTCCACAGACCTCACAAGTTTTTATAGGAACTTGCAGTCAGATGCCTTGCAATTCCTGTGCCAAACAGTGATGCAGCTGGTCAGGACACTCTCAGTGGTGCTCCTGTAAAAACTGGCTAGAATGGTGGAGTGGGGTGAGGGTTCGGGGAAGACTTGTTCACCTCAAACTGCTCAGGAAGTGGAAATGTTGCTGTGCTTTCTTGACTAAAGAGGTGGTGCTGAGATGGTCCATTGCATGCACTTGATGATCCTAGCTCTCTCCACAGAGGAACCATTGATGTCCAGTGGGCTTGCACCTTTCTAAAGACCCCAAACATCTCTTTAGCCTTCTTATCACTTTAGTTATTAAGTGCAACGTTGTTGCTGTGACACTGCTCAGCTGAGCTATCTGTCTCATTCATGTATGCCTCCTCATCACCATCTGAGATTTTATCTACTGTACAACTGTTGTGTAATTCATTAATTTATAGATGATGTTTGAGTGGTGCTTACCCACACAGTCATGTGAGCTAAGCATGCATCCTTCAGGTACACCTCTGATGATTGTCTGCAAGAAGGATGAGTTATCATCAATCCATACTGGCTGTGGTTTCCTGATGAGGAAGTCAAGGATAAGTTGCGGAGGGAGGTTCAGAGGCCCAGGTTGAGTAACTTGGTGATTCATACTGAGGGGATGACAACATCGAATGCTGAGCTGTAATTGATAATGTTTTGTTGTTGCCCAGAGCAGAGTGGAAAGGTACTGAGACTGCACCCACTGCCTATCCTATTGCAGTCTGCAGTTCAGTCATGTCCATTGGCCGCACATGCTAATGACCTTATTATATTGAGGCGGTAGTTCATTAGCTTGAAGTGTTTGGGAAGTCCTGAAAATGTGGAAGTTACTTTATAAATGTAAGCTCTCTCAAAGTCTCCTTTTTCTTTGAAAATCATTTATTTTGTTCCCATTTGTATTCCAGTCTCAGGCTGCCTTTTACTAAGTTATTCAGCAATCTCTTTGTGACTTTTAATTAGCCATCTCATTCATTTCATATAATGTAATGATGGAATTTAACTCTGGTTAGGCCACATCTGGAGTATTGCGTACCGTTCCGGTCGCCGCACTATAGGAAGGATTTTCAGGGTGCAGAAGAGGTTTACCAGGACGCTGCTTGGTTTAGAGGGCATGTGCTATCATGAGAGGCTGGGTTATTTTCTCTGGAGCGGGTAAAGGCTGAGGGGAGATTGGATGGAGGTTTATAAGATTATGAAAGACATAGATAGAATAGACCAGGAATATCTGTTTCCCAGGGTTGAAATGAGGGCATGCGTTGAAGGTGAGGTGTGAAGGGGTAGCTTGAAGGGGTAAGTGTTTTACTCTGAGAGTGGTGGATGCTTGGAATGCGCTGCCTGCGATGGTGGTAAAATCAAATATATTAGAGGTTTTTCAGAGATGTTTGGATAGGCACAATGATGTAAGGAAGATGGAGGGGTACGGACATTGTGAAGGTAGGAGGGATTAGCGTTTGAGTGTTTCTGTTTTGCTTTTTAGCTGGTTCAATACAGTATTGTGGGCTGAACAATACTTCCTGTACTGTACTGTTCTACTTTCTGTATTCTATAATCACTACAAAGTTAAAGTGGGTACCTGAAATCCTTAAAAGTTTTGAATCTATGGCAAACCTATTGGCATAACAGAAGTTAAATACAAACCTAAATTGCACAGTTTGAATGACATTTTAAGGTTGTGAAGCTGGAACCATAAATATGTTGTATCTCTCTTAAGGCAATTTGGTATGGATCCTGCTGGTTGTTTTTAAATTCATTTCAGAATTCCATGTGCCCTTGGGAAGAATAGGAAAAGGAATTCCAGAAGAATGATTGGAGTCTGAGGTGAGCTGCAGAGACAGATACAGTTATGGAGGAAAACAGCAAAGAAAGAGTCCATTCATTCAGCTGTGTGAGTTTATACTGAACATCAATGACTCATTTCAATTAATCTCTATTCTTTTTATTTTCCCCAGCTTTCCATCAACTTGCCATCAGAATCCATATACTAGGGGTGTTTTCAGTGGCCATTTCACCGGCAAACTTAACTGGCTTTGAGATGTTGGAGGAAGCCCACATGGTCACAGAAAGAACATGAAAACTCCACTCAGACAACGCCTAAGGTCAGGATTGAAGTAGAGTCTTTGATACTGGCTCACTGTTACCCTCACGGTTTCCGGAAGGAAACCTGATTGGATGAGGACTAAACAATAGGAGGGATGGACTAGGGGGAATAAATACCGCCAGACTAGACATGCCCAGGCATCATCCCTGTTGAAGATGGCAGAATTTGTCATTGAAATGTCGGTTAAAATCAATACCTATACCTGGCTGGAAGCCCGAATAGAGTTTATTCTTCGACAAAGTTAAAGTTATATTGAAGTAGTGAATTCAATCCTAATTCTGAACATCTAAATCATGTGTAATCAAGGAAATGCACGACATGCTAATACAGAGAGAGAGAGAGAGAGAGAGAGAGAGAGAGAAGGGGGAGAGAAGGGGGAGGGGAGAGAACACATTTCTAAGGTGAAATTCTCATTCCGTTCCCACACTGTTTGAATGCTTATCCATGTGAATCAGCTGGAAATGTCACCTGTTAAGACAAATCAGAATCCTATTCAATCAATAAGACAGCAGAAGGAAGCAAGATTTCTCATGATGACTGTTAGACAGAAACAACCTGTGCATGTTCTTTAAATGTACTGGTGTGGATATAGATGAAGATGTGGTTCCACAGGGAAGTTTAAGCTTCTTTTCTCCTTTACCCACATTTCTCAAGCACCTATTCACCCAGAAATCCCACCTTATTCTTTCTTTGAGATTACCTTCCTTTTACTTGCTTCATATTTCCCATCTGATAATAACACTTGGCCTCTAGAATCAATCAAGCCTTGCATTGCTGGTTCTGCCTATTTGCTTTCCTGCCTAAGAGAAACAGAACACTGCGGCCCAGTTCTTGCATTACCATGAACTTGTTTCTAATTGTGTTTTGCACAACGTTTTTCATTGCTTTGTTTCCATTTATGTGTTGTGTGTTGTCTCAATGAATTTCCATGCTTTGATGCTGCTGCTGCAGGTTTTTCATTGTACCAATATCTCACCATACTTCTGCATATGAAAAGGAAGTTGACTTGACTAGTAGTTAATTCCTCTCATATTTGCCCCAGACGTTATCTTTCACATATCCCTTTGATTTAGATCTTTTGGACAGATTTTATGCATCCCTCATTATTTCCTTCACTGGGCCAAAGCTGTTTTGATTGTTCTGAGAAGTTATTGAAATGAGATGAGCACAGAAAATTAAAAGCAGAGAGCGTATGGTACTGCTCGCTAGCCCTGCTGTTGTTGCAGCTTCAGCAACGTAGCTTTGCACAATGGATTCCTAAAGCAGGCACAATCATGTGCAGTCCGCATAGAGAGATCGCAAGTGGAGAGGTTGAGTGATTTAAAGTTCATGGGTGTTAATATCTCTGAGGACCTAACCTGGTCCCAACATACTAATGCAACTATAAAGGCAAGAGAGCGGCTATATTTCATTAGGAGTTTGAGGAAATTTGGTTTATCACCTTAAAACTCGAAAACTTCTACAGATGTACATTGAGAGCATTCTGACAGACTGCATCACTGTCTGGTATGGGGAGTGGTGGAGGCTACTGCACAGGATCGAAGTAAGCTATAGAGAGTTGTAAAATTAGTCAGCTCCATCATGGGTACTAGCCTCCATAGTATCCAAGACATCTTCAAGCAGCGGGGCCTCAAAAAGGTGGCATCCATCTTTAAGGACTCCCCTCACCACCAGGACATGCCCTCTCCTGATTGTTACCATCAGGAAGGAGGTACGGAAGCACAAAGGCACACTGTCAGCAATTCAGGATCAACTTCTTCCCCTCTGCCATCCAATTTCTAAATGAGCATTTGGAAATGAACACTGCCTCACTACTTTTTTAATGAACACTCTCTCACTAGTACCTCCCTTCTGGAAATGTCTGCTTTTGCATTACTTATTTAACTATTTATCACGCATATATATGCTTACTGTAATTCACAGTGTTTCCATATTTATTATGTATTGCATTGTACTGCTGCTGTTAAGTTAACAAATTTCATGACAATATGCTGGTTTTATTAAACATGAGAAGAATACTTTGCACGTGTGTGGACACAAATCAAACTTGTGTAGATAGAAAGATAGAGAATGAACAAGCAAGTGAGTGACAGTGAAAGGGAGCATGGAGGGAAAGACACTAAAATAACTTACATTTATGTAGCACATCTGAGGAAGTCCCAAAGCATTAATGAAGAACTTTGAAGTTCTTAATGTGTGAAACATGTAAGATACAATTACCACACACAACCATCCCCCCACTTCATGTAACACAGACCTGTACTAAAGACTAAATATAAAATTAAAAGTATTCCCACTCGTGTAGTTTGTACACTCGAACATACAGTGCACATAAGCCTCTTCCTTGTTCACCAGAACCAATTCCATAATCCCTGAGCTCAGGCTTCTCAGGGGAGTATGAAACCGAATACTCATCAAACACAGGGTCTTCAGTCTCCCCAAAGGGCAAGTGAATGACCCGCATAGTTCTCATACATCTGGGCTAACAAGCTTGAAGTTTTATTTCTGGTCTGCACTGAGTTAAGGACTGCGGCTTGGACAGAGGAAAAAGTTATGCAATTGGTCATGGGCTGGGAAAGTGAAATATCATACTTGGTTTCAGTTTCCCCTCTTTACACAACTCAGCTGAAGTCACCAGATGATGTTCTCAGCTTCTAGTTGAGTAAGAATAGTAAGTGCAATGTAGTATGAGGTGCTTGGTATTGCTGTTCCCTGCGTGAGAGGCAGAGACAAGAAAAGGGAACTGTGAAAAATATGGAGCTTTAGTACACCAGTGCCTCTACTTCCTCAGGAGGTCAAGGAAACTGGCAAAGTACATTGATGAAGGCAGGGCAGTGAATGTGGCACATATCGATTTCTGTAAGGTGCTTGATAAGGTTCCACATGATAGTCTCATTCAGAAAGTCGGGAGGCATAGGATCCAGGGAAACCTGGCTGTGTGGATACAAAATTGACGTACCCATAGAAGGCAGAGGGTGGTAATAAGTGGCCAGAGTCACTGGTCTGGGGTTTTCCACAGGGATCTGTTCTGAGACCTGTGCTCTTTGTGATTTTTATAAACGATTTGGATGAGGAAGTGGAAGTGTGGGTTAGTAAGTTTGCAGATGGCACGAAGGTTAGTGTAGTTGTGGATTGTGTGGAGGGCTGTAGATTGCAGCGGGACATTGACACGATGCAGAGCTGGGCTGAGAAATGGCAGCTCTCTCCACAAAAGTGTGCAGTTATTTAGTGGTCCAATTTGAAGGCAGAATACAGGGTTAATGGGGGATTTTTGCCTCTGGAAAGCAATTAACATGAATAAGGGCCCCTTCCATCCCAATTATCCCCTCTTTTCACCTTTCCTATCAAGCAAAAAATTTTTTAAAAGCCTGAGAACACATACCAACAGGGCAGCTTCTATCTAAGAACTAAACCTACGATAAAGATGAACCCTTGATCTCTCACTCCATCTTGTCATGGATGTCTGCCTGCACTGCACTTTCTCTGTAAATATAACACCATCTTCAGCATTCTTTTATTTTACTTTTCTACAACCCTTGTAAGAAATTATCTGTCTGGATGTGCTGCAAAAGTTTTTTGCTGTATTTTGGTATCGCTCACAATAATAAAGCGATTACCAATTTGCCAGGTGTCTGTATCCCAGTGGAGAGGAACCCATCACCACTGTATAACAGGTCTTGGAGCAGAGGGCATGAGGATTACAGGGTGATTAACATTAAAATTGGTATGGTAGATCCAACGGCCTTCTGTACAGAAAGTTACTACTAGCTAGAAATTAGAGTTTACTCTTGATGATCTAAACAAACATTACTTGAGCACCAGGTGAATCTCACACAAAGTGATTACAAAGTCAGTGAAGGTGCTGGACAATTACTCTGAGCCATACAGGAAACATATACCTTCTGTGCAAATGGATTCTGGATTTCCTCACCTGTAAAACCCGGTCACTTCAGATTGGTGAAAGCATCTCAAGAGTCTCCATCAGCACGGGAGCACGGTTGGATGTAATTAGCTCCCTGCTCTACTCGCTTTTCATTTATGACTTTGAAACTAAGTACAGCCCCAACACCGTGTACAAGTTTGCGGCTGACATCACTGTTGTGAGCTGTGCCAAAAGGGGTGATAAATCAGCATACTGAAAACCTGGCTGAGTGATATAATAACACCAACCTCTCACTCAGTGTCAGTAAAATGAAGGACTTCAGGAAAAGGAAACCAGATATCCAAGAGCCAGTAATTATCAGAGGATCAGTAACTTTAAATTCCTGGGTGTCACTATCTCCTGTCCTGGACCCATCATATAAATATTACTGCAAAGAAATCACGACAGCGTCTTTACTTCCTCAAGAGTCTGTGGAGGTTCGACATATCATCGAAAACCTTGGCAAACTCCTCTGATGTGTGGTGGAAAGTGTGCTGACTGGCTGCAATATGGCTTGGTATGGCAATACCAATGCTTTTGAGCAGAAAAACTTGCAAAACATAATGGATTCTGCCATGGGTAAAACCCTCCCAAATATTGAACACATCTACATGACACATTGCCACAGAAAAGCAGCATCCATCATCAAAGATCCTCACCATGCTCTTTTCTTGCTGCTGCCATCAAGCAGAAGGTAAAGGTGCCTCAGGACTCACACCACCAGGTTCGAGAACAGTTACTACCCCTCAACCATCATGCTCTTGAACAAAAAAGATGCTATTGCTTTACATGTTGTGTCTGAGTTATACGTACTGTGTTGTGCACTTGGTCTGGAGGAACATTGTTTTCTTTGCCGATGTACAATCGTTGATGTATTTGGTTGAATGACAACAAGCTCGGCTTGAACTTTAGAGCTGATCTTACAGAGAAATACATATTCTGAGGAGGGTTGATGAGGAAGATGTTGAGATGTTTAAGATGGGGTGGGCTGAGATGAGAAGAAGTCATATGAAATGGATTTTAAATCTCTATGAGTATCCAACTTAGCTACTGAGAATATTCAAGACTGGAATCAATCAATTTTTAGACATTGACGGCAGCAGGAGATATGGACGACAGTTGGGAAAGCAGACTTTGAGGCATTTTTGCTGAATAGTGGAGAGGGAACTTTGGTTTTGTTTTGTACATTATATTTGGATGAAATGAGCAGCTGGGGAGGAAAGGCTTTGACAAAGGGAATATTTCTGATAGCCTCCAGCCGGAGTTGCCATAGGGATGAGATGGCAGTGAGGTTATCCAGGTCATATGTTAATGAGGGATGTTAAGCAGAGAGAAATCCTCACAGGAAAGTAAAAGCTGTGAAAAGCAAAGTTGTATGAAATATAGGTCTTACTATAGAGACCTATAATGGAATCATTTCAGACTGTGCTGATGAGGAGATAAGCACAGAGGATGACCTACTGCAGAAACAACCTACAGTACTAGACAAAAGTCTCAGGCACATACTGTAGGACAATAAAATATAGGAGCAGAATTAGGCCATTTGGTCTATCGAGTTTGCTCTGCCATTTTATCATGGGTGATCCAATTTTCCTCTCAGACCCAGTCCTCATGCCTCGACCAATCAAGAATCAATCAACTTCTGCCTTAAATATACATAAAGACATGGCCTCCACAGCTGCTTGTGGGAAAGAATTCCACAGATTCACCACCCTCTGGCTAAAGAAATTCCTCCTCAACTCTGTTCTAAAAGGATGCTCCTCTATTCTGAGGTTGTGTCCTCTGGTCTTAGACTCACCCACCATAGGAAACATCTTCTCCATGTCTACTCTATCAATGCCTTTCACCATTCAATAGGTTTCAATGAGTTTCATCTTCCTAATCACTGAGGACAAACTAACTGGCCTTTAGATAACTTTCTTCTGCTTCTCTCCCTACTTGAGGAGTGGAGTGACATTTGCAATTTTCCAGTCTTCCTGAACCATTCCAGAATCTAGTGATTCTTGAAAGATCATTACTAATGCTTCCACAATCTCTTCAGTCACCTCTTTCAGAACTCGGGGGGTGTAGTCCATCTGGTCCAGGTGACTTATCTACCTTCAGACTTTTCAGTTTCCCAAGAACTTTCTCTCTAGTTATGGTAACTTCATAACTTCATAAATAGAGGATGAACTGAATAAGCATTTTGCATCATTCTTCACTGTGAGAGACAGTAGCAGCATGGTAGAAGTCCTTGTCACCTGGAATTTCTACCACGCTGCTAGTGTCTCCCACACTGAAGCAAAATACTTATTCAGTTCATCCACTATTTCATTGTCCTCAAGACTTTTACGCAGTACTGTGTTTGTGAAAGTGTAACGGACAGCAAGATTCTAAATCTGTTGGAGCAAAGGATGCTGGGAATGTCAAGGATGGAGCACCATGGGAGGGCACAATTCTGGTAGCAGAGAAAGAGTATCAGGAGTGGAGCTTGCATGGATGCAGACACACCCAGCCTTGAGACAACATCATTCGATTCTAAACAACTAGTTTATTGATCATTACAGAATGTCTCAGACACCTCCCACTCCCTTTCCTCTTCCTACCCCTTTTCCCAACCATGATTTCCCTCTCCCTGATCCCTTCCCATTCTCACAATAGAGGCCCATATCAGAATCAGGTTTATCATCACTCACATATCTCATAAAATTTGTTTTTTTTTGTGGCAGCAGTACAATGCAATGCATGAAGTTACTACAGTACGGTACAAAAGTCCCACCTATATATATATGTGCCTAGGACATCTGAACAGTACTGTCTTCTAATATGCAATATCCAAGCCAGTGTCAGCTTGAGGAACAGTACTTCACCTTTCATCTGGGCACTTTGCAATCTTATGAACTCATTATCAAGTTCTACAACTTCATGCGACTTGTTAATACAATTTGTATAATAAGTAAAGTAATGAAAGCAGAGGTCGGGCCAAATGTTCCCTTCTCCACTATTCAGAGAACCTGCCTGTCCAATTTCCTATCAATTTTCCACATGTCCTGCAGCTGGCAATGTCTAAAAATGTATTAATGAATGTACTCAGTAGCTGAGTTTGATACTGATAAAGATTTACAATCCATTGCATATATTTCCTTCATAAGATAACCCTGGTCTCACTCAATCAGGCATATTCACTTTGTTCCATTTTCCACTTCATCAAACACTTTGGATCTCCAACTTGCTTTCTTTCTTTCCCAGTTCTGTTGATGTGTTTCTGAGCTGAAATTTTATAACAGTGATTCATGTTTGGAATCTAAACATGCATCCGAAGTTGCAAATGAAGTTTGGGGATAGAAGGGTTAAAGAGTCCAGAAGGAGTTCAAGGTACTGTGGCTATCATATTGCAATCCATCCTGTTTTCTCTTCTCTTCCCACACTCTTCCAAAGTGACCCGGTGGATCATGATCCAAAGACATCCAGGTGTCCGACTGCAGAAAGGGAGCACAATTAAATGGATTTGCTGATTGCCCTTCCTATAACTACCAAATCAGACAGCTCTTTATAAAGCAAACACTGCACTGAAAGATACCTTGTGGATTTAAGGGAAGGGTAGAAATCTGACACAAATTATACAAAGTGGTTCCAAGTGTTTGCTATCTGGTTTCTGTTG
Organism: Hypanus sabinus; assembly: GCF_030144855.1. Classification (NCBI taxonomy): domain Eukaryota; kingdom Metazoa; phylum Chordata; class Chondrichthyes; order Myliobatiformes; family Dasyatidae; genus Hypanus; species Hypanus sabinus. Next base: position 48,374,410 of record NC_082728.1, read on the forward strand.
GTTTTAGCTGCAGTAAGATGAAATGTTTTCTTTGGTGTCAAAAAGCGTCGATATTATACAAAGGCCTACATTTTGACAGCCAAAGGGAGCTAGTTTCCATATCCACCATGCTAATAGCCTTTATTACGAGTTACTGAAGGGTTGGTCTGGTTCAGTTTATTGAGGTTCCCTTTAGTCCTTAGGTCATGGATTCAAATGTCACCCTAAGATATGTACATATAAACTGTCTGACCCTGCAATGCAGTACAGAAGGAGCATTTCATTGTTGCAGGTGTCATCCTTCCATTAAAAGCGAAATTGAGGCCCTGCTTGATACTCAGCCAGCTGACACTGAGGAAAAGCAAAGAATCCCCAAGTTGTCCCTATATCAACACAAGAAAAAATGCGTAAATTGACTTCTATTGCTTTTATGGAGCTTTGCTGCATGCAATATGCCTACTCTGCTTCCAAAGCAACAGTTCCTTTATCTCATCTATGCAGCTGTGATATGATGGGATGCTGTAAGAAACTGTCCTTCAACAGCTCAATACCATTCTTACCTCATACTTGTTTGCTGAAGTGCTTTGCGTTCTTGTCCCAAATGTTTTTTTTTTCGTTTTTTACAATTAATCCTCTTTTTGTACATTTTCTTTGAATGTTTGGAAATGAACTAATAAATCTCTCTCTACCAGTAAAGGCATTCTACTTATAAATGTGTCTAACAGATTTGTTTAGATGAAAATGCATTGATTTATAATTGTTTCCTTATATTGTTCAGCCACACCAATCAAACAAGCCATAAGAAAAGTAAGCTGTTACATTTTGTAATTTCAAATCATTAAACTAATTTAAAGGAAGACATGGGAGTCTGAAATGCTGGTCTAACTTTGTGTTTACTTTCAGCGAGATTAAATGCACAACGGAAACTGGAGTGCAAGAATGATAAACTTTCAGCTTCAAGCCGTTAGAACTAGCAATAAAAATGCCACCTAAAGATTACACACAGTTTCTTATCCAAATCATCAACTAATCAAGAACCTATTAGTTCACGCTTAAAGTATACCGAATGACTTGGCCTTCAGAGCTGTCCGTGGCAATGAAACCCACAGATTCACCACCCTCTGGCTAAAAATCCATCAACTTTGTTCTAAAGGGACATGGTTGTATCCAGAGGCCATACTTCATCCCCCCCTCTGATGCACCATCAATAACTCTCTGAAACGTGAGGCGAGATATCGTCTTTTATTGACTGGAAGAAAGAACAAGCAGCAATTGACCACCATGCTACATCCTGGAGACTGAGGGCCGGGCTCAGGCCTCAATTGCCTTTATACAGGGGTCTGTGGGAGGAGCCACAGGAGCAGTCAGCGGGGGGGGGGGGGGGTGCGTGTCCAGACAGGTATATGTAGTTCACCACACCCTCCTCCCGGTCATAGACTCCTCCATTATAGGAACCATCCTCCTCAGATCCATTCTATCTAGGCTTTTCAATATTCAACAGGTTTCAATTAGATCCCCCCTCATTCTTCTGAACTGCAGCGAGTACAGGCCCACAACTATCAATTGCTTCTCATATGTTAATCCTTTCATTCCAGGGATCATTCTCATGAACTTCCTCTGGACCTTCTCCAATGCCTGCATATTGCTTCTTAGATAAGGAGCTCAAAACTGCACACAGTACTTCAAGTGCAGTCTGAACAATGCCTTACTGAGCCTCATCATTACATCTTCACTTTTATGTTCTAGTCCTCCGAGATGAGCACTAACATTTCATTTGCTTTCCTCACCACCAACTCAACCTGCAAGTTAACCTTTAGGGAGTTCTGCACGAGGACCCTTAAGTCCCTTTGAACCTCAGATTTCTGGACTTGCTTGCTGTTTAGAAAGTAGACTATGCTTTTATTTCTTATACCCAGTGCATGACTTATATTTCTACAATGCATTCTACCTGCCACTTCTTTGCCCATTCTAAATCCCTCTGCAGACTCCCTGCTTTCAGCATACTGTTGGTGTCTTCAACAGTGAAGTTTCATGCAAAATAATTATTGATTACATGATTACATCTGCTATATTTTTGTCCCCCATTATTACCTCTCCAGAGTCATTTTCTAGTCATCCAATGTCCCCTCTCATCTCCCTTTTATTTTTTACTTATTTGAAAAAATCTTTTAGTATCCTCATTTATATTATTGGCTAACCTACTGTCATATTTCATTTTTTCTCTTTTTTTTTAGTTTCTTCACTAGTTACCAGTTTGCTGAGAAAGTTTCATTTATTACTGCACTCCGTTTCCTGTTTGTCAACTAGCTTTCAATTATTGCAATTGTATTATGCCCTATCCATGTGCTATAACTTAGCAGACTATGAAGGGATTTTATCAAAGGATGCTGAAAATCCAAATGCACTACTTCATTCGGTTTCTCTCTCATCTGTCTACCAGTTACATATTAAAAAACACTATTTGTGGATTGGACTAATGAACACTGAGCGGAGCTGAATAAGGACTCTTACGATTTTGTGTTTCACTTTCTGTGTTGTTGCTTGTTCTTTCTTGTTGCCATTTGCGTGATTTGCTTATTTGCGTGGGGTAGTTATGTTTTTCTTTGAACGTTTTCTTTGCTTCATGACTGTCTGTGAAGAAGATGAATTACAGGGTTGTAAACTGTAGACATACTTCAAAAATAAATGTACTTTGAATCCTTTGAATAAGTCTATATTAACTGTCTAATTCTGCTTCAATATGGCACGTTATCAAATCCTACATAAAAGACTCCTGCATTTCCACCACTACAGATGTTAGGCTAACCAGTTTTGTGCTTTCATTTTCTTATATCATGGGGTTACATTCGCCATCTTCCAATCTGTAGGAATCATTACACAATCCATAGAATTCTGGGAGATTATCAAAGCATCCACTCTTTTCATGGCTCTTGCATTCAGTATTCTGAGGTGTAGGTTAGCAGACCCTGGGGATTTATTGGCTTTCAGTGCCACTAATTTCACCAGTACTTTTTTTCTTACTATTTCTAATTTCCTTTAATTCCTCCTTTACATGAGAATTTTGGTTCCCTTGAACTTTGCCCTGCTCTGTGAAGTGAGAACTAAGCTTTTTTTTTAATTTAATTGCTCTGCCATGTCTTTGTTTGTCATTACAAAATTTCCATTTCTGACTCCAATGACCCTATATTTGTTTGCACAATCCTTTTTCCCTATCCGGTCGACTTTATATTCTTTGCAGGTTCGTTCTCATATTCTAATCTTTTTTTCATCATACCCTTGGTCCTTTTTTTGCTGAATTCGAAAGCATTCCCAAAGCAGGTAGAAATTCTGGGAACTTATTTGCCTCTCTTTGTACGTCATGATTGCATTTCTAATATTTACTTTCACGAGCAAAACTATATCTCTTTCTCAAACCTTGCTGACTTCAAGGCTGTATCTAGAAAATGCTGCAGTCTAAGTGGTGAAGGTACTGCTATATTTTTATAAATCTAGGAATGGTCTAAAGCAGGGGTTTCCGACTGTGGTCCACAAACCCTTTTCTTAGTGGTATTGGTCCATGGCAAAAAATAAAGGTTGGGAATAGCTGATCTAAAGATGAATGAAAGCAGGAACAACATCAAGTGTTCACAGAGACATGAAGTGGGGGGGGGGGGTACACGTCCTCAAGCTCTGATAGAAGCAACAGATGTGGGTTGCTACATTGCCAAGCAGTGTGTGGCCATATTCCAGAGGCTGATTGGTTTTTGACATCCCTCCCATGGATGCTGGAAGCAGTTAGCATCTGAAGGACTTGATTTCAGGAAGAGTCAACATCTTTGGCAGAAAGAGAGAGAGTGAACAGATGTCACTTGATAAAGGCAAATGATCATACCAAATATCAAACTGTAATATGAAGCCTCGGATCAGTTTTTGATCCGATCCAGGACCATGTTAGTGTAATTCTTTTCCTGAAGTTTCAGCATAATGTGAAAAATAGACATAAATAAGTTCTCAGATCTAGTTAATTATCAGAGTGCTTGTTCTTCAAGCTGTTACCAACTGTGAAGTACAGTACAATTGCAAGAATAAGCTGTAAAAACAGTGATATACATCCTAATCTGCCCCAACCACTACTATATATTTACATTGATGATAGTTTTCCCCTCAATACACCCAATACTTAATAAGTTCCTTCCCTGGAAGCATCCTGAGGAACAATTCCACAGATGCAGATCAATTCCAATGCTCTTACCAATAATATGTTGCATTCGTGTAACACCTTGAATCAACTAAACCCAATGTTCTTAACTGTACTGAGGAAAAAGGTGAATTTAAACCTAACCAAATAAGGAGGCTTGTCTCAGTGATGATTCTTTGATCTAGAATTCTGGCTGATTCTCTCTCCACCTGGGTTGCCTGAATTGCTGAGAACCTCTATGATTTTCTGCTTTTTCAGTTTTTGAACATCTGCAATTTGCTGCTGTTTAGTAATGAAGGCATTCAGATATGAACTAAAGAATGAAGGTTTTAATATAACTTCAAATAAGGTAGAAAAATAAAGAAAATCAAGGAGGGAATTCTAGACGTCGAGTTTGAACTGCAGATTCCATATCTACGACTGTGGGCTCTCTATAGGTCAACGATGGAGAAGTAGCGAGACCTCAGTGAATTGAGGTACTGTGGAGGTTAAAGAGATGGGGAGAAACAATTCCCTGGCAGATTGGAACATGATGAGGGGAGCTTTTACATCAAATTAATTGTGGGCTGGACTTTTGTGACAGGCATAATAGAGCAGTCAGTAGAGTTGTTGTCTCATAGCTCCGGCACAAGGTTCATTCCTGATCTCCGGTGTTGTCTATGTGGTGTTTGCATGTCCTCCTTGTGACTGCATGGGTTTCCTCCAGGTGCTCAACTTCCTCCCACATTCCAAAGACATGCAGATGGCAAGTCACCTGGCTGCTGCAAATTGGCCCTAGTGTGTGGATGAGTGGCAGAATCTGAGGTGGAAATTGATGGGATTAAAGGGACAATAAAACGCATCAAGGCAGAATAATGTTAATAGGGGCTCGATGGTTCATGTGGATGACTGAACCAAACAGCCTGCTTCCATTCTGTGTCTCTACTTGACTCTATGCCTAATAGGGTTTGGTGAGTCAGCAGATCTTTGGACAATCTCATGTTCATGAAGGAAGGAAAAGGGAAGCCAGCCAGAAAAGCATTACAATATGTCAAGTCTGGAAGTAATTAAGGCATGGATGAGTAACAGTTAAGAAGAAGCAATGGGCCATATCACAAACCTGAAAGAAAATTGACAACCTCCATATTGAAGCTTTGATAGTAAAGGCAAATCTGAAACCCCCTGATTCTCAGCAGTGAGGTGCGCATGCAGAAAGAAAGAATCAGATGCACCAACAACCCTTGAACTAGTTCTCTAGCCTCTCAAAGTCCAACCCTATTTTTCTGTTGTGAGAAGTAGAAATGGGATTGCTGGCCAACAGGGCTCTGATGAAGCTGTATAGGCCAATTCCCTGTACAATCAATACAATGGATGAACCTCCACCATGCCATCGACTTTGGATGATGGAGACAGGAAGCCATCAATGGCTTTTGCTCCACTGGGAGCTAAAGGCCCAAGAACAGCTAGTTCTTGAACCACAATGCAAGCTTGAATCTGGGTGATTATTTTCATTATTTATCTCTCAAAGCTTAATTGTAATGTTTTCCCTGTCATTAATTACACTCAGGACACTGTTGGAACTAAGTCTGTGTGTATAGCTGAGTCCCACACTGTAAGCTCAGGTATCATGGAAAAGTGACCGATCTCCAGCATAAGGAAGACAACAAATCACTCTGCACAAATAAAGGGATGTCACTAGGTTTTTAAGGTGAGTTGCTTCAGTTGAGATTAATAGTAAAGCTAAAGAAGATAAAGACGCAAAGTCTTGCAATTGAATTCAGCTTTTCAGGAGCTCAAAGCAATTCAACTGATGAAAGAGATCTGAAGTACAGACACTGGGGATTAAACAATATGGCAGAAAACTCCAACAAATAACCAAAGAAAGGAAATTAAATTTGGAAATGAAAAAGGTTGAGTTTGGTGAAGCTCTAAAGAAAGAACAAGAATTTGTATCTTTGCTTCCTTTCCTTGATAATTCCGTTTTGCTAAGGTCAGATATTTTCATAAGAATGTAGCACATTAGTATAGGCAGAGGTGTAGATTTATCTTTCCTGTATTAGCAGAAACTGTTAACCAGGTGTCAGCTCTCCATATGTTAGCTATTGTTGATGCTACTGGATATTTATACTGAAGGATTTGTGTTCATGCCATAATTACTGCAAGCTGATTGAGAAATTATTTGCAGTGATGACTAGAACATTTGACAGCATGCACATATTGAGTGTAATTAAATGGTAGGTTTCTATCATATGAATAGACAATGGGAAGCCCCAAGGTTTGATCCAGTTAGTGAGCAAATGTGATGTTATAATTGGTAGGTGTTTGTGTGTATGCATATATATTTATTACTTCTGTTACAACACGACATATTTCTCTTCACTTGCAACAAATTAGCTCTTACTCAGCGTTCAAGAAGAAGAAAGCTTTTGAACAAAAACAGAGAATGTTGGAAGAACTCTGCTAGTCAAGCAACATCTGTGGAAAGAGAAACGAGTTAAAGTTTCAGATCAGTGACCCTTCCTTGGATTACAGTATAATTCAGAGGAAGCTTCTTGGAGTATTGGGTTGTCACCATCCTTTTCAGCCAACAGCCCGAATCTATACGAATATCTCTTACAATCTAGATGTGGACATCATGCAGAAGTCTTTTCACCACATATTAGCATTCACATGTGCTGATGGATTTCTTCATGAAATGGTTGGCAACTTTTGTGTAACATCATTCAATCTGACCATTACCTTCATTATTGGAACACGGATCTTCTCAGTCCTCTTTTTTCAATCTGTAAGATCATTCTTTGCTTTAAATTTCAACTTTAATTTTCCACCTCTTCCACTTAAAGGTGGAATTGCTGTAACGACCATACATTTATAGAGGAGGGAATTTCAAACTCCTCTCACCTTTTGATTCTTATCTTAAGAGGCTTTTCCAAAAATTTAAGACTACACGCCCATAATCCCAATTCATCTTTCATGTCCATCCTACAAATCCTTTCACACTTTAAATACCATCATCAGATCAACCTTCAACATTATGGTGTTCAGCTGAATCCAAAACAGGTTTTTGCAATCTACTTCTATCGTTTTCTAAGCCCAGGTATCATTCTGATAACCGTCAGTCAACCCTTCCAAGCTCAATACATACATCACAAGAAGCAATGAATGTGACAACAGAAATATTACTTGCTCACTTTTGAATTCCAACTTCCTCCTCGATTCCCTTTTGCATGTTATCCCAGTACTACCAGTTTTCACAGCTCCAAGAATAAACAGGTTTTAGCAGGAGGAATTTATATTTGGTGTCTAAGACTAAATACCTGGAGATGTATTAGCTCTCAATCACATTTCCTTTCAGGAGCCTATATACAGACACTCAATGTTTTAGTAACAGCTTCATCCCTTCCTCCAACAGATTTCTGAATGGACAATGAACTACATCTCTATTCTTTTTTTCTTGTTTTCATTTTGCACTGCTTATTTAATTTATTTTATATACAGTATATACATATACTTATTCTTATTGCAATTTATAGTTTTATTACTATTATATATCGCACTGTATGTTTCTCCAAAACAACAAACTTCACAGCATATGTTAGCGATATTAAACCTGATTCTAATTCTAATATGCATTTCCATATGGAAGACAAGTATAGCTGGTGGTCCAATCTCTCACACCTTCATGACCAAAGCTGAAATCTCTTCCCTGTCCTTGGAGTACTAAAGCCCTCTCTCCTGGAAGTATAAAGTCATAGAGTCATGGACCATGGACAGCAAATCAGTCTCATGTACCAGAAGAGCACTATTAACATATAAATCCTCGTTAGCTACACTACAAAGATAATGACCTCATTTGCTGATGCCACTGAGAATCAAACAATTTTCCAGGGCCAATTCAGGCAGGAATTTGAGTTGTGCTTCTTTCAGATATTGTCCTCAATTACACCAAGTATTGGAAGTGCTAAATATGGATGCCACACCTGTATGAAGTTCCTCCGAGACATCATCTGGGGCACAGAATCTCAGGGAGGATTGGATTGTAATAAATATTGGAGGAAGAGCACAAAATATTGACTTAGTTTTATAGTCCATATGACACTTCTGACTGGAGGTGGATTTATAGACAAGGGGATCTTGACAGCTGAATAGAAGATTCCACAGATTGTGATGATCCATGATCCAAATGAATACTAGCATGGTCTCAAGGGGCAGAATGGTTCATAGCTGTTGCTAAGGCCATAATGTGGAGAAATTGGAGTGAAGGAAAACATCTCCTCACTTGCATTGTTCTAAGATGGCTCCCTCTTCACAGTGAACCATCAGGAGTAAAGGCGCACTGCTTCTTTGGCAGGTTGGCATTATGAGGCCAGAGGTTGAACTCTTGAAGTTTGTTTTTTCTGCAGATAAAATTTTAATTGAAATTCTTAATAATTTGAATTAATAATTTGTGATCCCTGTGACTAGCCTATATGACCTGTATTATGAACTCTATATTGTTAATAACCTCTGTAATTAATCACTGGTATAATAAATAATTTCTAGCATTGATCATCTCCATAAATAACTAATTAATAATCTATAAGTGTGTTCAGAAGATGAAATACAGACATTAGTGCTTAAAATGGGCTTTTCTTTGGCTGAAAGAATTTTATTGTGTTGCAAAAATCAGTGTACAAACATTGCTTATTTAAATACAATTTTTCAGTCTTTTGCTTTAACAAAGTTTTGCCCATTTACTTTTAACAGGTCAATGTCTCTGCAGAGAACAGCAGCCAAGGGAGCTGCATGCACACTCATTAAAGGGTCGATAATATCGATCCAAAGTGATAGTGTTGGTATTGCTTTGATCTGCTCCTGTGAGGCAAGAGTGTCGAGAATGCCAAGTTTGTTATCACATGACCTGGATAAGGTGAAGATGGTGGTGCCTTTAGGGGAAGCAAGGATAGGAAATAAGGAGAAGGTGATGAGGTGAAGTGAAGTATTCCGGGAGAAAATACATGTCAGGTATAAACACCAGCCTTGTCCCTCCAGTTTGGTTTTGTGTAGAAATAAGGTCAGTAGACAGTTTAAGTATGGATTAGCCATTATCTCAATGGTCTAAAATTGTGTGGCGCGTGGCCAAATGTATGACGTGTGGCCAAATGGTTAAGGCGTCGGTCTAGTTCGAGCCTCAGCTGAGGCAGCATGTTGTGTCCTTGAGCATTTAACCACACATTGCTCTGCGATGACACTGGTGCCAAGCTGTATGGGTCCTAATGCCCTTCCCTTGGACAATATCGGTGGTGTGGAGAGGGGAGACTTGCAGCATGGGCAATTGCCGGTCTTCCACACAACCCTGCCCAGGCCTCAGTCATCATCGAAAATCGATGGACAGCTGAAGAGAGAAGAGAAGAGAAGTCTAAAATTGATCCTATATATGCTAGAGCCATATAGCATATATACGTGCTCTGCAGCCCAGCTGACTGAGTTACCCAGCAAACATCCACTCTGCCCATGTCTCTAAATCTCTCCTTTCCATCTACACATCTTGATGGCTTTTGAATGCTGCTAATAGGCCCTCCTCAACCATTATTTATGACAGCTCATTCCAAATATGCACCATCCTTTGTATGAAGACATTGCCTCTGGTGTCCCTTTTAAAACTCTCACCCGATCTTAAACCTACTCCCTCTTGTTTTTAACATACCCTCTTGGGGAAAAGGATTGCATGTTCTCACCCTGTCTAGGCCCATTGTAATTTTTTTTATTAAGTGCAATCGTAAACAATAGCCAGATCAGAAAAGCTGATCGAGTCAACTAGTTCCCAGAGAGAACTCCGATAGGCCAATCAGGTGGTTCACTGCTGCTCAGTGATAGAACACAAAAAAATCATATGTTCAATTAAGAAACATTAAAAAATAGTAGAAATACTGGAGTCATGATGATCATGATGAAGTCTGCTGGAGAGAGACATTTATACACATGCTGTCCTCCATAATTCAAAGAGATTGAAGAATAAAGTTGCAGCGTGACAAGACATGGCAGGAGCATTTGGAACTAAAAGCTAATCCCTACCAGGAGAAAACAGCACCTGATCTTTCCACGCTGTTCTCCAGCAGTTTAAGGACTAAGTCCAACTGGAACATAACTCACAAGTGCTTTGAAAGTCAGGTATTAACCCTACCTGCCAACAACCAAGCATTGCCATCCTGGTCCTCTTCACAATGGCTTATGAAGGAACATGTGACTTCCCTCCCAGAGATGAGAGGTGTTTGTGCACTCGACTCTTGAAGGCTTGGACCTCATCATCGCAGATGTTTCCAACCACAGATCTGGAAGGTTGTTCCAAATTCTGATAGCACAGTGAAGGAAGCTTCTATTTGTTGTGTAGGTTCTCGCATCAGGCATAGAAACAGCATGAGCAGGCATAGATAAACTCGATCGTGTGGTGTGCCGTCTCTCATAAGATGAAGGCAGCATGGTGCGAAGGTCTGCAGGGCTGTGGCTGGTGTGCATGTTGTACAGCACAGTAGCTGTAGCAACCTGTCGTCTGTGGTGTAAGCTACTGATGGCTAGCTTCTCACGTACTGCGGCTTCATCTACACCTGTAATCCTGAGAGCCTTTCTGTGAATGGAATCAAGCTGGCTGAGGACACTCTGTGAGGCACTCATCCCTGATAAGCAGGCATACTCCACGATACTTCGTACCTGGGCTTTGTAAACCATGGCTCTGCCCTCTTTGTCTAGTTTGGATGCTACTTTCCGTAGAGCTCCAAGCCTTTGTCCAGCCTTGTTTGAAATAATGGAAAGGTGTTTACCCCACACCGACTTGCTGTCAATATTAATGTCAAGGATTACTAGCTCCTTCTTTAAATCCAGTTGTAGTTCCCAAAATACAGGTCGGGGGTAGATGGATCCCTCTTCCTAGACATCTACCATGTTCCTCATTTTTGTAGCATGACAATACTGTCTTGGAATCTCCATGGTCTAGCTGATGGTGCTCTGATCAAATGACGATCATGCAACTGGCAAGCATAGACTGCTGCAGCAATTAAAGTTCTGCTGAACCTACTTAAGAAAATGGCTGTTTAAAAAGAAATATATTGCCTTAATCTATAGAAGAGGCAATGAAATATTAATTTATAGATCTGGGACTTGAGTTCACACCATTTTACAACTAACGGAGTATTGTGAAGCACAGTCATTATAAGAAACACTGTAGTTAGGGTACAAACAGTAAGTGGCATTGAAAAGATTACTGCCTTGGAATTATCTGGATGTGCTCTGTGGTGTTATGACTTCTCTACACCTTCACTGTCTCCTCCACCATTGCGACGTAGAGTCATATAGCATGGAAATATGACCTTTGAGCCACCTGGTCTGTGCTAACCAAGATGCCCCATGCAAACTCGCCCCATTTGTGAACATTTCAAGCTTCAGATTCAAATTTATTTATCATAATTTCATTGAAACACAGTGAAGTGCGTTGCTTGCATTGCCCCAGTAATGTGTTGGGGCAGCCCACGAGTGTCACCACACTTCCTGCCGTACCTTTAGCCTATATCCTTCCAAACCTTCCGATTCCATGTACGTGTCCAGCTGTCTCGTAAAAGTTGTTATTGTACCTGATTCAACCACTTTCTCTGGCAACTTATTCCACAGATATATCACCCTTTGTGTTTAAAAAGTTGCCCCTCAAAATCCTATTAAATCTTTCCCCTCTCACCGTAAAAGTGTGCCCTCTAGTTCTTGATTCCCTAAAGCTGTAAAAAAAACCAAAGTGATTTCACCCTAACTCGACTTCCCTCTTGATCTTACTCTTCCTGCCCTTCAAGGAATAAAATCCTAAGCAAGCCCAATCCATCAAGTCCTGGTAACAACCTTGTAAGTCCTTCCTCCACACTTTTTATTTTACTAGTATCCTTCGTATTGTTGGGTGATCAGATCTGAACACAATATTCCAAATGTGGTCTCACCATCATCCTGTACAACTGCACTATAACCTTCCAACATTTATACTCAGTATCCCGACTTATTAAAGGCAGCATGCCAAAAGCCTTCTTCACTTTAATGAGTCATGTACTTATATCTACAATGAACATATAAAAAAACTGGAACTGCTAAAAATCTGAAGTAGAACATAGAAAATAGAACAGTACAGTATTGGAGAAGGCTCTTCAGGCCAATGATGTTGTGCCACACTGATTATGCTAATAACACTTAATTAACATAATCCTCTCTGGTTCATTATCTGCATGTTCAGTGGGGTTTTGAGTGAAGTGTGCAGCCTTGAGACCTGGAGGTGAGATGCAAGCCCATGATCAACTCCGTTTCTTGCCAATTTTGCCAATTAAAGTGTCGAGGAAGATTGAAATGATCAAGGCAAGAGCTGAAGGTGAACGGGTGCTCAGCATGATCTTGCTTGCTGTTGCTGGAGAAAAGTGTCCGTGTCTGATGGTCTCTGTCTCCCTCTCACTCACTCCTCCCTGAGGAAGGTCTCTGCATTCGACTGGCCTCTCTCTCCCTTGATGCTGTCGGAGGATGGTCTCGGAGTCATAGAAACATAGAAAACCTACAGCACAATACAGGCCCTTCAGCCCACAAAGTTGTGCAAGACATGTCCCTACCTTAGAAATTACTAGGCTTATCTATAGCCCTCTATTTTTCTAAGCTCCACGTACCTATCCAGGAGTCTCTTAAAAGACCCTATTGTATCCGCCTCCACCACTGTTGCCGGCAGTGCATTCCACACACTCACCACTCTCTGTGTGAAAAACTTACCCCTGACATCTCCTCTGTATCTGCTCCCCAGCACTTTAAACCAGTGTCCTCTTGTGGCAACCATTTCAGCCCTGGAGAAAAAAGCCTCTGACTATCCACACAAGTCGTGGGTCTTGGGCAAGGTTTAATCAACACGGTTATGGATTGGACTCTGTAGTTATCATGAGTTTCTGGCTGCTCCTTTTTTGTTGCTATTTTGTGCAATTTTGATCAGGGATGGCTTGCAGATGGTGAACAGTGCTAGACTGAACTGAACTGAGCTGAATATGCCTGGACTCTTTCGATGACTTGTGTTGTAGGTTGGTGTTTTATATTCCGTGTTTTTTGTTTGTTTGTTTTGACATTTGCACTGTTTGTGTGTGTGTGGGGGGGGGGGGGGGAGGGTGGTGTTGATGTTTTTCTTTGAAAATGTTCCATGGTTTTCTTTGTCTCATGACTGCTTGTGGGAAGATGAATCTCAGGGTTATATACTGCAAATGATAATGATGATGAACTTACTTTGACTTTTTGAAGCTTTGAATCTTCATGTGTCTACTTAACTGCTTCTATCATACCTGCCTTCACCATCACCCCAGGCAGCACATTTCAGCTATGCACCTTTCCTGTGTAAAAGGATTGTTCCGCACATCCCCTCTCACATTAAATTCATGCCCTCTAATATGAGACATTTAGACCCTGGATAAGTACAACACTATCTGTGTCCTCCACAATTTTGTCTTCTGTCAGGTCTCCACTCAATCTCAGCTATTCCAGAGAAGGCACTCTAGTTTGTCTAACGTCTCCTGATAGCACATTCCTTCTAAACCAGGCCGCATCCTGGTTAACTTCTGCACATATCCAAAGTCTCTACATCTTTCCAGCCGGCATTTTGCCCTTACATCTCAGAAAGGTCTAGAAATGGTCGAGAGACAAGAATGTACTGTACTAGCTGATATATCACAGCAAAGTGTAGAGGAAATTCATCAGAGCATAAAAAGCATCAGACTTAGTGTAAAGACTTTCTTTCTGAAAGTACAGTATATTCAATCAGGTTAGTTTCCAATTGGCTGGGTGCTGTCCATTGATTGATGGTAGGAATAGTAGGACTAATAGCTGGTGGTGTGACCTTCTGTGCTGAAAGCCCCAGGAATAATTCCAACTCCTGTTCAACATCTCCATTAGCACAGACAGGGGTATGAAGTTGCACAGTGAATTCACAAGAATCATTCACTGCTGCAGACTTAGCTCTGGAGCTTTCAAGGAACTCATTCTTGACCAGACTTATTCCTGGGGCGAATAAGTAGCTTTCTGCATCTGACTTCTGACAGGGCATCCTCCGGGTGACATATTAACAGGCCCAAGAGAAAATTACTTCATATATTCACTGGAAAGACAGGTTAATATTAAAGCATCAATACTGGGTGTGAAATTGAGACATGTCGAGACTGATTGCTATCAATTACAGACTGAAGGCTTGGGTTAAAAAAAAGCTCTGTGTGTGGGAAGTCATCTTTTACTGCCACAGTGGCTATTGGAATCACCTTTACTGCGTCCTGACAAATGGTTAAAGCCCTTGGCTGTGCTACAGTCATTAGACGCCAGTAACTAGCATATTGATTTAATTATGTGCAAAAGTTTGACAAATGCTACTGTGTGTCAGTTAAGCAAAGAAAAATAAGGCCTGGTTCATTATAAATTTTTGCAATTCGCATAGCCATTTATATCATTTAAACGAAGATGGCAGGTACCAATATTAAGTATTGATCATATGTGTACTATGGGGAGTCTCCGTCATTCTAAAGGACGGAGGAATCTTAATGTGTAGGTTTCACATAACCTTCAGTGGAGAGTAAAACCCAGGAATGGATATTGTACTTTCAGCAGTTGGCTGACATTTAGTTTTTAATACTGGTTTTGTGTAAAGTTTCAATCTTTCACCCTTCCATACCATTCTTACCTAACGTCTCTTTAATCATGGTGCATTTGGAAGAGAGGAGATTTTACTCCCTCTTTCATCACCTCTCATCCCATTGCACTCGCCCCAGCCTTTTTACTTAGCTCAGAAAGTCATATATTCCTATTAGCAGCTCTGCCAACTCCGGCATTTTCCCAGCATTGATGTACTCCTTCTCCATATGTTGGTATTGGTTTGTCATTATCACATGTACTGAGATACAGTGGAAAGCTTTTCCTTGGGTGCCATCCAGACAGACCATTCCATACATCAGGACTTGAGTAGCAGAAAGGAACAGAGAATGCAGAATATAGTATTACTGTTTCGGAGAAGGCACACGTAAACAAATATACTGGAAGGCCCACAACAAGGTAGACTGGGAGATCAAGAGTTCATCTCCTAATAGGTGATAGGTCCATCAAGAGTCTGACACCAGCAGCATAGAAATGTCCTTGGGCTTTTTGTGGAGGAGAGAGAAGAAAGAATGACCAAGGTGGGAGGGATCATGAATTATGTTGGCTGCCAACCTGGAACCTCTCATGATTAAATACAATCTATTCTACTTACCAAGAGAGTTCTCCCACGTGATCCTGACCACAGTTTACATAATGCTGTACTATGATTAGGAATGCCCGCCATTCGATCCTTAGACCACATTTCAGAAAATCTGATCATCTCGCTGTCCTTCCCCTACCTGCATACAGGCAGGGGTTAAAGAACAAGGCTCCAGAGATAAGGACAACAAATAGGTGGCGATGGGATTGCTTCAAGTCAGTAGTCTGGGCTACGTTCAAGGGCTCATTAGATGATCTGAACGAGTATGACATGGTTGTCAGTCTTTATAAAGACAGTCGTAGATGACTGCGTCCCCACAAAATCATTCAGAGTTTTCCCCAACAAGAAGCCCTGGATGAACCAAGAGGTCTGCAATCTGCTGAAAGCCAGATCAATGGTGTTCAGGTCTGGTGATCAAGTAAAATGCCAGTTACGACCTCTGGAAAGCCATTTCACATTGTGAAGCAGCAACTCTGGACCAAACTTGAGACACAGAAGGATGTTCAACAGCTGTGTCAGAGCTTGACTACCACCTCCTATAAAATGAAACTAGGCAACGCCTGTGACAACATGGTTTCACTCCCAGATCAGCTCAGTGTTATTTAAACTCTTTTTGATGAACAAAACATGGATGCACTTTCACAAACTCCCACAGCCCCCAACCAACCTGTGATTTCAATTGCTGAGCCCAATGTGAAAAACATCCTTCGGGTGGATAAACCCACAGGAAACATCCAGTCCAGCCAAGGTACCTGGCCGGGTACCGAAGACCTGTGTTATTCAACTGGTTGGAATGTTCACTAATATCTTTAACCTCTTGCTTCAAGCAGACTTCAGTTATAACAGTGCCCATCAATAACACGGTAATTCTCCTCAATGACTATTATCCAGTAGCACCTGCATCCACAGTAATGAAGTGCTTTGAGAGGTTGGTGATGAAGCATATCAACTCCTGCCTGACGAGCGACTTGGATCCATTCTATTTTGCCTACCATCGCAACAGGCCAATTTCATTGGCTCCCTACTCAACCCTGGAACATCTGGACAGTAGAACTTCATACATCAGGATGCTAATCATTGACCCTATTGAACACTATCAACTTCTCAAGTCTAATCAATAGCTCTAAGACATAGGCCTCAATACCTCCTTGTGCAACTGGATCGTCACTTGCAGGACCCAGTCATTTTGGATTTGCAACAACATCTCAGGAGCACCACGAGGCTGTGAGCTTAGCCCCCTGCTCTACTCACTTTATACTTATGACTGTGACAGCTCCAATATCATATTTAAGTTTGCTGACGGCACTACTGTCATTGGTTGAATCAAAATCAGCAAATAGGAGGGAGATTGAAAATCTGGCTGAGTGGTGCCAGAACAGCAGCTTCTCACTCAATATCAGCAACACCAGACAGCTGGCTATCAGCTAGAGGAGGAGGAAACTGGAGTGGACGGAGTTAGTGAAGAGTAGTGACCTACAGCTGAGCCCAAAATCCTGAGCTAAGGAGAATGGCAGCATGTGCAGAGTCCATACACCTCACCTAGGTTAGATCATACAGCCTCTGCTTTCTATCTTTATTCTCAGAACAGCCGTTCGAGTCGTGCCACCTAGCAACCCAGAATTTAACCTTAGCCAAATCACAGAACAACTTACAATGCCCAATTAACCTATCAACCAGTACATCTTAGGACTGTACAATGAAACCAGAGCAGCCAAAGGAATCCCATGTGGTCGCAGGAAGAACATACAAACTCCTTACAGACAGTGGCAGGAATGAACCTCGGTCGCTGGTAGTGTGAAGTGTTGTGCAAAACAGTATGCAAAACAGTTGTGCAAAACATACTGCCCATGGTACAAAACCTAAGGACAGTTACTCACCAAGAACAAGCAAATGGGTGATTTACAGCACATTTCCTTTGCAGGTTTATACTAGTTTCCATTCCTGAGATTTGTTTACAATCCAAATGGTTTGTGAGAGGGAGATGCAGCTGAGGACTAAGTTCCCATATTGTAGAAGATGCCTGCAGCCCTTCAGGAGCCAAAAAATCCATCCTTCCCATCTCCTAAACTCTCTTTCATGTGCGCAGGCTGTACATAATCTGAGGAGGATCTGTAACAAATGCAGAATCTATTGGAAACACTTAGGCATTAATGTTGAAAAGAGAAACAGTTAATGCTTCTGGTCTTGGACACTTGTTGATGAAGTGTTAACATGTTCCCTCTCCATGGATGCTGGCTGACTTGCAGAGTGTTCCAATATTTACTGTTGTTGTTTCAATTTTCCAGCTTCTGAAGCTGTTTATACAGACATAAAGCTGAGTTACTGAGTCTTAGCAGGAGCTACAAACTTGAGGATTAATTTTTACATTTATCTCAATGTCTTTAACAAAAAATGCAACTGCAAGGTGAATAATTTGATGAATGAATGAATGTAATGTTTGTATTTACATTGCACAATCTCAGATTGCCAAATTGCTTTTGTTTCAGTCAGTGAAGTAATATATGAAACATGGCAGTCAATTTACGCACAGCAAGCTCCCTTAAATACACACACAAAGAGTTGGAGGGACTCAAAAAGTCAGGAAGCATCTGTGGAGAATAAACCATCATCATTTCTGACCAAGACCTTTCATTAAGATTTCCAGCATCTACAGAATCTCTTGTGTTTATGATTTGAACTAACAAAGTGTCATGGAAGATAGTGACTTCATGGATGAGTATATTGAACTTCCAGTCAACATGCCACTGAACAGAGATGGCACTGAACTGCAATGTCATGGTTCAGACTTGGTTGTTCTTTTAGGTTCGTAGGGATGCTTTTTAGGACAGCAAGAGGAGTTAGGTGTCAGATTAGGATTTAGGAACAGGGATGAGGGAGAGTTAGAGATTAGGGGCAGTAAATGAAAAGTCAAGGACAGGAGCTTGTAGTGCTCCGCAGTCAAAGGTCAGCAATCCTAGGGGTTGGATCAGCAGGCACTAAGGAGACCAGAGATCACCCCAGTCAGTGAGTCCACAGTCAGAGGTTGGAAAGGGCTGGAGTCACGAGCTTTGGTGACTCCCATCTGTGAGGATATGCAGAAGTTGATGAAGTCCAGAAGGCAAAGCCAAAGGATGTCAAAGCTCCAAAACAAAGACCACGGATCAGCTTCTCTGGAGGTTAGAGGCCCAATGTCTGTGAGTCTATGCCAGGGACGGGAGGTTGGCGACCTGATTTCACCACGTTTTGATGTACATGCAATGAATAAATCTATACCTGATAATCTGGACAATGTCAAAATTATGGTGTGTGTGTGTTAGATGTCTTGGAGTGCATAAGGCTTAATAACACAATACAAAGCACAGTACAACACACAAACTGGCCTGTCAGCCCACAATGTTAAACTAGTAATTGGGCGGCACAGCAACGTAGAGGATAGCACAAAGCTTTACAATACAGATGACTCAGGTTCAATTCCCACCACTCCCGTAAGGAGTTTGCATGTTCTCCCTGTGACCGCAGGGATTTCTCCCCAGTGCTCCAGTTTCCTCCCAGAATCCAAAGATGTACTGGTTGGTAGGTTAATTGTAAATTATCCTGTGATTAGGCTAGGATTAAATTGGGGGATTGTCAGACATCATGGCTCTAAGGGCTGAAAGGGCCTATTCTGTGCTGTATCTCAATAAATAAGTAAATGATAATAAATAAATACTAAACCAAACTAGTCCTTTTTTTCCTACACAAGTTCCTAGGGCTGGAGTAGATCTATCCCATAATTCTATCACAAGAAAAAGGAAGGAGTAGCTGGGGCTCTGAAGAACATCCTTGTATCTTCATTAGCCATAGATAAAATACTGGAAGAATGGCAGATAGCTATGTTATTAAATTATTTGCATATAATCCATCCTACTCTGCATCTACAGGCCAGTAAGCCTTATGCTAGTAGCCAGGAAATTATCAGAGACAATTTCAAGGATAGTATTTATGTAAAGGTAGGAACCAATCAGGGACAGTCAGCATGGCTTTGTATGGGGTGAAATCTTACCTCACTAATTTGGTTCAGTTCTCTGAGGAGATAACTAAGAAGATTGATGAAGACAAGGTAGTAAATGCGGTCTACATGGACAATAAAGCTTTTGACATGGTCCTAAATGGTAGGCTGGCCCAAAAGGATCCAAAGTGAGCTTGCTAATTGAATTACAACTTAACTTCATGCTAGGAGGCAGAAGGTAGTGCTGGAAGAATCCTTTTCTAATTGAAAGCTTGTGGCCACTGGAGCACCACAGGGATAGGTGCTAGGACATTTGTTGTTTGTGATATATTAACAATTTGGATGTGAATGTTGGAAGCTATCTTATTGTGTTTGTGCATGACACAAACACTTATGGTGCTGTGGAAACAAGGAAGATTGTCTAAGGCTACGCAGGTTCCTCTGTAACTATATAGATTGTCTTATGTGGCAGCCTCGGGAAAGACAAAGGCACAAGGAGTGAACCCAGACAGAAAATCTGGAGTGCAGTCCCTAAAGCAGTTAGCTGGATATCATTGAACATCCTTCTGGCGGCTCCTGCAGTCAAGCTAATACCAAATGTATTTCTTCATAAGCTTTCCTTTGGACTACACTGGTGTGGCCGAGAGAGGGATCCTGATGACTGGGCATCTCAGCATCTCCATACCTTCCACCCAGGTTTGGAATGATGATCAGCATGACTCATTGTCCTTCATGACAGATGGATGCCAACCACCAAGAAGGTAAGTAAAGCAGCATCGGATAAAAAGTTCGGAGGAGCATCAGCAGATTGTACTTAATCCTGACAAGTGCAAGCTGAAGTATTTTGGGAAGTCAGATAGGAACAGGGCACATACATTAAATGGTAAAGCCCTAATTAATGAACAGAGCAAAAGAACAGTCCACAGTTCCTCGAAAGTGGTAACACAGGTGGATAGGATGGTAAGGAAGACTTATAAGGTATAAGAGTTGGGATGTTGTGCTGCACTTTCACAAAACATTGGTTATTTGTGCACAATTCTGATCTTCATACTAGCAGGAAAGATTTGATTACACTGGTTGTTGCCTGGATTGGAGGACATTAGTTACAAGGGGAGATTAATTAAAGTCAAAAGTCGAGTTTATTGACTTATGCACAGATGCAATAAAAAGCTTGCTGAAGCATCATAGCATAATAGAAGTAGCAGCCGCAGCAAAAATAGAAATCAAGCATAATTTTACAAGAAAAAATACAATTAGAACAAAAAAAACCCAAGTCCATTTTACCTTAAAGTAGATAGTGTGGGCTCGGTTCTTCCCTGGATCAAAGCTGAGGATGACCGGATCGCACCCAGTCAGAATCATTCTCCCATTACTGGGGTATCAAAAACATAAGGCCATATGTTTGAGGTAAGAGAATGGGCAAGTAGGTGGCAGATGGAATACAATGTCAGGAAGTGTATCGTCTTGTGCTTTAGCAGAAGGAATAGACATAGACTATTTTTAAGTGGGAGTGAATTCAGAAAGCAGAGGTACAAGGGAACTTTGGAGTCCTAGTGCAGGATTCTCTAAAGGTAACCACGCAGGCTGCATCAGTAAAAGGAAGGCAAGAGCAATGTTAGCATTCGTTTTGAGAGGACTAGAATAGAAAAGCAAGGAGCTAATGCTGAGGCTTTATAAGGCATTGGTCAGACTGCACTTACAAGAACGTGATGTATTTTGAGCTTTGGAGACTCTACCAAAACCATCTCCAAGAGAATGTCTGTTTGTCATTATGAATAAAGACCTTCATATCAGAATCACAATCAGGTTTAAAATCACTGCTATAGGTTGCGAAATTTGTTGATTTTGCAGCAGCGGTACAATGGAACAAATAATAATAGAAAAAAACATGAATTACAGTAAGTATGTGTATATGTATCAAATAGTTAAATTTAATAAGCAGTACAATCATGGAAATAAAAAGTAGTGTGGTAATATCATGGGTTCAAAGTCCATTCAGAAATGAGATAGCAGAGAGGAGGAAGCTGTTCCTGAATCGTTGAGTGTGTACCATCAGGCTTCTGTACTTCCTTCCTGATTGTAACAATGAGAACAAGGCATGACCTGGGTGATGGTGGTCCTTAATGATGGACTCTGCCTTTTTGAGGTGTTGTTCCTTGAAGATATCCTGGATACTATGGAGGCTAGTGCCCATGATGGAGCTGACGAAGTTTAGAACTCCCTGCAGCTTATTCCGATCCTGTGCAGTAGCACCCCCCCACACCCATACCAAACAGTGATGCAGCCAGTCTAGAACACTCTCCATGATACAACTGTAGATATTTAAGAGAGCTTCATGCGACGTACCAAATCTCCTCAAAATTCTGATGAAATATAGGCACTGTCATGCCTTCTTTGTAGCTACATCAATATGTTGGGGCTAGGTTAGATCCTCAGAAGTATTGACACACAGGAACTTAACGTTGCTCACTCTTTCCACTTCTGATCCCTCTATGAGGATTAGTTTGTGTTCCCTTCTCTTACCCCTTCTGAAGTCCATAATCAATTCTTTGGTCTTCCTGATGTTGAGTACAAGGTTGTTGGGGCAACGCCACTCAACTAACTGATATATCTCACTCCTGTACCCCCTCTCATCACCATCTGAAATTCTGCCAACAATGACTGCATCATCAGCAAATTTATAGATGACATTTGAGCTGTGTCTAGCCACACAGTCATGTGTGTGGAGAAAGTAGAATAGTGGGATAAGCACACATTCTTGATGTGTTGATCGTCAGCGAGGTGGAGTTGTTATTTCTGATCTTCACAGACTGTGGTCTTCCAATTAGGAAGTCAAGGATCCAGTTGCAGAGGAAGATACAGTGGCCCAGGTTCTGAAGCTTTTCAATCAGGACTGTAAAAATTATCGTATTAAACACTCAGCTGTCATCAACAAACGACATCTTGACACAGATGTTTGGGTTGTCCGGGTGATCTAAGGCTGCGTGAAGAGCCAGCAAGTTTGGGTCCACCATGGACCTTATTGTGGTGAAAGGCAAATTGCAGTGTGTCCAGGTCTTTGCTGAAACAGGAGTTAATTCTAGCCATAAACAATCTCTTAAAGCACTTCACCACAGTAGGTACAAGTGTTACAGGACTATAGTTGTTAAGGCAGCTCATCCTGGTTTTTTGGGAACTGGTATAATTATTGCCTTTTTGAAGCAGGTGGGAACTTCTGACTGTTGTAATGAGAGATCGAAAATATCTTTGAACACCTCCGTCCACTGGTTGGCACAGGTTTTCAGAGCCCCACCAGCTACTCCCTCGGGGCCTGTCACCTTGCGAGCGTTCATGCTCCTGAACGACAGCCTGACATCGGCCTCCAAGACAGAGATCACAGCTTCATAGGCTGCAGTGGGGATCCTCATGGCCGTAGTTTTATTCCCCCTTTTAAAGCGAGCAGAAACAGCATTGAGCTCATTTGGTAGTGAAGCGTTGCTGCCATTCAAGATGCTGGGAAATAATGGCATACAAACCCTGCCAGAGTTGATGTGCATCTGATGTCGCCTCCATCTTTACCTCTTGAAATAGCAAGTCATACCTGGTTTTCTTGTACAGCCCTGAGTCGCCAGTCTTGAATGTCATAGATCCAGGTCTCAGCAGACTATGAACCTTCTGTTTCATCCATGGCTTTCACCTTGAGTAAATGCAATAAGATCTCGTAGGCACACACCCATCCACAAAGATTTTAATGAAGTCAGTGTCAGCTGTGGGGTACTCAATCAGACTCAAAGATGAATCCCTGAATACAGTCCAGTCTTCAGACTCAATGCAGTCCTGTAGGCATTCCTGTGCCTCCCTTGTCCATACCTTGTTGGCCCTCACTACTGGTGCTACAGTCTTCCATCTCTGCCTGTACTCAGGGAGTAAAGGTACAGCCAGATTATCAGACTTTCCAAAGTGTGGGCCAAGGATAACACAGTAAGCATTCTTGATGGTGGTGTAACAGTGGTCCAGTGTGTTGGCTTCTCTGGTATTGTAAGTGATTTGTTGGAAATAATATTTGGAGACTTCTTCAAGCTAGCCTGGTTAAAATCCCCCAAGATGATGGGGAAGGCATCAGGATGAGCTGTTTCATGTTTGTTGATAACATCACTCAGTTTATCTCAAGCCTGTTTTTCACTAGCCTGAGGTGGGATATACAGCACAACCAAAATAATGGTTGAAATCTCCTGTGCAGATAAAGTAGATGGCACTTGATCGCAAGGTATTCCAGGTCGGGTGAATAAGAGTGTGACAGAACTGCCACATTTGTGCAGCACAACAGAAGTTGATCATGAAGCATACTCTATCTCCTCTGCCTTTGAAACACTCAGCAGTCCTATCTTGGCAGTGTATTGTGAACCCTTCACTCTATATTGCTGCATCTGGAATGGCAGGGATTAACCCATCAATCTGTATCACTATGTTGTGGAATGGCCAGGGTAAACCCATCAATCTATATTGCTACATTTGGAATGGTAGGGGTTAACCCACCAATCTGTATCATCTGGAATGCAACTGGTCCTAATGTCCATCTGGTATAACACTCGTGCTCTGAGATCTTCAACTTTACTCACAAGAGACTTTATGTTTGCCAGTAAAATGATTGGTATTCAGAGTTGCAAGCCACACTTCCTTCGACAAGCTTTTAAACCAGAGCGGCAGCCCCTCTTTCACTGTCTTAAGGGGGAGCTATGACCAGAATCCGTTCAAGTTCCATTGATTTTAAGCAGTGATAAGTTTTCAGTCACATTAAAATAATGTTGCTAACTGAACAGACATTAGATGTAGCTGTGGTTTTCAGCTGTAGCAGACTGAAACAGGAGTATTTGATGGTTTCCAAAACTTTCCTAGTTTCACCAGTTGCTTAGTCACAGTCACAGCTTCTGGGGGCTCGCCCAGGATACATTTGTGACCTGATTACATGGCCAGTAACCCCAGCAGTCTGGTGGAGGAGGGGGTGACTATCTCTGACTGTGACACCCCATGCTTTGATCCAATGACTATAGGGTTGCGAAGTGTCAAAGAGCATGGCAGGCAGCTGGAGAGGAAGATGTGGACGTGTATGTGTCTATGTGTGTGTAAGGGACCAGCTACCAGACAGCACTGGATAGTTTGTTGAGACAGTTGAGAAAGGTGGTCACTGATCATTCAGGCTGCTGGAGAGGTGCATGTATACTGGTTTGATGGGCAACTGTGTAAGAGTGGCTACTGAGAACACTTGGATAGTGTGGAAGTTACTGTTTGGGATGCCAGAGGGTACGTGTATACCCATTCAGGAAACCCTATAGCAGTGCATTGTTTGTAATTGGGTGCCTGACTGTGTGTGGGAAAACCTGAGGGGGGTGGTCTCAAAGCACAAGAGAACTGATAGTGCATGAATATTTAGCGTTCTACATAAAAGGGATACAGCAACATCATGGGCCTAATTATGAAGAGGGGCGACTCAAAGGGTATATGCTCCATAAATCTGAGAATGCCAAACAGGGAATGGACAAAACCTGGTGGGTTAAGACCTGGAGCCTGGAGGAACGCTGACACTGGTGGAAAAGCCAGTCAAAGAGGAAGTGAGATAAAGCAGCAGTCATTCATTGTCATGCGCATTTACAAAAGAGGACAAGGTGCCAGGAATCACGGAGCAGAGCAACAGATGGAAAGGGATGAAGGCAGAGAAAAGTAAGACAGTGTTAATGCAGAGCTGGACAAATTGAAGGAACAGTTAAAATATTTACAGAGAGACAGAGACACAAGTGAGAAACAATTAAAACACTACAGAAATGAATCAGACAGGAACTGGACAGACTGAGAGGTAAATGGGATAAAGCTCAGGATTGGGCTCTTGTTGGGTAGCAGCCATGAGAATGAAGCTGAGGGAAGTGATGAGATAAATTGGGAAGTACTAGACTGGGAGGTTAACAAGTTCAAAAGTCAAAGCTCAAAGTAAATTTATTATCAAAGTACTTATATTGCAACGTATACAACCCTGAGATTCATTTTCTTGCAGGCATACCCAATAAAACGATAGGAGAATTATAATCATAATAGAATCAATGAAAGACTGTGGCAACCAGTGTGCAAAAAAAAACATAAATGATACAAACACAAAAAGAAACAAATAATAATCATAAATAAATTAGCAATAAATGTCAAGAACATGAGGCTGTGGGAACATTTCAATGATGGGGCAAGTGAAGTTGAGTGAAGTTAGCCCCTTTGGTTCAAGAGCCTTTGATTTGAATTTACTTTATTACTTCCCATACATGAGGAGTAAAAATCTTTATATTACGTATCTGTCTAAATGTGCAATGGGCAATTTATAGTAATCTGAAATAAATAGTATTTACACCAGGACTGTCAATATAACATAGAAATACAATTATATCAGCGTGTATTAATCAGGCTGATGGCCTGGTGGAAGAAGCTGTCCTGGAGCCTGTTGGTCCTGGCTTTCTCTGCGGTGCTGTTTCTCAGATGATAGTAGCTGGAACAGTTTGTGGTTGGGGTGACTCAGGTACCCAATGATCCTTTTTACACACCTGTTTTTGTAAATGTTCTGAATAACGGGAAGTTCACGTCTACAGATGTCCTGGGCTGTCCGCACCACTATCTGCAGAGACTGATGACTAAGGGAAGTTCAGTTCCCATACCAGGCAGTGATGCAGCCAATTGGGGTGCTTTTTAGAAAGTTCTTAGGATTTGGGGGCCCATATAAAACTTCTTCAACCATCTGAGGTGAAAGAGGCACCGTTGTGCTTTTTTCACACAGCCTGATGGTCGAGAGGAAATAACTATTCCTAAACCCTAGTGGTGTGAGTCCAGAAACACCTGTACCTTCTTCCTGATGGCAGCAGCAAGAAGAGAGCATGTCCTCAGTGGTGGGAAATTGCCCACAAACAGAAGATGTTATGAACAGTACTGCCTATCAGAATGGTACCTATAGAGACGAGACAACAGCAAGCTCTGAACTCTAATAATTCCAACCAGCCTCTCATACATGTCACCACTATCCATAGGCTCTTCACCCCGGGGGAAAAGCAGAGCATTCTATCCGAACTGCCTTTACTTAGGCAATGCAGAATTACGGTGTAAGTTAAGAAATGATCAAAGTCCACCAGGTGCACCCCAAAGAAATACACCTATTGGTTAAAACCAAATGCCTGAGAAATATGTGGGACAATATGACCCCGGGGGTGCCGGATGGAACATGGGAAACTAGTGGGAGTGCCAGTAATGAGCAGAGATATCAGAACTTTAAGGGAGACTTGGAGGAGGAGAGAGTAACTGGAGAGTAACGTCAATTGTTTAGAAGACTGATGAATCTGTTATGGACCACACAGGGTGAAAATATTGGGCCTTTGTGGAATACTCATGGCTGGGTAATCCAGGGAGGGATGATACAAACTTTCTGAAAGTACTCAAGGAAAGACTGAACTCATTCCACCAGGATGTTTTATAGTTGGGGATAACTGTGTGATCCAACAACCCCACAAAGTTTCATGAGCTGGGGAAATAGACTGGAAGAAAGGGAAAGGCTGTTGTAAGGTGGTTGTAGCAAATGGAAGTGCTGTGAAGATGCGGAGATCTTGCTTTGGCTAGGGCATCAAGACAGGGACTGCCAGAATAAACATACAAAGGTAAAGGAAATGGTTTGCTACAGTTGTGGCCACTCAGGCCGTGATCAGAGACAACGTCGCATGAAGGAAAGAAGGTGTGACAGCCACCCACCAAGATGGGCAGAAACCACAGCAGAATCTTTTCTCCCCATATTGACTGCTGACTCGATTATACAACTAGGAAAGACAACATCCAAGTCTGATAAACAGCTAATACTGGTCACTCACAGATGTACACAATAGCTTTAATAGAGAGTCAGTGACGGAATAAGTTAGTGAACACAGGAGCTTCAGTATTCATAACAGACCTACCTTGGCACACATATGGGGAGTGTGTTTATCTTACTGGTGTTGGGGAGAAAGCAATGAGGGCAAAAAAAAGTCAGCCTCAGATACTTGAGAAAGCGGGAGTGTGCTTTCTAGTGGCTTTCTTGGTTTGCCCGAACAAAGAAAGGTACTGTCCTGGGGACTGGTGCACTTAGGCAGGTGCTATCACAGATAGAAACATAGAAAATAGGTGCAGGAGTAGGCCATTCGGCCCTTCGAGCTTGCACTGACATTCAGTATGATCATGCCTGATTATCCAACTCAGAACCCTGTACCTGCTTGCTCTCCATACCCCCGATCCCTTTAGCCACAAGGGCCATACTTAACCTCCTCTTAGATATAGACAATGAACCGGCCTCAACTGTCTCCTGTGGCAGAGAATTCCACAGATTCACCACTCACTGTGTGAAGAAGTTTTTCCTCATCTTTGTCCTTTATCCTTAAACTGTGACCCCTCGTTCTGGACTTCTCCAACATCGGAAACAATCTTACTGCATCTAGCCTGTCCAATCCCTTTAGAATTTTATACATTTCAATAAGATCCCCCCTTTTCAATAAGATGCAGAGATAGGACAGATTATGCGGACAAGTTAGGGTCAGCAAACATGCACAGAATCACAGAACCGACAAAATGGTCACAGCAGCCACAATGAGCAGGGACTGGAGTCAGGATGGTGTACGTAAATTATGTTAAGAGGTGCCAGGATACACGCAAGCAAGATTGTGAACCAGTCAGTATAGAGCCAATTAGAACTGCATAAGCTCACAGACACTAAATGGAAGCAAATGTTTAGACTGAAGGATGGCCCAGGATGGATGAGTTATTCTAAAGTAGCACACATTGTCCAAGACTATAAGATAAACAGGTCATATAATCAGAATTCTATGGCTCAGAGATTTGAATCTGAAAAGCTCAGATGTTGGAAGTTTGGTTGATGTGGGGTTGGTTGAATGTTTGCTTGTCCATTACCAATGGTTTTCAACATCTTTTGTTTCAAAGCCTTAAGGTCTAGGATTCGGCAAGGTGGTTGTGAATGTGTGTTTTAAGATGTGTTGCTGAATGTTTAGCATTTGAGAGAAAGTAACTAAAATATGAATGGCTTGAGCTCAAAAATGTTGCATGTGGTGTGGTCACACATTGAGTTCACTAGTGAGAGTGCATGTGTGTGGGTGAGAAAGAGAGAGAGTATGAATGAGAGAGTGCAGGCTGTTACATTTTTGTTAAATCTGTATTCGAAAATGTTTGAGTTAATCCAAGAGGATGTGATTACTTGATGTGAAGGGAATTTGCAGGATGCCTTCTTAAAATGTCTGTAAAAATTATGTGTATGTGTGTGTGTGGGGCCCCAGCAATCTATCTTTTCTTTTCCTTTATTCTTTGGAATAGCTGTTTATTGTGTACTATATGTTTGTTACAAATAATTTTCCATTATTCACAAAGCCTCAGAAGGAAGAAAAGTGCAAATGTGGATTTTTGCTTTGTCTTTTCTGTGTCTTAAGTTTGTGTTTATTTATTTCTTTGTTTTGGAATTGTTATTGGAAGGACTCGTACTCCATACTGGTCATTGGAATCCAGGTTAACATGATGGAAATGTAAGTGCCTCTATTCCAGATATAAGATTCCCACATATAAAAATAAATAAGCATTTTAGGAAATTGGTGATTTGTGTATCTCAAATTGAACACTTGAAATTTGTTTTTGGAGGGAGATTGTAACACTTCAAGAGTGAATTGAACTTTGCTTTTCCTAACAACAGCGTTCCAAAGATTAAGATATATTGGATATTGTCAACACACTAATTGAGTTTTAGTTTTTTTGGAAAGAACTTCACAAGCTGAGACATAGTCACAGTATGTGTCTCATAAAATGCAAGTGATTAGCTAGGATTCAGGTCATACTTGTCTCCTAGAATGCAAATTTAAAACGTGCATGCACCTGGTATAAAGTTTGTGAAAGTGAACTCATTTTTAGAGTACTTTGCAGTTCACGTTCTGGTTTCCGGTTGCTCCTTTCTTTATTGTTATTTTTGTGCAACTTTGATCGGGACGGACTGGCTCTGCAGTCAACTAATGACACAGAGTTAAATTGAACTGAACTGGACATTCCAAAACTGTTTCAAGAACTCTGCGGTTTGATGTTTAATATTCTGTGTGTTACTCACTTGGCTTTTGCCTTTTACATGATTTGTTCTTCTCTTTGCACATTGGGTGTCTGCTGCTTTCTTTCCACGGTTTTCTTTGTTTCCTAGCTGTCTGCAGGAAGATGAATCTCAGGATTGAATACTACATACATATTTTGGTAATAAATATACTTTAACTTTGATTAGTGATAACGATTGAAGGACAAACATTGACAAAGATCCTAGGAAGATTTTCGCTAATTTTTTTCAAAGTTAATGTTGCCTAACAGTGCAGGTATCTCCTCAAAATATAAACAGACAAAATATGAGACTGAGCCAAGGGAAGCACTTAAATGGGGGAGAAAATATGGTAAAGAGTGCAGTTAAAGCAGTTGGACATTTCAGGTTGGTGAAGAAGAAGACAGGGAGGGAATTCCACCCAGTAGGACCCGAAAGTAAGTTGTCCACAGTGGGTGAAGGGATAATGGAAAGGCACAATATAATAATCTTATTAATTGTTAACTTGTGGTGATATTACTTTATATATTATGCGTGAGTTATATCAGAATCAGAATCAGGTTTAATATCACCAGCATTTCTCATGAAATTTGTTAATTTTGTGGCAGCAATTCAATGTAGTACATGATAAATATAGGGAAAAAAAACAAATTACAGTAATTATAAACGTTAAATAGTTAAGCTAAAGTAAGTAGTGCAAATACAGAAATTTTAAAAAAGTAGTGAGGTAGTATTCATGGATTCAAATGTCCATTTAGAAATCGGATGGCAGAGGGGAAGAAGCTGTTCCTAAATCATTGAGTGTATGCTTTCAGGCTTCTGTACCTCCTTCCTGATGGTAACAGTGAGAAAAGGGCATGGCCTGGGTGGTGAGGGTCCATATTGAGGCTAGTACCCATGATGGAGCTGAATAATTTTACAACTTTCTGCAATTTACTTCGATCTTGTGCGGTACTGTGCTGTGCGCTGTAATCCAGAGGAACATTGTTTAGTTGTTTAATTTGTTGATATACATGTATATGGTTGAATGAAAATAAACTTGAAAACTTGCATTGTTCCATTTTCACTTATTCAGTCACAGCCAATTACCTGTGAATGCTTCTGTTTCTACATCCATACCATTAACCATGGTGTCTCCCAAGGATCAGAACTTGGTCAACATCATCCACACTTTATCATTTTCCATACATACTCTGAGAACTTCCAGTTCTTTTAAAGTCACTTACCTTTAGAAAGTGTCTAAATTAAAAGGCTACACAGAAATTTCTTCCAACTAACTAAAGACAGGATTGAATCCAAAGTCTTTTATCATAACCATAAGCTGTACTCCCTTGCTTCCAGCTCCATTCCTCACCTTTAAAACTGCCTGAAATTACACAAGATACGTTGCTACTTTGGTATTATATATAATTCCTAGATGACCTTCAAAATCATCCACACAATGATTAAGCCTCCTTCTTTCAGGGGCATAGTACAGCACTACTATACTATGCCTTTTGAGCTAATGATGGGTGATGAATTACTCACCATTTATAAATACAATCTGTGTTGTTGGAGGAAACCAATCAGAGAAAAATGTTATAATCTCATTTGCAGCTTTGTTAGAAATAGCAGCTGAAGAAATTAGTCTCTCCATATTATGAGTCAGACAAGGACAAAGATACAGTGAGAAAACAAAAATACACACAGACACACTTACTGTTGCACTTCACAGACACACTTACTGTTGCACTTCACAGACACACATGAACACATACAAGAAAAAGCATGAAAATGATGTTACTGGACACAGCATTCATTTCACAGTTGCAACTGAACACGTCTGTACAAACACATAAAAATGGCAATCGCAGCTGTAAAGTCACAGACATGGAATGCACACCCTCAAATTCACACACCTCACCCACAGACACCCACGCACAGCTAAACTTCTTAAATAGACCTTCAAGATTGACGATGCTGATTCCTATTCCAGTCACACATATAAGCATCCACTCACATACACCCACACTCATCTGCTCCCCGTCCCAGGACACACAGGTACACGTATGCATGCTCACAAAAACGCATGCACACGCAAACAGCCACCCTTGTGCACCTAGACACATTCATTAACCCCCCGCCCCCCACCCCACATGCACACACAACACTGGGATAAAGACATTAGATACAGACACCAACCCATACAGCGGGTAGATACAAGTACACACACACATTTAGTACAGATTGATACAAATATGTACATATGGAACGGATTGATACAAACAGAGTGTCTAGTACAGGTGAATACAGACACACACACAAATAGCACAGAATGATAAAGATACAACATTTAGCACAGCTTGATAGAGACAGAGATATTTAGTACAGGTTGACACATGTTAATATACACAGCACACAAGGCCTCATTCTATCTGGAGTGTTAATAAAAGGATCCTTAATGTCCCTGATTGTATCGTTCTGCTGATTATGGATTGGCTTTCCTTTCATATTTCAATAGATTATGATCTAAACTGCTCACCATCCAGTCAC
Source organism: Hypanus sabinus (assembly GCF_030144855.1). Classification (NCBI taxonomy): domain Eukaryota; kingdom Metazoa; phylum Chordata; class Chondrichthyes; order Myliobatiformes; family Dasyatidae; genus Hypanus; species Hypanus sabinus. The sequence goes on from NC_082728.1 coordinate 48,406,391, forward strand.
ACATCATTAACAGAGCATTTAACTACAGCAGGTTATCATTGTCAAAGAGGAGTGGAGAGAGTAATACCTGAGCTGGCAGCACATAAACCAGTTGGTTGAAATGCTTCCCCACCATTCCATGCTTGAAAATTATTCTCTGGGATAACTTTTTTGAAAGGAGTTTAAGCGTTTGCTTGACAGCCTATTCATCAGTAAGATGGTACCAGTCAAGGTTGGTCAGAAGTCTGTATCAATCCAATCACACTCCCTCGAGTTTTACAGCCCAGTTTGCCATAATTGTATCTTTTGCTAAGCTTCCGAAACACTTTCAGTTTTAAAAGATGCTGAATGGAACTCAGTCATGAAAATGCTTGGTTTTATTAAGGAGTTCCTACACAGAAGAATCCTAGGTTGCCATAGAAATCGATCAAGACTTTAACTGGATTTTATGTCCATCAGCAAATAATTGCACAACATCCGAACTTCAGTCTTATGGGCTACTGATATTACAACAGACTTCCTTGGAATGATACATGGTGAACCGTTATCTTAGTCACAAAATATGCTTAAAGCAAAAGTCTTGGATTGACAGCAATGTTCCTTCTAAGGTGTGCGTGAGCACATGTGCACACATCTTTTGCTACAAGTGCACAAAGGAATTTAAAACGTTCATAAAAGGTTGTCACCTTCTACCTCATTGGCATGTTAGCTATAATTCAGGATCATACATAAACATATTTCCTTTTCCATTTTCTGATGTGGACAATGTTGACACTGGAGTTTGTGATGATTTGTCAGCAGATTTTAGAATTGGCTTATTTATTCTGTTTTTATTGAAGAACTTATTCAGTGCACACATGTTGTTATCACTGGGCAAAAAATTGCACAGCACAAGATTTTTGCACACACTGGTCATTACATAGAAAAACCTACAACACAATACAGGCCTTTTGGCTCACAAAGCTATGCCGAACGTGTTTTTACCTTAAAGTTATCTAGGGTTACCCATAGCCCTCTACTTTTCTAAGCTCCATGTACCTATCCAGGAGTCTCTTAAAAGACACTATCGTATCTGCCTCCACCACTGTCGCCAGCAACCCATTCCATGCACTCACCACTCTCTGCGTAAAAAACTTACCCCTGACATCTCCTCTGTACCTACTTCTAAGCACCTTAAAACTGTACCCTCTCCTGTTAGCTGTTTCAGTGCTGGGAAAAAGCCTGACTATTCACACAACCAATACCTCTCATCATCTTATACACCTCTATCAAGTCACCTTTCATCCTCTGACATTCCAAGGAGAAAAGGCCGAGTTCTCTCAGCCTTTTGTCATCAGGTATGCTCTCCAATCCAGGCAACACCCTTGTAAATGTTCTCTGCACCCTTTCTATGGTTTCCACTTTCTTTCCTGTAGTGAGGCGACCAGAACTGAGCACAGTACTCCAAGCGGGGTCTGACCAGGGTCCTATGTCGCTGCAACATTACATTTTGTCTCCTAAACTCAATCCGACGATTGATGAGGGCCAATGCACCATATGCTTTCTTAACCACAGAGTCAACCTGCATAGCAGCTTTGAGTGTCCTATAGACTCAGACTACAAGATTCCTCTGATCCTCCACTGCCAAGAATATTACCAATAATACTATATTCTGCCATCATAGTTGACCTAATAAAAGGAACCACCTCACATTTATCTGGGTTGAATTCCATCAACCACTTCTCAGCCTAATTTTGCATCCTATCAATGTCCCACTGTAATCTCTGACAGCCCTCCACACTATCCACAACAGCCCCAACCTTTGTGTCATCAGCAAATTTACTAACCCATCCCTCCACTTCTTCATCCAGGTCATTTATAAAAATCACTAAGAGTAGGGGTCTCAGAACAGATCCCTGAGGCACACCACTGGTCACTGACCTCCATGCAGAATATGACCCATCTACAACCACTCTTTGCCTTCTGTGGGCAAACCAATTCTGGATCCACAAAGCAATGTTTCCTTGGATCCCATGCCTCAATACTTTCTCAATAAGCCTTGCAAGGGGTACCTTATCAAATGCCTTGCTGAACTCCATATACACTACATCTACTGCTCGAACCCGATCAATATGTTTAGTCACATCCTCAAAAATTCAATCAGGCTCTTAAGGCATGATCTGCCTTTGACAGAGCCATGCTGACTATTCCTAATCATATTATGCCTCTCCAAATGTTCATAGATCCTGCCTCTCAGGATCTTCTCCATCAACTTACCAACCACTGAGGTAAGACTCACTGGTCTATAATTTCCTGGGCTATCTCTATTCCCTTTCTTGAATCCACAACCTTTTAATCCTCCGGAACCTGTTCTGTCCCCTTTGATGATGTAAAGATCATCACCAGACGCTCAGCAATTTCCTCCCTCACCTCCCAGAGTAGCCTTGGGTACACCTCGCCTGGTCCCAGTGACTTATCCAACTTGATGCTTTCCGAAAGCTCCAGCACAAGCTCTTTCTTAACATCTACATGCTCAAGCTTTTCAGTCCACTGTAAGTCATCACTACAATCACCAAATCCTTTTTGATAGTGAATACTGAAGCAAAGTACTCATTAAGTATCTCTGCTATCTCCTCCTGTTCCATACATACTTTTCTACTGTCTCTACTGTCACACTTGATTGGTCTTATTCTCTCATGTCTTATCCTCTTGCTCTTCACATACTAGTAGAATGCCTTGGGGTTTTCCTTAATCTTGCTCAACAAAGCCTTCTCATGGCCCATTCCAGCTCTCCTAATTTCATTCTTAAGCTCCTTCTTGCTAGCCTTAATAGATATAATGATAGATCTCTATCATTACCTAGCTTTTTGAACCTTTCATAAGCTTTTGTTTTTTTCTTGACTAGATTTTCAACAGCCTTTGTACACCACGGTTCCTGTACCCTACCATTCTTTCCCTGACTCATTGGAATGTACCTATGCAGAACTCCATGCAAATGTCCTTTGAACATTTGCCACATTTCTTCCATAAATTTCTCTGAGAACATCTGTTCCCGATTTATGCTTTCAAGTTCCTGCCTGATAGCCTCATATTTCTCCTTATTCCAATTAAACACTTTCCTAACTTGTCTGTTCCTATCCCTCTCCAATACAATGGTAAAGGAGATAGAATTGTGATCACTATCCCCAAAATTCACTCCCACTGAGAGATCTGACACCTGACCAGGTTCATTTCCCAAGACCAGATCAAGTACAGTCTCTCCTCTTGTAGGATTATCTACATACTGTGTCAAGAAACCTTCCTGAACACACCTAACAAACTCCACCCCATCTAAACCCCCTGCTCTAGGGAGAAGAGAGTCAATATTTGGGAAAATAAAATCTCCCACCACGACAACCCTGTTATTATTACATCTTTCTGGAATCTGCCTCCCTATCTGCTCCTCGATGTCCTTGTTACTATTGGGTGGTCTATAAAAAACACCCAGTGGAGTTATTGACCCTATTCCTAACTTCCACCCACAGAGACTCCATGACTTCCTTCTTTTCTGCAGACATGACACTACCTCTGATCAACATTGCCACGCACCCATCTCTTTTTCCTCCCTCACTGTCCTTTCTGAAACATCTAAAGCCTGGCACTCAAAGTAACCATCCCTGTCCCTGGCACATTCCTGCTCTGTAATGGCCACAGCATCATAGCTCCAAGTACTGATCTACATTTTAACCTCATCCACTATTTTCATAATCCTCCTTGCATTGAATTAGACACATCTCAAACCATTGGTCTGAGTGTGTCCCTTCTCTATCACCTGCCTATCTCCCTCTTGCACTGTCTCCAAGCTCTCGCTACTTGTGAGCCAAACACCTCTTCCTCCATCTCTTCAGTTCGGTTCCCACCCCCCAGCAATTCTAGTTTAAATTCTCCCCAATAGCCTTAGAAAACCTCCCTACCAGGATATTGGTCCCAGATTAGAGGTAACATTGGTTGTCAACATCCTCTTCATACAAGGAGTATAATTGTCCAAACAAGGAATTACATAATCCTGTAAATTTTCCACTATTGCATTCTCCTAACGTCACCTCAGCTGGGTAACTGCTGACTTCTTATACTCTCAGTATGGTCTATTTGAGATTTCCTTCATCTACCCCAAGAACTTCTGCGTGATACAATGCAAAATTTTAAAATGTCATGCTCCTTCTGTGATCATTTAGTTGATTGTAACTGCTATGTAAATGCATTTCAGATTCAGATTCAGATTATTGTCATTTAGAAACCACAAATGCAATGCAGTTAAAAAATGAGACAACGTTCCCCCAGAATGATATCACTAAAGCATATGACAAAACAGACTACACTAGAAAATCCACGTAACATTTGGCAATCCCCAATCCAGAGTCCGGAGAGGCTGCTGCGTATTAATATCACGCTACCATCTAGCGCGTTCCCCGGAAAGGAGCTCCAAATCCACCAGATAAAAACAAGACCAAAAACTAAAGCTACAAACCTGCACAAACCACATAATGACAAGATATAGTTACAACAATGCAAACAATCGCATAATTGATTAAAAACAGACTATGGGCACAGTAAAAATAGTCCAAGATGTTGAAGGACTTTTGATGTTACATTTGGTCAGTTTGTTTAGATTCTTTGGAGAGTCAGGATGGAAACCACTCCTACCTCCACACGGGTGCCCCCCAAGACTGTGTGCTGTGCCCATTGCTGTACTCTCTGCTCACACCTGACTACACAGCCAGACACCCGAGCAATCACTTTGTCAAGTTCACAATGGGCTCAGCAGCAACAATGAGGAGATGGCTTACAGAGGGGAGATGGAAGAGATAGAAACCTGGTGCCAGGCAAATATCCTCTACCTTAATGTCAACATGACAAGGGATATGGTGGTTGATTTCAGGAGAACTCACATCACTCACACCCACCTTCACACTGGCTGCGCAGCAGTGGAAACTGTAAGCAGGTTCGTGGAACTGCACATTTGCACAACCTCTCATGACCCCAGAATACATCCTACACAGTCAAGAACGCTCACCGATGCTTCTACTTTGTGAGGAGGCTGAAGACAGCTGGACTTTGCACATGCAGACTCACGTCATTCTACCAATGCACAGTAGAAAGCATCCTGACAAGCTGTATTACTGCTTGGTTCGGAATATTCACTGGTGCAGTCAGGAAGGCTCTAAAACAGGTAGATAAAATTGTCCAATGTATCATTGGCACTAGCCTACCTGTCATCAAGGACATACAGTATATTCAGGAAGGCGGCAAAAAAGGGCCAGTAACATCATGAAGATCTCACCCTCCCTCCTCATGGTCTGTTTGTCTCACTCCCATCAAGGAAGAGGCTACTTAGCATCCACACCAGGACCACCAGACTGAAAATCAGTTATTTCCCCCAAGCAGTAAGACTAATCAACACCTCCACCCACTAACTCCACCACTACTTTATTATTTCCTGTCATTCACCCTTTGTACAGTCTAGCATTACTTTATGGACATGCAATCAATCTAGGTATATAAGCTATCTATGGATTTATATTAGTATTTTTTTATCATTAGTGTTCATTTTCTGTTGTGTTTTTTGTGCTGCATTAGATTTGGAATAACAATTATTTTGTTCACCTTTACACTTGTGTGCATGAAATTTCATTGAACAATCTTGAACCTTGAATCTTTAATTTGATTGCAATTTTTGCTCCTAATTTGATTTGGGGAACAATATGGAAGTGTTCAGAGTCATCAGGTCATCTCCTGCCATAAAATAAAGAAGCAACATTGGCATTTATCAAGGTCATTCTGTGGGCTGAAGCACTAAACTTTTTAAAAAATGCTTTTGAAAAGTAGTTAATATTGTAATGTTGGACACACGGCAACCAATACATCCATAGCAAGGTGCAGCAAACAAGAATGAGAAAACTGACGTTTGATGTATTTTTGAGGTTTAAGTGAAAATGACTGGCCAAGTTGCTGAACCATTTCTCTGTTCCTGCATTTTGTTCTTGGAATAATATCTGTGGTACATTTGAACTTACATCTCAGGCTGAGTACCTCAGATATATAAATGAATGATAAAGGAGGCTACGTTTGATTGCTCTCAAAAATGAATAGCCACAATATGTAGACAACATTCCAGAATCATGCTGCTTATTAATTATAATAACATTTATCCAGGAGATATCAGAGAGGGACAGGTGAATATGCATGGTTTTATTTCTCTGGAGTGGATAGAATCATGGAGATGTTTAATGGTGAGATTATGAAAGAGATACGTTTGAAGAGATCAAAATTGACAATATGTATAATCCTGCTTCTCACATCCCACTGTCAATGATTACTTCTTGTTGGTTTGAATAAACCTTTCAACTAACCCATTTGTTGCTGATGGTGGTGAGAAGATGACTTGAAATGTTTGATGCCATTTTTCTTCATAAATAGTCTGAACTCTTTTGACATATACTGTGGTCCATTGTCACTCAATTTGTTCCGGTAAGCCACTTCCGGCAAAGATAGTCCTCACAGCAGAAACAGTCTTCTCTGATATGGTTGACTTCATTGGTATGACCTCTGGCCACTTTGAATGAGCATCCACAGTGATCAGAAGCACGGAGTCCATGAATGGCCCAACGAAGTCCATAGGTACTCTTTGCCATGGTAATGATGGTTATTCCTATGGGTATAATAGTGCCTGTGGGGGTATCCCAAACAGATTTTGGTGAAGCCTTCAATATGCCTATCTATTTCTGGCCATCACACATAACTCCGGGTGAAACATACCATTTGGACTGTGCCCAGGTGTCTTTCATGCAGAATCTCTAACGCTCTGATGCACAGTTTAGAGGGAACCACAAAACAAGATCCACATATCTGCCTTCTTTGATATACCGACAATTGGTCTCCTCTCACTGAGAACTATGGAAACGTAGGGTTACCATGAGCTGGCCACACTTGCCTGGTGATTTCGTAGGCTTTTGACACTGTAGGGTCATCCTGTTTCAGAATTTGTTACTGGTGACTGGTCCACCAATGCTGTGTGAAAAGCTTTCATCACAGAATGAAGACTCTTTATCTTCAGTTACCAAAATGGAAGACGTGGCAAACTGTCTGCGTTGCTGTGTTGTTTGGTACTCTTGAACTCAATGTTGTAAGAGTGGGCACTGAGGAGAAGTGCCCAATGTTGCAACTGGATAGCCGTCATCACTGGGATTCCCTTCCTGGGATTGAAAACGGCAGGTGGTCTGTCACTAGAAGAAGCTTTTGTCCTTAGAGGTTTGGGTGGAATTTATTTATTCCCCAGACTGAAATAAGGGCCTCTGTGTAGTTGCCTTCTGTGCTCATCAGCAATCCTGAAGCAAATGCAATCGGGCATTCAGAACCGTCTCTTATAATGAAAGACAAATGACACCAATGTTATAAGGGGATGCATCACTCACCAGTCTGATGGACAGAGATGGGTTATAATAGGTGAGCAGTTCATTTGATGCTATTAGTCTCTTTGTTTCCTTGAATGCTTTTTCATATTTTTCTGAACATTCCCACTTTGCTGTTGTCTGCAACAGTGGATGCAGCACTGTAGCAATGTTTGGGAGAAACTGGTGGCAGTAGTTTACAGGGCCCAAGTATGACCTGAGTTGTGACACACTTTCTGGTTTGGGTGCCTGCAGCACTGCCTCAATCTTGTCTTGTGGCTTACGTAAGCCCAGTTCGCCAATGACATGCCCACAATGTGTGATTTCATGCTTGAAAACTTCACATTTCTCTCTCCTTGCACACAGACCTTACTCACTCAGCCTGGTAAGCACTTTACCAAGGCTCTGGAGGGGGTCTTAACAATTCTTGCCTGTCACAATGATGTCATCAAGGTAGTAATGTGTTCCTGAGATATCTTGGAGTATTAGTCTATAGCTCTTTTCTGAATTGCTGAAGCTGTTGCAATGCCAAGGACAAAACAATTACACTGGAACAGTTTCTTGTGAGTGCTGATTGGTAGCAATTTCCTACTTGATTCCTCAATCTCCATTTGCAGATTGGTTTGTGACAAGTCAGTCTTTGAAACCCTCCCCTTGCCTGCCAACGATGCAAAAAGGTCTTCTATTCGTAACAGGAGATACTGCACAGTATGCAGCACAGGGTTGATGCTCACATTGAAGTCCCTGCATATGTGAACAGCTCCAGCCTTCTCTTACCTGATCACCGGGACATTGAATGTAGCTCCACTGCTTCAGTCAACCTCGGACAGAATGCTAGATGTTTTCAAGCTCTGAAGTTTAGCATCCACTTTAGGACATAGTGCATAAGGTACTGGACTTGTTTTATGAAATCTTGGTGTTGCTGCTTCTTCCAGTTCAATTCTAGCCTTGATGCATTTGCGTTTACCAATACCCTTCTCAAACACCTTCTCATTAGCATTAAGCAGCTGTGACAGTCTCTGGTTAGTGCTAGCATTTGGGCTGCTTTTGCCTGTTGATGTCTCACTGAAAGCTTTGATTGAGTGCCAGTCTAGTTGGATTTTTCTCAAGCATTCACATCTGAAAAGTGCTGGCCCTCCACTTTTCAATACATAAAAGTTCTAACTGCTGTGTTTGGCCTCACTTTCAGTTTGCCTTTGGGAGATACTTCTTCACTCGTGTATGTCTTTAGCATTACCAAGGTGTTTTCTAGTGGTAATTTAGAAAACAGTCTTTTGTAGTCAGCTTCTAAAATTATAGACAAAGTCAACCCTGTATCCAGCTCCATTTTCAGTTTTACACCAGACTCATCTATTGTGATGCATATTATTTTGTGATCTGCTTCAATAATGCTATACTTTTCTAAGCATAACAGCTCACCTTTGTCAGACTCTGTGTTGTCTGATTCAGTTGTACATTGAGTCACTTTATGCATTTGTTTGGTTTTGTGTTTGAAACTTTTCACTCTGCATAGTTTTTTCTCTTTGGTTGTGCTTTTTGTCTCACTTGCACACTCTCTCTGTGTGATCTTGTCTGTGACACTTACTTCAAACGCTTTCTTTCTACAAACAGTAATTTGCATCACGGGAGCATTTGCCACACCAATAACATTTTTGGCTTTTTGCACCATTCAGGGAAATTTTATACGTTTCACATTTGAAACTTTTGGCTGGAGTTCTGCTTCATCCTTTGCTACAGTCTCTAATGATATTGCAATGGTCAACGCCCATTCTAAGGTTAAACACTTTCTGCTAGTAGCCTCCTTTGACTATGCATGCTACATACAAACTTGTTCTTTAATGCATCAGAAAGTCTATTTCTAAAGTCACATTACTGAGAAAATTTCTGCAGTTCTGCAATACATTCAGCAATGCTTTCATCCTGTGACTTGTTCCTTTTGTTAAATCTAAACATCTCAGCTATTATCAGCAATTAGGGCTCAAGTGATTTTGTAAAATTGTAACAATTTTGTCAAATGTCTTGCTTGCAGGCTTTTCAGGAGTTACTAAGTTGCGTAAAAGCCTGTATGTTTTAGCATCCATTAAGCTAAGAAGCATGAAGGCTTTCTATTCCTGATCCATGTCTTTCACATTACAATACAGTTCAATCCTCTCAATATACAATTCCCAGTCTCACTAGCACTATCAAATTCATCAACTTTCCCGACTGACCATTGTCATGTTATTTTACTTTAACTTTGCTAATTGTGCGTCTCTCACTGTGTACTATGCAGTTACTCCTGCATCTTTGCATCTGTGATGGCCTTCTCCATACTGATTAATTGTGTCCTCTAGCTGTGTCTCTCCAAAGTCTGTCATCCTGTAACTGTCGGTTCAGTTGGTGATATTCACTGACATTCAGTTCGTAGTTATTGCCAATTTGTTGTGTCTGTACAACTACATATCAATGAAATAAAAGTACAGGCATGAGAGGGGGTTAACTGGTGTATTCACATCACAAGGAGAGGGAAAGAGTGGTGTGCATGTGTGGACAACAAATCAGTGCTCATCTGTAATGATCAGTCCATAAGGAGTGCTAAGGGGAGACCTTGATCTAAAAGAAATAGATCCATACATTACATTTACCTACCACCACACCAGCTTCAGTATCCAAAACTCCATAATCATTCTCCATAACCTTGATCATCTTCAACAGGATTCTACCACTAAGCATATCTTTCCCTCCCTCCCCCCAACTCTCCAACATCAGAAGGGATCGCTCTCTACATGATTCCCCTGTCCACGCGTCTATCCCCACTGATCTCCCTCCTGGCACTTAATCCATACAAGCAGGACAAGTGAAACCCCAGCACCTACACCTCCTCCTCAACACTAATGAGAACCCTAAACAATCCTTTCTGGGGAGGCATCCATTTACCCCCAAGTCTGTCAGGGTCATCTACATTGGTGAGACACAACATAGATTAGAGACTGCTTCGTTAAGTACTCCATCCGTCACAAAAAAGGAGATTTCCTGGGGTCCATGGCCTCTTCTACTGCCACAATGAGGCCACACTCAGGTTGGACGAGCAACACCTCATATCCATCTGGAATATGATGGAATGAACATCGATTTCTCTAACCTGGTCATTTCTCCCACCTCAACCCACCTTCTGTCTTTTCCACTTTGCATTCTGGCTCCACTCTTAGCCCTTCTCCTCATTTGCCCATGACTTCTATCTGGTGTCCCTCCTCCTTCCCCTTCTCCCATTGTCCAATGACTTCTCCTATCAGGTTCCTTCTTCTTCAGTACTTTAACTCTTCTACCTATCACCTCCCAGTTTCTTACTTCTTATTCCTTTCCAAAAATGCTGCCTGACCTGCACAGTTCCTCCAGCATTTTACATGTGTGTCTTTTATGTATTTAGATGTACAGTGCAGGTCTTTCCAGTGAAACCAGCCACACTGCCCAGCAACCCACTTATTTAACCCTAGCCTAATCACTGGACATTTAACAATGACTAACTAACTTACTAATCAGTACATCTTTGGAATGTGGGTGGAAGCTGGAGTACCTGGAGGAACTCACACGTTCAGGGGAAGGAATTGGAATTGAACTCCGAAATCCAATGCCCCGAGCTGTAATAGCATTGCGCTAATAGCTACACTACTGTGGCACCCTATTGTGCCTACTGTGGTGTTTAAGATGCTCAAGCTGAGTAGGCTATGGACTGATTGCTAGTAAATTGGATCAGGTCAGCTGGTAAAGAAATAAAACACAAGATGAGTAGAATGGCTTATTGCTGTGCTGCATGATTCTATGACTCCATTTAACAAGGAACAGGGAGACTCTAGGATGAATATTATACCTCGTGGTTATGGCAGAAAACTATCAATGTAGAGATCATGATCTGAATAGTCAGTGAAGCAAGTTGTGTCCTTGAATTTAATAAAGCAGGCAATTTGTGTCTGGAAAATAATAGAATTGCACATCACTGGAGAAGCAATTTGGCCTTTTGTATCTACACCAGTTCTCTGAAAAACCCAATTAATCCCATTCCCTACTTGAGAAAATGTTTCCTCTCCAAGTATTGAGACAATTGCTACTGAATCTGTCTCCATTATCTTTCCTGGCTGTGCAATGAGGTCATAACAACTCACCACGTGAAGTAAATTCTCCCTCTGCTTCTTTTGCTAATTATCCTAAATCTGTGCCCAGCCAGTAGAAGCAGTAAGGACATTTTTAGAAATCTCAAGAATGTTAAAGGTGCTGTATAAATGCAAACTCTTCGTGTCCTCGTGTCTTCATGTAAAAGTGAAATTGTAGAGCATACCTGGAAATAATTATCTCTGGGCAGTAATTGTTATACTATCAGCATATAAGATAGCCAATAACATGAAGCCAAGACTTCATGATTTTTCATTTATTATTTCAATTGTATTGAATTTCATTAAATAGCAGATTTATTTCCACATTGATACTACAATAAAATATATCGATTTTGTGAGGGAGAAGAAAATGGAGCAGAAGGAGGCCTATAGGCCATGTCTATAAAATCACAGCAAATTTACAGTCTCCAGCTCTAGATGAAAGGTCTCAATTGTCCATTTCCTTCCACCGATGATGCCTGACTTAATAGGGTCCTCCAGCAGTTTGTTGTTTTTTTGATCCAGATTCCAGCATCTGCAATGTCTTGTGTCTCTTGCAATCTCCAATGTCTTGCCTGGTCTCATATTTCTTGATTCACTTAGAATCCCCCCAAAAAAGATATCCATCTTAGTGGTGAATAAATTACATGACCTTTGGAAGAAAAATTCCAAAATTTAAATTTGTCTAGGAAAGAAATTTTTCATAATTACAGTTCTAAATGACTGACCCCTTACCTTCAGACTCTTCCTCCTGGTCCTATGCTCTATAATTTAATGAAACAACCACTCCTTCTCAAAATCTCAAATCTTCAGTAAACACTCTTCATTCATCTAAATTTCAGCAAGCATAGGGTAATCTTAATGCTTCCTCATTGGACAACCTTCATCCCAGGGATTAATCCATTGAATCCAAAGTTCACAGAGAATATAACTCAGTGGACACTATTAGACACAAGAGGTTCAGACGTCAAAACAACACAATGCACTTCAAAGGTTCTGCGGCAATAGGTCCTTAGTTTTTATACTCAAATCCATCTATGAGAACAAAGAAGATAATATTTTTTTAATTTAAATGTCTGTAAAAAATTCTGTTCATTGTGTTACATGCTGTGAGAACAATCTAATTCAATGAGATTAAGGATTCTTAATGCTTGATTGTTGCTAGGGCTGCAAATGCAAATCATATTACAAGGCAATCGGTTTGGCATACATTTGCTAATTTTACATTTTCAATTCCAATTCACTGAATCATAAAATCATTGAAATATCTATCATAAAATCATTGAACAGTCTCTTTGATCCACAGAGCTTGCTTGCACTGACCATCAAACACCCATTTACAATAATCACATTTCATTCCTTCCATCTTCAAAGTGTGATGCCTTAAAAAGGCAGCATCCATCATTAAGGACCCTCATCATCCAGGCCATGCCTTGTTCTCATGGCTGTCATCAGGAAGGAGGTACAGGAGCTTGAAGGCACACACTCAACACTTCAGGGACAGCTTCTTCCCCTCTGTCGTCTCATTTCCAAATGGACATTGGAAATAGACATTCCAATGCAAGAGATAACAAAAAAAATTGATGAGGGTAGGGCAGTGGATGTGGTCTACATGGACTTTAGCAAAGCATTTGACGAGGTCTCTCATGTGAGACTCATCCAGAAAGTCATGAGGCATGGGATAAATGGAACCTTGGCTATTTGGATAAAAAATTGGCTTAAAGGAAGAAAGCAGAGGGTAGTTGTGGAAGGAAAGTATTCTGCCTGGAGGTCGGTGACTAGTGGAGTGCCGCAGGGATCTGTCCTGGGACCCCTGCTAAGTGTGATTTTTATAAATGACCTGGATGTAGAGGTGGAAGGATGGGTGAGTAAGTTTGCGGATGACACGAAGATTGGAGGAGTTGTGGATAGAGCTGTAGGTTGTCAAAGATTACAAGAGGATGTAGACAGGCTTCAGAGTTGGGCAGAAAAATGGCAGATGGAGTTCAATCTGGACAAGTGTGAGATGATGCATTTTGGAAGGTCAAACCAGAAGACTGAGTACAGGATTAATGGTCAGTTACTTAAGAGTGTGGATGAACAAAGGGACCTTGGAGTTCAAATCCATACATCCCTCAAGGTCGCTGCACAGGTTGATAGGGTAGTTTAGAAGGCCTATGGGATGCTAGGCTTCATTAACAGGGGGATTGAGTTCAAGAGTAGAGAGGTCATGTTGCAACTCTACAAATCTCTGGTGAGACCGCACTTAGAGTATTGTGTTCAATTCTGGTCACCTCATTATAAGAAGGATGTGGAAGTTATGGAGAGGGTGCAGAGGAGATTTACCAGGATGTTGCCTTGATTGGAGAACAAGTCATATGAAGCAAGGTTAGCAGAGCTGGGACTTTTCTCTTTGGAGCGTAGAAGAATGAGACGGGACTTGATAGAGGTCTACAAGATTATGAGAGGCACAGATAGGGTGGATAGTCAGTACCTGTTTCCCAGGGCACCAATAGCAAACACCAGAGGGCATATGTACAAAATTAAGGGAGGGAAGTTTAGGGGTAAGTTTTTTACACAGAGGGTTGTAAGTGCCTGAAATGACTTGATAGGGATGGTGGTGGAGGCTAAAACATTAGGGGTATTTAAGAGCCTCCTGGACAGGCACATGGATGAAAGAAAAATAGAGGGTTATGGGGCAGTGTGAGATTAGTACATTTTTAAGGATTATATGGATCGGCACAACATGGAGGGCTGAAAGGCCTGTACTCTGCTGTAGTGTTCTATGGTTCTATGGACATTGAACCCTTGAACACTACCACACTACTTTTTTATGTCTGTTTTTACACTATTCATTTAATTTAAATGTTATATATAGTGTGTGTGTGTGAGTGTGTGTGTGCGTGAGTGTGTGTGTGTGTGTGTGTGTGTGAGTGTGTGTGTGAGTGTGTGTATGTGTGAGTGTGTGTGTGTGCGTGTGTGTGTGTGAGTGTGTGTGCTTGTGAGTGTTTGTGTGTGTGTGAGTGTGTGTGTGCGTGTGCGTGTGAGTGAGTGTGTGCGTGTGTGAGTGTGTGTGTGCTTGTGTGTGTGTGTATGTGTGTGTGAGCATGTGTGCGTACTGTAATTCGCAGTTTTTTTTCTCTATAATTATGCCTTGCATTATGCTGCTGCCACAAATACAACAAATTTCATGACATATACTGGTGATATTAAACCTGATTCTAATTTTGATTCCCATCAATTCCCTCCAGTTTTTACCCACTCACCCCACTGACTTATACTCTGAGCAACTTGCCGTGGGATAATATGCTAGCAACCCGCATGTGTTTGGGATGTGAGAGGAAACAGGAGCACCCCAAAGAAAGGGGGAAGTGAACAACTTCACACAGGCAGCACTGCTGTTGCCAGTGAGCAGCTGGACAGACTGCACCATTGTAAAGCCAAAGTGGGAGGGCAAGAACTATCTTTGAAAAGAATTCATACTCCTTTCCCCACTCAACAGACTCACTACTTGAAGTACCCCAATCAGATCTGTATACTGCATCTTTCAGAATAAGTATGATTCTTTTGAACTCAGCATGATTTATCAAATGTTTTCCTGTCCTCTTGAGGTGGGATTCCATTGAATGATAGAAGGCTTTGTTTTGTCTTTCTTATGGGAGCAATGAGACCTTCCCTGAGGATGACAGGCATCCTTCCTCCAAAATAAAAACAATTGCTTGATGCCCCCACATACCTACCTATTTGACTCACATCTTTTCAAAATGTCAGCCGACTGCTCCATTCCAACTTAAATCAAAGCTATCATTCACACTTTTAGGCAAATCAAGATTTACTAAGAGATTTTGCTGCACTGTTTGTTCAGGCTGGGATAGAGAAGTCTGCAACTGAAGAGAAGAAGCATCTGTCTGTTCTTCATACAGAACTCCCTTTGCAGCTACAAAGTTCACCGTCAGTACCTAGTGAGGGCAATTTTTTTTCTTATTATTGATTCATCAATAGTTATCCAATCAATTACTAATATAGATTATTCAGTTAGAGAAGCATGTCACTGAATATATTGCCGAGGTCATGAATTCTATGTAAACCTGGCTGGGGTCAATAGTTTTCTGATGCTTCTGTTTTGGTTTCTTATTGGAAACATTCAAAAGGCAACTTTTCTTTATTAAATACTGGACACCACTAATGTGGGTCATTTTTAAAATTTATCTTCTTTCCTTACCGACAACCACAAGAGCTGAGGGATAGCTCATCTGCTGGGAATATCTCTAAACTGATGCACATTGTAATTATCCTTCAGAGGCAGCATCTGAAAATTAGGGTCAACCGTTCTGGTGCACACTAAAAACTAAACCTTAATCAATTCCAAAATTATAAATAAATCAATAGCTGAAATATTTTAAAATAGACTAAAACCCATAAAGGTTACAAAAGACAATTACATGGCTGGTCCCTCTTGTTGTTTGCATTTATTGAATTACAAATGACATTATTTTGCTATTTATTTTAAATTTTAAATAATTAAAATATGAAAATTCCAAATATATAATTTCTACAATTGATAAAAATGAATTAAAATTATTTGTGAAATTTATTCCATCATTGGTAGAATATCACCCAATAAAAACAGACAAGGATGAAATATGATTTCCATATGTATGGAATTATAATAATATGGATCTATGATATGCATGGAACTATTATACACTCAGTGGCCACTTCATTAGGTTCATATGTACACCTGCTCATTAATGCAAACATCTATTCAGCCAATCACGTGACTGCAACTTAATGCATAAAAGCATGCAGAATGGTTAAGAGGTTTAGACTAAACATCAGAATGGGGAGAAAAGTGATCTAACTGGCTCTGACCATGGAATGATTGTTGGTGCTGGGCGGGGTGGTTTGCGTATCTCAGAAACCGCTAATCTCTTGGGATTTTCACTACCAACAGTCTACAACTGTGTGAAGTGTGTAAAACAAAAATCAGGCCATGAGTGGCAGTTCTGTGGGGGAAAGCACTTTGTTAGTGAGAGAGGTCAGAGGAGAATAACCAGACTGGTTCAGGCTGACTGGAAGTAACTCAGATAAACACATGTAACAACAGTGGTGTGCAGAACTGCATTTCTGAACACACATTTTAAATCTTGAAGTGGATGGGGTACAGCAGCAGACGGCCACGAACGTACATTCAGTGGCCTAGAGGTACCCAATAAAGTGGGCACTGAGTGTAATAATCTACTTTGAAACATGGTGATGAGTGGTACCTTTGATAATGCAATCTGTTGCAGGGCTGCACTAATGTCTACATAATGCGTTTATAGATTGCCCTGATTCTGAAGCTGGAAAACATGGACTTAAACTCCGGCCTGACATTTTTTTCCTCTTAATTCATACAAGAAATGGGTATAATTGGAAAGAATAATTATTTATTTGATTTTCTTTTATTGCCCTTGAGAAGGTGATAGTGAGGCATCATTTTGAACAAACTGTGTTTGATATCTCAATGGTATTGAAATGGTGGGAGTCCAGAATTCAAACTTTGTAATATACTTCCAAGAGTGCCCAATGCAAGGCTGAGAGAGAAACTTGGAGATAGTTACATTCTTATGTCCTTGTCTTCTTAGCTAGTATTTATCATTGGTTTGGGAATTATTATTGAAGGATTGTTGTTATTGTGCATCTTCATGGAGTAGAATGAGAATGATGGATGGGATACCAATGAAGCTGCTTGCTTTGTTGTGGATGGTTTTGAGCTTCATGTACTATTAGAGCTGCATTGATGAAAAGGGTTGTTGGGAGTTGAGTCTGTAACCAGAGAATACATGGCCTTTGAAGAACTCTTTTAGGGTACAGTGAATGTGTGGTTAATCCTCAGAAGTTAATGAGAATTCCATTCACTATGAATGTAAATTGTAAATTGGTTTATTATTGTCACATGTACCAAAGTACAGTGAAAACGTGTCTTACAGATCAATTCATTATAACAGTACATTGAGATATTCCAAGGTAAAACAATATAGAGATCAGTATAAAAGTGTTACATTTACAGAGGAAGTGCAGTGCAGATCAGCAATGTGGTGTAGTGTCATAACAGAAAGGATTGTGAGTTTTAGAGTCAATTCTTGTCATACTAGGAAATTATTCAACAGTCTTATGACAATGGCATAGAAGCTGATATGTGCTTTCAGGCTTTGGCCTGAAGAAGAGGGCAAAAAAGAAAATGTCTGGAGCAAGTGGGGAATTTGACTCTGCTGGATGCATTACTGAGTTGTGCAGAGTGGTGCCACACCAAACCGTATCACACCCAGATGGGAGACTTTCTATGGCGCATCGATAAAAATCAGTCAGGGTCAAAAGGGTCATGCGAAATTTCTGTAGCCTCCTGGAGAAGTAGAGCTGTTGATGAGCTTTCTTGGTTACGTTGTCAATAAGGTCAGTTAGGACAGGCTATTGGTAATGTCTGCTCCTAGGAACTTAGTGCTCTCACCTCTCAAACTCAGTGCCTTTAATGTAAGCAGCAGCATTTGCATTCTAGCACCCCCACCCCCACACTTTCTGAAGTCAATGACCAGCTGTTTTGATTTGTTAATAGAGAGAGAAAGGTTACTGTCATGACACAATGTTGGAAGTGGGGGGGCTCCATCTTGCTAAAGATGGTATTTACTTGATATTCTTCATACGTGCCTGTTATTTCCTGCTTACCCACTTAAATCTGAATGTTTTCCAAATATTCTCTCATGTGATAACAGATGGCCTCATCTGCTAGGGAATCAAACATTAACTAACATACCAACTTGATTGATGAAACAGTTGAAAATGATTATGCCAAGGCCATGGCCTTGTTATTATGCAAATGGTATGCTGGGTTAGGGTTAGGGCAGAGTTAAATAATCTCTATTAAACTCAACTACCATTATCATTCTAGTTACTACTCCAAATGATGGAAAATATTATCCTTGATTTCAGTGTCAAAAAATTTCATTGGAAGAACACACATGAACAAGCAGCATGTGTGAAGGCATTGGAATAGTTGACATTTTGTGTTGGGTTCCTCCAGCAGTACCTTCAGCAATCTGTTTTCTGCTCCAGATTCCAGCATCTGCAGTCTTCTGTGTCTCCACTTTCATCTGAGTTCTCCTATGCTACATTTAGTCAAGTTCTGACTTCGTAAAAAGGGCAGCTTTTCTGATCTCATCTCTGGCATTCAGGTCTTCTCTTCACATTTGGGTCAAATAGGTAATTAACTCTGGAGACAGGCTGTCCCAGCAGAATCAATCAACAGATTAACAGTAAATGCTCTTTGATAGGACTATTGAAGCCACCTTCCATCAGCTTGCTGCCACTTGACTCTAGGTTGATTGAGCACATTGGATTCAACCTGTTCTTGGGCAATTTTCCCACATAACTGGGTGGGTGCCAGTGTTGGAACTGTACTGAACTGTCTGTATTAGATAATCCACTCAGCATGATAAATATGACAAAAACTTCAATTTGATCTTCTGCTAGCTTTATCACTTGCTGTGATCTACCGTCATTGAGGGTAGTGATGTTCAATGAGCATTCCACTCCTCCTATTAATTGTTCAGCTGCCAAACATACAAACTGTTGTGACTGTGAACAAAGTCACCAGGAGACACTGAAGCTGGTGATATAGAAGTCTTTATTCAGAAGACAAGCAGGCATCATACTGGAGACACTCTTGGAAAAAGAGTCCTCCTGACCCAGTATTACATCACATTTTATATGTTAAAGGATAAAGGTAACAGGACATTTTCTATAGTTACAACGCCTTCATAATACTTCTTTTGAGTTACATGTAATTTTTCAAGTACCTAGATCTTCCTTCCAACACACTCAAAATGAGTGTTAATTAGCATTGTCTGAGTGTCGTCGACTCCTTAGGTGAATGGATCCTTCCTGTTTTGCAGTCAACCCCAGTTTGCAGCTCCAGGAAGACCATTGTTGTGGACTGCATTTTAAACTCAATCTACAATCCACTCACAAACTAGAGGAAATATGCAGATGCTGGAAATCCAAGCAACACACACAAAATGTGGGAGGAACTCAGCTGGCCAGGCAGTATCTATGGGAAAGAGTAGAGTCAACATTTTGGGCCAAGACCCTTCAGCAGGACAGACTGTACTCTTTTCCATAGATGCTGCCTGGCCTGCTGAGTTCCTCGAGCATTTTGTCTGTGTTGTTGAAGAATGGTTGTTGTTGAAATTAATATTTGCTGCATATCATATCTCCAGAACACACCCTGACCCTAATCACATGCAACAGGGCTGCAAGCTTTGATCGGGAACTCTGTCTACTCTGATCCTGTTTTACAGCTTCACCACCTCGATATTGCCTTTGCAGGTTGCCTGGTACTGTTCTTGACATACTTGGTACTACAGTCTTCATTTAACAAGAGATGGTTCACTGCCGAATACCAATGGTTGAATGATAAATATGCCAAAAAATTGTTGGAATATCATCCTTTAACTGCTGATGCTCCACAGTACCTCTGGGACTGCTGGTTTTAACCCACTAAATATGTAACTGGTAATCAATTTATTATTGCCACATGCACCAAGGTACAACACAAAACTTTGTTTATCATGATGTCCATGCAGATCATTTCTCACATCAGTACATCAATGTAGTAAGGAGAAAAACAGTTACAACATGCAGAAGATACAATGATGTTACAGTTACAAGGAAAGTGCGGTGCAGGCTGACAATAATGTGCAACTTATGACAAGATAGACTGTGAGTTCAAGGAATCCATTCAATTGAGGCCATTCTGGAGACATGCTTTCAGACTTTTGTATCTTCTCCCTGATGGAAGGGGAGAAGACAGTATGTCCGGTGTGGGAAGGGTCTTTGATTTGATTATACTGGATGCTTTACCAGGAAGTGTAGTTGGTGTCCATGGATGGGAGGCTAGTTTCTGTGAGGTGCTAATCTGCGTCAGTAGCTCTTGGTAGTCCTTTACTGCCTTGAGCAGAACAGTTGCCATACCTAGCTGTGATGCATTTGGAGAGAATGCTTTCTTCCAGTGGATTCAGCCCGGTACATCACGACTAAAACCCTCCCAACCATTGAACACATCTATGTGAAACATTGCCGTAGCATCCATCATCAAAGACCCTCACCACCCAGGCCATGATCTTTTATTGCTGCAGGTGCTTCAGGATTCTCACCACCAGGTTCAAGAACAATTACTATCCTTAACCATCAGGCAAAAGGAGATAACTGCACTTATCTTGTTATTTCATGCTCAATATTTATTGCTGTCCATTGATCCTGTTTATAGTTACTCTAAGTATGTCCACAGAAAAAGAATCTCAGGGTTGTATGTGGTGACATGAATGTACACTGTTAATAAATTTTACTTTGAATTTTGAACTATGGTGCAACAGAGGATGCCAAATTCCCTTTACCTCCCAAGGAAGTAGAAGTACTGATAGGCATGCTTGCCCATTGTTTCTATGTGGATGGACCAGGAGAACCTATTGGTGATGTTTACATCCATAACCTGAAGCTCTCAACCATTTCCACCTCAGTGCCATTGATGTAAACAGAGGAGTGTGCACCACCCCACTTACTGAAGTTCTTTATCTGACCAGCTTGGCATAGCAGTAGTACCATATAAACTGATGGTGGGTAACTTCAGTACAAGAGGAAGAAGTTATTTTTCTTAAGGATTGTCTGGTAGTCACCATTAGCAATGGAATCTTCAGTGACAAATGGGCTTGTGAGATAATTTATCCCTTACACTACTGATCTCAGCCTGGGGATTATTGCCTTTAGTTCTCAGCCAGCTCACATGAAACTAGTGCTACAAAGACACTCTGGCAATCAATGGAATCTCCTACACTAAGTACTTTCCAAGCCTTTGCTACCTTCAGTGTTTCTTATAAACAGTGTGCAACATAGAGAGAACTGACTCATCGGCTGAAGGAGGGAGTAGGTGGAATCAGCAGGATGCGTTCTTCTCTGTTTGACTAGATGGCAAGAGGTATCAGGAGTCCAGAATCAAAGCACAACAGTCCCAGTTCCAACTGTTAACTATTGCGTCTCCAGCTTTGGAGAGTCTGTCCAACCAGTGGAACAGAACATACCCAAGGAAGCTGTTGAAGGAGCCTAGGTAGGAATCGGAAACTATGAACGTTCTAGTATGTCTTTCACTAGTAACATTTTGGTAAATCTCTCCACCTTGGTCATAAGTCTGAAGATGTTCATGATGAGGACTCTGTAGTATTATCTGTGCTGGATGTGTTTTTAATAGTTCAAGTTTTACATGTTCATGTAGGTCACTCAACCATACATGAATACCCATGAATACAGCCAAACAAAAGAAAGTTACACCAAGGTGCAAAACACAGTACCAACAGTACCAACAGTCACACACAGTACAAAGAACATATCACACACACAAAATATCAGTAAAATACAGTCACACAGAAAAATATAGACCAAGACCCTGAGTCCATGATTGTTGTAGAAATCTGCAATCAAACACAATATGGTTTCTCTTCTGCTGAGTGAACACTGGAGGGAAGCATCTACTCCAGCTTGGATGCCGGGCCACACACCTCTGGTGAAGCATACAGACTCTGATGTCTCTCTCCTAGGTGGCTGTAAGTAGGAAACACCGTGGCTTGAGGCTTTGTTTTCACTATGACCCCCCGCTGTTCACTGCTGGTGTCCACCAATAAACCAGTGAACTGGTCTTGCAGATTTCCACATTAACAATGCCCAACAGGGTTATGCGATCACAAGAAAAGTGGCTAAGATGATCACTGGCTGTTAGACTACACATCTCTTTCACGTACCAATACCCTTCTGACACAGGCAGCGGTACGATCCACGCCATCCAGCTCGTTCAATATCTCCTCCAAAGAGCAACTCACTGAAGGGGAGGACCCTCAGTACTTTAAGTTCTGAATGTCCAACAGGGCCTTGCAATCATAAAAAAATACATTTAGAAAGGACAATAACACCTTTGCTTGTGATCGAGCGTGTCACCATCTAGCCAGAAGTAAGATGTCTGAACACGTTGCCTAAGTCATTACTGGGTTTCAATAAAGTTCTTATTGATCTAAAAAATTTTACAATGCAGCGTTTAGAGCAGGTGGCAATTCCCTCTGATGGGTCTCCTGTGCACTCGTCCATGGTTGACAAATCCTATCCTTCTACACAATCTATGTAAACAGACTCCAGCACTCATGCACATTAGGGGCAACTTAAAGTGCCAGCTACACGGTTCGTGGATGTGGGAAGAACCCATAACCTTTGGGGGAAAGCCATGCCTTAACGTGGAAAGCATGGAAAACTCCACTTACAGACAGTACAGCAGGCTGAAAAGACTGCAAATGATGGAATCTGGAGCAAAAAAAGAGCAAACTGCTGGATGAACTTAGCAAGTCAGGCAGCATCAATGGAGTGTTGAACTTTTGGGGTGAGTATAGTAGGTCAGGATTGAGTCTGCTTGATTTTGATCAGCAGACGTTTAGTCCAGGCCTCCAAACATAACCATCAGTTTCCAGTAATATATTGGTGCCATTCCTTTAAATATGAATTAAACCTTCTACAAAGGCAAGGAGATTCCTTCCCTAATTCAAGAGAAACAGTGTCCTATGGAATCAGCTTACACAGAGTACTGGTCAGTCGTATCTTTGCAAATGACAGCATTTATGGAGACAGTAAATCAATGTTTCTATATAGATAGCCACATAACTTCTGAAGTCCCTGGACAGATACTATAGCAGAGTCCTTTTATTGCCACATTCAATTTGTGAGCCCTAAACAAAGTGACAGGAAGAAGAGAAATGACAATAACAAACCACTCGCTCTTCAGTGATGTAGATTTCCTCAGGGATATATTCACAATTATCTACTTTGCAAAAAAAAGTCAAAAAGGGCACTTTTTTATCTAGTGGGCGACAATATGGTTAAGTGTTGGTGACATCGTCCCTATTGTTCAAGACCTGTAAGTACCTAAACACACTGCAGAAATCCCCAGCAGCAAAGGAGAAGCAGCCTAGGAATATATTAATCACAGCAAGTGAGAACGAGCAAACAGTCTGTTTCAATCACTTCTATTGGGATTGTCTCGCCTATATTGAAGGATGACAAAATGAGTTAGACAATATATGCAAGTGAGTAAATCAATAACTGGTGGAATTTAATCTGGACAAGTTTAAAATAGTGCATATGGAGAAGAAAGAATAAAATAAAATGATATTTAGCTAATAAGGATGAGGTTTTATTAAACTCAATGTAAGGATGTTCAAGTTTGGCATAGCAACAATCAATAACACAAACAGGAGACAAAATAATAGAATTCAAAACAATAGAATTCAAGGCAGTCAAACACTTGTTGAAATTCTATTACACTTTCCATGCATTTTAACTACTATACTTCTAGACGCAGTATAAGTAGATAAGAAAATAGGGAAAGTAAGCCATTCAGCCCTTCCAGCCTGCCCTACCAGTTCATCTGCCCCAGGTTTCATCTTCTCGTTTGCGCCTGCCCCCAAAGATCTCAATTGCTCAATCATTCAAATAGATATCTACTTTCACTTAAAATTCCCGTTATGCTCCTTTGCAGAAAATACAAGAAATTATCACTAGAATGATTCATTCTGGTAAAAAAAAAGGATGTTCTACTATATGATTGAGATTCAGGCTGCAAGACTCTGCTGTCTCTTTTTGTTTCTATAAGTTCCTATGCACCTCTATTTTAATTGACCATCCCCTGACCTTGGAGCAATGCCCCCTCATTCTCTCACTAGTGGAAGAAGTAAAAGCTAATGAGAGCCAACAAGTTAATTTGTAGTGACAATGGACCAGGAAACAATGAGAGGCAGTTGATTCTCAAACAGAGAAGTTCAATCATATTTTAGAGGATAATTTTTATTTGACCCAGAGAGAATCACACTAGCAACAATTTCCAAGTTAAATTGCAGCAAAGACAAACCTGGACTAATCACTTCCATGCAGGATCCATGTTAACATCCTGACTATTTCCCAGCAACAGATATAATTAATGCGCACATCCATCTGTACCGATGTAAATTAGAGCACGTGGCTCTGTACTACCAATGTCATGGAAAATCTCAGTAATGCGGTCGTATTACAGGCAAAGAGAAGATCAAAACCTTACAGCTAGTACAAAACTTATGATCTCCAAGGTTATTTGAGATTAACATCACGTCATCTTGACATCAGTGCAAGACGTCTTCAGTCCAATTATTGGAGTAATTTTATAAGTAAGACCATAAGACATAAGACATAGGAATAGAATTAGGCTATTCGGTCGATCAAGTCTTATCTTTCTCAACCCCATTCTCCTGCAATCACATTCACTTCCGACCCCTGACACTCTCGAATTTCTGGCATACTGCTGATGCAAAATACTTATTAAGTTTGTCCACCATTTCTTTGTACCGCATTACTCTTTTTTAAAATAATTTTTTTTATTGAATTTTCAAATGGTTACAGAAGGAGAAAAAATTTATCAACCCTTCCTCCCCTCCCCTTAACCCCTCCCCCCAACATATCCCTGTAGAAAGAGAGAAAAAAAGTAAGAAAGAAAGAAAGAAAGAACGCCTGGATATCGGAAGATCCTCACATGCTCCATGGAGTTCATAATAGCTTTAGTATATATATTTCTTTCTTTCCCCGAATAAACAATAATTTTGTCTTCGGAGCACCTATATATTTAATCCTATCTTTTGTAAATAAGGGTGCCAAATTTTCAGAAATATTTCATATTTATCTCTTAAATTATAAGTAATTTTTTTCAAATGGAATGCAGCTAAAAGCTATGTTACAGGGGGAGCTGGGGGAACTACGGATCGATTGCTACAGGATTCACGTGTGTAATCATGGTGATTGCCATGACCCGTACAGCGGAGGGGGGAAATGTTGTGTTTTTTTTTATTCACAACATTAGTAGGGGGGTATTTTGCTTTTTTTTCTTTATAATCTATTTTTCTTTAATCTTTCTTTCTTTGCCTGGACAATCGGGGGGAGACACATAGCAACACGGAGAATTTTAAAAAGATTCCCCAAAGTACTACGAAAGTTGAAAAGTTAGGTATTTCTATAGACTGGAGTAACCCTGTTAAAAATAATGACTAATTTACTGAATTTTTAAAGTTTTAATGTTAATGAGCTTAATGGACCGGTGAAAAGAAAAAGAATTTTAACATACATTAAGAAAATGAAAATAGATATAGCTTTTAGCCGCATTACTCTTTATGTATCTGAGAAATCTTTTGTATCATCTTTTATATATTTAGCGAGCTTACATTCAG
This sequence comes from Hypanus sabinus, assembly GCF_030144855.1. Lineage (NCBI taxonomy): Eukaryota > Metazoa > Chordata > Chondrichthyes > Myliobatiformes > Dasyatidae > Hypanus > Hypanus sabinus. The sequence continues at coordinate 48,432,197 of NC_082728.1, forward strand.
ATTTAATCTTTTCTCTCTTTAGCTTCTTAGAGCTCATCTGTGGAAACAATTTATTTTTCCCTTTAATGTCTCTCTTTTTCCTTTTCAAGGTGGATGGGATTCTGTCGAAGACCCTGAGTTAGAACTGTACTGAAACTTTCTATCTTTACAGTGATGGTTCCCGCTCCTGGGGCTCACCGACCGGCTGTTCAGTGATATTCCAAGGGCACGGCTTAGCAAACGAGCCAGATTCTGAGGCTTTGCAGCCCTGGGGATAAGCCAGCTCTATGCCAGTGCCACAAACCGAAGCATCACAGGACAAAGTGAAACATTGGGAGTAGCTGTCAGGGGCTCTGCACTCAGATCAGCTCTCCCTCTCTCTCTATCTTTCTCTCGTTGGTGGCAGAGTTTGTTGCTGATTCTTGTGTTGGAGAACTTCGAAAAAGCAAGGTGGCAGACTTTAACACTGTAAATCAATGAGCTCTTTTGTCTATGTCTCTCCTCTTGCTGAGTGACACCTTTATTAGGGAGAGAGAACTTGCAGTACGTCGAATTGTGGAGTTGAATGGTCTACTTCTGCACCTATTGTCTATTGTCTATTGTCGATCATGGCCTTTCTTGGGGGCTTTGCTATTGCTTGCTTGGTGGGTGGAGGATGCTGATACTTTTTGCTGAAGTAAGTGGGAGGGCGAGGGTTGATACTTTGCTGCTGCTTGTGCATGGGGGGGGAGTAGAGGGGGCTTTGGGGTTGTCTCATTTTACTGATACTCATTCTTTAGATACTCTTCTTTTTCATGGATCTCTGTGAAGAACAAGAATTTCAGGTTGTATATTGTATACGTTCTCTGATATTAAATTGAACAATTGAACTATTATGGCTTTGTTAGTTGCCTTCTGTTTTTTTTTATATAAACTTCCTTATCCTCTAACCACCCACTAATTTTTGATATATTGTTTGTTCTCTCTTTTGCTTTTTTTGCTGTCTTTTGTGGCCTTGTCAGCCACAGCTGATTCATCCTCCCTTTAGAATACTTCTTTCTCTTTGGGATGTATCTATCATGCGCCTTCTGAAGTGCTCCCAGAAACTCCAGCCATTGCTGTTCTGCTATCATCCCTGATAGTGTCCCCTTCCAATCAACTTCAGCCAGCTTGTCTCTCATACCTCTGTAACTCCACTGATACATCTGACATTGTCTCCTCCCTTGCAAACAGCAAAGTGAATTCTATCATATTATGATCACTGCCTCCTAAGTGTTCCTTTACCTTAATTTTCCCTCTAACGAGCCAGAAGAGAATCTGAAATCTGCCCAGAATTTTATTCCACTTGTAGCTACTAAAGAAATGAAGAAACTAGATCGAGGTAACATCCAAACGTGTGATTATGAGTGATAATAAAATCTGTGCTGCATGTCCCAGGTAATCGTAATCTCCAGACCCTGTGAGCCTGACCACCTATCCTGGCTCTCAAGATCAATGATGTAGCCACAGTGTTGTCATTCAAGCTCCATGCGAGACCGAACCCTGAATGACAACTCTCACTTGCACTTTTTCTGTGATAAGACATCCCAACGTGCTTTCTGTGGCAACTATGGTCTAAATCACCAGGGAGACACTGAATTTGGTAATATAAGGCCTTTACCCATCATGACAAGTAGACATTCTCTTGAAGAGCTTCTCAGTAGAGTCTCCTAAACTTAAAATAAATGCCATTTTGTACCCTTAGATCAAAAGTAACAGCAAGTGATTCAATGTAATTTCAAAAATTATAATGGCCTCATTTGCTTCAAAGTCCTGAGTTTCACATTCCTTCCTTTGAGTTACATATCTACAGTTGCAGATACCTCTGAATGTTCAAACACTTTTGCTAGCACAAATTAATTTACATGTATGGTCTAAAAGCTTTTGAAGACAGTGAACACAGATACCCAAAATTACTGCATTTAGAGCTGACTGTATGAGAACACAAATATCCCAACTATCAATTGAACATCTATGCCTGTAACCATGCTTGAAGTGACAAAGTCAGTCTGGTCTGCAGGCTTCTGTGGACTTGGTTACAATGGTTTAAATAACAACCCATTGTTGTTTGGTTTGATGCAGACCAGTTAACCTAGCCCCAATCACTTACATTTGGCTGATGAGAATGTCACATGGTCATTTCAGTATGCAAACCTTATCCCAGTGGGCCAGCAGTCTATACTCTGTAGACAGTTCTGTTTGTTTGCAAAACTATCTTTAAGGGGACACCCCTGTAATCACACAGTTAGTTTGTTAGTTAGTTAGTTAGTTAGTTCATTAATTTTGCTGCATATTCCTCTCTTAACGCAGTTTTATTTTAAAGTGGAGTTTTTACTTTCTATTGTAAGGTGCAAAACTGTTGTGCTGGCAGTTTTGCCAATCACAGCCAGTTCTTGTTTGTTGCACCTTTGTTTTACCTCCACAGTCTAGTATTGGAGAGTGAAGACTTTACCAAAGTACGGGAACCTGAAGGATTGAGTAAAGTTGTTGTTGTTTGACAGTTTTATAAAGGATCAACCTTATTGAATCTTTGTTCAGTAATAGTGGCCTGTATCTGAGATAACCCCTGCAAGATCAGGAAGGCTTGTGCAGTGCTCACCCTCCAGCAAAAAGGTCAGTTCCTTTAAGCCGTTTTATTTCCTTCATCATGAATCCATTGGACAAGGCATCTCTCGGCTGGAATCAGCAGTAACGTCACATCTTTGAAGAAATCCGTTTTCAGGGAAGTCTGATATTACTGACTGTATAAATCACTTGGACTTTCGAATTTACCACTTTAAGACTGTGTTCGAATATACCACTTTAAGAACTATTCCAGAGTTTGGCTGTTTGCTAAATTGCCATATAGCAGTTAACTTCCGGTTAAGTTAGTCATTTCTTTACTTTTCACTTTTGTTGAGCAGAATTTAATAAATGTTTATGTTTGTTTATAAAACCTGACTCAATTCTATATTCATTGTTGCCAACCACATAACAATTGCTTATTTATTTATTTATTTATTGTTATTTCTTATTTTTCTCTGTTTTTGTATTTGTACAGTTTGTTGCTTTTTATTTGCACATTGCTTGTTACCCATCTTGTTGGGTGTGGTCTTTCATTGAGTCTATTATGATTCTTGTATTTACTGTGATTTCCCACAAGAAAATAAATTTCATGGTTATATACAGTGATATATATTTATTTTGATAATAAATTTCCCTTGAACTTTGAACTTTGATCTGGGTGGTTTACATCCCAGGCTGGGTTTAGAGCTAGCAGCAGTGCTTGTCAGATCCTTAGTGTTATCTCTGAAAAAAGGGGAGTACCAGAGAATTGGAAAATGGTAATTGTGAAATTGATCAAAAAAGATTGTAAGGACGTCCTTACTTGATAGTTTCATGATTGGACATGGCATTAGAGGTTACGGGGAGAAGACCATGGAGTGGGGCTGAGGACAGTAAAAAAAGGATCAACCATGATTGAATGGCAGAGCAGATTTAATGGGCCAAATGGCCCAATTCTGCTCCTACGTCTTATGGTCTTATGGACATTTCTAGTAATTATATACCAGTTTAACATTGGTGGTGGCTGTAGTTTTAGAAATAATATTAAAGCAAAGATTAACCTGGCACACAGAGCTCTAGGGTAATTAATGGGAGCCAGCTCAGATCTGTAAAAGTCAAGTCAGCTTGATGAAACAAATTGAAATATCTGATGATGCATCAGAAAAGATTAATGAACAGATGTGGTGTGCATTGGCTCTAAAGATTTTAAGCAATCAATTGACAAAATTTTTATTAAAATCTGGTTAACAAATGTGAGACCTGCGGAATAGGATGTTAGTGTCAGCTTGAGGAAAAGTTTCCTTTAAGTTGGAAAACAATGAGACGTGATAACAGTGGTTTATCAGACTGAATGATAGTAGGTAGTCATGTTCCATGAGGGTTTGTGGAAGGACACTGCTTTCAACTCCTCACTACAAGCTGTTCCAGAATGATGACAACAGTAGCATCTACCTCAAGATGAGGAAAATTGTCCTGTTGTGTCCTCTTCAAATAAAATCAAAATAAGTCTATCTGAGTTCATGACCATCCAGTTAGTTTCCTCTTCATCATTATCACTGTGATGTAGAGTGTCATCAAAGTTGAATTTATTGTCACTTGCTCAAGTACATGTTCTTGAAACCTATCAAATGCTGAAAGGCCTGGATAAAGTGGCTGCAGATTCCTATGATGTGAGAGTCTACGACCAGAGGAGATTCAAGGGGCATTCTTTTAGAACAGAGATGAGGAGGAATTTATTCAGCCAGAGTGTGGTGAATCTGTAGAATTCTTTGCCACAGGCAGCTATGGAGGCCAAGTCTGTATGTATATTTAAGGCAGAGGTTGATAGATTCTTGATTGGTCAGGGGTGAAGGGATATGGGGAGAAGGTAGAAGATTGGGGCTGAGAGGGGAAATGGATCAGCCATAGTAAAATGGCAGAGCAGACTTGATGGGTGAAATGGACTAATTTTGTTCCTATGTCTTATAATCTTAAATCTGCACAGGTATAATATAAGCTTAACTTTCAGGAGCATCAAAAGCGCATAGAACCAGAGTCACAATATACATGAGAAAAACATTAACTATGAATTAAACACAATTTTTTACAAAAATGAACATAATTAAAACAAAATAGATAACAAAGTCCATTGAGAAGCTAAGTGGACAAGATGTTGCCATAAGGAGTTGGATATTGGAGTGGTGATGATTGGTTCAAGAAACAAATGGTTGCAGTGAAGTAGTTGTTCTTGATTTTATGGTGTGAGACTGCAGGCTTCATTACTTCTTCAAAGAGCCTTGGTTGATTAATGTTGACTTTCTCAGCCAGCACCTCATGTCAATAGTAGCACCGGTGTCAAGGGATATACTGGGCTGAGATTTCTACTGTCTGCAGCTACTAAGTGGCACTTAGTCACTGATGCCCTGTTCAGTTTTGCCAAGATAAAGATTCCTGATGGCATGGCAGCATTGGTCAAAACATGGAATGAAAAGCTGAATTCAGAGGTGAGCATAATTGTCTGCACTTGACACCAAGACAGAATTTGACTGGGTGTAGCATCAAGAACATCTGGTAAATTTGAAATTTATGCTATCAAAGATAATAAACTTGAATGTTTAAAATCATAACTTGCAAAAAAGAAGATGATTTTTGAATTTTGGAGGGGAATCACTTTGGAAGTTCCTCAGTGCTCTAAGGCCTAACTTTCTTCAATTGCTCTGTCAATGACCTTCCTGCTGCCATAAGAAACGGGAAGCTTACTGATGATTTCACAAAAATCAATTCCATTTGCTGCTCCTCAGAAAATGACCAGCATTATTCAGACATGGACTGACAAGAGGCCAGTAACATTCATGTCAGAAAAGTGCCTGAAAAGAATGTTAAAAGTAAAAGGTCTTCAAACTGAAAGGTTATCTCTGTTTCTCTTTTCATCAGTGCTAGGTGGCCTGATGAGCTTTTCCAGCATATTTTATTCTTATGATGGAAAAATAAAGCTTTTAATTGGGAAAGGAGCATTAATGGATGTGATTCAATAGCTCACCAGATGAGCAAGACAAAGACTAAACAACTGAAGTTTTGAAAGTGGTGCGAATAAATTGGCACCATGTTTTTCTTTAATCCAGAGCGGGACTGGAAATTCAATTGAGAAGGGAAAGGAGGGAGGTAATGGAGAGTGATGAAAGGAATTGTTGTTGGCTTTATCTGAGATTGAACTTTGACAATAGTGAAACTACATAAGAGGTGAAGGTCAAGAAGATATATTCCTAGATATGAGGAAGTGAATTTCTATAGAGGAAGGGAGTAGTAAGCAGATCAGTCTTTAAAGACGAGTTCTACTGGGACTGACAACGGACTTTTAAGTTTTTCAGTGCACGTACCCAATGCACACTCAATTATGTGTAATTTCTGCCACTGATAATGCATGAATAGAAAGTTTGAAGTTCAAAGTAAATTTATTAACAAAGTATATGCGTATACCATATACGACCTTGAGATTTGCTTTCTTGCAGGCACCAAAGGAAAGAAAATAAATTCAACAGAATCCATGAAAAAACACAAAATACAGAGACCAATGAACATCCAGCCGGTAAAACTAAACAATTCATGCAAATAATAAGAAAAGTTAACAAATAATACTGACAACATGAGCTGCATGTTAGGAGTCAGCTCAGCACTGAGGCCAGTCCAGGAAGAGAGGTGGGATTCTGGGTGGGCTTTTTACACACCTCTACCCATTGATGATGACAACATTGTGGCTTCCTGGGCTGCTATCCTAGGTCAAGTCAGGGTAAGTAATATGCACATATGATTAGAACCACACCACATCCTAACCCTAACATAAAAAAAAACAAGCATAGATTGACTTGCCACTTGGTTGTCTTAGCAGACAAATGCAGTTCTGTGGGCTCGCATTCATCTACTAGTTACTTTACTAAAAATGCAATCCATGTATTTCAATTGAATTGACAATTCTGCTAACATAACAAGGGGACTGCTTTGAAATACAGTAATCAATGAATATTGGTAAGAGTGTTCTCTTGGCCTGTAGGCTATTGGTAAGAATTAAAAAGGCTCTTAAGTGGCAACGTACCATGCAAGTCAAATCAGAAACTGCTACAAATACTCAACAAGTCTTCTGCGACCGTGGAGGGAGAAAGAAGTTAATGTTTCAGCTGGGTAGCTTTTCACCAGAACCTCAGTTGCCTGATCTGTAGCATATTTCAACCACGTCTATGTTCAATTCAGAATTCAAATGTTTGCGATACTTTCCTTTAGGATTAGCATTTAAAGGACTTGTCTTTGAAAAGAAGTGATGTCAGATACTTACACAGAGGATGAGGTGATGACAACATTAGACATAAGACTTTTGAGTCCAGTAGTTATGTAAGATTAATACATTTCTTTTCTACTTAGGCAGTAATGTCAGAGATGGGATGTACATGTGATGATAAACCATCCATCACACAATATCAGTTCACTAGATAATGTATGTGAAAATGTCACCAGGGCATTTGGATACAGGGTTGTGAGCTGGATAAATATTTTGCTTGACAGGTAGCACATTTTTGATTTAAACACAGTGTGACAATAGATGCCAGCTTGAAACTAGCAGTTTGGAATGCTGAGGTAGATATGTATCAAATTCCTCTTCTACTTTACAGAAAGACTTAACTAAGTATTTGAAGCAGTCTCCTCACAATTATTGCAAGGGGGCTAGACTAGTTTTCCTCATCTCTGAGGGATGTCCCTCTGTTCAGAGGCTCTGCCATATGGTCCTAGAAAAAGGTCATGGAGGGATTGTCTACTGAGTCTCTGTGAGTGTAAGTCAGGAACAGGAAGGGGTCAATAACTCTACTCGGTGTTTTTTATAGACCACCCAATCGTAAAAGGGACATTGAGGAGCATATAGAGAGACAAAGATTCTGGGAAGGTGTAATAATAACAGGGTTGTCGTGGTGGGAGATTTTAATTTCCCAAATATTGATTGGCATCTCCCTAGAGCAAGGGGTTTTAGATGGGGTGGAGTTTGTTAGGTGTGTTCAGGAAGGTTTTCTGACACAATACATAGATAAGCCTACAAGGGAGAGGCTGTTCTTGATCTGGTATTGGGAAATGAACCTGGTCAGGTTTCAGGTTTCTCAGTGGGAGAGCATTTTGGAGATAGTGATCACAATTCTATATCGTTTACCATAGCATTGGAGCGGGATAGGAATGGACAAGTTAGAAAAGCATTTAATTGGAGTAGGAGTAAATATGAAGCTGTCAGGCAGGAACTTAGAAACATAAATTGGGAACAGCTGTTCTCAGGGAAATGTATGGCAGAAATGTGGCAAATGTTCAGGGGATATTTGTGTGGTGTTCTGTATAGGTACGTCCAATGAGACAGGGAAAGGATGGTAGGATACAGCAACTGTGGTGTACAAAGGCTGTTGAAAATCTAGTTAAGAAAAGAAAAGCTTATGAAAGGTTTGAAAATAAAGGTAATGATAGAGATCTAGAAGATTATAAGACTAGCAGGAAGGAGTTTAAGAATGAAATTAGGAGAGCCAGAAGGGGCCATGAGAAGGCCAAGTATGTGAAGAGCAAGAGGATAAGACGTGAAAGAATAAGACCTATCAAGTGTGACAGTGGGAAAGTGTATATAGAACCAGAGGAGATAGCAGAGATACTTAATGAATACTTTTCTTTAGTATTCACTACAGAAAAGAATCTTGGTGATTATAGGGATGACTTAAAGTGGATTGAAAAGATTGAGCACATAAAAATTAAGAAAGAGGAGGATGTGATGGAGCTTTTGGAAAGCATCAAATTGGATAAGTCTCCGAGACTGGATGAGATGTACCCCAGGCTACTTTTGCTACATTTTGGTAGGAATAATCAAAATAGGACATACATGGTAAATGGTAAGGCATTGAGGAATGCAGTAGAACAGAGTGATCTAGGAATAATGGTGCATAGTTCCCTGAAGGTGGAATCTCATGTGGATAGGGTGGTGAAGAAAGCTTTTGGTATGCTGCCTTTTATAAATCAGAGCATTGAGTATAGGAGTTGGGATGTAATGTTAAAATTGTACAAGGCATTGGTAAGGCCAAATGTGGAGTATTATGTACAGTTCTAGTCACCGAATTATAGGAAGGATGTCAACAAAATAGAGAGACTACAGAGGAGATTTACTAGAATATTACCTGGGTTTCAGCACCTAAGTTACAGGGAAAGATTGAACAAGTTAGGTCTTTATTCTTTGGAGTGTAGAAGGTTGAGGGGTATTGATAGAGGTATTTAAAATTATGGGGGGGATAGATAGAGTTGACGTGGATAGACTTTTTCCATTGAGAGTAGAGGAGATTCAAACAAGAGGTCATGAGTTGATAGTTAAGGGGCAAAAGTTTAGGGGTAACACGAGGGGGAACTTCTTTACTCAGAGAGTGGTAGCTATGTGGAACGAGCTTCCAGTAGAAGTGGTAGAGGCAGGTTTGATTTTGTCATTTAAAGTAAAATTGGATAGGTATATGGACAGGAAAGGAATGGAGGGTTATGGGCTGAGTGCAGGTTGGTGGGACTAGGTGAGAGTAAGCATTCAGCACAGACTAGAAGGGCCAAGATGGCCTGTTTCCATGCTGTAATTGTTATATGGTAATGTGGTTATACTGTAGAGATGAGGTAGAAGATTGCTGAGCCTCTGGCAATGATTTTTGCATCATCAATGGGGACAGGAGAGTCTGGAGGATTGCAGGGTTGCAGATGTTGTTCCCTTATTCAAGAAAGTGAGTAGAGATAGCCCAGAAAATTATAGACCAATGAGTCTTAATTCTGTGGTTGGTAACTTGAAGGAAAAGACACTGAGAGGCAGGATAGATGAATGTTGGAGAGACATAATATGATTAGGAATAGTCAGCATGGTTTTGTCAAAGGCAGGTCGTGCCTTACAAGCCTGATTGAATTTTTTGAGGATGTGACTAAATGCATGGATGAAAGTAGAACAGTAGATATAGTGGATATGGCATTTGATAAGGTACCCCATGCAAGGCTTATTGAGAAAGTAAGGAGGCATGGAATCCAAGGGGACCTTGCTTTCTAGATCCGGAGTTGGTATGCCCACAGAAGGCAAAGAGTGGTTGTAGATGGGTCATATTCTGTGTGGATGCCGGTGACCCAGCAGGAAAGGGCACGGTTTTAAGGTGCTTGGAAGTAGGTACAGAGCAGATGTCAGGGGCAAGTTTTTTTTAAATACATGGTGTGGTGAGTGTGTGGAATGGGCTGCCAGCAATGGCAGTGGAGGCAGATACCACAGGGTCTCTTAAGAGACTCATGGATAGGTACATGGAGCTTAACAAAATAGAGGGCTATGGGTAACCCTAGGTAATTTCTAAAGTACGTATATATGCCGCACAGCATTGTGGGCTGAAGGGCCTGTATGTTTCTCTATTTCTGTGAAACATCCTACCACATCCACTCTATTTAGATTTTTTAATATTTGATAAGTTTCAATGAGATTCCTAACACCCCTCCCTTGCCATTCTTCTAAACTCCAATGAGTTCAGGCCCAGAGCCATCAAATATTCCTCATATGTGAACCTATTCATTCCTGGAAACATTCTCATGAACCTCCTCTTGATTCACACTAATGCCACCATATCTTACCTTAGATCGTTTGTTCATTATTTGCCATGTAATATGATGTGGGTGATCATGGTCCTTTAGTGACCATGATAGTTCTTGACAAATTTTTCTACAGAAGTGGCTTCCCATTGCCTTTTTCTGGGCAGCATTTTTATAAGACGGGTGACCCCAGCCGTTATTAATACTGTTCAGAGATTGTCTGCCTTCTGTCAGTGGTTTCATAACCAGGATTTGTGATATGCACCAGCTGCTCATACGACCATTTACCACTGCTCCCATGGCTTCATGTGACCCTGATTGGTGGGCGGGGGGGGGGGGGGGGTCTAAGCAGGTTCTATACCTTTCCCATGGATGACCTGCAGGCTAGCAAAAGGAAGGAACGCCTTATACTTCCTTTGGTAGAGGTGTATCTGCACATCACCATCCAATATCTCAGATAAAAGAACCAAAACTGCTCACAATACTCCAAGTGCAGTCTGGTCAATGCCTTATGAACCGTCAACTTTTATATTCTAATCCTCTCAAAATGAATACTAACATTTCATTTGTCTTCCTTACCACCAACTGAACCTGCAAGTTAACCACCAGAGAATCCTGCACAAGGACTCCCGTCTCTATGCATCACTGACTTTTATCATTTTTCTCCATTTAGAAAATAGTCCACGCCTTTATTCCTTCTAAATGCATGACCATTCACTTCACCAAACAATATTCCATCTACGAATTTTTCCCCATTCTCCTAATCTGTCTAAATCCTTCAACAGACACCATGCTTCTTAAATACTACATGCCCCTCTACTTATCTTTGCACTGTCTGTAAACTCTGCCACAAAGCCATCCATTCCTTCATCCAAATCATTAAAATATAATGTGAAAAGAAGTGATCCCAACACCAACTGCTGCGGCACACCACTAGTCACCAGCGGCCAACCAGAAAAGGCCTCCATTCTGCCTTCTGCCAGTCAGATAATCTATCCAAGCTAGTACTTTTCCTGTAATACCGTGGGTTCTTATCTTGTTAAACAGTTTCATGTGCAGCACCTTGTCAAAGACTTCTGAAAATCCAAATAAACCACATCCACTGACTTGCCGTTGTCTATCCTGCCTGTCATTTCCTCAAGGGATTCTAACTGATTTGTCAGGCAAGATTTCTCATTAAGGAATCTATGCTGACTTTGGCTTACTGTGGCGAACCACTTTTTGCACAGGCGAACTGGCTCACAAACAGCCAGGGCGTGGGGAGAGACTTTGGTAATGCACCTCTGACCTCCTTTCCGCCCGAAGAGGGTGGGCGCTAGGGATTAAATGCCAGCACTGCGAAGATTGAATAAACTAGTCTCGAAATGACTTTCCAACTGCGTGTTGTCTCTAGCTCTGTATGTAGTACATCACTACATTGGTGACCCCGACGGTCCAAACGGGATTTGGACCAAAGATGACCAACTCTTCATCTGTACACACAGTTTTGCTAAAACTGCCGACTTTCTGGAAGCTGCGACCACACGTGTGGTTTAGCCAAGCGGAAGCCCAGTTCCAGATTCAGCAGATATCCTCTGATTCCATGCATTACTATCACGTGGTGAGCGCCCTTGACCAGGAGACTGCCGCCCAGGTTGCGGATTTCATACAGTCGCCCCCGGAAGAAGGCAAATATGAAGCATTCAAAGCGCAGCTCATTAGGACCTTTGGCCTCTCACAGCATGAGCGGGGTCCCCGCCTGCTTCACCTGGACAGTTTGGGAGACAGACTGCCGTCAGAATTGATGAACGAGATGCTGGCCCTGGCTGACAGACACAAGCCCTGCCTCATGTTCGAGCAAGCATTCCTAGAGCAACTGCCCGAGGACATACATCTGCTGCTGGCCGACGCAGATTTCAGTGACCCCCGGAAGGTGGCAGCCCGGACAGACGTGCTGTGTAAAGCCAAGAGAGAGAGCGTGGCATCCGTTGGTCAGATTACCAGGCCAGCGCCCAACAGCAGAACAGACCAGGCCCGGCAGGGAGGTGCACACAACACAGAGGCAGGAGTGAGGAGGCCAGTGAACAGTGGTGTTTCTACCACCAGTGGTGGGGCACAGAAGCCCGCCATTGTCGCCCGCCCTACAAGGGCCAGGGCCAGAGCTAGCTGCCGCTAATAGCTATGGCGGCTGGCCAACAGGACAGCCTCTTGTACGTCTGGGACAAACAGTCAGGACGCCGCATCTTGGTTGGCACCGGAGTGGAAATCAGCGTCTTGCCCCCATCGGGGTACGACACCCGCAACAGGAAGCCAGGACCCACCCTGAGGACCGCAGACGGCAGCACGATACGGTCCTATGGCACCCACACAGTGCAGCTACAGTTCGGCGTCAGTCGGTTCACGTGGGACTTCACACTGGCCGCTGTGGCCCAACCACTCCTGGGGGTAGACTTCTTGCGAGCTCAAAGCCTGCTAGTCGACTTGCAAGGGAAAAGACTGGTACATGCCGAGACTTTCCAGACGTTCTCTCTGGGTGAAGCCAAGTTGCCGGCCCCACACCTGGACTCTGTCACTCTGTCGGACAACTAATTCACCAGAATCTTGGTGGAATTTCCATCGATTCTGGCACCACAGTTCACAGCAGCCATGCCCAGAGACGGGGTACAGCACCACATCCCGACCCAGGGACCACCCCTCCATGTCCATGCACGAAGGCTCCCCCCGGAAAAGCTCCACATGGTGAAGGAAGAGTTCAAGAGGATGGAAAAATTGGGGATCGTACGGAGGTTCAACAGCCCATGGGCCTCCCCCTTGCACATGGTGCCCAAAGCAGCGGGGGGTTGGAGACCATGCGGCGAATACCGCAGACTGAACGAGGCTACAACTCCAGACCACTACCCTGTGCCGCACATACAGGACATTGCAGCAAACCTGCACGGGGCAAGAATCTTTTCCAAAGTAGACCTCGTCTGGGGATACCATCAAACCCCGGTGCACCCTGAAGACATCCCCAAAACAGCACTCGCCATCCCGTTCTGCCTGTTCGAGTTCCTCCGAATGCCTTTCGGCCTGAAGAATGCCGCACAGACGTTCCAGCAGCTAATGGATACGGTGGGACGTGACCTGGATTTGCGTTCATCTAATTGGACGACATCCTTATAGCCAGCAGTAGTCGCCAGGAGCATCAGTCCCACCTCCGCCAGCTCTACTCCCGCCTGAGTGATTTCGGACTCACGATCAACCCAGCCAAATGCCAGTTTGGTCTCGATACCATCGACTTCCTGGGCCACAGGATTACCAAAGACGGGGCAACACCTCTGCCCGCCAAGGTAGACGTGATCCGCCACTTTGCACGGCCCAACACGGTCAAAGGCCTGCAGGAGTTCGTTGGTATGATGAATTTCTACCACTGTTTCCTCCCCTCAGCAGCCTGTATCATGCGTCCTTTGTACACCCTGATGTCGGGTATAGGCAAGGACATTATTTGGGACGAGGAGGCCACGGCCATTTTCGTTAAAGCCAGGGAAGCCTTGGCAGATGCCACGATGCTGGTGCACCCCAGAACGGATGTTCCGACCACCCTCACAGTGGACACATCCGACACAGCAGTTGGTGGGGTGCTGGCGCAACTCATCCAGGGGCGCTGGCAACCCCTGGCATTCTTCAGCAAGCACCTATGACCACCCAAACTCAAGTACAGTGCCTTCAACCGGGACCTGTTGGCACTATATCTGGCAATCCGGCGTTTCAGTTACTTCTTAGAAGGCAGGCCATTCACCACATTCACGGACCACAAACCGTTGACCTTCACGTCCATGAAGGTGTCCGATCCCTGGTTGGCTCACCAGCAGTGACATCTGTCCTACATCTCCGAGTACACGACGGACATTCAGCATGTCTCAGGAAAGGACAACGTCGTGGCGGACATACTCTCCAGATCAGCTATCCAGGCCCTGTCCTGGGGGGTGGACTATGCAGCACTGGCAGAGGCGCAGCAGGCAGACCATGAGATGCCCAGCTACAGGACCGCAGTCTTGGGTTTCGCATCTGCAAGACTTTCTCTTAGGCCCAGGTGAGAGGACCCTCCTGTGCGATGTGGATACCGGCCAACCTCGCCTCATCATCCCGGCAGCCTGGAGGCGGCGAGTTTTCGACTCCATACACGGTTTGGCGCACCCATCTATCAGGACAACAGTCCGGCTGGTCTCCAGCAAGTTCATGTGGCACGGACTTCGCAAGCAGGTCAGTGAATGGGCCAGAACGTGCGCGCAGTGCCAAACAGCCAAGGTGCAGCTGCAGCAGTTCGAACCCACCCACCGGAGGTTCGACCACATTCATGTGATGTCATGGGCCCCCTACCAGTGTCCCAAGGAGCACGGCACCTCCTAACTATGGTAGACCGGTTCACGAGATGGCCAGAGACGGTCCCGCTCACCGACACATCTGCCGATTCCTGCGCCCGAGCACTGATCGCAACCTGTGTAGCACACTTCGGGGTACTGGCCCACATTACCTCCGACAGAGGCGCCCAGTTCACCTCCAGCCTCTGGTTGGCTGTGGCCAACCTGTTGGGAACGCAGCTACACCACACTACTCCCTACCACCCACAGTCGAACGGACTAGTGGAACGCTTCCACCGTCACTTGAAGTCGACCTAACTGGGTAAACGAGCCTCCCTGGGTACTGCTTGGTATTCGCACAGCGCACAAAGAGGATCTGCACGCCTCGTCGGCCGAGTTGGTGTACAGCGCACCCCTGGCCGTCCCAGGAGAGTTCATACCAGCCCCAAGGCGGCAAGAGGAAGAACCCACAGCAGTCCTGGACAGACTAAGCGAAAGGCTCAGCAACCTGGCCCCCGTACCGACTTCACAGCACGGACGGACCCAAAGACCTGCAGAACTGTAAGTTTGTGTTTGTATGAAGAGGCGGACACTGGGCACCGCTACAGCAGCTGTACGAGGAGCCGTTCAAGGTGATCAGCAACAACGGGTCCACGTACGTTCTGGACATTGGTGGGAGAGAGGAGGTTTTCACGGTGGACCGACTCAAATCAGCCCATGTGGACTTGGCGCAGCCGGTCGAGGTTCAGGCACCGCGGCGCAGAAGCAGACGGCCAAACGGAGACTGTTCCAGACTGTGGACTTTGGGGGGTGTATTGCCGTTTCTGGGGGGGTGGTTATGCAGCGACCCACTTTCTGCGCAGGCGAACCAGCTCACGTATAGCCATCACACGGGGAGAGACTTTGGTAATGCACCTCTGAAGTCATTTCTGCCCGGAGAGGGCGGGTGCTAGGGATTAAATGCCAGTGCCACGAAGTTTGAATAAACTAGTCTCGAAACGACTTACCGATTGTGTGTCGTTGTCTCTAACTCTGTATGTAGTACATCGCTACATTACTTTGTCATGAGCCTCCAAGTACACCAACATGTCATCCTTAATAATAGACTCCAACATCTTTCCAGTCAGGCTAACTAGCCTGTAATTTCTTTTCTTTTGCCTCCCTTCCTTCTTAAAGATTGAGTGACGTATGCAATTTTACAGAATGCCAGAACCATTTCAGAATCTAGTGATTCTTGAATTACTAATGCCTCCACAATCTCTTCAGCTAATCCTTTCAGAACCTTGGGGTGTAGTCACCTGGTCCAAGAGGCTTCTCTACCTTCATACTTTTTGGCTTCCCAAGCACCTTCTCCTTAGTAATAGCATTGACTGTCACTTCTGCTCCATGACATTCTCACATTTCTGGGATTCTGCAGTGAAGACATGCAAAATAATTATGAAGTTCATCTTTCATTTCTTTGTCTCCTATTACTACCAGCCCAGTATAATTTTCCAGCTGTCCTATATGCATTGCTGTTTCTCTTTTACTCTTTATATTTCTGAAGAAACCTTTTCTATCCTAGTTTGCATTATTGGCTGGCTTACCTTCATCATTCATCTTCTTATTTTATGGCTTTTTCAGTTGCCTTCTATTGGTTTGTTGGTAATATGCTTTGCACCTTGGCCCAGAAGAACACTGTTTCAATTTGCTATATTTATATATAGTTAAATCATAATTAAACTTGAACTTGTGAAACACAGTGGAAATTCAGGAGGACTGTGGGTGATTTTCTGAGCATTTGGTAAAGAAAGTGAAATAAAAGGCTATTTCTAACCTCAGAACATACTAATGCATTTTACAATTAATAAATTAATTCTTAAGCAAAAAAGATCAGGTAGAACCTATAAATGGGAATGAACAGTCAACACTTTGGTTTGAGACAATTCATCTGGACTGATTGAAGGGATTAACCAGTATGAAAAGGTATAGGAAAGGACAGGACAAGACTGACAAGCAACAGGGTGGATCAGGTGAGGAAGGGTGACTGGAGATGGATTCAGGTCATGGAAGGTCAGGAAGTAGTGGCAGAGTCTAGGAGATGGTTCATGCAGACAATAAAGGGATGCAAATGATGAATTCTGATTAAACAAAATGCCGGTGGTGCCTGGAACCAAAAGGAGAGCTGCAGTTGATAGATGGGAATAGTGAGGAGGGAGAACCACCCAAGGAAGTAGGTGAGGGAGAGGAAAGAAGCTGGCCGATTGAAGGCAGTGGGTGTGGGGATGAGTGAAGGAGGACCTGGGTAGATCGGAAGCAGAGAGAAAGAGACTGAGAAAGAGCAAGTTTCCTGAAATTGGGGATTCGTGCTATCATGTTGTAGATGACACAGGTGGGGAATGAGGTCCAGTTCTTTTAGTTTGAGCATAGCAGTGGAGGACTTTGAGGACTGAGAGGTTGGTGTCAGAATGGAGAGTTGAATTAAAGTTACCTGAAACCTGGAGCTGCAGCTAGCTATGTCACATGGAGGATAGATGCTTGGAGATCTGTCACCTGGTGTGTATTTTGTACTTCTCAAATATGGTTACAGCTGAAATACCAAATTATCCAGAATCAGTATTAGGTTTAATATCACCCACATATGTCATGAAATTTGTTGTCTTTGTGGCAACAGTATAAAACAATATATACAGTAATAACAGGGCAAAGACTGAATTACAGTAAGTATATATAAAAATAGTGAAATTAAATAAATAAGTAGTACAAAAATAAAAATAAAAAAGTGAGGTAGTGTTCATGCGATCAATGTCCATTCAGAAATCGGATGGCAAGGGTAAAAAGCTGTTCCTGAATCCTTGAGCTTCTGTATATCCTTCCTGATGGTAGCAATGAGAACAAGGCATGACCTGAGTGGTGGGAGTCCTTAATGATGGACACCACCTTTTTGAGGCATCGCTCCTTGAAGATGTCCTGGATACTACAGAGGCTAGTGCTCATGCTGGAGATGATATATATAACCCCTGTACACCCTCTCGTCACATTCTGAAATTCTGCCAATGGTTGTGTCATCAGCAATTTTTTAGATGAAATTTGAGCTGTGCCTCGCGACACACTCATAGGTGTAGAGAAAGTAAAGCAGTGGGCTAAGCACACTTCCCTGAGGTGTGCCAGTGTTGATTGTCAGCAAGACCCAGTAAACAACTACCAAGAATTAATGATCTCGATAGTGGGATCATTATTGACCAAGGACACAGTTGCATTCCTAACACTAGAGATTCTGCAGATCCTAGAATTCCAGCACAACACACACAAGATGCTGGAGGAATTCAGCAGGTCAGACAGCATCTATGGAAATGAAAAAAATGTTGCTGTTTTGGGCAAAGAGCCTTCTTCAGGACTGGAAAGGAAGTGGGAAGAAGCCAGAATAATGTGGTGGGGGGGGGGGGGAGGGAAGGAGGAGTAGATAAAAGGTGATAGGTGAACACAGGTTGGTGGAGAAGGCGGGATGAAGTGAAAAACCAGGAGGTGATCAGTGGAAAAGGTAAATGACTGGAGAAGAAGGTATCTGGTAGGAGATGAGAGTGGAGAAAGAGAAGGAAAAAGGGCACCGGGGGAGGTGAAGAGAAGAGAAGAGGAGGTAAGAAGGTGTTCAGAGTGGGGAATTGAAGAAGAGGAGAAGGGGAAAGGGGAAATTATCGTGTTGGAGAAATCAATGATCCTGCCATCAGGTTGAGGATACCTATATGGAATATGAGGTATTGCTTCTCAAACTGAGAGTGGCCTCATCATGACAGACAGGAGGCTGTGGATTGACATTTTGGAATGGGAATGGGGATTGGAATCAAAATGTTTGGCCACGGGAAATCCTGCTTTCTGCAGATGGAACAAAGGCGCTCAACAAAATGGTTCCTCAATCTAGGTCTGGTCTCACCAATGGATAGGTGGCCACATCGGGAACACCAGATAGAGTAGACAAACCCAACAGATTTACCCTCAACCCACTGGACTGTTTGGGGCCCTGAATGGAGGTGAGGGAGGAGGTGGATGGGCAGGTGTAATACTTTTTCAGTTTGTAGGGATAAGTGTCAGAATGGAGGCTAGTGGGGAGTGGTGAATAGACAAAGGAATCACAGAGGGAGCGTTTCCTGTGGAAAACAAAGAGTGAATGTGCTTGCGAAGGCTGATGGGGTAGTAGGTGAGGACAAGAGGAACTCTGTCCCTGTTAAGACAGTGTGAGTGTAGATGTCTTGGAAACTGGGTGTTGTGGGTGAAAGCAGCATCAACAGTGGAGCAAAGGCAACCCAGTTCTTTGAAGAAGGAGACATCCCCGATGTCCAAGAAAGGAAAGTCTCATCCCATGAACAGATGCGGTGGAGACGAAGGAACTGAGAAAAGGTAACGGCATCTTTACAGGAAACTGAGTGGGAAGAGGTATGGTCAGGGTGGCCATGGGAGTTGATAGGCTTATAAAAGATATTGGTAAACAGTTTGTCTCCAGAAATGGAGGCAGAGTGATTGAGAAAGGGGAGGGGTGTGTCAGAAATGGACCCAGTGAATTTAAGGGCGGGGTGGAAGTTAGAGCCAAAATTGATGAAATTGAGGAGCTCAACATAGGTGCATGAGCATCGCTAATGCATTTATCAAAGTAGCGTAGAAAGAGTTGGGAAGCATTACCACAGAAGGCTTGGAATATGGACTGTTCCACATAGTCCACAAAAAGGCAGGCATAGCTGGGGTCTCTGTGGGTGCCTGCAGCTACACCTTGTTTGGAGAAAGTGGTGACTTAACGCATTGATTTTGATGGCATTAGCCTCTTTCTTACTGGCATGTTGTATCGCCCATGACTTTCACCTCTGCCACCGACTAGAACATATCCTTATGCACTTGCCCTTAGACAGTATTCAGCTTCACTTCAAAGGGCAGTGTCTCCAAATGTGCAGCTCTCTCTCTTTCCCTACCCTGTTGGCATCAGCCCGGATCAGCCTGGAATGGCCTGGAATTCGGAGCCTTTTCCCTTGAGACTAAAGTGCTGTCACACTAAGACACTGGATGTTAGGTCTGGGAGCTGTTCCTACCAATACATTTTGCACAGAATGCTCCAGTGCCAGTTCTGTTGCTTTGAGCAAAAATTTCCTAAAATAAATCCTGTTCTTTAAACACTTTTCCATTAATGTTTCACCCACTGTCCAGAGCTATTCAATGGAGGTGCTGGGTCACACAATGTAAAACCAGAACAAACGTGATTGAAGTAATTAAACTAATGAAAGGAAGAGATAAATTAGAAACTAACACATTCATTGATTCTGATCCAGAAGGTTAGAATGAGGAGGCATAATTTTTGAATTAGAAAACTACTGGCAAAGCAAGAATTAATAAGAAAATGAAACCTTTTCTCTCAAAGGTCAGGTGATTTATGGAATATATCAACACCCAGGGTTAATGAAGAATTGGTAGATGTATTTTAGGAAAAAAATTGGATGAATTTCTGAGGCAGGTTTAAAGCTTTCTCAAAAGGGCAGCATGAGCCAGAGATTATAATGAAAAAAGATAGGGATGAATGGGAGCCACAACAATCCAAAGATCTGGGATAGGAAAAGAGAACCTAGAATCTGTTTACAGCCCTCAACCTCTTGTCTTCATTTAATGTTTGTTGGTCTTTTATTCATTAAATCATGCATTGAAGTCAATTTTCCACCACATAAAGTACATGTGGCAAAATGTGTTCCACACCAGCTGGCTCACATCTGTACTTGAGAAAATGGGCGCAAGGTCCTCCTTCGCTGCCTCTTTTCAGCTGTTTCTTAATTTAAAGATTCCTTTAAATCAAACATTTATTCCAGTTGCCATTATCAGGCCAAAAATGCTTCAGAACACTCTTATCGATAAACTAGATGGTCCATGAACATACAATTTCTTAGCAATACTTTGCCCCATTGCATCAAAGAGTGGGAGGGAGTGGGCGATGCTAATCTTGTTAAAGAATTCTGAGCATATACAACACAGGCATCAGCTAAGGAAAACCGAGGCCCTTTGCAGTCTGTTTTTACAGTTTGAAACCATTTCATGAAACTTTACAAATTACTACCTAATTAATTTCATTTGTTAAAACCCAGTAGGAGGAGAACCAGACAAGAATACTGCTATTATCTACCCCACTCCAGGGTGAAGAAAACACTGGTATCACCAGCTTAGTTCAGGGGGACAGACTTGGCTTCCTGGTAGCTGTCCTATGTGAATGTTCAGGACTACAGGCTGTAAATTGTGTGTTGATGTTCCCCGCCCCTCCAGCGTGCAAGCACATAACCAATGCCGAGCACTGTTACGAGGGGTTTCTGCATTGCTGGCAATGATATCCTGCAGATGAGGTGTTAATCCAGGTCCTTCTTAGGTGGGAGAATAAGACTCCTTGCCATATTCAAAGAAGAGTGGAAAAGCTCCATGGCCAACTTTTATCCCTGAATTAACATTACTAAAACAGATGATCGGTTCATGTATCACATTTCTGTTTGTGCTTCCTTGCAGTACACACATTGGCACAGAATGTGTACAGGTTACAGAAGAAGACAGTTCAGTGAAAAACAAACAAAAGTATATGTTGCTGCCAGAAAAACAGGCATTCAGAGAAAAGTTAATTCTCCAAATATCCTAAGATCCATTTATGTTATCTGTTAACTCCAAAACACAAAACTAATTGAAAGGAAATATGGAGCCCAGAGAGTGTGCCTAGTTCATTTTTACTTTAGTGAGACATGCACATATGAAGCGGTGGTGTGATGAGATATATATAGATAGATAGATAGATGTATACAGAGTACACTACATACACATCCACAGCATAGTCAATTTTAAATTGTCCCATTCAGGCAGAAAGACTTAATTGCTGTGGAGGCTTTCTTACTCTCATAAGATAATGTCTTTCATGATAAATGGGATCACTCTACTTGGCAGGTGAGACTTGAAGCAATCTCAGATTGCTGAGATTCTCCGTGGTTGACTCTAGGCTACAGGAAATGCTGCTGACAGATCTGGCCACCTTTTTCCTCTAACAGTTGACTCCATTCTCCTCAACTGTTCAATGCATCATCTCCAGATGATATCAGATGCAATCTCCATTGTGTAGGAGAGTGGTCCAGTTCTGCCTTTAATCTTTCTGAGTACCCAAATTTGATCACCTCTGTACTCCCTCATCAGGACAGCTCATCCAGGAGTGAAACATTGAACCTCCTTGTTTGAGGAGGCTTCAATTTGTCTCAGCTTCTTGTCTTGCATACTCCTTTGGAGATTAAGATTGAGGAGATCCAAGCATGAACTCAGGACCAGCATGAATCCTGTGTCAGGTCATCTATTGGATGTACTGGCATTTGAAAGGTGCAACGTAATCTGCTGGATCTGCTAACCTATCCCAGGCAAAGCATCAAGCCAAGGTTTCCATTTTGCCAAGGCCTAGATGACAGGCATTTAGCTCCTCCAACACTTCAGCTCTCAGCTTAGATAGTACAAGTCTCAATCCTCACATAAGGCAACCTCTTCATGGCTGGGACAAATGGGGGAACTGGAGTTTCTGTTGCATTTTCCAGCCCCATTGAGACAGTGTGGAGTCCTTTCTGGTTTCCTATTGGACCAGCTCTGCCGTAATAAGGAGACATTCAATTTGCATTAGGGAGAATATGTCCTCTTTTGTAAATTCTTCAGGTATTTTCTTTCCAAGGATAAATGGAACAATTGATCAGTATTTCTATGATTATTTGTCCTCTTGAATTTGATCCTGTAATTGTATCTTCTAAAAATAGAGCCCATATTTACATTTGTGCTGCTGCATTCGTGAATTGAAAATGGACACAGTGGTTGAAGATCAGTAATGAGGGTAAACTCTCTCCCATGCAAGTACTGGTTGAAATGTTTTACAATGCAAACCCGACTCAAGGCCTCTTCATCAATCTGTGCATAGTTTTTCTCAGCAGTGGTCTGGGATCATGATGCAAAAGTTATGGGATGTTCACTTCCAGCAATCATAACATGTGACATGACTGCACCTATGACCTAAGGCCAGGCATCACAGGCAAACTTCACTGGACAAAGTGGATCATAGTGTGTGAGTACCATGTCCGACATCACCAGTTCCTTTGTCTTTTGGAAGGCCACCTCACTCTGCTTTGTCCACTGCCATTTCTTCCCGATCTGTTGTAATGAGTTCAAGGGTGGAGCACGATAGCCAGGTAGGACAGGAACTTGTTATAGTAATTGACTAAACCTAAAGAGGACCACAGCTGTGACATTTTCTTTTGCCTTGGGGCATCCAGCACTGTTTGAGTTTTCTCAGCACACTTGCGTAAAACTTGTGCATCAGTGGTGTAAGCACAATAAGTGATGCTTGGTTTAAAGAATACAAAGTTGGTGCATTGTGCTCTGAGCCCATAACCTTCTAATCTTTTTAACAGTGTCTCGAGATTTTGGAGCTGTCCTTTGTCATCCTCACCAGTAACAATGATGTCATCTAGGGAACACAGAATGTCTGGGCAACCTGAAAGTACCTGGTCCATAGCTTTCTGCCAGAGTGCAGGTGCAGCTGCTACTCCAAAAATAAGCCCATTGTAGTGATACCCTTTGTGAGTGTTTATGGTGAGAAACATTTCAGTCTTTTCTTCCATCTCCATCTGTAGGTAGGCCTCAGCTAAGTCCACTTTGCTGAAGTGTTTCCCTCTAGAAAGGTCTTCATCGATATCCTCTATCCTAAGCAGAGGATATTGATCTGTGTTCAGTACTGGGTTCATGCTGACCTTAAAATCACCACAGATCCAAACAGACCCATTCTTCTTGACTACTCGGACTACTGGCATTGCCCATGAGTTCCATTAAATCTTCTAAAGAGTTCCTCCAGTGATCTAGCTCATTGGCTATTATATCATCATTGGTGGTATAAGGAACCGGACAGGCTTTGTAAAACTTGGTTTGTCATTTTAAATAAACACTAATTTACCATAAGATAAGATAAGACCATAAGATATAGGAGCAGAATTAGGCCATTTGTTCCATCGAGTCTGCTCCTCTGTCTAATCATTGCTGATCCAATTTTCCTCTCAGCTCCAATCTCCTGCCTTCTCCTATTATCTCTTCAAGTCCTGACCAATCAAGAATCTATTAACCTCAGCCTTAAATATACATAAAGACCTGGCCTCCACAGCTGCCTGTGGCAAGGAATTCCACAGATTCAGCAGTCCCTGGCTGAATAAATTCCTCATCTCCGTTCTAAAAAGTTGCCCCTCTATTTTGAGGCTGTGTCCTCTGTTCTTAGACTCTCTAACCATCAGAAATTTCCTCTCCACATCCACTCTGTCAAGGCCTTTCACCATTTGATAGGCTTCAATGAGATCACCACTCATTCTTCTGAATTCCAGTGAGAACATGCCCGCAGCCATCAAATGCTCTTCATATGACAAACCATTTATTCCTGGCATTGATTTTGTGACCTCCTTTGAACCCTTTCCAGTTTCAGCACACCTATTCTCAAATAAGGGACCCAAAACTGCTCATAATAATTCAAGTGAGGACTCACCAGCACTTTATAAGGACTCAGCATTACATCCTTGCTTTTATAATCTAATCCTCTTGAAATTAATGCTTACATTGTATTTGCCTTTCAAATCAAAGACTAAACTTGCTAATGAACCTTTAGGGAATCCTTTACACTTAAGTTTTTGTTTTGCATTTTCTCCCTATTTAGAAAATAGTCAATGCTTTCATTTCTTCTACCAAGTTGCATGACCATACACTTCCCAACACTATATTCTATCTGCCACTTCTTTGGCCATTCTTCTAATCTGTATAAATCCTTCTGTAGCCTCTCTTCTTCCTCAAACCTACCTGCCCTTCCACTATCTTCATATCTTCATGCAAACTTTGCAACAAAGCCATCAATTCCATCATCCAAATCATTGACACATGATGTAAAAAGAATCGATCCCAACACAGACCCCGGAACACCACTAGTCACCGGCAGCCAATCAGGAAAGTTTCCCTTCATTCTCACTCTTCGCCTCCTGCCAATCAGCCACTGCTTTCTCCATGCTAGAATCTTTCCTGTAATACCATAGGCTTGTAGCTTGATAAGTAGCCTCATGTGCTGCACCTTGTCAAATCCTTCCAGAAGTCCAAATACACCATATCAACCAATTCTCCTTTGTCTATCCTGCTCATTATTTCTTCAAAGAATTCCAACAGATTTGTCAGGTAGGATTTGCCCTTGAGGAAACCATATTAACTACAGCTTATTTTATCATGTGCCACCAAGTACTCTGAGACCTCAACTTTAATAATTGACTCCAACATCTCTCCAACTACTGAGGTCAGACTAACTAGCCTATAGTTTCCTTTCTTCTGCCTCTCATCTTTCTTGAAGAGTCGAATGACATTTGCAATTTTCCAGTCTTCCAGAACCACTACAGAATCCAGTGATTCTTGAAAGATCATTACGAATGCCTCCACGATCTCCTCAGCCAACTGTTTCAGAACCCGGGGGTGTATACCTTCTGGTCTAGATGACTTATCCACCTTCAGACCTTTCAGTTTCCCAGGAACCTTCTCTCTAGTTATGGTAACTTCACATACTTTATGCCCCCTGATACCTGGAATTTCCACCATATTGCTAGTGCCTTCCACAGTGAAGAGTGATACAAAATACTATTTTGTTGTCCCCTATTACTACCTCTCCCACATTGTTATCCAGTGGACCAGCCACTCTCACTTCTCTTTTACACTTCATGTACTGTATATGAAGAAACTTTTGGTATCCTCTTTAATAGTATTGGCTGGCTTTCAATTTCATCTTCACATTAATGAGTTTTTAATTACCTTCTGTAAGTTTTTAAAGGCTTCCCAATCCTCCAACTTCCCATTAATTGTTGCTCTATTATATTCCTTCTCTTTGGCTTTGACTTCTGTTGTTTGCCATGGCTGTGCAATCTTTCCTTTAGAATATTTCTTCTTCTTTGGGATGTATATATCCTGTGCCTTCTGAATTGCTTCCAGAAATTCTAGCCATTGCTGCTCTGCCATCATCCCTGCCTGTACGTCTGTATTCTTTTCCGATCAATTCTGGCCAACACTTCTCTCATGCCTCCGTAATTCCCTTCACTCCACTCTAATACTGATGCATCTGACTTTCGCTTCTCCTTCTCAAATTTCAGGGTAAATTCATGCATATTACGATCTCTTTTTCCTAAAGGTTCTTTTACCTTAAGTCCTCTAATGAATTTTGGTTCATTGCACAACACTCAATCCAGAATAGCTGATCCTCCAGTGGGCTCAACCATTAGCTGCTCTAAAAAGTCATCTTGCAGGCACTCTAGAAATTCCCTCTCCTGTAATCCAGCACCAACCTGATTTTCCCAATCTACCTGCATATTAAAGTACCCCATGAGGATTGTAACATTGCTCTTTTGGCATGCATTTTCAAAATCTCCCATTGTAATTTGTAGGCCACATCTTTACTACTGTTTGGGGTCTGTATCTAACTTCCGTCAGGGTCTTTTTACCCTTGAAGTTCCTTAGCTCTATCCACAATAATTCAACACTTTCCAATCCTATGTCACCTCCTTCTACTAATTTGATTTCATTTCTTATCAACAGAGCAACACCGCCTCCTCTGCCTTCCTGCTTTTCAATACAGTGTGTATCCTTGGACACTAAGCTCCTAGCTATCACCTTTCAGCCATGATTCAGTGATGCCTACAACATCATACTTGCCATCTATAACTGAGTTGCAGGCTTATCTACCTTATTCTGTATATTGCACGCATTCAGATACAACATCTTCAATCCTGTATCTATCATTGAGACGTTTGAGTTTTCCAACGCCATCCTTGAATTTTGAATCCTTGAGTTTTCCATCCCCATCACCTCACCTCAACCGACAGGGCTAGGGATTCCCTTGTCCTCACCTACCTCTCTTCGATCCTTTGTATCCAACACATTATTGTCTGCAATTTCTGCCATCCCCAATGGGATTCCACCACCAGCCACTTCTTTCCCTCCACACCCCACTCCTCCTTCTCTGCTTTCCATGTAGATTACTCTCTCTGGAATTCAATTGTCCACTCATCCCTCTCTCCCACTGTCCCTACACCTCCTCCCTCAATACCATTCAGGACTGCGAACAGGTGAAGCAGTTCTCAATCTGAGAGTCTGTCAGAGTAATGCACATATTATATCCAATGCAGCCTGCTCTACATTGGTGGGGCCCGACACAGATTGGGAGAATTGTTTCATTAACCACCTTTGCTCCAGCTGCTACAATAGCCAGGATCTTTTGATGACCACCTAATTCATGTCCGTTTCCCATTCCTACACTGACCTTCTCCCCCGGCATGATAAGGTCAAATTCAGGTTGGAGGAGCACTCTTCGTATTCCTTCTTGGTAGTCCCTTTCATGACATCATGAACATTAATTCCTTTAACTCCTGGTTACCACCTCACCTCTGTTCCCCCACCACCCCCCCAGCTTGTTTTCCCTCACTCTGGTGGCCGTCTCCACCCCACTTCGCTGCCCTCATTGCCTGCCCATCACATCCCTCTGGTTTCCCACCTCTTTCCCTCTATTCCCTGGCTCACTGTGCTGTCCTATCAGATTACTTTTTCTTCAGCCCTTTTCCTCTTCAACCTATTTCCTCCTATCTTCTCACATCATTCCTCATCCCCACCCACCTCCTTTCCTCCTCACTCGGGCTCACCCTGCCTCCTGCCAGCTTGTACTCTCTCCACTCCCACCTTCTTATTATTCTGGCTTTTTCCCCCTGCCAAAACGTTTGCTGCTGATTCCACTCCACACATGTTGCCTGACCTGCTGAGTTCCCCCAGCAGTTTCTGTCTGTTCCTCACGATTCCAGCATTTGCAGAACCTCTTCCTACAGGGTAACTGATTACTGGAAACTTGTCCCTCGGGGATCTATGTGTCGTGACAGTGGTAAAATCTGAGGAGAATATTTAGGAATGTGAGGAGACTAAACCATAATTAGTATAAAAGAGGACTTGATGTTCTGCAGGGACTTCATTGGCTGAAGGACCTGTTTCTGTGATGTAGCACTCTAACCTAAGGTAACTAGTCGTGTGCCTGTTCAAATAACCCACACCATTGCAGTGGACCAGAAAATAATGTCAGAACATCAGAGGCAGGAGAGCAGCTTACAGATTGATAATATCCACTCTGACTTCAGTAACTAGCCTTCGGTTTTGAGTTCCAGCCACCAGCCACCAGCCTCCAGCACTGCAGATGCCAAGGAACAATGGGCTTCACACCAGAACAGCCCTCACTCCCTGACATGTAACGACCATTGGAAACAACAGTTGCTCTGTTCTCTTTCCAGATCACTGATGCACAACCTGTTAGTGTCCAAACAGTGAGTAACTGCTGATGCTGTGCCGATAGAGGGATAAAACACATTTACAGTGGGACTGAGTGCTCCCTCTGGAATAGTGAGTGCAGTCTGCTGCTGATGAATAGCCAGATGAAAAAAATATGCTGCTTCTGGTCTGGCCCAGCTCAGATTAAACACACACTGACACTGATCAGCTCACAGTGGAGGTTTATCAAATCTGGATTGCTTAGACTGCCTGTCGTTTATTTAATAGACTGGTTTTTTGAGAGGGTGATGTTTTTTTCTCTCTCTTCATCTTTTCTTTCCCTTTCTAAGACCGTTTCTGTAACAAGTTGCATTCCCCAATGGCTATGCTGTATTTTGTGGCTGTAAGCTCAGGATACCTGATGCTCTCCAATTCTTTGAAACAGCTCTTGATCAAAGATTGGGAGCTCTAGCCACTACAATGCAGATTTTCCCTGAAGAAAGGGATTGAATGTGTACTTCTTTGAACCTACCTTTGCAACTCTGCAAAAACAGTGCATGCATTGGTAGTCACTGGTGACTTAACAAAAATTAAACTGCTTGAAGAATGTAAGAACATAAGAAATAGGAGAAGTAGGCCATCTGGCCCATCGAGCCTGCTCCTCCATTCAATAAGATCATGGCTGATCTGACCATGGACTCATTTCCACCTACCTGTCTTTTCCCCATAATCCTTAATCCTGCTACTATGCAAAAAATCTATCCAACCTTGTCATAAATATAATTACTGAGGTAGTCTCCAGTGTTTCATTGGGTAGAGAGTTCCACAGATCTACCACTCTTTGGGAAAAGAAGTTCCCCTTCATCTCTATCTTAAATATACTCCCCCGAACTTTGAGGCGATGTTCCCTAGCTCTAGTTTCACCTATGAGTAGAAATAACTTTCCTGCCTCTATCTTATCTATCCCTTTCATAATTTTATATGTTTCTCTAAGATTTCCTCTCATTCTTCTGAGTTCCAGCGAGTACAGTCCCAGTTGACTCAATCTCTCCTTATAGTCTAACCCCTTCACCTCTGGAAGGGGTGAACCTCCACTGCACCGCCTCCAAAGCCAGAATATCCTTCCTCGAGTAAGTACTCCATTTGCAGCCTCACCAGCACCTCTAGCAATGAACTCCAACATTCTATTTGCCTTCTCGATAGCCTGCTGCACCTGCAAGCCAACCTTTTGCGATTCATGCACAATTGTATGTCAGGCAGCATCAGTTCAAGTCGAGACCCTTTATCTGAATGTGTACCTCTTGATCATCAGCGGTCTCATGTCACCAACTATCCTGAGTTCCACAGCAGGTTCGTACGAGACTTTAGTGCTCTCCTGCTTGAGGTGCAGAATATTGTATGAATGGCATTTCTGACAATTCCTTACACTCCTTCCTACCATACACCTCTTCTCCTTTAAAATAAGTTAAGCATTCACAAGACCAAAGTCTTTTGTTAAAACTGATATATTCAGTATGTATCACTGTGTAAATCTCTTGAAAAGGCTCTCCAGCTCATTGAGTTCTCATTGACCATCAACCATACACACAAATTCTATAGTAATTTCATGTGTTTATTGTCCCCACATTTCCAGCGAATTTCCCTGCTTCGGCCATTCACCACACACTAGGGGCCAACTTACAAAAGCTGATTAACCTATCAGTCCACACTGCTTTGAGATGTGGGAGGAAACCAGAGCACTTGGAGGAATCCCACATGGTGACACAGAGAACGCACAAGCTTTACATAATCTTTCAGTTTTCCAGAACACTGACAAGGTTTCCAACTCTTAACCATCTGAGCATATGGGTGAAGAGATTATTGCACAGACAAGTCCTTCACTGCTGAAGAAATCCTGATCTCCTTTCAGGTTTTCTCAATTGCTCATTGAGTTGTCTTACTGTGTGGGTTCAGAAGGTTCTGGACTTCTCATTGTTTGTTATTGAAAGCACATCTGTTAGTCCCATCATCCATAGCATATGGAAATCTGTCATGAATTATTTATCAGGAAATTAGACTGTGAATTACAAGCCTATATACCCTATACAGTAGACCTGAACATCAAGTCCCATATATTCTGATGTTTTTCACTCTAGTAACAATTTTGCTTTCACATACAGCCAAGATATTGCTGTTTGCTAAGTCCTCCAACATCTACTTGTCTAAATGGAGCCATGACTGAGATACCATACACACACTGTTAAACATAGAAGTTCCTAAAGCAATCAAGGTGTTCTACTACTGCAGTAGCTGACAGCTTCTTCCCCTCTGCCATCAAATTTCTGAACCCATGAGTACCATCTCATTATTTGTCTACTGTATTTATTTATTCTTTGTAAATTTAACTTATTCCCAGGTTTGAAATGTTTTATATTAAAGGGCATGTGTTTAAGGTGACAAGTGGTAAATTCAAAGGAGATGCCCTGTTCTTTTTGTTACACAGAGGGTGCTGGGCAGCTTGAATGCATTGCCAGGGATGGTAGCGGGGGTGTTCCTAAGCACATGAATCAGTAGAGAACAGAGGGAAATGGACTATGTTCAGTCAGAAGGGGTTAAGTGTCATTTACTTAATTAGTCCAGTACAATATTGTAGGCCCAAGGGCCTGTGCCTGTGCTGTACTGTTCTATGTTCTTATAACATTAAAGTTATGGAGAACGTGCAGTGGAGGTAAATACTGCAAAGGCCATGGTAAGGTTGATTGGGAGAACAAGAACCTATCTTTATTGCATAAGAAATCTATTCAAGAGTCTTATAATGAATAGATCTGTTGAAGCCATCTTGCAAAGTCACCATGCTTGGAGGGAGAGGCCAGCATAATAGGAGCCATGCATTGAGTCTAGGTGTAACCGATGTGGGCACATCAAAAGTTGAGCTCCTGGGCAGGGGGCGAAGCTAGTTAGATTATGCACATAGTTTCATTTTAGCTAGTTATCAACTGTGAAAATTTTCTGCATATTGCTCTTGATCATTTACTGTCCTTAGGCCTTGAGAGAAAGCACTAACTGCTTAATAATAACACTGAAAAGGGTGGCATGAGGGATTTCTGCCAGTGTGTTCAATTCTTTAGATTGCATCCAATATGATATGATAGTTTTTGAATTGATGTATTTTTAATTATTCTTTTTTATCGCAATAAAATAACTGTAATGCATTCATTTGAACAGGAGAACCATTGCTGTAAACTGTTGTGGTTCAGTTGCAGACTAAGTAATGTGCATCAATTTGGCAGGCAATAAAAAATTCACCAGACTGTGCCCTAAAAAACATTTATAGTAACTCACGGATTAATGAAGAAAAAAAAAGCATAAATAATGCAGAGTTTTAAAGTGTAGATGATGTGCTGAGGGAATCCAGTTATTTTGGCTTACACCAAACATTTGGCTTATTTTGAGGTACTAGCTTGTGAGTGATGTATTAAGAAGGAGATTGCTTGTCAGAGCCAACTGTGGCGAGTTGGGAAAAGAATGGGGGCAAAGGCTAACAATGCTTGCTTGTCAACAATGAACACATTCTTAAGTTATCGACAGTGAAAGTTAATACCTTGTCAAAACACGCTTTTCAAACCGATGCAACAGAACAGCTTAAATAAATCCATGGTCCCATCTTCCCCTTTGCTTAGTTTTAAAAGATTCCAAGCTCCTGTTCAGAGCTGAGCACTGATGTTCTCCCCAGAGTCCTGATCAATAACTATCCCTCAAGTCGCCACATTGAGTCAGATTATCTGGTCATTCCATTTTTGTTAATGGCAACATCAATCCTTCAGTATTTTTTATTCAATCATTTTTCAGGATCTGGACATAATAGACAAGTCCATTAATGACAACCCCAATATCCCCTGGGTACCTGGTGGTGAGCTGCTTTCTTCAGTTGTCACAGAGGCATTCCGATGAAAGGGCTCCCACAGTGCAAATACGTTTCAGAATTTAGCCCCCATAACAATGAAGGGCTGGATTATTTCTGAATCAGATGGTGTATGTGTTATGTTTTGTAACTCCAGAAACTAATCGAAAGAAAGAAATGAGCTGGGAAAACGTGTCTACTTAGTTTTTTACCTTCCTTTTCTTTAGTGAAATGATGTATCCCATTCACATACTTCTACCTACAACCCATAATGAATTATGCAACAACAGCAAATGCTTAATCAAACAGCACATTTACAACATTACTCAAATATTACACTACTCCCTGCTTAGCTATAAACTTCAATTCAATATAGAATGTATCTCAACTCAAGTACATAATGTTGAGATATATATCCCTCCAGGTAACACCAGACAGCATCGATGGTTTGAGATCAGGGCTCTGTGGAGTCCACACCATCTGTTGCTGAACTCCTTGTTCTTTTTTTCGCTGAAGATAGTTCTTTATGACATTGTCCTGCTACAGAATGAACTTAGGACTGATCAGATGTTCCCCTGACGGTACTGCATGGTGAATGAGAATCTGTCTGTACTTCTCAGCAATTAGGATTCGATTAACACCAGCCAATTCCTTTTTCAGAAATGCAGTCCCAAACCTGCAGGCATCTCCACTGTGCTTCACTGTCAGCTGCAGACATTCGCCTATGTAGTGGCCTCCAGCTCTTCAATAGCCAATACCTCCAATTTAAGCCAAAAAATGTCAAATTTTCCCTCATCAGTACTCCAGCACAGGTAAGTCCAGCATATGGTTTTGTATCCAGTTTGGAGAAATGACTTTTTGGCAGCAACTCTTCTGTGAAGACCACTTCTGACAAGCCTTCTCCAGACTATAGAGTGGTGTACTTGGGTTCCAGTGGTTTCTGTGAGTTCAGAGCTGACAGCAGTGCTGGGCTCTAAGTTTAGAAGGAAAGGAGGTTTGTCGTATCTCGTCTGATGCACTTAGTTTCATTGGCCGACCACTGTATTTCTGGTCCTCTATCTTGTCCACAACCTGTCCACTTCTTCACATTTTCTCAGAAGAGCTTGAGCATGTTGTTTATGAAAGGTGGCCATCTCACCAGCAAGTCCTGTGGCCACTTGTGGAGCCAGCAATGAGCCAAGTTTCCATACAAGCCTGGTGAGGGGGCTGCATGTACAGACATATCCTATATAATACAACTACTATATAGACATCCACAGCATTGGAAATTATAAATTGTCCCATTCAGGGCCAAAGATATAGTCATTGTAGAGGATTTCTAACTCTTGTGGGATAACATCGTTCTTGACCAAGGTTGTCACTCGGGTTGGCAGGAGAGTCTTGTGGCTGTTAAACAATCTCAGGTTCTGGGTCCTCCTCCATGGTGGTTGTAGGACTGCAGGAAGTGGTTCTGACAACTCTGGTCACCTTTATCCTCTAGCAATTGACTCTGCTCTCCTTAACTGATTGATATTCCTTCTGCAGATGTTATCAGATGCAATCTCCTCTGTGTAGGAGAGTGGTGCAGTTTGTCTTCAATATTTCCAATCACCCATTTTTGACAACCTCTGTAGTCCTTCACCAGGTTTGCTTGCCCAGGAGTAAGACATTGAATTTCCTTATTTGAGGAGCATTCAATTTATCTCAGCCATTTGTCCTGCATATTCCTTCTAAGATTGGATTTGAGGGGACCGAAGTATGAGTTGTTGGTTATGAAATGTGCTGCATTGCAATATGTAAGGAGGAAATTGGTGAGCTTCTGATTCAGTGCCAGTGTGGTGTGTTCTGCTGGCATTGCTTGTTTAGACTCTGACCAAGCCAGTTGTAGCTGAGTGATATGGTATAGATATATATCTTAATCCATTCATTTTCAGGAATAATTGAAACTGTTCCATAATAAACTGTGGTCCACTGTCACTGACTAGGTGTTCTGGAACTCCAGTCCTTGAGGAGAGGCTTCTCAACACATCAGCAGTGTCCGAGGCTGTACTGGAGGCTATTGGGAACACTTCTGGCCACTTTTTTAGCTGCATCCACTACTATGAAGAAAGGGAAAACCCATAGGAATCATCTGCCAGGGCAATATGGCCATTCCCAGGGATGGAGAGGTGTGCTGGATGTGCTGGTATACTGAGAAACGCATGGCAAAGTGTGCGATATATTCCAGGTCACCAGACAAAGCTTCAAGACAATGCTTTCATTTTGAACACACCTATATGACTGCCATGTACTGTAGTTCCTCTAACGCTTTAGATTTTGCCTTGGATAGTACAAAAACTCTCAATCCACACACGAGGCAACCCCTGTCAAGGGCAAGTTCATCCCAAAATGGGGAGACTGGAATTTCTGTATTATATTCCAGCCATTTTGGGTTATTATATAGTCCTGAGACAGCATGAGGTCACTTCTAGTTTCCCTTTCGATCTTTGATTTGCATTAGGGAGAATACAAAAGCCCAATGCATCTGTAGTTGTGAACTTCCCATAATTCAGGACATTTACAAAGACAGATGTGAGAAAAGGACCCGCGTCACCCCAACTCCAATCTATTCCAGCTGTTACCATCCAGGAAATGGTACCGCAGCATAAAAGCCAGGACCAACAGGCTCCGGGACAGCTTCTTCCACCAGGCCATCAGACTGATTAACTCACGCTGATCTGAGTGTATTTCTATGTTACATTGACTGTTCTATTTATTATAAATTACTATGATTGCACATCGCACATTTAGATGGAGACATAACATAAAGATTTTTACTCTTGTATGTGAAGGACGTAAGAAATATAAGTCAATTCAATACATCAAGAAGAGTGTCCATTTTTGTAAATTTTTCAGGTTATTTCCTTTTCCAAGGACAAACAGGACATCCATCAGTATTTCCATGATTAGTTGTCCTCTTAAATTTGAACTTGTGTGTCCTCCAAAACCCTGAGCTCATCTCTACATTTGTGCTGATGTTCTTACTGATCACCCTTCCATCGGTGAAAACGGACACCAGTGGTTGATGAGGGTAAACTTGCTCCCACGCAGGTACTGGGTGAAATACTCCAAACTAGACTCAAAGCCTCTCTGTTAATCTAAATGTAATTTTTCGCTACAGTGGTAAGGGAATGAGATGCAAAGCTATAGGGTGTTCACTTCCATCTCTCATAACATGTGACATGTCTGCACCCATACCATAAAAAGAGATGTCACAGGCAAGCTTCACTGTAGATCATAATGTGTGAGTACAGTGTCTGATGTCCCCATTTCCTTTGTATTTTGGAAAGCCTCCTCGCACTGCTTTGTCTATTGCCATTTGCTCACTATGTAATAGTAATGAGTTCAAGGGGAAGAGCACATTAGCCAGGTTCAGCAGGAACCTGTTATAGTAATTGACAAAGCCTAAAAGGACCACAACTGTGCCATGTACTTTGACCTTTGACCAGTACTGCTTGAATTTCCTCAGCAAACTTGTATATAGTTTGTGTATCGATGGTGTGACCACAGTAGGTGAGGCTTAGTGTCAAGAATGCACACATTTTGTGTTGTGCTCTGAGCCCATAATCTTCTAATCTTTTTAAGACTGTCATGAGACCTTGAAGCTGTCCTTTGTCATCCTCACCAGTAACAATGATGTTTATCTAATACTGAGAGCCTGGGCAACTTTGCAGTAATTGGTCCATAGCTTTCTGCCAGAGTGCAGGTGCAGATACTACTCCAGAAATAAGCCGGTTATAGTGATAAAGCCCTTTGTGACTGTTCATAGTGAGAAATACTTTGGACTTTTCTTCCATCTCCATCTATAGGTATGTCTCAGCTAAGTCTGCTTTGCTGCAGTGTTACCCTCCACAGAAGTTTGCAAAGCTACCCTCTATCCCGCGCAGAGGGTGTTGATATCGCCAGCCACTTCTGCTTTTTTGAAAAACTTATTATTACTGTCAGATGGTGCTCACTGTTTTGAATCTGTGAATTTCAAATTTCCTTGTGAATTTTCTGCCTATTTTAAACTCGACCATCTCACTCCCCATCTACGTGCTTCTCTTTTTTGTTAACTCAAATGTCTTGTTGTGCTTCAACATGTAGTAAAACTTGCTCATTGTCACTGTTCTGTTTTGTAATTCTGGAAACTAATCAAAAGAAAAATATGGAGTCATATTTACTTAGTTTCTTACTTTGTTTTCTTTAGTGAGGTGCACACATATAACATGCTGGCATAATAAAGTATGCCATTCACGCAATCTTACATATAACCTGTAATGGATTATGTAAACAACAAAGGTTACTTAATCAAATAATATATTTACAATATTATTCAAATATTTCTGAAATATTAAATACCCTACAGTATGATTTCAGAGGAAACTGCAGAAGGTGGTGTTCCCATATACCCAAAGCCCCCTTAGTCTTCCTCCTGGTAAAGATCACAGATCTGGAAGGAGTTATTTGAGTAACCTAGGTAAGTAACTGAAATGTTTTCTATAAACAGTACACACTGTAGCCTCTGGGTGCCAGTGGTGGAGGGGAGGTACCTTTAGAGTGGTAGATGGGTTACCAATCAAATGTGCTGCTTTATGCTGTATGGTGTTGAACTCCTTCTGTATTATGGGAGTTGAACTCACCAGGCAAGTGAAGAGTCTTGACTTGCGATTTGAGGATATCAGGAAACAAGCTATTCACCATGGTGATGCCCAGCACCTGATCTGTTCTTGCCACTACAAAGCTGATCGAGTTACAAAACATCAATGGAGATGGATTATGAAGAATCCTTCTCAAATTTGGTTTCTTATTAGGTATTTATTCTATATATGCTGCCCGGGGATATGACCAGTAACTATAACCAATGAATCCCGCATACACTAAGAGGTCACTTTGTTAGATGCACCTGTACAGTCGCTTGTTAACGCAAATAACTATTCAGCAACTCAATGTATAAAAGCATACAGACATGGTCAAGAGGTTCAGTCGTTTTTTCAGACCGAAGATCAGAATGAGGAAGAAATGTGATGCAAGTGATTTTGACTGGGAAATGATTGTAGGTGCTAGACGGGGTGGTCTCAGTATCTCAGAAACTGCAGATTTTCAGGGATTTTTATGCACTACAGTATCTAGAGTTCACAGCGAAAGATGCAAAAAACAAACAAAAAATATCCACTAAGTGGCAGTTCTGTGGGTTAGTTCATGAGAGAGGTTAAAGGAGAATGGCCAGACTGATTCAAGCTGACAAGAAGGCAATAGCAGCTCAGATAACCATGTGTTACAACAATGTTGTGTAGAAGAGCATCTCTGAATACACAACACATCAAACCTCACAGTGGATGGGCTACAGCAGACAGAAGACTGTGAATATACATTCAGGGACCAGGACGTACCTAATAAAGTTGCCACTGAGTGTAGACCCATTTCCAGGACAAACTGGAGTCAAACAAGTCTGTGATACTATATGTAATGCCCTGGTTAATAATTTTATTTTACTAAAATGTATTATTATTTTAATAAGTTTTATTTTATTCCTACTGCTATGCTATTAGGTGTTTTATTTCAGCAGGTTCTCTGTAAGCACTGTGTGTTCTGTTAACTAAACCTCATAGTCTAGTATGTATTTCAGCTTCTGCTAAGACAAGGAACCATTTGTTCAGCTTAGGAATGTTGTGTCAGCTGATCGGGGTTGTTTTGGTAACATTCTGTCGAGTGGGATCCCATGAAGCATTCGAGGAAGCAGGACAAGATCAGATTTCTGGGGGACAGTGGGACGGTTTTGGGTTCTTTTGTCGGCAGGGTTTGGAATACGATGGTGATGCGGAGAAGAGCACAAGGGAAGGTGCCCACAGAACTTCACCCGAAGTAAGAAGTGCTTTATGCTTCACCATTGTAAGAAGTGCTTTATGCAGATGAATGGTTTCAAAGAGGAAATGCCAGTACTTCTGAGTTAGCCAATTTCGTTCATAATGGTCTTCAAGGAAAGTTTGAACGATGGCTGTTGTTCTCCATGCAGGATGTGGGTTCAGCGTAAGAATCATCAGAGTGAAGCACCTGACTACTCCAGAAACAAGCTCCTGTAGCGGTGTGCTACACACAGCGCTGAAATAACGACACAGAGTCGGTGAGCTGCAGTTGTAAAGAGATTTATTCAAACTTCGCGGCCTCGCTTTAAAGCCTTCCTGATCCCGCCCTCCCTGGGTGGGAATGCTGTAGTGGGCGCATACTCACGTCCTGTCCCACGCGCGGGCTTTTCCCCTTGCTGGTGAAGCAGGCTTGGCGCCCTCTTTGGGACCAGCCTCAATGCCAGCGCGCGCCACTTTGTGAGCCCGTTTGAGTGCGCTGGGAAGTGGGTCGCCACACTCCAACATTTATGTGCACCTTTAGACTGGTTTAACTGTAATGGGCCCTTTTCCCTTTCTTTTTCTATTCATTATTTATTAAAGTTGAAATATCTGTAATTGTACTTCCACTTTAATGTTAATTAGTCTGTTACTTCCTGGCAAATGATAATATTTACATAGCATTCACCACAATTTTCATTCCCTCAATGGAATATTCCAACTTTCTAATTTGGTTGAACCCAAATCATGCCAATTCTAGATGTGTGTTGCTGTTTGAAGGTGGCTTTCTTACCGTTACCCGCGCAATACTGAGTCACATGACAGTTAGCCAGTAGGCTAATGAGCCTAGTTTGTTATGAGCCTTGGTGAGAGGGTTACATGTACAAACACAATTCTTGATCTCCCTTACCACAATATTGCATCTCACCTTCCACAAGGGCCTAGTGGAATATTAGTCAGTAGGATGAATAAGTGACTGTTCATATTTCACCTTCATCACGCAACAACCAAGAAAACCTCAACTTTAGTTGCTGTATTCTAGTGTATAGATGATTAGCCTTTCACTGAACGTTGGAATACAAACAAACTCTGCCAATATAGCCTTGCCAGAGAATACCATCCCTCAATAATCAGGATCCATGCAAGACAGTGGAAAATAAAGATCACTATTAATATCTCAGAGTGATGCTCTGTGAAGGCAGAGATTAATTGTAAGATTCTCTGCTGGCTCCAGAGAGCAAGCACAGCCTTTGTTCAACTCAGTAAAAGAAGTCTGAAGATCAAGACCTCCAAACACGCAGGAAGTTCATGGACTACAGAGCCACAGAGGTTGTCCCACCTACCCATTTCCCATCATTCACTCCCATCAGCTGTATGGTTCGGCTTCAACAGACATCTACAAGCTCAGGGAAGGTGCCACTGTCTCCATCGCTGTAAGATCATCAAATCATTGGCAAACCAACATCATCATTCTCCCTCAGCTCAACGCCTCCAATAATGGCCACCTCCACCAGCTAGTCATTTCATTTGCATGCACAACACCAGACTTCCAACACATACACCTTACCCCAAGCTCCAGCACAGTAGGAAGCTTTTGGGAGCATGAAGAAAGTGCTTCAAGACTGTTCTCATAGTCTAAAAAACTGTAACATCTCCTTGAGAATTCCTGGCCTTTGACTAGCTAAAATAGAGAAGGAGCATTCATAAGGCTTTGAGTGCCTTGAATCTTCATGACAAGAACACACAAGGGGTGTGTGCTAACATTCAAAGGAGGACACAACATCCCAAATGACCCACGTATCTGCTCATTTGAGGCAGTTTGCTGACTTGACATAGGGCTCTACAGTTACCTCAGAGATCGAGTGAAAAAAAGTCATCTTCAACTGTGAAAGAAAAGAAAGAAACAGAAGGAGGAAAAAGGCAGAAGGAGGGGAGAGCAGGGAAGAACAAAAGAGCTTAAACAATGGGTATCCGTTAGTAAGTACTGTATATGAATATAAAATTCCTCTTGCTACAAACAAAATGGAGTGAATGTATAAGTCATGTAAGCAAGACCGCAGGGTCCATGAATACCATGTTGATTCCTCATCTAAAAGTTCCTAAGAGGTCCTATGAGGTACAAGCATGACAAGAATCTCAATGCAAGTAATTGGGAAACGGGTACTTTTACATCAAAATTGCAAATGAATCAGAATCAGGTTTAATATCACTAGCATATGTCATGAAGTTTGTTCATATATGGCAGCAGTACAATGTAATACATAATAATAAAACCAAATTACAATAAAAAACTAGTGTGGTAGTGTTGATAGGTTCTATGTCCATTCAGAAGTCTGATTACAGAGGCAAACAAGCTGTTCCTTAATCATTGAGTGTGTGGGTTCAAGGTCCTGTATCTCATGGTAGCAATGAGGAGTGGGCATGTCCTGGGTGATGGAGCGCTTAATGATAGATGCCGCCTTTTTGAGGCACTGTTCCTTGAAGATGTCATGGTTGCTGGGGAGGCTAGTGTCTATGATGGAACTGACTGGATTTACAACTTACTGCAGCTTATTGCAATCCTGTGCAGTGACCCCTCCATACCAGATGGTGATGCAGCCAGTTAGAATGCTCTCCGTGGTACATCTGTAGAAATTTGCAAGTGGTTTTGGTGATACACCAAATCTCCTCAAACTCCTAATGAAATATAGAAGCTGTTGTGCCTTCTTTGTAACTGCATCGATCATGTTGTTTCCAGGATAGATCCTCAGAGATGTTGCCATCCAGGAATTTGAAAATACACACTCTTTAAATATCACGAGCCTTTGTATTTATAAGAAAGGACTGGAAATCCAAGTATGCTCCGATGTACTGACTAAAATGATCAAGTAGCATCATTGTATGCTAGGTTGACAATAACACGGTATCTGAAATCAAGGATGGTTGGTGCAGAGGACTGTTAGTTGCAGGCCTGGGATCAGCTGCCTGGGGTAATTTTTACAATGAGGTAAGTGAACAAGATACTGGGAAGATTTAAGATCAGTGATTAGGGATGGGAGATTCATAAGGGTCGCAGAAATTAGATGGGCATGGATAGATTAGAAAGTTAGAACTGGGGCAAATGGAAGCTTTGGAGTGGAGTTTGGGGATAGGATCAAAGGTAGGTACTGAGGAAGAACATAGAGATGG
The DNA here is from genome assembly GCF_030144855.1 of Hypanus sabinus. NCBI lineage: Eukaryota > Metazoa > Chordata > Chondrichthyes > Myliobatiformes > Dasyatidae > Hypanus > Hypanus sabinus. Next base: position 48,472,837 of record NC_082728.1, read on the forward strand.
TTACCTATGGTATATAGAGTAGCTTGAAAGATCAACGACAAGTATTAAGTAGTGAGATCCAGATCAGCTACAGCACAGTGAAACCTCATTGGCTTGATGTCCCCCTCACTGTCCTAAAAGGAGACTTTGATGGGCAGAAACCTCTTTAGACATGAAGTGTCGGAAGTGCCTAGTTAGATCTAGAGTAATATATATCGTACATTACTCTGTAGATCGTCATTGAAGGTGCCTGCTCAGTCATGTACGGAAATAGACTAACTTCTAGTCAAAACTACATCAGGTAAACAAAACTACCTCAGATTCCAATGAATTGAGCATCAGGAGGGACAAGATCAGGCAAGTGCTGGAGATGCTGGGCAGAGTTGGGGGTAGGGGGAAATCGCAAAATCAGAAGAGAAGAGGCAGGGGAGGCTGGCCTCATGATTCAGGTGACCAGACCTGCAGCAGTTTAGTGCAATGATTAGGAAGTGGGATGCACATTAAGGAAGTTGGGACACCAGGGGTGTCAGGTGGGGCCATTCAGTGTGCCTGAGGCAACTGTTTAGGTGAAATTGTTGCAGATTTATTCAGGTTCCACTGGTCGTGAAACCATACAGACATAAAATCCAGAAGCTTACAGGTCAGTTTGGACTTTGGCTTATTGTCCAAGCGGACTATTAAGCTCCCATCTCCAGCCCTCCATTTTTATTCACCTCACATTTCCATCAAAGCAACCCTTTCCACCAATTTAACCACTCACTTACACACAAGGCAGTTTACTAAACCAATTAATTGACCAACCCGCACATCTTTGGATGTGAAAGGAAACCTGACACCCAGAGGGAATCAGGTGTTCACAGGAAGAACGGTCAGACTCCACAGAGCCAGCTCCTGAGATTAGCGGAGCTGAGAGGCACCTCAGCACTCAGACGGCCTTGTTAGATGGGTGGCTCATCAAAGATGAAAATGTGGTCCAATTTCTCCAAAAGTGCATTCCAGGGGGAATGATGGTATTATAAGCCTCCCTGTTGCAGAACCCATGTTGGGGTTTCAATAGTGATTTGCACATGGAAGTGGTCAGTCCAATTTCACAAATGGTACGATTTAACTCAGAAAATACTGCAAGTGTGATATTGTGATTTACTTCAGATTAAATCATTCAAAGCCAAAATGTTTTCAGCAACGCTACTTTAAAAAAAACTAAAATTAAATTATTCCATTTAAGTAGTCCGTTGTGTAGAATATGACATGAGATATTAGCCATTGTTGAGATGCTTTGACAACAACAGTGGCACATCCCTTTATAACCCCTCACCATAATGAGCCAGGAAAGGAAATGAGACTCTTATTGATTCAACTGACTGACCATGGACAAAGCCCCTCCTAAACCCCCGAGGAAGCAGCTCTGGGGACTACATATAAGCAAGGGTCATCGGTTCTAGGCTATTTCCACCTGTCACTTACTTGTGGGAGGGTTCCTTTTCATAATGAGACATATCTCACTGACCTAGAAAAGCAATGCAGCTTCCTTCTCTAAATAATCAGAATAAAAAACATTAAATGTATCTAACAAAGTGCTGTTTTTCATTCATGTAGCACTCGATGAGAAATGGATTACATTTAAATATTGGTGTATCAAATCTGAATACTTTTTCCTGTCCTGGGAATGTTTAATAAATCCTCAGGTTTGATATTGCTTCCTGTATGGTCTCTCCTCCATTCTATCACTGTAATTTTCTTTGGCTCTGAATTTGCATAATCTTCATTTAACCCCACTTCACAAAGTTAGAATTTTTATCCAAATTCTGCTTACCTCAACTCCTCTTCCCTTATATTTGAAGTAGTAAAAAGTATGTCCTGACTCTTTCCTTCAAACATTTTGAACACTGAACATTTTTAGTTGTTTAAATTCATTCAATAATCCCCTGATTGTTACACATCTCAGGAATATCTGGAAGTGCATTACAAGGCAGAAATCCCTATCAAATTCTGACAAAGTGGGAGAGCAGAGTTTGAATAGCCTCCATTGAATCCCAGATTGAAATTACTGGTTCACATCCTTATACTGTCTTTTAATTAGCCCGAGGGTTAGATATGTTATATATTAAGGATGCAAATAAAACATGCAGTGGGAGATGGTGTCTGCCAACTCATTCTGTTTTATGTTGACAGCACCTTGAAAATATCATCTGCAACACGGTCATCCTAAACTTCCTGATAAATATCAGCGCATGGCCAGTTTAAAAAAAAAGCTGGTAGTTATTGATCACAGGTTGCATCTTGAAGGTGCATCATTGTATGATCTATATTGTTTCCAATCACTGCTTAATCCACCATATTATTCCAACACATGCTTAATTTTGGGGGCCATCTTACATTTATTTTATTAATAAAAGTCAAAGCAAGGAATACTAAGGTTTTGACTCTGACTCTTCACTTCACCTATCACCCAGCTATTCTCTTTCCCATTCCCTCCCACCGTTTTATTCTGGCATCATTCCCTTTCCTTATCAGTCCTGAAGAAGGGTCTTAGCCTGAAACATTAACTGTTTATTCAGTAAGATCGAGGCTGTATGATCTGCTGAGTTCCTCCAGCATTTTGTTTGTGTTGATATTGGTTAGGATCTTGCTTTCCCGTCTTTTGTAGGAACTTCATTCACAATCTGCAGCTTATAACACTCTGGTTAGACCATTCTTGGAGCATTGTCCTCAGCTCTTATCACCTCATTATAGGAAGGATGTAGAAGCTTTAGAGAGGGTGCAGAGGAGATTTACAAGGATGCTTCCAGGGTAAGAATCTTATGAGGAAAGAACTAGGGCTTTTCTCTTTGAAGTGAATTGAATTGAATTGACTTTATTACTTACACCTTTCATATACATGAGGAGTAAAAATCTTTGTTATATCTCCAAGTAAAAGTGCAATGTGCAATTTATAATAAATAGTATGCACAACAGGACAGTAACAAGATGGTTAAATACAAACAGTCACTATAACATAGAAATACAGTTGTGTCAGCATGAATTAATCAGTCTGATGGCCTGGTGGAAGAAGCTGTCCCGGAGCCTGTTGGTCCTGGCTTTTATGCTGCGGTACCACTTCCTGGATGGTGGCACCTGGAACCGTTTGTGGTTGGGGTGACTCGGGTCGCCAATGAACCTTTGAAGATTAAAGGTGGCGTGATAGTGGTGTATAAGATGTTAAAAGGCATAGGCAGAATAGGCAGCAGTGTCTTCTTTCCAGGGAAGGAACGTCTAATAGAAGAGGGTATAATTTTAAGCTGATTGGAAGCACATATAGGCAGGATGGCAGAGGTCAGTTTTTTGACACAGAGAGGTGCATGTAATGTGCTGTCAGGGATGATGACAAAGGCAGATACATAAGGCACATTTAAGAGACTGCTGGACTGGCAGACAGATGAAAGATAAATGGAAGGCTATGTGGGAGGGAAGGGTTAAATTGATCTTGGAGTGAGTCAAAGAGTCAGCACAACATTGAGGGCTGAAGGGCCTATACTGTGCTGTGCCATTCTATGTTCTATAACTTTTTTAAGCCTATAAGAAGAAAGAATGTATCTGAATGATATGATCCAGATATTCAGCTGACGGAGAATCTAACCTGGTCATTCAACACCAGCTCCATAGCCAAGAAAGCCCAGCAGCATCTCTACTTTTTGCGAAGGCTGAGGAAAGTCCATCTCCCACCCCCCATCCTCATCACATTCTACAGGGGTTGTATTGAGGGCATCCTGAGCAACTGTATAACTGCCTGGTTCAGAAATTGTACCATCTCGGATTGCAAGACCCTGCAGCGGATAGTGAGGTCAGATGAGAAGATCATCGGGGTCTCTCTTCCTGCCATCACAGACATTTACACTACACGCTGCATCCGCAAAGGAAACAGCATTATGAAGGACCCCTGCACCCCTCATACAATCTCTTCTCCCTCCTGCCGTCTGGGAAAAGGCTCCGAAGAATTTGGGCTCTCACGACCAGACTATGTAACAGTTTCTTCCCCCAAGCTATCAGACTCCTCAATGCCTGAAGCCTGAACTGACATGTTGCCCTACTGTCCTGTTTATTATTTATTGTAATGCCTGCCTGCAGTCCAGTGTAGGTCTGTAGTCTAGTGTAGCTTTCTCTGTTTTTTTTATTACATAGTTCAGTCTAGTTTTTTGTACTGTGTCATGTAAAACCATGGTCCTGAAAAACATTGTCTCATTTTTATTATGCACTGTCCCAGCAGTTATGGTCGAAATAACAATAAAAGTTGACTTGACTTGACTTGACTTAATCTCCATTACAGTGGTACAAAATTTAAGTATGTGGAATGAAGTAAAATCTGCAACAGGGAGGATTTCCCACTGGCAAACCATTTTAATTCTACTTCCTATTCCCATTCTGACATGTTAGTCTAAGGCCTCCTCTGCTAAGAGATGAGGCCATACTCAAGTTGGAGGAGTAACATGTCATATTTCATCTGGGTAGACTCCAACCTGATGGCAAGTACATTGATTTTGTTAATTTCCAGTAATTCCACCCCCACCTCCCTCTTCTCTCTATTTCCTTCCTCATTCTGGCCCCGGTCTTACTCATTCACTTCTCCTCACCTGACCATTACCTCTCTCTGGTGCCCCACCTTCACTTTCTCCCATGGTGCACTGGCCACTCCTTCTCCCTCTTCTTCAGCCCTTTACCTCTTCCACTTGCATTATCACCTCCCAGATCCTTACTTCATATCCCCCTGCCCTTCACCTGGTCACATGTATCACCTGCCAGCTTGTATTCCTTCCCCCTCCCCACTTTCTTATTCTTCCTTTATCCCCCTTCCTTTCCAGTCCCGATGAAGGGGCTTAGCCAAAAACATTGACTGTTTATTCCTCTCCTTAGGTGCTGCTTTTTTGTATGTGTTAGTCTGGATTTCCAGCATCTGCAGAATCTCTTGTGTTTATGAATTCTTATGTTTGTGTCTATACTGCAATTGCCACAGGACCACCTGACTCAGAAACAGTTACTTTCCCCAAGCAGTGAGGCTGATCAACTCCTCCCCCCCAACTAACCCACCCCTTCACACCCCACACCGCCACTACCTTATCGTTTCCTGTTGGTCACCTTACGTACAGACACTTCCCTGCCTTTACGTATATACAATCAATCTATGTATATAAGCTATCTTATAAGATATAGGAGCTGAGTTAGGCCATTTGGTCTTTCGAGTCTGCGCCGTCATTTCATTATGGCTGATCCATTTTCCTTCTCAGCCCCACTCTCCTGCCTTCCCATTTCCCTTCACATCCTATCTGCTTTAAATATACCCAATAACTTGGCCTCTACTGCTGTTTGTGGCAACAACTTCCACAGATTCACCACCCTCTTGCTAAAGAAAGTCCTCCTCATCTCCATTGTAAATCGATGTCCCTCTATTCTGAGGCCTTGTCCTCTGGTCTTAGACACCCCCACCATAGGGAACATCCTCTCCATTTCCACTCTATCAAAGCCTTTCCACATTTGATAGGTTTCTCCCCCTCATTCTTCTGAATTCTAGTCAGCACAGGCCCAGAGGCAGTGAATGTTTTTCATACAATAAGCCTTTCAATCCCAGCACCATTTTTTATAGACTTTCTTTCAACCCATTCTAGTATCAACACATCCTTAAGTATTTTGATTGTATATATTGTATTTTTGATGATTTCATTCCTTACATTATTGTTTTTTTTGAGCTGCATCAGGTCTAGAGTAAAAATTACTTTGTTCTCCTTTACACTTCTGTACTGGACATGACGTTAACAATCTTGAATCTTCAAACGGGATATTATTCATTTTGGCTGGAAATTTTTTTTAAAATGAAGCATATTATCTAGACGACAAGAGACTGAAAGATCAGTGATGCAAAGAGAACTGTGCGTCTCAGAGCATTGTTTGCAAAAGTCTAGTTTCACATTTAATTAGAAAATCTAATAAGATTCTATTGTTTACTGCTTTGGGAATTTAATACAAAAGTAGGGTATTTGTGAAATTACATTAGAAGTTCTGTGTACAGTACTGTTGTTATTTAAGGAAGGAAGTAAATAAATTGGACACAGTTCCAAGACATTTACTTCACTAATGAAAATCTTTAAGAACCTGCGAATGCCAGGAATCTAAAATATTAGCAGAAAATGCTGGATACATTAACAGGTCAGGCGGTATCTGTGGACAGAGAAGGAGATAATGTTTCAGTTTCAAGGCCACATGTTGAATAGTTGGAATGAGTGAGCTATCTTCAGAGGCAAGGTTGTGTTCCTTAGAGATTGGAGGAGTGATAGGGGATTTGATTATCATCCTGAGTGAGGCATCTTGACAGGATGAATGTGAAGAAAATGTTCCCTCTTGTGGGAGGATTTGACCTAACTGTCAAAAACATACACAGATGTGGTGGAGTTTGTTCTCTTGAGTGTTGCGGATCCCCGAAAATCCCTTACTCATAGATCAGAGGGAGTCTTTGAATATTTTCAAGGCAGAGACTGAAAGTTCTTGGTTAAACAGAATTGATGGTGGGAAAGGCTTATGACATGTGATTGGGAATGTGATACCAGTTGGAATACCCATGGTATCACTGCATGGGACAGGAGGCTGAGGGAGCCAATTAATTTTCTTCTGCTTTTAGTTCATCCATGTGAATGTGATGTGCAGTACAGAGGGATGTGTTCAGTGGGGAGAGTAGTTTGTGGGGAATGGGTGGGGGGGTCTGTCCATAAAATGGAAAGGTGTCTGCAACTAAAACACTCAATAGGTTCTGAATTTGAGCAATGAGCAACACAATATTACACTGCAGCTGACGGGCTTTAGTCTTTTCTCTGACATCATGAAAGCATCTCTGGACACACACTAAAGCTGGTAGAAAACTTAGCTCTAGTGGCTCCTAAGGGGCTGACATTCTGAAAGTTCAAATGGTGAGAAGATTTATCAGAATTAGCAGATAGTTATGATGTTGTCTTAATACCTTCAATCCTTGTAATTCTGGGTTTGTTTCAACAGCCGTCAGACTGCTCGAGCCACAAGCAACTCAGTTCACCCTGCAGCAGATTAGCTGCGTGTAACATTTAAAAACGGATCATTGATTGATAAGGCCATCCTGAAGAAGTAACTATACTAATTTATAACTTGGCACCAGGCTGGCTGGATCATTTGCTTGCAAGCCAGTGCTCGTTTCTTCATGTGCCTTGTCTCCATTACAGAAGGCAGGATCAGTGAGATCTGCTCTCTGCAAGGGCTAATAAGGGAATGGCTGCACAAGAATAAAAGACAGCTTTTAGAGGGAACAGAACACATCCAAGGTTTTTAAGTACCTGACCCTGACTGTGTGATTTATTGACTGTGATTTCTACTGATTTTAACCAATTATTATTGAACACTGTATCAGCAGCACAAGAAAAATAAACAATGAAAATAGATAGTTGATTTAAATTGTTCCGGACTAAGCAGGGCAATGCTAACACTTGTACAATATGAAAGTAAGTAATTCTTTCAAACTGTCCATTGTGTCTTTTTCAGCAGTGATGCCTCAGTGTCTTTCTTCTAATTGGCAGGGATTTAGTTGGGCAGCTGATAGTCCTGGTTGCTATTGGAGGTAACTCTCATTTCTAGTAACACCTTGGAAAATCTGCCTGCTTTTGGGACACTAAGCTTTCTGAGTCAGTGCTTCACATCTCCTCAGAGTTATCAAATTCCCTTTCTTCATCCAGATCATAAACCATGACCATTTCCTCTTCAAGAGAAACTTTAGCATCTTGGACTCATCAGTCAAAGTACAGAGTCTGAATAAGTGTTTGGAGAGATCTGTAAATCTGTCCACTCCTTTTGAAAAAAGATTCTGTTGCTATGGAGTGTTATCTCTTCTGATTTATTGACAGCTGATGCAGAAAGCCATTGAAATTTGAGAGAAACATAAAGAATTATTATTGTTCATGTCCTGCAGATTTAAATCATGGATTACCTAATCACGCAAAGCAAATAAGACAGGTAATGTAGTCTTTTAAATAAATTATCCAAGCAAAATTAAATCAATTTTGATAAGTCTTTATAAATGTATGGAAGCCAATGACTGTCTTTTTCAGGTTTTCTTTCAATGCTCTTTCCTCCTGATTTAAAGCCACTGATTTATCATTGGATTATGGTGTCACGTACACAGGAAATCTGTCAAAGGTTACATTCATGTATGGTCCCAAACGGGGAGAATCCAAATGCATTTTGATTTTGACACTCACCAGAGTCAGGCTCAATCCTAACTTCCCAAAAGCGACAGACCTTCTGAGTCATTGTCCAGAAAGAGGAGAATGTCACTCCTCTAATGCAGAAAATCGTAGGTACAATGGTCTCAGCCCTTATTCATGGCTGCAAGTAGCTTGCTATTCATTCTGCTATAGAGTTATCTTGGAGAACTATTGAGGGCATAGGTTTAAGGTGAGAGGGACGGGATTTAACAGGAAACTAAGGGGTAACTTTTTCACTCAGGGGTTAGTCAGTATATGGAATGAGCTGCTGGAGGACATAGTTGAGGAAGGTACATTAAGAAATGTAAAAGTCTTTTGGATAGATACGTGGATAGGAAATCCTCAGAAGGATATGGGCCAAATGGGGGAAAATGGGTATCTTGGTCTGCCTGGACAATTTGGGCTGAAAGGTCTGTTTCTGTGCTGTATGTCTCTGGAAAGATCACAGAATAGAAATTAGAAGTGTGAGTAATGGACACTGCTTAGCTTCCACCTTTCTGCCTCAGGACATTGAGCGAATTACGCCAGCTTGCCGAGATCATGGTGGATATCACCCGAAAACCTCTGGTAAAAAGCCAGAGTAGGAAATTGTATAATACAACTATTAATTATATTACCAGGGAAGCAGTCCAGGAGAAATGGCACTTGCTTTGGCAGCATCATTAATCTCTTCAGCCTCAGCTGAGGCTGTTCATTTCAGCCACAGCCACTCAAAACACTTAACTGTAAAACGATGAACATCGCTACAGATGTGACAATCAGAAGGTTTGTGGCAAGTCCGTAGGGGATTTGTTTCTGGGTCTGAGGTACTTGGTTGGTCAGGGTCGACCATGGATCATAATTGCACCCTGGCTGTCTGTATGATACGCATACCAGAGCAGTGTGATATGGTAAACACGCTGCTACCCATGCAGTGGTCTCCCCCTCTCCCTGCGGCTGAAGGGTCCAAAGAAATAGCAGGGCCCAGTCCAGTTTGCACCAGTGGCATCGCAGGAGCTGCCAGTCAGCATTGAATTCAATGTAGGAAGACCTTAGGGACTCCAGCTCTGGATCTTTCCTCGGGCTTTATTCCCGAAGCGTTCCCCATGAGTGGGTAGAGCCACAAGGCAGTGGAGGTTTGATATGTGAGTTTTCCTCTCCTAGAGGAGCTGCCAACCATGGCTGACAAGCCTCACCTGCCCGAATTTCTGGGCCTAATGCTGGGAAATTCAGTAGCCCACAGGTTCCAATGTGGTGAAAAGGTGAAACACACTGTTGATCATTCAGTGTTATAGAGTTGTAAACTCATACAACATGGAAGCAGGTCCTTTCAGCTCAATTCATTTTTGCAATCCTGATGCCTATCTAAGCTTGTCCCATTTGCCTGAGTTTTCCCATATCTCTCTAAAACTGGGTTCACAACGTTTTTTATGCAATGAACCAATAACAATAAACAAGAGGTTCATGGACTCCAAATTGGGAACCCCTGCTCTAAACCTTTCATATCCATAAAAGAGATGGATACTAAGCAAGACAGGAGTGTCATGCTAAAGAGAGGCCTTGGAAGGGCTCATTCATGGGTAAAGGGCTTGGAGGTGAGGGGTGGCTGTTGGGAATTGGAGGCTATCAGATCAGCAGCCATGATATTTGTCTGGTAGTCATGGTGGTGGGTGGGGGGGTCGGAATATGTTGAAATAAAAATAGAAATTGCTGGAAATACTCAGCATGACAGGCAACCTCTGTGGAGAGCACAGCTGAGTTAATGCATCATGTGAAAAATTCTTCATCAGGGATTGGAAAGCCTGAACTCAAATTAGCTTTAAGGTGTAAAGAGAATGGCAGCAGGTGGATAGGACAAAGGGGATACTTCCATCAGGGTGATACCAGTTAATATATTAATAGGTTACTGAGCAAAGTTAAAGAGAGAGGAAACGGAAAGGAACGTAAAAGCTGTGAAATGTAGGTCAGAACTGTGGCTGAAACCTGAGACCAACAGAATGCTGGAAATGCCCAAGTGATCAAGCAGAGTTCATATTTCTGCACAAATGGTTAGGAAATGAGAGTTACCAGAAATTGTTGGACTGGAAGATAGCAGTATGGGCTTGTAATGGACATTAACTTATCTCTGGAGGTGGAGACAGATAAGTCCAAAATGGGAAGGGATGAGGCAGAAATAGATCAGGTGAATGTGAGAGGAGGACAGAAGTTAGCAGCAAATGTGTAGGAATGTTCAAATGCAGCCTCTCTTCATAACTTAAATACTCCATACCAGTCTGTGCTCGGCACCCTCTCTAGATCAAGCACATCCATTCAATAACATGGAGACCACAAACACACACAGTCCTCCAGCTGTGACCTTTTCTTCAGTTGCATTACTATTTCACAGATTCCATGACCCAGCCAGATGCCCACTTAACCATCTTATCTAATTCTGCAGCCAGCTTCAAGGACCTTTGATCTTAGAACATATCCTTCTATGTTCTTCACATCCATCTGCCTGATTAAATGTCTCTTGCTGCTGTGGCTCCTTTCTGTGCCCTGTGGTGCATCGGGCGGCAACCTTGCTGTTCCTGTAGCTCTTTTGTCTATGAGGCCAAGTTGCTAGCCCAACACTCAACCCAGCAGAGATGGACAGTGTGCAAGGAGCCGGCCAGAGTCAAACCCAGGAAACCTCGTTTCCAACTCTGGTGCCGATGTCACAACAGCACCAGATTGCTAATAAATGTCCTTTAAAAGTATCTGATGTTTCTGTATCCACCAGTACCCCAGTCAGTGCACTCCAGGCACCCATTACTCTGTAAAACACTTGCCTCTCAAACCTCCTTTCAAATTAGCCCCTCTTATTTTAAATGCATGCCCTTAGGCATTAGACATTTCAATCTGGGAAAAGACATTGTCTGGCTACTCTACCTCTGCATCTCATAATCTTATAAACCTCTATCAGATCTCCCCTCAGCCTCTGCTGCTCCAGGGAAAACAAGCCAAGTTTGTCCAACCTCTCCTTGTGACAAGAGTCCTTGATGAGGAAGGCTGGAAATGAGACACAGAATCAAACTAGATCGAGAAACTGAGCACAAGACAAATGCTAGATGAAACCAATGATAGGTTTACAACTGAGCACCGTACCTCAGTTTAGGTGCTCCTTAAATGCTCAATCCTTGGCACCCACAACAGGATTGCCATTTAGCGGGACTGTCCTGAGTCTTTAAAGGGGCCATGGCAGCTATCCATACTCTGAGGAGTTACAGCATCTAAACCTCAGAAGCTGGTGTGGATGGCTGCATGTCGTGACAGGACCTCCTCCCTTATGGCCGAGTCCGGACAACCCTGGCTGCTCGGAGAGACGTTGATTATAGTCGTTGACGAGAGCCAGATCCAAGATATCTCTTTCAGGCACGCAGCATCTCTTCTCCACTCCGAATCTTTCCCAGTCCACGAGATATTGCCGAACACTATTGTGATAATAAACCTGATTCTGAGTCTGCCTGTGTACAACTCCAAATTGATTAAATAAAAGCACGCACGCAGGAGATGACGTTAACTAGTGTATTCACATTGCAGTGAGAGAGAGAGAGAGAGGGGAAATGAGCACACACAGACAACAGATTGATCTAGTGCTGGGGGGGAGGGGTCATTGCTCTAAAAGAAATAGATCCATACATTACACTACCTCCCCCTTTAGATTAATGCAATATAAAACTGTATAAACACAAATTATTCAACTTCCCTTTCATAAACCCATATTCCAATAAACATGCTTTCTCAATAACAGTCCAGAACTAATTTCACAGTTCTAAAGGTTCAGTCTTTCGGGTGGTGCTCTGTTTCTTTCAGAATAGCACCTCTTGACCTGTGGAGTGGCGTCAGGTTTGGCCAGTGTCTCGTCAATGATAACATTCTCGTCACGCCTTTGAACCTCTGGAGTGGCATTAGGTTAGGTGTATTGTCTAAGACAACATTCTCGGTTTCCAGTGTCACGTTGTTGTCAGTGACATCATCACTGAGAATTAAGTCCAGTGATTGTAATGTGACCATCTTGTTGGACACAGTCAACTCAGGTATGTTCTTCAGTTGAGTATCCAGTATCTGGTCCACATGACATCTCCATGTCTGATGATCACCAACATTGATTGTGTAATCAGTGGTCCAGTCTTGTAGCTATCCTACTGGATGTCCACTTGTCTTCTCGGTAATCAAGCACGGGGACTTCCTGTCCAATCTCGCAGCTCCTTCCTGATTTACTTGGCAACTGGCTGAACTGTTTATTCTGCACTTCCCTCCATAGATCTGATATCAGGAGGTCAGTGCGAGATCTCAGATTCCTGTTCATGAACAGCATTGCAGGTGTTTGATTTGTTATTGCATGAACAGAGTTCTGATACACAAAAACAAAGTTGTCCAATTTGTGCTGTAGAGAAATGTCCTCCTTGCCCATCACTTTAATGGACTGCTTGAAGGTTTGGATAAACCTTTCAGCTAACCCATTCGTTGCTGGGTGGTAAGAAGCTGACTTGAAATGTCTGACGCCATTTTTCTTCATTAACTCAGAATTATTTTGATGTGCATTATGGTCCATTGCCACTCACAATTTGTTCTGACACCGGATGGTCTGAATAATTCTCCTAACAGCTGCAGCTTTGGGCATTCGGCTTGCATGTGACCTGCTTCCCCACAGTCACGGTGGCAACTTTGACTCTGATGCTGGCATCTCTCTTTATGAAGCTGATTCTCATGGGCTTGACAGGATCCTGAGCAGGAGACTAGCTGGTTGTGGTCCGAGATCGTGGAGTGGAACAACGATGCATTGAGTCTAGGCTTGGCCTGGCACACTTCAGCCTCCTGATGCTCTGCCAGACGATTATTGAGATGCATGCATTGGGCAATCAGAATCTCTAGTCCTCAGCTGGCTCTCCATCAGTCCTTCTTGGACTCCATAGTGGTCAAAGCCTCCCTGTTCCAGCCACTCTCTTGGACCAAGGCCAATAATTCAATTGCATAGTTGGCTGTTGACCTTTCACCCTGTCAAATATTTATCAGGCAGTCCAAGGCTTGGCCGGTTCTGGCAGAGTGATGGAACACCTTCATCATGATGGCCATGAATTCCTCCATGTCCCAGCAAATCTCTGACTTCTGTTCCCAATCCTCAGTGGCCCAGGCCAGGCCTCTTCCAGTCAGAAGCAAGATAGTGAAGGCCACTTTTCTGTGCTCCAAAGGGAACTAGGAAAACCAATACTAATGAGCATTAGAGAAAGAAATTATGGCAAGAGGCCAGGTCACCATTGAGTCTCTCTAGGATTCGAGTGACTTTGTCTTCATCCTTGCAGAAGTTGGCACATGACAACCTGGAGGTTGTGTATCTCCAGACTCTGTCTTGTGACTTTCTCGCCGTGGCTGGCCACAGCTGATGAAATGCTCTGATGGGTCCATGTTCTGCCCTCGGGGCCCTGGTGAAGTGTTTGAGGCTCTTCAGTTCTGATGGGGAATAGATGAAGCTTATCTTCATTATTATTGAAGCTGAGCCTGAGGTGAAAGTGTGTATGATGTAAACAAGGCCATATAAAGAAACCTTACTAACAGAAGTGGTCTTGGAGCAGCTATGTAACTACCCAGATCTTTTGGTACTGTGTGAGGCAGATAGTTCAATAAATGAGCCAATAGGGACTTTTGATGATCTTATAATGTTGCAAGTTCCAGACTTGAAACCAAAGTTTCAGTAAGTCACTGATCATGCAGCATATTCATTCTGTGTTGACACTGGCTCAGTTGAGTGCTATGGGACAAGTAGTTCGACACAGATGCAATATCAACACAAATTAATAAATATACATGATTAAGGATTTAACCTGTGAAATAGTCACCTTTGATATTGCCCATTGTGCAAAAGAAGCTGTTTTTTTTTTATGGAGAAACCTTTTGTGGAGAACTGGGGGACTATAAGGATTAGTGAATACTTTGAATCACCAGAGCAGAATGACAACAACTTCTCCTTACACAAACTGCAACATCATGGAACGTGAAGGGCAGCCTAACTGAACTAATGGCTGCTTAGGCTAGATACATTGAGTGTATTACAGGAGAAAGGATCATGCCTAACAAGTGAGTGATGGTTCGAAATGCCAGCTAGCAGTTGGGTTGTTGATATGCAGATGAGGAAGTTGGAACCTCAGTCAAGGACTTTGGAGTTTGAGACCTGAGTTGAACAGTGTCAAAGGGAGATCAGTAGATTGGAGAGACAATCCGAGGGTCAGTGGGCAACGAATAGGTGGAGTGAGGCCAAATAAAAAGTATGCATGGAACTTAGTTGGGTGTTAACTTGGTGCTGCACTATAGCGGTTGTTAGTTCAAGAAGGTTTGTTAATGGTCACTTCCATGAAGGTGCACGAATTTATTTGCAATGTTCTGAAATTAGCGCTGCACAGCAAATGATGCACATCGAACATGAGAGTGCAGCTAATGCTGGACAATGCCCAGTCAAACTTCTAGAGAGAATAATACGGATATAGAATTACCATGTTTCACTCTGTAGCAAATACATCTTCAATCATACGGAGTTGAAATAAACTGTGCTGCACAATCTAATTTCTAGGCAGATGTGCTTTATCCTACAATTTTAATGTGTCAACTTTAATCACAATTTATTTCCTTTCTCCCTTTATTTCCTATTTTCAGCACATAATGGTGAAGAAAATTGCAAGATGTACAAAGGCACAGGCAGAGAAGATGGATGATTAAGCTAAGGAAAGAAGTTGGAATAGTGACACAAAGCTTGGTCAAAGTCGGGCATTTTAAAGAAGGTTCAACGGAGAAGGAAGTGGAAAGATCAAGTCAAATGTGAGAGTTCTGGACTGATCTTATTGTCACCTTTCTTACAATAGATAGCCTGAACTTCCTGCAGTTAATTTTTGTCACTGTTACCATGCAAAACTGATGGCAACTTTTCTATGTGTGTACTTCAATATACAGAGTTTGGTAGTGTTGTAGATAGCATAAAAGACTGGCAAAGACTACAGCTGGATATAGATCAGATGCTGATATGGGCAGAGAAATGCCAGATGGAATTTAACTTAGCCAAATATGAAGTGCTGTATTTTGCTAGGCTAAATGCAGAGATAGTACACTCTTAAGGGCAAGATCCTTAACAGTGTTAATGAGCAGAGCGATCTTGGGGTCCAATTTCATAGCTCCCTGAAAGTGGCTACACAGGTTGACACAATGGTTAAGAAGGCATATGGCATGCCTGCTTTTATTAGTTGAGGCATTGAGTTCAAAAGTCAATAAGTTATGTTGCAGGTTTATAGAATTCGAGCTAGGCCAGATCTGGAGTACTGCCGACAGTCCTGGTTGCCCCAACATAGGAAGAATGTCGAGACTTTGGAGATGGTGCAGAAGAGGCTTACTGATTAGAGGCATGTTAGTGAGTGTTATGACATGCACCTATCCACGCCAGCTTCTGAGGTTTAGACGTTCATCTGCCATGTTTAGCTGCCATCTTGAGCCATTCCTGCTTTAATCGATACAGGGCTTAAACGTGCAGTTCCATTCAGTTCTCCACTGCTTGAATGTGAGGTGTCATCACCTTAGCTCTGCACGTTGAATTTACTGTGACAAATGAACTCACCTTACCACACTGCACACACAATCCCCTTATGTATTCCAATGATTTCATTATTCTGGGAAGCTGCAATTATTTCCCTTATTGCTAAGGTAATATACAGTTTATACCCTTGTAGGTCTCTAGTCTCTAGTGAAGCAACATGTAGGATTTGCAACTGAAATCCAGAAGATGTATTTATTCAAGGTTTCTTCTCTCTACATACATGATTAAGTACCTCGTAGAGCAGTGTTACGCCCACATACATGTACAAGACTGAGCAACGTTATGTAAAACCATACGTGACTGTTACACAATGTGTCCAAAGGAAGTTCATAATTCTCCTGCAACTTAATGAAACATCATATAAAACTCACAATGTTATTTTAATACTCCCCCATCAAACTTTTCAGATTTATTTCTGTCAGCCACTATGTCATGGTGGGGTGGTGATACATCTCTACCAAAGGAGGTGTGAGATGCTCCTTTCACCCACTAGCCTGCAGGTCACTATTTGACAAGGTGTAGCACCTGCTTAGCCCCCCAGTCAGGGGCAGGTGAAGCCACGGGAGCAGCTAGTGCATATCACAACTCCTGGTTACGTGACCACTAATGCCAGGCAGACAGTCTCTGAAGTGTATTGATAATAGCTAGGGTCCCCCTTCTTATAAAGACACAGGCCACATGAAGGCAATGACTAAACACTTCTGCAGAAAAATCTGCCAAGAACGCTTATAGTCATGAAGCCATGATCGCCCATGTCATATGATATGAAGATAATAAACGAGCAAACTGCCCATTGAAGGGGACACACTGTGTTAGCCCAGTGATCCACTCAATGTGCAAGCCTTGCTGAATCATTATGAGTTTCAGTAGCAACAAAGGAGATGAAGTGACATTGGTTTGGCCTTTTGTTTTCCTTGTTAATGCAGTTATACTATTCCTAACTCTACAGAGAATACGAAGAGAAACCAGACAGTAGCACGATGTGCTGCCGTTCAGTGCAGCATTTGGTGACCTCATTCATGCACTTTTGCTGAACTTAAATATCTTTGTACTTAAGACAGGAGTGGGATTAGACTATTTAGCTCATCAAGTCTGCTCTACCACTTCACTATGGTTGATCCATTTTTCCTTTCAGCCCCAATCTCCTGGCTTTCTTCTGTATCCCCTCATGCCCTGATCGATCAAGAACCTGTCAACCTCTGCCTTAAATAAACCTAAAGACTTGGCCTCCACAGCCGCCTGTGGCAAAGAATTCCACAGATTCACCACTCTCTTCCTAAACAAATTCCTCCTCATCTCCATTCTAAAAGGACACCCCACTAGTCTGTGGTTGTGTTGTCTGGTCTTAAACGCTCCCACCATAAGAAACATCCTCTCCACATCCACTCTATCAAGGTCTTTCACTGTTCAATAGATTTCAATTAGGAACTGCCCTCATTTTCTGAATTTAGTGAATACAGGCCCAGAACCATCAAATGTTCTACATGTGATAAGCATTTCAATCCTGGAATCATTTTTGTGAACCTCTTTTGAATCTTCTCCAGTTTCGGTACATCCTGTCTAATATAAGGGGCCCAGATCTGCTCACAATACTCCAAGTGAGGCCTCACCAGTGTGTTATGAAGCCTCAACATTCCATCCTTGCTATTAAACTCTAATGTTTTAATTAATGCCATAATCTACATTTGTCTGCTATTACTGTAAAATGTGCAATGTTTTGACTTCTCTCAGTACTCAGGGGTCAGACAAAAAGATCAGTACATAAGGCTCTAAAGAAATAGAAGACTTGACCACTTGAAGCACATTTTCATGATGTTCCAAGATGTGTTACAGCATTGAACTGCTTCTGAAATGAAAGCTGTAATGTCTGAGCTACAAATTATTTCACGACAAGGTGAGCTTCCAATTTCAGAAGCTCATGACGCCATAGCTCCTACAGCCATGGGTTGTGGAAAATTGATGGCATTGAAGACACTGGAAAAATATTTCTCCTGTCCCTTCGACATATTTCAATCTGATAGCTTCTTGATGAAATCCCTTGCTTAAGGATCAATTGATATCATGAAGCATGAGGTAAAGCAATAAAGGTCACTGTCCAGAACTGGGGAATATGTAAAGCAGTCCAATCCATGCAGCAGACTGTCACAGTGAGAGGAAGGTTTCCTGCCAATAACGAGATGATACAGTTCTGCCTTAAAGGAGAAATTGAAACTTCAGACAAAGAAGCATTTTGCAAACCCTGTTAAAGGTGAAAGTATATCTAGTATCAAAATATATATTATATACAGCCTTCAGATTTCCCTCTTTACAAACAGCCACAAAACAAAGAAACCCAGTAGAACCCATTAAAAAAAAGAAGAGGGTCATCAAATACCAAATATGCAGAAAAAAGGACAAGCTGTGTAAGCAAATACACCCAGAACTAAAGTTCATGGAAGTGAGTTCACAGAAACGAAGCCAGTCGTCACTGCAGCGGGCCCAGCTGCCTGTTGTTGCAGGGAACAGACTCAGTAAAGCACAGAGTCAGCAAGTCCCTCACCTCCGGGCCCAACACCTGACCTTTTCAATCTGGCCCGGCACTTAAATTAGCCAAACAGCGGCTTGTTCCTTGCCCTCAGACCCAGGCCCTGTGCTTCGATGCACTCCCAGACCCAGGCCCTGCTGCTTCGATGCACTCCCAGACCCAGGCCCTGCTGCTTTGATGCACTCCCAGACCCAGGCCCTGCTGCTTCGATGCACTCCCAGACCCCGGCCCTGCACTTCAATGCACTCCCAGACCCAGGCCCTGCTGCTTTGATGCACTCCCAGATCCAGGCCCTGCCACTTCGATACACTCTTGGGCCCAGGCTTTGCCACCCCAGTTTGGTCTAAACATGCCACGCCACAAATGTCCTGCACCTCTGAGACTTCAGTTCACATCACAAAAATGTGGTTCAAAAGCTGAACTCTGCAAGGCATAGGCTATTGTTTGCAGTGATCATTGTCCAAAAAAGTGTGATTAATAGAGTAATCAACTCAACATATCACTAGCACAATCCTCCCTTCATGTAGAAGGGTGTCTACATGAAGTGCTGCCTCAGGAAGACAGCATCTGTCATCAAAGATCCCCACTAGCTGGGTCATGTCGTAAGAAATAGGAGCAGGAGTAGGCCATCTGCTCCGTAGAGTCTGCACTGCCATTCAATAAGATCACGGACTCATCTCTTAGCCTATCTCATAGCCTTTCCCCTATAACCCTTAATTCCCCATACTTTGCAAAATCTATTCAAACTTGTCTTAAATATATTTACTGAGGTAGTCTCATCTTTCTGCATCTACCATTGGGTTGGAGGTACAGAACTCCCACAACACCAGAGTTCAACTTCCTTTCTGCCATTCAATTCTTGCACCAACCTGCACAAACCAAATCATTACATCAGTATAGTTACACCATGGCCACCTTGCACTACAAAGGACTTTGTATTTTGTTTTCATTGTATCCTCTCTTGGATAACTTCATATAATTTATGTTTTTCATGTTGAATGTCATGTCTCTAATGCTATGTGCTTTTGATGCTGCGGTAAGCAAGTTTTGCATTGCACCTACAGTGTGCATACATATGGCCATAGATCTGACTGTGTCTTTCACTTTGTTAGCAACCTGGACAGAACATCCACCTGTGACAGGAGTGGGACATTAGGTTCAATGAAGTAAAAATGCCTTCAGATTAGTAATTCTTCGATGCATCAATTGATAATTGCAAATAGTCCCAGCACTACTGCCTGCACTGCACATGATGCGACTGAGACCAGGTGTTTGCTGCCTCAAACAATCAGGTCAGCTGGGTGAAATCCTGAATCTCTCTCAGTGGCGACACAGGTGGACAGAGTGATAAAGAAGGCACGCTGGCCTTTATTAATCAGGTGACTGAGTTTAGGAGTTCAAAGTAAATTATCAAAGTACATATATGTTACCATCTACTACCCTAAGGTTCATTTTTCTGTGGGCAAACTCAGCAAATCTATAGAACCGTAACTTTAACAGGATCAATGAAAGATCAACCAGAGTGCAGAAGGCAACAACTGTGAAAATGCAAATATAAATAAATAGCAATAAATAACGACAACATGAGATAATGAGGTAAGGAGTCAAAAAAGTGCGATCGTTGGTGAACATTTCGATAATGGGGAAAATGAGTGTAATTATCCATTTTTATTCAGAAGCTTAATGGTAGAGGAGTAGTAACTGTTCTTCTGTCTGGTGATGCAAGTTCTGAGGCTCTTGAATCTTCTACTTAATGGCAACAGGGAGAAGGAGCCTGGCCTGGCTAGTGGGGATATCTGAGGATGGATACTGCTTTCCTACGACAGTGTTTCATGTAGATGTGCTCAGTGGTTGGGAGGGTTTTACCCATGATGTACTGGGCGGAATCCACTACCTTCTATTGGATTAAGGACATTATGTACAAGATGTTGGCAAGGCCATACGTGGATACTGTGTACAGTTTTGATTACCCTGTTTTAGGAAGGAAGAAATTAAGTTTAGAAGAGTTCAAAGAAAATTTACAAGACTATTCTTAGGATTTGAGGCCCTAAATTATAGGGACAGGTAGGACAGGCTCAGTCCGTGGAGCGTAGGAGGGTGAAGGGATCAAAGTCAAATTGAAGTTTATTGTCATATGTTCCAATGCATGTATAAACAGGTGCATTGAAACACTTACTGGCAGTAACACCAAAGGTATGTACCATTAATGGCACAATATTCAAGCAAAGGGAACACAATTGGAGCAAAAAATGTCCTTTGTAGTGCAAAGTGCTATACTGAGGTAGGCATCAGGGCATGTGGTGAACCTAGTTAGGAATTTCTGGATTTTGTACCTCCTGCCTGATGGTGGCAGCAAGAAGATGGCCTGCCCCAGATGGTGGGGATGATTGATGATAGATGCTTCCTATGTGAGGATGCACCTCATGTAGATACGGACACGGACAGAGCCGTTGTTGTTAAGGCTCACACAACCAGATATGGCTTCTCATTCATGTACACACTCAGTTGTAGCACCAGCAAAATTGGAACCATGCACGTGGAGTATGTGGGTATAGGGAGCAGAGCAGGAGCAAAGCACACCTCTCTGAGGTGCACTTGTGTAGGTGGTCACTTTATAAAAATCATGAGGATTTTGGGGGATCGCTTTGCTGTGCACCTCTGCTCCATACGCCAAAAGTAACTCTTCCAGGTGGCCAAGCATTTTAATTCCAACTCCCATTCCCATTCTAACATGTTGGTCCATGGCCTCCTCTTGTGCCATGAGGAGGCCCCCCTCAGGGTGGAGAAGCAACATCTTATATTTCGTCTGGGTACCCTCCAATCTGATGACATGAATATCGATTTATTTCGGTAAATAAATAAATTCCCTCCTCCTCTCCTCTTCCATTATTCCCCACTTTGGCCTTTTACCATTTCTCACCTACCTATCACCTCCCCACTGGGTCCCCTCTTCCTTCCCTTTCTCCTACGATCCACTCTCCTCTCCTATCACATTCCTTCTTCTCCAGCCCTTGACCTTTCCCACCCACCTGGCTTCACCAATCACCTTCCAGCTAGCCTCCATCCCCTCCCCCAACATTTTTATTCTGGCATCTTCCACCTTGCTTCTCAGTCCTGAAAGGACTTGGCCCAAAATGGCAACTGGTTAGTCACTTCCACAGATGCTGCCTGACTTGCTGAGCTCCTCCAGTGTTTTGTGTGTGTTGCTAATGAGGAACATAGAGTGAATGCAGTCTTCTTCCCAGCGAAAGATAATCAAGGTGTAGGTGAGAGAGGAAACATTCAAAAATTATAGGAAAGATGTCAACAAAGTAGAGAGAGTACAGAGGAGATTTACTAGAATGTTACCTGGGTTTCAGCACCTAAGTTACAGAGAAAGGTTGAACAAGATAGGTCTTTATTCTTTGGAGCATAGAAGGTTGAGGGAGGACTTGATAGAGGTATTTAAAATTATGAGGGGGATAGATAGAGTTGACGTGGATAGGCTTTTTCCATTGAGAGTAGGGGAGATTCAAACAAGAGGACATGATTTGAGAGTTAGGGGGAAAAAGTTTAGAGGTAACATGAGGGGGAACTTCTTTACTCAGAGAGTGGTAACTATGTGGAACGAGCTTCCAGTAGAAGTGGTAGAGGCAGGTTCGATATTGTCATTTAAAAAAAAATTCGATAGGTATATGGACAGAAAAGGAACAGAGGTTTATGGGCTGAGTGCAGGTCAGTGGAACTAGGTGAGAGTAAGCGTTCGGCATGGACTAGAAAGGCCAAGATGGCCTGTTTCCGTGCTGTTATTGTTATATGGTTATAACATTGGCGTCTGAGTTAGAGATCACAGGGTCATCAGGTGCAGAGGGGATCTTCACAGCTGTAGTTATATTTGCCCTTTCAAAGCGGGCATAGAAGGTGTTGAGTTCATCTGATAGTGAGGCATCACTGCCACTCATGCTATTGGGTTTTGCTTTGTAGCAAGTAATGTATTGCAAACCCTGCCTGAGCTGTTGTATGTCCTATGTTGCCTCCACCCTCATTTGAAATTGTCTCTTCACCCTTGAATTAGCCCTCTGTAAATCACACCTGGTTTTCTGGTACAGACTTGGGTCACCAGGCTTGAATGCCACAGACCTAGCCTTCAGCAGACAATGTACCTCCAGGTTCATCCATGGCACTTGGTTTGGGAATGTAGAGCAAGTCTTTGTAGGCACACACTCATCCGCCCAGGTTTAATTGAAGTCAGTAACAAGTGCAGCATACTCATCCAGATTTGAAGATGAATCCCTGAATACAGTTCTGTCCACCGACTCAAAGCAGTCCTGAAGGTGCTCCTGTGCTTCCCTTGTCCATACCTTCTTGGTCCTCACTACTGGTGCTGCAGTCTTCAGTCTCTGCCTATACCCAGAGAATAGAAGTACAGCCAGGTAATCAGACTTTCCAAAGTGAAGATATGGAACAGCATGGTGGGCATTCTTGATGGTGGTGTAACCGTGGTCTAGTGTGTGTTTTCCTCTAGTATTGCAAGTGATCTGTTGATGGTAATTGCTTCGTGATTTTTTTCAGACTAGCCTTGTTAAAATCTCCCAAAATGACGGTGAAGGTGTTAGGGTGTACTGTTTCATGCATGTTGATCCCATAGCTTAGATCAACTAAAGAATGATTGTTACTGACCTTACTGAAAACTAGATTATTAAGCCATTAACTTGCTACTTTCCATGAAACATTTACTTTTGCAAATTATCTGCACCATTCCCGACATTTCAAAAGTGGCTCCACTTCAGAATTGCTCCATTGTTTTTACTAGTTCTTGAGGCTGCTTTGGACTTGCAAAAGGCTGCACATAAATGCAATATCTCCTTAACTTCTGTGACCTGGCAAAATAAACCTTTGCCCTTTTGCCCTTGACTCTCAATGGAAAAGATCGCACCTGCTTTCTAACTTGTTTCTGTCACCATTGTCATACCTTTATGTGTTATTTAGAAGGCTTTCTTAGGAAGGTTGAAAGCTCTCAAAGATCATGCTGTGCAAATTAGACTTGTTTATTAAGGGTTTAAATCATTTTATGAACTAGGCCAACAGAAAGATTGTTTTTTTATTGGGATGATCATTAATGTCATTTTTTTCACAGCACATTTCTCTAAAATATTTCCTTCAGTCTGTCCTTCACACTGTCACTTAATCAATACCAGATGAGAGTGCTCCCTGATGACATATTTCTGGGAAATACCATTGAATGCACTTTATAGTGGACTTGTTTCCTGGACAAGGCCTGATTGGTTTCTGCCCATAAGGAAACAAGTCTCAATCACTGAGGGAGATGGCTTCGGACATTGTAAAGAGATCATGGCAAATTTCAAGCATCTACTCCATTTGTTAACTCTGTTCCCTGTTCTCACTCTTAATGCGGACACCAGGGAGTAATTTTGTTCCTGCTTGAAATCTTGGACCTAATACAACAACACTGATACAACAACACCGGTTGCTCTTGGCTACAAAGGATTATGAATCAGAGTAACTGCTATAGATAATCAAAAATGATTCATCTAACTGCACCAGCCAACCAGTGAAGTTATATATTGTATCTCGATGTTCAAATTTCTAAGAATATTTTACGGTTATAATAAGAAATTCTTACTTCATGGCTTAATTGCTGCTTACCATCATATCATCCACAATTGTTCAACACTAAGTGAGCTGATATCATCTGGAGATACACAGGGATGCAGTGTTTGCTGGATTGCTGAGGGACCATAGAAGAAATGAGAGTGGATGGTGTACTATCCATTGCGACCACATTTCCTAACAATTGCAATAACTTTTTGGCATCCAGTCGTTGACACATTGCTTATTTTCTTACTTGAATTTCAATCTTTTAATTCTCCTCTGGTCCAATATTCATATTTTCCTTCAGTCAGTATGAGATACATTTCCCTGTGTCTTAAATGATGAATTGTCAAAGTGATCTTCATCGGCTATGGCACAGAGCATAAGAAAAGGGATGTCGTGTTACAACTTAAAAAAAACTGGTTAGGCTACACCTGTAGTATTGTGTGCCCCTCTAGCTGCCACACTATAGGAAGGATATGATTGCACTGGAGAGAGTGCAAAGGAGATTCACCAGGTTGTTGCCTGGATTAGGGGAGAGTTATAAGAGTTATATAGTTATAAGGATAGATCGCTCCAACTGGGAAAGTTTTTTATCCCTGGAGTGAAGGAGGCTGATGGCTGATGGCTGACTGGATATTATAATGCAGGCAGGTGGATAGTATGAATCTTTTTTTCTTACATAGAGATATTTAAAACAAGCACACAATAATGTGAGCAGTAGAAGATTTAGAAGGAATCTAGGGGAATGTATTTCACATTGAGAATGATAGGATTCTGGAATGTGCTGCCCGAGGTGTTTGAGGTAATAGTGTAGACATGGAAGACTAGAGACCAAATACAGGTAAGTATGACAATGGTCAGCACAAACATGGTAAGCTGAAGAGCCATCTTTTCTGCTCTATGATCCTCTTATTAAACCACTGCCAATCACCACTTTCCAAAGGTTGGGAACTTGCACAGGATACAGGCAAACATACTGGAATTCTGGAAATATGCCTCATCCAATAATTAGTGGGTTCAGAAGAAGATGAAGGACTAACTAGGTTCAAAAATATCAGATGGTACAGACAACTGGAACTAAATCTGTTGCCATGGCAATGAAAAAAAACCTGCATTTATTTAGACTGTTTGATGGATTCACCTTGTTCCAAATAACTTTATAGCCATTGAGGTATTTTTGGAAGTGTGGTTGGTTGTTGCAATATAGAAAAAGCTGCAGTCTATTTGTATATCACACATGCGTCTGTGGAATAACAACCAAGTAAGTAAGAGACAAATATAGAGCTGAACACGAGGAAGATCTCCACTCTTCACATCAGTGATGTAGAATGTTTTACATTCCCCTAAGACAGTAGATTGGCCTCATTTTGCTTTCTCTTCTGGAGTACATCAGCTCTAGTGGTGCAGCAATTTGTCGTTACTTCAGTGATGTGCCAGCCTGGATTTTACTGTCTGGAGTGCAACTTGAAACAGTCCTGAGTCTGAGAGCTGAGCACACTCTCGCTGAGCCACAATCAGCAGATCACAGCATTAGACACACCAAAGACAAGTGGGAAAGAGAGCTCCTTTTCTTTTCAGAATCTGGTTTATTGCCACTGACAGAAGTTGTAAGATGTGTTGTTTTATTGCAGCAATATAATGCAGGCATAATAAATTACTATAAATTACAATAATAATAAAGAGTGCAAAACAGGAATAGACAGGCAGTGTTCATGCATTTATGGATTACAAAAGTCTGTTGACAGAGGGAAGAAGCTGCTCCTAAGTTTGAGTTTGGGTCTTTAGGCTACTGTACCTCCTCCCTGATGGTAGTAATGAGAAGAGAGCATGTCCTGGAATGGTGAGGGTCCTTAGTGAAGGATGCCACCTTCTTAACATGCTGCCTTTGGAAAATGCCCTCAATGGTGGGGTGATGGAGCTAGCTGAGCCTATAATCTTCTATAACTTCTAACGATCCCACGCATTGGTGCCTCCATTCTACACAGTGTTGCAACCAGTCAGAATGTTCTCCATGCTACATCTGTATAAAATTTGCCATAGTCTTTCTTTTTAATATATTCATTGTTAAGTTTGATATTTGATGTCCCTCATTGTTGCGTTGAGCTTGGTGGCTTCAGAGGACAATTAAAATTCAACTAAATTGTTCCGGGACTAAAATCATATTTAGGGCAAATGGCAGCTTTGCACTTGTAAAGGATACCAGTGAACCATTAGTTATTTGGGTTTACTTCTACACCAGAAACAGACGTGGATTGATATGTTAAATCAAAATCAGAAACATGTTTGTTAATGCTGATATTAACAAATATTATTACTGATATGTATCTTGAAATTTGATGTTTTGTGGTAGCAGTACTGTGCAAGATAAAGATTACTATAAGTCACAAATAAGTGGTGGTGGTGGCATCCGTTGGTCTCGAGAGACCATGGATCTGTGCCTGGAGTTTCCAGGGTGCAGGCCTGGGCAGGGTTGTATGGGAGACCAGCAGTTGCCCAAGCTGCAGGCCTTCCCCTCTCCACATCACCGATGTTGTCCAAGGGAAGGGCACTAGGACCCAAGCAGTTTGGCACCAGTGATGTTGCAGAGCAATGTGTTGTTAAGTGCCTTGCTCAAGGACACAAACACGCTGCCTCAGCTGAGGCTCGAACCAATGACCTTCAGGTTACTAGTCTGATGCCTTATCCACTAGGCCATGCGCCAACAAATAAGTAAGTAAATAAATAAATTAGAAAGGAAATAGTGCCAAAGCAGAATAGTGGGGTAGTGTCCATGGACAATTCAAAAATCTGATGGCAGAGGGGAAGAAACTGCACCCAAACCTTTGAGTCCAGGTCTTCCTGCCCCTGCTGCTCCTCCTCAATCACAGGAATTGGCTCTAAATGTGAGGTAGAACCTGGAGTTAAAGGAATTGAGTGAAATATAGGGGGAATAAAAAGAAGGGATTAGTGTAAATGAGTGGTTAGCACAGACCCAATGGGCTGAAGGGCTGAGTACCACCATGATTCTAGAATTTTTATGACAATATAACAGCTTCCTCATAACATTTTATAGATTGTAGACCTTTCAGGATCAGATTTATTACATGAACTAAGATGATATGAAATGTATTGTTTGCTGGCACGAGTACCATGTAAACATAAACTTTCAAAACCATTATTTACATCTTAAAACTAACAGGTATCATAAATGTGAACTTAAACCAATCGTTAGGTTCAGCTTGTCTAGCTTGTGATATTTTGTGAATGCCATTCCGTCCTGTTGTGGGAGACATGGCACTCGTTTGTGCTTCAGTGATAGCTCTTTCTGACCATACTAATGAGGCAGAAGGGAGTGTGAAGTATAGATGTAGAGCTTATATCATCCTGACCCCTTTCTCAATCATGCTTTGTCTAATGGGTAAAACCACTAATCACTTCTAAGTGTGATGTTTCCCTTAACTATTGATTTTAGGGTCATACAGTAAAATTGGAGAGATCTTATTATGGTCACTTAATTTAAAAGGGGTTTAAATTATAAAGTTTATTGGTCCATTCAGTTTGATGCTGCTTTGTTACTGCGTTTACAGCAAAAAATATAGAAGTTTAAAATCCTGGAATGGAGCATAACTTCAATGCATTGAATTTAAAATGATCACAAAGGATAGGGTCTGGTGTAGACGAGATCAAGGACACTAATGGTGCTCTTAGGACCTACTCCTTTACATGCTGTAAGTACAGTACATCATATTTCTGTCAATGAAATCAAAGTTCAAAGTTAATTTATTATCTAAGAACATATATGTCACTATATATACAACTCTGAGATTCATTTTCTTGAGGCCATTCACAGTAAATACAAAGAAAGAACAAAGAATAAACAAAATAATAATAATAATAATAAATGAATAAGCAATAGATATTAAGAAAAGAAATGAAGAGTCCTTGAAAGTGAGTCCTTAGGTTGTGAGAATAGTTAAGTTTTGAGGTGAGTGAAGTTGACTGCAGTTATCCCCTCTGGTTCAAGAGCCTGTTGGGTGAGGTGTAATAACTGTTCTTGAATCTGGTGATGTGGGTCCTAAGGCTCTTATACCTCCTTTCTGATGGCAGCCATGGAAACAAAGCATGGCCTGGCTGGACTAAGTCTTTGAAGATAGATGCTGCTTTCCTGCAGCATTGCTCCAGGTAGGTATACTCAATGACAGGGAGACATTTACTTGTTATGGACTATTACCTTGAGTAGGCTTTTCCATTCAAGGGCTTTGCTGTTGATGCCAATCAGTGCTGTGTTGCAACCAGTCAAAATGCTCTCCAACCCACATCTATAGAAATTTGCTAAAGTTTTAGATGATATGCCAAATTTTTATGAACTTCGAAGAAGAAATATATGACTTGCAGCAGCAGATTCTATAAACATCAATGTGCTAATGATCTTATAACATATTCAGTGATATTGATTGGGGAAAAATATTCACTGGGATACTATAGAAAAAAAAACGTACTCTTGCACCACAATTTTTGATAATTAGCCAAATATTATGTCAGAACCTTGCTTTAATATCATCTGCAAAATGGGAGCCCCTGTAATAATGGGAAATGCTGCACTGAAGTGTTTTAACATAAATTGTGTTATGTTCTCAGGTCTCTAAAATGACATTTGAATGACAGTCATCGATTAACACCCCTCTGAAACAAGCCCTTCAGTCCAACTAAAATCTATGTCTATGCCAACTAAAATGTCTATTGTAGCCTTCGTGCCACCAATTTACCCCCATTCGCCTAGGGTGAACTGCCGTCACCCCGCCAATAGTGCAATACTTCAGTACAAATATGGTGTAATGCCCCCCCAGTACACGCTCACAACATAAATACCAGACAATACACCAAAAGCGAGTAAATAACTGCAACTTTATAGTTATTTCTTAGTGATGGGTTAGTAGAAACAGATAACCTAAAGGCTCCAAATCAGTAAGTTTATCAGTTTGTGCATATGATATTTTAATATGTTGGAGTTCATGCCTCCGGTTCCATCCACGTCATCCTTCCAAGCCTTTCCACACCGTCTGAACCGCTGATGTCCAGTATCTGCTGCCCTGGAACCGCTGTCCGCTCCTCACACGTCTGTCCTCCTCGCTGTCCTCCCAAGAAAGACCTCTCAGTTTACACATACAAGATAGCATAACAATTCTCCATTGGTTAGTTCCCCCCTTATCTGCAGTCATAACCCAAACATACCAGACACAGAAGCCCATTACAGCATTAAATAACATTACAGAGAAGCTATTTCATTATAACAATACAGAGAAGCCATTTTGTTAGCCTGAACAGTTAACACCACAGTTACTGGTACTGAGAGTCCTACACTATCGAAGCTAATCCCATTGGCTAGATTTGGCCTATATCCCTCCAAAACCTTTCCTATCATTGTACCTGCCACAATCACTTCCTCTGGCAACTCGGTCGATATATGCACTACATCCTGTGTGAAGAAATTGTTCCTTCAAAATTCAGAATTGAAACATTCAAAATTCCTATAATCAGAACTGTACACAATACTCCAAATTTGGCCTCACCAATGCCTTGCACAATTTTAACATTACATCCCAACTCCTATACTCAATGCTCTGATTTAAAGGCCAGCATACCAAAAGCTTTCTTCACCACCCTATCCACATGAGATTCCACCTTCAGGGAACTATGCACCATTATTCCTAGATCACTCTGTTCCACTGCATTCTTCAATGCCCTGCCATTTACCATGTATGTTCTATTTGATTATTCCTACCAAAATGTAGCACCTCATACTTATCAGCATTAAACTCCACCTACCATCGTTCAGCCTATTCTTCTAACTGGCCTAAATCTCTCTGCAAACTTTGAAAACCTACTTCATTATCCACAACACCACCTATCTTGGTACCATCTGCATACTTACTAATCCAATTTACCACCCCATCATCCAGATCATTAATGTATATGACAAACAACATTGGACCCAGTACAGATCCCTGAGGCACACCACTAGTCACCAGCCTCCAACCTGACAAACAGTTATCCACCACTGCTCTCTGGCATCTCCCATCTAGCCACTGTTGAATCCATTTTACTACTTCAATATTAATACCTAGTTAAGCTGTCTTTGAGGAGGGTGAATCGTCACAAGGCAGAAGGTCCCGATGGAGTACTTGGTAAAGCTCTGAAAACCTGTGCCAACCAACTGGCAGGAGCATTCATGAATATTTTCAACCTCTCACTGCTATGGGCAAAAGTTCCAACTTACTTCAAAAAGGCATCAATTATACCAGTGCCTATGAAGAATAATGTGAGATGCCTTAATGACTATTGCCCAGTAGCACTCACTTCTACAGCGATGAAATGCTTTGAGAAGTTGGTTATGACGAGACTGAACTCTTGCCTCAGCAAAGACCTGGACCCACGGCAATTTACCTATTGCCACAATAGGTTAACGGCATTTGCAATTTCAATGGCTCTTCGCATAGCCTTAGACCACCTGAACAACACAAGCACCTACGTCAGGATGCTGTTCATCGACTATAGCTCAGCATATAACACCATCATTCCCACAATCCTGATTGAGATGTTACAGAACCTGGGCCTCTGTACCTCCCTCTGTAATTGGATCTTTGACTTCCTAACTGGAAGATCACAATCTGTATCAATTGGTGATAATATCTCCTCCTCACTGATGATCAACACTGGTGCACCTCGGGGGGGGGGGGGGGCGGGGTGCTTAGCCCATTGCTCTATTTTCTGTATACCCACGACTGTGTGGTTAGGCATAGCTCAAATACCATCTATAAATTTGCTGATGATACAACCATTGTTGGCAGAATCTTAAATGGAGATGAGAGGGCGTACAGGAGTGAGATATGCCAACTAGTGGAGTGGTGTCACAGCAATAACCTTGCACTCATTCTCTATAAGATGAAAGAGTTGATTGTGGACTTCAGGAAGGGTAAGATGAGGGAACACATACTAATCCTCATAGAGGGATTAGAAGTGGAGAGAGTGAGCAGTTTCAAGTTCCTGGGTTTCAACATCTCTGAAGACCTAACCTAGTCCCAACATATCAATGTAGCTATAAAGAAGGCAGGACAGTGACTAAACTTCATTAGGAGTTTGAAGAGATTTGGTATATCAACAAAAACACTCAAAAACTTCTACAGATGTTCCGTGGAGAGCATTCTGATGGGCTGCATCACTATTTGGTATGGGGGTGGGGGGCTATTGCACAGGACTGAAAGAAACTGCAGAGGGTTGTAAATTTATTCGGCTCCATCTTGGGTACTAGCCTACAAAATACCCAGGACGTCTTCAAGGAGTGGTGTCTCAGAAAGTCAGCGTCCATTATTAAGAACCCCCAGCACCCAGGGCATGCTCTTTTCTCACTGTTACAAGTACAGAAGCCTGAAGGCACACACTCAGCGATTCAGGAACAGCTTCTTCCCCTCTGCCATGTGATTCTTAAATGGTCGTTGAACCCATGAACACTACGTCACTTTTTTAATATGTACTATTTCTGTTTTTCCATGATTTTTAATCTATTCAATATACATATACTGTAATTAATTAATTAATTGGTTTTCCTCTTCTCCTGTATTATGTATTGCATTGAACTGTTGCTGCTAAGTTAATAAATCTCATGACATCTGCCTGTGATAATAAACCTGATTCTGATTCTGGTCAAATCTGGATAAATGTTGACCAAGATACTTGTATATCTTCCATGCTTTGCAAAGAACATAAAGGTAGCTGCTCGCTGGTGTGTGGATGAGTGGTAGAATCTAGGATGGTTGACAGGAAATTGTGGAGAATAAAAACTGTGATAAATGTATGGTTGGTGTAAATGTGTGCTGGATGTCTGATAGGTTGAAGGGCCTAGTTCTATGCTGTATGTCTTTAAGACTCTGGTGGCACCATGGCATCCTTTATGCTGGCGTCATGGTTTGCACACCCAGTGACAGGGGTAAGCCATCAATCCCTAAATGTTTCTTCTTCCTTTTCATTTGAACCTGCTTCATTTCTATTTTAATCTAACCTCTTTGGTTCCAAACCCATTAATAGCTTTGCCTAAAGAAAATCATAAAATCTTGCTTAATGCTGTCATATGTATTAAGTGTCCCAGATTTCTTCCTGTCTTGAGTGAGGAAATGCTACCTGCTACCAGATCGTAATATCCCAGTACCAATTTTAAGTTTATGCTACAAAATGATATAATTTCTCCCAAAATCATTTTAAGTATCAAAGCTGGATCAGCTGTCAGTCTAGTCTATGCAAGCCCAACTTTAAATACATATCTGAAAGACAGGAGTTTGCAATATGTATGCAAGACATCCTCAATGCTGCACTGGAGAGTCAGCCTATTTAGTAAAAGCAGACAAGATGTAGAATGGAAAAAAGAAATCTTTTAGAAAAGGATAGAATGATGAGTCTGTGGCAACCCACTTTCTGCGCAGGCGAACCGGCTCACAAATAGCCAGTGCGTGGGGAGAGACTTTGGTAATGCACCTCTGATGTCATTTCCATCCTGAGAGGATGGGAACTAGGGATTAAAAGCCAGCGCCACGAAGTTTGAATAAACTAGTCTCGAAATGATTTACCGATAGGGTGTCGTTGTCTCTAGCCCTGTAGGTAGTACATCGCTACATTGGTGACCCCGACGGTCCAAATGGGATTTGGATCAAAGATGACCGACTCCTCACCTGTTCAAGCAGTTTCGCTAAAACTTCCGACTTTCTGGACGCTGCGACCACGTGTGTGGTTTAGCCAAGCAGAAGCCCAGTTCCAGATTCGGTAGATCTCTTCTGATTCCACGCGTTACTACCACGTGGTGAGCTCCTTTGACCAGGAGACAGCCACCCAGGTTGCAGATTTCATACAGTCGCCCCCGAAAGAAGGCAAATATGAAGCATTCAGAGCGCTGCTCATTGGGACCTTCGGCCTCTCACGCCTGCTGCTCCAGGACGGTCTGGGAGACAGGCCGCCATCAGCATTAATGAACGAGATGCTGGCCCTGGCTGACGGACACAAGCCCTGCCTCATGATCGAGCAAGCATTCCTAGAGCAACTGCCCGAGGACATACACCTGCTGCTGGCCGAAGCAGATTTCAGTGACCCCCGGAAGGTGGCGGCCCGGACAGACGTGCTGTGGAAAGCCAAGGGGGAGAGCGTGGCATCCGTTGGTCAGATTCCCAGGCCATGCGCCCAACAGTAGACCAGACCAGGCCCAGCAGGGAGGCGCACACAACACAGAGGCAGGAGTGAGGAGGCCAGTGAACAGTGGTGTTTATACCACCAGCGGTGGGGCACAATAGCCCGCTGCTGTCGCCCGCCCTGCAAGGGCCAGGGCCAGGGCCAGCTGCCGTTAATGTCTATGGCGGCTGGCCACCAGGACAGCCTCTTGTACGTCTGAGACAAACAGTTGGGACGCCGCTTCTTAGTCGACACCGGAGCGGAAATCTGCGTCTTACCCCCGACGGGGTATGACACCCGCAACTGAAAGCCAAAACCCCCTGTGAGGGCCACAAATGGCAGCACAATATGGACCTACTGCACCCGCACACTGCAGGTGCAGTTCGGCGCCAGCCGGTTCATGTGGGACTTCACACTGGCCGCCGTGGCCCAACCACTCCTGGGGGCAGACTTCTTGCGAGCTCACAGCCTGCTGGTCGACTTGCAAGGGAAAAGACTGGTACATGCCGAGACTTTCCAGACGTTCTCCCTGGGGGAAGCCAAGTTGCTGGCCCCACACCTGGACTCCATCACGCTGTTGGACAACAAATTCACCAGAATCCTGGTGGACTTTCCATCGATTCTGGCACTGCAGTTCATGGCAGCCATGCCCAGACACAGGGTACAGCACCGCATTCCGACCCTGGGACCACCCCTCCATGCCCACGCACGAAGACTCCCCCTGGAAAAGCTCCACCTGGTGAAGGAGGAGTTCAAGAGGATGGAAAAATTGGGGATCGTATGGAGGTCCGACAGCCCATGGGCCTCCCCCCTGCACATGGTGCCCAAAGCAGTCAGGGGCTGGAGACCATGCAGTGACTACCACAGACTGAACGAGGCTACAACTCCAGACCACTACCCCGTGCCACACATACAGGAATTTACAGCAAACCTGCATGGGACACGAATCTTCTCCGGGGACCTCGTCCGGGGATACCATCAAATCCTGGCGCACACTGAAGACATCCCCAAAACAGCACTTATCACCCCGTTCGGTCTGTTCAAATTCCTCCGAATGCCGTTCAGCCTGAAGAATGCCACACAGACGTTCCAGCTGTGAATCGACGAGGTGGGACGTGACCTGGACTTTGCGTTCATCTAATTGGACGACATCCTTATAGCCAGCAGTAGTCATCAGGAGCATCTGTCTCGCCTCCGCCAGCTCTACTCCCG
The DNA here is from genome assembly GCF_030144855.1 of Hypanus sabinus. Classification (NCBI taxonomy): domain Eukaryota; kingdom Metazoa; phylum Chordata; class Chondrichthyes; order Myliobatiformes; family Dasyatidae; genus Hypanus; species Hypanus sabinus. The sequence continues at coordinate 48,507,161 of NC_082728.1, forward strand.
CCTGAGTGATTTTGGCGTCACGATCAACCCGGCCAAATGACAGTTCGGTCTCGATACCATCGAATTCCTGGGCCACAGGATTACCAAATACGGGGCAACACCTCTGCCCGCCAAGGTAGACGCGATCCGCCACTTTGCCCGGCCCAACACAGTCAAAGGCCTGCAGGAGTTCATTGGTATGGTGAACTTCTACTACTGTTTCCTCTCCTCAGCAGCCCGTATCATGAGCCCTTTGTGCACCCTGATGTCGAGTAAAGGCAAGCACATTACTTAGGATAAAGAGGCTGTGGCCACTTTCCTTAAAGCCAAGGAAGCCTTGGTAGATGTTGCGATGCTGGTGCACCCCAGGATGGATGTTCCGACCACTGTCACAGTGGACGCATCCGACACAGCAGTCGTTGGGGTGCTGGAGCAGCTCATCGAGGGGTGCTGGCAACCCCTGGCATTCTTCAGCAAGCACCTACAACCACCTGAACTCAAGTACAGTGCCTTCAACCAGGAGCTGTTGACACTGTATCTGGCAATCCGGCAGTTCATGTACTTCTTAGAAGACATGCCGTTCACCACGTTCACGGACCACAAACCGTTGACCTTCGCGTTCACGAAAGTATCCGATCCCTGGTTGGCTCACCAGCAGTGACATCTGTCCTACATCTCCGAGAACACGAAGGACATCCAGCATGTCTCAGGAAAGGACAACGTCGTGGCGGACGCAATCTCCAGACTGGCTGTCCAGGCCCTGTCGCTGGGAGTGGACTATGCAGCACTGGCTGAAGCACAGCAGGCAGATGACGAGATGCCCAGCTACAGGACCGCAGTCTCGGGTTTGCAGCTGCAGGAATTTCTCATAGGCCCAGGTGAGAGGACCCTCCTGTGCGATGTGGCTACCGGCCAACCTCGCCCCATTGTCCCGGCAGCCTGGAGGTGGCGAGTTTTCGACTCCATACATGGTTTGGCGCACCCATCTATCAGGACAACCGTCCTGCTGGTCTCCAGCAAGTTCGCGTGACATGGACTTCGCAAGCAGGTCAGTGAATGGCCCAGAACGTGCACGCAGTGCCAAACAGCCAAGGTGCAGCGGCACACTAAAGCCCCACCGCTGCAGTTCAAACCCACCCATCGGAGGTTTGACAACATTCACGTGGATATCGTGGGCCCCCTACCAGTGTCCCAAGGAGCACGGTACCTCCTAACTATGGTAGACCGGTTCTTGAGATGGCCAGAGGCGGTCCTGCTCACCGACACATCTGCCGATTCCTGTGCCCGAGCACTGATTGCAACCTGGGTAGCATGCTTCGGGGTACTGGCCCACATTACCTCCGACAGAGGCGCCCAGTTCACCTCCAGCCTGTGGTCGGCTGTGGCCAGCCTGTTGGAAATGCAGCTACACCACACAACTGCCTACCACCCACAGTCGAACGGACTAGTGGAACTCTTCCACCGTAACTTGAAGTCAGCTCTCATGGCCCGCCTGAGAGGACCTAACTGTGTGGATGAGCTTCCCTGGGTCCTGCTTGGAATTCGCACAGTGCCCAAAGAGGATCTGCACGCCTCGTCGGCCGAGTTGGTGTACAACGCACCCCTGGCTGTCCCAGGAGAGTTCATACCAGCTCCAAGGGGGCAAGAGGAAGAACCCACAGCAGTCCTGGGCAGACTACGCGACAGGCTCGGCAACCTGGCCCCTGTACCAACTTCACAGCACGGACGGACCCCGACCCATGTACCCAAAGACCTGCAGAACTGTAAGTTTGTGTTTGTACAAGAGGGCGCACATCACTACAGCAGCCGTATGAGGAGCCGTTCAAGGTGATCAACAACAACGGGTCCACATACGTTCTGGACATTGAGGGGAAAGAGGTGGTTTTCACGGTGGACCGACTCAAACCAGCCCATGTGGACTTGGCGCAGCCGGTCGAGGTTCAGGCACCGCGGCGCAGAAGCAGACGGCCAAACGGAGATGTTCCAGACTGTGGACTTTGGGGGGTTTATTGCCGTTTCTGGGGGGGGGGGGGGGTTATGCGGCGACCCACTTTCTGTGCAGGCGAACCAGCTCACAAATAGCCAGCACATGGGGAGAGACTTTGGTAATGCACCTCTGACGTCATTTCCGCCTGGAGAGGGTGGGAACTAGGGATTAAATGCCAGCACCGCGAAGTTTGAATGAACTAGTCTTGAAACGACTTACCGACTGTGTGTCATTATTTCTAGCTCTGTATGTAGTACATCGCTGCAAGTCCATATTTAAAGAGAGTGTAATATAGAAAGCAGAAGAGAAAAAATAAATTATCCTAGATAATGTTCAAAATAAAATGAGAATAAAGTTCAATTTATTGTTTTAAAATATGCTTCACTAATTCATATGTTTTGGACATGTCTGAGTTTTGAAAAATACTGGAAGGAAGTATTCTAAACTTTCTCTGTACTTTTCAAAGTAAATTCTAAGCCTAACCCTTTGACTGCTTTATTTGGTATTGTTGGAGGAAAAGATATTATTTTGGAGACACCTGATTTGTACATTTTGGCTTTTATTTCTCTTATAGCAAGGAGGGAACTCTTGCTTAAATGGAGGGATGTTGTTTCACCTCCTCACACTCAATGGTTACGTGATGTTATGTCATGCTTAAATTTAGGGAAGATCTGTTGTTCAGAAACATTGTGGGGATCATTTTTGAACTATTTTCAAAACCTTTGATCTGCTGTTAAAGTACAGATGTTGGCTAACAACATATTTCACTATATGATAAAGATTTTTTTCCTTTTTTCTTTCTACCAAACAGCTTCGATCTTGGTAGTGGGATTAGATTTTTTTTTGCATGATACAATTATCACATTTCAATATTGCAATTTAATTTAATTTACATGAATATAGGGTAATATAGTGTCATTAAAATACAATATATTTGGTATTATTTTATCATTTTTAATTATAATTTATATCTGTTTGTACTCTGTATTGCTCTATGGAGAAATTACTAAAAATATTGGAAGGGAAAATATGCTGTGAAGACAGATGTCGCTGATAAAGTAAGGTAGAGGTGGCCTTCTCAAAAGGGATATCATCTCCTTTCTGTGCATTAATGAGCTTTTTTTTGCGTCCTTCCCAGTTCTGATCACCTGAAACATTAACTCTGTTTCTATTCCGAAAGATCTGGTCTGTCTTGCTGAGCGTTTCCTGTTTTTATGTTCCAGTATCAGCAGTTTGTTTCAATATTACACAGATGGATTACAATATTGAAGGTACACCGTTACTTGAACTCTCTGGATGCAAGTGTAAGCTAACTCATTGGCTCAGGAGCCTGGAGGATTGAGTGAGATGGAATTACTCCTTTCCCTAAGCATCCCTCTCCACTGTTATTAATGTAAAGTGAGAATGGAGAAAGTTGTAAAACTCAGTTTCCTCACAGGTGAGTTAGGTTAAAAGTGAGCTGCATATTGTTCTTGAAACTATGCTAAGGTCACCCACAAGCACTTACTCAAGAACCAGAGCGGACCTTCCATCCTTCAGCACGCACTAAGATCAATTCTTCTGTCTGCTTAATGAAATGACTCTGAGTAGCTACCAAACCTAAAAGGCCAGACATTGTAGCACAGGACTCATCTGAACGCTAGATACATGTGGGTGGCCAAGTTGACCAGCCATTGGAGTTTGTCACTAGTGTGTAAATGAGTGGCAGAATCTGATGAGAATGTGAGGAATCCTCCCTCATCCAGATGGTGTGCAGATCTGTGGGTCGATTGGCCACTGTAAATCGCCCCTAGTGTCGATGAGCTATCGAATCTGGCGAAGAGGAAACTGATGAGTTGAGAGGCTTGCTTTTATGCTAAACGCCACTATGACTGCATGACTCAGTTAGAGGCCAAGACCCAAGTGGGCAGTTCAGGAGCAGATTTCCTCTGCATATGGCTATGTTATAGTTGAGCTAGAAAGAGTTCCATATCGCATCAAATAACTCCTTAATGATTGCAAACATCACTTTTATAGAAGTATTTCTTCCTCACAATATCAGACTCAATAGGTCCAACCAATACTAGGGATCACTGCAAAAGAAACATTTCAGGAACAAGTACTTACAAATACTCTGCTTTATCAAGGAGAGGACGACACCAACAATATAATTTTACGTAACATCCTTGGTTAGAGCAGGTGTCCAAATGCTTTCTGAAAAATAAGTGAAAGGAGAAAAGGTTGGAGGGAACCAAAAGCTTGGAGCAGGAATTTGAGACCTGGGAAGCGGACAGCAGTCACTGATGGAGGAAAATGTCTCACCAACCTGCATGAAATCAAAATTAGCAGAACACACAACTCTGACAGTGTTACACTAGAGGAGGTTAGGATTTAATTCTTGAAAATTTAGGATTGTATCATTGTGATATTAACATACAATATTATTTTCATATACTTATACAAGGCAGTATTTATATTAAAGAGATTACTGCAGATTAAGCTGAAATTCATGAATTAGGCTTAATTTCCTTCAAATGTAAAGACAAATTTCTGGGCTGCAATTCAAAGCAATCCTATTCAGAAAACAAAGGTGCATGGTCTTCCAAGAAATTAAATTACAATTTTGACTTCAGTAATAGCATTAAGGATCAGATCTTGTCTAAAGATATCAGTCAATTATGAAATGCCATGTGCTTCTTGTACTGAAGACTAGAAGTCATCATTTATTTAGGAGTGTTTGAAAGCTTGAAGCAACGGTTGACATCATGATGTGCTGGTTCACAGGCTGTTATTGCTTGGGAATGCAATTACATGGAAACATAGCAGGGTTTTTAACCTCAAAATAATAGTGGTTTCTTCCTGCACAGTGAATCAAAAAGTGTTCTTTAAGTGCCTGACAGCAGGAACTCCCTCTTGTACTTCACCTATTCCTTTACCATTGCTCTCCTGGGCAAATGGTTGAGTTGGGGAGTAGTGCTGATGTAACAAATGGAATTGAGGATCCCATTCTAAGTCGGAAACTTTGATTGGCTCAAGGATATTTCAATGTGAAGTAAAATAGTCTGATCTTCAGCTGAGATGTCTTAGCATTTATTTATTTTAGATTCATTATTTATTTTAGCTTCAACGACTTCGTTAAAAAAAAATCTCACAAAAATAGGCAGAATATTTCCTACATTGAGTTTGCTAAAAAATGGGAACAACAGGAATAAATGGAGGGTGAGTTGTTCAGTAGGTTTCCTCGGCTTTCAGTCATGCGCCTTAAACTGCAATCAGAACCAGGCAGAAGATATGTAGAACCTTCGGATTACAGCCCACATCTGGATCCCCAAATTGCAGTCATAACTGTTAGCCACTGGTACAGGTGCTCAGTTTTAAAACCAAATGATTTGATATGGAAAGTGGAGGGGAAATTCTATAAACTCAGCAACAAATCTTGTGACCTTTGGGTGGTAGATATATAACACAGAAGCCAACAGTATTTCATTGTGATGGCAGCTATTGGGTCTACTCCAGATTGTGAATTTCCAGTCTCCACCAGCCCAAGAAAGAACAGCTTACAGAGAGTAGAAATATTGTACTGTCAGAAACTTCAGGTAAAAAACTAGAATTAAACCATAAGGCCATAAGACAGAGCAGCAGAATTAGGCTATTCAGTTCATTGAGTCTGCTCCAGCATTCACTTATGGCTGATATATTACCCTTCTCAACCTTATCCTCCTACTTTCTCCCCATAATCCGTGAAAATAATCAGTGAAATCAACTTCCAGTTGGCTTCTCACCTCTTGGGAAATTCAAGCCATGACTTTTCAGTGTGAAAGTAAGCCCATCGAGTCAGCTCCATGACCGATGAAAGCCCTACACCACAGGTTCAAGAGCATTGACTCCCTCTCAACCTCAATCTCCTGACACCCTTACCAACCTCCACTTTAGGTGTGCCCTATGACTTGGCCTGCACAGCCATCTGTAGCAATTAGTTTCATAGATTCAGCACCATATCATTAAAGAAATTCCTCCTCATTACTGTTCTAAAGGAATGTCCTTGTATTCTAAGGCCGTGCCCTCTGGTCTCTCATACTATCGGAAGCATCACCTCCATGTGGAACTCCTCTGGACTCTTTCCAATGCCAACAAATCCTTTCTTAGAAAAGGGACACAAAACTGCTCATGATACTCTAGATGCTGTCTGAATAATGTTTCAGCATTGCATCCTTGCTTTAATAGTATCTTCTAGTCATCTCCAAATGAATTATAACATTGCATTTGCTGTCCTTACTACCGACCCAGCCTGCAGGTTAACCTTTAGTGAAGGTCCCAGGTCCCTTTGCACCTCTGATTTCTGAATTTTCTCCTCATTTAGACAATAGCATGACCACACACTTCACTCCTCTGTATTCTATCTGTCACTTCTTCCTCATTTTCCTAATCTATCCAAGTCTTTCTGCAGACTTCCTACTTCCTCAACACTGCCTGCCCCTCCACCTATCTTTGTATCATCCATAAATCTGGTCACAAAACAATCAATCCTGTCATCCAAAATAGTTTGGCATATAACATGAGAAGAAATCATCCCAAAACTCACCCCTGCGAGCACCACTAGCCACCAGCGGCCCACCAATTTCCACATTTGCCTTCTGCTAGTCACCCAATCTTCTGCCTGGATGACTTTCTACATTGCCTCTGAAGCTTGTGGTCCATCACCATACTACCCTGCAAGGGAAGTGTTGTATGTAGAAGTATACCCAATGGAAATCAATTTTGAATTCAGCAGTCACTCAAAGGAAAGTACAAGCAGTGAGTAAGCAACAGGGCTAGTGATTTCTGTGGAGTAGCTATTTGTGTGTCATCCCCTAAATAGCACAACTTCATGGGAAGCAGGGTTAGTACAAGTTGGTTGTTCTGTGGTTAAACAAGAATTGTCAATATTAAGATCCCTGAAAATCATACTGGGACTAAAATTGGATGTTGCGCTATTGCAGGCATAATTAAGAGGCATTTGACACCAAACCACGTTTCTAATGTTATTGAAGATCTCACTTGAAAGTTTGGAATTGAATTTCCAGTGAGGTGTGATGACAACTGGATATTGACATAACTTTTCTCAAAGGTTATGGGGAGAAGGCAGGAGAATGAGGTTGAAAGGAAAAACTAAGTCAGTCACAATTGATTTGTGGAGAGATCCAATGGGATGAATAGACTGATGCTACTCTTATGGTCCACGGAAAAGATACAGAAATTCTACATGCAGTTATCTAGACTTCCCTGAACAGCAACACTTACACAGGTTAATCTTCACCAAAATGGGGCTCACCAATTACTATGACTGCCTGCAAACTAGAATGCAGTTATGTGTTAGGACAAAATCTGGAGTACTGAAGATCTAAATAAAAGATGTACTCACTGTATAGAGGGTGTATCAGTGATTTACTAGACTGGTTTCTAGGATGGCAGGTTTGCCCTGCAAGGGGAGTTTGAGTAGCCTAGGCCTGTATTCTCTGAAGCTTTGAAGAGTGAGAAATTACCTCATTGAAACTTACAAACCTTATGGTAGAGAGAATTTTTTTTCCGCCTGGCTGTAGAGACTAAAGCCAAGACTTGAATAAAAGGTAGACTGTTTAGGACTGAGATGAGAAGGTTCTTCACTCAGAGAATGATGAACCCTAGGAATTATCTGCCAAGAAAGCTGTGGATACTCAGTTATTGAGATTATTCAAAACAGAGCTTGACAAGCTTCTGGATATTAATTAAATAAAGGGATATGTGGGTAGTGTAGGAAAAAGGCGCTGAGGCAGAAGATTAGTCATGAGATTGACAAATGCCAAAAAATGCTCAAAGAACATAATGGCTGACACCTGCTTCCATTTCTTACATTCCAGTGCTGTAAATCTTCCCAGGTAGTTGCTGCAAATCAGCTCCACAACCTACTTTTTGCAGCTCACTACTACAATAGGGAAGTCACCAAAGCTTTAAACGAATGACCAGAAGAGTTAGAAACAGGAGTGGACACAGGTAGGTGTGATGGCCAACTGAATGCAATGGCGAACTTCATCATTAAACTTCCGATTTTGTTGTGTGATGGCTCCTGAGATACAGGTTGAGGTTCACATCTTTCAGAGTTTTGTTGTGGACTTTTACTGCATGAGGATGGTCCATCTGCTGTACATTGTTAGAGAACCTAAGTTGAGCTGCAGCTAAGTTTTAAGGCAGTGGTCCCCTGAATGGAGGTAAGGAGAGGCATCTTAATGCTTTGTGGTTGGGGAACCACAGTTTTAAGGCCCATGTATATTTTGGTGACTGAGTCATTGTCTTGCAGCTTCACTTTCCAAAGTGTGCATACTCAAGCTTCATCAGTGGCCTGCAGGCTGATGACTGAATTGGGAGTGACCAGTCCTGACATGGAGTGATACAAGTTGAACAGTTCCAAACATTATCTTCACCCCAGCAAGAAGCTTATTGAAGGGGTGGTGAAGGTTTACAGCAAGAAAGATGTTGCAGCAATGTAGCAGCCTCAATGACATTTGTGGATTCAGTGGTGAAAGTCAGTTTGGAAACCATTGTGCAAAGCAAGCAAAATGGAGAAAAGTATCTGTGAGCTGCCGCCAAGGCCATTCCACCTTCCCTCTCAACTGACAGAGGCACAGACTTTGTGAAGACATAAATGGACACATTTCTGGTTGAAGCTCCCTTCAACATTTCTCGAGCTGACCAGTAGCAAAGATCATCTCCATTTACTTCTAGATGCATGGGTTTCATTCAGGAAGTATTTCTCCAGGTTACTGGAAGATGGTTGAAAAGGGCCCTGCTGATGATAAGCCCTGCAGTGGACAGTAGGAGGAAATCACTATAGTTTGTGTAATGGGATTAATCTCTTTTCCTAAATATGTCTGAGGTCCTTATGCACATCTATTCCTTCTCAAACCTGGAAGCTGAAAATTCAGTGAGGTTCTCACACTTCTCCAAGTTTTAGAAATTCATCAGGAATGCAGTCTCTTCTAAGGCCTTACTATTTCCTAATTGATATGGAATTTTGCACTTTTTGTCAGTCATTGGTGGTAGTAGGACCTAATTGGGCATTTTGTCACTGAATGGAGGTAAGGGTTCTCAAGTCAAGGAGAGGCATCTTAATTAACCTGGCCAGCTCTCTCACTGAGATCTAGGACACCTACTCTTCTCCCATTATTGCTAGCAACAAGCTAAATGAACCACACTCCCCAGTGGCTGGAAGAGTGCAATATGAATCGTGCATGATCCTGAGGTTGCAGCTGCAGGTCAAAGCACTGGCAGGTTTATGATCTGTCAACAAATCAATATAATAGTGTACTAGAATTGTCAGTTGGCATTATTGTGAAACTTCCCTTTTTTTCTGTTGAAAACTGCTTCAACATACCTCAAATGTTATTCTGCTGCAAGTAAAAGGAAAAAATAACTAGACTAAGAAAAGAAACTGAGGTCTTGTCTGAACTACAAGTTGAAAATAAGAGATCCTATGGAAACATTTTAAAGCCAGGAAGTTCCCAAGCAAAAAAATTCATTAATATTTATCAAACAATAAGCGGCTCTGAAAGAATTATGTCATTGTTCTTTGTGGGAGCTTGCAAGTGCAAATTCAGCTGCCTTTAGAATCAGAATCAAAATCTTGTTGATTATCACTGACATGCTATGAATATTTTTATTTTATTTTCACATGTTATAATAGTGACTACCTTTCAAAGGAAATTGCATTCAAAAGTACATTATTTGGCATTTTATATGAACACTCTTGAATGGAAAGTGCTCCTTTGAGATTTAATCCCTCTGTTTGCACAGCATGATCCTCAGTCATAAACAGAAGAGGTTCTGAAGGTGCTGGAAATCAAGAGCAACACATACAAAATTCTGGAGGAACTCAAGCAGATCAGTATCTATGGAAAGGAGTAAACAGTTGAAGTTTCGGGCCAAGACACTTCATCAGAACCCCAGTCACATAGCAAATGCAAATGTGTAGGTTAATCCAAGGTCTGTGAATGTCATGTTTGTCTTTTTTTTCCCTTATCAATTTGCCTTGATCTCTTCCGTTTGTATTGTCCCTCTTTTTTCACTGTTTCTCTTTGCAGAACAGCAGCTCAAGGAGGGAAGGGATGGGATTAGATTGTGTTGGGTGGGGAAATGGAAGGTAGTGGAACAGAGTGGAATTAGGTTTGAGAAACGACTTCTGCATCTTGCAAACACGAACCTGGAATTACAATTGAATTAATTCTATTTTATGACTGAAGATAAACCCATGGGACATGTAGAGTGCTCACACTCATTCCACATTGGAAGTATATTGATGATGGCATTCACCTGAAAGTTCTATTAGAAGAATTGACTTTGCAAATCAGGGGCATGTAACGTGTAGGTATAACTACAATCCTCAATAGCTCTTGACTGCAGTCAGCGCAGTAACAACTGGGGTTTCTGTTGCTGAACTGACTTATTTTACTTATTGAAAGACAGAAGAGTTTTGAGTCCATACTGACTTCAAAGCTTGTTAGTCTCATTCCCCGATACCCCTGCAGCTTATCCTCTGTCACGTATACATCAACTCTTGTTTTTAAAGCCACTTACCTTCACTAAAGGCTGCCAATTAACCCAGTAGCATGTCTCTGAGATTATTAAATGTTATTTAATGATTCCTGATTCTGTGGGAAATCACACAGTGGATGACTGGTTCCACAACAAGCCACTTACCAATGATGATAGAGTGCTCTGGTCCACAGAACAGCCCAAAACCTAAAGAGCTCCAGGTACGTGCACTTGTGCACAAGTTGAATAACCAATACGGGGGTATTCCAACAATTCTCCATGGCTCCCAATGCAAGTTGGGAGCCATGTAGTCAGAACAAGTAATGTTTGCATACATACAATTATGACAGCCTTTAATGAAGTATCAGCCATTTAATATAAAAGATTGAAATGGTCAGAGTCAGAGGCAAGAGACAGGCTGGGTCAGCTCGCTGTTCCACGGATTTGCTTGTCAATGCACTGGACCGAGCCTGTGTCCTGCAACTGGTGGACTTCTGGATCAACTGCAATAATGCCTGGCTTTGTGAACTTCAGTTCTGAATGCTGGTTGCTTGCTTTAAGGTTTTCATGATTTGTTTCTGTTTCCTTTTCTGCACATTGGGCTCTTGGACAATGTTTTTTTTTTGTTTTAATGGGTTCTTTTGGGTTTTTTTGTTTTGAGGCTGGCTGTAAGGAGATGAATCTCAAGGTTGTATAAAGTATATATACTTTGATAATAAAATATACTTTGAACTTTTAGCTCATGATGAAATTCCAATGTTAGCCAGACAGAACCAGGACTGTGCAATTAGAGGAAATATAACAATTAGAAGATTCTTTTAATGGATTTTGACTGAGATAATGGTAGCATTCACATGTTGCACAAAGAGTTAAAGACCATGTTCATAAGGCAGAGATGAAGTGTTGCACTCCTGGATGAGGCATTATGCTGAGGCTCCCCTCACTCCTGATACTATACACACAGGAGTACGCAAGTACCCTCCTAGTGGAATGGCCAACATTTCCCTTTAACCAACAATCCAGAACAGATGATCTGATGACTTGTCTTATTGTTTGTGGGAGACATAACAACTAATATTACACCACACTTAAATGGGAAAAGTCTTAACTGGGAATATTATTATTTACATGATTGATTTGACATTTGAGTATGCAAAAGGTACAGGTGATTTATTTCTTTTAAATTTAAATTAGCCTGAAACCGGTTCCCTCAATGCTATTCCTACATCAGCACCATCTATCATCTGGGCTACAGTATACCCATAGTTTCATATCCTTCCTCTTTAATTCCCAATTATGTAAATGGAGGCATTGAGTTAGTACCATCTTACAGCATTCACATCAATTGCACTCTCTCACTTATTTTCCTGTGATCTATCTTCCCTCAGATGTCCATCAGTACATTGTTCTCCTGCCACCCATCTCACTAGGGGTAAACTACAGAAAGCAATTAATCCAGTGACACTTTTTTTGTGAAGTAGGCAGAGACGAAAAGCAGAGAACTTAAGTAACCCACGAGGTTACAGGGAGAATATGAAAACTCTGCATGGATACCACTAGAAGGAATCTAGATTTAGTATGGCAGCTGCAACATCTGCTGCGCCATTATACCATGCACCATTCATCAGCATAGCACAGCAAACAGTTAAACGTAACAAGTCAGTTTTAAGAGGTATGCTTCACATATCACATATTTGACGAGGCTCCTTCACTTCAGATTGGCCTGTGTATTAACAATGGGTAATAAGATTATTCCACCCATTGCTATATGACTCAGATCTTTTTAATTCCAATTCCAGGAAATGGATCATGCAGGTCAGCTGTGCCTATTGATCTAAAAGCCATACTGCAGGTTTGGAAACTCAACTGCATATGTGCACTCTGTGCAACTCCTCAACAGTGTCCTTTTGGAGAGTGAATGTGAACCCCAGAGATAACAACTTTTCAGTGGCTTGCATTTTAATTAAATATACACCCAACACTGATTTTATAGCAATCATTATTTAGAAGGTGGGCCCTTTCTGTACTGCACTGCATTATTCACTCCATGAGTAGTGAATCCTGTGGAATCCTCCACCACAGCAGGAGATGGAGGCTAAGTTATATCTTACAATATTACCTAGATTGGTTTCTAGACACAAAGGCTTCAAATGCTAAGGAGAGAGCAGGCATGTTCATACTGAATGGAACTAGACTAGGACCAAATGGCCTTCTCCCTGCTTGATGCAATTAAGATTATCAATGGTACCTGCTTGACAGAATATTCTGAAAGCTATCCCAATAGGCTTATGCTTACACTGGGGTTCTCTGTGAAAGCAGGAATTGGTGTTGACTGGGAGGAGTCAACTCCACAGCTCCCAGTGCCCGTATTGATCTGAAAGCCAAACTGCACAATTAGAAACTCAACTGGATTTGCTGTGCCCAGCTATTTACCTATCTGGAAGGTTTGAACAATTTTTTCTTAGGAAGAGTAAAACAAAATATATAACTACCCATAAACAGAAAAAGAATGAATTACAGCAAATTGATGCTAAAAAGTAACATACTTATCCCTTTCTTTATAATCTCCATTGAAATCAGTGGGATCTGGGTTCTTGTACCAGTCTGGCCTGAGCAGTGGCTGTGAGCTGAATTCCTGTATAAAGCTAAAAAAAAACGCTAGGAAGGCCAGGACCCATTATTGGATTCCATGGAAAATCCATCAGTGAATGAACTAATGGATCCTTTAGTAGGTCCCAGATTGCACCATCCCACCACAAATGTGTGTAATGTGACCCTTCTCTTGGAATAGCTGAACATTAATGGTTCAAAAGATAAACTTGAGGACAATCTAGCTCTATATACTACTGTATTCTTCTTTGAAGCTGATGGATCTTGGAAACAGAAGCATTACGTAACATTGGAATGGACTAAGATTTGGATATTTCAAACAGAAATGCTCTAGTTCCTGTGATTTAATTTGACTACTTCATGTGAGTAATTCTCCTGGTGTGGGGAAAATGTTTTTTTAACAACTGCTTTCTTCTAACAGTATTAATCAGTTAATCATTTCTAAACTTCAAGAAATGTTTGAAAACTATTAAATCACCATTGTTTTTCATAAATAACAAGGGTCATGTCCAGAATTTCTAAATAAAGGAATGGCTAGAGGTTGGGCCTATGCACTAGCTTATCTGAGGCCTAGTCACCAACCAGTTCTTTAGTTGAAACCAAAGGTGCTGAGGGCTGGTGAGACAGGATTCTCACACACAACCCAAGTGAGGGGCTTAGGGATCACAGATGTGATTGGATCCGCCTCTAGTCCGCAAGATGAGAGCATTTATTACTACTGTGCCTGTCCTGGAAGAGCATTCTTTATTGATCATTACTTCAAAAGCCAGCAAGTCCAAATATACATTGTCCATAAGATCAAAGACCATAAAATATAGGAGGATATTTAGGCCATTTGGCCCATTAGGTCTACACCATTCTCTCACAGTTAATAATTCCTATCCCACCTTCTCACCATAACCCTTAATACCTAGACTAATCAAGAACTCAATTTTTGCATTAAGTACACCCAATGACTTGACCTCCATAGATTCACCACCCTCTAGATGAAGAAATTTGCCCTCAGCTCAGTTTTAGAGGGACTTCCATTTATTCTGAGGCTGTATACTTCAGAGTATAATTCAATTCTTACTCAGGCAGAGTGAAGGGGCCTATTAACAATGACAGGAGTTAACAGTGGCTGTGTAGTGTGCCAGAGCAGACTTCAGCCAATGCTGATGCCATTCCACAGCCACAAAACCTTCTAGTTTCACTGAAAATGAGAGACATGATCTGCACAGTCCAGAACCAAGAAAAATATGATCATGGACATTGCTAAACTGACTCTAGTTGTGTTATATTGATTGCACCTTCTTAATGGTTTCAGGGAAAACTTGAACCTTTTTGGAATAGCTTTTGAAGTGTTATTTTTTAATTAGATAAGTACTATTGAGAATCTGCAACCTACAACTTTAACCTAGAAAATATGAAGTGAACCTCTCCTGGAAAGGGTTGTCCTTGGTGTTCACATGACAGGGAGATGGGCAGCAAATGTTGTACAGCAGAACCAGCTGAGTTTCCAAATGCACAGTGTTAGGTCCCGAAAACTGTGGGAGTGTCACACTGAGGTCTGAGGTGGTCGACTCCTCCTGGTCAATACTAACTCCTGCTTTTACAGAGAAACTTGTGGTACACATGAACCTGTTGGAACAGCTTTTGAAAGTTTACACAAATATATACAATTCTGTCTTTACAGAAAAGACAGAATCCTGGCTTTAAAACACCTGTCCAGAATCAGTTGTCCATCTAGAAAACCTAATCTCTTTACAGATGGACAGAAATGTTGTGACCTCTGGCAAAACCCTTGGAGGAGGTTTGTGTGGCTACATCAATAAGAACTCGTGTGTGAACTCCTCAGTAGTAATAGCCCGCTGCTCACTGGGGGTAGAGTTTTAAAATGGTGAAGTGCAGGCCCTTCTACTTACCAAGGCAGTTCATTGCCATTGTGATTATTGCTGTATACCTCATAACCCTACCCCCCATCCATGCTGGTACTGGGAAAGTGCTGCAGGGGCTCTACGGTGCAATCTGCAACCTCGAAGCTTCTCACCCTGCTAGTGTCTCTATTGTTGCTGGTGACTTCAATCATGCGAACTTACAGTCCTGCGAAAGTTCTACCAACATATCAGCTTTGCAGAGACAATCTGGTAGACCTGATTTCTACCAATGTTTGTGGGGCCTACAAGGCAATAACCCATCCTCCGCTCTGATACTCAGACCACATATACATTTTGCTAATTCCTGCATACAGATCACTGGTTAAATGAGTCAAACCAGTTCACAAGGAGATCAGGACCTGGCCAGAAGGTGCCACTTCAGCGCTGAAGGACTGCTTTGAACATACAGACTGGAGCGTATTCAGACAGGCAGCTACCTACAACCATCACATCAACATAGGTGAATATACGGGATCAGTGACTGGCTACATAAGGAAAGGTATCGAGGATGTTTCCATGATCAAATACTACACTGTTTGGGCAAACCCGAAACCATGGCAGAATTCACAGGCTCGTGCATTGCTGAGGGATCAGGAAGCGGTCTTCAGTCGGGGGATAGGACGGCTCTAAGGACAGCAAGAGCCACACTTTCCTGTACCATCAGGAACGCAAAGCATGAGTATGCAGAGAAAATCTACAGATCCTTTGTGACACCTCAGACTAACAACTCACTTGGCAAGGTATACAAACCATAAGCGATTACAAGTCCATCATGCACATCAGCGACAGGGTTGGAAGCATTGGACCACAAGACCCTATGGAGGATAATAAAACCTACTGAGGGGATCATCAGGGTCTCCTTTCCACCCAGCCTCATTTGTGACATTTACTGGGAGCATTGCACGTGAAGGACATTGTTGAAGATCCCTACCACCTATCTCTTTGACCCACTACCATCAGGAAGGAGGCACAGAAGCATCTGGACTAGGACTGACAAACTGGGCAATAGTTTCTTCCCTCAGGCTGTGAGGCTAATAAATACCCTGCCATCACCAGGGTGTTATCAGTAGGACAGCAAGCTGTTTATTGTACTGTTTACCTGTCCTGCACTTTACAAACATGCATTTTCAACAGTAACTTTTGAGTTAATAAACTATTTATATAATATTTTGGTTTATGTGCTGTGTGTGATGTATGTTGTGTGGGTGCACCATGGTCCAGAGGAATGTTGTTTTGATTAGCTTTATGTATGTACACTGAGATGATAATAAACTTGAACTTTAATGAGATTTCCTTTCATTCTTCCAAACTCTACTGAATACAAGTCTAATCTATCCTTAGATGAGAGTTTGCCATCCTAAGATTAGGCATTAGGCTGGTGAATCTTTGCATGTTCCTCCCTGGCAGGTCCATCTTTTCTGAGAGAAGAACGTGAGAGGATAGGACCAATAAGTGCGGTAGTGGAAAAGTGTGTATCCGGAGGAAATAGCAGAGGTACTTAATGAATACTTTGCTTCAGTATTCACTATGGAAAAGGATCCTGGCAATTGTAGGGATGACTTGCAGTGGACCGAAAAGCTTGAGAATGTAGATATTAAGGAAAGGGATGTGCTGCAGCTTTTAGAAAGCATCAGGTTGGGCAAGTCACCGGACCAGATGGGATGTACCCCAGGCTACTATGGGAAGCGAGGGAGGAGATTGCTGAGCCTCTGGTAATGATCTTTGCATCATCAATGGGGACGGGAGATGTTCTGGAGGATTGGAAGGTTGTGCATGTTGTTCCCTTATTCAAGAAAGGGAGTAGAGATAGCCCAGGAAATTATAGACAAGTGAGTCTTGCCTCAGTGGTTGGTAAGATGATGAAGAAGATCCTGAGAGGCAGGGTTTATGAACATTTTGAGAGGCATAATGTGATTAGGAATAGACAGAATGGCTTTGTCAAAGGCAGGTCATACCTTACAAACCTGATTGAACTTTTTGAGGATGTGGCTAAGCACATTGATGAAGGAAGAGAAGTAAATGTAGTGTATATGGATTTCAGCAAGGCATTTGATAAGGTACCCCATGCAAGGCTTATTGAGAAAGTAAGGAGGCATGGGATCCAAGGGGACATTGCTTTGTGGATCCAGAACTGGCTTGCCCATAGAAAGCAAAGAGTGGTTGTAGACAGGTCATATTCTGCATGGAGGTCAGTGACCAGTGGTGTGGCTCAGGGATCTGTTCTGGGACCCCTACTCTATGTGATTTTTATAAGTGACCTGGATGAAGAAGTGGAGGGATGGGTTAGTAAATTTGCTGATGACAGAAAGGTTGGGGGTGTGGTGGATAGTGTGGAGGGCTGTCAGAGATTACAGCAGAACATTGATAGGATGCAAAACTGGGCTGAGAACTGGCAGACGGAGTTCAACCCAGATAAATGTAAGGAGGTTCATTTTGGTAGGTCAAATATGATGGCAGAATATAGCATTAATGGTAAGACTCTTGGCAGTGTGGAGGATCAGAGGGATTCTGGGGTTCAACTCCATAGGACACTCAAAGCTGCTACCCAGGTTGACTCTGTGGTTAAGAAGGCATACAGTGCATTGGCCTTCATTAATCATAGGATTGTGTTTAAGAGCCAAGAGGTAATGTTGCAGCTATATAGGACCCTGGTCAGACCTCATTTGGAAGTAAGTACTGTGCTCAATTCTGGTTGCCTCACTATAGGATAGATGTGAAAACCATGGAAAGGGTACAGAGGAGATTTACAAGGATGTTGGCTGGATTGGGGAGCATGTTTTATGAGAATAGGTTGAGTGAACTTGGCCTTTTCTCCTTGGAGTGACGGAGGATGAGAGGTGACCTGATAGATGTGTACAAGATAATGAGAGGCATTGATCATGTCGACAGTCAGAGGCTTTTTCCCAGGGCTGAAATGGCTAGCACGAGAGGGCACAGTTTTAAGGTACTTGGAAGTAGGTACAGAGGAGAGGTCAGGAGTAAGTTTTTTTTTTTCTTTTTTAAAAAAAGAAAACGCAAAGTGTGGTGAGTGCATGGAATGGGCCCCCAGTGGTGGCGGTGGAGGCAGAAACGACAGGGTCTTTTAAGAGACTCGTGGATGGCTACATGGAGATTAGAAGAATAGAAGGTTATGGGTAAAGCCTAGGTAGTTCTAAGTTAGGGACATGTTCAGCATGGCTTTTGTGGGCCGAAGGGCCTGTACTGTGCTGTTGGTTTTCTATGTTTCTATGTGATTAAAGCTACACACAACATTCCAGGTGTGGTCCCACCAAGACTCTGCACAATTGTAGCAAATTGGTGTTAGAAAATTGCACTGCACATTGTTACGTCCTCAGAAGATCTCACAGTTCTTCATATTCAGGGTTTTATTTGGGAAATGTTTTCCAACAATCCCATGACATTCAACACGTACAACAGTAAAAACAAAACAACAATATTTGCCTAATGTATCAAAGAACTATATATTTTCTAATGATTTAAATCTTCCTCAACTTCCATACAAATAAGGAATAGCAATGATAACAATGATCTTTTGGCCAAACCACTGATATTCTAACAAATAAACAATGATTATTTTAATTATCTGCCTATTCCTATAATTGTACTTTTTTCATCTGTTTATCTATATTAATTCTGGTCCACTTGCTTCTGAAACTCTCATCTGTGCACTTATGACTCCCAGTTTTGACCATTTCAGTCATTGCATGTTGATTCTTCTATTTTCCACCCTTTGTAAAGTTGAACTCATCTGATTTCTGTAGTGTATTGATATATACTCAACTCCACTGGGGATTATTGTCACTAATTGTTTATAATGCAAGTCTTCTTTGTTGACATACTCTGCCATCTTAGCTACATAAAGAACACAACTTATTTACAAGCTCCTGAAATCCTGTAGATATTATTTGTGTTTGTAATGCAGGCTGAGCTGAAGTATCTTTAGGTGGAATTTACACTGTGCTTGTATCTCTAAGCATAGAGTAAGGCCCATCTGAAGACATTTTGCACTCAGCTTTCCATATTCTGATTCACACTAACTCCTGCGCTCACCCACATACCTTAGTTCCTGTTTCAAGTAATATCCTAAGATCTTCTAGCCTGTGTTGAAATCTTTCGTAGCCTTACTCTCACCACCTCTGTAACATTCTGTGTCCCTGTTCCCCTCTAATTCTGCACATTTCCTATTTTCTTCCTTCCAGTACTGATGGAAATGATACTGTCTGAGCCTTGTGCACAGGAATTCCTTGCCCAAACTTTATATTTCCGTACCTTCCTCAAAGACTCACTGCAAAACCGAACGCTTCACTGGAGCTGTTAATTATCTGTCCAAATGTCCCCTTTTCAGGCCTGTTCATATTTTATCTCTGTTTATATTTTCGGGACATGTTTTACTGCAGTAAAACAGTTTTGCTGTTTCTGTCATTGGAAGTTATTTTATTTAAGTAGTTCCTGAGATTACCTCCAACCTTCTGACCACATACCACATCACTCCAATAGTTTGTCAGAAGTAGAAATTCCCTGATCAATGGCAATGCATTCCTGGAAATCACAAGCATGTTTCCCACTCACATAAAATAAATAACTTCACAATAGCCCTTAAGATGCTAGTGAGAGCAATTTCAGCCAGATGTGTAAACCATTTGTAATAAGTATTCCATGACATAAGTTTGGGGCCATGGTATTATTCAAACATTCCCAGGTGCTTGCAGTTCTGTTTGCTTTATCTCCGCAAGTCCTTTGAAAATTGTTAGCTTCTGTTACACATGAACACAGGGTTACTGAGAGCCAACTTGTTTTCAAAAATAAAATCAACTTTTAACAATTCCCTTAATCTTTACTTTTACATTTAATGGTTGCACACCCACGTCTTTGGATTACACAGGCCCGAGGTGTTGTCCAAAGTAAGCATACACTGTGAATACTGCAGGAAATGAGGATTTAAGATTTGTTAACTTGAAACAGGGCTTCCATAGAAGGAATGGCATGTAATGTAAAAATAAGCAAAGCTAGTTCAACATATTCCCATTTACTTCGGGTTTCTCCCAGTCTAAAAGCATTTTGAGGGATTTTCTTACCTACATTAAAGGAGAGTGCTTGGGTGAAAGGTGACTTGCAAAGAAACATTCTAAATAAATGATGAATAATGGGCAGACCTTCCCCAGCTAGGAATTAGTAGTGTGGCAGGTAGGACTCAGAGAATGGAAAGTACTTTTAATGTTTGTTAGAAGACTGAATCTAATGAACAATCTAATAGATAGTCAGTATTGTTTTCTCAGTATTATGATCTATGGCGCCAGTCATTGGGTGACATCTTCAGATAGCAAATCAATCATTTCTTTTTCTCACACCTTCTGCTTGTTCTTTTTTGTCTAGATTGTATAATGGAAACTGTTGGAAGCTGCAATGGGCAGATTGGATTTCGAGCAAATAATCTAGTGCTCTGTTGTGTCCAGGGTGGACTAAGAACACGAGCCACCTCATGGAGAAGACCAGAGACGGGACACAGAGGTCATTCATGAATGACGACATCTCGAAGCAGCGAGGAATATTGAGGCATCAAGGTGAACATGGAGTACATCAAGGGTCGCGCTCAATGGAGGCCTCGTGAGCGGCATTCCCGCTTGGACCCAGTGTGGTGGTTGCTCTTTACGGAAGCACTGCGTTTGTGCAACCACTCTGGTTGAAAGCTGATGGAAAATCTCAATATTCTGAAATTTATGTGATTATTGGACTGTAGTTTATATTTGCCTCCTTCAGTTTTCAGTGTTTTCCTTTTTGTAGCTAATTGGCAGGTGGATGATATGTAACTTATTATATGAGGGGGAAGTTGGGAATTTGTGTTGGGAATCAGTTCTTGTGTGTGAATAAGGGGGTTGGGGGTTTGGGTTTGATGTTATTGTCGCAGTTCTTTTCTGTGAGGAGTTGGGGACTTGATGTTATTGTTACCTTTTTTTCCCTGAGAGGGAGGGGCTGAGGATTTGATCAAAATTCAAAATAAATTATCAGAGCACATACACGTCACCACATACAACCCTGAGTTTCCTTTTCTGCAGACATACTTAGCAAATCTATAGAAAAGTAACTGTAAACAAGCTGTGCAAATGCAGATATAAATAAACAGCAATAAATAATGAGTTTGAAATGACAATATAATGGAGTCCTTAAATGAGGGTTCAAGAGACTAATGGTTGGGGGGTAGCAACTGTTCTGGAACCAGGTGGTATGAGTCCTGAGGCTCTTGTGCCTTCTACCTGATGGCAGCAGCAAGAAAAGAGCATGGCCTGGGTGGTGAGGGTCTTTGGTGATGGATGCTGCTTTTCTATGGCAACGTTTCATGTAGGTATGCTCAATGATTGGGAGGGTTTTACCTGTGACGTACTAGGCTGAATCCACTACCTTTTCTGGATTTTCCACTCAAAGGCATTGGTGTTCCCATACCAGGCCATAATGCAGTCAATCAGCACATTTCTCACCACACATCTATAGAAGTTTGCCAAGGTTTTCGATGAAATACCGCACTTCTGCAGTCTCCTGAAGAAGTAGAGGTGCTGGCATGCTTTCTTCACGGTAATAGTTATACGATGGGTCCAGGACAAGTCCTCTGAGATAGTGATGTCCAGGACTGTAAAGTTACTGACCCTTTCCACCTCTGATCCTCCAATGATTACTGGCTCATGGACCTCTAGTTTCTCTCTTCTGAAGTCTACAATCAGTTTCTTGGTCTTACTGACATTGACTGAGAGGTTGTTGTTGTTGTTACACCAACCATGTTATTACACTCAGCCAAGTTTTCAATCTTCCCCCTCTATGCTGAATCATCACCTTTGATACAGCCCACAACAATGGTGTCATCAGCAAACTAGTATATGGTGTTGGAGCTGTACTTAGCCATGCAGTCATAGGTGTAAAGTGAGTAGAGCAGGGGGCTAAGTATACAGCTCTGTGGTACTCTTGTGCTGATGAAGATTGTGGAGGAGATGTCTCTGCCAATCCAAACTGGTGTTTACAAGTGTGAAAATCCAGAACAAAATTGTACAACAGGGATTGAGTCCCAGGTCTTGGAGTTTACTAATTAGTTTTGAGGGGATGATGGTGTTAAATGCCAGAACATCCTGATGTATGCATCTTTGCTGTCCAGATGTTACAAGGTTGTGTGAAGAGCTAACAAGATTTCATCTGCTGTAGACCTGTTAATTCAGTAGGGAAGTTGGAACGGAACCAAGTAGTCATTCAGACAGGAGTTGATATGCTTCAACACCAGCCTCCCAAAACACTTCATCACTGTGGATATAAGTGGCACTGAGCAATAGTCATTTAGACAGGTTACCATGCTCTACTTGGGCACCAGTACGATTGAAAAAGGTGGGTACCACAAACTGCCAGAGCAAAAGGTTGAAGATATCTGTGAATACACTAGCCAGTTGGTCAGCACAGGTCTTCAGTACTTGGCTAAGTACTTTGTCTGGACCACTTTCTTGAAGGCGCCCGCACGTCATCTTCAGATACTGGGACCAAATGATCAGCAGGAGCCGTGGGGTTGGGCGATGGTTCCTCTTGTTCTGGTGGTTGAAGCAAGTATAGAAGGCATTGAGCTCATCTGGAAGGAAAGCTCTACTGTTCCCCATTTTGCAAGATTTAATTTTGTAGTAGGTTATGGTACTTAAAGCTACCACAGCTCTCCAGAATCCCCTGTTGAATCCATTCCAGTTCAGAATCTCCACTTCCCCGAGAGATGGTTTTCCAGAGATCATACCTACACCTCCTGTAACAAGAGAAAATCTGCAGATGCTGGAAATCCAAGCAACATACACAAAATGCTGGAGGCATTTAGAAGGTCAGGCAGCATCAATGGAAAAGAGTAAACAGTTGACATTTCAGGCCAAGACATTGCTGTTTTTTGTGAGGGAAGGGGTTGGAGCTTTGGGTTTTTTGAGGGGTGTAGGCAATCTGTTAGCTTTTTGTGTGAGAAAGCAGTGGGGGAGGGGTTTGCGAATTTTTTCATGTTGGTGGGGCTTTTCTTTTCAGCAACTCTTATGGTTTTTCTGTATTTCATGGCTATCTGGAAAAGATGAGTTTGAGAGTTGTATTCTACATGCATACTGTGATAATAAAATGAACCTTTGAACCTTTATATTAGAGAGCATACATTTAAGCCCAAAGCAAATAGGTGGGCCAAGGTTTTTTTTTCTTTTACACAGAGAGCAGTGGATGCCTGGAATCCACTGTCCAAGGTGTTACTGGAGACAAATATGATACTTGTATTTTACAAGCTCTTAGATAGGCACACATACAGTACATGTGTCAAATAAAGTCGATTTCTAATCTCTTTGAACGTGCAGAGAATGGCAGGATATTATTTTCTTCCAGCACTGAATCTAATTCTATAATTACATCTTGTATTAAACTCATCATTATAGTCTGGATAATATCTTCATAATGCAAAATAAGTTGTTTATAGAACAGAAAACAACACAGCAACATGTCTTCTCAATCTCAATGTCAAATTCAACCAAACCTCTTCTGCTTTCAGTGTCATTCATATTCCTCTATTCTTTGCATATTCATGTGTCTATCTCATACCTCCTTAAAACACCATTGTTGTGTGTGCTTCCACCAGCTCCCCAGGCACTGCACGCCAACACTCTGGGAGAAAAAATGTCCTGCATATTTCCTTTGAACTTACCCGAGCTCACTTTAAATGCATGCCATCTAGTACTGGACGCATCGACCATGGTAAAAGATGTCAGCTTTCTACTCTATCTTTGCCTTTTAAAACCTCAGAATCAAGTTTATTATCACCAGCATATGTTGTGAAATTTGTTAACTTAGCAGCAACAGTTCAATGTAATACATATATAGAAGAAAAAACATGTAAAAATATACTGGGGGTCATTCCTGAAAATTTGCTATTATAACATGGTTAACTTCAACTTTTATACTTCAACTAATGTGACTAAAATTCACAGGCCCAAGATATCTAGCTTGATTGAACAGATCTTATTGGTGCACATAAAGGCTTCCATCTACCTCTGAGGTTAGTGGATCTCCAGTTGCAATATAGAACATAGACATAGAATAGTACAGCATATTACAGGCCCTTCGGCCCACAATGTTGTGCCAACCCTCAAACCCTGCCTCCCATATAACCCCCCACCTTAAATTCCTCCATATACCTGTCTAGTAGTCTCTTAAACTTCACTCGTGTATCTGCCTCCACCACTGATTCAGGCAGTGCATTCCATGCACCAACCACTCTCTGAGCGAAAAACCTTCCTCTAATATCTCCCTTGAACTTCCCTCCTTTTACCTTAAAGCCATGTCCTCTTGTACTGAGCAGTGGTGCCCTGGGAAAGAGGCGCTGGCTGTCCATTCTGTCTATTCCTCTTAATATCTTGTACACCTCTATCATGTCTCCTCTCATCCTCTTTCTCTCCAGAGAGTAAAGCCCTAGCTCCCTTAATCTCTGATCATAATCCATACTCTCTAAACCAGGCAGCATCCTGGTAAATCTCCTCTATACCCTTTCCAATGCTTCCACATCCTTCCTATAGTGAGGCGACCAGAACTGGACACAGTACTCCATGTGTGGCCTAACTAGAGTTTTATAGAGCTGCATCATTACATTGCGTCTCTTAAACTCTATCCCTGGATTTATGAAAGCTGAAACCTCATAAGCTTTCTTAACTACCCTATCTACCTGTGAGGCAACTTTCAGGGATCTGTGGACATGTACCCCCAGATCTCTCTGCTCCTCCACACTACCAAGTATCCTGCCATTTACTTTATACTCTGCCTTGGAGTTTGTCCTTCCAAAGTGTACCACCTCACACTTCTCCGGGTTGAACTCCATCTGCCGCTTCTCAGCCCACTTCTGCATCCTATCAATGTCTCTCTGCAATCTTTGACAATCCTCTACACTATCTACAACACCACCAACCTTTGTGTCATCTGCAAACTTGCCAACCCACCCTTCTACCTCCACATCCAGGTCATTAATAAAAGTCACGAAAAGTAGAAGTTCCAGAACAGGTCCTTGTGGGACACCACTAGTCACAACACTCCAATCTGAATGTACACCCTCCACCACGACCCTCTGCCTTCTGCAGGCAAGCCAATTCTGAATCTACCTGGCCAAACTTCCCTGGATCCCATGCCTTCTGACTTACTGAATAAGCCTACTGTGTGGAACCTTGTCAAATGCCTTACTAAAATCCATGTAGATCACATCCACTGCACTACCCTCATCTATATGCTTGGTCACCTCCTCAAAGAACTCTATCAGGCTTGTTAGACACAATCTGCCCTTCACAAAGCCATGCTGACTGTCCCTGATCAGACCATGATTCTCCAAATGCCCATAGATCCTATCTCTAAGAATCTTTTCCAACAGCTTTCCCACCACAGACATAAGGCTCACTGGTCTATAATTACCTACTAACTTTTTTGAACAAGGGGACAACATTTGCCTCCCTCCAATCCTCCGGTACCATTCCCGTGGACAATGAGGACATAAAGATCCTAGCCAGAGGCTCAGCAATCTCTTCCCTTGCCTCGTGGAGCAGCCTGGGGAATATTCCATCAGGCCCCGGGGACTTAACCATCCTATTGTATTTTAGCAACTCCAACACCTCCTCTCCCTTAATATCAACATGCTCCAGAACATCAACCTCACTCATATTGTCCTCACCATCATCAAGTTCTCTCTCATTGTTGAATACTGAAGAGAAGTATTCATTGCGGACCTCACTCACTTCCACAGCCTCCAGGCACATCTTCCCACTTTTATCTCTAATCGGTCCTACCTTCATTCCTGTTATCCTTTAGTTCTTCACATAATTGAAGAATGCCTTGGGGTTTTCCTGTACCCTACTTGCCAAGACCTTCTCATGTCCCCTTCTTGCTCCACTCAGCCCCTTCTTAAGCTCCTTCCTTGCTACCCTATATTCCTCAACAGACCCACCTGATCCTTGCTTCCTAAACCTCATGTATGCTGCCTTCTTCCACCTGACTAGATTTTCCATCTCATTTGTCACCCATGGTTCCTTCACCCTACCATTCTTTATCTTCCTCACCTGGACAAATTTATCCCTAACATCCTGCAAGAGATCCTTAAACATCAACCACATGTCCATAGTACATTTCCCTGCAAAAATATCATCCTAATTCACACCCACAAGTTCTAGCCTTATAACCTCATAATTTGCCCTTCCCCAATTAAAAATTTTCCTGTCCTCTCTGATTCAACCGTTATTTTTGCACCTTTCCAAAATCTGCCTCCCAATCTGCTCCACAGTATCTCTACTGCTACCAGGGGGCCTATAGAATACCCCCAGTAGAGTAACTGCTTCCTTCCTCTTCCTGACTTCCACCCATACTGAGTCAAAAGAGGATCCTGCTACATTACCCACCCTTTCTGTAGCTGAAATAGTATCCCCTGACCAGTAATGCCACCCCTTCTCCCGTTTCCCCCCCCCCCACACATCCCTTTTAAAGCACTGATATCCAGGAATATTGTGAATCCATTCCTGCACTGGTGCCAGCCAAGTCTCTGTAATGGCCACTACATCATAATTCCATGTATATATCCAAGCTCTCAGTTCATCACCTTTGTTCCTGATGCTTCTTGCATTGAAGTACGCACACTTTAGCCCTTCTACCTTACTACCTTTACATTCTTTATTCTGATTCTCTTTCCTCAATGCCTCTCTATGTGTTAGATCTGGCTATACTCCATGCACTTCTTTCACTGCTCTATCGCTCCGGGTCCCATCCCCCTTGCAAATTCATTTAAACCCTCCCAAACCATGCTGGCAAACCTACCTGCAAGGATATTTCTCCCCCTCGAGTTCAAGTGCAAGATGAATAAAAGAGGCTTCTTTAGAGGCTGGTAGGGTGGCAAGAGAATGAGAATGAAGTGTGGCAAGAGAATGAGAATGAAGTGAGGCAAGGATTAAGCCAGGACACACTGTTCGGGCTAAGCAATGGGTTGGACAGAGATTTGATCAGGATCATTTAGCATCCATTGATAATCAGTACAGAGCTGAAGTAAAAGGATGGTCCACAAGGGGAGTTTTTGAGAAATGAATGGCCCAGATATCCTGATTGTGAAAGAAAAAATGGAGCTCATAAGAAATCATTTACCTGAACAGATAGAACCAGATCTCTGTAGGAGCCCATACCACTCCACCAGGCACTCTGGGTGTGCATGTAAATGATAAGCACAGGGAGGATCTGGTACATGCTTTCAAGGGAGAACTGACCATATGCCATTGACCAAGTCACAATTGTCCATAGAGGTTTTTGGTAATGTTCAATAAGCATTTCCAGGACAATAAGGACCAGGACAATATACAGTAATATGGTATCGGGGGCACAGTTTCAGTCCCACCTTTGTCCGTGGGACTAAAATGGGTAAATTTCTTCACTCAGAGGAGGTAAACCTTTGGAATTCTCTAAACTCTGAGGCTGTGGTTGACTGCAAGTGAGCCGGAGATGTTGTTTCCAACCCACACAGAT
The DNA here is from genome assembly GCF_030144855.1 of Hypanus sabinus. NCBI lineage: Eukaryota > Metazoa > Chordata > Chondrichthyes > Myliobatiformes > Dasyatidae > Hypanus > Hypanus sabinus. Next base: position 48,534,692 of record NC_082728.1, read on the forward strand.
TGTAGTCTTCTGGTCAGGAAACTGCAGAGGGAGTACAGAGGCCCAGGTGCTGAAGTAGAGTGGGTAAATAGCACAGCAGGCTTGAAGGGTGAGATAGTCTACTCCTATTTCTTAATGTTCTTATTTAATAACAAAGGACAGAACTAGGGCACAAAAAATGTTTTACCTGCAGCACAGAATAAACAGTTTTCCATTTGTCAACCTGCTGTCATACTTGCAAATCCATAGGCTCCACGTGGGAACTTCAGTGCTCACTGTCCCTAAAATTATCTATTATTTGTCAGATCTGTCTGTGTGTTTTACTTCTGGTTTTCCCCAGCACAATTTAGCCTTTGCATTCATCTTTATTTTGTCTTGAAAATGCAATGTTTTACTGCTCACACTTTATCCTGGCTCACCCTGTATTCTGCAGATAGGGAAGTAAGTTTAGAAAATGTAGCCTATCATTTGGATATAAGTAGAATGCCCAAGTAAACCTTTTCCATACTTACACATTTAAAGCCAGGAAAAGGCTGCTATTAAAAGTGTTACATACATACATACAAATTATTGTTATTATTGAGGAACTAGACTTGGCAATAGACCTGTCAACAGATGTTCAAGCCAAACCAAACACAAGGGGCAACATCTGGCTGAATAATCTCCATTTGTTGCAGCAGTCCAATCATTAAGGGATTAAATCATGCACAATATCATAGAAGTGTTAGATTCATACAGCATAGAAACAAGTTGTTCTGGTGGTAGGTGCAACGAAGACTGAGCATTCTTCCATATTAATACATCGGGCCCACAGCCCGTAAGCCTGGGCAATTCAAATGCTCATCTCAGCAACACTGTCAGCATTCCAGGTTCTTGCCACTCTCTGGGTAAGGCAGGCCTCCCTCAGACCCCTCTAAACTGCTCACCCTTCTGTTGTATCTATGTCCTTCACTTTTATCTACCTCTGACAAGGGAAAGAAAGATTTCTTGCAGTTCATTCTATCTATATTTCTCAGCTTTATATACTTCAATTATATTCCTTCATTAACCTCGTTCACTCTACAGGAAACAGACCTAACCACTCCAGTCTCCCCTCAGAACTGAAATGTTCCATCTCCAGCAACATCTTGGTAAATCTCCTATGCACTCTTTCCAACAGACTATTCTTTCCGCAGTAGGGTGACCAGAACCATACAGTGCTCCAGCTGATGTCTGACCAAGACTTTATAGAGATTTAAAAGCTCATTTTATTGTCAAAGTATGCATGTACAATACAACTCTGATATTCATCTTCTCCAGTTAGCCACGAAATACAGAAAAATTATGGAAGTTGTTGAAAGAAAAAGACATCAACCACTCCCCTCACAAGTAAAGGGAAGAGCACCAGAGGGAGGCTCTGGGCAGGCAAGGAGATAAGGTGAGAGAGGGAAAAGCGGGTGGGGAATGGTGGGGGGCGGGCACATTACCAGAAGTCTAGAAATCAAGGTTCATGCCATCAGGTTGAGGGTACCCAGATGGAGTACACGGTGTTGTTCTTCCAACCTGAGTGTGGCCTCATTGCAACAGTAGAGGAGGCCATGGATTTACATGTCAGAATAGGAATGGGAAGTGGAATTAAAATGGGTGGCCATCGGGAGATCCCACTTCCTCTGGTGGATAGAACGTAGATGTTAGGCAAAGCGGTCTCCCAGTCTACGTCGAGTCTCATTGATATACAGGAGGCCACACCAGGAGCACCAGAGGTATAGAACTTGGTCCACTTGCAAGGATGAGAGCCAGGAGGGAGATCAGTGGCGGGGGAGCAAATGCACTGATCAGTGGGAGGGAACCCCAAACCCCCCAACCTCTCCCTCGCACAAAAACCAACAGATTGCCCACAGAGAAAACGACAGATAGAACATCAAAAACCCCAAACCACCAACCCCCACCACCCTTGCAAAAAATAAACCAGCATCAAACCCATGTCTCACACACAGAAAAATCACCAAGAAACTCAGACCCCAAATCCCCAACCCCCCCTCACCCTCGCCCACCTGCCCATCGGCAACAAGAATGAAAATACAGAAAACTGGAGACCAATATAACTACAGTCCAATAATCACAACAAATCACAGAATTTCAAAAACATCCTCCCATCAGCCCAGAGGAGAGCAGCTGCACGAGTTCAGTCCTTCCGTGAAGACTGCCACACTGGGTCTGAATGGCGCCAAACGACTACCCCGTGGCCTCTGTGGAGAGCAACGACTGACTTCCTTCACATTCACTTCAATGCTTCATTCTTCCTCAGTGCTTCGAAATGGAGTCAATCATGGGCCCACGGATCATCTCTGGTCTTCTCCACAAGGAGAAGGTCCTGACCTGCTGAGCTCATCCAGCTTTTGTACATGTTGATTTGACCACAGCATCTGCAGTGCACTTTGTGTTTCTAATTTAATAGAGAATAGGTGCAGAAATAGACCGTTCGGCCCTGTGAGCCTGCACCACCATTTTGAGTTCATGGCTGATCATCTACTATCAATACTCGGTTCCTGCCTTGTCCCCATATCCCTTGATTTCCCTATCCATAAGATACCTATCTAGCTCTTTCTTGAAAGCATTCAGCGAATTGGCCTCCACTGCCTTCCGAGGCAGTGCATTCCAGACCCCCACAACTCTCTGGGAGAAGTTTTTCCTTAACTCTGTCCTAAATGACCTACCCCTTATTCTCAAACCATGCCCTCTCGTATTGGACTCTCCGAGCATCTGGAACATATTTCCTGCCTCTAACTTGTCCAATCCCTTAATAATCTTATATGTTGCAATCAGATCCCCTCTCAATCTCCTTAATTCCACCGTGTACAAGCCCAGTCTCTCTAACCTCTCTGCGTAAGACAGTCCTGACATCCCAGGAATTAACCTTGTGAATCTACGCTGCACTTCCTCTACAGTCAGGATGTCCTTCCTTAACCCTGGAGACCAAAACTGTACACAATACTCCAGGTGTGGTCTCACCAGGGCCCTGTACAAATGCAAGAGGATTTCCTTGCTCTTGTACTCAATTCCCTTTGTAATAAAGGCCAACATTCCATTAGCCTTCTTCACTGCCTGTTGTACTTGCTCATTCACCTTCAGTGACTGATAAACAAGGACTCCTTGATCTCTTTGTATTTCTCCCTTACCTAACTTTACACCATTCAGATAATAATCTGCCTTCTTGTTCTTACTCCCAAAGTGGATAACCTCACAATTATTCACATTTAACGTCATCTGCCAAGTATCTGCCCATTCACCCAGCCTATCCAAGTCACCCTGAATTCTCCTAACATCCTCATCACATGTCACACTGCCACCCAGCTTAGTATCATCAGCAAACTTGCTGATGTTATTCTCAATGCCTTCATCTAAATCGTTGACATAAATTGTAAACAGATGTGGTCCCAATACCGAGCCCTGTGGCACCCCACTAGTCACCACCTGCCATTCCGAGAAACACCCATTCACCGCTATCCTTTGCTTTCTATCTGCCAACCAGTTTTCTATCCATGTCAATGTCTTCTCCCCAATGCCATGAGCTTTGATTTTACCCACCAATCTCCTATGTGGGACCTTATTAAATGCCTTCTGAAGATCGAGATACACTACATCCACTGGATCTCCCTCGTCTAACTTCCTGGTTACATCCTCGAAAAACTCCAATAGATTAGTCAAGCATGATTTACCCTTGGTAAATCCATGCTGGCTCGGCCCAATCCTATCACTGCTATCTAGATATGCCACTATTTCATCTTTAGTAATGGACTCTAGCATCTTCCCCACCACCGATGTTAGGCTGACAGGACGATAGTTCTCTGTTTTCTCCCTCCCTCCTTTCTTAAAAAGTGGGATAACATTAGCCATTCTCCAATCCTCAGGAACTGATCCTGAATCTAAGGAGCATTGGAAAATGATTACCAATGCATCCGCAATTTTCAGGGCCACCTCCTTTAGTACCCCAGGATGCAGACCATCTGGACTTGGGGATTTGTCAGCCTTCAGTCCCATCAGTCTACTCATCACCGTTTCCTTCCTAATGTCAATCTGTTTCATTTCCTCTGTTACCCTATGTCCTTGGCCCATCCATACATCTGGGAGATTGCTTGTGTCTTCCTTAGTGAAGACAGATCTAAAGTACTTATTAAATTCTTCCACCATTTCTCTGTTTCCCATAACAATTCCACCCAATTCATTCTTCAAGGGCCCAATCTCGCTAGTTCCTGCCTCATCCCTTCAAAGTTAGCCCTTCCCCAGTTAAGCACTTTACCATTTCATCTGATTTTATCCCTTTCCATAGCTATGCTGAAGCTAAGGGAGTTATGGTCACTCTCACCAAAATGCTCCCCCACCAAGAGGTCTGTCACCTGACCAGGTTCATTACCCAGAACTAGATCCAGTATAGCCTCTCATCGGCCGGTCCACATACTGTGTCAGGAATCCCTCTTGAACACACCTGACAAATTCAGCCCCATTTATCCCCCTTGCACTCAGGAGTGCTAGTCAATGTGAGGGAAGTTGAAATCACCCATAACTACTACCCTGTATTTTGTGCATCATTCTAAAATCTGCCTACTCATCTGCTCCTCGGTGTCCTGAGGGCTATTTGAGGGGCCTATAGACTACTCCCAGTGGAGTGATTGATCCCTTCCTATTTCTGACTTCCACACAGACCGACTCAGTGGACACTCCCTCTGCAGCGTCCTCCCTTTCTATAGCCATGATACCATCCCTGACCAGCAATGCCACTTCCCCACCTTTCTACCTCCCATCCTATTCCTTTTAAAACACCTGAACCCCGGGACCTGCATCATCCAATCCTGCCCTTCCTCCAACCAAGTTTCAGTAACGGCCACAACATCATAGTTCCACATACTAATCCATGCTTTAAATTCATCCTCCTTGTTCCCAATGCTCCTAACATTGAAATAGACACATTTCAACCCCTTTAACTGGCTACAATTATGTTCTGCCCCCTGACAGTCCTTCCTCATCAACTCAGAACTCTTAGCATCATGCCCTTGTCCTTCTATCTTAATCCCTGCACTCACATTCTGATTCCCACCCCACTGCCAAACTAGTTTAAACCCTCCCCAAGAACTCTATCAAACCTACCTGCCAGGATATTGGTCCCCCTGGGATTCAAGTGCAACCCGTCCTTTTTTGTACAGGTCACACTCGCCCCAAAAGAGGTCCCAATGATCTAGAAATCTAAATCCCTGCCCCCCGCTCCACTCCCTCAGCCACACATTTATCCTCCACCTCATTCTATTCCTATTCTCACTGTCGCGTGGCACAGGCAGTAATCTCGAGATTACTACCTTTGAGGTTCTGCTTTTCAACTTCCTTACTCCCTGTAGTCTTCTTTCAGGACCTCTTCCCTTTTCCTACCTATGTCATTGGTATCGATACGTACCACGACCTCTGGCTGTTCTCCCTCCCACCGCAGGATATCTCGGATGTGATCAGAAACATCCCGGACCTGGCACCTGGGAGGCAAACTACCAACCGAGTTTCTTTCCTGCGTCCACAGAATCGCACTAGTTTGTTGTTGCTCAGTCATTTAGTCAAGTCTGGCTCTTCATGACCTCATGGTCCACAGGGTTTTCATGGCAAAATACTGAAGTAGATTGCCAGGTCTTTCTTCTGCACAGATATTGCTGCTGCACAGGTTGGGACCCAGCTGGGTTTGAACTCAGAACCATCTGCCTTGGAGTCCAGTGCTGATGCCACTACACCACCAGCCAGCCCATGCATAAGTAGCCCTAGTAAAACAGCTGAACTCAGAGTTTTAATTAATGCAAGGCTCTCTTATATTGTTGCCGGCAGAAATGTGGTGAAAGATGGGGAACTCTTTACTGAACCTAAATTGATCTCTGGTTTAATAGTGGTAACTGACCTTGCTGCTCATTATAAATGTGGATAACTTGGACGTCGATATGGGGGGGATGATCAGTAAGCTCATGGATAACATGGCGGAGCAGTTGATAGTATGACCAATGGGCTTAGATTGCAGAGAGATTGTGATGTGTTGGCGAAGTGGTGAAAATGGCAGGCAGCTTTTAATTCTGATAAATGTGACATGATGCACTTTGGGAGAATTAATAAGGCTAGGATATGTACCATAAAGTGATTGGGTGTTGGGAAATATTGAGAAACAATGGGTCCTTGGAGCACAATTCTATGGATCCTTGAAGGTGATAACAGAGATAGGTAATGTGGCTAGAAAGGCTTGTGAAATTCTGCCCTTTATTCAAAGTAGGGAGTTATGTTCCAACTTTGCAACGGTTCCCAGAGAGGACTGAGAGCAGGACGAAGGGTCTCGGCCCGTAACATTGACCACTCATTTCAACGGATGCTGCCCGACCTGCTGAGTTCACCCAGCTTTTGTCTGTATTGAGAGTAAATTGGAAACAGATGTTCAAAGGGAAAGCACAGAAGTAATGTGGGAGAAGTTTAGGGACCACTTGAGGATAGGTTTGTCTCACTGAGGCAAGGAAAAAATGGTAGGAAAAGGGAACCATGGCTGATGAAACATGTGAGGCAACTCATCAACAGGAAAAAGGAAGCATATGTTAGATAAAAGAAGCAGGAAATTGGAGGGGCTCATGAGAAATATAGGGTAGCCAGGAAGGAGCTAAAGAAAGGACTTAGGAGAGCATGAGAAGGCCTTGACTTATAGGATTAAGGAGAACCCCAAGGCGTTCTATGCGTATGTGAAGAACAGGAGGATGACAAGAACGAAGGTGGGACTGCTAAAGGATAAAGAGAGCAACATGTGCCTGGAGGCGGAGGAGGTTGGGGAGGTCCTAAAATGAATACCTTGCTTCAGTATTCACAAATGGAAAGGATCTTGATCAGGGTGAGGTCAAAATAGAGCAGGCCTGTGTGCTGGACAATGTGGAGATTAAGGAAGAAGTAGTGCTGGATCTTCTTAAAAACATCAAGATTGATAAATCCCCAGGGCCGGATATGACACACCCCAGGTTGTTGTGGGAATTGAGAGAAGAGATCACTGGAGTATTAGCTATGATCTTTGAATCCACGTTGGCTACAGGAGAATGGCAAATGTACTTCATTGTTTAAAAAAGTTAATAGAGAGAAGCCTGGGAACTATAGACCCATGAGTCTTACGTCAGTGGTCTGCAAACTACTGGAAAGGACTCTTAAGGATAGGATCTACGAACATCTGGAGAAGTACAGTCTACTCAGGGATAGTCAACATGGCTTTGTGAAGGGAAAGGCATTTGACAAGGTCCCTCATGACAGACTCATCCAGAAAGTCATGAGATAAGTGGAACCTTGGTTGTTTGGATAAAAAATTGGCTTACAGGAAGAAAGCAGAGGGTAGTTGTGGAAGGAAAGTATTCTGCCTGGAGGTCGGTGACTAGTGGAGTGCCGCAAAGATCTGTCCTGGGAACCCTGCTATTTGTGATTTTTATAAATGACAAGGATGGGTGAGTAATGTTTGCAGATGACATGAAGATTGGAGGAGTTGTGGATGGAGCTACAGGTTGTTGAAGGTTACAAGAGGATATAGACAGGCTGCAGAGTTGGGCAGAAAAATGGCAGATGGAGTTCAATCTGGATAAGTGTGAGGTGATGCATTTTGGAAGGACAAACCAGAAGACTGAGCACAGGAGTAATGGTCAATTACTTAAGAGTTTGGATGAACAAAGGGACCTTGGGGTTCAAATCCATACATCCCTCAAGGTCGCTGGGCAGGTTGATAGGGTAGTTAAGAAGGCCTATGGGATGCTAGGCTTCATTAACAAGGGGATTGAGTTCAAGAGTAGAGAGGTCATGTTGCAACTCTACAAATCTCTGGTGAGACCGCACTTAGAGTATTGTGTTCAATTCTTGTCACCTCATTATAGCAAGGATGTGGAAGTTATGGAGAGGGTGCAGAGGAGATTTACCAGGATGTTGCCTGGTTTGGAGAACAAGTTATATGAAGCAAGGTTAGCAGAGCTGGGACTTTTCTCTTTGGACTTGATAGAGGTCTACAAGATTATGAGAGGCATAGATAGGGTGGATAGTCAGTACCTGTTTCCCAGGGCACCAATAGCAAACACCAGAGGGCATATGTACAAAATTAAAGGAGGGACATTTAGGGGAGACATCAGGGGTAAGTTTTTTTTATATATAAACACAGTGTGTTGTGAGTGCCTGGAATGACTTGCCAGGGATGGTGGTGGAGGCTACAACATTAGAGGTATTTAAGAGCCTCTTGGACAGGCACATGTATGAAAGAAAAATAGAGGGTTATGGGGTAGTGTGGGTATAGTACTTTTTTTTAAGGATTATATGGGTCAGCACAACATGGAGGGCTGAAGGGCCTGTACTGTGCTGTAGTGTTCTATTTTAAATGGTTCTATTTTAAAATAGACACAAATTGGCTTTGAATTTCCTTGGTGTACACTTACTTGCTTGCTCTGCCTACTACATTTACAATTCCTCCACTTGGTGATCTAGATATTGCTCTGAGACCCCTTCCCCTGCCAACTTAGTTTTAAGCCTTCCCCAACAGGCAAGAAAACCTCTCAGCAATGATCAGTTTGAGAATACAACAATTCAAGGCTTGGGAACTCAAATGTGCCCAGGTGGCCTGGTGTGGCAAAGGCCTTTAAAAGTCATTTTAATTAGAAACCAATTAAGTTTACCTGTTGCCTGGGGTCATTGTTTATGGTTGTGGGGGAGGGAGGGTTAAGTAGGATGGTCATATAAGCATCCATTAGTCTCAAGAGACCATTGATTTGCACCTTGGAAAGTTTCCAGGGCACAGACCTGGGCAGGGTTGTATGGGAGACTGGCAGTTGCCCAAGCTGCAAGTCTCCCCTCTCCACCCCACCAGTGCCATCCAAGAGAAGGGCAAGGGCCGGTACAGCTCGGCACCGGTGTCGTTGCAGAGCAGCGTGTGGTTAAGTGCTTTGCTCAAGGACACAACACGTTGCCTTAGCAGAGGTTTGTACTCGCAACCTTCAGATCACTAGACCAATGCTTTAACCACTTGGCCATGCGCCAACACAGGATAGTCATAACGTGGACATAATGATCACCCACTGATCCTCTCACCTATCACCTGCCATCTTGCACTCCTTCCCCTACCCCCACCTTCTTATTCGGTCTTCTTCTCCCCTTCCTTTTCAGTCCAGTCCAGTCCCAAGACACTGACTGTTTATTCCCCTCCATAGATGGTGCCTAACGTGCCAGGCTTCGCCAGCATATTGTGGGATTTGCTCTAGTTTTCCAATATCTGCAGAATCACTTGTGTTTGTGGCTAGGTGGAATTTATTGCTCTTCTTTCCAGAGAAACATGTAACATTCAGCTGAATAATGAAAAAAAAAGATGCTTTTTTTCGAATTCCTTGACTAAGCTATTTACAAAGAAATTGGAATTCACCTCTTTTTGCTGTACTAGATGCGGGCAGTGTTAAGTGCCAATAACAAAATAATAATTCACATTGGACAAAGACATATTACAATCTGCAGAAGTTCTTTACACAGTCGTAGAGATAGCATGGAAACAGAACCTTTAGCCTATTAATAATATGCCAATCATCTACCGTCCAACTATCCTATTCCTTTCTTATTCTCATACATTCCCATCAATTCCTCTCCAGACTCATCTACATATTAGGAACATCTTGGAGGCCAATTAACATACCGATATACAGATCCGAGGGGAAACAAGCATCAAGAATTGCATGCAGTTTTCAGGGAAAACACACAAACTCTGCACAGACAGTGATGGACGTTGTAACCGATCCCTGTTCTCCAGAGCTGTGGGGCAGTAGTACTACTGGCTGTGCTATTATGGCATTCAAGTTATATGGTGGAACAGAACCCACTGAGGCTCTCATCAGGAGTCAGTGCTGTCATGTTAAAGATATGATGACTATGATGTCTTAAAGCCCTAAAGTCAAAGAAGAATGAGACACAGGGGCTATCCCTTCCTCCCTTCATTGCAACACCCCATTCCATCATTCTACTAAGAGGCGAACTTACCTGGTGAACTTTCATGTGGCACAAAGCCATTGCTAGGTGTACGTATGTGCTGATTATGATGACAGTAATCACAACAAACAGCTTCGGCCCAATGTTTATAAAAGTCTGTGATCAGTAAAGGAAGCCCCAGTGATTAATCCCTCCAATACTGACTCCAAGGCTGGTGAAAGTTGTGTGTATAGCATTGTTCTGTCAGTTTAATAGTTTTCTCTCCTCCACATTCTTTGGAATGTGCTCCTAGCACCTCTGAAAGTGTGCAGTGAAAATGGGAAGTTTTCCCTAGAATATTCCAGCTTGGGCCACTGGTGGAGGAAATGTCCACAACATGGCCTGTAACATCACTAACTGCGCAAACATCACAACGGAAATGTATGATTGACTCCATCTCCTTTTACCTGTGCTATGGGTACAAAACAACTCAGTAATGACCTCTTTAGTAAAGAAATGCACAAGTTGTGCATAAAAAGAAAACGCAAATTGTTCCAATCTATAGGAATTGTTTTGTTTAGAAGTAAATTCTTGATTCTAATGTTTAAAGTTCCACTAAATTTGCAGTCTTCCATATAAAACAGAAAAACAAATTTCCTATTTTTAAAATGTAATCCACTCCAACATATCCATGACCCATCCCTTGGCAAGGCTTTGATTTGATGCTGTCACACAAAAGGTTTTGACGATAGGGTAGATGATAGTTTTGGACTATTAATAACACAATATTCCTGATTTAATCAATGACAAGATAGTTGAGTAAAGCAGTTGCTCCTCTGGTGACAATGTAGAAATGACTCTCGCAGTCACTGCTACAACTTTACACCTTTGTTATTTGGACATTCCTTCTACACCAGGAAATATCACTGTGTGCTGAAATTTCAACAATAATCCTAATTTCAACTCTTAAGTAGCAAGATCTGCAATTTTCAAATATTTTAAAATATATATTTGATAGAGAACCTTGTCAGCTAAATATTCAGCACTGATTCTACAACAGCGGGTCCTTGCAACATTATAAGCAACCAAGTAAAGAAAAATCAATCTTTTAAGAAGTGCAGAATAATAAAATATTCATATTTATCACAGATTACACAGCCCACTTTGCCAAAGTAAAGCTTCCTTTTGGTTGACAGGACAGAAACATAAAATAATGGACCACAGAGAATGTTTTCCCAAAGAAACCTGAATCTCCTGTACGAATGATCTGACAGAACTAGCGACAAAAATCATTAGGTCCATCTTTGAAGAATTCCAGTTGTAGATGATAAAACCACTGGTGAAACTTAACTCTTCAACAACTCTTTGGGATCAAGGATGACTTGCAGGCTCTGTGGAGACTGATGAGGGTCGGTGTGGGAACTATAGGTACTGGCATAAACGGGCAGTAGATGCACGATGACCAGGCTGAAGAGCATCTTGTGAGATGACCTCCTTCCACCAGTTATATAGGGGAATCACATGTTCCTGATGCACAAACTTGAGGTTCCTAATGTCATTGCAAATTCTCCTTCTACAGGCCAGAGACTCCCCGGAGTTGTTAGGAGTACCAGGAAGCAATATCCTAATACTACTAGACTGGGGTTGAAATAAAGGTAATTATTAGAAACAATTATAATAAACCACTGTCTGAAATTGTTCAATATGCAAGTTATTTTGAACTCTTGCTCCGTTTTGTTGTCACACATCTGGAATGAACCACAGAATCATAGATTATATACACCACAGGATGGTGTTCAACCCATCTTTGTCCTAGCTCTCTACTAAACCAAACCTCTGGTTCCACCCACTACTCCTTTCTCCAGTGTATATTTCAGGAATATTTGGACATCACGGGAGTGTAGTGGTTAGTGAGACACCATTGGGGCATGGGAATTCAGAGTTCAATCCCAGTGTCCTCTGTAAGGATCCTCTGTACGTCCTCTATGTAGAATGCGTAGGTTTCCACCAGATTCTCCAGTTTCCTCCCAAAGTCCAAAGAGACATACCAGGTAGGTTAATTGGTCATTGTAAGTTGCCCCGCAATTATGTTACGGTTAAATCAGGGTTGTTGGGGGTCACCAGGTGGTACAGCTTGAAGGCCTAGAAGGGCCTATTTCACACTGTATCTCTATGGGGTGTCAAAGGATGGGTAGCACGTTTAGTGAAGGGTCTTGTTGTGTTCATTCTGGGACCTCTCACTCACCTTTGGTCCCCACCAGACGCTCAGTTCTCACCTGTGGCTCCAAGTGGCCACACCTCAGTGCACTGTTTCGTTTCAGCAGTGTGAGGGTCACCAGTGGGTCTTATATGCCGGTGAGATAGGAACATGCCTGTCCCAGCATGAAAAGTCAGCTCCGGCAGATTGGGTGGATGAGATCTACGGTGGGATCCAATGGCCAGGAAGGCAGTTCTGCATCACGTTGCGGAGAGCAAAGGATATGGCGAGGCACGGAAGCAGCCTGGTCATCCACGCAACCAAGGAAGACTCCGGTTATGATGACTACATGTACCACTGGTTGAGAGAGTAGAACTGCCCCAGTGCAAAGGGTTTTCCATTTTAAAGGCCCTCCTGACCAGGTTTTCTGTCATCATTAGATACGAGGGGTATCCCCCATCTCTAAATAAAACAAAAATAAATAAATATCTTCTTGAAGATCAAACCTCAAGTTGCATAAAAATGTGCTTGTTGTCACTCTCAATTTTCTTCCCTATTTCAGACGGGGATCTCTCTTTATACTCATTCTGTGCAGATCTTCACCATTGTTTATACAGTACATATTAAATCCTCTTTCAGCTTCCCTCCAAAGAAACAGCTTGAGCCTCTGATCCGCACTTGTCACTGTCACTCCTGGAACCACTCCTGTGCTTCTTTCTCAATTCTCACTAATCCCAACACATCCTTCTTATAATCTGTCAACCAGAATTGAACGCAATTTTAATTTAAAATTTAAAAATACAGCGCAGTAATAGGCTTGCAATGCCCCATTCCATCCCTGTGACCAATTAACCCACTAACCCATACAACTTTGGAATGTGGGAGGAAACCAGAGCACTAGAGTAAACTCACACAGTCACAGCGAGAGAGCGCACAGCCCAATGGAGACTTACAAAGCACCTGGAATATGCTGCCAGGAGAAGTGATGGAAGCAGATTCATTAGCAGCTTTTATGAGGCAGTTAGACAGATGTATTAACAGGCAGGGAAAGCAGGGGACAGATTATCTGCAGACAGATCACCTGGATTGGCATCATGGCCAGCACAGACATAATGGGCTGAAGGGACTGCTCTTGTGCTGTACTGTTCAATGTTAACAGATTTTTTTTTAAATAATGTATTGATAAATCAACTGCATTACTGTTGACCAGTCTGTTATTTCATCAAAAAAAATTCTATCACATTAGTTAAATGTGATAGCCTTTAATAAATCTATGCCGCTTGCCATAATTAATTCATTTTCCTCCAGGCAATTATTAATTCTGTCTCAGATCAATGTTTCTAAAAAAAAAATTCCCATCACTAAGGCTAAATTGCTGTCATGCATGATGGGGATCTCTTCTGGAGGAAGTATGACCTGAACAAACGAATGTTACACCTGAACTAGAGGGGGACCAATGTCGTGCCGGAAGATTTTTTAGAGCTACTGGGGATGGTTTAAACTAGATTGGTAGGGGGATGGGAGCCCAAGTGTTAAGTCAGACGGTATCAAGCTATATGCAATGTGCAGAGAAACTGTGAGGTAGGATAGGGAGAGGATGGAGCAAAAATGTAGTCATTAGATGGCTAGAAATGCACTGACTTTATTCATCATCTTCATTCCTGAAACTTATCACGTTAGAGCATGGATCAATACAGGGAATTATGACATTGTGCTCATTATCAAGATTTGGTTGTGACAAGTCAGGATTAGCTGCTGGATGATCTGGAGTTCAGATGGTTCAAAAAGGACAGGGAGGGAAGTAGAAGGGGTGGGAAAGTGGCATTGCTAATCAGAAATAGTATCACAACTGCAGAAGAGAGGATGTCATGGAAGGATTGACTACTAAGAGTGCGGGTGGAAGTCAGAAACAGGAAGGGAGCAATCTCTCTATCGGGAGTATTCTGTAGACTCCCAATAGCAACAGAGACACTAAGGAGCAGATTGGTAGATAGATTTTGAAAAGATGCAGAAATAATTGGGTCATTTTTATAGGTGATTTCAATTTCCCTAATATTGATTGGCACCTACTTAGTGCAAAATGTTTATATGTGCAGAGTTTGTTATGCATGCCCAGGAAGGATTCCTCACACAATATGTAGACTGCCCAACTAGAGGAGAGGCCATACTACATCTGGTACTAGGCAATGAATCTGGTCAGGTGCCATATCTCTCAGTGGGTGAACATTTCAGAGACAGTGACCACAATTCCCTGACATTTAGCAGAGCCTTTGACAATGATAAGAGCAGACAGTATGGGAAAGAATTTGATTGGAGAGGGTAAATTATGATGCTGTTAGGCAGAAACTTGGAAGCATAAATTGGGAACAGATGTTCTCAGGGAAATATCCAGTGGAAATGTCCTGTGATTTCTGTCTCAGAGGCCAATGTTAGGCTGTTTTTACAGAGAGTGTACCCCCGCAAGGTGGAAGGTCCTGATGGAGTACCTAGTAAGGCTCTGAAAACCTGTGTCAACCAGCTGGCGGGAGTATTCAAGGACATTTTCAACCTCTCACTGCTATGGATGGAAGTTCCCACTTGCTTCAAAAAGGCAACAATTATACCAGTGCCCAAGAAGAATAACGTGGGCTGCCTTAATGACTATCACCCAGTAGTACTCACATCAACAGTGATGAAATGCTTTGAGAGGTTGGTCATGACTAGACTGAACTCCTGCCTCAGCAAGGACCTGAACCCATTGCAATTTGCCTATCACCACAATAGGTCAATGGCAGATGCAATTTCAATGGCTCTCCACATGGTTTTAGACCACCTGGACAACATAAACACCTACGTCAGGATGCTGTTCATTGACTATAGCTCAGCATTTAATGCCATCATTCCCACAATCTGATAGAGAAGTTGCAGAACCTGGGCCTCTGTACCTCCCTCTGTAATTGGATCCTTGACTTCCTAACCGGAAGATCACAATCTGCGCAGAGTGGTGATAACATCTCCTCCTCACTGATGGTCAACACTGGTGCACTTCAGGGATGTGTGCTTAGCCCACTACTCTACTCTATATACACACGACTGTGTTGCTAGGCATAGCTCAAATACCATCTATAAATTTGCTGATGATACAACCATTGTTGGTGGAATCTCTGGTGGTGATGAGAGGGCGTACAGGAGTGAGAGTTGCCAACTAGTGGAGTGGTGCCACAGTAACAACCTGGTACTCAACGTCAGTAAGACGAAAGAGTTTATTGTGGACTTCAGGAAGAGTAAGACAAAGGAACACATACCAATCCTCAGAGGGATCTGAAGTGGAGAGAGTGAGCAGTTTCAAGTTCCTGGTTGTCAAGATCTCTGAGGATCTAACCTGATCCCAACATATCGATGTAGTTATAAAGAAGGCAAGACAGTGGCTGTTCTTCATTAGGAGTTTGAAGAGATTTAACATGTCAACAAATACACTCAAAAACTTCTGCAGTTGTACCACGGAGAGCATTCTGACAGGCTGCATCACTGTCTCGTATTGGGGGGTGGGGGGGGGGCTACTGCACAGGACTGAAAGAAGCTGCAGGGGGTTGTAAATCTAGTCAGCTCTATCTTGGATACTAGCCTACAAAGTACCCAGGACATCTTCAGGGAGAGGTTTCTCAGAGAGGCAGCATCCATTATTAAGGACCTCCAACACCCAGGGCATGCCCTTTTCTCACTGTTACCATCAGGTAGGAGATACAGAAGCCTGAAGGTACACACTCAGCAATTCAGGAACAGCTTCTTCCCCTCTGCCATGTGATTCTTAAATGGTCATTGAACCCATGAACACTACGTCACTTTTTAAAATATACAGTATTTCTGTTTTTTGCATTTTTTTTCAATCTATTCAATATATGTATACTGCAATTCTTTTACTTTTTTTTCTCTTCTATATTATGTATTGTATGAACTGCTGCTGCTAAGTTAACAAATTTCATGTCACATGCCAGTGATAATAAACCTGATTCTGAGATGTGGAGGTTGTTCAGGGAGTACCAGCATGGGATTCTGGATAGGTTTGTCCCATTGAGACAGGGAGAGGATGGTAGTATGGAGGAATCTTTACTTCAACATACATAATCACAGTTAGTCATTCCATTGCCAGAGACCATTGTGAAACCCTTACAGTGTGAGCTGTCTTCCCCAATGTTTTCTTTACTTTTGTATTTAGCTTTATCCAATCATTTTTCCTTTCTTTCAACTTAGTTCCGGTTTCACTTCTACACTCTTGCCCTTCCTGATATATTCTGGTCACCACTATCCCCTTCAAAGTATATTTATTATCAAAGTATGGATACGTTATACAAACCTGAGATTCATCTCCTCACAGGAAGCCACAAAACAAAGAAAACCAAAAGAACAAATTAGAAAATGACTGTCAAATACCCAATGTGCAGAGGAAATAAAAGCAGATCATGCAAACAATAAATGCAAGCAGATAGCATTCTGAACTGAAGTCCAAAGAGAATCAGTAAATGTTGCACTCTGAACCGGCCCATCCCTCACCTCGGGCCATGACACCCTGACCTTTTCAAGCTGGCCCGGACCTAAACTGACATTCAAACGGCGGGATCAGTCACTTCGATATGCTCTGGGTCCTGGACCCGACCTTTACAATTTGGCCTGACTCCTGCACTATTACCAATCCCTTTTCCTTTGCCTTCCCAAAAGCACCTCACTCAACCCCTCCTCTTTCACCTGTCAAAAATATCATTTTGCAAATTTGAAAAAAAAACACCTTACTAATCAGACTAAGGTTAGAAAGTATCATTTAAAAAAAAATACTTGACTATTGTTACTTCCCTGTTCAATTCCTCTAGCAAATCCATTTGCGTGAAGTTGCAATCTACAGCATGGCAAATAGGCAGGGAGAAAGATTTCTCATTTGCAGCGTTGTGTTCTAAAGGAAAATCTTTCATAATTGGAAAGTGCAGGTCATATTGTGTGTGGTCTCATAGTGGGAAACCCAATTAAAGGAGTAAGGCTCACGGTGCAGGAGGCCATCAGACATGGAAGTCAGACAACCAGAAATGAGCGAGTTGATCTCAAGTTTAAATTGTATAACCCTTAAGGACTGCAGAATGCACAGAGTGCATAGGTTTGAGATTGTGAGACAGAATATATTAGTGTGAAACATAGAAGCATAGAAAACCTACAACACAATACAGGCCCTTTGGCCCACAAAGCTGTGCCGAACATATCCTTACCTTAGAAATTACCTAGGGGCACTCTATTCTTCTGAGCTCCAGGTACCCATCCAGGAGTCTCTTAAAGGACCCAATCGTATCCGCCTCCACCACCACCGCTGGCAGCCCATTCCACGCATTCACCACTCTCTGCATAAAAAAAGTTACCCCTGACATCCCCTCTGTACCTACTTCCAAGCACCTTAAAACTGTGCCCTCTCGTGCTAGCCATTTCAGCCCTGGGAAAAAGCCTCTGATTAACCACACGATCAATGTCTCTCATCATCTTATACACCTCTATCAGGTCACCTCTCATCCTCCTTCGCTCCAAGGAAAAAAGGCTGAGTTCACTCAACATATTCTCATAAGGCATGCTCCCCAGTCCAGGCAAAATCCTTCTAAATCTCCTCTGCACCATTTCTATGGTTTCCACATCCTTCGTATAGTGAGGCAACAAGAACTGAGCACAGTACTCCAAGTGGGGTCTGACCAGGGTCCTATAAAGCTGCAACATTACCTCTCAGCTCTGAAACTCAATCCCACAATTGATGAAGGCCAATGCACCATATGCTTTCTTAACTACAGAGTCAACCTGCGCAGCAGCTTTGAGTGCCTGAAGGACAGTTACAATTCTTGAGTCATAGAATTGCACAGGACAGGAAAAGGCCATTTGGCCCCTTTGTGCATTGACCAGCAAGTAGCCAATCACACTAATCCCCTTTAGCAGTATGTGGGTCGTAACACTTTCTGCCTTGGCAATTCAAGCGCTCATCCATGTAATGTTGGGAGAGCAGCCACCACTTTCTCAACCATCTTGTTGTTGGAAAGATTTTCCCTATGATCTGCTCTAACACCGTTTCTCCTACTCATAGCCACTATAACCCTTTTCTTCCTCCGCAGATCTGATCTAAACTTCTTTCTTCTCCAAGGAAACAGATATTACTGCCTGTGCCACGCAGCAGTGAGTATAGGAATAGGATGAGGTGGAGGATAAATGAGTGGCTGAGGGATTGGAGCAGGGGGCAGGGATTCAGATTTCTGGATCATTGGGACCTCTTTTGGGGTAGGTGTGACCTGTACAATAAGGATGAGTTGTACTTGAATCCGAGGGGGATCCAAAATCCTGGCAGGGAGCTTTGCTAAGGCTACTGGGGAGAGCTTAAACTAGAATTGTTGGTGGATGGGAACCGAACTGAAGAGACTAGGAAAGAGGAGGTTGGCTCACAAATAGAGAAAGCTTGTACACAATGCGAGTGGAAGGATAGGCAGGTGATAGAGAAAGGATACACTCAGACCGAAGGTTTGAGATGTGTCTATTTTAACACAAGGAGTGTTGTGAACAAAGCAGATGAGCTTAGAGCGTGGATCAGCATTTGGAGATATGATGTGGTGGCCATTACAGAGACTTGGATGGCTCAGGGACAGGAATGGTTACTTCAAGTGCTGGGTTTTAGATGTTTCCGAAATGAAAGGAGGGAGGCAAAAGAGGTGAGGGCATGGCATTGTTGATCAAAGATAGTGTCACAGCTGAAGGTGGATGCCATGGAGGGATTGTCTACGAAGTCTCTGTGGGTGGAGGTTAGGAACAGGAAGGGGCCAATAACTTTACTGGATGTTTTTTTTTAGGCTGCCAAATAGTAACAGGGATATCAAGGAGCAGATAGGGAAACAGATCCTGGAAAGGTGTAATAATAAGAGTTGTCGTGATGGGAGATTTTAATTTCCCAAATATTGATTGGCATCTCCCTACAGCAAGGGGTTTAGGTGGAGTGGAGTTTGTCGGGTGGGTTCAGGAAGGTTTCTTGACACAATATGTAGATACACCTTCAAGAGGAGAAGCTGTACTGGATTTCATATTGGGAAATGAACCTGGTCAGGTATCAGATCTCTCAGTGGGAGAGCATTTTGAAGATAGTGATCATAATTCTATCTCCTTTACAATAGCATGGGAGAGAGTTAGGAACAGAGAAGTTAGAAAAGCATTTAATTGGAGTAAGGGAAATTATGAGGCTATCAGGCAGGAAATTGGAGGCTTAAATTGGAAACAGATGATGTCAGGGAAAAGTACGGAAGAAACATTGCAAATATTCAGGGGATATTTGTGTGGAGTTCTGTATAGGTACTTTGTAATGAGACAGGGAAGTTATTGTAGGGTACAGGAATCATGGTGGACAAAGGCTGTAATAAATCTAGTCAAGAAAAGACAAAAGGTTCAGAGAGCTAGGTATTGTTAGAGATCTAGAAGATTATAAGGCTAATAGGAAGGAGCTTCAGAAGGAAATTAGGAGAGCTAGAAGGGGCCATGAGAAGGTCTTGGCTGGAAGGATTAAGGAAAACCCCAAGGCATTCTACAAGTATGTGAAGAGCAAGAGGATAAGATGTGAAAGAATAGGACTTATCAAGTGTGACAGTGGGAAAGTGTATATGGAACCAGAGGAGATAGCAGAGGTACCTAATGAATACTTTACTTCAGTATTCACTATGGAAAAGTATCTTGGTGATTGTATTGATGGCTTTCAGCAGACTGAAAAGCTTGAGCATGTAGCTATTAAGAAAAAGGATGTGCTAAAGCATCAAGATGGATAAGTCGCCGGGACTGGATGAGATGTACCCCAGGCTACAGCGGGAGTCAAGAGAGGAGATTGCTGAGCCTCTGGTGATGATCTTTGCATCATCATTGGGGACTGGAGAGGTTCTGGAGGATTGGAAGATTGCAAATGTTGTTCTTTTATTCAAGAAATGGAGTAGATATAGCCCAGGAAATTATAAACCAGTGAGTTGAGCCTCAGTGGTTGGTAAGTTGATGGAGAAGATCCTGACAGGCAGGATTTATGAACATTTGGAGAGGTATAATATGATTAGGAGTAGTCAGCATGGCTTTATCAAGGACAGGTCGTGCCTTATGAGCCTGATTGAATTTTTTGAGGATGTGACTAAACACATTGATGAAGGAAGAGCATTAGGGTGTGCATATGGATTTCATATGATGAAGGAAGAGCACTGGATGTAGTGTATATGGATTTCAGCAAAGCATTTGATAAGGTACCCAATGCAAGGCTCATTGAGAAAGTAAGGAGGCATGGGATCCAAGGGGACATTGCTTTGTGGATCCAGAACTGGCTTGCCCACAGAAGGCAAAGAGTGGTTGTAGATGGGTCATATTCTGCATGGAGGTCAGTCACCAGTGGGGTGCCTCAGGGATCTGTTCTGGTACCCTTACCTTTACTATTTGTGATTTTTATAAATGACCTGGATGAGCAAGTGGAGGGATGAGTTAGTAAGTTTGCTGATGACACAAAGGTTGGAGGTGTTGTGGATATTGTGGAGGGCTGACGGAGGTTACAGCGGGACATTGATAGGATGCAAAACTGGGCTGAGAAGTGGCAGATGGAGTTCAAACCAGATAAGTGTGAAGTGGTTCATTTTGGTAGGTAAAATATGATGGCAGAAAATAGTATTAATGGTAAGACTTTTGGCAGTGTGGAGGATCAGAGGGATCTTGGGGTCCGAGTCCATAGGATGCTCAAAGCAGCTCCGCAGGTTGACTCTGTGGTTAAGAAGGCATACGGTGTTTTGGCCTTCATCAATTGTGGAATTGAATTTAGGAGCTGAGAGGTAATGTTGCAATTATTTCAGACCCTGGTCAGACCCCACTTCGAGTACTGTACTCAGTTCTGGTCGCCTCACTACAGGAAGGATGTGGAAGCCATAGAAAGGGTGCAGAGGAGATTTACAAGGATATTGCCTGGATTGGGGAGCATGCCTTATGAGAATAGGTTGAGTGAACTCGGCCTTTTCTCTTTGGAGTGACGGAGGATGAGAGGTGACCTGATAGAGGTGTACAAGATGATGAGAGGCATTGATCGTGTGGATAGTCAGAGGCTTTTTCCCAGGGCTGAAATGGTTGCCACAAGAGGACACAGGTTTAAGGGGCTGGGGAGTAGGCACAGAGGAGATGTCAGCGGGAAGTTTTTACTCAGAGAGTGGTGAGTGCGTGGAATGGTCTGCCGGCAACAGTGGTGGAGGCAGGTACAGTAGGGTCTTTTAAGAGACTTTTGGGTAGGTACATGGAGCTTAGTAAAATAGAGGGCTATAGGTAAGCCCATTAATTTCTAAGGTAGAGACATGTTCAGCACAACTTTGTGGGCCATAGAATCTGTATTGTGCTGTAGGTTTTCTATGTTTCTATGAAACAGCTATCAGAATCAGATTTAATGCCATCGGGGCATATGTCATGAAATTAATTGTCTTTGTTGTAGCAGTACAATTCAGTACATTGTGATAGAAAAAAAGCTCTATTACTGCAAGTGTGTATATAGTGGAATAATTGAGAGTGTGTCTTCAGGCTTCTGTATCTCCTTCCTGATGGCAGTACAGTTCAGCAGACAGTTAAGTCAGCCACCTGAACCGGCCTATCACTTGCCTCGGTCCCTGACTTCCTGACGTTTTAATCTAGACATTCAAATATTGGGTTCAGTCACCACGATACGCTTTGGGGCTGGAACCCCATCGCCTCGATTCAGCCTGCTCCAGTCCTTTCCTATTCGACCTTATACTTAAATCTCCATTCTAACACTGAGTTCAAACATCATTCCCAACGTTACCAATCAAATCCCCTTCTTACAACTTATATTCAAATCATTAACATATGACACCACTAGTTACTGACTTCCACTTACAAACGCAACCGTCAATTATTATCCTTGATCTTTTGTTACCAAGCCAAATGTTTATCCATTTTGCCTTCTTGCCTTGGATTCCATGGGCTACAAACTTTTGGAGCAGCCTTCCATGTGGGATTTTATCATAGGCCTTACTGAAGTTCATTCACTGAAGACAGTGAAATTAGCTCTGGTTTCAAAAGGTAATGAATACATAGAAGTTTTTCCCCTGTAATCCACTGTACTACTGACCTTCAACACTAGTTCCTGAATTTGGGAGGTACCAATACACATACATGGGTTCCTTACACTACAGTGATAACGATTGAGGAGGTGGATTATGCGCTCAGCTTTTCTAAATAGTACTATTGCACCAAAAGAACAGAAAACATTTCCCAAGAAGTAGGTTAACACTATTAATATAACTGGATGGCCTAACCAATTAAGACCAACACTAAGCTGCAACAACTTCCAAATTTAAGTCATACCCAGTGGTGCAATTCTAGTTTTCCACCATTTGCTTCTACACAGAAGCAGATTCAAATATAAATAGTATAGCATAAACCTTTGGAGGTCTTCAGATTTATCATGAGGAGTTACAGAGCCCAGAGGAATTTTGAAGCCTTTCAAATCAGGTGACATCAGTGATATCTTGGCATCAGAACTCGTAGTTGACAACAATTTTGGAAATTCCCAGGTGAAAATTCGAACATTAATAGTTTGCATGGAAGGAAAATCTCTTCAAAAAATCTCATGATTTCGTTTAACATTGGTGGGTTAAAAGAATATCAGTAGTAATCCATATTAGCACGAGTGTGCAGGAAACTGACCTTATGACAGGGTTAAAGACCAAATGCCCATTGGTCTGCACCATTGTTGTGTTGCTTTAAATGCATAGCTCGACCGTCTGAGCTTCCTGTCTGGTTCACCAGCTTCAGTTTGTTATCCCACGTATGTGGTCTATATTAGCTCTCCAGCACTGTATCAAACATATTGGCAGAAAGCCATTGACATGACAGTTTAAAGAAAGTATGCACATTGTGTTTGGGCGGTATCCTCCTAATGAGAAATACAGTGATCAGCTACCTGTGGTAAAAAAATGTCATTTTAGATTGCTCTTATTTTTGAGAAGCACCATGAGATCAGATGAAGCTGTATCACATGAGAACATAGAAACACAGAAAATAGGTGCAGGAGTAGGCCATTCGGCCTTTCGAGCCCGCACCGCCATTTATAACCATATAACAATCACAGCACGGAAACAGGCCATCTCGGCCCTCCTAATCCGTGCCGAACTCTTAATCTCACCTAGTCCCACCTACCCGCACTCAGCCCATAACCCTCCACTCCTTTCCTGTCCATATACCTATCCAATTTTACCTTAAATGACACAACTGAACTGGCTTCTACTACTTCTACAGGAAGCTCATTCCACACAGCTATCACTCTCTGTGTAAAGAAATACCCTCTCGTGTTTCCCTTAAACTTCTGCCCCCTAACTCTCAAATCATGTCCTCTCGTTTGAATCTCCCCTACTCTCAATGGAAACAGCCTATTCACGTCAACTCTATTTAGTATGATCATGGCTGATCATCCAACTCAGAACCCGCTTTCTCTCCATACCCCCTGATCCCTTTAGCCTCAAGGGCCATATCTAACTTCCTCTTAAATATAACCAATGAACTGGCCTCAGCTGTTTCCTGTGGCAGAGAATTCCACAGATTCACCACTCTGTGTGAAGAAGTTTTTCCTCACCTCGGTCCTAAAAGGCTTCCAATTTATCCTTAAACTGTGACCCCTCATTCTGGACTTCCCCAACATTGGGAACAATCTTCCTGCATCTAGCCTGTCCAATCCCTTTAGAATTTTATACATTTTAATAAGATCCCCCCTCAATCTTCTAAATTCCAGCGAGTATAAGCCTAGTCGATCCAGTCTTTCATCATGTGAAAGTCCTGCCATCCCAGGAATCAAACTGGTGAACCTTCTTTGTACTCCCTCTATGGCAAGAATGTCTTTCCTCAGACTAGGGGACCAAAACTGCACATAATACTCCAGATAACTGCATTACATTTAAACTTAGAGTTCCTCTGTTCATTTTTAATCTATGACCTTTGAAACAAGTCATTTTCCCAGGATTTCCCTTTCATTCTAAGAAATGCTGGACAGAAGTCAATGATCAACCTTCCACCTAAGCAAGTGCCCAGCCACAACTCCACTGCCCTTCCTTTTGTCAACTGATTTCTTGCCTGCAGCATTATGGAAGGTTCTTTGTTATCTTCCTGGGGAATGTATTTTTCCTTTCAGTATGGGCACATTTCTCTTTCTCAGAGAAGAATTTTCCCCTGTAATTTTATATTATTTTTAAAGGCATTCCATAAACATGGCTGATTAGCTGCATATCAATGTCAACAATACTGGCATTTTCCCCAAGTAATCTATATCCGGTACAAAGTTGTTTCAAGGATCATCTCTTTCCGCTTCATTTGCACGATTAGCAGCTGCTCTGAAGTCTTATGTTATCCTTAACATTTCCATAGTGCAGTCTGATCAATACCCCAGCTAATAAATAGCCTTTCTTCTTTTTGCCCAGATTTTCCATTGCTCCTGTAGCTTGCTGTACATGTGCATATGACAATGACTTCTCCATTTTGAAGCATTCTCTGGAAAGCTAGGAGAGAAGGAAAGCTGTTCCTTGACCTCTGAAGCTCTACCACAAAGCACTCACTGAGACGCATGAGAATAGCTCAATGCTTCTCTTTCACAAGGGCAGCAAGTTGGTCCTTGCCCCGTTGTTTCACCTGCGCAGTTATAGGTGCGAATGGCAGCTAGGTGCTGGCTGGCATACAAAATGAATTACCAAAGTGTTGGGCCCTTAATATTTTCATTACTGCCAGACATTGTCACAATAATTCAAAAGAAATGCAAAATAAGCAACATTGCAGCTGTCTTAAATAACGGTGTTGTAAATAATGAAAGGTAATTGCTGCATTATTAGTACTGCATGCAGTATAATTCAGGAGGAGCTGTTAAGCTCGATCTGACACTGTCACAGTGTATCACACTCATTACTGTGACATTTCATAGCATTTCCATTTGACTGTGGAAACATTAGCAGTGTATAAATAGCCCAACAGCCCAAACACAAAAGACCTTCCACACGAGAAAAGGTTAAAAGGGGGACAGTCTTGATAGAAAGAAATGCCTGGCTTACGCCGAGTTCTCAATTGCCAAGTATGCAGCACAGTGACTCAATTTTGTGTTGCAATGCGTCATCAGCTACAAAAATATCATTGTGCTGCTCCCACATAATGACGAAAATGATATACAACTGTTCTCTCCCCCACGGCCTAGTAATACATCCACCTATCGCTGAAACTTCTTATTAACCTATTTTATGCACTTTATTCCTTCCTCAGATTTGTCTATGGGCAGGCACATCATTGGCAGCTGAGAATGGGCAGGCATTTGCCCCTCATTGGTCAACAACGCACCTATAATGTCACTACCCAAATAAGTAAGGCCAGTGACCCAATGATTCATTGTCCAATTTTCAACCCTTTCATTAGTTCCTATTAACTAGAGCCATGTTGCTGCATTAGCTGGATGAATCCTCACTAAGTCCATTCTCCATGCAGTAAATGGGTAAAATTGGTATATTGCTATTTTGTAGTCACAGTTAATAATTGAGGGGCAATGCAGAATAGGCATATTCAGCTCTTCGATCCATGCCACCTAGCAACCCATTTTAATCCTAGTCTAATCATGGGACAACTTACAATGATCAAGCAACTTACCAACTTGTACATTTTTGGACTATGGGAGAAAACCAGAGCACCTGGAGGGAACCTACATGGTCACAGGGAGAACGTACAAACTCCTTACGGACAGCGATAGGAATTGAACCCAGGCACCTGTACTGTAAAGCATTGTGTTAACTGTGTTAACTCTACTGTGCCATATAGCGAGGTACAGAAAAAATATTAGTTTTCTATACCATGCATACAGATCATTATATCACATCAGCACATTGGTTGATAGATAGATAGATGCTTTATTGATCCCAAAGGAAATTACAGCATCACAGTAGCATAACAAGTGCACAGATATACAAATATTAGAAGGGAAGAAAGAAAGGGTAAAAAAAAATTACCTCAAACAGTCTAACAGCCTTACTGGCTATGGGGTTGACTCATTATAAAGCCTAATGGCCGAGGGTAAGAATGACCTCAATATAGTGCACTTTGGAACAGCACAGTTGTCTTAGTCTATGACTAAAAGTGCTCGTCTGTTCAGCCAAGGTGGCATGCAGAGGGTGAGAAACATTGTCTAGAGTTGCCAGGATTTTCTGTAGGGTCCTTTGTTCTACTACAGCCTCCAGTGTGTCCAGTTTGACCCCTATAACAGAGACAGCCTTTCTGATCAGTTTATTGAGCCTGTTGACATCACCCGTGTTGATGTCATTGCCCCAGCACACCACCGCCTGGAAGATCGTACTGGGGATAACAGACCGGTCAAACATGTGAAGGAGAGGTCTGCACATTCCAGAGGACGTCTCCTCAGAAAGTAGAGGCGATTCGGGCTCTTCTTGTACACAGCCACTTAATTTGAGGTGGTACAATGGAAAACACCAGAATTCAAAGTGAAGTGTCACAGAGAAAGTCCTGTACAGGCAGACGCTCAGGTGAACAGCCATTACAAGGTAGATTGTGAGGTCAAGGGTCTATTTATAGGTCACCATTCAAGCAGGAAACTCAACTATCAGAGAGGGTGCCTACCAGAAAGCAGGTGCACTTGCATCGTGGGAACAGCACGGTTCATGAAAACTGCAGACCCTGTGATAAGTGAGTCTTTACCACAAATCAGAACCCAACGTCCGAAGTAAAGGGCACGTTGGACAGAAGCACAAGAGAATTAGAGCACAAGAGTAAAGATATCATTCTAAATTATGGAACCAATGAGACCACATCTGTAGTACTATGTACTATTTTGGCTTCCTTCCTCAACAAAAAAACTTTCCTT
Organism: Hypanus sabinus; assembly: GCF_030144855.1. NCBI lineage: Eukaryota > Metazoa > Chordata > Chondrichthyes > Myliobatiformes > Dasyatidae > Hypanus > Hypanus sabinus. Next base: position 48,561,706 of record NC_082728.1, read on the forward strand.
AGAGTGAGTGAAGCAAAAATGGACTAGAATGGCTGTTGGGATGATGGATTGGATATAGTCTGAAAGATCAAGTAGACTAGATCTCTATTCTACAAACACGAGGAAATATGCAGATGCTGGAAATTCAAACAACAACACACACAAAATGCTGGTGGAAGCACTATGAGGTTGGTGGCAGTGTCTCCTACACCATCACCAACCTTATCAGCTCTGGGGATCTCCCATCCACTGCCACCAACCTCATAGTTCCTACACCCCGCACTTCCTGTTTCTACCTCCTACCCAAGATCCACAAACCTGCCTGTCCAGGTAGACCTATTGTCTCAGCTTGCTCCTGCCCCTCATTTCTGCATACCTTGACGCTGTCTTATCCCCCCCTTGTTCGATCTCTTCCCACCTATGTTCGTGACACTTATCATGCTTTGAATTTTTTCCCTGGCCCCCACCGTCTTATTTTCACCATGGACGTCCAGTCCCTATATACATCCATCCCCCACCGAGATGATCTCGAAGCTCTTCGCTTTTTTTTTGGATTCCAGACCGAACCAAATCCCCTCTACCACCACTCTCCTCCATCTAGCGGAATTAGTTCTTACTCTCAATAATTTCTCCTTTGGCTTCTCCCACTTCCTCCCAACCAAGGGGGTAGCCATGGGCACCCGTATGGGTCCCAGTTATGCCTGCCTTTTTGTTGGCTTTGTGGAACAGTCCATGTACCAAGTCTATACGGGTATCCATCCCCCTCTTTTCCTTCACTACATCGACAACTGCATTGGCACTGCCTCCTGCACGCATGCTGAGCTCGTTGACTTCATTAACTTTGCCTCCAACTTTCACCCTGCCCTCAAATTTACCTGGTCCATTTCCGACACCTCCCTCCCCTTTCTTGATCTTTCTGTCTCCATCTCTGGAGATGGCTTATTTACTTATTTCTACTATAAGCCTACAGACTCTCACAGCTACCTGGACTATTCCTCTTCCCCTTCTCACAATTCCTCCGTCTCCGCCACATCTGCTCTCAGGATGAGGCTTTTCATTCCAGGACGAAGGAGATGTCTTCCTTTTTTAAACAAAGGGGCTTCTCTTGGTCCACCATCAACTCTACTCTCAAACGCATCTCTCCCATTTCCCGCACATCTGCCCTCACCCCATCCACCCACCACCCCAATCGGGATAAGGTTCCCCTTGTCCTTACCTACCACCCCACCAGCCTCCAGGTCCAACATAAAATCCTCCATAACTTTCACCACCTCCAACGGGATCCCACTACCAAGCACATCTTTCCCTCCCCACCTTTCTGCTTTTCGCAGGGATCGCTCCCTACACGACTCCCTTGTCCACTCGTCCCCCCCCCCCCCATCCCTTCCCACCAATCTACCTCCTGGCACTTATCCTTGTAAACTGAACAAGTGCTACACCTGTCCTTACACTTCCTCCCTCACCACCATTCAGGGCCCCAGACCGTCCTTCCAGGTGAGGCGACACTTCACCTGTGAGTCGGCTGGTGTGGTATACTGCATCCGGGGCTCCCAGTGTGGCCTTTTATATATTGGTGAGACCCAACGCAGACTGGGAGACCGTTTCGCTGAATACCTATGCTCGGTCCGCCAGAGAAAGCAGGATCTCCCAGTGGCCACATATTTTAATTCCACATCCCATTCCCATTCTGATATGTCTATCCATGGCCTCCTCTACTGTCAAAATAAATCCAAATTCAGGTTGGAGGAACAACACCTTATATACCGGCTGGGTAGCCTCCAACCTGATGGCATGAACATTGACTTCTTTAACTTCCGTTAATGCCCCTCCTCCCCTTCTTACCCCATCCCTGACATATTTAGTTGTTTGCCTGTTCTCCATCTCCCTCTGGTGCTCCCCCCACTCCTTTCTTTTGCCTGAGACCTCCCGTCCCATGATCCTTTCCCTTCTCCAGCTCTGTATCACTTTCGCCAATCACCTTTCCAGCACTTAGCTTCATCCCACCCCCTCCGGTCTTCTCCTATCATTTTGCATTTCCCCTTCCCCCACTACTTTCAAATCTCTTACTATCTTTCCTTTCAGTTAGTCCTGACAAAGGTCTCGGCCCGAAACGTCGACAGCGCTTCTCCCTATTGATGCTGCCTGACCTCTATTCTCCAAAGTTCAGCAGAATAAGATGTCTTTTTATTAAAACTTGCAAGATTCTTACAGCTTTTTACAGGCAGGATGCTTCCCCTGGCAGAGGAACCTGGAACCAAGGCTCACAGTAAGAAGGTGATCATTCAGAATAAAGTTGAAGAGAAAACGGTGAGTCTCTGAAATTTCTCGACCCAAGATGGTTGTGAAGACTCAGTCACTGACTTCATTCAAAACAGAACCAATAGATTTCTGGACATTAGGGAAACCTCTGGAAAGGTGTATCCAGTGATTTATTCCATAAGTGAACTGAAGAAGATGATCTGATAAATGATGGAGCAGGCTAGAGATACAAAATTTCCAATCCAATCTTTTATGGTGGTGATATTTAGCAGAGGACCCCAGTGAGAAAGTCTATCAATAAGGATAGTTGCTGATATGTCCAAGTAGCTTAATGGACATATGGATCATAGCATCTCATATAGACCACTTTACCAACAACCCCAATCTTCATCTATTTAGGTGTTTCCTGTCACCACTTGCAGCCAGCCCACATAAACCAGGAAGCAGGTAATTTTCTAACCAACATTTTATACATCTGTAATGGGACATCTCAACTCTTGTACTCAATGCCTTGTCCAATGGAGTCAAATATCCTTCTTCACTATCCATTCTATCCATGTTACCACTTTCACTGAATTACATACTATACGTCTTGCTCTCTGCCTCTGTTTAACAGCACTCCACAGGGCCCTACCATGATCCTGCCCTAGTTCAAGTTTCTACTTGTCTGAGTTAAATTCCATCTGCCATTCCTTTGTCCACTTTCCCAAATGATTTATATGTTACTATAACCTTAGACAACCTTTCTCACAGTCCACTAGGCCACCAATTTTGGTGTCATCTGTAAACTTAATAGCTTCACCTACATTCTTATACAAATCATTAACATACATGACAGAGGATCCAGCAGCAATCACTGAAGCACATAAAAGTTAAATGTTCAACATGTGAAAGAATATTCTCATTTATTCTTTAAGCTTCTTCCTCTTCACCATCAGATTTCTGAATGGACCATGAACCTGACGTCAATACCTCACTATTTCACCCTCTTTCACATATTCATTTATTATAACTTATTGTGTACTGCTACCACAAAGCAACACATTTCATGGCATATGTCAGAGTTAATAAACATGATTCAAATTCAACATGGTATTTGATCCATTAGAAAAGTTACTGGCAATCACTTAGCTCGTTGAATTCCTCCTGACAACAGATCTATTGAGCTAGTTGGCCTTAAGCCTCTTTAATATCCCAGGTGATTGAAATTTGCAGGGCTGCTTAACAGAAGGAGTTGCTTGCCATGACTCCTGTCTGGTAGGTGCTAACATAAACAGGTGTAATACAATCAGACTGACATGAACAGAACCTGACATATTAAGCAGCCACCCATGACAGAACCACTGTGTGTGATATAATTTTTTGTAGCAAATAACCTTTTCAGCACATTGTTATAACATTTGGGCCCATCACTCCATACCTGCTGTGGTTCTGCTGACAGATTACAATGTGGGATAAGCAAGCTTTATTTACAAGTAATGAGTACCTATGCAATACCAGCACCATCTTTCAGTAGCCTGGGTTTATATTAACTGTTAATTTAAGATGGATGAATGCTGTGGATTATTTGTGATGTAGTGAAAGCCTCTTAAAATTAATTAAGAGGTGTCAGTTGTAATGACAGGCGTACCATGACAGGGACAAAATATGATGCACTGTCCTGGAATTCTGTTGTTTATTAGTACATCCGGATAGGTTCTCCCTTACTCCATCCACCATTCATTTCATCCAGAGGCAGATGCTAATTATGCAGTTGAATTTGGCCATTCCTTGTCCACCTGTTTACCCTGTTGTAGGAGATGACCCCAACACTCCCCATGCTACCATGTTTTTTTCTCCCCCATTTCGGTGGCAGTCAGCTGCAATGGTTAGAAGACACGTGGGAGTTAGAAAGCTAGAGAGTGGAAATTAGCCTTTATCTCATGGTACTCATCCATTGGACATCAAGACCTCCTGTGTTGCCAAAGAAGAACCACAAAAGCTCCCAGGACAATTATGGGTCAACATCATGGGCCACAAGAGCTATACTGAGGCAGATTGTTCAATGCTGTCAGCATTTCTCTCCTTAGTGAAAGGAAGGACTTGTTGGATTTTCAGAGTTCCAGTTTCTGGGTGTAGGTCCAGTGCTGCAAACCCCACAACTTCAGCAGCTCATCATTCACCCAAACACAGAAGCTAGCTCTCCTGAAGTATCAGTGACCTCAGTAATACTGTGGAGAACAGGAAACTCAGCTCATCTGCAACCAGCTGGAATGATTTTGATGCTCAGAAGTTGAGCATGACTTTGACCTTAACCTTTTTTTTAAGGCATCTGTTAATCTTGTGAGACCATGGATTTGTGCCTTGGAAGGTTTTTCCAGGGTGCAGGTCTGGGCAGGGTTGTATGGGAGACCGGCAAATGCCCAAGCTGCAAGTCGATGTTGTCCAAGGGAAGGGCACTAGGAACCAAGCAGCTTGGCGCTGGTGTCGTCGCAGAGCAATGTGTTGTTGAGTGCCTTGCTCAAGGACACAAACACGCTGCCTCAGCTGAGGCTCGAACCAGTGACCTTCAGTTTACTAGTCCGATGCCTTATCCACGCGCCAACACATAACCTCACTGGTACAAATAGGGTCATTAGGACAAGACTGGAGTTCAGGCCACAAGAGGTCACATCCCCTTAGTAACTATACATTTTGTCTTCTGCAGATGCTGCTGGGCAGAGAGGTTGGGTAAGGTGTGTGCACCCTTGTACACTGGAGAAATATTTTTTTTTTAATTGCAGTAGGTCCTTCTATACTTCTGTCCAACCCTCAACCCCACGCTGTACCCTACAGTCCATTTCCAACTCAGCAGTAGCAGAAACACTATAGATACCACAAGGAATTCTCAAATCCAAATGACACGTTGGAGGGTATGGGAGAGTTGGAGAGTAATGACACAGTGGCATTTGGGAACAGATTTTTGAATGAGCTCCCAGGTATTGTAGAGTTCAAATGCTGCAAATAAGAGATGTAGAGAAAAAAAGTTATGAAAACTTGACTGTCTTATGAGTGGCACATCTTTGGTCAATTCCAGGATGGGACACTCAGGTTCCTATTTTGAATCCAGCACAACCTTTCACGGGCAAAGAGAAACACTAACAGAGAGAAGCTGACAGTTGGAATTTCAGGTGCGCAGAATTCACCAGATGTGGGGCTTAGCTCTACAGAAGATTTTACACCATCATACATCCGGCAAAAGCAGATCTGCATGTCACCTCTTCAATATGCTTTGGCTCAACTCATGGCCATTTTAGCTCACGGCCCCAGGTTCTCAGCCAGGGAGAAATTTCCTACTGCCACAATGGACAAAAGCAAGCAAGACAACAGCTGGTCCAAAACATCAAATAATTCATGGGAGTATTATCCACGATAACTATCAATTTATTTTCCTTCCCTCTGGATAACAAGCAACAACATACCAAAACAATCTAATGCGATCATAATCCTAATAAATTAAAAAGGTGAAATCAATTGGTCCAAACTTGCCATACGTGATAACACCACTAAACATCTTTCCCATACCACCAATGACATGCTTCTGAAAGCAGTCAATTCCTAGCTAACATTCATTTATACAGGATCACAATACCTTCAGCTTTACATCTTCCTCCCAAGAGCCTCCCAATAAATAATTCCATAACCTCCAAAATAAGCTCCCTCTGCTGGAGGGACCTTAAATCACTCCACTGCAACAGCAGGAAGTGAATTATTTGTTCGCAGTAGATTTCTTCCCTCTTCACTTAAAAGTAATGATTTTTGCTGAGGGATAGTTTGGCATGTATCTGTTACCTTCTGGCTACTTCTGCGTTAGGATGTTCAGCAGATTCGTATTTTTAAAGTACAGTGAAACCACAGCACCCTGTAAGCACCGTCAGGGCTTCTGTGCAGTCTAATTGCTGCACTTTTGCTATCAGAAGGATAAAAATGTTTTCAACAAGTTAAAAAGTGTTGGCAAAATGCTGCAGTCTGCATCGCCTTCTGTCCAATTATCTGCTTAAGCACGTGTGAGATTTGAAGCCTCCATTTCAGCGCTTTAGAAAAATGAGCCAGTTGTCAGATCACCCCATTTCCTGATTCATGGACTATTTGTTCATTTGGCCAAGCTTTCCTCTAATCTTCTGACAGCTCTATCTATCACTAGCTGGATGACATATTCTAAACATTGCACTTGGCCAGAAAACTGGCCCAGAATAATATTAGTTGGTAGTGCTGCCGGCAGTGTATGATGATTATGAAGTGTTTATTAGGCAGGACAGTGAATGGAAGGTAGTCTGTGATCAAGAGTCTATCAGAAGGAACTCAGTTAGGTGATTACTGACAGAAATAGATTACTTAAACCCCAGCTATCTAGTAATGGATGACTTTCAGCATGCTATGTTTGCTCATTATTGTGGCCACAAAATTGTGAGTCTGTTGGTCCAATACTAACCCAATTCCCACAGGAAATCAGACCTGAATCTAAATCAACCTGCCTTGAATTAACTCACTTTACTTCAATTTGCTCCTTGCCTGGCTCTGCCGCTATCTACAGAGCTACTGAATGGTAGTCAACCTTTCGCCTACTGGAGCAATGTTGCTGCACCATATTTAAACTATAATGAAGCGACAAATCCCTATGGGGTAGGATATGGAGTTTCCATTCTCCAACTGAATCACGATAGGTGGAGCCTCATGTTGAAACAAGAACCGATCACATTGTAATCTAAAATTAAGTAATTTTGGATCAGTAGGTTATTTCTCAGTCAGCACCAACTGCATTTGAAAAGTCTTTTTGGACGAGGTGGTCTATGGTAATTTTGAAGCTGCGTGACAGTATAAAACTGAGATTACCAATTATCAGGCTTTCTTAAATATACCCCCATTTCCATCTAGTTTAAAATTACCCCTTCATTTCATTTCTTCAAAAGCACTCTCTGTCTGGGTCCCTAGAAAACCAGGTTTTTAAACACTCTGCTAGTCCAGTAAATGCAGTGAGTCTGTAACATATTAGACAATAGACAATAGGTGCAGAAGTAGACCATTCGGCCCCTCGAGTCTGCACCGCCATTCTGAGATCATGGCTGATCATTCACTATCAATACCCAGTCCCTGCCTTGTCCCCATATCCCTTGATTCCCCTATCCATTTCAAAACTAAACTGGATATTTAAGAATAATTACATTGATTTAGTGCCTTTAATGTAGTAAAGGTAAGGTCCTATGCTGCAACAAAATCAGACAACATTTAACAATGAGCCGCTTAAGCAGATATTGGGGCAGATGACTAAGAGGAAGGCTTAAAAGAGCCACATAAAAAATAACGGAGCAGAGACATTTGGGGAGGCATTTAAGAGTTGAAGGCATGACTGTCCAAAGGGTAGTGAGGAAATTTAGAGCAGAACAAATTTGGGGATTTTGGGTCCAAGGTGGGGGAAGAAATTAAAGTGAAAATAATTGCGAGGTAATGAGAATCAGCAGTGGAGTATGTCTAATTTGAAAGCTCTTTCAAAAGGCTGGCATATGCATAAAGGCTGAATATTTTCCTCTGAGTTTATGACTCTATAATGTACAAACTTAAAAAAACATCGGAATTCACTTGCCATAATTGTTCATGCATATTGAAAGCGCTTTTAAAAGGCTGGCATATGCAAAAAGGCTGAATATTTTTCTCTGAGCTCTATGATTCTATAATGTACAAGCTTAAAAAAACAGCTGGAATTCACTTGCTATAATTGTTCATGCTCTTTCAATGATCATTGAGCAATCAATTAACTTACATTTGTAACCTTATTCAGCCAAAAGTGCCATCTAGATGATGCATTCCAACCTCCTCCTGAGACCCTCACCCTCACCAAAGCCAGTCTGCAGCTAACTCACTTCACTCCAGGTGGTGGGAAGAACCAGCTGAGAGTTCTGCATGCAGCAATGGTCAAGGGACCAGGCAACGTCCTGCTAAAGTGCTTGTGTTCCAGAGCTAGCTGTGCCTCTAGCCAAGCTGCTGTAGTAGGATAACATCACTGGCATGAACACAGTAATGATGAAAATTGCCCATCCAGATCACAAAAAGCAGGAAAAATCCAGTTGTGCTAATTAATAGCTAATTAGTCTAAACTGGATAACCAGTGATGTGATACAAGAGCCCTATTTCACCGTCTATACCACCAAAGACCTGATTGAAATACTAATTTAAGAAGTGAAGTCCAGAGATAAGTAGAGAGTAACTGCTTTCTTTTTATTTCAAAAACAGACTTTATTAATGGTTTTTAAGATATACAATGTAAGAAATAGTGCAAAAAATTCACATTCATAGTGATATATTCAGTAGGGTAAGCTTTAAAAAAAACCACAAAAATCATTGCCCATCGTGTAGTTCTCACGAAAAGCATCCGGCCCAGATGGGGTACCTGGCTGAGTACTAAAGAACTGTGCTGATCAACTGTCCGGAGCATTCACTGAGAGCTTTAGCAGTCTGAGTAACTCACCTGCTTCAAGCAGACTTCACTCATACCAGTGCCTAAGACAAACGTAGTAAACCTGCTTCAATGACTATTGTCCAGTAGCACCTGCCATAAGCTATAGGAGCAGAATTAGACCATCTGGCCCATCGAGTCATCATGGCAGATTCATTTCCCTCTCAGCCATAATCTGCAGCCTGCTGAGAAAAGCAACAAAAAAGACCCTAGAGTCAGGCAGCATCTATGAAGGGAAATGGACAGTCAGGTCGAGGCCTTTCACTTGGATTGGAATTAAAAGGCGAGACAGCCTGCATAAAAAGTTAGAGGTAAGGTACAAGAAGGTAAAGTAGATAAAAAGATGTCAGGACAAAAAAGGATGGACAAAATCTTGCATCACCATACAGAGAAAAGTTTGTACACCATGCAGGCAGATCCCACCAGCATTACAGTAAGTACATCAAGGCAGTATAAAAAACACAGAATGCAGGATATAGTGTTTGTGTTACAGAGAAAGTGAAAAGCAGGCAGATAAATATAGTGCAAGGGCTATGGCGAGGTGGGTTGAGGGTGAGAGGTCAAGATTTCATCTTTATTGTAAAAAGGGTCTGTTCAGAAGTTTTATTCTGCTCTTGCTTTAGATAAACTTGCTCGCTATTTGCACACCAGCGGTTTTCATATCAACCACAAACTTACTAATCATGCCTCCTATACTCACATCCATAGCATTCATACATAAATAAAACAAAAAATGTCTCTTCTACCAGTCCCTATGGTACAGAAATTTCCAGTCAGAAAAGCATGTTGTACAACTATTTAAAAGCCAGCCATGACTGAGTTGATATGAGGGAATACAGAATAAATGAAGGAAAATATCAAAATGGAATTATTGAGACATAAAGACAGTGAGATACAACAGGTCCATTGCTATGCCAGTCATCCTCATATACCCAATTATGCTTATCTGACTCAAACCCATGTTTTAAAATTCTCCCCACATTCCATGAATTCCCCCAGATTCTACCACTCACCTGCACTTGAGGACAAGTCTCCAGTGTCCAGTTAACCTACCAATCCACATGTCTTAGGCTTATGGGAAGAAACCATGTGAGACGTTAGTGTGACATTATTACAGTGGCAGCCAGTGACTCCTGGTTCATTCCCCCCCGTGTCCGTGTTCTGTAAGGAGTTTGTACATTCTCCCTGTAACTGTGTGGGTTTCCTCCCACATTCTAAAGACAGATGATTAGTGGTTAATTGGTCACATGGGTGTAATTGAGTGACCCAGGCTCATTAGGCTGGACGGGCCTGTTACCAGGCTGTAGCTCTAAATAACATAAACATATTTAAAAAACAGACACAGAGGGAACCCACGTGGTCACAGGGAAAGCATGCAAGCACCAGACGGACAGGAGCTGAGATCAGGTTTGTGCTGTGCCACTGGGCTGCCAAAGGAGTTAAGTGAGAAGTGAGTAGGGTCAGCCTTGAGATCACGTGAACTGGTGCTTATGACAAGTGAGCACAAGATATAAAAAGCGAATACAGCCAGCAGCATTATATTTGGTCTTAATAAAAGATGAATCGTGTGGGTAAGCTAACACGTACTTATTTACAGGACACTCTAGTCACGTGTCTAGCTCCACACAAGTGTGCGTGCCCCGCTCATGGCTTCAGCTCATCCTGAGCACGGGCAAACCAGCTCCCCAACATCACTTCCTGTTCTGGATGTACCGCCCACATTGCACACTAGGAACTAAAGTTCTTTATTATGTACGCACGTAATAACACATGCGGAGCTTGGGATCGTTGGTTAGTTAGTTGATTAGTTGTCAATAGCCAATAAAAAGAAGTTCAGTTTAACGGAAGTGGACATTGTGGGAATGGATGGGGTTAGAGTTCAGGATATTGAGGTAAAGGTAGGTAAGTCCCTTTCTTCCTTCCTATCTCCGTACCAGTGAGAATGTCAGGTAGCAGAGTGGAATGCTCCTCTTGTGGGATGTAGGGAGACAAGCAGACCTCCAGAGTATTTGAATGCATTCTGTTGCAGCTTCCAATAGACCATGTTAGAGATCTGTGATTGCAGCTGGATGAACTCTGAAGCACTTCGGAGGCTGAGGGGCTGATTAACAGGAAATACTGGGAGGGAGTTACACCAAAGATGCAGGATACAGTTAACTGGGTGAATGGCAGGAGAGGGAAAATGTAGAGTACCCCTTTGGCTATTCACCCCACCCCCCAATAACAAACATACTAGGAGGGCTGAGATGGCCTGTTTCTGTGCTGTAATTGTTATACTGCTTTGAATACTGTTGGAGGGTACAATACAGCAGAGGAAAGCTACAGCGAGTCTGGTTCTGTAGCTCAGAGGAAAAGGGAGAAAAAGAGGCAAGCAATCGTGATAAGGGATTCATTGGTTAGGGGAACAGGTAGGAGGTTTTCTGGTTGGGAATCAGGTCAGATAGTGGAGTGGTTGTGAGGAAAAATGATGTTCAGCCTATATACAAAGACAGGAACATAAAAGATTGAGCATGGTGGAACTGATGTTCCGAGTTGTGTCTATTTCAATATAAGGAGCATTATGTGCAAGACAAATTAGCTTAGAATATGGATCAGCATGTGCAATTATGATATTGTAGCCATTATTGAGACTTCTTTGCAGGAAGGGCAGGACTGGCATCTCAACATTCCAGGATTCTGTTGTTTTAGATGTTATAGGTATTAAAAGTAGTGGGAGGGGGAAGTGGTATTAATAGTCAGGACAAAGGTCATGAAATGCTCAGAAAGAACAGACTGGTGGACTCATCCATTGAGGCTATATGGGTGGAACTGAGGAATGAGAATGCAAAGACCAACATTTAATGGGATTATATTGTAGACCACCCTTTAGTCAGCAGGATTTAGAGGAATAATTTTGTAGACAGTTGCAAGAAAAATAAGGCTGTGGTAGTAGGTGATTTTAACTTTCTACTTATTGACTGAGACTCCCACACTGTAAAAAGACTAGATGGGATGGAGTTGTTCAAATGTGTTCAGGAAAGTTTCCATAGTCACTATATAGAGATTCTAACTAGAGAGAGTGTGATGCTGGAACTCCTTTTAGGAATGAGCAGGGTAGGTGACAGAAGTTTGTGTAGGAGAACACTTTGCATCTAGTGATTATAATGGCTTTCGTTTCAAGGATAGGTCTGCTCAGATTGAGATTCTAAATTGGAGAAAATTCAATTTTGATGGCATCAGAAAGGATCTGGCAAGTGTGGCCTGGAATAGGTTGTTCTCTGGCAAAGGGATGCATGGTGAGTGGGAGGCCTTCAAAAGTGAAATTTTGGGAGTATAGAGTTTGTATTTTCCTGTTAGAATATAAAGAAAAGCTAACACGTTTCGAGAAACTTGACGCCCTGATTGATGCCCTGATGGAAAAGAAGAAGGAGGTTTATAGCAGGTATAGGCAGCAAGGAATCAATTAAGCACTTGAAAAGTGTAAGATATGCAAGGGAAATTGGAAAGGCTAAAAGAAGACATGAAGTAGTTCAGGCAGACAAAATGAAAGAGAATCCTAAGGACTTCCAGATGTACATTAAGGGCAAAAGGATAGCAAGGGACAAAATTGGTCCTCATGAAGATCAGCACGATCTTCAATGCATAAATGGAGAAATTCTTAAATGGATTTTTTCATTTGTATTTACTCAGGAGGTGGACACAGAGTCTATAGAAGTGAGGCAAAACAGCAGTAAGGTCAAAGACTCTATACGGATCACAGAAGAGGTGGTGTATGCTGTCCTGAGGCAAATTAGGCTGCATAAGTTCCCAGGGCTTCACAAGTTCACTCAGAACTCGTGGTATGCTAGCTCAGAAATTTCAGGGACCATGCAAGAAGTACTTAAAATGTCCTTAACTATGGTGGAGGTGCCAGAGAACAGAAAGATAGCAGACGTTGATCCATTGTTCATGAAAAGCTCTAAAAAAGTTATAGGCTGGGGGGTCTGAAGTCAGTAGTGAGTAACTTATTGGAAGGTATTCTAAGTGTCCAGATATATAAGTATCTGGATGGACAGAGCCTGATTAATGATAGTTAACATGGCTTTGTGGGACATTGGTAGTGTCTAACCAATCTTACGATATTTTTTGAGGAGGTTACCTGGAAAGTTGATGAAGGAAAGGCAGTGGATATTATTTACATCGTCTTTAGCAAGTGCTTTTACAAGGACCCATATGGGAGGATGGTCAAGAAGGTTCAGTTGCTTGGCATTCAGGGTGAGGTATTAAATTGAGATTGCTTTCATGGGAGAAGGCAGAGGGTGCCTGCCAATGGTTGCCTCTCTGACTGGAGGCCTGTGAATCGTGGTGTTCTCCAGGGATCAGTTCTGTGTCCATTGTTGTTTATCATCCATATCAATGATCTGAAACTGAATCAGCAAATTTGCACATGACACAAAGAGTAGGTGTCTCAGTCGATAGCAAAGAAGGCTATCAAAGCTTGCAGCAGCGTCCTGAACAGCTGGAAAAATGGACTGAAAAATGGCAGATAGAATTCAATGCAGGCAAGTGTGAGATATTGCACTTGGGAGGACAAACCAGGGTTTGGCTTACTTGATAAGTGTTAGGGAATCGGGGAGTATGGTAGAACAGAGAGATCCATGAATAAAGATCCATAATTCCTTGAAAATGTCATCATAGGGAGACAGGGTTTTTAAGAGAGCTTTTGGCACTTTGCCCTTTATAAATTAAAACACTGAGTACAGGAGATGGGGTGCTATATTGAAGTTGCATAAGACGTTGGTGAAACCAAATTTAAAGTAATGTGTGCAGTTGTGGTCACCTACCTTCTGGAAAGATATCAATTAGTCCGTGAGCCAGTAGGGTTGGTTGGTACCATCTGAGGGGAATAATAGTGATTTTTGGCAAGGTATACATCTCCAGAATTGAAAAATATGTGACAACATTGCACCAGTGGTAGCTTTATGTGTGCTATCAAGCATTTTATAACACTACCCAAACGTAAGCATTTCTGAGAAGTGGCCAATATAAAGTACAACATATATATTCAGCCTAGGGGTATTTTGTCATCAGGGATCCCTCAACATTGAAATTTGTCACAATGATAGCTGAGTTCAAGGACTTTTCATCAAATATTGTTATAAAATTCTACATTGAAAACCATGTTATTGGTGGTACTCGCAGTACAGTGCCCAATTTCAGTAGAGTGAATCATTTCATTTTTAGAAAAATATCTGTCTGTTGTTTATTTTGGAAAAGTCAATAAAAGCCGTAGGACACATATAATCACGTGGATTTGTAGAGAATTTATTCAGGAATTCAAATAAGTAATCACTTTTTGTATATATTCCATATTAACATCAGTACAGCAGAAAATATTACCCCACCCCCCAAAAGGTGAAGAAACTCATTTGGAGAGATTTCTGGAGGAGTTTTATCAATATCATGATATTTTCCATATTGTTGTATCAAATCAAACCAATCTGTAACACTTTGCCAAAAGGCTGGTATATGTCTAAGGGAAAAAGGAGATCCAGCCACTCACCAACCCACCTCCCATACACGCAGGTGCTGTGAGAATCAAGTTTATGACTCGCGCCAGCCAACAGTATCAAATCCACAACAAATACCGTTATGAAATACACTTTAAAGAGTTTACTAAAATTAAGAGAGTAGTAGGCAATACAATATATATATACAAGGAAAAAACAAAAGGCACCAACTTATCAAAGTTCAGTCTGTTTAGTGCACTTGTTGGAGCTCAATCAATGAACCAATCGACCCATCCGGCCGTCGCACCTGGGACCACTCCGGTGGTCTTACGAGCAGTCCAGCACACGTCCACCTTTCTCGGCGTCTTCCTCAGCCTCCTCCTCACACCTAAAAACCTGCGAAAACCCCTCCCCCAAGTTCCCAGCATCACAAGACACAATAACATTCCCCATTGATTAACAAATGAATACAATTACCATATCAGCCATTCTAAAGTGAAACAACAGCGAGAGAAACATTTATCCGACAAAGAAGCATTCCTACTTGTAACAAACCAAAGAGGCCATTTTGAGTAACATACACAGGACATTGTACAAATCTTAAGCTTTTGTCATAGCAGATGGAATTACAGTACAATAATTCAAATGTGGGGTTCCACACGGCCATAACCTAGGCCCCATTTGGTTGTAAAATGAATATATTTAATCAAAGACTGCTTTCCATACTTTGTTTTCCATACTTTCATAACCCGTTAATAATCATCATAATTTTCCAAGTCTTCCACATCTTCACCTGAACTTCCCACACTCTCTGAGGTGGATGTCTGGTTCTCACAGTCTGCCGGTCTACACATGTCAGTATACCTGTGGCCATTTGCAACACACATACATCTTGGGAGTGAACATTTTTTTGGACAGTTACAGGCCAGTAGATCCAGGACGGTATCAGGTGCTGGCTGGCCTCCCATTCAATGCACCACCAACTGTTCAGCTTCCTCTTCTCTCCATCTTCCATCCTCTGCCAATAGGGCTTGGCACTTGTGGGTCCTTCTCCATATACCAGCCTGGTAGTGTTTGTTGAGCAGTCCTTACAGATCTTTCACTATTCTTGATAGAGTTCTCCTTGTATGTGTCAAACACAACATCTGTTCTGCTACTCTGACTGCTTTCCCTCAGAGCCATACCCAGAATTGTTGTGGCAACATCTCTGAAAGTAACTGGATCACCTTTCACTCTTTGGACCAAGTTCATTCCATCAACCACTGAGGCAGAGTTTCCTGGGAGTTGCTCTTCTACTGCTTAATTTTTCTGCAAGGTTGTGGCTAAAGTAGCTTTATTTGTCTTTCTCAGCAATCCTTCTGATGTGAACAGGGCCCAGGGCAATGGTCCAAGGGGATGAGAAAGGATATCCTCCATACGTAGACTGCACCCTTGTGCCATTACTATGTTGCGTCCAAACAAAGACCTGTCTGCTTTCAAGATGATCGCCCTCCCATTTGATTTCACTTCTCTCCTCTTACACATATCACTGAATATTTTCAGCTTGTTGGTTTTCACTGGGTCATGGAATTTCTTTGCTGGTGGGTCTTCCTCTAGTCTCTCATCCTTGAAGGTTGCATAGCATTGCTCACCAATCTAATGTGCCTTCATCAGGTTGGAGGCAATGTCCTTGGGGGCTGCCTTTGCCGTAGAGATGCTAATGAGGTCCTACTTCTCTGCAAATGGGTTAACCCATTCATGTATGGGGCTAACCACTGCTGAAGCTGCTTCCTCATCTTTCTGGATTCTTGGCTGCTGTAGCTCTGTATCACCAAGCTCTGATTTGTTGCCTTGCACCATCTCCCTTAACTGTCCCAGAAATGCACTGCGGTGCTCAGCTGTTATGTAGTAACACTTGATAGCTCCAGCATTCAGGCTGAACTGTGATGTGCCTCCAGGAGTCTGTGTGTCTTTGTTCACTGTGGCTTCAATAGCCTGGTCCACAGGGATCTGCCCAAAGGGGTTGTTACTTGACAGCTGCACTGAGAATTGGCCTGTCTTGAAGGCCTCATACAAAGAAGGATTCCTCTCTGGGAGGTTCATCACCCAAGCAAAGTAAGGGGACAGGTACCTGGCATAATTCATCTTATCACAGGCAAAGCACCATGGGATCATGGTTCTTATAGCATGGAGGTTACCATGCAAGCTACCACCGCTCCAATGCAATCACATATTTTCTAGCACTAGGGGTGTGTACCTTGCCAAGAATCGCTATTAGAATTATTCCCCCCAGATGGTACCGGTGGCCCAAATTTGGGGTCCTGGCTCACAGACTAAATAAGACTGAGGAAGTATAGAGAAAGTTTACAAGGATGCTGCCGGGACTTTAGAACCTGAGTTTTAGGAAAAGATTGAAAAAGTTAGGAATTTATTCCCTGGAGTGTAGGAGAATGAGGGGAGATTTGATAGAAAATAAAACCATAAGATATGGGAGCAGAATTATGCCATTTGGCCCATCGAATCTGCTCTGCCATTTTATCATGGCCAATCCAATTTTTGTCTCAGCACCCAATCTCCTGCCTTCTCCCTGTATTTCTTCAGGTCCTGACCAATCAAGAATATCAGTCTTTGCCTTAAATATACCAAGTGACTTGACCTCCATAGCTGCCTATGGCAAAGGATTCTGCAGATTCACCACACTCTGGCTAAAGAAATTTCTCTTCATCTCTGTTCTAAAAGGACAGCCCCCTTTTCTGAGGCTCTGTCTTCTGGTCTTAGATTCTCCCACATGGGAAACACCCTCTCCACATTCACTCTGTCAAGGCCTTTCACTATTTGATAAGTTTGAATGAGGTCTATTCTCACTCTTCTGAACTCTAGTGAACACAGGCCCAGAGCCATCAAATGCTCTCCATATGTCAAGCCATTCAATCTAGGAATCCTTTTCAAGAGCCTCCTTTGAACCCTCTCCAGTTACAGCACATCCTTTCTAAGTTAAGGGGCTCAAACCTGCTCACAATACTCCAACTGAGGCTTCACCCATGCTTTATAAAGTTTCACATTACATATTTGCTTTTATATTCTACTCCTTTTGAAATGAGTGCTAACATTGCATTTACATTCCTCACCATGGACTCAACCTGCAAATTAACCTTCCAGGATTCCCAAGTCCTTTTACACATCAGTTTTATTTGTATTTTCTCACCATTTAGAAAGTAATCAACTCTTTCTTCTACCAAAGTACACTTCCCAACACTGTATTCCATCTGCCGTTTCTCTGCCCATTCTCCTAATCTGTCTAAGTCCTTCAGTAGCCTCTATACTTCCTCAATATGACCTGCCACTCCACCTACCTTAATATTATCAGCAAACTTTGCAACAAAGCCATCAATTCCATTGCCAAATCATTGACATATAACCTAAAAATAATCGGTTCCAACACAGGAACCTGTGGAACACCACTAGTCACTGGCAGCCGGCCAGAAAAGGCTCCCTTTATTTCCAGACTTTGCCTCCTGCCAATCAGCCACTGCTTTATCCATGCCAGAATCTTTCCTGTAATACCATGGACCTTTGGCTTGTTAAGCAGTCTCACGTGTGGCACCTTGTCAAAGGTCTTCTGAAAATCCAAGTACACATCAACCAATTTGCCTTTTTCTATCCTTTTTTGATATTTCTTCAAAGAATTCCATCAGATTTGTCAGACAAGATGTTTCCTTGAGGAAACCATGCTAACTACAGTCAATTTTATCATGTGCCTCCAAGTGCCCTGACATGTTATCCTTAATAATTGACTCCAACATCTTCCCAACCACTGAGGTCAGTCTATGATGATGATCCTGAGGCCTGAGAGGCCAGTGTCGGGCATTTTCATGCCTTACAAGGCGCGGAACGAAAGACTGTGTGGCGTGCCGCTCCTCACACAGACATTTTGTGGTATTTTTTCTTTATTTTACGAGGTCAAGTTGCAAGCTCAACGCTCAACCCATTATGGATGGAAAACATACTCGGGAACAGCCCGAATGGTTTCGAACCCAGGAACCCCCATTCCGGAGTCCGGCACTGATGTCACTGTGCCACCAGTAAGCCTACAGTCTAAATGGCTTGCAATTTCCTTTCTTCTGCATCTCTCCCTTCTTGAAAGGTGGAGTGACATTTGCAAATTTTCAGTCTTCCAGAATCTAGTGATTTTTGAAAGATCATTACTAATGCCTCCATGATCTCTTCAGCCACCTCTTTCAGAATTCTGGGGTGGACTCCACCTAGTCTAGGTGACTTATCTACCTTCAGAAATTTCAGTTTCCCAAGAAGCTTCTACCTAGTTATGGTAATTTCATATACCTCATGACCCTGACACATGGAACTCCCACCATACTGCTAGTGTCTTTGACAGTGAAGACTGATGCAAAAATACTTATTCAGTTCATCCACTGTTTTGTTGTCCCCCTTTAATCCTCTTCAGTATTATTTTCCAGTGGTCCAACATCCAATCTCACCTCTCTTTTACACTTTATGTATCTGAACAATCTTTCAGTATCTTCTTTAATATTATTGGCTAGACTCTCGTATTTCATCTTTACCTTCTTAATAACCTTTTAATAAAAATATGAGGGGTATAGATAGGGTAAATGCAAGCAAGGTTTGGGTGCAAGTTGAGTGGAAGTTTTCATAAAAGTCATAGTTTAAGTTGAAAGGTGAAATATTTAAGGGGAACCTGGGGGGAACACCTTCACTCAGAGAGTAGTGTTAGTGTGGAACTAGCTGCCAAAGGAGGGGGTGGATACAAGTTCAATTTCAACACTTAGGAGATTTTTGGATAATTACATAGATGGGAGGAGTATGGAGGGCTAAGGTCCGGGTGTGGGTCGATGGGACTATGTAGAATAAAAAGTAGGCATGTACTATATGGGCCAAAGGCAGTATTTCTGTTCTGCAGTGCTCTATGACTCTATATAATCATATGTCTAATATTCCTATGTCCTTCCAGCCCACAATACCAGATTGTGGCTACAGATGTTGATCTTAAACTTACAATGACGCAGAAGAAGGCCATTACATTGCATCTGTTCCAGTTCCCAAGGGAACAGTTACATTCATCACACTTACCTTTGTATCTACAACCTTTTACCTTAATCTTGGCAGAGTAAAGGCATCATCATTATATGACACAAAAATCTCACACAGACAAATTCAAGCATGTTACGTTCCTCTTTAGTAGTTATTCCATACTGTACTGCTCTTGTGCACTGGTCACTAACCCTGCTGTGAACCTATAGTTAACATTTAATCAGAATGACTTAAACTAGAGCAACTAGTTCTCATACTAAATGAAACACTGTGACTATTGCTCAAGATGTTTAGTCAGAATATTATAGATTGGTTACATTAGAAATGAAGCAATCTGGCCCATTGACCCCACTCCACAATTCAGAATGATTATGGCTGACCTGGCTGTGTAATTGGCTCCACTTACCTGCATTTTTCCCATAACCCTTAACTCCCCTGTTCTGCAAGCAAGTAACTATGTCTTAACTGCTTCCCTGGGTAGAGAATTCCACAGATTCACTACTCTCTGGGAAAAGGAGTTTCTCCTTATCTCCATCCTAAATTATTCCCCCAAATCTTGAATCTATGTCCCCTGGTTCTAGTTTATTGTTATACAAATGTACACATGTATACAGCTAATTGAAACAATGCCCCCCAGAGCCACAGTGCAATGGATAATACATGTATCACATATAGCACATAAAATAACATTCACACAATAATATTAACAAATAAAAGAAGTATCCTGTAGAAGTACAAGTTGACATAAAGTGCATATACAACAGTATATTTGATTGGTCAGAGTGATGCACTATCAATAACTCCAAAAGACTGGAAGTAGAGTAAATACTGAAAGGCTTTTATTAGCAGTGAAATGGATCCACGTCCATGCTGGATGACTGCCCTGGACAGTGGGAGGAGCAGTGACACAATTGCCTTTATCCAGGGGTCTGTGGGAGGAGCCACAGGAGCAGTCAGCAGAGGGGCATGCCCAGACAGATATACATGGTTTACCACACAGAGCATGAAGGGTGCATGGAGAACTAAGAGACTGGGCTGAGAGGAAAACTGAATCTGCCATGATGAAATGGCAGAGCAGACTAGATGGGCCAAATGGCTTAATTCTCCTTCCATATCTTATAGTCTTACAGTCTTATGATATTATTACTACTTACCAGTAGAAACAACTTTCTTGCCCTGATTTATCTACCTATTTCATTATTTTGTATGCATCTATAAGATCCCTTTTTATTCTTCTGAATTCCAGTGAGTATAGTCACAGGTGACCCAATCTCTCCTCATAAACTAACTCCCTCATCTCTGGAGTCAACCTAGTGAACCTCCTCTGCATGGCCTCCAAAGCCAGTATATCTTTCCTCAAGTAAGAAGACCAGAACTGCACTCAGTACTCCAGGTGTGGTCCCCACTGGTATCCTGTCAGTTGTTGCATAACCTCCCTGCTCTTAGATCCAAACACTTTAGCAATGAAGACTGACATTTGATTTGCCTTCTTGATAAGATTTTGCACTGCAAGACAATCTTTTGCGATCCATGCACATCTCTCTACACAACAGCATGCTGCAATATTTCAACATATAAAGAATAATCTGATTGTCTATTTTTTCTTCCAAAGTGGATGACCTCACATTTACCAACATTCAACTCCATCTGCCAGATCCTTACACACTCACCTAACCTATCTATGTTATACCTCTCTGCAGACTCTCCGCATTCTTTGCACAATTTGCTTTTACACACAATTTAGTGTCTTCAGCAAACTTAGATATGCTACATTCAGACTCCTCTTCCAAATTGTTAATGTATATTGTGGACAGCTATAGGCCCAGCACTGACCCCTGCAGCACTCCACTCACCACTGACTGCCAAGCAGAGAAACACCCATTTACCCACCTTGCTACCTGCTATTGATATAACCGATCCTACAAGTTCAAAGTAAATTGACTTAATCCTCTACTAATGCTATGGCCATGGAGATTCTGGAGAAATATTCATGTCATGTATTATAAGAACTTTCGTTTTTTCAGCAAAGCCTTGGATTTACTTTAGAGGTAAATCTTTCAGCTCAAAGAAGGCTTGCCTAGAATTCGATCACAAGATACTGGTTTTTTTCAAGCTCCATACAGAGCAATAGATTTGTTCTGGAGTAGAATGTGATTGTGACAGGTTGTTGGTTGGATTACAGTATCCAGGGACTCACACACACCAAAAATGTGCAATGTGCTGTTGATGAGATCTGGTACCTTGCAACCCATAAAGTATTGTCTGGAGAAAATAACAACAAGTTTCCAAAGCATATCAGTCAGCACAGATCCTCCCAGGTTATGACAGGGTTCAATTCCTGAAAACTGCTTGTAACCCAACAGGTTGTCATTTAGAAATTAACAAGAAAATATTTGTGACTGGAGAACAAGCAGGCATGGGAAGAATGGCTGCCAGCCAGCTTTGCTGACTCAGTGTGAGAGAGGGAGTCTGTTCAGTACTCCTGGCACCGTTCAGTTTGTCCCAGCCCCCAATTTTTGCAGGTTGAGTGGGTGATGGGCAGAAAAGGCACATAGCAAGTCCCCATTCCCACCCTATAGAAGATGTCAGCAGCCAGCAAGTAAACCATTATCTATCTTAGCAGTGTTGTTGATATATATAGTGTGTCCATAAGTCAGTTGTGTCAGGAAATGTAGAGGAGGCTTGACCCAAAAGCAGATCAGCAGAGATGACACAGCAGTAAATGATATTTTAGAATCATAGTCTTAGAGAAGTACAGCACCAAAATAGGCCCATCAGCCCATCTAGTTCATGCCAAGCCATTTAACCTGCCTTGTCCCATTGACCTGCACCCGGACCATAGCAATCCATACCTCTGCTCTCCATGTACCTATTCAAACTTTTCTTAAACATTGAAATCGAGCTCACATGCACCACTTGCGCTGGCAATACAACCACACACTCACAACACTGAATGAAAAAGAGTTCCCCTTAAACTTTTCAACTTTCATCCTTAATCAATGTCTTCTAATTGTAGTCCCACTTTACTTGCATTTTCCTGTAGGTAGGTTTCAAAAACTGCACATAATGTTCCAAATTAGGCCTCACCAATACCTTAGAACATAAGATATGGAGCAGAATTAGGCCATTTAGCCCATTGCGTCTACTCTGCTATTTCATCACGGCTGATCCATATTTCCTCTCAGCCCTAAACTCTTGCCCTGTATCCCTTTATGCCTTTACTAATCAAGAATCTATCAACCTCTGCATTGAGTAAACCCAATGACTAGGCCTTCCAATTACCTGTTGCAAAAAAATCCACAGTTTCACCACTCACTGGCTAAAGAAATTCCTCCTTATCTCCATTCTAAAAGGGCACCCTCTATTTTGAGGCTGACTCCTTTGGTCCTAGACTTCCCCACCATAGGAAACATCCTGTCCACATCCACTCTATTGAGGCCTTTCAACATTTGATAGGTTTCAATGAAGTCACTCCTCATTCTTCTGAATTATAGTGAAGACACACCCAGAGCCATCAAACGCTCTCCATACGACAAGCCTTTCAATCCCAGAATCATTTTTGTGAACCTCCTTTGAACTCACTCCAATGCCAGCATGTCCTTTATTAGATAAGAGACTTGTAACAGCTCACAATACTCCAAGTGAGGCCTCACCAGTGCTTTATAAAGCCTCAACATTATAACCTTGATTTTATATTCTAGTCCTCTTGAAATGATCGTATTTTCCTTCCTCACCACCAACTCAACTTAGACCATAAGACCAGAAGACGTAGAAGCAGAAGTAGGCCCATCAAGTCTGCTCCGCCATTTAATCATGGCTGGTCCTTTTTTCTATCTCCTCCTCAACCCCAGTTCCCGGCCTTCTCCCCCTAACCTTTGATGCCATGTCCAATCAAGAACCTATCAATCTTTGCCTTAAATACACCCAACAACCTGGCCTCCACAGCTGCATGTGGCAACAAATCCCACAAATTCACCACCCTTTGAAATTTCTCTGCATCTCTGTTTTGAAAGGGTGCCCCTCTATCCTGAAGCTGTGTCCTCTTGTCCCAGACTCTCCCACCATGGGAAACATCCTTACCACATCTACTCTGTTTAGGCCTTTCAACATTCCAATAATTTCAATGAGATTCTTCCTCATCAACTTGCAAAATAACCTTTAGAGAATCCTGCATAAGCACTCCCAGGTTCCTTTGCACCTCAGATTTTTCAATTTTCTCTTCTTTTAGAAAATAGTCTACCCTTTCATTTCTTCTGCCAAATTGCATGACCATACACTTCCCAACATTATATGGCTTATACAACTTCAAAATAACATTTCATCTCCTGTACTCAATAATTTGATTTGCAAAGGCCAATGTGCAAAAAAGCTTTCTTTATGACCCCATCCTCCAGTGATGCACATTCAATGAAATATGTATGGATCTATATTCCTAGATCCTTTTGTTCTACCACACTCCTCAGCTCTACTGTTCACTGTGTAAGACCTATCCTGGCTGGTCCTACCAAAGTGCAACACCTCACACTTGTCTGCATTAAATTCCATCTGCCTTTTGTCAGCCCACTTTTCCAGCTAGTCCAGATCCCACTGCAAGCTCTGATAGTTTTCCTCACTGTCCACTACACCTCCAATCTTGGTGTTATCTGCAAATTTGTTATAGACAACAAACAACAAACAACAAAGGACCCAGCACCGATCCCTGCGGCCACAGGCCTCCAGTCAGAGAGGCGACTGCCTACCATCACTCTTTGGCTTCTCCCATAAAGCCAATTTCTAATTAAATTTATTATCCCACCTTGAGTGCCAAGTGACTAAACCTTGCTGGCCAACCTCCCATGCAGGACCTTGTCAAATGCTTTGCCTTTATCAAATTCCCTGGTAACTGCCTTGAAAAACTCACCTACCATAAAAAAATTATGTTTCTTGCAGCAGACTGTGATCTCTCTATAAATAAGTTCCTCTAAATGCCATGGACTGTTGAGTGGTCTGTAATATAGCCCCATTAATGTGGTCATACCTTTCTTATTTCTCAGCTCCACCCATAAAGCCTCACTAGGTGAGTTCTCTGGTCTGTCCTGACTGAGCACCGCTGTGAAGTTTTCTCTGACTAGTAACACCACCCCTGCCCCTTCATTCCCCCCCCCCACACTAACACATTTAAAACAATGGAACCCTGAGATGCCAGTCCTGCCCCTCCTGCAACCAAGTCCCACTAATGGCTACAATATCATAATTCCAGGTGCTGATCCATGCTCTGAGTTCATCCACCTTTCCAACAATACTTCTTGCATTGAAATACATGCAGTACAGGACATTAGTTGCACCATGCTCAAACTTTTGATTCCTGACTTTCTCTGAGGTCTTAATAACATCTCTCCACAACCACTCCACTATCTGTTTTAGCACTCTGGTTCCCTTCCTCCTGCAACTCTAGTTTAAACAACTGCCCATCACTCCCTGCAGCACTAGCAAACCTTCCCGCTAGGATATTAGACCCTTCTAGTTTAGGTGTAAACCGTCTCTGCTGTACAGGTCCCATCTTCCCTGGAAGAGAGCCCAATGATCTAAAAATCTGATGCCTTCCCTCCTGCACCAACTCCTTAGCTATAGATAGATACATAGATTCATTTTATTGTTAAAGTATGCATGTACACTACGTCTCTGTTATTTGTCTTCTTCAGATAGCTATGAAATACAGAAAAACCATGGGATTCGCTGAAAGAAAATACATCAAACCCCTCGCCCCATGCACAAAAAGGAATGGGAAACAAAGCTTGCAAAACTCAAACACCCCAATCTCTCCCTTGCACAAAAAAAACTCATCGATCACCCACATGATAAATGGCCGCTGGAACACCAATCTCCAAACCTCCAACCTCCTCCCTCACACAAAAGCAACAGATCGCCCACCCAGAAAACAGCAGCCAGAACATCAAAAGTCCAAGCCTCTAACCCTGCCCCTCATAAAAATCAGTAACAACAACTGTAAAGCCCCAAACCCCTCCCCCACAAAAGAGAACCAAACCCCCAATCTCCTCTCTAACACAGTAAAACCAACAAGAACATCAGAGACAAAATCCCCAACCCCCCCCCCCCCCCCGCACAAAAACCACCACATCGTCCACCTGGAACTCAACCACACGTTAAACTATATGATCTTCCTATTTCTGGCCTTACTAGCACGTGACACAGGTAGTAATCCTGAAATCACCACCCTAGAGGTCCTGTCCTTTAATACCTAACTCCCTGAATTCCCTTTGCAGAACCACGTCACTCTTCCTACCCATGTCATTGGTATCTACATGGACCACAACCTCTGGCTGCTTACCCTCCCACTTGGCTGAGGACTCAGTCCAAGATATCCCAGACCCTGGCACCCGGGAGGCAACATACCATTTGGGAATCACAAACACAAGAAAATCTGCAGATGCTTCTCTCAGTTCCTCTATCTCCACTGCAACTCCAGAACTAATGAGAAGTCCTCCTTCTTCAAAGATAGGGGCTTTCCTTCCTCCATCATCAACAATGCCCTCACTCACATCTCTTCCATTTCACACATGTCTGGCCTCACCCCATCCTCCCACCGCTCCACCTCACCTAACACCTCACTAGCCTCCAAGTCCAGCACATAATTCTCCGTAACTTCTGCCATCTCCAGTAAGATCTCTCCACCAAGAGATCCCTCTTTCTCCAGCCCTTTATCTCTTTCACAAATCAACTTCCCAGCTCTTTCGTTCATGCCTCTCCTTCTCCCAGTTACACCTATCACTTACCACCTTAACTTCTTCCCCCCTACCCTCACCTTCTTACACTAATTGTATCTTTTTTCTAGTTCTGATGAAGTGTTTTTCCCCAAAACATCAACTGTTTATTCTTTTTCATACTTGCTACCTAGCCTGCTGAGTTTTTCCAGCATTTTGTGTGTGTTGCCAACCATCCGGGAATCTTGTTTCAGTTTGTTTCTTCCCTTTACTCTTAATCTCCAACATTTATTTCCTGTTGAGGTTGAAGTGACCTGCTGATTGGTTAATTTTCCTCCCAATGATGTGTATGAATTCTGCACTCTCTGAGCTTGCATCACATGTCCAGTTAAATTAGCAGCATTGGTACCAAGGACAGCACAGTTTCTAGCAGTCAGCCATTACTGTTATGTTGGATGTAGCTGTCATTAACAAGATATTCAACGTGGGATTATTACTACTAAGTCCCATCCTATACCAGACCAGCAAGAGTTATGGGCTCAAAGCCCAGAAACAGACAATGGTACCAGCTATTTTGCCGACATGACTAGAAAATCTGGTTTCTATGGCAGTCATCCTGAGGTGACATAATTCACCCTATGAAACTATCATCCATGGGAATGAAAGACTGATAATGCTTTCAGTAACGTAGGGATTCACCTTGCCCAGCACTCTGAAGAATAATGTATATACTTCGCCATTCTAGTTAAGAAAACCGGTTACACACTTTTGCTCCAAAATTTGAATATTGATCATGTAGTGAATGTTCTTAATTAAAATAAAAAATAAAAGTAAAAATCAGTGTGGGTACCTCCTGTACCTAATAAAGTGAACTGACTGTATGGTTGTGTATGTTGTAGCCCATTCACTTCAAGTTAAATGTGTTGTACGTTCAGAGATGCTCTTCTGCACAGCACTATTGTAACACATGGCTATCTGAGTTACTGTCTTCTTCCTGTCAGCTTAAACCAGCCTGGCAATTCTCCTCTAACCTATCTCATTAACAAGGCATTTCTTGCCACAGAACTGTCACTCACTGACTGGATTTTTTTTTTTTTGGTTGTTTTTTGCACCACTCTCTATAAACTCTAGAGACTGCTGTGCATGAAAATCCAAGGGGAGATCAGCAGTTTCTGAGACACTCAAACCACCCCATCTGGCACCAACAATCATTCCACAGTCACAGTTACTGTCTTAGATCACATTTCTTCCCTATTCTGATGCTTGGTCTGAAAAACAACTGAACCTCTTGACCACGCCTGCATGTATTTATGCATTGAGTTGCTGCCACATAGTTGGCTGATTAGAGATTTCTATCAACAAGCAGGTGTATGGCTGTACCTAATAAAGTGGCCACTGAATGTAGATTACATTAGATTCAAATAAAAAAGTACTTTTTTATACAAAGGGTAGTAAGATTTTGAATTTCTCTTTAAAATTGTCTGAATATCAGCACTTGAAATTTTAAGACTGGGCTTCGTAAATTTTTGAAAAGTAAAACTTTGCGAGTGTAGGAAATCTAAAATAACAACAAAAATTCTGATGATACTGGGCAGATCAGGCAGCATCTGCGGAGAACGTAGTATTTCAGGTTTCAGAGAGAGGGAGTTAGCATGTTAGGCCAGTGACTCAACATTAGAACATTGCACAACTTTTTCTCAACCTCGTTATCACTCAGCCTTGTGTTGAGTTAAACTTCTGCTTCACCAGCTCATAGAAAAATCTTGTTTTCTAATGTGGCTTCATTGTCTTGAAACAGTTACTCTGTTTCTTTCTCCATAGATGCTGCCATTTTCCAATTTATTCTTGATAAATAGTCATCAGAAAGGAGATTTATGAGAGAATATCAAGCAAGGGTAGGAGGATAAGGTGGAAGTGAGGATCTGATCTAAAGAACATTGCAAACCTACTTGGAGTCATAGAGCCATAGATCCTTATAACAGAGAAACAGGCCCTTTGGCCCAATTGGTCCATTCCAAACAGGATTCACATTTGCTATAACCATGGGCACTCGCATGGGTCCCAGCTATGCCTGCCTGTTTGTTGTCTACATGGAACAGTCTATGTTCCAAGCCTACACTGGTGACAGTCCCACACTTTTCCTAGGCTACATCGACAACTGCATTGGTGCTGCTTCCTGCACCCTTGCTGAATTCATCAATTTCATCCACTTTGCCTTCAACTTCCATCCTGCCCTCAAATTCATCTGGTCCATTTCCGACACTTACCTTCCCTTTCTCTATCTCCTTGTCTCTATCTCCAGAGACAGCTTATCCACCAATGTCTATTATAAACCAATGGGCCCTCACAGCTACCTATACCTTGTCCCACCATGTTACTTGTGAAAATGCCATCTTCTCTCATCTTACCAGGCTTAGGGTTCCTCTTATCCTCACCTACCACCCCACCAGCTACCACCCTACCATGTTTCAGCATATACTTCCCCGAAACTTCTACCACTGCCTGCTGGATCCCACCACCAAACACATTTTCCCTCCCCCACCCCCACCCCCATTTTCTGCTTTCCACACGGCTCCCCTGTCCATTCGTCCCTCCCCACTGATATCCATCCTGGCACTTATCCTTGCATGCAGAACAAGTACTACACCTGCCCCTACACCTCCTCCCTCACTACCATTCAGGTTGCTCATTTTTGTATTTCACTTCATTGAAATACACTATATTGAAAAAAAGTAACATACAATATAATTGCATTTCTAGAAAATTCTGTTTTTATAATATGTCAGATCTTCACAGACATGATAAATGTAGTGACTGCGTAAGTCTCTCATGTCCCCCCTAAACTCAAGAGATTGAAAGAGCTCGTCCAACCCCAAACCCCAGTTTGTGTGGATGTTGGGTAATTTGCTACCCTGTTACGAATTAGTGCCACAAAATAACAGACTGTACACTGCATATGATTAAAGGAATTATATTTATGAATCTTAACTTAACTAAAGTGTTAGTAAAGAATAACAAAAAGAAAAGGGTACATTCTAATTAAACAGCCAAACGTGCACAAGTTGGAGCTCATCTTGAATTTCTCTGTCACTCATGTACTGGGCTCTCGGTAAACATGAACACATGCACCACTTTTTGAACGTTGCTCGCAATCCATTTCGAACAAATGGGTCTCCCATTGGATTGTGTGCTACGACCGGTTCTCCCCAGCATCTTCTCTCTCCATCTCCCAGCAAACACAAGCTCAAGACCAACCTTATTGTCCCTCACCAAGAAAACTTCCTGCTAATTGAATGGCATGCATTATCCCTTATCTTCAACAATTACTCAAACAAGCTGAAAGCAGAACAAACTGCTCTTACAAAGCTGCTAAGTGAAATACTTACAGCATAACAGTAAAGATGTGAACCAAGGCATTACACTAATATCATGTCTGATCTAACTATTATCTCAGTTCCACATTCCCACTTACCTCTGGTTACTTTCTACCTTCCTTCTTAGAATCAATTTGTGACTATCTGAAAAATAGACAAAGATTTCTGCTTCCATCAATCTTTGACAACGACAATTCCAAAGATTCATGACCCACTGAGAGAAAAAAAAACTTCAATTCTCTTCTGCCTTAAATGGATGACTTCTTATTTTTAATTTGTGATGCCTGGATTTATTATCAGGAACCTACTCTGTAGTAGTTTTCAATTTAAGCTTCACACTCAACAGGCCAGGCAGCATCTGTGGAAAAGAGTACAGTTGACGTTTTGGGCCGAGACCCTTCAGCAGGAATTTAAGCTTAAATGTTTGAGATTTCTAAATGCAGATTGTAGCTCACATTCCATCCTATTTAAGTGCCCAAATTAAATTGCAGGAGATTTGCACTGTACCGGAAGATTCCTCATGGATACCTACAGCCTAGTACAGAGTTCCTTAGATTTCTAGCACTTAAGTTGTACAATTTCTCTGTTAAAATTAGTGGGGAAAATGTCTACCCACGCACCATTGTGTGGAAGTTAATGTCTCTTCTATTTAACTCAATTTACTAAAAAACAACTAATTGTTTTTAAGTGTATCATCATCATCATCATCATCATCATTACGTGCCATACCATAAGTGAACATGGTCATGACCATGATTGTTCATGGCAAACTTTTCTACAGGAGTGGTTTGGCATTGCCTTCTTCAGGTCGGTGCCTTTTCAAGATGGGTGACCCCAGCCATTATCAATACTCTTCAGAGATTGTCTGCCTGGCGTCAGTGGTCGTATAACCTGCACATGTGACATGCTTATACAACCATCCACCACGTGACCCTGATTGGGGGGCTAAGCAGGTGCTACACCTTGCCCAAAGGTGACCTACAGGCTAGAAGAAGCACCTTACACCTCCTTCAGTAGAGATGTATCTCCAACCCACCACCCATTTAAGTGTGAATGAGTGCTTTAATTTTTAAAACAATTTTAGCAGCACTTGTCCTTTATTACTTTGTTCAATTACCTTTGAATGTTTGTGGAAACCAGATCAAATATTTTGTCTTTATCATTCACGAGCCTGGATTCTAGTATTCACTAATGGTCAAAGTCACTCTTAGCAGTTTGGATATGGAGAGGGTCTTTCTATTTATGGCACAATATAGAGCTAGTAGCCACTTTTTTCAAAATACGAGTTATTTAAAACAGATTATGTGACTTTCTTCTCATCAAGGATCACATGTTTTTGGAGATCTTTTCTTTAAAGAGTGGAGGAAGCAGAATCTTTGAATATTTCACCATAGGAGTCAAGAGATTTGAAATAAGCAAGGAGGGGAAAGGTTATGAGGGAGGACTGAGAAGCTGAGGTTACAACTAGATCACTTGTAAAATTATTAAGTGACTGAGAAATCTTGAGGGAGGGCAGGTCTTTGTGTTCCCTATCCTTACTTTATTTGTAATGTCAACATGCTCGTGGAACTAACCTCAGGGCCTTACCAGTAATCTGGTAGGCAGACTTCCAATGGGGCACTGCAACAGTGGATAAGATGAACACAGCAGGGGAGTTTGGTCAAGGGAGGTCCCTCCTTGTTTTCAGCACTGCTGTGATTAGTGTGATAAGACTTTTCAAGGCCACAAAGCCACATTGCTTTAAAAAATGTCCTGAAGCTACATAAAAGTACATATGGGCAATTTCAACTTCAGCAGCCCTCTAGGAAATTGGTCCATATAGACAGATAACAATTCTAAATACACAATTATAATGATTCATTATCTAATAAAATGCCCCAAGGTAATTCACAGGAAGGTCATCAAGCATGATTTTACATAGAGAAAACAAGGTGATGTTAGAAAAGATGTCCAAAAGCTCAATCAAGACAAAGGCTTTAATGACCAGATCAGATTAGTTTATTGTCATATACTCCAGGTGCAGTGAAATTCAGAGTAAACACTATACATGGGAACAATAAATACATCGGTGAGTGCAAATGACTCCAAAGGACAGTAGTGTAAACTGAAACAGTGCAGAAGGAAATACGAATGTGACAATAACAGGAGAGCTGGAATCGAGGGTAGAAGAACTTGGCAGCACCCTCCAGGAAGAAGATATGAAAGAGATGGTTGAGATGGTTGGTTCAGAGGTCTGATAGCAGTGGGGAAGAACCTGTTCTTGAGTTGGTT
Organism: Hypanus sabinus; assembly: GCF_030144855.1. Lineage (NCBI taxonomy): Eukaryota > Metazoa > Chordata > Chondrichthyes > Myliobatiformes > Dasyatidae > Hypanus > Hypanus sabinus. The sequence continues at coordinate 48,593,273 of NC_082728.1, forward strand.
GTCAGAGTTTCAACCTCTTGTATCTTTTCCTAGAAGGCAGAACAGAGAAAATGGAATAGCTGAGTGGTAACCATCCTTGACAAAACTGTTAACCTTTCTGAAGTAACGGACTGTGAAGCTGGACTGGATGGAGGGAAGTGACAAGCCTGAGATGTCCTGGGTTATGCTTATACCTCTCTCTCTCTGAGCAGAGCAGTTGCCACACTAGGGTAAGATGCAGTTCATAGAGGTACAGTATGTCCTATTGTGCATTTGTAGAAGTTCAAGAGAATCCTTATTAACAATATGAATCTACTCTTAAGTGTGGAGGAGGTCACAGGCACCTCTACATGGAGGGACATTATGGAGGAAAGAGAATGAAAACAAATAAGAGATGAGAATGCTGAAAATAAGAAAGAAATGTAAATATTGAATTTTTTAAAATATTTAAATGTTGAAAACACTCAGCCGGCCAGGCAACAGGTAGTGCTTCAGGTTATGGACTTTTTGTCAGAACCAGAAGAGGGAGACAACAAGTTGGTTTTAAGTGGTAGTAAAGGTGGAAGAGAGATGGCAGGATGAGACTAGGATTATCATGGGATAATCTGTATCTGCCGCAGGATGGTTAGAGGGTGAGGACATGAGGAAAGAGCTATGAAATGAGGGAATTTCCAAATAAATGGAAGATAAATTGCATGGCAGAAGTGTTGTGGAAGAAACTGTTTTGTTGAAGTGGACCAGGGAACTATGAAAAGTGTCGTCCATTCAAAGTACTGGAAGATGAGGACATGAAGTGGGATCTGGCTGAAGGTGATGGAAAATATGATTGATTAACAATTGAGTTAGGAGGCTTTTGGAGTAGAAGGTGAGGATGAGGGGATTAATGTCCAAAGCCATGAAAAGAAAGGCAGCTCTGAAGCTCCCGAGTAGAACATTTTATCATCAGAGCAGATACAATGGGGCTGGAAATAGGGGAAGCATAGAATGACAGGAGACAGGCAAAGAAAAGTATAGTTCAGGCCCTGGTCTGCTTTCCCAACTCTGACAAATATTGTCCCTCACTCGCACTTTCCTGCCATCTAGGGACCTATAAAGCCCTACAGGTGATGTAGAGATTCACTTGTACTTCTTCCAATGAAGTGTTATAGTCCACTTGACGCTGGGGATCAATTGAACAGAAGTCTTTGTCTATAGCTTCTCCAGATGACACTCCTGGGCTGATCTCATTAGAGATATTCTCTTTGGTTTATCCTTTGCTCCCTACCCTCTCTGTGACTTAAAACTAATTGATTTCTCTCTTTCCCAGTTCTGTTGAAATATTAACACAGTTTCTCTTTCTACAGAGTTTTTGTGCTGTCCACACATTAGAGATGCCTAAAACCTGAACGCATAGGTTTCAGATAATGCATGGGAAGTTTAATCAGGTTCAGATTGGTGATTGGAGGAGGCAGAGGCACACATAACATTTAAGAAGTATCTAGACAAGGAGTGAAGTGGATCATTCATAGTCACAGAGTTGTAGAGCACAGAATCAGGTCCTTTGGCCGAACTGGTCCATGCCAACCAAAACTTTCATTCAAGCCAGTTCAATTTGTACGTTTGACCCATATCCCTCCAAACCTTTCTCATTCATATACAGTGCCTAACCAACAGTCTTTTAAATGCTGTTTATTGTACCTGCCTCAACCACTTCCTCTGCACCTCAAATTTCAATTAAAACTTTTCCCCTTTCAACCTGAAACCTGTGCCCTCCAGCTCTTAACTCCCCAAACGTGGGAAAAGGGTAGTGTGCATTCACGCTCTCTGTGTCCCAAATAGACCAAGAGCTGACAACTGGAATAGTTATAGCGGACGGGTTAGTGGGTGGGGGGGTTGCTGAAGAGCCTGTTTCTGTGCTCCATCACTCTATGACTCGTTATTTCCTAACTTGCTGAGAATTCCAGAATATTCTGCTTCCATTTAGGGAAGAGAAGGAGTTGGGGAGAAAAATTGACAGTAGTGTATATTCATGAGTGTATTTTAAACAGTTTTTGTTTCACATGGTCTGATCCTTTATTGCCCATGTCTAATGGTTTAGTTTAAAGCTATGGCCTTCAGTAAAGGATATCTTATTTTTGCTCCTTTTTATTTACTCAGTGAATTGCAGGGTTGATGCTAATGTCAGAGAGGGATTTGAACACAGGAAGGATTTCAGACCTTGTTGGACTGGGAGCTGGTTTGGGTAACAATGCAATCTCCATTACAGTAGAGAGATGAAACTTTCATCAACTGACTGCTTTAGTGACGAACGTATTCCTTCAGACCAAGATCAGAGGCCTGCATGTGGGTGGTATCTACCCTTTGCACCACCCTCCCTCTGCTCTTATTGTTCTTGGCATTCAAACTCAGAATAAAGCTGAGGAACCACTCCTGGTGCTCCATTCACACACCACACGAGTTCTCACATTTAACTTAGCCTTCAACAGTACCGCACGACTCACCATTATCCTCCTCTGCGTACACCTTGTCCCAACACCATCCTTCAGCCCAGTTGTCCTTTAGTCTCTTCTACCTACCTCCTTCTTTTATTCTGTACTCTACCTACCCAGCCTCTTTGATGCACCATCAATAACTCTCTCTGAGACGTAAGGCAAGATATCGGCTTTTATTGACTGGAAGAAGGAACAAGCAGTGAGTGACCACCATACTACATCCTGGAGACTAAGAGGCCGGGCTCAGGCCTTGATCGCCTTTATACCAGGGCCTGTGGGAGGAGCCACAGGAGCAGTCAGCAGGGGGTGTGTCCCGACAGGTATATGTAGTTCACCACAATCTTCAAGCTTATTTGTCTAGAAATTAGATCAAGCAGCTCCATGTCTATACACTATAGGAACACATTTCAATGAAAAATTAAACATTATTGGAAAACAAGGACTCTTATTTTTGCTGCTGGACCTCTGTGCATCTGTTCAGGCTTGGAGTGATTCCAGTCACGTCAATGCCACTTTTATCATTGTTAGTCATGCACAGTCTACTCGTATTCTCCATGGACCACTCATGCAGCAGCAAGCTTCTTCAAAAGGCCTTCCTGATTGTGATTTCCAGTGCTTGGAAATCAACTCAGGCAAATCTTGTCCCGCTGTTGTCTTGGAGGACTGGACCCATGTGTGGACAAACAGCAGACTTTCTCTGTCAAGGGGGTGGGGGGTCCCTGGCACTGACTCAACCCAAGAGCGGAGTGCACAGATTCCTCATGAAGAGACGGAAACGAGAAGTGAGACATAGGAACACTGACAGAGCCTTGGAGGAAAACTGAGTGACACTGTGATACAATTCATTCTCTCCAACACAATGACTCCACTAAGACACGAAACGAGAATCCTCTTTAAATAATCATAGAATGCGGGAAACACATGCCAGCCACAATTAACTTGATGAGATTAAGCTGAAATCACAAGGGTTTAACGTCTCTAGTTAAGATAATGATTAATAAATATAGATTCTCAAGAACCCTGGAAGCTGTACGCTCTACGGGAAGCCAGAGAGGCCACTGGGTTCATGACAGGCTTCCCTTCAGGGAGGATCTTTGCTGCCTCATCTTTATACCATCTACCCTATTCCCAGATTAACCACTGGCCCCATTTACTACTAACATGTCTAAAGATGTGTTAGCATTTGTTTAATATGTCTTTAAATGTGTCAAACTGTTTCCAGGTAGTTAATCTCTGACATTTTATAGTTCTAACATGAATTTGATTTGAATTTGTTCAAGTTTTGGGATCTAGGAGTGAATAACCAGATCAGCGTTTATCACCAAACACAAATGAGCAGGGGTGGTGAGTTACATTCTTGAATTGCTTAAGGCCCTAATGACAAGCGTACGCCACAATGCTCCTGCGAGACAGTTCTAGGATTTACACCCAGGAATGGTAGTATATTTTCAAATTAGGATAACCAGCAGATGATGGTGTTCCCCTTACCTGCCAACCTTGTCTTTCTTAATGGTAGAGACTCCAGGTGTGGGAGGTGTCAGTAGGGTAGCTGTAGTTGTAGAAGATATACATTGCAGCCATTGTTTACTAGCAGTGGAGGAATGTACAATTTGGACAGTCAGTGAGTATGTAGCAATGTGCTACACATAGTTCTGAAATAATGACACGCAGTCGGTAAGTTGTTTTGAGACTAGTTCATTCAAACTTCGCGGTGCTGGCATTTAATCCCTAGCGCCCGCCCTCTCCGGGCAGAAATGACGTCAGAGGTGCATTACCAAAGTCTCTCCCCGCACGCTGGCTATTTGTGAGCCGGTTCGCCTGCGCAGAAAGTGGGTCGCCACAGGTACCCATTAAACAGTCTGCTGCTTATTAAGTTTCCTGAATGTTGTCTGAGGTGCTGTCAATTCTTGATGTGCCTGGTAAATATTGAGAAGTCCTTGGGGTGTCAGAAGTTCTAACCCTGCCTCTGACTGGCTTTTACACAAGTGGCTAGTCCAACATTTTCCAGTCAGTACTGAAGGAAAATTACCAATTTGAAACCTTAACTCCACCTCTCCCTCCACGGATACTGCCTGATCTGCTGAGTATTCTCATTGATTTTCGTTTCTCAGAGTTACCAACATTGCCAGCAAATCGCTAGTTCACCATTTGTCAGATCCTCGATGGCTGAGACTGATTAGTTGCCAAGCATGCCTCAGCAACGAGGTTTCAAGCACGACTGAAAAGCACTCATAGGGTGGAAAAGATTGAGATATAGATCAGTGAAACTCTCATTGGCACCGAGCTGCAATATCAGGCAAGGCCAGAAGATGTAGAAAATTAAGCTCAAAACAACACACAGAAAATAAGAAAGGAATGAAACTGCATAGAAAATAGCCTTTGATCCCACATGCCGCTCCCTGCTGCTGCACCTTCTGGAGTGCCCTGGTGTGCCAGAAGACATGAGCCCTGATCTACATTAACTCCATTTGCATCTAATTTAAATGCATATTTCGTAAAGCTCTACACTGCATCTGTACCAAGCTTTCAAAATCAGAGAAGCAACCAGACACAACTTGATTTCAGCTTATTCAGGAAGCACACAATCAGCTCACACAAGGTCAAAAAGATCATTATCTGGGCCACAGTTCTGAAGAGGGATATTGGCAAATTCAGATTAAACCCCTCACTGATGTTTTTGTCAAGGCAATTGCTATTTTAAAATAGATAAACACCTTCAGACAGGAAAATTTCAGAAAAGATTTCTTACTCTTAAGACCTATTGTAATTTTAACTCATCTCCAGAGCCATGGGAAAATTCTTTTCCCATGTTGCCATGCCTTCAGTTTACTGAATGTACAGTAGGTTTACTGAACCTACAGACCAGGGTTCAGTCCTTCTTGTATCACTGACCTTTAAGAACTTCCTTAAAATCTGCGTCACCCTGCACTTTTAATTACCAATCCTGATCTCTGCTTTTCTGCCCAAAATGGTAAAATATGATCAAGATGGCAGTGCGACACAGCTTGCAGCGGCCACTCCTGAGCTGATATGTTATTTGTTAAGCAGGGTGCTGTGTGCAATCCTAATCTAATGAAAAATGGACATGGGAGCACGAAGGAACATCTGGAAATCTCCAGGAAGACCTTCTTCATTGCTGCTGCTGCTGTGAGGTCCGGGACTCTGCTGGGAAGAACAGGCCCCCAGTCCTCGGGGTCACGTTGCCGGTGGCCGTTGGCGGGGGCATCTAAATACGCTCGGCAGAGGAGGGTGCTCGGAGAAGCTGTGCCGGAGGGGATGGTCGGAGGCTCGACGGACTCGGAGTCTGCCACGGTCAGGTCGCGTTCAGTGTGTGCTGCGTCTGCGAGGCTGGGTCCGGTGCCGTGGAAGTCCATAGCGGGGGCATTCCTTCCTGCCACCGGCGTGGGATGATGAGTCTATCGGGACCCTGAGGACTTGTGGAAACTGTGTGGTGGTTTCTTTCGAACTTATAGTCTTTTAACATCTTTGGGCTATTTTTACTGTGCCCATGGTCTGTTTTTTAATCAAATTATGGTATTGTTTGCACTGTTGTAACTATATGTTGTTACTATGTGTTTTTGTGCAGGTCTTGTAGCTTCAGTTTTTGGTCTTGGTTGTCTGGTGGGATTGGAGCTCCTTTCCGGGGAACGTGCTAAGACTGTAGCGTGATATCGATACGCAGCAGCCTCTCCGGACTCTGGATTGGGGATTGCCAAACGTTATGTGGATTTTCTGGTGTAGTCTACTTTATCATGTGCTTTGTTGATATCATTCTGGAGGAACGTTGTCTCATTTTTTAACAGTATTGCATTTGTGGTTTTTAAATGACAATAATCTGAATCTGAATCTGATATCTGTGGAGAAGATTTTCTATGTTGATACTTCCTTTGAAGTTACCTGTTACTTTTCAGTCACAGTATTTAATGAAAAGTCACTACTTTACAAAATTAGAGTTTATAGTGAATTCTATTCGTGTTCTGGTCTGGGTTCATACATGGATTCTCTGGTTTCTAAACCTAGCTAGTCAATTTTGAAGAGACATGGTTCGATTATGTCTTAAACAGAGAGCAAGAGAGTGAGAGAGAGGAGGGGAAGGGGGGAGAGGGAGAGAGAGGGGAGGAAGGGTGAGGGAGAGGAAGAGGGAGAGGGATTTGGGTTATGCTATATGCTTCTCCATTAGTTGGGGAATATTTTACAGATAAGGGAAAAGTTGATCAGAAAATAACTCTGAGGAGAAAGGCAACTATAGGAGATGGTTTTAGACTCATCTTTCCAGGGGATTTAACATCTTATTTTATCATAGAAATGGACAATGCACACCAGGAAAATCTTTTGGCAAAAGTTAAGCCCTGTTCTGAAAAGTTCATTTTACCTGTAGGCATTGTACAAATGCACTCACCATCTCTGAACATGGTAGTGAATGAAGCACCTGATACTTCCTGGTTTTAGTTCTACATAAATATTTCAGTAAAATAATTATTTGGTCATTAGATTGTTTTGCTAGGTTCAGATTCTTCAAAACTGAATGTTTTTGCATCTGTTAAGTACCTTGTCTCTGTATTACATTTCTCGGAAAGCTCCTTATTGATCGTCTATAAAGTCAGTTCCTGTTCTCACCTGCCAAACCAACAACCTCTGGTGAAATCCTCCAGCAAACCCACCAACAAGCGCAGTGCCTGTAGGTACAGTACAGGGGAAGATCATCAATTCAGCTCCTCATTGATTCACGTTTCACTCAGACTTAGATGTATACATAGGTGTTCTTCATTATCACTGGATGCCCCTCCCTAGTGGCATCCTGGCAGTGTCTTTACCACAAGGCCTGAAAGCAGCCAAGAAAGAAACTCATGGTGAACTGGTTACTGGGAAATTGGAGGCAGGAGAATTTGAGGGGAGAGGTGGAGCACATGACTGAGAATATTTTACAGTGAAACTCTAAGGAATACTCAAGGAACTGCCCATAGACTCAGTGGGTTCAATGCCCTCCTCATACATTGTAAGAAAATATGAGATTTATAAAATGAGTGGTTGAAGGGGGCCAGGATTAGAGTGGGAGGCTTTAGCTCAACGGGCTTCAATGAGAGCAGGCTGAGACTAAGGGTGCTGAGTTATTTAGAATCATTTAGCTGATTGTAGAACTTAAACTTGAGAAGGTATAACAAGTACAGGCAAGACAGTAGTTAAGGCAGTGGAATTCTCCTCTTGTAAGATTTACCTTGATGACATCTGTAGGAAGTGCACCCAACCTCATCCTCAGACCAACAAGATCAAGGATCTGGAGCTGGAGCTGGATGTATTCAGGATCAGCTGGGAGGCCGAAAATCTCAAAGAAGAGACTGTTTCTGAGGCTGTCACACCCCAGTGCAGGCTTCTGATGGTAGATGGGTGACCACCTGGAAAAGTAAGAGAAGTAACCAGTTAGTGCAGACTTGCCTTGGGTCCATTCCTCTCAGCAACAAGTATATATAGTCCTTTGAAAACTGCCAGTGGGTTGACCTATCAGGGCACAGCAGCAGTAGTCAGGCTACTGGCTCTGAGGCTTAAAAAGGAAGAGTAAAATCAGGTAGAGTGATGATAGTAAGAGGGGATGGACAAAAAGGGCACTAGCATGGTGTATTGCCTCCTAGGTGCTAGGATCAACAATGTCTCGAAACAGCTGCAGAATATTCTCAAGAGGAAGGGTAAGCAGCCAGAGGTCATAGTGCATATTGGCACAAATGACATTGGTAGAAAGAGGGAAGAGGTTCTGTGAAGTGAGTTTAGGGAGAGCAGGACTTCCAAGGTAGTAATCTCTGGATTACTCTTAGTGCCACATGTTAGTTAGGGCCATAATAAGGAATTAGTACAGATGAATGAGTGGGTGAGGAACTAGTTTCAGGTTCTTGGGTAAATGAAACTTTCTGGGGCAGGGGTAACCAGCACAAGAAGGGTGAGTTGCACGCAAACTGGAGGGAAACCAATATCCTGGCCGGCAGGTTCGCTTCTGTTACTAGGGAGGGTTTAAACTCATCTGGCAGGGGGATGGGAACCAGACCATCAGATTGGAAAGTGGAGGGATGGAGAGGATGGTAGATATCATGGCCAGTAAAAACAGGCAGGATTAAAGTAATAGATGGTCTGCATCAATTCCTTGGTATTATTAACATTGAATGCAAAGTTATCATTGCAACATCACTCAACCAGCTGAGTTATCTCACTCCTGTATGCCTCCTTGTCACCATTTGAGATCCTACCAACAGTAGTTGCATCATCAGCAAATTTATACGTTTTGTTTGAACATTCATGGGTGTAGAGAGAGTATAGCTGTGAGCTAAGCATGCATCCTTGAGGTATGCCAGTGTTAATTGTCAGCAAAGAGATATTATTTCTGATGATCACTACCTGGTGAGGTAATCAAGGATCCAGTTGCAGAGAGAGGTACAGAGGCCCAGGTTTTGGAACTTGTTGATTAGAAGTGAGGGTATGATTGTGTTGAATGCTGAACCATAATCAATAAATACCAGCTTGATGTAGGTAATTCTGTTGTCTAGTTGATCCAAGGCCTAGTGGAGAGCCAGTGAGATTGCATCCACTGTAGACTGATTGTGGCAATACACAAATTGCAGTGGGTCCAGGTCCTTGCTTGGGCAGGAGTTGATTCTGGCCATGTCCAACCTCTCAAAGCACTTCATCACAGTAGACGTGAGTGCTACTGAGTGATAGTCGATGAGGCAGATTACCCTGCTCTTCTTGGGCACTGGTATGAACGTCACTCTTTTGAAACGGGTGGGATCCTCCCACTGCAGCAGTGAGAGATTGAACACTCCCACTATTTGGTTGGCACAGGTTTTTTTGTGCCTTACCAGGTACACCATCAGAGCCTGATGACTTGTGAGGATTAACCCCCTTGAAAAATGTTCTGAAGTTGGCCTCCGAGACAGAGGTTGAAGAGCCACACCAGATGCTGCAGGGATTCACACAGGCGTAGTCTTACTCTTCCATCTAAGCAAGCATGCAAGGCATTGATCTCACCTGGGAGTGAAACATCACAGCTACTCATCATGCTAAGTTTCACTTTGGCCTTCGAACCTTGCCAGAGCTGATGCGCATCCAATTCCATCTTTAATTTCAATCGGGATTGTTCTTTGCTCTTAAAACAGCACTCCATAGGTTGTACTGGGACTTTTTCTATAGTTCTGGCTCACCAATCTCAAATGCCACAGCTCTAGCCCTCAGCAGACTACAAATCTCTTGGTTCATCCACAGCTTTTGATTTGGGTATGTCCAATAGGTTGTCAAAGGTTCATACAACTGGCTTGGCCGTAGAAGACAGAGTGTAGTGATTGAAGGGATGTACTCTAGTTGGAAGTCTGTGATTAGTGGTGTTCCAAAGGGATCTGTACTGGGATCACGGCTGTTTGTGATGTATATAAATGACCTGGATTAAAATGTAAATTGGAGGTTAGTAAGTTTGCAGGTGATACGAAAATTAGGGATGTTGTAGATAGTGTAGAAAACTGGCAAAGAAAGTAATGGGATATAGATCAGTTGCAGGCATGGGTGGAGAAATGTTATAAAGAGTTTAACCCAGCTAAATGTGAAGTGTTGCACATCAGTAGGTCCAATGCACAGAAGAAGTACGCTGTTAAGGGAAAGATCCTTAACAGTGCTGATGAACAAAGAAACCTTGGGTTCCAAGTTCATAACTCCCTGAAAGAGACTGCACAGGTTGATAGGGTGGTTAAGAAGACATATGACATGCCTGAGTTTATTAGTCAAGTCATTGAGTTCAAAAGTCAGGAAGTTATGATGCAGCTTTATGAAACTCCCGTTAGGTCTCATCCGGAGGACTGCATACAGTTCTGGTTGCCCCATGATAGGAGGGATGCCGAGGCTTTGGAAAGGATGCAGAAGAGATTTACCAGGATGTTGGTTTGACTAAAGGCCATGTGCTATAATGAGGGACTGGACAAACTGGGCTTGTTTTCTCTGGATCAACAGAGGCTGAGGGGGGTTTCTGATAGAATTTTATAAGATTATGAGAGGCATAGGCAGACAATATCTTTTTTCAAGGGATGAACTGTCTAATACCAGAGGAAATACATTTAAGGTGAGAGGAGATGTGAGAGGAAAGCTTTTTATGCATGTGGTGGGTGCCTGGAATGTGATGCTTGGGGTAGTAGTAGAGACAGAACCATTTGAGACTTATAAGAAATGTATAGATAGGCACATGACTGTAAGGACAATGGAAGGATATGGCCATTGTGTAGGAGAAGTGATCACTTAGCTATTTGATTACTAATTTACTTGGTTTGGGATAACACTGTGGGCTGAAAGGCCTGTTCCTGTGCTGTACTCATCAATGTTCCATGTTCTAGCAATGTGAGCAATAGGTGGTCTTGTGCCAGTGCTAACCTGTGTCCAGTACTAATTAAGGAGTCAGTCCAGTGGGAAATCACGTACATAAGTGAAATTATTTTTCACAATCCTCTTCCAGCTTTTCTGAAGGCACTGCTTATCCAGATCTTGTCAGCAGCAGCTGCTTCCAAGCACCCTATAAAAGGTGTAAGTTTCAACTGTAAGCATCAGCAAACCATCTATACAAGCAAAAGCCAATCTTGCCTTTCACCAGGAGTTTCGTACTATCCCATCAGATAGTGGTAATAAGAAAGCAAATGCTTTTTGTTTCCCCATTCTCCAGATATATTAAAACAGTTACAAACTATCATAACTGCTCACAGATGCTTGTAGGAGTTCGCCTGAGCTTCTGCTAGGTTCTGTAAAGTTCAAGTGCTAACTAAGGGAGCACTTCTTAAAAATATATATTTCTAGAATTCTGATGATGGGTCATTGAACTGGAAAGTTGGTGCCTCTCTCTCCACTGATACTGCTTGATCTGTTGAGCATTTTCTGTTTCTACTTTTGAGCTCCATTGAGCACATAACCCATATTGATCCTGTTTTGAGAGATGGCTCTTAGAGGAACCACATATCAAATGATATTAAAGCAAGTTCCAATTGACCCTGTCAGGCGGACATAAAGGAGCACATGGAATCATTTGAAGGAGGGCAAATGTTTACCTCTCAACAAATACTATGAAAGATGCTCTATGAGGGAACTTACTGTGTACAAAATCCTGCAGATGCTGCTATACAAATGGAAATCTTCTATTTTCTCATCTTTCGACTAGAAAGTGCAAAACAATTCTTTTGATTCACACCTGCTGAAATGCTTCCTACATATAGCAATTTCTCACATGTCAAGGCAATGTGGCTGAACTCTTTCTATCTGAATTAGAGCTGGCAGTTCTCCTGCTCTATTGTTGGCCTTAGTAACTTACAGAGATTGTCTTGACATTTGTTGCCTGAGTTCTTGGCTCCTGATTAATACCAGTTCCATTTATTAAGGATTCTAAGAGAAGCACTGTGCCCAGACGTGAAGATATGGCTGCCATGTTAGAACATAGGAGCCAAAAAAACCATTTGGATTAATTGAACATCTCACACCCTCACAGATTGCAATGTGAGAAGCCAGTCTGAAGAGTGTAAAATCCGTCAGCCCATATGTTCTCACTGCTGAGATGCCACAAAACCAAAGAAAGATCTTTCACCACCCTAATATAAGAAAAATGCTTTTGTGGTCCTTTGTTCTGATTTAAAGGGGCAATATTATCAGGCTGGGGTAGGTGGGCAACTAATCTAGTGATTTTATGCAGCTGTACAACAGAGGTGTTGTTTCTCTTCAATGGATTAATCCAATGATTTTCAAACATTATTGTATAAAGAATGTATTTCCATTAAAAATCTCCTGCAAACATAGACAATGCATTCTTTGGACTGACAGGACGTGATACATTCATTACACATAGAGATGTATTCACTAAAATCCCTGTAAATAAAGTCATGCTCACTAAATGCTCCTGGGAGCCTCTACAAATAGTGACAAGCTAGAAGCTTCAAAAAATATTTACACGCTGACAAGAAGCCCCTTTTGTTAACAAATATTCATTGGAAGCCCTTATTAGGAGTGCGGCACTCTCTAGAGCCCACTACAATAGTGCCATATTTACTAGAGCCCCTACAGTTAGAACCACTCCGACCAGGATCCACAGCAAACAGTGACACATACAACAGAGCTCACCAATATATTCACTAGAATGCACAGTGCTTTGCGACAGAAATAAGAGAACCTCCTAAAAAATGTAGTAGTGACATAATCAGTAGAACCTCCTGTGGCACAATCAGGAAAACACAAATGTTTAAGCCCATCAGTTGTCTATTGAAAAAAGAGTTACTTACTCTTGGGATAATGGCTTCCACCCATTATAGACACCGAGCATTAACCCCCGATAAAGGCATCAGTAACCTGCCTGTCAATAAGGCCAGTGATTGTAACTCTCACTCCATATTTAAGAAGAGGTCACCCCTTGCCTCTATAGAAGCTGCCATTCAAAGCCACCTATTGAGAACCGTTTACTAACACGGGCAGTGATATCAAATGTGATCACTGCCTGGAAATCTTCAGACGTGCAATTCCTTGCAACTCATCTATTAGATCTTGCACATGCAGCATGTTTTGAGTTGCTCTCCCAATGCCAACAATATTCCTAAAGCATACCTCAGCAACCATTCATATATTTGGATGTAATCTTACAATACCAAATGTACAATAGGGAATGTACCCATGATGTCCACACTGGCTAAAAACGATTTCTATGGCCCAATTCCCCTACCCAGTCGCAATCTGTAGCTCCGCAAGTTATAGATCTTCAAGCACATAACTGGGATGAGCATATCCGCTTCCTCCAAGTTTTCAGGCAGATCCTGACTACTTACATTCCTGTTGGTGGAAACAATACTCCTCATATTTCCTCTAGTCTTTTTACAAATTACTTTAAAGTAAGTTTCTGATCTGCTAAGGGAAATGAGTCCTTCCTATTTATTCTATCGAGACCCTGCATAGTTTTATATATCTCAGTTCAGTCTTCTCTCAGACTCTACTGCTTCAAAAAAAAAACTATGTAACTTATACATTTTCCTCAATGCTACATTTTTTATTAACCTTTGACAACAGTCATCATAAATCTCTCTTGCATCCTCCCAGAAGTGAGTTTGATCACCTCATTGGATAGTGTCACTTGATATCAGCAAGATCAAGGAAAAGATTGTGAACTTCGGGAAGGGGCAGTTGGAGACACACACCAGTCCTCATTGAGGGGTCAATGGTGGAAAGGGTGAGGAGCTTTAAGTTCCTGGATGTCAACATCTCAGAGAGTATGTCCTGGGATCAACACATTGATGCAATCACAAAGCTGTCAGCTCTGCACTGTCAGAAGTTTGAGGGCCTCTGGTGTGTCAGCAAAGGCTCTCGCTAATTTCCATGCAGTTACAGTGGAGAGCATTCTGACTGGTTACATCATAGCCTAGTATGGAGGCTTCATGTGCAGGACCATGTGTCTGCTCCAACACAGGCACAACCCTCCCCACCATCAAGGACACCTTCAAAAGGCAGAGCCCTCAAGACAACGGCATCCATCATTAAGAATCCTCACCATCCAGGACATGCCCTTTCGTCATTACTACCATCAGAATGGAGATACAGGAGCATGAAGACCCACAATTAAACATTCTGAAATGACTTCTTCCCCTCTGCCATCTGGTTTCTAACTACAAAACAACAAAATTCATGTCGTAACACACTGGTAGTAAATCTGATTCTGATAGTGATGACATTTTTCTGTACGCTGGTGACTGTTAATCAAGGAAAAGTCTCATCAATATATAGTTCTTCCATGACCCCTTACTCTTATATTTAATGCCTCGACTAATAAACAAAATAAATAAACAACCTCTCTCTCCCTCCCTCCCTCTCTACTCTCTCTCTATCCTTCTCTCCCTCTTTCTCTCTCTCACTGTGATAATACAGAATCTGCTCTTTTTTTAAGTGCCCACTACTATCAGAAATAGAATAGTTTCCAAGGCAGGCTATTGAAGTTATGTCATCAAACTCTCAGGATGAAGTCTTACAGGTCAAAGGAACGCACTGTGATGCTGCAAGTATAGGCACATAGTTTAAACACACTGACAGGAAGTTAATGGGGAGACATTCCTGATTCCCCAAGCATGGCTCCTTGTCAATTATTAGATCAAAACAACTTGCATCTAACACATTTAACACAGCAAAGTACCTCAGGATGTAACCAGGCAGGATTTGACACCAAATAAGATAAAGAGAGATTAAGACAGGTAACCAAAAGCATTGACAAGTTGTCATTTTCCAAAACTAAAAACATGCAGCATTTGTGGAAAGGAAAACAGTTAATGCTTCTGGTCCAAGATCCTTCTTCACAGTTGTGCGTAGTTCCCACCTTCACCCATCACCACTCTCCCAATTTATGTTAAAACACATTTAATTTCCTTTCAGCTCTTAGGGTGATTTTCTTTACATAAAGGACAGCAATGAGCTTGCTTAGTAATGTGCCTAAGACATTTTTCAAGCCAGAAAACTAGAAAAATGTACAAAGGAAGAGGATTCCCTAGCTTGCTTTCACTATAAGGATTGGCCAGTCCTCTGTCTAGTTACTGTTTCTCTTCAAGACAACAAGAGATCTGAAAACCATTGCCTTGGCTGCCACTGGAAGATTAGAGAGTACAGGACTGCATTAGAACCACCTCAGGTTTTTGATGTGTGTCCCTAGATTCACCTAACCCACTGACATGCTTCTTGTTTTGAATGACAGAGCACTGGGTAGTGGGAATGAACAGCTACAGAAACTATTCTCAGTATTGAGTGATAATCAGTGGCATCTGGAAATGGTTGGAAAAGTTGAAGCAACTAAAACAAAAACAAATATTGAATTTACCTACAATGAAAGAAACTGCTGTTAATTAAGACAAGCTTGGACATCAAGCCGAACAATGAAAAAAGAACAAAAGTTACTTGAACTTAACATTTTTTTTTAATTAGTAGCTCATCCAAATAAACACTTGCTGAGAGAAAAAGTTCTGGTATTAAGCTGGGTGTTGGGTATACACTTTGTTCCGTACCACAGCTTAGCAATGTCTGGAATTCCTCAGACTGAATGCCGGTCTAGGAGTGGAGGGAAGATCAGACTCATTCACATCTGACCTCCAGTACATTGCCTGTTCCCTTGCTGCTGTCTCGGGCATCACCAGCACTAAGGTCAGAGGACAGAGTAAAAATTGCATTGATGTCATCAAACCTCCAATGGTCATATCTTAACTACCAGTGAAAATATATCACAAGATCTTCCTAGATGTTTTGGACTCAAGCAATACACTGGCACAAAAGATTCTGCAGACGCTGGAGATCTTGAGCAAAGCATAAAAAATGCTGGAGGAACTCAACAGCTCAAGCAGCATCTATTGTGAGCAATAAACAGTTGCTATTCTGGCTGAGACCCCAAGGGTCAGGCTCAAGTTTATGATTTCCGGATCAAATTCTCACATTTCTCCAGGAGTAAACATTCGCTGGTTCAGGTATATGTGAGTAGTACTTGAGCAGAACAGTAGGTGGGAGATTCCAGGGGTTCAGCAGTGCACCATATCACAGGGCCACACTGATCTTTCCATATGTGTGCATGCACTCATTCTGTAACCCTGGTTCGACAGGACAGTCGTGAGCAATCTGTAAGCATATAACAATATGTGATTGGTTGTACAGGAGAGGATGCAGAGGAGAGTCAGCAGGATGATGTCTGGATTGGAGCACTTTAGCTGGAAAGAGAAAACTGGACATGCCAGCTTTGTTTTCCTCTGGAGCAGAGGAGTTGAGTGGGTCACCTGGTAGGTGCACGTAAAATAATGGAGAGTAGTGATAGTAAAAACTTTTTCCTGTGGTAGAGGTGTCTAAGACAAGAGGGCATAGTTGTAAGGTGAGATGTAGGAAGCTTTGAGGGGGTTTTTTGATTCTAGACTGCACTGTCTGAAGAGGCGATGGAGGCAGATACTGTCACAACATTTAAGAGGAACCCAGACAGATATTCTCATCACCAAGGAACAGCAGGCTATAGACCTAACACAGGTAAGTGTGATGACTGTGAATAAGTACAAAAGGGCAACAGGGGCAGGAATGTGGAGGGTCAAAGGACATGTTTTTTTGTTGTGTCTCAATGACTCAACGACTCAGACTTCACCCACAGCTTTACACTCAATACTCTAACTGCTCTATTTTGCAATAAACTATTACCACTTTGGATATAATATATATTACTCATTATATTCAAAGAGATTTGGCAATAAGATCAATATTTTCCTTTCAAGGTTGTTGAAGGATATTAACGAATTTCACTTCCTAAGTTTTAGATGAGTTTGTAAAAACAAAACTTTGCACTGTTCTCCTGCGTGTGCGCGCGCGTGTGTGTGTGTGTGTGTGTGTGTGTGTGTGTGTGTGTGTGTGTGTGTGTGTGTGTGTGCGCGCGTGTGTGTGTGTGTGTGTGTGTGCGTGCGTGCGTGCGTGGATGTGCGCATGCGTGTGTGTGAATAAAAGTGCACAGTGCAGCAAACCACAGTGAAACGATCACTCAGGCTGCGTGCACACTAGGGTTTATGGTTCCACTAATTCGAATAGTGAGGCTGTGTTGGGAGTCTCAGCATGAATGATCAGACTTGAAACTTATTCAACTCACTCGATAGATAGGTTCTTTAAAGCAAACAATATCCTGGAGGTTGAGACAGAAGGCAATGTCACCAGAGCTCCAAATGATGTGGTAGTTGAGTATGAAAGAAACAATGTTCCTGATGGTGATTGATCAGAAGGAAATGGCACACTGACAAGGTGAAAAGGGGCTTGTTTGAAGACATTGTGCAGAAACTGGAAGATTGATCTAAAACTTTTAGAAATACCAGAAAACTGCAAGATTGGAACAAGGAATTGGGAGCAGGGTGAGACAGCTCATGAGCAGATTATTTCATTAAAGAGTCTATCCCTGCACAGCAATTGCTGCTTTATTAGATGATGTCTTTAAAAAGGCTTATGCATGTGCCTGCATGAGCTTGCAAAGCTCAAGTCTCGTACTTATAATGTGAAACCAATGTGCATAGAAATTCTGCCTGGAGAATTCTGTCTATCATAATCAACTGCTTTAACTGCATTTCAAGTCAGAGAGGCACAGCAAAGTGCAGGGAATGTGACTGAGCCCAAAGCTGTCTAATAGTTTGGAAGGAAATTGTTATTTTGTACTGGGTAGAATGCTACTAGCTAGAGAGAGCTAACCACGTGGCTATCTATTGTAACACGGTTGCACTGTGCTTACAACTTCATTTGAAGCCAGAAACAGTTGTGTTTACTTGATGCCCCATCTTGGAGAAAGTGAAGTGTAAAAATGGCAGGTAACCCTTGACCAATTCAGAAAAGCCCATGGCACAGTGCAGAAATCCATTGGTGAGTCTGACTGCAATAGCAATGGCCTTTATTTACCTCAGCCACAGCAGAGGATCCAAGCATTTCACTTGCCAAAGAAAAGGTCATATTTCAACAACCCACATCTTCAAGACTAAGACTAGCAAGAAAAGCAATTTCAGTGTCAATTTAAGGAGTACGTAGTTTGGAAATTCATTCAGATAATGAGGTTTTGGGATTTTGGTGCTGCAAGGAATAATGGTGACAAGCAAACACTTGGGAAAAGATGTTGATGAGAAATCTGTGCATTGACATGCATTCAAATGGTGAAGATTGTGTCAGTATGCCGATAGAAGAACCTCTGAAATGCAGAGTTGTTCTTCACCCACTGAAAAGAGATGACTGGGGAGGACTGTGCAATGCTGAGAAATGCATGCGTGTGTACCACCTGGGTAGTCTCCAGCCCCTTGGCACGAACATTGAATTCTCCAACTTCCGGTTAAATCCCTCCCCCTCCCTTTCCCCATCCCAGTTTCACTCTGCCTCCTCCTCCAGCTGCCTATCACCTCTCTCATGATTCTGCCTTCTTCTACTACCCATAGTGCTTTCCCCTTACATTCCTTCTTCACTTTTCCTGCCTGTCCCCTCCCTGCTTCCCCTCCCCCACCCCTTGATCTTTCCTCTTACTGCTTTTTCACCTGGCACCTGCCCCTTCCCTCTTCAGTCCTGATGAAGGGTCTCGGCCTGAAACATTGACTGCTTGTTTCCACAGATGCTGATCGACCTGCTGAGTTCCTTCAGCTTTGACCCCAGGATTTGTAGTGTACTTGGTGTAAACTAAACTAAGTACTGATACCATTTCCTTCATAACTGATCACAGCATTTTCCCAGTGCTAGTACTAGATTCCAAATGAGAAGCTCTCACTATAGTGACAACAAGGATTTAGAGATGGGCAAACTTTACATCGCATTAAGACTGCACAGTTAGCTCTAAGATTTTCAAGCAGAACACCATTGAAGACGATCAGCCTCGGCTACCACATGAGAGCTTTAAGTTGGAAGTGAAAATGTAATACGAACATAAGATATAAAAGCAGATTTCGGGCATTCAACCCCATCAAGTCTGCTCTGCCATTTCAACATGACTGATTTATTATCTCAACCCTATTTCCCTGCCTTCTCCCCATAACCATAATGAAGTCCATGGATTCTCCAACCTCTAGCTAAAGAATTTCCTCCTTATCTCTTTTCTAAAGGGACAGCCTTCCATTCTGAAAGTGTGCCCTCTGGTCTTGAGTCCCCACTTAGATACAGGGCCCAAACTTGCTCACAATAATCCAAATGCAGTCTGACGAATGTCTTGTGAAGTTTCGGCATTGCATCCTTGTTTGTATATTCTAACCCTCTTTAAATGAATGTTAACATTGCATTTGCCTTCCTTACTACTTACTCATCTTGCAAATCAAACTTTAGGGAATCCTGCACAAAGACTCCCAAGTCCTTTTTCACTTCTAATTTCTGAATTTGGCTCCCCATTTAGAGAATAGAATATGTCTTTATTCCTTCTACATGACCATACATTTCCCTACACTGTATTCCATTAGCCTCCTCTTTGCCCATTCTCCTAATCTGTTGAAGTCCTTCTCCAATCTATGTATCATCTGCAAACTTGGCCACAAAGCCATCAATTCCATCAAATCATTGACATAAAGTATGAAACGAAGTGGTCCCAAACACAGACCCCTGAGGAACATCACTGGTCACTGGCAGCCAACCAGAAAAGGACCCCTTTATTGCCACTCTTTGCCTTCTGCCAGACAGCCAATCTTAGACCATAAGACCATAAGACAAAGGAGCAGAAGTCAGCCATTCAGCCCATCGAGTCTGCTCCGCCATTTCGTCATGAGCTGATCCAATCTCCCCTTTAGTCCCATTCCCCCACCTTCTCACCATCACCTTTGATGCCCTGACTACTCAGATACCTATCAATCTCTGCCTTAAATACACCCAATGACTTGGCCTCCACTGCCGCCCGTGGCAGCAAATTCCATAGATTCACCCCCCTCTGGCTAAAAAAATGTTTTCACATCTCCATTCTGAATGGGCGCCCTGCAATCCTCAAGTCATGTCCTCTCATACTAGACTTCCCCACCATGGGAAACAACTTTGCCACATCCACTCTGTCCATGCCTTTCAACATTCAAAATGTTTCTATGAGGTCCCCCCTCATTCTTCTAAACTCCAAGGAGTACAGTCCAAGAGCGGTCAAATGGTCCTCATATGTTAACCCTTTCTTTCCCGGAATCATTCTAGTGAATCATTCTAGTGAATCATTCTAGTGAATCATTCTAGTGAATCTTCTCTGAACCCTCTCCAATGTCAGCACATCCTTTCTTAAATAAGGAGCACAAAACCACACACAGTACTCCAATTGAGGTCTTACCAGTGCCTTATAGAGCCTCAACATCAATCCCTGCTCCAATACTCTATTCCTCTAGAAATGAAAGCCAACATTGCATTCACCTTCTTCACCACCAACTCAGCCTGGTGGTTAACCTTAAGGGTATCCTGCTCGAGAACTCCCAAGTCCCGTTGCATCTCAGAACTTTGAATTCTCTCACCATTTAAATAATAATCTGCCCATTTATTTCTTCTACCAAAGTGCATGACCGTACACATTCTGACATTGTAATTCATTTGCCACTTCTTTGCCCATTCCCCCAAACTATCCAAATCTCTCTGCAGACTCTCTGTTTCCTCAGCACTACCGGGCCCTCCACCTATCTTTGTATCATCAGCAAACTTAGCCACAAAGCCATCTATTCCATAATCCAAATCGATATACAACGTAAAAAGAAGTAGCCCCAAATCGGATCCCTGTGGAACACCACTGGTAACTGGCAGCCAACCAGAATGGGATCCCTTTATTCCCACTCTCTGTTTCCTGCCAATCAACCAACGCTCTATCCACGTATATAACTTTCCCGTAATTCCATGGGCTCTTATCTCATTTAGCAGCCTCATGTGCGGCACCTTGTCAAAGGCCTTCGAAAATCCAAATACACAACATCCACTTGTCTAGCCTACTTATAATTTCCTCAAAAAATTGCGCTAGGTTTGTCAGGCAAGATACCCCCTTAAGGAAACCTTGCTGAGTTCAGCCTATTTTATCATGTGCCTCCAAGTACTCTGAAACATCATCCTTAATAATGGACCTCAACATCTTACCAACCACTGAAGTAAGGCTAACTGGCCTATAATTCCTGACTTTTGCATCCATCCTTTCTTAAGAATGGAGTAACATTTGCAATTTTCCACTCCTCTGGAAACATTCCAGAATCTGGTGATATTAAAAAAATCAATATTAATGTCTTCACAATCTCTTCAGCTAACTCTTTCAGAATCCTAAGTGTAGTCCATCTGGTCCAGGTAACTTATCAACCCTCAGACCCTTCAGCATACTAAGCACTTTTCTACTTAGTAATAGCAACTACACTCACTTCTGCTCGCGACACTCTCAAATTTCTGGCATAATGCTGGTGTCTTCCACAGTGAAGACCAACACAAAGTATTTATTAAGTACATCCTCTATTTCTTTGTGCCTCATTACTACTTCTCCAGCATCATCTTGCCCCCATTACTGTCACAACAGCAGGGCTGCATCAAGAGTGGTTAAATCTATATCTTTGAGAGAAGAGGTTTTACCCGAACTTTGTATTGAACTCAGAAGAACAGTCAGTGTGAAAACAATTACAAAACATTTTGTTTACTGCTTTTGTTTAAACAATAAGCAAACAAACTATTTGAGAAATGTCTTGGGGCAAAATTTGTTTTCAGCCATCATTATAGTCTAATGAACCTTTCAGATTTTCCAGGAAAAGGTTCCTGATACCTATCGATAGTCATTTTAAATGAAACACATTGATTCATGAACTGCATGTCCAAATGAGGGGCTGAGATCTATATACATATCATGGGTAATCTGAACAGCTCACTTCTGCCATATTTTTGATCTAATGTGTTCACAAACTTTACAAAGCGGCAAGATAATAGACATATTCTTTGTACAGTCCAGCTTCAAACGGAGCAGCCGAGAGGCCAGCCTAAATAGTTAAGGAGGCTCTCAAGGAGCCAGTGTCATAGAGAAACACACAGCTCAGCATAAAACATCACTTGGCCAGTTTCTTACTGAAGTACAGAGCAGCTGTGCACACTACCACAGGGTACACACCAGCAGAATACTTGAGGAAGGGAAGACTGCAAACACATTTGAGGCTTTGTCGAACCATATTTGACTTTTAAAGTTGAACAGTAGCAATGGGATCAAAAATGTCACCATGCTTCCAATCACTAAGAGTGCAGTTTTAAGTAAATTGTGTATATTGCCATCCTTAGCCCACCAATGAATACCTCATATACTGTATATGGGCAATACTAATGATGGTTGAGATTTATAGAGCTAAGGTAGAAATTGGTGACGTAATCTGAAGTGTGCACGGAATTGAACAGAGATAAAAGCAAGCCTTGACATTGAACCATCAGTAAGGAATTTATGCCTAAGCTGAATCCACTACAGACTGTAAGTGAAAGTACAAAATCCAAACAAGTCTGACAATTGAAGCAAATGTCTCAGTCAAATTCAGAATCAGAGTCTAAAAGCTGATGGAATATCAGACCTTGAGAAGAGATTAAGAAGGCTTCAAAAAGCAGTCAGTGACTAAATTTATAGCTGTGGCGGATAAACCATGCACATTGATAAGTTACATAGCTCATTGTTGAATAAATGAAAGGACTAGACAATAAAATCTTCCTGAAAAAAGGAAAAGTAATGTAGTATATCTTTCAAATGGTTCAAATGGATCAATTTAATATCAGAGAAAGTATCCAGAACACATTGAAATTCTTACTCTTCACCAACATCCACAAAACAAGAAACTACAAAGAACGAATGACAGAAACATCGGAAGCTAGATTTACTATTCCCTCTTTGTCCATGTGTCTGCTTTCCATTGGGACTTCTTGGACAGGAGATCCTTGTGTTTTCCTGGTATTCCAAAAATATAACAGATTCAGACATTTAATTTATACCAGTAGTTGAAAGACTCAATCCGTAAATATTTTAAGTGTGCTGTCTTGCTAATAAATTACAACTTCTTTTGGATATTTTCTATCATTCATTTGTGAATATATTACAAGCAGTAAAAACTACAAATTTATCTAGCATCTTTAATGTAACAAAACTATCACAGGTCTTTTTAGAGATGCACCATGAGGTAAAAAATTTACCAATGGACCGACCTGAGGAGACTTCAAAAGAGTTAATGAAAACTTTTGTCGAAGTTGTCAGTGAATGAGGAACATGTGAGAAAAACTTAGAGAGGCAGGGTGGTTTAGGGATGTGTTAGCAGAACAAAATGAACTGAAGAGACAATTGTGAAGCAAAAGAAGAATATTCAAGGGGTTCAAAATGAAGCAATTTGAGAAGTCTCTGAGGTTGTCAGAATGAGGAATGAGAATTTAGAGGGTTATTCAGTCAGAAGTTTCTCTGAAGGATGAGATGGTGAAGGCCAGCAAAGATGTAGGTGCTGGGTGAACAGGACAATCAAAGGGTGACACAGTTAAGTAAAATCTGGCATCTTTTTCAGCAGAAACAACAGAAATGCACTCAAGCCAGGTAGAATGATTTATCCCATCCCATTTAAAACAATAACCACAGCTTCCTTATGGTTAACTGTATTCTACAACTATATAATGCTGAAGGCTATTCACTGATTATGCCAATGCTGGGTCAATGTAACTGTTATTCCTTATTCTAGCTCCCTTCCATTATTTCCATTTCCCTGAAAGAAATTCTCCCTTAGCAATAAATTGCCATCAAATCTGCTTTTTCACTAGTTTCCACTGTCAGCGCAGGAACACTTCATTCTATGGAAGGAATTCTCCTCTTCTCCTCCCTCTTTACTTCTGGCAGTTACCGTTAATTTGAGTCCTGGTTAGCGACCCTTCTGTTAGTGGAAATAATTTTTCACTAGCAGCTCTATCAGGATCCCTCGCAATTTTGAATACCTCCTATTAAATGTACCTTTAACTGAAATGCATTTTCATGTCCCATAAAACAAAACCCTTTCCTTATGGAGTTATATCATATTAAAATATCCCCTGGGGCTGAAGCCACCTCATGTGTATTTGGCTGAAACTAACAATTGCTGTCCATTATTAAACTCTGTGCATGGTTCAAAAGCATTTTGAGAAGTTCTGAAACAACTGGAAGCTGTGAAATGTACTATAAAAATGCAGAGTCTAAAAGTAAAACAGAAAATCTGGAAATACTCAGTAGGTTAGATCACATCGGAGGAAAGATGAACAGTTAATGTTTCAGGTTGAAAACCCCTCAGCGTCTCAAACTGAAACATTAACCATTCTTCGCCTCCCACAGATGCAGCTGTGAATACTGAATATTTACAATTTCTGTGTTTTTTGAATGTTATATTTCTAGCATCTGCATTTTTCCTTTTCATTTTCATATAAATGCAGTTTTCCTTATTAAATTCAAAGGTCTTCCTCACAAATTACAGAGGGATCAGCTGGGCCTAAGTGCACATGAACTACCAATGGGCAAGGGAGACGCATTAATTGGTAATTAGCTTATTACTGTCACATGTACCAAGATACCATGAAGCATTGTTGTTTGCATGGTAGAGAGATTATTCCATACGCAAGTATATTGGGGTAATAAATAAAGAAAACAAAACATAACACATACGATACCTAGGTTGATATCTCAGTGTGGAACTGAGGGAATACTAAGTTACCAGCGCAACTTTCTTTCAGATACCAATAAATTGTCCACTCTCTCATGTCAGTGTAAATGATCTTGTGGCATTATTTTCAAGGAGAGCAGGTTCTTTTGGGTGAATCTATCAATGTCACATTAAATCAGAGATTCAGTTACTACTACATTGCTGAGTGTAAATTATCAAAATGACAGCATTTTTTCAATGTTTTTCATTGGAGGGAGGCTCTTTGGAACATTCTGAGGTCACTAATGGAACATTAGAAATGTCAGTCAATGGCTATTTGGAGCAATAGTCAATGCCACTGTTAATGCTCTATTCAAACATCCTTCTACCATAATTAGCATAACTTTATAAACTTTCATTTTTCAAGCATTTATCCACTGTTATGCTTCCTTCACTTCAATGGAGACTTTACCCACTTTATAGAGTCATAGAGTCATACAGTAACAGGCCCTTCTACCCAACTTGTCCAAGTCTCTCTACCAGTTCACTGTGTTTGAATCATATCACTTAAACCCTTTCCTATTCGGGTACCTGCCTAAATGTGCTTTAAACATTGTAATTGTACTTACTTCTTCTGGCAGCCCATTCCATACTCGCAGCACCCTATGTGCGAAGAAGTTCCCCTTATGTTCCTTTAACCTGCTTTGCTAATCACCTTAAACTTATGCCTGCTGGTTATAGACACCGTTATTCTGGGGAAAGCATCTTGTGGTCATCCGCCTTATCTGTGCCCCTCATGATTATATAAATCATCGCAATATTTACTTCATATACATCAAAGATTTTGTTAAATTAATCAGCAATAGTATTTTAAAACAAGTACAATTATACAACAAACTTCAAAATATATCTCTGTTCCACTTAGAAATTAAATTAATGAAGTGCAATGTGGCCCCATTTTAAACTGAAAAGCCTAGAAATTCAATTACATAGCAGTACTTTATCAGTGATGTACAATTGAAAATCAATTTAACTGGGAACAAATCTTCCACCATTCATTTTGGGTTACAACTGCCAATCAGAGCCTTCAACAGGCAAATCTAGTCATAATTTCTACATGGTCCTCCTACTGGAGTTGGGACTATGTTCTCTGTCATTGGCTCTCCCATCTCAATCCAGTCAGCCAATAAAATGTGCCGTCAGATGAGTTTATTTCTATCATCGGGCACACTCACTCACTCACCACGACAAAGTATGCCCACAGCTCCAGTCTGACCCTGGTCCGACATTCTGCAGCCCCTCAGTGCACCTTCTCCCCCATCAACAATTCTGTTCCTTCCAAATGCTCTCCCTGTTGTTCCGGTTCCCCACTCTCATCAATGATATTAGGGTCCCAGTTCTCCTCTCCTGCGCTTGCCCCAGGACTGTCACTTCCCTGCTCCCCCACCTGTGTTGCTGGCTGACACACCCACCACTGATTACCAATATCCCTCCCCATGGTGCTTGCTTCCCTCTTCAGTGTTCTGTGTGCCTGGTTATCCTGGTCTGGTCTCCATGACCAGTCTTTCTTTCCTAATTACCACATTTGATTTTACCCTCCTCCCTCTTCAGCTCACCATGACTGCCCTCACTTCTCCTTCCTCGCATCTACACAACTAGCATCTATCTATTAATCTTCATGGCTGGCTTCATTTCTCCATAGCTCCTCTTTCAATCTCCATGACCAGCCTTCACCTCCCAATCTCCGTTCTGTGTCTCCCTTTCCCCCTACTACAGATCTCCAAGGCAGGCCTTGCTCCTACAATTCCCACCACCCATGGTTGTTGTTCTCCTTCTGATCTCCCTGGCTGGCATCTCTCATACACTTTCCCTCCCAGGACCTCAATCACTGGCCAGATCTCAGCTTCTCAGCTCAGATTGGTGCCTAGCTCGAATGACCAGTCTCCCAGTGGTGGTGCTGGCTATGTGGAGTCGGAGCCTATGACTACATGAGTTTCCCCGGATGCTCTGCTTTCATTCCACATCAGATTGGGAGGCTAATTGGCTGCCGTTTCTGACCACTAACATGTACTGTAGGTGAAGCAGAATCTGGAAAGATTTGAGGGAAATGTGGAGTGAATAAAATGGAATTAGTTGATGGTCAGCACAGAATTAGTGAGTGAAAGGACCTGTTTTCATGTTGTATTACTCTGTAACTCGATAAACAACCTCACAAAAATCTCAGCTACACACATGCTCAAAGTCACCTTTTTGCACACACATTTAGACAATTTCCCACACATGTGCATTCTCCTCAGAAGCACACTGTCACACACATATAGACACACACACACAAGCACGTGTTCCCTTCACGTACATTCCCATGCACTTGACTCCTGTACAATGTAAATCCACACACACACAAATCAAATATTCTCATTGACACTGTGCCCCACATCCCTCTCTATAAATGCCTCACCGTTTACATACTGAACCAAAGTGACCTTGAAATAATTCTGCTTCAGGCGCTAATGCTTTGGCTTGAGAGCCCAGTTAGGGTTCAGTATAAGATGATACTATTTATATTGAGGGTCTTAAACCACAAGAGGAGCACGTATTCAAAGCATTTCCTACTTCATAACACTTGGAATTAAATAAATTCCCTTTGGGACTAAGTAGTAACCAGAAACCTAACTGAAATTAATGAGGTGTAACATGGCCCTATTTAGAAGTTATGGTAATATTAGCATTCGCCTCACTTGGTGCCTTAGTCCCTGACTCCATTAAGTCGCTTTTATATTTTTTTTATTTCAAGGAGAGTTAATAATGGACTTGAATTCCATCTTTTCTAATACTAAATTAAATAATACTTCACTTAGGCCCAGCCCCATTTTCTCCTTGATTCTGACATATTAGCTTTCATTTTCAGGAGAAAATCTGATTGAAAAGTTGATGGACATCTCTTTATGTAGTTTTCTGACATGCTAACACTAACTTGTGAATGCACTGAAAAGCCATAGGAAGTCATGACTTTGCAAGTGGTTGCTGGAGGCATGTGGTGTGTGCACCAGTGACTCATAAAGTCATACAGTACTGCAGCAGAGAAACAGGCCCACTGGGGCATCTGGTCCACGGTGACTTGACCTCCTGCCTTGTCCTATCTACTTGTACCCGGACCATTGCCCTGCATGCTTCCATGTACCTATCCAAACTTCTCTTAAATGTTACAACTGAATCTATATCTAGCACTTCCACTGACAGTTTGTTCTGCACTTACACCACACTCTGGTTCCCATTAAGCTATCTGAGGTTCAGTGGCTAGCACCTTCACTTCAAAATCAGAAGTTTGAGAATTCCCATCTCACTTTAGTGACCTGAGAGAGTCCAGACCAGTTCTACAGTAAAGAACTGAAGGAGTATTATACAGTTGGAGGTGCTGTCCTTTGGGAAAGTCTAATCCAAGAGCCTTTCTTAGGTGGGGGGTAACCGATTCTATGGCACCTTGTGAGCTGAGGCTACAGCAAACTTTTCGATTTGCTTCCTTTTTAATTGCCATTTCAGTGTAAGACTTTGCTCTGTGTAAACTTGTCAGGTTCATTTAGTAACAAAATGATCCATTATAAATATTGGTAGAAGTTAAACCCAAAATATATTTTTAAGAATATGTAATGCTAAGACAGCACTAATGACCCAGGTTCAACCCACTACTGTCTGTTCTCTCTCTGACTGTGTGGGTTTCCTCCCACAGTCCAAAGCTGTATTGGTTAGTAGGATAGTTGGTCACATGGGTGAAATTGGGTGGTGCAGGCTCATTGGGTCAAAGAGATTGTTACTGTGCAGAATCTCTTAAAAATTAATAATAATAATAATAATAATAATAATAGAGTCATAGAATACTACAACAGTGAAACAGGCTCTTTAGCCCATCTGGTCCATGTTGAGTTATTAATCTTCCTTATCTCATTGACCATAGACTTCTATACTCCTCTGATCCATGTACTTATCCAAGCTTCCCTTAAATGTTGACACATGCACCACTTCCGCTGGCAGCTCGTTGCACACTCTCACCACCCTCTGAGGGAAGGAGTTCCTCCTAAACACTTCACCATTCACCCTTAACCCAAGGCCTCTAGAAGTAATAATAAGTATAGATAAATATTTGAAAAAAAGTCTAACAGACAGAAATGGAACTGGATGAAGTTCTATATTATACAAACAAATAGTGAACTGTATTGTTGAGTACATGTACAGGATTTTATACTGATTTCACAACTCTCATTGGTGAACCAAAGAAAACCCATTGTATCAATACACGGTATGGACCAGAAGAATGATCAGGCAGTTGAACTACAAACATACAATAAGTCTGTAAGTTTAACTGGCAAGCATCGTTCTGGGATACAAATAAAATTATGTCACATGGAATTAGATTCAACTGGCATCATGATCAGCACAGACACTGATAGTCCGCTTCCTGTGCTATATTGTTCTTTGTTCTATGTTCTATGCTGGCACCAGTAATGCAAGTCAGGAAATATCTACTTTACACAAAGGTATGAGAATCGAATTTGGATTGAAAAAAATATCAACTTGTGCTAACTGACTGTGGCTTTGCAAAAAATGTCTTCAAGCTTTGCTCACTTGCTGCCCAGGATGGAGAGGGAAATCACTATAGTGTAGCAGTGTGCTACACGCAGCGCTGAAATAACAACAAGAGTCAGTGAGCTGCAGTTGCAAAAAGAGGTTTATTCAAACTTCGCGGCCTCGCTTTAAAGCCTTCCTGATCCCGCCCTCCCCGGGCAGGAATACTGTATTCACAGTCCCGTCCTGCGCGCGGGCTTTTCCCCTTGCTGGTGAAGCAGGCTTGGCGCCCTTTTTGCGACCGGACTCAATGCCGGTATGCGCCGCTTTGTGAGCCGGTTTGAGTGCGCTGGGAAGTGGGTCGCCACATAACCCCCCCAAGAACCGGCGATACACCCCCCAAAGTCCACAGTCTGGGTCGGACTCTGTTTGGGAGTTCTGCCTCTGCGCCACGGTGCCTGAATCTCGACCAGCTGCACCAAGTCCACATGGGCCGGTTTGAGTCAGTCCACTGTGAAAACCTCCTCTTTCCCCCCAATGTCCAGCATGAATGTGGACCTGTTGTTTCTGATCACCGTAAATGGCCCCTCGTAGGGCTGCTGTAGTGGTGCCCGATGTCCGCCCCGTTGTACAAAAACAAACACAGTTTCGCAGGTCTTTGGGTACGCAGGTCGGGCTCTGCCCATGCTGCGAAGTGGGTATGGGGGCCAGGTCACCGAGCCTCTCGCGTAGTCTGCCCAGGACTGCTACGGGTTCTTCCTCTTGCCCCCTTGGAGCTGGTATAAACTCTCCTGGGACGACCAGGGGTGCGCTGTACACCAACTCGGCCGACGAGGTTTGCAGATCTTCTTTGGGCGCCGTGCGGATTCTGAGCAGGACCCAGGGAAGCTCGTCCACCCAGTTAGGCCCTTTGAGGCGGACCATGAGAGCCGACTTCAGGTGACGGTGGAAACGCTCCACCAGTCCGTTTGACTGTGGGTGGTAGGCAGTTGTGTGGTGTAGCTGTGTCCCCAAAAGGCTGGCCATAGCTGACCTCAGGCTGGAGGTGAACTGGGTGCCTCCGTCAGAGGTAATGTGGGCCGGTACACCAAAGCGAGACACCCAGGTGGCGATCAGTGCCCAGGTGCAGGATTCGGAGGTGGTGTCGGTGAGCGGGACTGCCTCTGGCCATCTTGTGAACCGGTCCACGATAGTCAGGAGGTGCCGCGCTCCTTGTGACACTGGCAGGGGGCCCACAATATACACATGAAAGTGGTCGAAACGCCGGTGGATGAGGTGGAACTGCTGCGGCAGAGCTTTGGTGTGCCGCTGCACCTTGGCTGTTTGGCAGTGCATGCACGTTCTGGCCCATTCACTGACCTGCTTGCGGAGTCCGTGCCAAGCGAACCTGTTGGCCACCATCCGGACGGTTGACCTGATGGAGGGCTGCGCTAAGCTGTGAATGGAATTGAAAATGTGCCTCCACCAGGCTGCTGGAACGACGGGGCGGGGTTGGCCGGTGGTGACGTCACAGAGTAGGGTCCTCTCACCTGGGCCTTCGGGGAGGTCCTGGAACTGCAAACTGGAGACTGCAGTCCTGTAACTAGGGATCTCCTCGACTGCCTGCTGCGCCTTCGCCAGCGCTTCATAGTCTACCCCCTGGGACAGGGCTTGGATGTTAGGGCGGGAGAGGGCGTCCGCCACAACATTGTCCTTGCCCGAGACATGCCGGATACCCGTTGTGTATTCGGAGATGTAGGACAGATGACGCTGCTGGCGGGACGACCAGAGGTTGGATGCTTTCGTGAACACAAAGGTAAGTGGTTTGTGGTCCATGAACGTGGTGAAGGGCCTACCTTCTAAGAAGTACCTGAAATGCCGGATTGCCAGGTATAGCGCCAACAGTTCCCAGTCGAAAGCACTGTATTTGAGCTCGGGTGGTCGTAGGTGTTTGCTGAAAAACTCCAGGGGTTGCCAGCGACCCTCGATGAGTTGTTCCAGCACTCCATCGACTACCATGTTAGATGAGTCCACTGTGAGGACGGTAGGGACATCCGTTCTGGGATGCACTAGCATCGTGGCATTTGCCAAGGCTTCTTTGGTTTTAATGAAAGCAGTGGCGGACTCATCGTCCCAGGTAATATCCTTGCCCTTACCCGACATCAGGGCGAACAGGGGGCGCATGATTCAGGCAGCTGAAGGGAGGAAGCGGTGGTAGAAATTCACCATACCCACGAATTCCTGAAGGCCTTTGATTGTGTTGGGTCAGGGAAAATGGCGGACCGCGTCTACCTTAGCGGGCAGAGGGGTTGCCCCGTCTTTAGTAATCCTGTGGCCCAGGAAGTCGATGGTGTCGAGCCCAAACTAGCATTTGGCTGGGTTGATTGTCAGGCTGTATTCACTCAGTCAGGCGTAGAATTGACGGAGGTGGGACAGATGCTCCTGACGACTGCAGCTGGCTATGAGGATGTCATCCAAATAGATGAAAGGGAAGTCCAAGTCGCGTCCCACCGCGTCCATTAACCGCTGAAACATCTGTGCAGCATTCTTTAGGCTGAACGGCTTGCGGAGGAACTCGAAAAGGCCGAAAGGGGTGATGAGAGCCGTTTTGGGGATGTCGTCTGGGTGCATCGGAATTTGATGGTATCCCCGGACGAGGTCTACCTTGGAGATGATCTGTGCACCGTGCAGATTTGCTGCAAAGTCCTGAATGTGCAGCACAGGGTAGCGGTCTGGTGTTGTAGCCTCGTTCAGCCTGCGGTAGTCGCCGCATGGTCTCCAGCCCCCTGTTGCTTTGGGCACCATGTGCAGGGGGGAGGCCCATGGGCTGTCGGACCGCCGTATGATCCCTAATTCCTCCATCCTCTTGAAATCCTCCTTCACCAGTCGGAGCTTGTCTGGGGGAAGCCTTCGAGCACGGGCGTGGAGGGGTGGTCCTTGTGTCGGGATGTGGTGCTGTACGCCGTGTCGGGGCATGGCTGCCGTGAACTGTGGTGCCAGAACTGATGGGAAATCTGCCAGGACTCTGGTGAAGTCATTGTCAGACAGCGTGATGGAGTCGAGGTGTGGGGCCGGCAACCGGGCTTCACCCAGGGAGAACATTTGAAAGGTCTCGGCGTGGACCAGTCTCTTCCTGGGCTGGTCGACCAGTAGGCTGTGAGCCCGCAAAAAATCCGCACCCGGGAGCAGTTTGGCTACGGCGGCCAGTGTGAAGTCCCACATGAACCAGCTGGAGCCGAACTGTAGCTGCACCGTATGGGTGCCATAGGTCCTTACTGTGCTGCCGTTCGCAGCCCTCAGGGTTGGACCCGGTTCGCTGCTGCGGGTGTCGTAACTTGTCGGAGGTAAGATGCTGATCTCGGCTCCGGTGTCAACCAAAAAGCGGCATCCTGACTGCTTGTCCCAGACATACAGGAGGCTATCCCGATGGCCAGCCGCCATAGCCATCAGCGGCGGCTGGCCCTGGTGTTTCCTGGGAACTTGCAGGGCGGGCTACAGCGGCGGGCTTCTGCACCCCACTGCTGGTGGTAGAAGCACCATTGTTCTTTGGTCTCCTCACCCCTGCCTCTGGGGTTAGTGGGCTCTGCGGCTGGGCCTGGTCTGGTTTGCTGCTGGGAGCATGGCCTGGTGGTCTGTGTGACGGACGCCCCCCTCTCCTACTTGGCTCCTTCCGGGGGTCGCTGAAATCGGTGTCGGACAGCAGCAGGCATATGTCCTCGGGCAGCTGCTCCAGGAATGCCTGCTCAAACATGAGGCAGGGCTTGTATCCTCCAGCCAGGGACAGCATCTCGTTCATCAAAGCCGACGGTGGCCTGTCCCCCAAACCATCCAGGTGCAGTAAGCGGGCAGCTCGCTCGCGCTGTGAGAGTCCGAAAGTCCTTATGAGCAAGGCTTTGAATTCTGTGTATTTGCCATCCGCTGGAGGTGACTGTATGAACTCCTCAACCTGGGCGGCTGTCTCCTGGTCGAGGGAGCTCACCACGTAGTATAGCATGTGGCATCCGAGGTTATCTTCCAAATGTGGAATTGGGCTTCTGCTTGCTGGAACCATAGGTGAGGTCGCAACATCCAGAAGCTTGGCAGTTTTAACGAAACTGCATGAACAGACGCGGCGTCATTCATCTTTGGCCCAAATATCGTTTAGGCCGTCGGGGTCACCAATGGTAGCGGTGTGCTACACGCAGCGCTGAAATAACGACACGGAGTCGGTGAGCTGCAGTTACAAAAGAGGTTTATGCTGGTGAAGCAGGCTTGGCGCCCTTTTTGCGACCGGCCTCAATGCCGGTGCGCGCCGCTTTGTGAGCCGGTTCGAGTGCACTGGGAAGTGGGTCGCCACAATAGAATAATTTCAAGAAATTTAACTCAACGTTCAGTAAAAATTGAGTATTTTCTTGAAAGCCATGAGATAAGAAGAACTCAACTAAATCCTTCTTGACAGAGGTAAGAAAGGATTAGGTTTTCAAAAGGTTCCCATGGTAGGCGGGTTCAGATAGTCATGAGGCATGAGTTCCATGGGAACTTGGCTGCATGGATTTGGAATTGACATGCCCACAGAAGACAGAGGGTGGTAGTAGATGACTTGTATTCTGCCTGCAACTTAGTGACTAGTAGTGTTCCACAGGAGTCTGTTCTGGGACCTCTGCTGTTTGTGATTCTTGGATGGGGAAATTGAGCGGTAGGTTAGTAAATCTGGAGATGACATGAAGGGTGGAGGTGTTGTGGATAGTGTAGAAGGTTGTTGTAACTTGCATAGGTATATAGACAGGATGAAGATCTGTGTTGAGAAGAACCAGATGAAGTTCAATCCAAATAAACATCAAACTTGAAGGCAGAGTACAATGTTAACAGTAGGATTCTTAGCAGTATGGAGGAACAGAAAGATCTTGGAGTCAAAACCATAGATCCCTCAATGTTGAAACTAAAGTTGATAGAGTGGTTAAGAAAGACCTTCATTAGTCGGAATATTGAGTTCAAGACCAAGAATTAATGTTACAGCTCTGTAAAACTCTGGTCAGATCCCTCGTGCTCAGTTCTGGTTGCCTCATTACAGAAAGGATGTGGAGGCTTTAGAGATTGTGCAGTGGAGATGGTGCCTGGATTAGAGAACATGTCTTATTAGGAAAGCTTGAGTGAGCTAGTGCTTTTCTCATTGAAGTGATGGAGGATGAGAAGCAGAGATAGAGAGGAAGTCCTGGCTGGCAATGGCCAATACCAGAGGGCGTTCCTTTTTTATGAGTAAATAGCAGATGTAGGTTTTTTTACACAGAGGATGGTAGGTGCCTGGAACAAACCGCCAGGGATGGATTTTGAGCAGAGGTTCCCAACCCTTATGATGCCATGACCCCTACCTTTAACTGAAGGGTTTGTGGAGCCCAGGTTGGGAAGCCCTGCTATAGAGTTTGAATCAATGGTGATATTAAAAAGACTCTTAGGCAGATGGATGGAAGGAAGATGGAGGGTTTTGGGCTGTTCGGAGCCAAGGATTAGATTGATCGTGGAGTAGGTTTATATGGGTCGGCACAGCATACTAGGCTGAAGGGCCTGTTTTGCACGGTACCATTCTATGTGCTGTACTATTTCAGAATTAAGTGCGAATAAGTGAAAGTTCTGATTGGGTCAACACCTCCAGCTCCCATGCTGAGCGGTGACATAATCAGTAGAGCTGCTGCGTCACCACTCAGGAAGCTGGGCTCAATTCTAGAATATATTTGGTTCAATCCTGACCTCGGCTGCTGGCTGGGTGGAGTTTTTGCACGTTCTCCTTGTGATGCATCGGTTTCCCCTGGATGCTTCAGTTTCCTCCCGTGTCCTGAAGACACGTCGGTTGGTTGGTTTTGGCAACTGTAAATTGTGCAAAGTGTGTAGATTAATGGTAGAATGTGGGGGGAGTTGATGACAATTGTGGGGAAAGTAAAAAAATAAATCGGGTTAATTTAGAATTAGTTTAAATAGGTGTTCATAGTTAGCATGGGTTTGCGGCTGTAAGGCCTGTTTCTACACTGTGTATTTATTGGACTTTGAATTGAAATTGAGTACGGTTTGCATAGATGTGAATTCCAAACACAATCTACGAAACTGATAAGCCTGCCAATGATTTCATGGCATGCCTCACCAATCAGAGCACATGGCAATCCTGAGAGAATGATGAAAATCAAGAAACTGCAGATGCTGGAAATCTGAAATTTAGAAATGATCAGGCAGCATCAGTGAAAAGGGAAAACCATGTTAGGTCAGAGATCCTTTGCCAAAACTGGGAAAGGGAGATTCAAAACAAAGCATTTTTATTTGAAGTTGCAATGAAGGTGGGAGAGGAATGGATAGAACAAAAATATACATCTGGTAGGGTGAAGCCAAAGTTGTAGCATTTTGAAATCATCTGTTTAATAGGTTAAGGTGGGAAGTTAACGAGAACGAGCCTGAACAGAAGAACGTAAAGGCAATGAAGAGAGCAGTCAGAGTTTGAGAATGAAGGTTAAGAAACAGAATCTGTGAAATGCTGAGTTGTAGAACATGCTCAGTAGGTCAGGCTGTGTTAATGAACAAAAGCATAAAAAACTGAGCCACTGGAAAACACAGGGGTCAGGCTCAGCCAGCTTCGTCATGGGCACTAGACTCCCCACCATTGAGGATATCTTCAAAATGTGAGCTCCTCAAAAATCCTCAAGAAGGTGGTATCATCACTATGCAGGACATTCCCTCCTCTCTTCTTCCAGTCAGGGTGGAGGCACAGGAGCCTGAAGTCACACGCTCAACGTTTTAGGAACAGCTTCTTCCCGTCTGCCATCAGACTTCCAAATGGTTCATGGACCCATGAACACTACCTCAGTATTTTGCCCTCTTCTGGCATTCATTATTTCTCTTTATATTTCTTACTGTCACTTATAGTACTTTTTAAATACTGCATTGTACTACTGTCACAAAACAGTCTGTGTCAGTGATAATAAACCTGATTCTGATTCTGTCTCTAAGATGCTGAGCTTCCATGGTCACATTCCAGGAAGCGAGTGGAGCCTATTATATTACAAAAGGAAAATAAAGACATCGTATTGGAAGAAAATGCTACTATTAAATGCCTGGAAACAGCCCCAGCACAAGATATGCATCTTAAAGCACTTGCATCAGCTGAAACAAGTTATGCCAGCAAAGGAAGAGAATTATTAGCAGTAGTGTATAGAAGTGAGAATTTCCACACTTCTTTATGGGAGGAACAGATGCCTTTGAAACAGATCACCGACCCCTGAACCTAACCTGAATGAAAATAAGCCAACAAGACCATGGGCAGGACTGCAGAGTTGATTATTGAGAGTTCAGAATTTTAACTTTACTCTGAAGTTCTGAGTCAGATAAGAAATATTGCTAACAGATGCACGACCTTGATTGTCACCGCAGGAGAAGCTTGAGAATGGAGATCAAAGTGTGAAGGTACACCATCCAGTAACAAACATGGGTTAGGTCAAAGATTCCAACAGTTACAGATGCTCTCTCAACAAGTTTTCCAAGGGTGGCCAAAAACGATAAAAGAAAACGCAGCCAGGAGTAAGCCATTGTTTTGGGGATCTGAGATGGCAGCCCCACTGGAAAGTATTGCTCTAATGTCTGAATCCAAAATTGTTGTACCTAAAAAGAAGCAAGGAGAATTAGCCCAGAAGATGTATTAATTGACATACATGGGGATATAGAGAGATTGGCACCATCAACATGAAACGCCAGAAGTTGCCAGCAAAATTCACAACACAAAGAGAAACCACAGAGGGCTTGACATACCATGTACCATTCATACACATACAGCATAGATTTGGCTCTTGTAGTTGTCAACTATTACTCCACATTTCTATTTTACTTTCATGCCACAACACAGTAAGTGGCCTCTTAGTCCATCAAGTCCATTCTTTCTCCCAGCATAGCAATGTCATCAGTCTAATTCCACTCTTCTTTTCCTCCTATGTTCTTGAAACTCAATCTCCTAGGGATTTTTTTTTGCCACTTAGGTACATGTACGAGTAAATTACAGTGGTTAATTAACCTACCAGCACATCTTTGGAATGTGGAAGGAAACCAAATCAACCTGGGGACAAAAACCCATGAAGTGACAGGAAGAGCAAGTCAACTCCACATTGATAGCGCATGTTCATGGTTGAACCCAGAGAGAGGAGCATTATGATATTATCAGTTTGGAATAAGAAAGAAAGATTTGAGTGTTACGTCAACTTCTGCGGCAGCAAGAAATTTCTTTGTTACAATAGGAATTCCTGGGAAGATGATTTATGATAGTAGAACCCAATTTAGTTCTGAAGGATTTAATAGGTTCACTGAATGATAAATGTTCACCATTGTGTCCTCGCATCATACAGTCATAAAATCATAGAAAAGTGCAGCACAGAAACAGGCCCTTTGGCTCATCTTGTCTATGCTGAGCCACTGAAACTGCCTATTCCCATTCACCTACATAGCCCTCCATACCCCATATCCAAACTTCTCTTAAATGTTGAAATTGAACTCACTTGCACCACTTGCACTGACAGCTCATTTCACCCTCTTGCACCCTCTGAGTGAAAAAGTTTCCCCTCATGTTCCCCTTAAACTTTTCAACTTCCACCCTTAACCCGTGACATCCAGTTGTAGTCTCACCCAACCTCAGTGGAAAAAGCCTGCTTGCATTTATTCTATCTATGCCCCTCATAATTTTGTATACCTCTGTCAAATCTCTTCTCAGTCTTCTATATTCCAAGGTATAAAGTCATAATCTATTCCATCTTTCCTTATAACTCAGTTCTTCCAAAACCAACAACAACCTTGTAAATTTTCTCTTTACTCTTTCAACTTTATTTCTATCCTTCTTGCAGGTTTGTGACAAAACAGCACACAATACTCCAAATTAGGCCCCATCAATGTCTTATACAAGTTCAACATAACATCCCATCTCCTTACTCAATACATTGAATTATGAAGGCCCATGTGGCAAAAGCTTTTTTTTTTACAACCCTATCAACGTATGATGCCACTTTCATTGAAATATGGACCTGTATATTCACAGATCCCTTTGTACTACGTCACTCTTCAATGTCCTATCATTCATTGTGGAAGCCTGCTTTGCTTGGTCCGACCAAACTGCAACACCTCGCACTTGTCTGCGTTAAAATACATCGGCCAGTTTTCAGCCCATTTTTGTAGCTGGTCCAGATTCTGCTGCAAGCCATAATAGTCTCCCTCACTGTATACTACACCACTAATCTTTGTGTCATCCACAAATTTGCTGATACAAGTAGCCATATTATCATCTGGATCGTTGATATAGATGACAGACAGTAATGGACCCAACACTGATACCTGTGGCACACCACTAATCACAGACTTCCAGTCAGAGAGGCAACCATCTACTACCACTCTCTGGCTTTTCCTACAAGGTCAATGTCTAATCCAACTAACTACCTCATCTTGAATGCTGAGCAACCCAACCTTCTTGGTCAACCTTCCAATCGGGACCTTCCTCTGTCTTACTAAAGTCCATGTAAACAACATATACTACCCTGCCTTCATCCACTGTCCTGATAACTTCCTTGAAAAATGCTATAAGGTTGGTTAGACATGACCTACTGTGCATGAAGAGTCCTGCTGACTGTCTTTAATCAGTCTATGTCAATCCAAATACTCATATATCTGATCCCTTAGATGTCTTCAGGGTGCACCGGGATTTGATGGTATCCCTGGACGAGGTCTACTTTGGAAAAGATTCTTGCCCCATGCAGGTTTGCTGCAAAGTCCTGTATGTGCGGTACGGGGTAGTGGTCTGGAGTTTTAGCCTTGTTCAGTCTGCGGTAGTCGCCGCATGGTCTCCAACCCAACTTTGGGCACCATGTGCAGGGGGGAGGCCCATGGGCTGTCAGACCTCCGCATGATCCCCAATTCCTCTATCCTCTTGAACTCCTCCTTCACCAGGCGGAGCTTTTCCGGGGGGAGCTTTCATGCGTGGGCATGGAGCGATGGTCCCTGGGTCGGGATGTGGTGCTGTACCCCGTGTCTGGGCATGGCTGCCATGAACTGCGGTGCCAGAATCGATGGAAAGTCCGCCAGGATTCTGGTGAATTCGTTGTCCGACAATGTGATGGAGTCCAGGTTTGGGGCTGGCAACTTGGCTTCCCCAGGGAGAACGTCTGGAAAGTCTCGGCATGTAACAGTCCTTTTCCTTGCAAGTCGACCAGCAGGCTGTGAGCTTGCAGGAAGTCCACCCCCCAGGAGTGGTTGGGCCACAGCGGCCAGTGTGAAGTCCCACGTGAACCAGCTGGCGCTGAACTGCAGCTGCACTGTGCGGGTGCCGTAGGTCCATATCGTGCTGCCGTTTGCGGCCCTCAGGGTGGGTCCTGGCTTCCTGTTGCGGGTGTCGTACCCCTTAGGGGGCAAGACACTGATTTCTGCTCTGGTATCGACCAAGAAGCGGCGTCCCGACTGTTTGTCCCAGACGTACAAGAGGCTGTCCTGGTGGTCAGCCACCATAGCCATTGGCGGCGGCTGGCCCTGACCCTGGCCCTTGCATAGTGGGCAACAACAGCGGGCTTCTGTGCCCCACTGCTGGTGGTAGAAACACCACTGTTCCCTGTCCTCCTCATTCCCGCCTCTGTGTTGTGTGCGTCCCCCTGCCGGGCCTGGTCTGGTCTGCTGTTGGGCGCGTGGCCTGGTAATCTGACCGACGGATGCCACGCTCTCCCTCTTGGCTTTCCACAGCACATCTGCCTGGGCCACCACCTTCCGGGGGTCGCTAAAATCTGCATTGGCCAGCAGCAGATGTATGTGCTTGGGCAGTTGTTCTAGGAACGCTTGCTCGAACATGAGACAGGGCTTGTGTCGGTCAGCCAGGGTCAGCATCTCGTTCATCAATGCTGACGACAGTCTGTCTCCCAAACTGTCCAGGTGAAGCAGGCGGGCACCCCGCTCACACCGTGAGAGGCCAAAGGTCCCAATGAGCAGCACCTTGAATGCTTCATATTTGCTTTCTTCCGGGGGCGACTGTATGATATCTGCAACCTGGGCGGCTGTCTCCTGGTCAAACGCACTCGCTATGTGATAGTAACGCATGGAATCAGAAGATATCTGCCAAATCTGGAACTGGGCTTCTGCTTGGCTAAACAACGCACGTGGCCGCAGCGTCCAGAAAGTCAGAAGTTTTAGCGATAACTGCGTGAACAGATGAATAGTTGATCATGTTTGGTCCAAATCCCGTTTGGACCGTCGGGGTCACCAGTGTAGTGATGTACTACATACAGAGCTAGAGACGACATGCAGTTGGTAAGTCGTTTTGAGACTAGTTTATTCAAACTTCGCGGCGCTGGCATTTAATCCCTAGCGCTCACCCTCTCCGGGCAGAAATGACATCAGAGGTGCATTACCAAAGTCTCTCCCCGCGCGCTGGCCATTTGTGAGCCAGTTCGCCTGCGCAGAAAGTGGGTTGCCACATACCTACCAATAAATTTCCCACTGCTGATGTCATTCCCACTGGCCTGTACTTTTCTGGTTTATTTTTAGAGCCTTTCCTAACAGTGAAATAATATTGGCTATCCTCCAATCCTCCTGCACCTCACCTGTGACTGAGGATGATTTAAATATCTCTGCTAGGACCCCAGCAATTTCTGCACTTGCCTCCCACGTGGTCCAAGGAAATACCTTGTCAGGCCCTGAGACTTTATCCATCCTAAATTGCCTCAAAATAGCAAACACCTCCTCCTTTATACTCTCTATAGACTCCATGACGTTGATGCCATTTTGCCTCACTTCTATAGACTATGCGTCCAACTCCTGAGTAAATACAGCTGCAAAATATGCATTTAAGATCTCTCCCCCTTCGTTTTTGAATCCAAGCATGAATGACCATTCTAATCTTCCAAAGGACTAATTTTGTCCCTTAGAATCATTTTGCTCTTAACATATCTGTAGAATCCCTTTGGATTCTCCTCCACTTTGTCTGTTAGGGCAACCTCAGGCCATTTTTTAACCCTCCTTATTTTTTCTTGTGTTCTCTTGCATTTCTAATACTCCATAAGTACCTCATTTGTACCTATTTGCCAACACCCACAATGCACCTTATTTTTTCTTAATCAGGGCCTCAATGTCTCATGAAAACCAGTGTTCACTACAACTGTTAGGTTTACTCTTCTGACAGGCACATACGAGATTTGTACTCTCAGAATTTCACTGTCGAATACCTTCCACTCACCTTTGCCAGAAAACAGCCTGACCCATTCCACACTTGCCAGATCTTTTCTTATACCATCAGAATTGGTCTTCCTCAACCTGCAGATCAGACCTATCTCTTTGCATATTTACTTTGAAACTAATGGCATTGTGATCACTAGATGCAGAGTGTTTCCCTATACAAACTTCTATCACTTGCCCTGTCTCATTCCCTAATAGCGGATCAAGTATTGCACACTCTCGTCAGGACTTCTACATACTGATTAAGAACACTTTCCTGAACACACTTGACAAACTCTATCCCTCCTAGTTCTTTGACAGTAAAGGAATCCCAGCCAATATGTGGAAAGTTGAAAATCACCTACAATAACAACATTATGTTTCTTGCAATGGTCCACAACCTCTCTACAAATTTGTTCCATTGAATCACTTGGACTGTTGGCTGGTTTGTAATATAGCCCTACTAACATGGTCATACCTTTCTTATTAGTCAGTTCCA
This sequence comes from Hypanus sabinus, assembly GCF_030144855.1. Taxonomy (NCBI): domain Eukaryota; kingdom Metazoa; phylum Chordata; class Chondrichthyes; order Myliobatiformes; family Dasyatidae; genus Hypanus; species Hypanus sabinus. The sequence continues at coordinate 48,635,023 of NC_082728.1, forward strand.
TCCATAGCACCTCACTGGATGAGTTCTCCAATCTGTCCTGAACACTGCTATGACATTTTCTTTGACTAGTAACACTACCCCTCCTCTTTAATCCCTCATGCTCTGTCGCGTCTAAAACAACAGAACCCTAGAATCTTGAGCTGCCAGTCCTGCCCTCCCTGCAACCAAGTCTCACTAATGCCTACAACATCATAATTCCAGGTGTTGCTACATGCCCTTTGCTCATCTGCCTTTCCTACAATACTTCTTGCTTTGAAATGTACGTAGCTCAGGACGTTAGTCGCACCTTTTGATTCATGACTTTGTCTAAGTTCTTAACAACATCTGTCTCCACAACCTCTCCACTATCTGTTCTGGCATTCTGTTTGCCATCCCCCTGCAACTCTAGTTTAAACTCCCTCCCATCTCCTTGCAGCACTAGCAAGCCTTCCTACTAGGATATCAGTCTCTTTCCAGTTGAGACGCAAATAGTCTCTTCAGTACAGGTTCCATCTTCCCTGGAAAAGAAAGCCCAGTGATCCAAAAATCATCCTCCCACACCAACTCCTTAGCCACATGTTAAGGAGTAAGATCTCCAATTTCTAGCCTCACTAATACGTGGCACTGGTAGAAATCCTGAGATCACAACCCTGGAAATCTTGCCGTTTAACTTACCACCTGACTCCCTGAACTCACTTTGTAGAGTATCATCACCCTTCCTACCCATGTCCCTACATTGGTACCTCTATGGCCCACGATCTCTAGCTGTTCAACCTCCCACTCAAGAATGCTGCGTACCCTGGCACCCAGGGGTAAACATTCCATCTGGGAATCCACAGAACCACCTGTCGTCCCAACTAATGAAATCCCCTATTGCCTCAGCTTCCCTTCGGAGTCACAGAGTCAGATTCAGTGTCAGAGACCTGACTGCTGTGACTTTCCTTTGCGAAGTCACCCCCCACCCCAGTAGTATCCAATGTGGTGTACCTGTTGGTGGAGTTAAGTCCACACTGGTACTCTGCACTGGCTGTTTAACCCCTTTCCCCTTCCTGACCATACCCAGTCTTCTGTGTCCTACACCTTGGATGTAACTACTTCTCTATATGCCCTATCTATCTTGCCCTCAGCCTCACAAGTGATCCAGAGTTCATCCAGTTCCTGCTCCAACTCCTTAATGCAGAGTGTTGGAGAAGAAGCTGCAGCTGGATGCATTTCTCGCAGTTGTAGTCGTCAGGGAGACTGGAGGTCTCCCTGCCTTCCCACATCCCGCAGGAGGAGCATTCTACTATCCTGCCTGGCATCTCTGGTCCGAACTGAAAAACTAAAAAGAGGGAAAAACAATAAACAGTGGGGAAAGAGAAAAAAAACTTTACTTACAGCTTTTTTGTCTTCTGTCATTCAAGCATCTCCTCACTGAAGCATCAAAGAGCTAAAGCCTCAAAAAACCCACTCTCACTCTGACCACTCCAACAACGGCTGTTCCACTTACCCCTGCTTTAATTTAGTTTCTTCTTGTCGATCAATCCCAAACACTGTGCAAGACACCCAACCTGCCGCAAGTCGCTACTTTTTCTTACCCCCTGCTTTCCAATTTACAGAAAATTTTAAGCTTGGGGAGAAAAGAAGGTCGAAAGCTTGCTTTATTTTCACCATGAACTAAAGAGTGAGGTGAAATCGTCAGCTAAGCTGCTGAATGACAATAAATATAATACCACTTTATCTAGCAGAGTGGCTCCTCAAATGCCTAATTGAGATGAAAAGGGAGGGAATCCATTTCTGCAACAACTAGTCAAAAACATTTCTTGAAAAGCAAAAATCCACAGCTGTAAGAAATCTGAAATAAAAACAGATGATGCTGGAAACACTCACAATGCCAAGAAGCATCTATGGCCAGAGAAATAATGTCAGCATTTCAGATTGATGACCCTTCACCAAGTGACAGAATATGAAATTACCTACAATATCTAGATATGAAATGATGGCATCAAGGTACAGTCATTGATAAAGCTGAGACCAAAGGTTGTAAGTTCAAACTTCAGAAGTAAATTTATTATCAACATACATATATGTCAGCATTTATCATCCTAAGATTCATTGTCCTGCTCAATAAATCATAGAAGAGCAACCATAACAAAATCAGTGAAAGATTGCACCAACTTGCAGTGTTCAACCAGTGTGCAAAAGACAGCAAACTGTACAAATACAAAAAGAAAGAAATAATAATAAATAAACAATAAATATCGAGAACATGAGATGAAGAGTCCTTGAAATTGAATCCATAGGTTGTGGGAACATTTCAATATGGGCAAGTGAAGTTGAGTGAAGTTATCCTATTTGGTTCAAGGGCCTGATGTTTGAGGGGTAGTAACTGTTCCTAAACCTGGTGGTGTGAGTTTGGAGACTCCTATGCCTTCTTCCTGATGGCAGCAGCAAGAACAGAGTATCTGCTGGGTGGTACAGGACCTTGATGATAGATGCTGCCTATCTGTGACAGTGTTTCATGTAGATGTGCTCAATGGTAGGGACAGCTTTACCTGTGATGGACTAGGCCATATCCATTACTCTTTGCAGAATTTTCCATCGAAGGGGTTGGTGGTTCCATACTAGGCTGTGATGCAGCCAGTCAATATACTCTTCACCACACATCTGTAGAGTGAGAAGGGAAAGAATTAAATCCATGAATGACTCATACTGGAACCAATGCAACAGGAAGTGTGAAGAGCAACATTAAAACCACCAAAAACAACCAACAGGAGGGAATGTGAAGTAAAGCCAGAAAAATATGAGAACACTCATCAGGTCAGGCAGCTTTGGTAGAAAGAGTATTAGAGTTAACCTATCAGGTCCAGGAAACTTCTTCAATGAGTGAAGCTGCTGATCAGTTGGATGCTTCCTGCACATTTTGCTTTCATCTATGATCTGCTGCATCTGCAGTTTTTGTTTCAATTTACTGAAGTGAATGTGACTTCAATAGCTGCAATAACTCATCCCACATCACTCACTGTATTCTAACTTATAGAGAGGTTGCCACCGGGGAGAACCATACTGGAGTCACAAAGTCACAAAGCAGGGAAACAGACCCTTGTCTCATTGAATACGGGCCAACCATCAGTCCCCAGCTAGAGTAATCTTACCCTAATCACATCTTATTCTCCCTGCATTCCCATCAAACCTACCACCTCACCACCCCCCAAGGTTCTCCCACTCACTTAATCATTCAGAGAAATTTACAATGGAAAATTAACCAACCAATCTGCACTTTCTGAGATGTGGGAGGAAACCAGAGCACCCAGAGGAAACCCACACAGTCACAGAGAGATCATGCAAGCTCAACACTGACAGCACCAGAGGTCAGGATTTAATCAGAACAGCAACTCATTAACTGTGTCATCCAGATACATATGTAATATTTTATTGCTCAGGTGATAGAAATATAATTTTTTGCAGCAACTATGATAAAATCAGAATTAGTTATTAAGCCAAAAGCTACTTAAATAAGAGGGATGTTATACGCAGGAAGTGTTAAGGAGAACTATATTGTAAATATATTGTAGATATAGTATTCTATTATTCGTTTTCTATTCTGATAATCTGGCGTACAATGCTGTTTGTTAACTATTGCTCAGCGCTTAATACCATTATTCCCCAGTCCTGATTGATAAGCTACAGAACCCAGGGCTTTGAACATCCTTCTGCAATTGGATCCTCAACTTCCAAACCAAAAGACCACAATCTGTGGGAATTAGTATTAATATCTTCTGCTCACTGATGATCAGCGCAGGAGCACCTCAGGGGTGGGTGCCAAGCCCATTGCTCTACTCCCTCTATACCCATGACAGTGTGGCTAGGAGTTTGTGGAGATTTGGTTTGTCACCAATAACACTCAAAAACTTCTTCAGATGTACTGTGGAGAGCATTTTGACTGGCTTTATCACTATCTGGTATTGGGGGGGGAGGGAAATTTACTGCTCAGAATTGAAAGAAGCTACAGAAAATAATTATATTAGTCAGCTCCATCTTGGAGTGCCTTCAAGGAGCAGGCAATCTCCATTATTAAAGACCTCACCTCCCAGAACATGCTCTCTTCCCATTGTTACTGTCAGGTAGGAGATACAGAAACCTGAAGGCAAACACTCAGCAATTCAGGAACAGCTTCTTCCCCTCTGCCATCTGATTTCTAAATGGACATTGAACCGATGAACACTAACTCACTGTTTTTATTTTTTCCTGTTTTTGCCCTATATTTAATTTAACTATTTTATATATATATATATATATATATATATATATATATATATATATATATATATACACACACACACTTACTATAATTGACTGACTATTTTTATATTATTATTACTGCATTGTACTCCTGCTGCAAATTTCACAACATATGTGATGCACCATCAATAACTCTCGGAGATGGGAGGCAAATGATAGGCTTTTATTAGCTGCAAGAGACCACCACACAACATCCTGGAGACTTAGTGGGGAGCAGTGCCACAAATCGCCTTTATACAGGGGTCTGTGAGAGGAGCCACAGGAGCAGTCAGCAGAGGGGTGTGTCCAGACAGGTATATGTAGTTCACCACAATATGCCTGTGATATTAAACTTGATTCTGATTCTGACAATCCGACATCTGGCTCAGCCACTAGTCTGGAATGTGAGCCAGGTATTCAGAGGGCAAGCAAGTTGTGCCTCCAGAGGTAGGGGTCTGGAGTGTGGCCAAAGATGGGGTTTGCACTGTGGTTTGGGTGTGTGGATGGAGCCAAGTTTGGGGTCCGGAATGCAGGTAGATATACAGAAGGAGCTGGAGCCGAGGTGCTTGTCTACTTCCCGCCCCACGTAAACTCACAGGGTTCACAGGAAAATTTATTAAACTACTATGTGATATGTGAAAGTGAGATAAAAAGTGTTGGCAAATTAACAGCAGTAGCAACAAATGCTCTGGAGCTACCAAAGTCTGAAGGGTTCCACATTGTGGGTTTCTACATAAAGAGGACCATTTGGTATCATTAGGTGAATACGTGAGATGAGGAAAGAAGATTAAGCAAGTGGTTCATCCATAAATATTAAGGAGTGTAATTAACAGACAGTGGCCTGGAAAACTAACTAGATGCTAATATATCATTTCAGAGAGTCAGCATGGGTGTGAAGAGCCAAATGGAGTGCTCCTACACGCTCAGATTCTGTACTTAAGTGCTTTTACAACATTTGCTGGCTTCCTCCTCCACTATGCATTATATGTAAGATCACTTTAACTGCACAGGTCACAAAATAGAGGGCAAAATCTAATCAAAGGAACTATTTCCTCTGAGCACCCTGTGTTAGCAACAATACTGATGGAAAAGGAAGATTTCCTCCATTGATACTTCTAGATAATTCATGCATGATTTCTCTGTAAGTCCTTTTATCATTTTGCTTAGGAGACCTTACTGTTCAAATTTTCCTGAATGTTTTCCAAATCTTTAATATAGTCTTCTGACAGAATCTTTCTCCATCTCCCCATTAGTCTCTGCTTCCTTCCATGTGTACACTTGGATCTTCTGACTAAGCCCCAACAGGGTTTGTTTTTAATAATCTGTCCCTATCTGCACGTCAACAGCCTTCTATTGTTGCTGAATGCTGCTGTGGTCCCTCAGGTGCCTGTCACTTAATCATCCCCAAGGAGGATATTGGATGAATAAATAAAGCTAACCCTACAGCTTCTAGTGCAGTCTGAGCACCTGCTGTTATCAGCTGGTATCTCTTAGCACAATAGAAGCTCCACAGAGATTGAGCATTTTAATATTTTCATTCAACCAACTGCAAAGAAACACATCTATGGAGTGGTGTTCACCCTTTAACATGCAAAAATCCAATTTAGCAATTGATAACCTTTATTTAATGACATTCTTCAGATCATTCCCCACCTTCTATCATTTGCCAATTTTGAATCACTTGCCAGGCTGAGCATTTGTAAAAATATTACTGCAGTCTTCTTCAATATTAGGTGCAGAAAATTATTTAATCAGTAGCACGTTTTTCCTCGAGGCAAGAGTTTCTAGGTTTAAATCTCCTTCAAGAGATGTCAGCACTGTGCTGCAGCTTAGTACTAAAGCTGTGTTCAGCTGTCAGAGAGATACCTTTTTGATGAGACATTGAATGAAAACTCTATCTGCTATCTCAGGTGGATTTAAAGGATTCTGTGGCATTGTTTAGAAGAGGAAGGGTTCTCCCTTTGTAACACACACAAAATACTGGAGAAACTCAGCAAGCCAAACAGCACCTGTGGAGAGGAATAGTCAGTCAATGTTTTGGGCTGAGATATCCTAACAAACTCATCCCAAAATGTAAGCTGCTTATTTCCCTCCAAACATGCTTCCTGACTTGTTGAGTTCCTCCAGAATTTTGTCCTTCTTGTTCAAGATTTCAAGCATCTGTAGAATCTCTTGTGTTTATGATTTCCTTCTCCCTTGATTCTTCAGACCCATGTTGACTCTCCAAAATGATATATTAATGTCTAGTTTGTTTTCCAATATGTTAAATACGCTCCTTAATATTTGTGGCTTTTTAGATGCAGATTAAGATGGATAGAACAAAGGGAATATCTCTGACACAACGATACCCATCAAAAAGATAAAGAGAGTCCAACCTATAAAAGGAATTTAAGATACTCTTAGATAGGCACATGGATATAAGAAAAATGGAGAGTTGTGGACTATACAAGTGAGAAGGGTTAAGTTGATCATGGTTTATATACAAACGTAGATTGGCACAACATCCTGGGCTAAAGGGCCTGTACCGTTCAATGTTCTAACCTGATACAGTAACCCTTTCACTTCCCATGGATGGCTCCTAACTTTGTCCAGCATCTTATGGCCCTATTTCAGATCTCTAGTATCTGCAGGTTTTTTAACCTGTCATTTTGTTATTCTATAATATTTTAATCAAGTTCTTTTTTCCATTTTAATTTAATACACTTATGTCCTTTTTTAATTATTTAAGTATATTGATCAGTAGAGATGTTTAAATTAGGTCAAAGGTCTTTGGCAAAAGCAAGCTGTCAAAAGGCCGTCTGGGCTCCCCGGGGGTTGGACTTCAGGATCTGAGGCCTAGTGCTTCATTAACACTTGCAGCCCATTCCTCGGACTGTCATCTTGGTCAGCTTTCCCCATCTAGTTAACCTGGCCATGTGGATCCACTGACAGAGCGATTTGGATATGATCTGGATTCAGGAAGAACCAGCCATTAGTTGTCTAACAAACTAGGCATCACACCACTTTTGGTGTTTCAGTGAGGTTTGCCATGTCTTAATCTAACTTTAGTTTTATAAAGTAATTCCATCTTAGGTCCGACCCCAATCATCCCAGTCCATGTCTAATCAATTATTGGCTGTCAGCTTTCCTTCCCTACACTTGTGTATGGGATTAGTATAGATGCTAACTTGATGGTCTGCAGAGCACAGAGGGCAAAGCTGTGGTGCATGAGGCTCTGGCTCTATGATATTCCACTCTGCTGTGCAGGGATCTCGAACCAGTGGCTATAAAGACAACTGCTAATATCATCTTGATATGTAGAGGGTTTGATTAACATCCTCTGGTCCATGTGGCGCTGGCATGCCGAGCATTTAATGGCCAATCTGTAAATGCTGTCAGAAAGAGGATGGTGAGCCAAAATGAAAAATATGAAGTGCATTTTAGGCCGTATCTATGGGAAGAAAAGAGAGTTCAGCATTTCAGGTCAAAGAGCGTTCTGTAGAACTCAGAGGGCAAGTATCCCTGAACCACTGCAGTGCTCCCAGTGAGAACCCTTGCACAGTCCTGTTGGGGAGAAGGTTCCAGGATTGAAACCCAGCAACAACGAAGGGCCAATGATTTATTTCCAAATCAGGAAGGTTTGTAACTTGAAAAGGTTCCTTCAGATGATGGGGTACACTTGTGCCTGCTGCAATCGTCCTTCTTACTGTTTGGGGTTGTCATTTCGGGAGGCGAGGTAGAGTAACCTGGGTGGGTTTTACAGATGGCAAATACTCAAAGACAATGACATCTTCTGTCCTATTGTTATCCAGCTCTTGAACAGGAATTCATACACTAAAATGCAAACCTTTTAATTCTGATTCTCCGATCTACCTCATTGAGTGCCTTGCACTTTATTTTCCTTCCTGTGTTGCACATTTTCTGTATCTGCAACACAATATTCTGCCTTCTGTTTTCCTTGCCAAGAGGGAGGGAAGTTTGATCGACTTAAGTGTCAAGCCATGTTGGAAAGGTCAGGTTCAAGCTGAATCGAGGTGGTGGGGTCCAGGCCCCAGAGTGTACTGAAGTGACTGCACCAGATGCTTGGACAATGAATGACTTAAGCACTGGGCTGAACTGGATAGGTCAGCCACAGGCCAAATCAAGGTGGCGGAGTCGAGGTCCAAAGTGACTGAAGCTGATCTTTGGATGACAATTCAGGCACTGGGACAGATTGAGAAGTTAGGGTGTCAGGTGCTTATGTTTAATTGGCATGATATGCTTTTGTTTTCTCTGCACATTGGGTGTTTGCTGGTCTTCTTTTAAGGGGTTTCTTTGTTTTGTGGCTGCCTGTAAGGAGACAAATCTCAAGGTTGCGTAATGCTTACATACTTTGATAATAAATGTACTTCGAACTTTGAATGTTGATAGCTGCATCTGTATTTTTCTGGAATCTTCTTGGTTTTTCTGCAGCTGGTGTCACTTCACATGATTCTGGCTCTCTGGTTGTTTATTATCACTGGAATGTTGCTTTTCTCAGTCAGAGCTAGTTTTTTTTATAAGGTAACCACGAGGTTTTTTTTCTCTCTTCTTTTTTGTTTGTTCTTTTCCTCTCTTAATAACATGGCCGTAAGCAACAATGGCAGTAAGCAACAATCATTGTAAGAAAATAGCCATAAGCAACAGTAATAAAATGGCCATAAGCAACAATGACCATAATAAAATGATTGTAATACAATGGCCATAATGAAATGGCTGTAATAAAATGGTTGCAATACAATGGCTGTAATAAAGTGGTCACAAAGAACAGTGGCTGTAATAAATTGGCCCCAAGGAACAGTGGCTGTAATAAAATGGCCGTAAGCAACAATGGCTATAATAAGATGGACATAAGCAACAAGTTTTATGCCTTAATCTTGACTTCTGAACATCTAAAAACACCAGGATCCAACACATGCAAAACAAAAGCTTTTCATTATATCTCAGTAAGAATAAAGCCACACCAATATCATTGCATTAGTGATAGAGAGAATGAATGTTTAGCGTGTTTGAGAGTCCCAAGCAAGCAAAATGATTTCCTGGATGTTGTTGAATTTCTTGAGAGTTATTGGTGCACTCATCTATGCGGGAGGAGAATATTCAATTGTTCTCCTTATTTATATCTGTAGATGATGTAAAATTCTTGGAATATGGGGAAAGAGTCTGTCATTCCAGTTTCACTATACACTGTATAGCCATGGTATTTTGGTGGCTGAATCATGGAATTATACATTCATGCAGCATGGAAATAGGCCCTCCAGCCCAAATGGTCCATGATGACCAAGCTTCCCATCTAAGCTGGTCTCATTTGCCAACTTCTGACCCATGCCCATCTGCCCAAATACCTTCTACATGCAGCTGATGTACCTGCCTCAACTCTTTCCTCCTGTTGAGTTCATCTTCGTCCAGTTAAGCTTCAGTCAATGGTCAATCTTGATTCTGAACATCTAAAAACACCAGGATCCCACACATGCAAAACATTTCAGTAAAACAAAATGCTCATAAGAAAATAACAGAAAGGGTGTATAAAAGGATAAGGATGAGACTCATGTAAATCATTGCCCTGGTGTAGACCAATTTGACCCAAAGATACTGTAAATTTCTGTGCCATAGAGGTTAATATTATTCTCTAAAATTGAGCGGATTTGCATCTGATGGGAAATAAAATGGAGTAAAATTTCAAACCAGTAATTAAACAACCTCAAATGTTTCCACTTCCATTGTCACCAGATGTGAAATGGGAGTGGGAAGAGCAACACTCCCTCAAGAGGATATTTGATTGTTTGACAAGCACACTTCCAATGTAACATTTCTGTCAGTAATCAATGGCAGCCATGTCATGCTATCACACTATTTGAGATACTGGAAAATAGTCAGCAGCTCAAACTAACAACAAGGGAAGGTGTGATCGCAACCATGCTCAGTGTTTGGTCTTTTGATTCAATGAGTACACACACATAGCATGCTTTTGCAAAAGGTTTGCTGCCATGCAGAACAGGATAGACCTGATCAATGAGGTGCTGAAACAACACCATGTCTGGCCTAGCCTTCACTTGGTTGTCATGAACCCATTGGACCAGCATGGGGCGATAGAGAGCATCAGGCCTCAGCACCCTGATGCACTGGAACATTTTTGATTTATTTTAACTAGAACTTATTAATTGACTGGTTTAGACATTAAGTTTTCCTTGTGTTTTTTGTGCCACTTGTTTTTTGACTGTGGGTTCCCTGCACTCCTGTTTGTAATTTATTGTATTTTGACTTTAAAACACATAGAGTTGCCATGCTATAGGCACTATGTAAGTTTGTCATGACTAGTGTTCATCGCTGAGTCCTGAATTTGGGTTCCAAGTGAATTACCGTTCTAGGTACTCCACCCTCTCGACTACACTCTGAGTCATGTGTTATTCCTCTGTTGTTTTTCGAATAAATCTTCATCATTACTTTCTACTTTCGAGCCGCCAGTTTACTCTGCGCCTGGGTTTGTTTGCTTGAAGATCCCGTTGCATAGATAGGCTTTGAAGTAATTGGTGATTGTCAAAAATTGTGCTGGCCTGCTTCTTAATGCTCTGCTTTGCCAACACAGAGAGCACAGCTTCTACCACCAGCCATATGGTGAGCAGCTGAAAAGAAACATCAAGGGGGGAGAAGGAAGAGGAAGGGAGAAAGCAGCCTACAGATCTGCCTTTTACCAACACGCAACTCAGACCAAGAGTGACTGCTGTAAATAAAACCAGCATACTCATAATTTAACCCTGCCATTGGCTCCCAGAATGTTCCCTTCTTTCCAATGACAAAACCAAAGTCATCTCTCAATAAATATTTCAAACAACATTTATGAATGAAGTATGTGCGAAGATGACTGACCATACGTCCTCAGTTCCTTCATTAACAGCTCAAATATAAGGTTGTTGTCACAGCGTTACACTCAGATCCCTTAAAAAATTTCAAACAAACTTTTGGAATAATTCCATTCATGTCATTTCAGTAAAAACAATGCAGCTCTGTTCCTACATTATAACAGAGTGTGTAACGTATGTTTGGACTCTTGCCCTAACAGTATATACCAATACCGTGCTTCAGCACAGCATGTGGTACCCAGACTGCAGTATCCTCTGTGAAATGTTCATGGTGTGCTGCAACCATTGCGGATGGTACCCATTGAGTACAGTACCCACTCACTACAGTACCCATTGAGAACAGTACCCACTCACTACAGTACCCACTAAGGACAGTACCCACACACTACAGTACCCACTGAGTACAGAACCCACTCACTACAGTACCCACTGAGTACAGAACGAACTCACTACAGTACCAACTGAGTACATTACCCACTCACTACAGTAACCACAGAGTACAGTACCCACTGAGTACAGTATCCACTCACTATAGTACTCACTCAGTGTATTACTCGCTGAGTACAGCACCAACTCACTACAGTATTCACTGAGTACAGAACCCACTCACTATAGTACTCACTGACTACAGTACCCACTCACTATAGTACTCACTGAGTGTACTATTCACTGAGTACAGTACCCACTCACTATAGTACTCACTGAGTACAGTACCCATTCACTACAGTACCCACTGAGTACAGAACCCACTCACTACAGAACCCACTGAGTACAGTACCCATTCACTACAGTACCCACTGAGTACAGAACCCACTCACTACTGTACCCACTGAGTACAGAACTCACTCACTACAGTACTCACTGAGTACAGTATCCACTCACTATAGTACTCACTCAGTGTATTACTCACTGAGTACAACACCGACTCACTACAATATTCACTGAATACAGTACCGACTCACTATAGTACTCACTGAGTGTAGTACCGACTGAGTACAGTACCCACTCACTACAGTACCTACTGAGTACAGTATCCACTCACTATAGTACTCACTCAGTGTATTACTCACTGAGAACAGCACCGACTCACTACAATATTCTCTGTGTATTGTACCCACTGAGTACAGTACCGACTCACTATAGTACTCACTGAGTGTAGTACTCACTGAGTACAGTACCCACTCACTACAGTACTCACTGAGTACAGTACCCATTGACTACAGTAGCCACTGAGTACAGAATGAACTCACTACAGTACCCACTGAGTACAGTACCGACTCACTATAATACTCATTGAGTACAGAACAAAATCACTACAGTATCCACTGAATATAGTACCCACTCACTACAGTACCCACTGAGTACAGTACCCACTCACTACAGTACCCACAGAGTACAGTACCCATTCACTAAAGTACTCATTGAGTAGGGAACCCACTCACTACGGTGCTCATTGCGTACAGTACCCATTCACTACTATACCCACTGAGTACGGTGCCTACTAAGGACAGTACCCACACTCTACAGTACTCACTGAGTACACTACCCACTCACTATAGTACTCACTGAATACACTTCCGACTCACTACTGTACTCACTATAATACCCAATGATTACAGTACCCACTCACCACAGTACTCACTGAGTGTAGTACCCACTGAGTACAGTACCCACTCACTACATTACTCACTGAGTACAGTACCCACTCACTGCAGTATACGCAGAGTGTAGTACCCACTGAGATCTGTACCCACTCACGACTTTACCCACTGAGTACAGTACCCACTAAGGACAGTACCCACACACTACAGTACTCACTGAGTACACTACCCACTCACTATAGTACTCACTGAATACACTTCCGACTCACTACTGTACTCACTGTAATACCCACTGAGTACTGTACCCACTCACATTAGTACACACTGACTGTAGTACCGACTGAGTACAGTACCCACTCACTACAGTACTCACTGAGTGTAGTACCCACTGAGTACAGTACCCACTCACTACAGTACTCACTGAGTGTAGTACCCACTGAGTACAGTACCCAGTCACTACAGTACCCACTGAGTACAGTACCCACTCACTACAGTACTCACTGAGTGTAGTACCCACTGAGTACAGTACCCAGTCACTACAGTACCCAATGAGTACAGTACCCATTCACTACAGTACCCACAGCGTACAGTACCCATTCACTGTAGTACCCACTGAAAACAGAACCCACTCACTACAGTACCCACTGAGTACAGTATCCACTCTCTATAGTACTCACTCAATGTAGTACTCACTGAGTACAGCACCGACTCACTATAGTATTCACTGAGTGTAGTACTCACTGAGAACAGTACCCACTCACTACAGTACCCACTGAGTACAGTACCCACTCACTACAGTACTCACTGAGTTCAGTACCCACTTACTACAGTACCCACTGAGTACAGTACCCATTCACTACAGTACCCACTCACTACAGTACTCACTGAGTTCAGTACCCACTCACTACAGTACTCACTGAGTACAGAATCCACTGACTACAGTATTCAATAAGTACAGTTCCCATTCACTACAGTACCCACTGAGTTCAGTACCCATTCACTACAGTACCCACTGAGTACAGTACCCACTCACTATAGTACTCACTGAGTGTAGTATTCGCTGAGTACAGTACCCACTCACTACAGTACTCACTGAGTTCAGTACCCATTCACTACAGTACTCACTGTGTACAGTACCCACTCACTACAGTACTCACTGAGTTCAGTACCCATTCACTACAGTACTCACTGTGTACAGTACCCACTCACTACAGTACTCACTGAGTTCAGTACCCATTCACTACAGTACTCACTGTGTACAGTACCCACTCACTACAGTACTCACTGAGATAATGAGAAGTTTCTTCACTCAAGGTAGAGACGTAGTGGAGTTCTGTTCCACAGAAGGTGGTAGAGATTGAGTCACAAAGCACATTTAGGAAGGAGACAGATCTCTTGGCAATGGATCAGAAGACATATGGGAAAGAGCATTGAATGAGCATCTAATGAGATCGCGGGACAGCCATGATTGCATTAACTAGTGGGGCAGTCTCAATGGGCCAACTAACATAATTCTGAATCAGAAACAGATTTATTATCACTGACTTAGATGAAGAGAATTGTGTTGTTTTGTCACAGATGTACAGTGCAAAGTTACAAGATTAACTTTTAAGATTTTAAGATTAACAAGAAAACCGGAGGGGTACTAACATTCTTGCAGGAGTGTTTGCCAGTGCTGCTCGGGGGGGTTTAAACTGGATGTGCAGGGGGCAGGGATCCAGATCCAGAGGGTTGGTCAGAAGGTACATGGGGTTAAATGTGTAGAAGGTTTGGGTGATCTTGAGAAGGTCATCAAAATTCAGGGTGCAATTAGCCCGATGGAAGTTCAAGGAGCTGGGTTAGGTACAGTAGACAGTGTTTTAAGCAAAGAGAGGAGGAATGGGCTAAGAATTCTATACTTGAATGCGCGTAGTGTCAGAAATAAGACAGATGAGCTTGAAGCTCAGATGAAAATGGGGAACTACGATATTGTTGGGATAACGGAGACATGGCTGCAAGGGGATCAGGCCTGGGAATTGAGTGTACCAGGGTATACGTGCTATCGTAGAGACAGAAATATGGGAAGAGGGGGTGGGGTGGCCCTGTTGGTGAGGAATGAGATTCAGTCCTTAGCAAGAGGTGACTTGGGAATAGGGGAAGTAGAGTCTGTGTGGATTGAGCTGAGGAACAGTAAGGGTAAAAAGACCCTAATGGGTGTTGTGTACAGGCCCCCAAACAGTAGCGTGGATATTGGGTACAAGTTGATTAGGGAGTTAACATTGGCATGTGCTAAAGGTAATGCAGTCGTTATGGGAGAGTTCAACATGCAAGTGAACTGGGAGAATCAGGTAGGTGCTGGACCCCAGGATAGGGAGTTTGTGGAGTGTCTAAGGGATGTATTTTTGGAATAGCTTGTGCTTGAGCCAACCAGGAACGAGGCTATTTTGGACTTGGTGATGTGTAATGAACAGGAATTGATAAGTGATCTTGAAGTAAAGGAGCCATTAGGAATTAGTGATCATAACATGATAAGTTTTTATCTACAATTTGAGAGGGATAAGGGCAGATCAGAGGTGTCAGTGTTGCAATTAAATAAAGGAGACTACGGAGCCATGAGGGAAGAGCTGGCCAAAGTTAAATGGGCGGATGCCCTGGCAGGAAAGACAGTGGATCAGCAGTGGCAGATATTCTTGGGGATAATACAAAAGATGCAAAAGCAGTTCATTCCAATGAGAAGGAAGGATTCAAAGAGGGGGAAGGGGCCACAGTGGTTGACAAAGGAAGTCAGAGATTGTATAGCATTAAAGAAAAAGAAGTATGAAGGGCTAAGATGAGTGGGAATACAGATGATTGGGAAAGTTTTAAGGAACAGCAGATCTTAACTAAAAAAGCAATATGGAGAGAAAAAATCAGGTATGAGCTCAGTCTAGCCAGGAATATAAAAGGGGATAGCAAAAGCTTTTTTAGCTATGTGAAGAGAAAGAAGATAGTTAAGAACAATGTTGGCCCCTTGAAGAATGAATTGGGAGAAATTGTTATGGGAAACAGGGAAATGGCAACAGAATTTACTGCGTACTTTAGATCTGTCTTCACCAGGGAGGACACAAGCAATCTCCCAGATGTATGGATGGGCCAGGGTCATAAGATATCAGAGGAATTGAGACAGATTGACATTAGGAAAGAAACTGTGATGAGTAGACTGGTAGGACTGAAGGCTAATAAATCCCCGGGTCCAGATGGTCTGCATCCGAGGGTTCTAAAAGAGGTGGCTCAGGAAATTGCGGATGCATTGGTAATCATTTTCCAATGTTCCTTAGATTCAGGATCAGTTCCTGAAGATTGGAGAGTGGCTAATGTTATCCCACTTTTCAAGAAGGGAGGGAAGGAGAAAACAGAGAACTATCGCCCTGTTAGCCTAATGTCAGTCGTGGGGAAGATGCTTGAGTCCATTATTAAGGACAAAATAGTGGCACATCTTGATGGCAGAAATAGGATTAGGCCGAGCCAGCATGGTTTTACCAAGGGCAAATCATGCTTGACTAATCTGTTGGAGTTTTTTGAGGGTGTAACAAGGATGTTAGACAAGGGTAAGCCAGTGGATGTTGTGTACCTAGATTTTCAGAAGGTATTCGATAAGGTGCCACATAGGAGATTGGTGAGTAAAATCAGAGCTCATGGCATTGGGGGCAGGGTTTCAACATGGATAGAAAACTGGTTGGCAGATAGAAAGCAAAGGGTAGCAGTGAATGGGTGTTTCTCGGACTGGCTGGAGGTGACTAGTGGGGTACCACAGGGCTCTGTACTGGGACCACAGCTCTTTATGATTTATGTCAACGATTTAGATGAGGGCATTGAAAACTATATCAGCAAGTTTGCTGACGATACTAAACTGGGTGGCAGTGTGACATGCAAAGAGGACGTTAGGAGAATACAGGGAGACTTGGTTAGGCTGGGTGAGTGGGCAGATACTTGGCAGATGTCATTCAATGTGAATAAATGTGAAGTTATCCACTTTGGAAGCAGGAACAAGAGGGCAGAGCATTGTCTGAATGGTGTAGAGTTAGGTAAGGAAGAAATGCAAAGAGACCTAGGAGTCCTAGTTCACCAGTCAATGATAGTGAATGAGCAAGTGCAACAGGCAGTGAAGAGGGCAAATGGAATGTTGGCCTTTGTTACAAGGGGAATTGAGTACAAGAGCAAGGATGTCTTTTTGCATTTGTACAGGGCCCTGGTGAGACCACACCTGGAATATTGTGTACAGTTTTGGTCTCCAGGTTTAAGGAAGGACATTCTGGCAATTGAGGAAGTGCAGCGTAGATTCACTAGGTTGATTCCTGGGATGGCAGGGCTGTCTTACGCAGAGAGATTGGAGAGATTGGGCTTGTACACACTGGAATTGAGGAGATTGAGAGGGGATCTGATTGAAACGTTTAAGATAATTAAAGGATTTGATAGGATTGAGGCAGGAAATATGTTCCAGATGTTGGGAGTCCAGTACCAGAGGGCATGGATTGAGAATAAGAGGTCAGTTATTTAAAACAGAGTTGAGGAAGAGCTTCTTCTCCCAGAGAGTTGTGGAGGTGTGGAATGCACTGCCTCGGAAGACAGTGGAGGCCAATTCTCTGGATGCTTTCAAGAAGGAGCTAGATAGATATTTGATGGATAGGGGAATCAAGGGATATGGGGACAAGGCAGGGACTGGGTATTGATAGTGAATGATCAGCCATGATCTCAGAATGGCGGTGCAGACTCGAGGGGCCGAATGGTCTACTTCTGCACCTATTGTCTATTGTCTATTGTCTATTAATAAAATTTATAAAAGGCAACTAACCAGTACAATACAAAAGGACTAATAAGGTTGCATTCATAGATTCATGGAGCATTCAGAAACCTGAGGAAAGAAACAATGTATGGATCGTTGGTGTAGGTCCTCAAGCTCTTAGCCTTTTCCTTGATGGTAGTAACAAGAAGAGAGTTTGCTCTGGATGGTGAAACCTTTAATACTAGACGTTGCCTTCTTGAAGCACCTCCAGTTGAAGATATTCTCAATGGTGGGGATGGTTGTGCTCATGATGGAACTAGCTGATCCTATGTATTGGAGCCTGCATATCAGGCTTCATTGCAACCAGTTATAGAACATAGAACAGTACTACAAAGCATGGGCCCTTGTGCCAATAACGTTGTGCTGACCTTATAACCTACTCCATAATCAACCCAACCCTTCTCTGCTACATTGCCCATAGCCCTCCATTTTTTCTTTCATCCATGTGTCTATCGAAGAGTCTTTTAAATGTCCCTATTGTATCAGCCTCTCTCACTACCTTGTTCAGTTTAATTCCAGGTGCTCACTGCTCTATGTAAAAAAAAAACCTCTGACATCCCCTCTAAACTTTCTTCCACTCAAATAGATGTCCTCAGGAAATGGCTATTGTCATCCTGGGTGGCACAGTAGTGTAGTGCTTAGCTCAATGCTTTACAGTACCAGCTACCTGGGTTCAATTCTCTCTGCAGCCTGTAAGGAGTTTGTACATTCTCCCCATGACCATGTGAGTTTCCTTTGGGTGCTGTGGTTTCCTCCCACATTCCAAAGACATTCCGGTTGGTAGGTTAATTGGTCATTGTAAATTGTCTTGTCATTAGGCTAGGATTAAATCAGGGGATTGTTGTGCAATGAGGGTTGAGGGGCAACTCCGTGCTGCTTCTCAATAAATAAATAAAGGTGCTGGTTGTCTTTTCCATTGATGCTTCTTATCAAGTCGCCTATCATCGTCCTTCTCTTTAAAGAGAACATCTCTAGCTCCCTCAACCTTTCCTCATAATACGTTTCCCAATCCTGGCAGCATCCTGGTAAACCTTCTCTGCAACGTCTCTAAAGCTTCTGCTTCCTTCTTATAATGAGGTGACTAGAACTGAACATAATCATCAAAATGAGGTCTGAACAGAGCTACAACATTATCTCTTGAATTCACTCCCCTGACTAATGAAGGCCAACACATTACAAGCCTTTTTTAACCATTCTATCAACTTGCTTGGCAATTATGAGGGATCTATGGACTGGACCCCAAGATCCCTCTGTTCCTCAACACTGCTAAGGATCTTGCCTTTAACCTTATACTTTGCCTTCAAGTTTGACCTTCCACACTGTATCACTTCACACACACTTTTCCAGATTGAACCTACCACTTCTCAACCCAGCTCTTCATCTTGTCTGTATTCTGAAGTAATCTACCACAATCTTCTATGCTGTCCACAACACCACTAAGCTTCATATCTTCTGCAACTTATTAACTCATCCTTCCACTTCCTCATCTAAATTATTTATAAAAATCACAAAGGGATGGAAATGGGCGAATTGGTTGATTTTAGTGCAGGTTGAAAGGTCGGCACAACATTGAGAGCTGAAGGGTTCCTCGAAAAGCTCCCTGTAGATATGGACCTTCAGGAAGTGTACACTCTGCCTTCTGTGAATTTATGCTGCCGTTTACCTGAATCCAATGCTTCTTCTTTTGAAATTAGCAAGAGTCTTGTTGACATAACAAATTTCTAACAAAGTAGTTACTGTTGTGCCTTCTTTGTGATTCCATCAATGTGTTGGGCTCAAAATCCTCAGAAATGTCGACGCCAGGAACTTGAAGATGTTTGTCCATTTCCATCATCAGCACCAAGATGAGGACTGGTGTATATTCCCCTTTTTGAAATCCACTATCAATTCCTTGGCTTTGGAAACGTTGTGTATGAGATTATTGTTGCAACACCATTCAACTAGCTGATCTACCTCACTCCTGCACATTTCCTTATCATCGTCTGAGATTGTACCAACAATAGTGGTGTCATTAGTGAATTTATCAATAGAGTTTGTTCCTATTCTGCTTTTAGTTGCTATGCTGCAATGTTACTCACCATCATCCATGAAAGTGTCTGGTCCTTCTTTGAATGTTCTGCAAAGTGACTTTGACAGCTCATTAGCAGAATCCACCAATTCTTTTTAAAAGGGAGACTTGAGAGCACACTTAAGAGCACTGTTTGACTAGTTTAAGGTCAGGGGTATTTTTTTGCACTTATTTTCTTGTGGGACAGATGATCAGGCACAATCCAGCTGAAGAACATTTTGAGTAACTCTGCTGAACCCACGTTTTGCACCAAAATGCACCTGGAAAATCAGCAGATCATTCACTAATTTATTGCATGCTCTCCAACATGTCATACTACTGGAACATAGAACATAGAAAATTACAGCACAGTACAGGCCCTTCATTTCACAATGTTGTGCCTGTAGCGACCCGCTTCCCAGCGCACTCGAACAGGCTCACAAAGCGGCGCGCGCCGGCATTGAGGCCGGTCCCAAAGCCTGCCAAGCTTGCTTCACCAGCAAGGGGAAAAGCCCGCGTGCGGGACAAGACTGTGAATACACGTCCCCTACAGCATTCCTGCCCAGGGAGGGCGGGATCAGGAAGGCTTTAAAGCGAGGCCGCGAAGTTTGAATAAATCTCTTTTGCAACTGCAGCTCGCTGACTACGTATCGTTATTTCAGCACTGCATATAGCACACTGCTACAGTTGGTGAGCCCGACAGTCCAAATGATATCTGGACCGGAGATGAACGATGCCACATCTGTTCATGCAGTTTTGTTAAAACTGCCAAGCTTCTGGATGCTGCGACCCCACCTATGGTTCCAGCAAGCAGAAGCCCAATTCCACGTTCGGCAGATAACCTCCGATGCCACACATTACTACTACGTGGTGCGCTCCCTCGACCAGGAGACAGCCGCCCAGGTCTCCCCCAGTGGATGGCAAATACACAGAATTCAAAGCCTTGCTCATAAGGACTTACGGACTCACACGGCATGAGTGAGCTGCCCGCTTACTGCACCGGGATGGTTTGGGGGACAGGCCACCGTCGGCTTTGATGAACGAGATGCTGTCCCTGGCCGGAGGACACAAGCCCTGCCTCACGTTTGAGCAGGCCTTCCTGAAGCAGCTGCTCGAGGACATACGCCTGCTGCTGTCCGATGCAGATTTCAGCGACCCCCAGAAGGTGGTGGCCCAGGCAGACTTGCTGTGGAAAGCCAAGAAGGAGAGTGAGGCGTCCGTCGCACAGATCGCCAGGCCACGCTCCCAGCAGCAGACCAGACCAGGCCCAGCCACAGAGCCCACTA
This sequence comes from Hypanus sabinus, assembly GCF_030144855.1. Classification (NCBI taxonomy): domain Eukaryota; kingdom Metazoa; phylum Chordata; class Chondrichthyes; order Myliobatiformes; family Dasyatidae; genus Hypanus; species Hypanus sabinus. Next base: position 48,655,854 of record NC_082728.1, read on the forward strand.
ACCTCAGAGGCAGGGGTGAGGAGATCAACAGACAATGGTGCTTCTACCACCAGCAGTGGGGTGCAGAAGCCCACCGCTGTAGCTCGCCCTGCAAGTTCCCGGGAAACGCCAGGGCCAGCCACCGCTGATGGCTACAGTGGCTGGCCATCGGGATAGCCTCCTGTATGTGTGGGACAAGCAGTTGGGATGCCACTTTTCGGTTGACACCGGAGCCGAGATCAGCATCTTACCTCCGACAAGTTACGACACCCGCAACAGGGCACCGGGGCCCCCCCTGAGGGCTGCGAACGGCACCACAGTAAGGACCTACGGCACCCGTACGGTGCAGCTACAGTTCGGCTCCAGCCGGTTCACGTGGGACTTCACACTGGCCGCCGTAGCCCAACCGCTTCTGGGTGCGGATTTTTTGTGGGCTCACAGCCTGCTGGTCGACCTGCCCAGGAAGAGACTGGTACATGCCGAGACCTTTCAGACGTTCTCCCTGGGTGAAGCCCAGTTGCCGGCCCCGCACCTAGACTCCATCACACTGTCCGACAACGACTTCACCAGAGTCCTGGCGGATTTCCCATCGGTTCTGGCACCACAGTTCACGGCAGCCATGCCCCGACACGGCGTACAGCACCACATCCCCACCCAGGGACCACCCCTCCACGTCCGTGCTCGAAGGCTTCCCCTGGACAAGCTCCGACTGGCAAAGCAGGAGTTCAAGAGGATGGAGGAATTGGGGATCATACGGCGGTCTGACAGCCCATGGGCCTCCCCCCTGCACATGGTGCCTAAGACAACAGGAGGCTGGAGACCATGTGGCGACTACTGCAGGTTGAACGAGGCGACAACACCGGACCGCTACCCTGTGCCGCACATTCAGGACTTCGCAGCAAATCTGCACGGTGCACAGATCTTCTCCAAGGTAGACCTCGTCTGGGGATACCATCAAATCCTGATGCATCCAGACAACATCCCAAAACAGCACTCATCACCCTGTTCGGCCTTTTCGAGTTCCTCCCCATGCCGTTCGGCCTGAAGAATGCTGCACAGACATTTCAGCAGTTAATGGATGTGGTGGGACACGACCTGGACTTTGCTGTCATCTATTTGGACGACATCCTCATAGCCAGCAGCAGTCGTCAGGAGCATCTGTCCCACCTCTGTCAACTCTACACCCGACTGAGTGAATACGGCCTAACAATCAACCCGGCCAAATGCCAGTTCGGAATCGACACCATTCACTTCCTGGGCCACAGGATTACTAAAGACGGGGCAACCCCGCTGCCCGCCAAGGTAGATGCGGTCCGCCATTTTCCCTGACCCAACACAATCAAAGGCCTTCAAGAATTCGTGGGTATGGTGAATTTCTACCACCGCTTCCTCCCTTCAGCAGCCCGAATCAGGCGCCCCCATTCGCCCTGATGTCGGGTAAGGGCAAGGACATTACCTGGAACGAGGAGTCCGCCACTGCATTCATTAAAACCAAAGAAGCCTTGGCAAACGCCACGATGCTGGTGCACCCCAGGACGGTCGTCCCTACTGGCCTCACAGTGGACACATCTAACAGGGCAGTCGGTGGAGTGCTGCAACAACTCATCGAGGGCCGCTGGCAACCCCTGGCGTTTTTCAGCAAACACCTACGACCACCCGAGCTCAAATACGGTGCTTTCGACCGGGAACTGTTGGCACTATACCTGACAATCCGGCATTTCAAGTACTTCTTAGAAGGTAGGCCCTTCACCGCATTCACAAACCACAAACCACTTACCTTTGCGTTCACGAAAGCATCTGACCCCTGGTCGTCCTGCCAGCAGCGACATCTGTTCTACATCTCCGAATACACGACGGATGTCCGGCATGTCTCAGGAAAGGACAATGTCATGGCAGACGCACTCTCCTGCCCTAACATCCAAGCCCTGTCCCAGGGGGTAGGCTATGAAGCACTGGCAGAGGTGCAGCAGGCAGTCGAGGAGATCCCTAGTTACAGGACTGCAGTCTCCAGTTTGCAGTTCCAGGACCTCCCTGTAGGCCCAGGTGAGAGGACCCTACTCTGTGACGTCACCACCGGCCAACCCCGCCCCGTCATCCGGGCAGCCTGGCGGCGGCACGTTTTCAATTCCATTCATAACTTAGCGCACTCAGGTCAATCGTCCGGATGGTGGCCAACAGGTTCGTTTGGCACGGACTCCACAAGCAGGTCAGTGAATGGGCCAGAATGTGCATGCACTGCCAAACAGCCAAGGTGCAGCGGCACACCAAAGCCCTGCAGCAGCAGTTCCACCCCACCCGCCAGCGTTTTGACCACATTCATGTGGATATCGCGGGCCCCCTGCCAGTGTCGCGAGGAGCACGGCACCTCCTGACTATCGTGGACCGGTTCACAAGATGGCCAGAGGCGGTCCCGCTCACCGACACCACCTCCGAATCCTGCACCTGGGCACTGATCGCCACCTGGGTGTCTCGCTTTGGTGTACCGGCCCACATTACCTCTGACGGAGGCACCCAGTTCACCTCCAGCCTGTGGTCAGCTATGGCCAGCCTTTTGGGGACACAGCTGCACCACACCACTGCCTACCACCCACAGTCGAACGGACTAGTGGAGCGTTTCCACCGTCACCTGAAGTCGGCTCTCATGGCCCGCCTCAAAGGGCCTAACTGGGTGGACGAGCTTCCCTGGGTCCTGCTCGGAATCCGCACAGTGCCCAAGGAGGATCTGCACACCTCGTCGGCCGAGTTGGTGTACAGCGCACCACTGGTCATCCCAGGAGAGTTTATACCAGCCCCAAGGGGGCAAGAGGAAGAACCCGCAGCAGTCCTGGGCAGACTACGTGAGAGGCTCGATAACCTGGCCCCCAGATGCATTTCACAGCATGGGCAGAACCCGACCTGCAAAACTAAGTTGGTTTTAGTAGGACGGGGCGGACATTGGGCACCGCTACAGCGGCCCTACGAGGGGCCATTTACGGTGATCAGGAACAACAGGTGCACATTCGTGCTGAACATTGGGGGGAAAGAAGAGGTTTTCACAGTGGACTGACTCAAACCGGCCCATGTGGACTTGGCGCAGCCGGTCGAGATTCAGGCACCGTGGCGCAGAGGCAGACCTCCCAAACAGAGTCCGACGCAGACTGTGGACATTGGGGGGGTGTATCGCCGGTTCTGGGGGAGGGTGTTATGTGGTGACCCACTTTGCAGTGTACTCGAACCGGCTCACAAAGCGGTGTGCACTGGCATTGAAGCTGGTCCCAAAGAGGGACCTTGCTTCACCAGCAAGGGGAAAAGCCTGGGCGCGGGATGGGACTGTGAATACGCATTCCCGCCCGGGGAGGGCAGGATCAGGAAGGCTTTAAAGCGAGGCTGCAAAGTTTGAATAAATCTCTTTTACAACTGCAGCTCACCGACTACGTATCATTATTTCAGCGCTGCGTGTAGCACACCGCTACATGCTGACCTTTTAACCTACACTAAAGTCAATCTAACCCTTCCCTCCTGGAATTTTCAATCTGTTCTTTGATCTTTCCCTTCCTTCCTTTGCATCTGCTTTCATCATACAGCATCGTCAGCTTAAAACAGTGTGGGTTAGATGTAACTAAAGACACAAGTGATTCTGCAGATGTTGGAAATCCAGAGCAACCCACACAAACTGCCAGAGGACTCAGCAAGTCCGGCAGCATCTATGGAGGGAAATAAACAGTTACATTTTTGGGCCAGAACTCTTCATCGTAACAGGAAAAGAAAGAGAGTAGAAGCCAGATTTGTCTAAAGTGTACACTGTGAGAACTGGCATCTTGTAGAATCATCCATTCAATCAACAGTGCCACTGGAGATGGCAGAGCTCAGAAAAAAATTTTAATAGGCAGGAAGTACAAAGTGGGCACTGCAGTCAACAAAAAATCATCATGGTCCCTGAAAGTGGATGATGGGAGTTTCTAATTTGCAGCAAAAACTACAGATCTGGTTTATCATCTTCATCTTTGCCAAAGTTATACAAATTCATTCATTGACAAAGTTATACAAATGCAATTATAACCAGTGTACACTGATGCAGTCGAGCCCACTACATCTTTCTGCAGCAATGTGGTGGGAAATTGAATATAACTCTAGCAAAAGAATGAAAGTTTGGTGATTGACTGTTTAGAGTCTCTGACCCATGTACAGCATATGTACACTCAGGTGTAAACACAGAATATATAAGCCATAGAGAGGCATTTTTAAAAAGCTGATTGAGCAAATAATTGTTTTTCAGTGATGAATTAGCTCAGCTCTTAACAGCCATGTTAAGCCTACAATTTAAATTCTTTTTACGTCTCTCCCATATCATTAAATATGAATGTCATAAAAAAGACTATAATTTCATCATGTAAATTGTTTTGCAGAAAGGTGAGTCAGCTGGGAACTTTTCGGATTGCTGTGTGTGAGCAGGCAGAGGAGAACATTTGTATTTAAATTAAATTTGTGAACGCTGTGTTCAAAAAACTAATCATTTAAGGGCACAACCGATCAAAGAAGGTATGACCTCTGTGTGAAACTAATGATAGCTCTGATTCACTATATTTCATTTGTTTTGCATGTGAATGAACATTGCAATTTGCTGTCCAGTTAACAAGCAAACTGAAGGGCCAGATCAACATGTTTTATTTATGCGTTGCTGAAGTGTGATAAAATGTCGTGAGTGGACCTCAAAGGCAAACACTGGCAGAAAATACTCAAACTTATGTAGTGACTACATATGTGGAGATGCATCACACACACACACACACACACACACACACACACACACACACACACACACACACACACACACACACACACACACACACACACACACACACACACACTATAAGAAGGTAGAGAGAGAGAGGCAGCAGACAGAAATAAGCAATGTTTCAGTACTAAATCTTCATTACTCTCTTCGGAGAGCTGTACTGTAACCCTAGTGGGTAAAATTCTCTATCAGCTCAGACACTGAAGCATAATAGAACAAGGGTCAATGCCTTTTAAAGCATTTTGCTACCGCTGTAAATTTATCACCAAAATGCTTGCATAACAACTCGTGTGGGACAAATATTTTTAAAAATGGGATGCCATCTCTAATATGTGGCCTACTTGTCCCTTCACTACTGGTCAATGAGGTCCTGACAGATAAGCTAATCAAATGATCAGCATAGCAACGTTCAAGGGAGATTGATGAGCACATTGCAAATCTGTTGAACTGATCAGACCAATAAGAAGTCTGCACCCCAAGGAGCGATAAGTAATAAAGATTAATCTGTGCACTCTGCTGCTGAGTAAGTATTACAACAGATTAGTATGGAGTGTCTGGCAAACGGCAGAGCAAACGGACACTGCCTCTTTTGGCATTGTACAGTTTCGGGGAAATAGATGTAAAACTACTAGACCATATATTAAAAAGACCAGTAGGAGATAGTTATAAACACTTTGCATGTACTTTTCATGTCATTTATTGTATTTAACTACATACTATACATATATAGTATGATTTTGATTTACTAGGATGTTACCTGGGTTTCAGCACTTAAGTTACAGAGAAAAGTTGAACAAGTTAGGTCTCTATTCATTGGGGCGTAGAAGGTTGAGGGGGGATTTGATCGAGGTATTTAAAATTTTGAGAGGGATAGATAGAGTTGACGTGAATAGGCTGTTTCCATTGAGAGTAGGGGAGATTCAAACGAGAGGACATGATTTGAGAGTTAGGGGGCAGAAGTTTAAGGGAAACACGAGGGGGTATTTCTTTACTCAGAGAGTGATACCTGTGTGGAATGAGCTTCCTGTAGAAGTAGTAGAGGCCAGTTCAGTTGTGTCATTTAAGGTAAAATTGGAAATGTATATGGACAGGAAAGGCGTGGAGGGTTATGGGCTGAGTGCGGGTAGGTGGGACTAGGTGAGATTAAGAGTTTGGCACGGACTAGGAGGGCCGAGATGGCCTATTTCCGTGCTGTGATTGTTATATGGTTATATGGTTATACCCCCAAACGAGACAATTGTACAGTAGCACACACGTAACACACATATAACACAAAATAACTTAGGAAAGTAAGAATTAAATCCTCAAATGAATTCAGCGTAGTAAAGCAAAGTAACTTGAATGGCCTGAAGGAGGAAGCTGTTTCCGATCCTCACTGTTCCTGTCTTTGCACAGCAGAGTCTCCTGCCTGATGTCCTAATGGTAGAAAGTCAAAGAGGATATTGGATGGATGGGTGGGGTTCTTGATAATACTAAGGGCCCTATGTATGCAGCCCTGACAAGTGTTAAATGTTGATAAATGTTCCTGAAAGACTTTGTCCCTTTTACTACTTGGCAACCAGTGACTAAGTGCTGGAGAACAGTTCTGGAAGGGAGACAGATGAGATTGCAAATACTGGAAACTTGAACAAAGTTCTAAGTAAATTTACCATCAAAGTACATATATGTCACCATTTACAACCAAGATTCATTTTCTTAATGGCATGCTCAGTAAATCTAATAACCATAATAGATTCAACGGAAGACTGTACCTAACAGGGCAGATGACCAATGTACAAAAGACAAAAAAAAACTGAGCAATTACAAAAGGAAAATAAATAAATAAACTATAACTATCAAGAACATGAGATAAATAGTTCTTTAAAGTAAGTCCATAGCTTGTTGGAACAGTCAGTAAGTGAAGTGAATTGATGGTATTACCTTTGGTTCAAGAGCCTGATGGATGAGGGGTAATAATTGTTCCTGAACTTGGTGGTATGAGTCCTAAGGGCTCCTGGTGGCAGCAGCGAGAAGAGAGCATGTCCTGGTTGAGTGGGGATGGATGGTCTCCGATCATGGACACTGCTTTCCTGCAACAACAATTTTTTTGTGAAGATGTGCTCATGGTATCAATGGTGGATTGGGCCTTATCCACTACTTTTTGGAGGATTTTCTGTTCAAGGGCATTGGTGATTCCCTACCAGGAAGTGATGTAACCAGTCAGTATACTCTCCACTACACATCTCTAGAAGATTGTCACAGTTTTAGATGTCATGCCGAGCCTTCTCAAACTTGCAAGGGAGTAGCAGCACTGGTGTGCTTCCTTCGTGTTGGGCTGAGGACCCAGGGGCCCCTGAAATGATAACACCGAGGAGTTAAAAGAAATACACAATCTGCTGGAATCTACATCAGGACAGATGAGGGAAGGAAGCTTTAACAATCTTTAATAAGCCATTGAGAAGCTTTACCCAACACGGGAGAAAGAGGAATAATCTTGATTTGCAGCAAGAAGCTGATTTGATTTTGGTTTTGTTTCATGTTTTCCTTCAAAGTCCAAATTACCCCCTGTAACTTGAGTCTTCTACTTCATTGATATTTTCCTTGTGAATTTATTGAAATAGCAAGTTGGTATTTCCATTATGACTAGTATATAATAATATCTGTGGTTATATCCAAGAAGATCTTTCAATAAGATCCCACGTGCTTCACAAGAATTAAACTGCTTTTTTAAAATAGAGTGGTGCACAGCATATTAATCAGTGCATGGTTTAATCCACTCCTGCCTTGATATACATTGAAACACCCAAACATACATATCCTTAGAGGGTTCAAGGGGAGGATGTTTCCCTTGCCTAAGGAGTCCTGAACTTGGGAACTCAGTCTCAAAATAAGAAACACAAAATGTAGCATGGAGTTGAAATACTCCTTCACTCAAACCTGGAAGGTAGACTGGAGTCTAGTCTAATACTAGAAATTGACTAGACAAATCTTTGGAATTTTTTGTCTGGTGTGCTGTGAAGACTCATTCAAAACAAAGGTCCATAGATATCTGAATATTAAAGAATTAAAGGAGGTTAGGATCGGTGAAGAAAGTGGCACTGAGGTAGAGGATCTTGATGAAAGGTGGAGTAGGTTTGGGTGAGGAATAGCTCCTGCTGCTGTGAGGAGAATGCCGCCCATCTCAACTCTCCCAGCTGTACTTACTGTATCTCTAGCATCTCCTGGTCAGAAGATATCCCAGCTTGATTACTATATGGTCATCATGACACTGTTAAATATGTCTGACATTACATCATTCTGAACCTCTCAGCAAGTCCCTGACTTCCACATTCACGTGACCAATCCTCAGAACAAGTGTGTTTGACTTGTTAGCCTAAACCTACTCATAGAGAACTTGTGGACCACTTCATTAGGGAAATGTAGAGGCCATGGGTCAAACAGTAAGATCAATGCATGTCTAATTAACCTGCATTCATCTACGAGCTGAAAACGAAACACTGGCCAAGTTAGCAAAAAGACTATTCATTCATCTTCAAAAGTCTGCCTGACGCATCAGTACATGTATAAATCTTGGTTCAGTCTAAAGAAGAACTTCTGATGAAGAAACTTTTCCTCAGTGGACTTGTTGTTCTACATCTTTACCTTAAGTTCAGAAATTTCAGCTCAGTTATCCAACCAGCATACTGTCTACAATTACGTTGGTTAAAAAGGAATCAACCCTCCTTTACTTCTCAAAGCGTATTTTTCTTTCTCCTTTGATTTGTTCACTGTACTTTTCTGTAACAATTCTGAATTTGTATCTGGCTTTGGAGTTGTGAAGTATTTTTTTTCAAGTCACTTTGCTTAGAAATGAGGCGTCTTGTCACAGCCGTTGTCCCTTCCAAAATAGTTTGTTCCCCTATAGGGTTAATAGTGGGTAGCAGATGGAGATAAAACTGGGATTCCCCCCAACAGTACACAAAGTATGATTCAGGAACAGGATCACTGGATACAACATGGTGGACTAGGTGCTGCCAAGGCATGAAACACAGTTTGGTTTGCCAATAGAAAGCAAACAGTGTTGGGATCTAAATGGTTTGTTACAATGGGAGAAACTGGGAGTTTCTTTTGCAAAGTGCTAGTAAATGCTGTATACAAGAGAGTTCACGGCCTTGAAAGAATTGCAAAAGTAAAGCAGACAACATTATTAAAGACCACAACAAAGCCAGGCATACCCGCTTTTGCTCCCTCCTGTAGGTTAGAAGACACAGACACCTGAAAGCACATACCACCAAGTTCAAGGACAGCTTTGAAGACAAAAAGAAATGGACTCTTGACTTCACAATCTGTCTTATCATAGCCATGCACTGGGTTTTCTCTTTAATTGTAATACATTATTCTGCACAGTGATAATGTTTCCCTTTTTTACTACCTCAATGCACAACTCTAATGTGATTACCCGTATTGATGGAATATAGAACAAATTTCTTCATTGTACCTCAGTATATGTGGCGATAATAAACCAAATCACCATCAATGCAAACCCCATCCAAAATCTTCCATCCTTTCTAGATCTTTGCTGCTTTTTGCCACTTCCTATGGCTTTGCAGCTTCTTGCTATCTTTGGATATTGCAACTCCCAGCTTCTAGGATCCTCTTGCAGGGCTTCCAAGCTTAATAAGTGGACATCCATTTAGAATGAAGTTGAGAAGGAATTTCTTTAGAGTGGTGTATCCATGGAATTCATTGCCACAGGCAGCTGTGGAGACCAGGTCATTGGATATAATTAAGGCAAAGGCATATAGATTCTTGATTAGTCAGGACAGGAAGAGATATGGGGAGAAGGCAGGAGATTGGGGCTGAGGGAAGTGGATCAGCCATGATGAAATAGCACAGCAGACTCAATGAGCCAAATGGTCTAATTCTGTGCTATATCTTGTGGTCTTGGCCAATGGCATCAGAAAGGTTGGGAATGCTGCATAGTGTCAGCAGTGACTGATAAGTAAATGGTGACATCTGTACTAGTGCTTCAGGGCATGGCAGTACCTGAACTGTGCCAGGTTATTAGAAGTGTGTAAACTGCACACATTAAAGAAGTAAAAAGTCAATAAATTGTTAATGCCATTGCAACTATGTAGCAGATAGGATTTGTACCAATGGACTAGCTCATTACTAAGGATTGTTAAATTTGCACCTGCAAGAATGATTTTTTAGTTTAAAAGATCCGTCTAAATTCTGATTAGATTATGATAACAGAAGTGAATGTGAGCAACTCATGGAGAGGCTTGGCAAGAAATTATTGGAACATTCCTGTAAAAATAATTGTCATGTTCTGCTAATGTTTGTCAATTGCGTTGCTGATGCCTTTGCAGTTAATCCTGTTTAAGCTCTGCAAATCTTCAGATAAACCCATGCTCTTTGAATTACTGTAGTTAAGGGATCAGCAATAATATTCTTTGGAAAGGTGGATTATGTGCTCAGGAGAGTTATATTCAAGTCACTTCATGGCCCAGTGAAACAAAAGGCATGGGGGGAGAATCACGTAATTAAAATCACAGGGCAATTTGTTCCTTTATCATTCTTTAATGCAGTATTGTTGACTTTCTCAATATTTGAACAGATTTGTGATCTGTAATTCTATTAATACAGCTGAAAATATAAAGAGATTTTATAGGATTCAGCTGTATGAGCATAGGAGTAAGATGTCATACAATGAACTATAGCAGCAATGCATCCACTTTGTGTGTGCTTACATACAAGTGTGACTTGCACAATTGACCTATGAAAAAATTCAGACCTCGTGCAAATATTGAATTCTTCTTTCCTATTCACTGCCATTTCAATGAATCGGTTATTTTACAAAATCAGCCAGGTCTGTTCACTTTGCATCAAATAAAGACAAAAGCAAAATCACATCACTGCAAAATCTCCTCTGTAAGTCTAGAGTGAAGCCAATTTATTTATGGTAGAAAAGCAATGAGAGTATGTTGTTGTTGTTTTCCAGTTGCGATGTCTAGTATCAAAGGGAATTCCACATCACTAAGCAATTACCGTTTTCATTGGAGAAGGGAGCTGTGAAAGGATCTTATGTGAGCTAGGAGACTGTTATTGCTCCCCATGCTATGAGAGGTGTTGTCAAGATGCTCAACCACAGGGAAGATCTCCTTGTCCTCTACAATACAAGGATCATTTGCTTTCACTCCAGTTCTACATGTTCTGAAACAGTGGATAAGGGCATGAGTAACAGACAAACTCTACCACAGGTTCAAAGCTCAAAGAAATTTTATTTTCAAAGTACATATATGTCACCATATACAACCCTGAGATTTCATTTTGTTGCAGGCATTTAGAATAAATATAAAGAAACACCATATAATCTGTGAAAGACTACACTCAACAAGACAGACACCAAAGACAACAAACTGTGCAAATACAATATCAGAAAATAATAGTAATAATAAATAAATAAACAGTAAATATGAGATGAACAGTCCTTGAAAGTGAATCCATAGGTTGTGGGAACAGCTCAGTGATGGTGTGAGTGAAGTTATATGAAGTTAGCCCATCTGGTTCAAGAGCCTGATGGTTGAAGGTCCAGTTCAGACAGTGCTACTGAGCATGTGCAACAGCTTCTGGCAGTCAAAATGCTAAAAAAAAATCTGACTAAAAGCATTACTAAAAATACCTTTCTCTGAGGTAAAATGTGTTAAGTTATCACAGCAAACAGTGATGGCGAGGGAAATGGTGTGTTGCCGAATTGTTGCAGCTGGAGTTCTAAAGCTTGTTCAACTGCCCAGGGTGCAAGGTTGGATCTCTCTGGGCACCAAAAGAAGTCAGGGCCTGGGAAAATAAGATTTTGTGCTCTTTCAACTGGCCCAGTTGCGAAGTTGGATCATTTTGGGGGCCAAGCTGATGTGAAGAACTTGAGAGCAGCTTCAGGTTGGGTGATGAAATCTGGTCCTGGAGTGAGCCGGTAGATGGTGAGGTCTAGGCATAGAGCCTTTCACTGCAGGCGAGTCACAGTTTGAGGTACAATTTGCTGTTTAGACAATTTAAATATCAGAGGCGAGAGATGATTTCACTCGCTCTCCATGATCTTCATTCATGGTGTGGAGCTTTTAGCTATTCCATTGTTAGGTCAACTTAAACACCGTCCCAGATAGACTGTAAAGACAAGGTGTTGGGATCCAAGGTGAGAGCTGATTTCGCTTGATCTCTGCAGTGGTCATCTCCATGGCTCTGAGGCTATGAAAACTGTCCCTGCTGCTGTGGTCCATGCTCACTAATATGATGAACTTGTAGCGATGTGCTACACACAGCGCTGAAATAACGACACGCAGGCGGTAAGTCGTTTCGAGACTAGTTTATTCAAACTTCACAGCGCTGGCATTTAATCCCTAATGCCTGCCCTCTCCGGGTGGAAATTACTTCAGAGGTGCATTACCAAAGTCTCCCCCTGCGCGCTGGCTATTTGTGAGCCGGTTCACCTGCGCAGTAAGTGGATCGCCACATAACCCACCCGCCCCCCCCCCCAAAACCAGCGATACACCCCCTACACCCACCAATGTCCACAGTCTGGATCAACTTCTGTTTGGGAGGTCTGCCTCTGTGCAGAACCTCGACCGGCTGCGCCAAGTCCACATGGGCTGGTTTGAGCCGGTCCACCATGAAAACCTCCCCATTCCCCCCAATATCCAGAACGTACGTGGACCAGTTGTTGTTGATCACCTTGAACGGCCCCTCGTACGGCTGCAGTAGCGGTGCCCGGTGTCCGCCCCTTCATACAAACATAAACTTACAGTTCTGCAGGTCTTTGGGTACATGGGTCGGGGTCCGTCCATGCTGTGAAGTTGGTACAGGGGCCAGGTTGCCGAGCCTTTCGCATAGCCTGTCCAGGACTGCTGCGGGTTCTTCCTCTTGCCCCCTTGGGGATGGTATGAACTCTCCTGGGACGGCCAGGGGCGCGCCGTACACTAACTCAGCCGACGAGGCGTGCAGATCCTCTTTGGGTGCTGTATGAATTCCAAGCAGGACCCAGGGAAGCTCGTCCACCCAGTTAGGTCCTCTCAGGCGGGCCATGAGAGCCAACTTCAAGTGACAGTGGAAGTGTTCCACTAGTCCGTTCGACTGTGGGTTGTAGGCAGTAGTGTGGTGTAGCTGCGTTCCCAACAGGCTGGCCACAGTCGACCACAGGCTGGAGGTGAACTGGGCGCCTCTGTCGGAGGTAATGCGGGCCGATACCCTGAAACGTGCTACCCAAGTTGCAATCAGTGCTCGGGTGCAGGAATCGGCAGATGTATCGGTGAGCCTCTGGCCACCTCGTGAACCGGTCTACCATAGTTAGGAGGTACCGCGCTCCTCAGAACACTGGTAGGGGGCCCACGATATCCACATGAATGTGGTCGAACCTCCAGGTGGGTTCGAACTGCTGCAGAGGGGCTTTAGTGTGCCACTGCACCTTGGCTGTTTGGCACTGTGCGCACGTTCTGTCCCATTCACTGACCTGCTTACGAAGTCTGTGCCACGAAAACTTGCTGGAGACCAGGTGGATGGTTGTCCTCATAGATGGGTGCACCAAACTGTGTATGGAGTCAAAAACTCGCCACCTCCAGGCTGCCGGGACGATGGGGCGAGGTTGGCCGGTAGCCACATCGCACAGGAGGGTCCTCTCACCAGGGCCTACGAGAAAGTCTTGCAGCTGAAAACCCGAGACTGCGGTCCTGTAGCTGGGCATCTTGTCGTCTGCCTGCTGCGCCTCTGCCAGTGCTGCATAGTCCACCCCCAGGGACAGGGCCTGGATAGCTGGTCTGGAGAGTGCGTCAGCCACGATGTTGTCCTTTCCCGAGACATGCTGGATGTCCGTCATGTACTCGGAGATGTAGGACAGATGTCGCTGCGGGTGAGCCAACCAGGGATCGGACACCTTGGTGAACGTGAAGTTCAACAATTTGTGGTCCGTGAACGTGGTGAACTAAGAAGTACCTGAAATGCTGGATTGCCAGATACAGTGCCAACAACACCCGGTCAAAAGCACTGTACTTGAGTTTGGGTGGTCGTAGGTGCTTACTGAAGAATGCCCAAGGTTGCCAGCGCCCCTCAATGAGCTGCTTCAGCACCCCACCGACTGCTGTGTCTGATGCGTCCACCGTGACTGCAGTTGGAACGTCCGTTCTGGGGTGCACCAGCATCGTGGCAACTGCCAGGGCTTCCTTGGCTTTAACGAAAGCGGCCGTGGCCTCCTCGTCCCAAGTAATGTCCTTGCCTTTACCTGACATCAGGGTGTACAAAGGGCGCATGATACAGGCTGTTGAGGGGAGGAAACGGTGGTAGAAGTTCACCATACCAATGAACCAAGTTCACCGTGTTGGGCCAGGCAAAGTGGCAGATTGTGTCTACCTTGGCGGGCAGAGATGTTGCCCCGTCTTTGGTAATCCTGTGGCCCAGGAAGTCGATGGTATCGAGACCAAACTGGCATTTGGCCGGGTTGATCGTGAGGTCGAAATCACTCAGGCGAGAGTAGAGCTGGCGGAGGTGGGACAGATGCTCCTGGCGACTACAGCTGGCTATAAGGATGTCGTCCAAATAGATGAACGCAAATCCAGGTCACGTCCCACCGCATCCTTAAGCCGCTGGAACATCTGTGCGGCATTCTTCAGGCCGAACGGCATTCGGAGGAACTCGAACAGGCCGAACGGGGTGATGAGTGCTGTTTTGAGGATGTCTTCAGAGTGCACCGGGATTTGATGGTATCCCCAGACGAGGTCTACTTTGGAAAAGATTCTTGCCCCGTGCAGGTTTGCTGCAAAGTCCTGTATGTGCTGCACAGGGTAGCGGTCTGGAGTGGTAGCCTCGTTCAGTCTGCGGTAGTCGCCGCATGGTCACCCAGCTGCTTTGGGCATCATGTGCAGTGGGGAGGCCCATGGGCTGTCAGACCTCTGCATGATCCCCAATTCCTCCATCCTCTTGAACTCCTCCTTCGCCAGGCAGAGCTTTTCCGGGGGGAGACTTCATGCGTGGGCATGGAGGGGTGGTCCCAGGATCGGAATGTGGTGCTGTACCCCGTGTCTGGGCATGGCTGCCATGAACTGCGGTTCAGAATCGATGGAAAGTCCACCAGGATTCTGGTGAATTCGTTGTCCAACAGCATGATGGAGTCCAGGTGTGGGGCCGGCAACTTGGCTTCACCCGGGGAGAACATCTGGAAAGTCTCAGCATGTACCAGTCTTTTCGCTTGCAAGTTGACCAGCAGGCTGTGAGCTCACAAGAAGTCCGCCCCCAGGAATGGTTGGGCTACTGCAGTCAGTGTGAAGTTTCACGTGAACCGGCTGGCGCTGAACTGCAGCTGCACTGTGCGGGTGCCGTAGGTCCATATTATGCCGCCATTTGTGGCCCTTAGGGTGGGTCCTGGCTTCCTGTTGCGGGTGTTGTACACCATCAGGGGCAAGACGCTGATTTCCGCTCCGGTGTCGACCAACAAGGGGCGTTCCAACTGTTTGTCCCAGGCGTACAAGAGGCTGTCCTGGTGGCCAGCCGCCATAGTCATTAGCAGCAGCTGGCACTGGCCCTGGCCCTTGCAGGGGGGGCGACAACGGCGGGCTTTTGTCCCCCACCGCTGGTGGTATAAACACCACTGTTCACTGTCCTCCTCACTCCTGCCTCTGTGTTGTGTACGCCCCCTGCCAGACCTGGTCTGGTCCGCTGTTGGGTGCGTGGCCTGGTAATCTGACCGACGGATGCTACGCTCTCCCTCTTGACTTTCCACACATCTGGCTGGGCCGCCACCTTCTGGGTGTCACTGAAATCTGCGTCAGCCAGCAGCAGATGTATGTCCTCGGGCAGTTGCTCTAGGAACGCTTGCTCGAACATGAGGCAGAGCTTGTGTCCATCAGCCAGGGACAGCATCTCGTTCATCAACGCTGACGGCAGTCTGTCTCCAAACTGTCCAGGTGAAGCAGGGGGCATCCCGCTCACGCCATGAGAGGCCAAAGGTCCCAATGAGCAGCACCTTGAATGTTTCATATTTGCCTTCTTCCAGGGGTCACTGTATGAAATCCGCAACCTGGGTGGCCGTCTCCTGGTCAAGGGAGCTCACCATGTTGTAGTAACATGTGGAATCAGAGGATATCTGCCAAATCTGGAACTGGGCTTCTGCTTGGCTAAACCACACGTGTGGTTGCAGAGTCCAGAAAGTCGGCAGTTTTAGCAAAACTGTGTGAACAGATGAAGAGTCAGTCATCTTTGGTCCAAATCCCGTTTAGACCGTCGGGGTCACCAATGTAGCGATGAGCTACACACAGTGTTGAAACAATGACACGCAGTCGGTAAGTCGTTTCGAGACTTGTTTATTCAAACTTCACGGCGCTGGCATTTAATCCCTAGTGCCCGCCCTCTCCGGGCGGAAATGACGTCAAAGGTGCATTACCAAAGTCTCTCCCCACGTGCTGGCTATTTGTGAGCCGGTTCACCTGCGCAGAAAGTGGGTCGCCATAAACTGATAAATGAGGCTTTGGGCCTACTCCAGGCTGCTCCAGGGTTCAGGTTGAGGTCTCAATTTTGGTTCGAATGCTGTTGTTCGCATGATTTTTTTCTTCTTTCTCTAGTGCATCAAGTGTTGTTCTTTTATTTTTATTTTTAATCTTTTGTTCTTTGTTTAATTGGGTTCTTTCAGGGTTCTTGCTTTGTGGTTACCTGTGAACAAGCAAATCTCAAGTTTGTATATTAATATATTCTTTGATAATAAACGTATGTGAATCTTGATCTGTTCCTGCAACTGGTGATGTGGGCCTTGAGGCTCTTGGGCCTCCTTCCTGATGGTAGCAGTGAGAAAAGAGCATGGTGGGGGTCCCTGATGATGGATGCTGCTTTCCTGTGACAGCTTTCTGTGTAGATGTGATCAGCATTGGGGAGTGCTTTACCTGTGATGTACTTGGCTGTATCCACTACTTTTTGTAGGCTTTTTCATTCAAGGGTATTGATATTTGCATACAAAGCCATGATGCAGCATATCAATATACTTTCCACTGCATACCGATAGAAGATGTCAAGCTTTTAGATGACATGCCAAATCTTCGTAAACTTCCGATGAAGTAGAAACACTGCTGTGTTTTCTTTACAATTGCACTTATATGCTGGGCCTAGGACAGATCGTCTGAAATGATGATACTGAGGAATTTAAAGTTTCTGACCCTCTCCTCCTCTGATCCCTTGATGAGGACCTCTGGTTTCCTCCTCCTGTAGACATTAATCAGCTCCTTGGTCTTGCTGACACTGACAATGAGATTGCTGTGGCACCTCTCAGCCAGATTTTCAATCTCCCTCCTGTATGCTCATTCGTCAACACCTTTGATTTGGCCAACAACAGTGATGTTGTCATCAAACTTAGATATGGCATTGGAGCTGTGTTTAGCCATTCAGTCATAATTATAAAACGAGTAGTGTAGGGGTTAAGCACACAACCTTGTGGTACATCTTTTCCAGTTGCAGGATCTAGTTGCACAACAAGGTCTCAAAGACTTGCCTCAACGACTATCATCCTGTAGCGCATAGATCCACAGTGATGAAGTGTTTTGAGAGGTTGGTGATAAAACATATCGACCCTTGCCTAAGAAACACCTTAGACCCACTCAAATTTGTCTACCGGAACAACAGGTCCACAGCAGATGACATCTCATTAGCTCTTCACTCAACCCTGGAACATCTGGATAACAAAGATGTATACATCTGGATGCTCATTTTGGACCCCAGTCAGTTCGGATTGGAAACAGTTCCTTCACAATCTCCATCAGCACAGGTACACTGCAAGACTGTGTGCTTATTCCCCTGGTCTACTCATTTTTCACTTATAACTGTGTGGCTAAGCACAACTCCAATTCCATACTCCAGTTTGCTGATGACACTGTTGTCATAGGCCAAATCAAAGATGATAATGAATCAGAATATAGGAGGGAGATTGAAAATCTGAGTAAATGGTGCCACTATAACACCCTCTTACTCAACATCAGCAAGACCAAGGAGCTGATTATTGACTTCAGGAGAAGGAAACCAGAGGTCCATGAGCCAGTCCACATCGGAGGATCAGAGGTCGAGAGGGTCAGAGACTTTAAATTCCTTAGTGTTATAATTTTGGAAGACCTGTCCTGGGCCCAGCATGTAAGTGCAATTACAAAGAAGGCAAAGCAGCACTTCTACTTCCTTATGAGTTTGAAAAGATTTGGCATGACATCTAAAACTTTGACAAACTTCTATAGATGTGTAGTGGAGAGTATATTGATAGGCTGCATCACAGCCTGGCATGGAAACACCAATTCCCTTGAATGGAAATTCCTCCAAAAAGTAGTGGGAATGGACCAGCCTTCATGGGTAAAGCCCTCCTCATCTACACTAAAGCAGCATCCATCATTAGGGACACCAACTACCCAGAACATGGCCTCTTCTCACTACTGCCATTAGGAACAAGGTACAGGAGCCTTAGGATTCACACCACCAGATTCAGGAACAGGTAATACCCCTCAGTCCTCAGGCTCTTGAACCAAAGGGGATATTTTCACTCAACTTCATTTATCCATCATTGAACTGTTCCCATAGTATATGGACTTACTTTCAAGGAGTCTATCTCATGTTCTCAATACTTGTTGCTTAATTATTTATTATTATTTTTATTATTATTTATTTCTCTTTGTATTTGCACAGTTTGCTGTTTTTCACACACCAGTTGAACGTTAAAGTTGGTGTAGTCTTTCAATGATTCTGTTATGCTTATTACTCTGTAGGTTTATTGAGTATGCCTGCAAGAAAATGAATTTCTGGGTTGTTTTTGGTGACGTATATGCTTTGATAATAAATTTACTCTGAAGTTACTTTGAACTTCAAGGTATAGGGACTGGATCTTGAAGCTTATTGATTAACTTTGAGGGAATCAGTACTAAATGCGAAGCTGTAGTCAATGAAGAACATCCTGTAGTATGTATCTTCATTGTCCAGATGTTCGAAGGTTGAATGAAGAGTCAATGAATGGCATCTGCTGTGGACCTGTTTTTATGGTAAGCAAATTGAAATGGATCCATTTCACTTCATCAGCAACCTCTCAAAGCACTTCACTGTGGATGTAAGTGCTATTGAATGAAAGTCATTGAGGCAGGTTACCACGTTCTTCTTAGGCACCAATACAACTGAAGCTTTCTTGAAACAGGTGGGTACTTCAGATTGTTGAAGACAGAGGGTAAAGATATCAGGTGGAGTGCTTGACAGGGGGTGGGGGGGCAATAGCTGCCATCTTTCTATCAGTAGTTGTACGTACTGCATTATTGTAGACTAAAGGTTCTTAATGCAATCCTAAAAGCTCCTCCTGCATTTTGAGCAGCAATGGGCTAGGGATTCCAGGAGGTTTTGAGAGCATCACTGAGTCTATTCTGTGATCCATTGATGCACTGAAGTTGAAGGACTGAGCAGGTCATTGTGAGCGACAGTGTGGGAGTGGCCAGTCATTTTCTTATCCTCAAAGCTGGAGTCATAAGCAAGTTGAAGCCAAAATCATGAGCTCTTTAGTCATCAAGCTGGTTCTGTAAGGAAGAGGAAAATGATTGATAAAAACAGAGGGCCTTTATAGCATGATCCTTTTTATAAGGTTTGCAAAATGCTGCGAGGCAGATTATGATACAACACAGCAAGCTTTATTAGGGAGATGAGACTGGATCAGTCGAACGCAATCTTCTGCAAGAGCTTTCAATTATCCAAACATTATCCCATGTTATTTTTCCTTTGATTAATGTCTTAATCTATGTAGAAACTGGGGTATTAGTCCTCAGATAGAAGCCTTAGTAAATGTGGACACCTCTGAGATAACTGATGCTCTGGCATGTACTCATTATGCTACAGAATAGAATTCACACACAACTGGTTTAACAACACTGAGATTAAAATATGCACCACAACAAAACTGTGATCACTGTTTCTTGAATGATCAATAGGTTACCATGGCATATGCATCTTAGTCGTAGTGTCAGAGTCACAGTAAGTTAAATACAGGAGCAGACCCTTTGGTCATTTGAGTCTGCACTGGCCATCAGTCACACATTTACACTAATCCTGCATTTATCCCATTTTCTTTAGCCCTATTCTTATAAACTTCCCCCAGAATCTACCGTCCAAAGAATTCAAAGGATTCACAGCATTCAAAGTGCATTTATTATCAAAGTATCCATCTTCCCACAGACAGCCACGAAACAAAGAAAACCATAGAACCCATTCAAAGAAAAACATCCACCCGCTCCCAGATGCAAAAAGCAAATCGCGCAAGCAGCAACAAGAAAGAATGAGAGAAAGCGTAGACTATAGAACACTCAATCGAAAGAGCCCATATTCGGTTCAGCACAGTGTTTGATACCTGCCTCCATTTCAAGTCAACCAAAATAGCAAAAAAAACAGAATGACCAGGAACTGCAGCTTAATCCATTCCACAGACCCAGAACTTTGCTACCATCCTCGGCAGTATTGAGGAAGAGAGAGACCATTCAAACACAGGGACCTTCCCTCCGGAGTAGTGAGAGTGAGGGTGAAAGGCAGGTCATCACATGCAGACACCTTCCCTCAGGCGCAGTGAGCGAGAGGGAAAAAAGGCTGTCAGACGCAAACACATTCCTCTGGCAGCAGTGAACAAGACGGCACTGAATGTTTGCTCACCTTCTGCACTTGCCTTGATGTTGCAGTCTTCCTCGATGCTTTAATTGGTGAGAATCGTGAGAAATCGAGTCTCTAAGCTTCTTGGCCATGTGGCCACTTGCCTCCCTGAATGTTCTCAGAGACAGCAAAGTGCCAGATTGCTCAGTCAGCCAAAAAACACACTATCAAACTATAGATTCACCTGCACATCAGAAGCAATTTTATAATTGTCTATTAACCTATAGACCCACCCACCTTTAGATGTCAGAAGAACCTGGGGAAACGGCAGTAAACACACATAGTCACAGGGAGAATGTGCAAACTCCACAAAGACAGCAGTCAAGGTCAGGATTGAACCTGGGTCTAAGGTGCTATGAAGCAGCAGCTCTCCTATTATCACCATTCTGCTGTCCTCAATAGACTGGAAGTACCTAGTGCAATAATAAAAGAGCCATTCCCTTTTGAACTCATGGGAGGATAAAGTAGAGTACATTATAAATTTAATGAAGAATGACATAAAATCTGGTGCAAATCCACTAATTATTTTCCTTTCTACCTTAAAGTAAAAGCTATCTCATGTACAGTAGCTCTCAGGAAGAAACTAAAACCTGTGGGGAGATAAAAAAGCCTGGACTTTACCCAGGAGACATATATGGAGTATTATGAGTAAATCTGGTCATTTCATTACAGGAAAGCTTTGGAAAGACCGCAAAAGAGCTTCACTAGAATGCTGCCTGAATTAAAAGAGCACAAGAGAAAAAGAGAAGTCGGACAAACTTTGGTTACTTTCTCTGGAATATTGGAGGCTGAGAAGAGATTGATAGAGATTTATAAAGTTGTGAGAAGCCTTGATAGGGTAGACAGAATCATTTCTCAGAGGAGAAATATGAAATACCAGAGTACGTACACTTAGCATAAGAGGGAGAAAGTTTAAAAGTGATGTATGGGGCACATTCTTTTTTGCAGACAGTTGTCAGTGACTGGAACAGGAGTAGCAGTGGAAACAGATACAGTAGTGTTGTTTAAGAGGCTCCAGACACACTGATATGCAAGGAATGAGGGGTAGATTGATCAGTGTAGTATATGAATATGCAGTGATTGGAGGGATATGGATTCTGTAAAGGCAGAAGAAATTTAGTTTAATTGAGCATTATGTTCTGTGCAGTCATGTGGGCCAAAGGGTCTGTTCTCGTGTGGTAGTGTTCTACATACTCTATGCTTCAGCAAAAATATGTATGGAGCGGTGAACTAGAGGTTATCTCTATTATAAAGGGGGCACAATTGATCAACAAATACTAAACCTGGTGAATGAGGTATTGGACAGCATTCTGAGGGATAACCTAAGCTGACATTTCCTAGCCATATCTGAAAGCTCCGTAGTGCTTCTTTTCCTCAGTGTGGAATTACAAGGATCGTCAGGATATCTGAGTCTGTTCCTATTCATTGTCAGTGCACAGCTGGCAATGGCAAGCTTAATAATATATTGCTCACCTGAAAATTCCTCCTGAATCATTCGTACTTGTTAATGCACCAGTCACCTTGTTATTCAGTCACCAGAAGACAGTTGAGGAGTTAAGAAACTAGAGTAGTAAGGGGATAATGTGTAGGCCTGTGTAAGATAAAGAAATCTGAATACTGAACATGGTGTTGGAGAATTGACATTTAAGATAGCATGAGAGCATATCATAAACTATGTAAAACACCACAGACCCCCAAAGCACTGACCAGCAACAGGAGATCAAAACATCACGTTTAAGGCAGAGCTTGATAGGTTCTTGATTGGATACTGCATCTATGGTAACAGGGAGAAGAGACTAGGAAGTGCAGCTGAGGAGGGGAAAAAAGGATCAGCCATGACTGAAAGGCAAAGCAGACATGATGGGCCAATTGACCTAATTCTGCTCCAATGTCTTCTGGCCTTATGTGTCAAGAGAGTGAACCCTCATAAGGCATTAGGCCTAGATGGAAAATACAAAATACACTGCAGATGCTGTGGTCAAAGCAACACGTACAAGCAAGCTGGAGGAACTCAGCAGATCGGGCAGCATCCATGGAAACGGGCAGTCAACATTTCGGGCCGAGGCCCTTCGTTAGGCCTAGATGGAGTAGTTAGCCATTAAATCACTCTGATTATAAGGGCAGATAATTACAACATAATATAACAGAATCAAATTAAAAATGCAGATTGCTTTGGAAACATTACATACACATTGCAACCCATCTAAAAATGAAACTGTAAGCTATTACTTATCAAGACCAGAAAGACCTCTTTCACACTTTCCCAATACTGTAGGTAACTGCTCTTTCACAGATCAAAGATTCACATTCAACAGATTTCAGTTTATATATGGCTTGCAGTAATCGAATCTGAGACAGAGTTAGCTCTGAAAATTTTAATTTGACTCAGGAGTGAGGAGCAAAGTCTGACTAAAGAAAGCCACCAATATTGAGTTAGTGTCATTAAAATAACAAGGCATGAAACCAATATACTAAGCAGGTGTGGAGATGAAAAAGGATCTAGTGCTTTCCTGGCGTATATGATGATTAAACTCTTCTCGGGCTTCCAGCCGGTTACGGGTATCAATTTTAACTGACATTTTGATGACAAACTCTGCCATCTTCATGAAGGTGGGAGAGTTTGTCATCAAAACATCAGTTAAAATGTATACCTGTACCTGGCTGTAAGCCCAGGAAGAGTTTATTAGGTGAGGGGATGCTCGCTGAAGCTGATGAACTAGAGGAACCTAGCGAGGTAGGATATAGATTCTATCACAGCTGTCACAAAGTTGTCACACTTGTTCTTAGTAGTAGGGCAGCTAGTAGAGCTGCTATTTGACATCCACAGTGACTCCAGTGCTGTCTGTGTGGAGTTTGCTTGTTCTGCCTGTAACTTTTTGATTTCCCCACAGATGCTCCAGTTTCCTCCCACATTCCAAAAAAATGTGTGGCTTGATATGTTAATTGGACATTACAAATTACTGCTAATGACAGACAATCACTTCTGGCATACAACTTATGATGAACGTGCCAATGTAGTTTTTAGAACAGGGATGGTCTGGTCACGTGCGAAAGCAAATGGTCATCACACATAAATACCTGGTTCAATGGCTCTCAATTAGGAACTGAGTTCAGGAATGACAAATGCAACGGCAGTACTTCCAGCAAACTCATTAGGTTAATGATTAGCTATCAAGTAACAAGTTGAGTTATGGCTCTCTGAAGTGGTGCCATACCAGAAGAAGGCAATAGAAGATTTGTTAGCTGGACAAATGGGATGTTCAAATAGGAATGCATACCAGCACTGAGACTGCTTTAAAAGATGTCAGTCTTCAGTTGTAATTCTCATACAGTTGTGTAGATGTGTCTGACTTAGAGATTGAATCAAATAATTGCCTTGGCTCTAATGTTCTGTTGTTAGTTGGACCCAGCAGATTGTAATTGGAACCTCACTTATTTTTCTCATCCCTGTCCAATGTGGAGAGCATAAGATAGTGATTCCCAGTGGGGGGCAGGAACATGTCCTAAAAGGGGACTGAGGAAATAGAAGTCATTGGGGCTGTGGAGCATTCAAGATTCTTGGGGGGGGGGGGGTGCTGTAAACAGCACCCTACATGGGACCTGACCGACCGTTAGTAGAGCAGGCACAGGATGAGGCACAGGAAGTACCATAGCTCTGCAGGTGGTGAGCACTTATTGTCACCACACATCTGAAACTCAGCAATCTCTTCTGACCTTACCAACCAAACAGGCATTATTGGGGATGCATAAGTTAGCAACCAAGTTGCACAATAGTTCTCCTTGACTTGCAGTACAGAACAAGTTCATGCAATTTAACAGTTGGTAAGTCAAGTACACCCTCTCAACTTTCTCTACAGAGCTATGGGAAACGGGTTGCACAACGATATGATGCAGGAACCAAAGGGTGAAATAGAGGTAATCAGCGAACCTGCTAACCCCGAGGGCCTCTTGACCTCAGCTTCATATGTGTGGTCAAGAACCATCTTTGGGGATTATGTGACCTTACATGATGATCAATGCATAATTTTCACTCTTGTGCCCTGCTAAGAAACAGAAACTACAGAAAGTGCATCAATACAATATTGCAAACCTGGAGTATAGTTTTATTCTGTTCCCGTCAGATCAGCAATGCCCATGTGTCTTATTTGTAATACTGTACTGTCTAGTGAAGCCAAGAAACCATCAAGATTGCAGGAAGACTTCCATAAAAGACACCCTGAAAAGGCTACATAGTTCCAGAAGATGAAAGAAGCATTTGAAAAACGTTGCACACTCGTGTCATTTGCCAAGAAAGTTAAAAATAATCTTAATAGTGTTCTCATTATTTTTTAAAACATTTCCAAAATGATAGGAAAATATGGAAAATCTCATACAATTGATGAAGATTAATAATGTCTACTGTATCACAAGTACTCACCACTGTTCTCAAAATGGATACCAGTACTTTAAAATCAATTCCTCTGAGTAGTAACTCTGTAGCTCATTGTATTGATGAAATGAGTGAAGACTTTGAGTATCAACAATGCACAGAGCTACAAAAAACAGAATTTGGGATAAAACTGGATTAGTCAACAGTGCGACACAATGAGGCATTGCTAATGCCATATGTATGGTTTATCAAAAATGGTAAAGTTTATGAAGAGATTCTCTTTTGTAAAAAGTTAAAAACAAATATCAATGGAGAATCTATCTACAATGAGCTCAAAACATATATTGAGGATAAAAGAATTCCAATTAGGAACATGCAATAGACGGAGCACCATTTATGACAGGTTGCCATGCTGGTTTAGTAGTGTTTATGAAAAAAGAAATTCCAAGTCAGCTTGCAATCCATTGTGTAATTCATCATCAACGTCTCATAGCCAAAAACCTCAACCAGCAACTTTTTTCAAGCATAACTCTTGTAATATCTGCTATCAACAAATTTAAAGCTTATCCATTAAATAGTAGAATATTTCACCAGTTAAGCAAAGTTAATGATGAAGAGTTTGAATGCTTACTTCTTCACACTGAAGTGTGTTGGCTGTCAAAAGGCTGCTGCTTAAAATGTTTCTTTAATTGTTTTGACACTACAGTTGAATTTTTGCTCAAGGTTGACATGTGCTTGAAAAACAAGATTGAACTTCTATGTGGAGATGTGGCATACCTAGCTGATCTGAATGGCAAAATATACTGCAGGGTAAGAAGTTCAATTTAATCCAGGCAAAAAGTGCAGTGTCCACTTTTATCAGAAAACTGGAAATACATAAGCATGTAGCGATGAAAGTGGGTGGCCACAAGCAAAACATTGGGAGAAGAATGCTCTCACAGTTTCTCTGCATGGAAAGTATGGCATTCTCTTTCACCGACAGTGATTTGTAAGAGTAAAGCTTCCACTTGCATTAACGAAGAAGGATTTTCAGAATCCATTCAAGGATTTGAACGATCTGAAAATTCTGGACCCATTTCCTTGCAAGATGAAAGAACAGGAAGAGAGCTTTCAAGAAGAAATTATCAAAATTCAGAACAATAAAGAAGCAAAAATGCTTCACAAAATATTGGCTTTTGTGGTATGTTGCTACACAGTCATACGTTGTTTCCTGGTCTTTGGAGAAAAGCCAAACTTCTTTTCATTGCATTTCCATCCTCCTACCTTGTTGAAAGAGGATTCAGTGCAGTGAAGCACATACTCACAAAAAAAAACCCAGAATCCTTGGACATTGTTACACATGGGGACTTAAGGTTTTTGCTGTCACACTTGAACCAGATATTTCAATTCTTGCTAAAACCATCAAGCTCAAGGATCAACATTGATATTGAAGGTGTCATACAGTGCACATGTACTATGCAAGCTAGGTTTAAAGACCAATAAAAAATTAAAGCAGAATCATTTTTCTCTCGTTAGCATATGACGGACTTGTGCAACCCCCTGGTTTCCTTAGTTGTATAATTCCAGGGAAGACAACCTTCAGCTCGGCTAAAATTGTTAGATTGAGGAGCTCTCCCACCCCAAACCCCTGTTTGTGTGGATGTCATGTAATTTGCTACCCTGGCACAAATTAGTGTCACGAAATAACAGACCGTACACTGCATACAATTAAAAGATTATATTTATGAATCTTAATTTGACTGAAGGACTAAACGAGCAAAAAAAAAGGGCCCATTTTAATGAAACAGTCAAATATGCACAAGTTGGAGCTCACAGTTTCTCCACAGTCACCGATCCTCAATCAATCTCGCCCCTGGCTTCATCGAATCACACATTTCTCCTCATCTCTTATCTTCAGCAATAACCCAAATAAGCTGAAAACAGAACAGACTGCTCTTACAGAACTGCTAAATGAAATACATACAGCATAACAGTAAAAGTATGAACCAGGTTATTACACTTGCCCCCCACCAAAATAGTCATGTCCTCATGACTTTGAAATAATTTGTCATCTTGTATTAATAACACCACTTTCAAAGGAATTTTGTGCTGTCAGCAGCTCCAATCCATTTGGAAAAGGTAGTGACATATCTCACTAGGAGGATAGTCATAGAACTCGGTTCCCCTGGTGCTACATAGGCCAGCCTATCTGGGGATCTCCAGATTCTTTGAGATCTCCTTATCCCATCATCTACTTCTTCAGTTTTAAACACTCTTTGTGATACTCTAGTCTATATGTCGAGGACTCCTCTGGTCTATCACTCATGTCTTCCTGCAACTTGGATCCCTCTGCCACTTGGCTGAGCTCAGCTTCATCTCCAGTTATTTTAGAGCCCAGCCCCCCCTTCCTGGTCTAGCTGCAAGCCTGCCTGAGCACTGCTAATTCCCCCCATTTCACCTGCCTCAGCATGAGAAGGGTTGGGAACCTCTTTCTCAATTATTGGGGAGTTGGTGGAAGGCAACATATGCTACACCCCCATTTCCTCACCCTTCGAGCCCGTATCCCATTCAGGGGTGGGCACCTGTTTATTCCTTCCTGCTGCTGGTTCTTCAGTCTGTCCATGTTACCGCAGAGTCCTCTTACTAGGTGTAGGGTCTAGGTCACACTCCAGGTCAACATGCACCTCTTGTCCCAGAGATAGAAGATGGTTATGATGGAGAACCTTGACAGGCCCAATCCCATCCTTTGGTTTCACTCAGAAAGCTAGTACTTTCGGCATCCTACATAGGGCATAGTCGCCCAGCGGTCAGCCAACTTATGCTTCCCAGGTAGCCCCAAATTCTTGATGAGGACTTGGTCTCCAGGCATGAGTTGGAAGAACCTAACCTCTTGATCATATAACCATATAACCATATAACCATCACAGCAAGGAAACAGGCCATCTTGGCCCTCCTAGTCCGTGCCAAACTCTTAATCTCACCTAGTCCCACCTATTCGCATTCAGCCCATAACCCTCCACTCCTTTCCTGTCCATATACCTATCCAATTTTACCTTAAATGACACAACTGAACTGGCCTCTACTACTTCTACAGGAAGCTCATTTCACATAGCTATCACTCTCTGAGTAAAGAAATACCCCCTTGTGTTTCCCTTAAACTTCTGCCCCCAACTCTCAAATCATGTCCTCTCATTTGAATCTCCCCTACTCTCAATGGAAACAGCCTATTCACGTCAACTCTATCTATCCCTCTCAAAATTTTAAATACCTCAATCAAATCCCCCCTCAACCTTCTACGCTCCAATGAATAGAGACCTAACTTGTTCAACCTTTCTCTGTAACTTAAGTGCTGAAACCCAGGTAACATCATAGTAAATCGTCTCTGCACTCTCTCTAATTTATTGATATCTTTCCTATAATTCAGTGACCAGAACTGTACACAATATTCCAAATTTGGCCTTACCAATGCCTTGTACAATTTTAACATTACATCCCAACTTCTGTACTCAATGCTTTGATTTATAAAGGCCATCATTCCAAAAGCCTTCTTCACCACCCTATCTACATGAGACTCCACCTTCAGGGAACTATGCACTGTTATTCCTAGATCTCCCTGTTCCACTGCATTCCTCAATGCCCTACCATTTACCCTGTATGTTCTATTTGGATTATTCCTGCCAAAATGTAGAACCTCACACTTCTCAACATTAAACTCCATCTGCCAACGTTCAGCCCATTCTTCTAACCGGCATAAATCTCCCTGCAAGCTTTGAAAACCCACCTCATTATCCACAACATCTCCTACCTTAGTATCATCGGCATACTTACTAATCCAATTTACCACCCCATCATCCAGATCATTTATGTATATTACAAACAATATTGGGCCCAAAACAGATCCCTGAGGCACCCCACTAGTCACCGGCCTCCATCCCGATAAACAATTGTCCACCACTACTCTCTGGCATCTCCCATCTAGCCACTGTTGAATCCATTTTATTACTCCAGCATTAATACCTAATGACTGAACCTTCTTAACTAACCTTCCATGTGGAACTTTGTCAAAGGCTTTGCTGAAGTCCATATAGACTACATCCACTGCCTTACCGTCGTCAACATTCCTCGTAACTTCTTCAAAAAATTCAATAAGGTTTGTCAAACATGACCTTCCACACACAAATCCATGCTGGCTACTCCTAATCAGATCCTGCCTATCCAGATAATTATTAATACTATCTCTAAGAATACTTTCCATTAATTTACCCACCACTGATGTCAAACTGACAGGTCTATAATTGCTAGGCTTAATTCTAGAATCCTTCTTAAACAATGGAACCACATGAGCAATACGCCAATCCTCCGGCACAATCCCCGTTTCTAATGACATCCGTCAGAGCTCCTGCTATTTCTACGCAAACTTCCCTCAAGGTCCTGGGGAATATCCTGTCAGGATCCGGAGATTTATCCACTTTTAAATTTCTTAAAAGCGCCAGTACTTCCACCTCTTTAATTGTCATAGGTTCCATAACTTCCTTACTTGTTTCCCACACCTTACACAATTCAATATCCTTCTCCTTAGTGAATACCGAAGAGAAGAAATCGTTCAAAATCTCTCCCGTCTTCCTCGGCTCCACACATAGCTGACCACTCTGATTCTCTAAGGGGACAATTTTATCCCTCACTATCCTCTTGCTTTTAATATAACTGTAGAAACCTTTCAGATTTACTTTCACCTTATTTGCCAAACCAACCTCGTATCTTCTTTTAGCTTTTCTAATCTCTTTCTTAAGATTCCTTTTACATTCTTTATATTCCTCGAGCAATTCCTTTACTCCATGCTGCCTATATCTATTGTAGACATCCCTCTTTTTCCGAACCAAATTTCTAATATCCCTTGAAAACCATGGCGTTTTCAAAACTTTAACTTTTCCTTTCAACCTAACAGGAACATAAAGATTCTGTACCCTCATAATTTCACCCTTAAATGACCTCCATTTCTCTATTACATCCTTCCCATAAAACAACTTGACCCAATCCACTCTCTCTAAATCCCTTCGCATCTCTTCAAAGTTAGCCTTTCTCCAATCAAAAATCTCAACTCTAGGTCCTGTCCTGTCCTTCTCCATAATTATATTGAAGCTAATGCTATTGTGATCACTGGACCCGAAGTGCTCCCCAACACATACATCTGTCAGCTGACCTATCGCATTCCCTAACAGGAGATCCAACACTGCCCCATCTCTAGTCGGTACTTCTATGTATTGTTGCAAAAAACTATCCTGCACACATTTCACAAACTCTAAACCATCCAGCCCTTTTACAGAATGAGCTTCCCAGTCTACATGTGGAAAATTAAAATCTCCCACAATCACCACCTTGTGTTTACTACAAATATCTGCTATCTCCTTACACATTTGCTCTTCCAACTCACACTCCCCATTAGGTGGCCTATAATACACCCCTATCAGTGTTACTACACCTTTCCCATTCCTCAATTCCACCCAAATAGCCTCCCTAGAGGAGCTCTCTAATCTATCCTTCCAAAGCACCGCCATAAGATTTTCTCGGACAAGCAACACCTCCTCCTCTGGCCCCTCCTACTCTATCACACCTGAAGCAACTAAATCCAGGAATATTTAGTTGCCAATCACACCCTTCCTGCAACCATGTTTCACTAATAGCTACAACATCATAATTCCAGGTATCAATCCACGCTTTAAGCTCATCCACCTTTCTTACAATGCTCCTAGCATTAAAATAGATACATTTAAGATACTCTCCACCTCCTCCTCTCTTTTCATCCCTAACAATGCATTCAAATTTATTATCCTTTCCTTTCTTCTCCCCTACATCTTCGGGCTGAGTGCATCCCTTCTCCATCACCTGCCTTTCCTCCCTCACACACAGTCTCTTTACTTGCTCTACTGGTGAACTAACCTCCTCTCCCATAGTTTCCTCAAATTGATTCCCGCCCCCCCATCTTACTAGTTTAAAGTCTGCCCTGTAGCCCTAGCAAACCTCCCCGCTAGGATATTGGTCCCCCCAGGATTCAAGTGTAACCCGTCCTTCTTGAACAGGTCACGCCTGCCCCAGAAGAGGTCCCAATGATCCAGAAACTTGAATCCCTGCCCCCGTTCCAATCCCACAGCCACGCATTCATCCTCCACCTAATTCCATTTCTACTCTCACTGTCGCGTGGCACAGGCAGTAGTCCCAAGATTATACCTCCTTTTATTTCCTTGATTCTGCTTGGCAGCTGCAACATCAGCTAATTCATAAGCCATTTTCAGCTTCCTTCTCATATCATATACGTACTTCAGATAAGTCTTTGGTGGTAGATCTTCCTCACCAGTGCCAAAACAGAGGTCGACAGGCAACCTTGCCTCACGCCCAAACATCAGGTAATCTGACGAGAACCTGATAGCTTCATTTCATGTTGCAGCAGTGGACCAGATGTCCAATATGTTGACTCCATTTGTTCTTTTTGCTGATCTCCAAGGTTACAAGCATGTCTAACAAGGTCCAATTAAACCTCTTGGGCTGGGGGTCACCCTGTGGGTGATAAGGCATAGTCCTTGCCTTCTCAACTCCAGGCATACTCAGTAGCTCATGTATGAGCCTACGTTCGAAATCTTGTCCCTGATCGCTATGTTTCTGCCTGGGAGCCCATAACAAATGAAATACTTCTCCCATAACACCTTGGCCACAGTGGATGCCCTCTGATGCTTGGTAGGGAAGGCTTGCGCATATCTTATATCTGATGTAGTGATCCGTAATGACCAAGGCCTTCACCATGTTGCTAGCATTTGGTTCTAATGACAGGAAATTCATACACACTGGGTCAAGTGGCCCCACACTCTTCAAGTGGGTCAATGGAGCGGCCCTTGTAGACAGTGTCTTCCTCTGTATACATCGAATGTACGACTTGCAGTATCCTTCAACCTCTGGCCTCATCCGGGGCCAGTAGAACCAATCTATGAGCAATCCATAGGTCTCGTCAACCCCCCAAGTGGCCAGAATCATCATTAAGCAACTTCAACACAATCCTCCGATATTTCTCATGCAGAACCAGCTGAGGATGCCCAAAGTCGGTCCAGAGGAGACTTAACCCGATATAGAATCTGGTTCCTCAGCTCCAATCTGGGCCATTCTCTCAGTAATTGAGACACTACAGCATGTTTCGTCTTCTCTGCTTGGGCCATGTCCCCTTTTTCGTCTGCTGATTGAATGGTAACAATGCCTGCTCATCTCGCTGAGCCATTGACACTTTCTCAGTACTCAGTTCCAGCAACTGGTTTGTCTTCAGAGCAGTCAGGTTGCAGTAAGCTTGTGGAATGGCACCATCAGAAGCTCCCAATTGATCTATTGCTCAATCCTGCCCTTGTCTTTCCTCTGCCTTCACCGTGATGGCTCTCACTCCCAAGGCAGGAACACTCTCCCACTTTCCGTCCCTGACCAGACCGTCATGAGTACATTGGGACAAGCATCGGCATCAATATTCCTACTTCCCATCCAGTACTTCATGCCAAAATCATAGGCAGACAACACCACCAGGATGGCCAGTGATATCCAATTTCACCGAGGTCAGGATATAAGTTGGTACAATAGAGGTAGTTACTCAGCTTATCCACCACCGCCCACTTCAATGCCAGGAACTCCAACTTGTGCATGGGATAGTTTTTTCTCAGAGGATGATGGACTCCAGCTAACAACTGCAACAGGTCAGCCTTGTGCCCTGATCCTGATAGAGGACACCCCCCCCACAAGTCTTCTCTGCTGGCATTCATATACAGTACATAGAGCAATAGAGGGTCTGAAAAAGCCAGCACAGGTGCCTGTGTCAGCATTTCCTTCAGTGACTGAAAGGCTTCTTCACATTTCACATCCCACCTCAGTCCAAAAGGTTCTGAAGGGCTAAGGTACTCTTTACCCTCCTCCCTTTCTTCCCCAAGGGAGGGTGTAGTGTTCTTGTGCAGGTGTAAGAACTCTGAACTAAACACCGAGGTAAACCATAGTCAATGAGGCAGGATCGCAGTAAGATTAACCGTTTACTGTTCACTCTTCCACATTAACGTATGGTGAAAACTGTTGATAAAACAATACAAAATATATACAGTATTTGCTTCCTTCTTGGCATCACATTTACATCATAAATACTTGTAAAAGTAAAACTACAACAAACTATATTACATTAAAGTCTCATTAAAGTACAACATACACAGAATCTATCTATACTATCAACTGCTTTAAATACACTTCAACACAAACTGTCCAGCAACGCTTTCAATAGCACAAGAAAATAAATTTTATCAACCGTTATTACTTTTAACAGAATCAGTGTTAACATTTTTACTTCAACATATCGATTATCTTATAAACTTACAGCATTGCTTCTATGATGTTTCTTAGCGCGTAGAATAAAAACTTTTCTCACACTGATCCTGCACACACAAGCCCCCTCCTTCCCGTTTCTCCAAACCGGTGTTTTCCTGCAAGACACAGCGAAACCAGCTGTGACATTATCGCAAACCGCGTTACATCACAGACAACGAATTTACTTTCAACAACCTTAACTTTAACTAGAAAATAAATACAAACAAATTACTAAAGCGAAAATGTAATAAAGCTAAATAAATGCCTTAAGGGCAACACAGAGGGTAATCAAACAGAAGATGATTTAAATAGTTACTCACTTTCATGTAGTCCTTCACAAACCTCCAATAGTATCCACAGAACCTAAAGAACAGTCTGGGGCTTTGGCCATGTGAACACCGCCTCTACCTTGGACAGATCCATAACTACTCCAGCCATGAGACTATGTGCCCAACATAGTTGCAGAACATTTTGCAGAACTGGCAATTGTCCAGGGAAAGTTTTAGCCCTTCAGCTTTCAGGCACCCCAGCATCTTCAGCAGCCTCATTTATGTTTCTCCAAGGTGGACCCGAACACTATGAGATCATCCAGATACATCAATACCTCAAGCAAGTTCATATCCCCCTCCGTTTTCTCCAAGACACACTGGAAAGTCGCAGTGTCTCTCGATTTGCCCTGGGACATCCTTTCGAATTGGAAGTCTCCCAGTTGACATCTTCTCTTTGTCTGCCTCACACATGGGGAATGGGGATCTGGAATATCCACTCTTCAATTCTAGCACACTGAACCACTTTGCATCAGTCAGATAGGCCAGAGTGTCTTCGATCCTTGGGAAAGTATACTGGTCGGGGATGGTACACCTGTTCAGACACATCCGTACCTTCCCATTTTTCTTACTAGCCACTAGTTTTGGAGATACATAGTGTCTTCTAGAAACAGTGATGATCCCAGCATCCTTCAGCTTCCACAAATGCTGCTAAACGCCTTCCACCTCTGCCAGTGCAGTCGCCACGACCTTTCTGTGAACGGGATGTCCTCTGTCACCTGGATGGTGTGGCGAGTGCTCTTGGAACAACCTACATCAAGCTCGTCAGTAGAAAAGACAACTTCCAGCTTCAACATCTCTATCAACTTCCTCTTCCAACCTCCAGGTACCAGAGGAGTCCCCAGAGTTGAATGACTCAGCAGACAACTTCCCCTTTTTCGGAGAGAGTTTCTCCCTGCCTTGTCTCACAGGGACACTAGACATTACCGTCCCTGGGAGAGGTGCACCTTTTGGCATCCCCCTGCTTGAAGGAGACCTCCCACTCCGTAGTGTTCCTGACAATCACTGCCATCCTGTTCACCTGTACACCTGGGCTTCTGCAGTTCAGGCCTTGCCAATACCCCTGACTCCTTCATGGTGTTCCAGAGCAGCCAATAAGAGGGCCTCGGCCTCAGGCATTCTAGGAAATTTGGCGTTTCCCATCATTCTTGCTACTCTCCCAGCCGTAACATGACTGTTTTTGACTGGGTGAATCACACTGTCCCTCGTCTGAGCTCATTAGCCAGCCCAATGCAGACATGCACTTCCTCAAAAGCAGTTTGAAACACTGGGTGAATGAACAATGCTTTCAGAAAGCTCTCTCCAACTCCCTCCATGTCGGCTCCCATTAGCCGCCTCACAATAGGAGTTATTGTCCCCACAGGAATCGAAACTCTGCCCTTCTCAACAGGGTCCAGACAAACCAGCATTAATGTATCAAGGACCTCAGGCACTCCCACATCTGCCTCCGATAACTCCAGCTTCAATGACAAGTAACCATCATACAGGTTAGTCATCTGTACTAAGACTGCAGATCTCTAGTGCACTGAGTGGCGTCAATGATAAATGCATCAAATACTGGTTGTACAATGAACGGTACAGCTACTTAACCTATGAGCCTGTGTCAAGTATGGTTCTAGCATAAATATCCTCTATCCATAGCGATACACTGGAGCCCGGTCCCGCTAAGCCTTCAGGAACAGTGTTTTTTGCTTTAGGGTGTTCCTTGATATATTGCTGGGAATGTGTTCCCCTGAGACACCAGGCTATTCCCTCACTGGGTTTCTTTAAAGTTTCCCAACGTCTCTCTTTGCTTAGGTACCCAGGGGCTCACTCTCCGAGGGGTTTCCCATCGTTCACACTCCTGCCTGAAGCGTCCTTCTTCGCCACAGTTATACAAACAATACCAGCCACACCTCTTCTCGCAGAACCCCGGTCACTAGCAGTCCTCTGCTTAGTCCGTCCCCTTAGGGAG
This sequence comes from Hypanus sabinus, assembly GCF_030144855.1. NCBI lineage: Eukaryota > Metazoa > Chordata > Chondrichthyes > Myliobatiformes > Dasyatidae > Hypanus > Hypanus sabinus. The sequence goes on from NC_082728.1 coordinate 48,691,241, forward strand.
TCTGCCTCCCTATCAGCTCTGTTTTACATGGTGGGTGTTCCTACTGATAACAACTGGGACATTTCAGTTCTCAAATCTGCCATGATTTCCTTTACCTCTCCCTGGGGCAGGATATCAGTTGCCACTTCAACACAGGGGGCTGTACCCTGCTGATGGAGTGCCTCCGATGCATTCTCCTCCTCTCTTACTTCTCTGATCAGCTCAGCAAATGAGGGAGGGGAGCACATCTTAGAAGACAATCAGAGACCCCAAGATATCAGGTTCTGGGACTGGGCATCTTTTCTATTTGGTCCATTCTTAACAGATTCACCTCAGCTGTCCACCTCAGTCTGTCTGTCTGTCTGTCTGTCTGTCTCTCTATCTCTTTCTCTGCCTCCATCTTTACAATTCTTAATTTGACTATATGGTTAGTAATAAAAAAGAAAAGGGCCCATTGTCTTGAACAGTCTAATGCACATCGTTGGAGCTCACTTGTTCATTTGTTCCCGTCATCCTCCAAGCATAGTCAGCCCTCGGACCCTCGCTCCTCAGTCCACTCCATCCTCTGTCTCCATCACTCCCTGACGACAGGCTGCGAAAAACTCGGCTCAAGAAAGAACAACATTGGACAGCCTCTGCATTCCAAAGCCCCTTTATCTCCATTCATAACCCAAACATTGCTGCTACAAAGAAAGCATTACCTTAGCAGTGGAACATTACATTGAAGCCATTACATTAGCCTTAGCAGTGAAACCTTACAGAGTGTTACACTGTGTTAGTGTGCAAATTCTACACCAACATGTTCTAGCAAAGTACAGCCTCTGACTGCAAACCCACAACATAATGGCCCTCATTCACACTGTGAGAGTCAGGGTGTGGCAAACTCTTTCTCCTGCTGTGTCCCACACTCTTTGACAGCTAGGCAAGCAAAACCTGCCCCTTCCTCATTCCCATACTCCAAATCACTTCAGGTAGAGGCTTGGTAACCAGATAATCTGAAGGTCATGGGTATTACAAGTGAGCTTCTTTCACACTGCTCTGTCCTTTAATGGAATTATGTGTGGAGAAAGGACACTTTCCACATTAGTATTGCACAGTGATGTGGTTAATGAAACTTCAGCAACATGGGACTTCTGGTTCTAAACTGCCTTCGATTGCTGTCTGTCTGGAGCTTTTGAGTTCTCCCTGTGACCATGTGAGTTTCCCCCAGGTGCTCCAGTTTCCTCCCACACACCAAAGCAGTGCAGACTTCTGTATATTGTTGTACTGTAGGTGAGGGTCTGAATCTGAGGGAGTGGTTTGGTGTGGAAGTTGGAGGGAATGTGAATAGAAAAAAATGAATTAATGTTAATAGGTGCTTTAAATTCAGTGCAGTCTTGTTGAGCTGAAGAGACCAGTTCCCCGCTCTCTACCTTCATCATTGCAGGCTCCCCAGGAAGAGGTCCATGCAGGGGAGAGGAAGGAAGATGAAGCAAAGACCCTGTGGCTAGTGTGCCATTGCATCTATCCTCACCATATAACAACTCAGGCAGGACAGATGAGGTAGAGGAAGACCTGGATATTGCCCATTCCTGATGAAGGGTCTCGGCCCGAAACGTTGGCTACTCTTTTCTCACGGATGCTGCCTGACCTGCTGAGTATTCTTTGATCCACAGCATCTGCAGTTGTATTTTTGTAACCTGGATATTCATGGCTGCCAGTGAGTAACTCTACAAGGTGACACTGAGGATTCGGACAGCCATAGAAGAAGATTAATGAGGATGCTCAATACATTATCCAGCTTGTCACACCAAATACAATTGGAGCCGAACTCTTCTGTGCTCCTATCTCCCACCTCTCGTGGAAGTTCCAGTCTCAATATTGTTAGCTATCACAGGGTTATCAGATATGTAACTTCTTGGACTTAGCCCTCATTAATACACTACCTGAGGTCCAATTATTGTTCACTTCTCACCATCTTAATCAAGAAGGTGCAGGGTTAATGACATCAACCCTCTGCATTTAATCCAGGTAGAAAGGAGTATACAGAGAATTGAAGCAGTGATAATGGACACTGAGCTGGGTTGAGTTTCTCCTTACTTTCCTTCCAAAGTACAACTTACACTTATTCATTTGTCAAAATGATGTCCATTCTCTAACACTGTTCATGTCTTCTATTTAGAAGTAGTTCTCTTCAGAATTAATTGGACCTCCCAACTCACTGCCATCCAGAATTTTGAAATTTTACTGCCAGTTTATGCCCAAATTGTTCAAGGGAGCAGTGAAGGGGTTTTATCCTGTTATGAACCCATTTAAGAGGAAAAATTCCAAACATACCAGAGGTACATACCATCTCCAAACTATGCATTTCTAAGCAGTGTCAAATTCGGGGTAGCTTTTGTCAAAATAATTTCACATCAGAGCTTTGCAGTTAACAAAACACATATTCATCCTGTAACACCATGCAAGATTGACATCAAATCCCTCAAGGTGAAAAACAAGTCAGTTCCTAAATGTTCCTTTAGGCCACACTTTAAGAGTTACTTTAACAATAAAGAATCATCACAATTTTCACCAAATTCAGCAAAGTCATTGAAACAGAGATTTATAATTATGTAATACTGAGCTGATGCCAACCCTTGTGACCGTGCATAGTAATGTTGTTATAAAGCTAGGAGTAAAAAATATTATAATCTTATCAGATACAATTCTGCAATGTGATCATTGGTTCAATATTTCACATTTTTTACTAGTCTTTAAAACTGGTTTGGATCCAGCAGAGGGTTCCTACAGGCCTCACCTATGCACTTAATGTGACAAAGCCTTAAACGTAATGAGAGAAATATGTGATTGAATCTTCTATGATTCCAAGCCTTACCATGCCCACAGAAATGTCTGCTGGAGAGTGCAGCAGCTTTGTAAAGTTTGATTGATATTCTGCAATTTTTACTCAATTTGTTCTGGGAACCAGGGAAAAATTCATCTTCTTGAAAAGGTTTTTCAGTTCCCTCAGGAAATTGAACAAATTGGGGTGAGTCCGTGACTGCACATATTGTATTAGGTCTTTTGGAAAAACTGAGTTACAGTAACTAATAGCTTCTCTTAATACATGCTCCACAGATTAGAAAGATTGTTCTGGAGGGTCCAGGATGTGCAACAGATCCCATCTGATCACATAGGTAAAGGGATCAGACAGATGCAAGAACCTTGATTCCACTGAACCCCAGGTCCCCAGAACCTCTGGTTACCAGCAGTTCACATGTAGCTCTGCCATGGAAAAAGAAAGTAAAGAACTGAGAAATTATTATCTTTAGACTTTGGCGGATCTGCCAATTGAGTCTTGGGAGAACAAGTTTATGAGGTGCTGAAGACTGCTTGGTTGACTCCTTCTGTTATAACATAAAAGGTCGGTACAGCATTGTGCACCAAATGGTCTATGCTGAGCTCTACTCTTCTACGTTCTATATTCTTCTTAAACAGACCCTCAGGGCAAGAATCAACTTCTTGCACACTAGTTCAGTGTTCAGATATTAAGGGGCAGTTATTGCTTGTTGGGGAAGCTTGGGTTGAGGGATGTTGTGTATTTATTTTGCTTCTATGTAGTGTCTCAGAAACTCCTTCTCCACTCTGAGTGGTCAAGGGCCAGGGATTCATGAGATAGTTAACCGTTTTTGCTGTGCTTTCTCGATTCACTTGGCAATCTCTTGCTGTGGCAGAGCTCAAAGTAAAGAATTTGTTTTCAGACATTGTAATTAGAAAAGTTTTCTATTCCTCTCAATTATTTGTTATTTATATTTGTAACCAGGAGCAGAGGCAGAGTGTCTGGTGTCCAAGACTAATGGATGGAAAGTCAAGTTGCGATGAGGTTGTTATGATTCTCCTATGGAACATGTCTACATTGAGTGGGCAAATTCTTGGCAAATAGATTTCAGAGGAGGAAATATAAGGTCATCTACATTGGTAAGAGAAATTCAAAAGTAATATTATTATCTAAATGGAAGGATATTGCAAATGAGTAGAAGGCAGGGGATCAAGTTGTTCTTGTTACTAAATCACTAATTTTTTGCAGGCAGGTGCAGCAAATAATTAGGAGGTAAAAAAAGTATGTTGTAAACACAAGAGATCTCTATCTATCTCTCTTCCCCTTCTCCTCTACAATTCCTCATTCTGGCTCCCCTATTACCCCTTCCCTTCCTCTAACCTGCCTATCACCTCCCTCTGGTGCCACTTCCCTTTGTTCCGTGGTCCACTTTCCTCTCCTCTCAGGTTCCTTCTTCAGCCCCTTACTTTTTCCAGCTATCACTTCCCAGCTTTTCGCTTCATCCTCCTCCTCCCCCATCCACCTACCTCCCCCCTCGCATAATTTTACCCATCACCTGTCAGCTTAAACCCCTTCCTCTTCCCCACCTTCTTATTCTGGCTTCTTCCCCCTTCCTTTCCAGTCCTGCTGAAAGGTCCCAGCCAGAAACATTGACTGTATAGATTCCTCTGCATAGCTGCTACCTAGTCTGCTGAGATCCCCAGCATTCTGGGTGTGTTGTTATAAATAGTATTGTGGGAAGCATTTGGTCCATGATGACAGACGAGAAAGCTCATTTAACTCAACAAACATTTTAAATGTGACAAGGACAAAAACAGACTCAGCACAATGACCCGGAGAGAGAACCCGCTCAGTCAAGGGGAGGTGATTATTACACACCCCGGTTACAGTCAGGGTGACCCACAAACTGTGAATAACTGCATAACTCAAGCTAAAATGCAACAATACATGAACTTGAACATCCCACCATGATGCCATGAAGTTATTTTGCTAGGGTAGACTGTCGATCATGCCCCGCTTCTCTCCGGAGTGGTACAGTATATTGACCTTTATTCCAAAGGGGTTGAAGTTTAGAAATAAGGAAGTTTTGTTACAATTGTACAGCATATTGTTGAAGTTACATATGGAGCACTATACACAGTTTTGGTGCCTTTATTTAAGAAAATAAATAATAGCATTAAAATAATCTAAAAGCAATTCACCAGGCTATTTCTTAGTCAGGAGAGCATTGTCCCGACAAGGCAAGCCAGTCATATTGGGACTGCATTCCCTGGAAATTAGAAGGATGAGGATTATGCTACTAAAAAATATAAGGCTCTAAACAAACAAGGCAAAGCAGACATTGGAATGTTTTCATGAATAGAAGAGTTTTGAAGAAGGGACATTATTTTAAAACAAGAGACCAATCATTTGAACTGATGTAGAGGATAGTGAATTTCTGGAATTCTTTACCCCATAGAGGTGTGGAGGCTTGTGCATTAAATACATTTAAAGTGGAAGTAGAAACATTTTTTAAAGACTGAAGAAGTCTGATTTTTATAAACAATTTGCATGAGGAAGTGAGAGGATGTGTTAGCAAGTATACTGATGGCACTAATTGGAGGTGCAGATAATGTAGAAGGTTATTGTAGGTTACAATGAGACATTGATAGGATGCAGAGCTGGGCTGAGAAGTGGCAGATGGAGTTCAATCCAGAAAAATGTGTACAATTCACTTTGGAGGGTTGCACTTGTAGGCAGAATACAATGTTAATGGCAGAATTCTCAGTAGTATGGAAGCACTTCCTCTCCCACCACCATTCGGGGCCCCAGACTGTCCTTCCAGGTGAGGCGACATTTCACTTGTGAGTCAGCTGGTGTGGTATACTGCGTCTGGTGCTCCTGGTGTGGCCTTTTATATATTGGTGAGACCCGACGCAGACTGGGAGACTGTTTCGCTGAACATCTACACTCGTTCCGCCAGAGAAAGCAGGATCTCCCAGTGGCCACACATTTTAATTCCACATTCCATTTCCATTCTGATATGTCTATACATGGCCTCCTCTACTGTCAAAATGAATCCAAACTCAGGTTGGAGGAACAACACATTATATACCAGTTGGGTAGCCTCCAACCTGATGGCATGAACATTGACTTCTCTAACTTCCATTAATGCCCCTCCTCCCCTTCTCACCCCATCCTTAACATATTTAGTTATTTGTTTGTTTTTTTTTCTCTCTCTCTCTCTACCGGTTCTCCATCTCCCTCTGGTGCTTCACCCCCCCCCCCACTTTCTTTCTCCCGAGGCCTCCCATCCCATGATCCTTTCCCTTCTCCAGCTCTGTATCACTTTCACCAATCACCTTTCCAGCTCTTAGCTTCATCCCACCCCCTCCTGTCTTCTTCTATTATTTCACATTTCCCCCTCCCCCCACTACTTTCAAATCTCTTACTATCTTTCCTTTCAGTTAGTCCTGACAAAGGGTCTCGGCCCGAAATGTCGACAGCGCTTCTCCCTATAGATGCTGCCTGGCCTGCTGCGTTCCACCAGCATTTTGTGTGTGTGTTGTTTGAATTTCCAGCATCTGTAGAATTCCTCGTGTTATATCTGACTGCCTTTTTGTTTGCGGATAATAGTTAGAGGACTTCACTGAAGTGTGAAGGAGTGAGCAGAAGGCTCAGCAGATGCAGGAGATAATTGTAGGTCCCAGTCCAACGCGATGTCCCAAGAGAAACCATCACAGCAGCTGAAAGAAGATTGGGAAAGGTGATTAAATAATCTGACTTGGAGAACTAGTCCACCACTCTCATGATCATCATGGCCCCATTGGAAGGTAACAATCCCATGATGAAATCCATGGCCATGTAGGACCATGGGTGTTTAGGGACCAGTGGGGCTGCTTGTTGGAGAAATTAGACTGGGCACATTTGAGTGTAGGCAACAACGAGCTGACATAAAGCATGTCTGCGATCGTAGTGAGGTACCAGAACCAGCATTGCAGAAAACCCAGAGTCCATCATGCACCTGGATGGCCAGAGGGGAGTGAGGAGTGGGCCCAGTGGAGTTTCTCAGAGCACACAGCTGCCATTACATACATGCTGTTGTCAGATGTGTCACCCAGAGCAGGATTGTGTGGTAGGGCATTACGGATCTTGCTATCAAGATCCCAGACGATCTGCAGATATGGAATGATAGGCTGAGAGCAATTTTCCTTTTCAGCTGAGTAGAACTGTTGTGACAGGATGTCTACCTTAGTAGTCTTGGAGCCATATTGGTAGGAGATGGTAAAGTTGAGTTGCTTGAAGGAGAGAGCCTAGTGAGCTTGATGTTGGTTGAGTTGGCAGGTCTGCTGAATGGATATGAGGTTCTGGTGGTCAGTTCAGATCAAGAAAGGTTTGGTGTTCCCCATCAGCCAAAGTCTCAATTTCACCAAGGTGCATTTAACCGTGAGCAGCTCCCTATCCCCTACTCCATATGATGCTGTGTAGAGTTGAACTTGCTGAAAAAAGACACAGGTTGTGTCTTCTTGTCTGAAGCAGTTCAGAAGGGAGAGAATGGGAGTGGCAGTGAAGCATCTCGAGCTCCTCAAAAGCGTGATCTGTGGGAGCAGACCTGGTTAGTGATTTGATGAGGAAGATCAGAGGAGCAGCAGTTTGACTGTAGCTTCTGAAGTATCAGCAGTAGAAGTTGGAGAAGCCCAAGAAGAGGGAGTGTATTTGGGGCCAGTCTATGAAGACATGCATTTTCTCTGGGTCTGTGGCTATGTCTTGGGGTGAAAGGATGCTGCCCCGGAAGGAAATGACTGGGGTGTGGAACTGACATTTCACTAACTTTCAGTATAGTTGGTTTTTTGAGGAGATGCTACAGGACTAAATGGATGTGACCGACATGGTCTTGAGGGTCCATGGAGAAGGTGTAGATGTCTTCAAGGTAGATGAACATATATCTGTGTAGGATGTCTCAGGGGATCTCGTGAAAGAAGGCTTGAAAGGCAGCTGGACCAATAGGAAGTCTAAAAGGCATCGCCAAGTACTTGGTAGTGGCCAGTGGTATTATGAATGCTGTCTTCCACTCATCTATATCGAGTTGAATTGAATTGACTTGATTTCTTACATCCTTCACATACATGAGGAATAAAACTCTTTATGTTATGTCTCTGTCTAAATGTGCAATGTGCAATCATAGTAATTTATAATAACAGTCAATGTAATATAGAGTACACTCAAATCAACATGAGTTCATCAGTCTGATAACCTGATGGAAGGAGCTGTCCCGGAGCCTGTTGGTCTTGGCTTTTAGGCTGTAGTACCATTTCCCAGATAGTAGCAGCTGGAATAGATTGTGGTTGGGGTGACTCGGTTCCCCAACACCTGTCTTTTTCACAACTGTCTTTGTAAATGTCCTGAATCATGGGAAGTTCACAACTACAGATGCATTGGGCTGTCTGCACTCTCTGCAGAGTCCTGCACTCAAGGAAGGTACAGTTTCCATACCAGGCAGTGATGCAGCCAGTCAGGATGCTTTCAATTGTGCCCCTGTAGAAAGTTCTTAGGATGTGGGAGTTCATACCAAAATTCCTCAATCTCTGAGGTGAAACAGACACTGTTGTGCCTTTTTTGCCACACAGCTGTTGTGTACAGACCACGTGAGGTCCTCATTGATGTGGATGCCGAGGAACTTAAAGCTGTTTGCCCTCTCATTTAGCTGTTTAGCTGTCATCCATTTAGCTATTTACCCTCTGTTTACCCAGATCCCCTGAAATCAATAGGGGTTAGCCCATCTCCATTCCTCCTGTAACTCACAACCAGTTCCTTTGTTTTTGCAACACTGAGGGAGAGGTTGTTTTCTTGATGCCACTGTTTCAGAGAGATGACTTCTTCTCACCTGTAAACAGGCCACCTGTTTATTGTTTGAGATAAGGCCAATCAATGTAGCGTCATCGGCAAACTTAATTAGAAGATTAGAACTGTAGGTGGTGACACAGTCATGGGTATACAGGGAGTAAAGGAGGGGACTCAGTACACAGCCATGAGGGGCTCCTGTATTGAGAGTCAAAGGGGTGGAGGTGAGGGAGCCCACTCTTACCACCTGTCAGCCTCTGATAGAAAGTCTAGGATGCAGCTGCATAAGGCAGTGTCAAGACTGAGGTTTCTGAGCTTCTTGTCAAGCCTGGGTGGAACTATGGTGTTGAATGCTGAACTGTAGTCCAAGAACAGAACTCTCACATAAGCATCCTGCTTCTCCAGATATGTAAGGACGGTATATAGATCAGTGGCTATTGCATTCATTGTCTGTCAATCAGTTGTATCAGTAGGTGGACTGTAGGGAGTCCAGTGTGGGTGGCAGCAAGCTGCAGATGTAATCCTTGACCAGCCTCTCAAAGCATTTGCTTATTATTGAGGCAAGTGTGGCAGGACGCCAGTCATTCAGGCATGTTATCTTGAGTCTTTTTTGGTAAGGGACAATGGTGGATAACTTGTAGTAGGAAGGCACTCTACACTGGGAGAGGAAGAGATTTAAAATATCTGTAAACACACCTGCCAGCTGTACTGCGCACATCCTGAGTACTCACCCTGGGATGCCGTCCGGTCCCGTAGGCTTGCATCTGTCGATGTTGGAAACATCTGCATGCCTCAGCCTCAGAGATGAATAGGTTGTAGGTTGTAGCGGTGCCTTTCCTCAAAGGCTTAGAGTTAGCGACATTGAAATCGAACGAGCATAAGGGTGATTGAGCTCATCTGGGAGAGAGGCCACGATGTTGGCAGCACCACTATGCTTGGCTTTGAAGGCTGTGACGGTATGCATCCCTCACCATACTTGGGTTGGAGGAGCAGCACCTTATATTCATTGTTGATAGTCACTCAATCTTGTCCCCGTATTGTTGTTTTGCAGCCTTGATAGCTTTGCGCAGATTGTAGCTGCTTTTCTTTAGCTCCAGCTAATCACCAGCAATGTAAGCTCTATGTCACTCGGTAAGTACTGCTTGATCAGGAAGACCTGACTGACTTCTGCAGGACCACATCATCGATGCACTTCCGGATGAAGCACTTGAATCCATCAGTGAAATCAGAGGCATCCTCATCATGGAAGGCATTCCAGTCGACGTCATCAAAGCAGTTCTGCAGCACGGAGGCCGATTGGTCAGACCAACAGTGGACGGTTTTAACTATGGCCACCTCTTGTTTCAGCTTCTGCCTGTATGCCAGCAAAAGCAGGATCGATGAGTGATCGGATTTTCCAGACTCTGGGCGAAGGGGAGCTTTGTAAGTGTTGTGGAAGGGAGTGTAACAGTGGTCAAGTATATTACCTCACCCGGATTGTGCTGACAAAACTTCAGAGAGATTTTCATCAGCCACACTCAATTAAAGTCACCGACAACAATAAAGGCAGCCTCCAAGTGTCCACTCTCCAGCATGTTGATGCTCCTGTACAGCTCCTTGAGGGTCAGGTCAATTTCAGCCTGCGGTGGAACGTGATGATAAGAGCCGTGAACTCCCTAGGCAGCCAGTAGGGCAGTGGTTCCCAACGTGGGGCGTATGCCCCACAGGGGGGCAATTCGAGAATGAGTTATTAACAGTGAATTTTTTCTAGTAAGTCTGTGTGAGTATGAGTGTGTGTGCAAGTTAATACATATGTGTATATACAGTATGCATACATAAAAATACTTGTGTGTAAGTACATGTGTAATTGCGTATGTACTCTATATATATTGTATCACCATCATTACAACCATCAAATGGCTTTCATAATTAAATTAATGAATTGACTGATGTAGGAAGGAACGAATGAACAAGTCCAAACGTGTAAGAAACTCGTACGAGGTCGCGCCAATGCTGCTTTTTGCAGTAGCTTTCGGTTCTTGGTGGTGTGAAGGTGTGTACATTGCGTCATCTCTTTTAAACGGTGTATCTGTCTTTGTATGCTGTAGAAACGAATCGGCATTGTTTTATTTATTTATTATTATTATTATTTTAATATCACTTAATGTTCTTTTTCTTACAATTTCTTAGTAATTTCTTCCTCAGAACTTTAACAGTCCTTTGGTTCTTTTATTTTTCTCTATCATGAATGTCATGTTCTTTGGAAGCTTGTTTAAACCAAGTTAATGGTCTTTTAGGCTTCCTCCAGGTGAATAGGAGTTCACTTTTTGAATAATAAGAATTATATATCACCACAGGGGGCATCAGGATTTTAGAGGTGATTAGGTGGGGCATGGCCAAAAAAAAGGTTGGGAACCACTGCAGTAGGGTCTGCACAGCAGCACCAAGTATTCCAGGTCTGGGGAACAAAAGGATTTGAGTGAATGCACATTCTGGGGGTCGCACCAAGCATCATTGACCCCTCCTCCTTTACTCTTCCCAGAGAGGTTTGTCGACCTGTCTGCCCAGAACAGGGAGAACCCAGAGGGCTTAATGGTATGATCTGGTACCTCCTCCATCAGCCAGGTCTCCACAAAGCACAAAACGTTGCACTCCATTGTTTCTCATTGATAAGAGGCTCTGGCTGTCAGTTCACAAAGCTTGTGGTCCAGGGACTGAACGTTAGCCAGGAGTATTGTAGGAAGCAGTGGTTGAGTTGCACTCCATCTCAGCCTCACCAGGACGCCAGCCCTTCTCCCTTACCTTTGGTGCTTCTTCCGAGGTAGTGGCAGGGTAAGAAATGAGTCTCCCATGGATCGCGTAAGCAGGAGTTCCCAGTGTAGGAAAGGCGGCACATAGCAGGTAAATGTCGATTTTCCGAGGTTCAGAAGGGTCAGTCTATCGTAGCTGATGTGACTATCAGCTACTTGAATAGAAAATGCTAAGAAAATCATAGAAATTAGTACTATACTGTAGATTTGGACCTCGGCTCACAACACGTTCGCAGCACCATCTTGGGTATTCGGATACAGATCAGGTTGTACACGCACTGAAGATCCAGTTTGGTGAAGATCTGGGCTCCACAGAGTGTTTCAATGTGCCTATCAAGGGGAGAGGGTGGTGGCTCTTAATGGTGATTTTATTGAGTCCACAGTAGTTGATGCAGGTACAGAGACCCTCATCTCTTTTTTTGACAGAGAAGAATCCTGCATCGGCTGTGACTGGGGTAGCCGAATGAAGCCATGCTATAGCGCTTTGGAAATGTAGTCATTCATAGCTTGAGTCTCAGAAGGAGAGAGAAGGAACACATGACCTCGTGGAATGGTAGTTCCCGAGAAAAGGTTGATCATGCAGTTGTCTAATCTGTAAGGCGTCAGGGTGCTGGTTTCCCTTTCACTGAAGGTGGAGATTAAGATGTGGTATTCTTGTGGGAGTTTGGTGAAGTTGAAGGTTTCCTCAGTCTCCATGGAGTTATGAGTTGAAGTCAATGGAGGTGGCAGGCAGGTGGTCGGGCAGGTTGGTCCCGGACTTTACAGTGAACCAGTAGACCGGGCAAAGTGAGGGTGATGAGCGGAGAGTTGGGTGAGTCAATACTGAGGATTTGGACGGAATCGTGCTGCTCTCCAAAGCTCATGTGCACAGGCTGTGTGCGTGCTCTGACCATCCCGGACCCTAAGTGACATCCATCAAAGGCCATGATATAGAATGGTTGATGGATAGCCTTGGTAGAGAGTTCCGAGCTGTACACACAGAATCTGGTACAGAAAGTTGCCGGCTGTGCCTGAATGCACCAGAGCCTCCTATACATGTAGAACTATGGAGTACAGAGAGAGTGAGTTGGGCAATGGTGCTGGTACAAATGGCCAGGGAAGTTTACCAGTTAGAAGGCCCGTCATGTCTCCCTGGTGGTGTGGTGCCATTTTCCCAGTGAGCATTGGCTGCTCCACAGTAAGCGCACAAGTAGTTTCTCCGCCAATGCTCATGCTATTGAAGAGTTAAGGATCTCATTCATTGGGATCTGGAGGAGTTGCTGATGAGGGCTCTCAATCTGAAATGGAGGGCCAGAGAAATGAGGCTTTCAATGTCAGTGGACATCTCCCTGGTTGACAGTTCATCTTTAAGCACTCTGAGAGGCCGTGGTAGTAATGGGCCAGCAGCAGCTCTGCATTCCAGCCACACTCTGCCTCGAGAGTCCTAAATTCCATGGTGCAATCCAGTATGAGCCTTGATGTAGGTGTAGTATCCAATCAGCTGCCTTCCTTCCACTGCCCAGATGGTTGAAAACCTGGCACCTCTCAGCGGGGAATTCCTCATATTTATTGCAAATGGTGGCTTTATTGTCCCAGTTACTGGTGGCCCAGGTTGGAGATCATCCAGTCAGGAGAGATGATGAAGGCAATCTTGGCTTGGTAGAGTAAAAAGGTAGCTGCAACTCAAAGTCCAGGCTGCACTGGAATTGGGGATCCATCAAAGAATTCAGGCTTTAGCATCTTGGACTCTGACAGAGGAGCTTGACAGGCGTGGGGTTGTTGTATCAAGTGGTGAGTTGGTTCAGAGTGGCAAGCAGATGGGCAATGGATTCCTGCTGCTTTTAGATTGAATACTCACATCAGCAGGTGACTGCCTTCAGGCAAGCAATCTCTGCTGGGTCAAGTACTGGTTCGTCTATCCCGTCACAAAATGTAGCAGAGGCTTGACCCAAACACAGAGCAGCAGAGCCTATTTAGTGGTGAACGCTCACTTTAATAATAAACTGCAAAACAACAAGCCACGAGGGACCACAAAACAAGAGAGACCAGATATTTAACATGACAAGGCAACAGAGCAACTGGTTGAGGCTGGCTGGTTTGATGAGTGAATAAGGACTGTGGGTTTAAATCGGCTGCAGGTGATGAATTGAGAACAGTGGCAAGTGACTCCTGTTAACTTGGGAGTTGCCTGCCTCTGCAGGCCTGACAATTTGAGCCATAGTCATACAGAAACAGAGCACAGTAACAGGCCCTTTGCCCACTAATCCTGTACTGAACATCAACAAACCATTTACATCAATACCACATGAATCCCACTTTATATTCTCCCCACATTGTCATCAAGTCCCTCCAGATGTTATCATTCAACTACACCCCAAGGACAATCTACAATGGCCAATTAACACCAACCCACACATGCTTGGAATATGGAAGAAATGCAGAGCATCCAGAGAGAGAAAGTACAAATGCCACACAGACAGGAGCCAAGGTCAGGAATGAACTCAGCTCTCCAGTACTGTGAGGCAGCAGCTCTGTTAGTACCGCACACCAGACACAAATAGCCCCATGACCCTCTTCCAATTCCATACTGGAAATTCAAATATCTCCTTTCTATTATGAATTCCCTTACTAATTTAATCTGTTTCTGTTAGGTAAAACAATAAAACCAAAATCAAAAATGTCTAGTTGAATAATAATCCCCTTCTAGTCGAAGTTTAATGTCTCTATAAATGCCACTTTATCTTTAAATAAATTGTTGCATTGGTAATAAGAGCATGCTTTAGTGGTTTGTAATCCTAGTAGCTTTTAACCCTTGAAACATCCCAAGGATAACTTGATAGGGGGCAGAGATCCATTCAGATTCTAATACCAAGTAAAAGTTTGTTTTCACTGTTCTAACAAAGCTTTCTATATTAGGAAGGTACAGAGGGCTGATAGATAATGGCTGAGAAAACAATCAAAGTAATTAATAAGATTCTGTATAATTAGCATATACTGTAAATCCCAGAATAGTATAAACTCCAGACTTGCAAGGAATTAATTAGAACATTCACTGTACAGAATTAATGTGCAGCACACTGCCTTAAATACATTGGAATAATATAATCGATAGTCGCTTATGCATCTGTGTGGCCTCACGTGGCTTTGCTCACAGTGGGTGAATTTATAATTTGCATGCTTCATCAGTTGCTACTAAAGCTGTATAAAGATTGCTTTCTTATGCATCAAACATCACTAGCTTATCACAAACATCCATTTCAATTCTACTTCCTATTCCCATTCTGATAAGTCAGTCCAAGGCCTCCTTTGCTATTGCGATGAGGCCATACTTGGGTTGGAGGAGCAGCACCTTATATTCTGTCTGGGTAGCCTCCAATCTGATGACGTTAACATTGATTTCTCAAACCTCCGGTAATTGCCCCCCACCTCTCCTTCACCATTCCCCATTTCCACTTCCTGCTCTCACCTTATCTCCTTACCTGCCCATCACCTCCCTCGGGTGCTCTTCCCCCTTCCCTTTCTTCCATGTTCCTCTACCTTCTCCTATCAGATTTCTCCTTCTCCATCCCTTTATCTCTTTCACCAATCTACTTCATCCTTCATCTCCCAGTTTCTCTCCCAGTACCTCCAGAAGTACTATCTTGTGCTTCTTCCTACTTACCCCACCTTCTTACTCGGACATCTCATTTTTTTTCCAGTCCTGATTAATGGTCTCGTCCAGAAATGTTGACTGTTTATTCTTTTCAATAGATGATGCCTGACCTGCTGAGTTTCTCCAGCATTTCTCCAGATCACTGGATCTACATTTAAAATATTCCAATCTCTTCCATGTCTTGCTAAAGGAAATTGCAGAAGATGAACCCTCCTGTTGGTAGTTAAGCTACTGTCACTTGCCTGAATGTTCCCCACCAGGGCCCCCCTTCCAAACCTCATTGGGCTGGTTTGCAGCTACGTGATATTAATGCACATATTTCACAATATGTTGGGCAATGCATTGTAAGTGTTGACTGCTCAACTGTTCTCCTTGCAATCGATGTTTTTGAGTGTGTAATCCATTGTTCTTATTTTGAAACATGTGAGAAGTTTGTCCTTTTAACTATGGATGTGGATGAGTTTGAATCTATCAATAGCAAACATGGAATTTGGATTGAAAGAATTAGATAAATCTTGAAGTTGGAAAAATACTCTTGCTTACCTGCTCTGTACTTATTTAGTAACTTGTACATGTACACCTTTGACTCGCTGAACTCTCAGTAGTCTAGGGGGAGCAGCTGTTGACCCCACCAAACTTGGTAATCAAGTTTGTGTGAATGCTGTATAATGTGCCCCAGTACAAACCCACAATGCAAAGTATCAGACTATAGGCAATTTAAATGATTACACTTTATAATTCTTACTTTGGCTATAGGGTTAATAGAGAAACAATATACAAAAGAAAAAAGGTGCCACTCGTAACAAAGTTAAAAAGTTTGTGCACAATCGTTGGAGCTCAGGGAACAGGGTCTTCTTTCCACCATTCGATCTCCTCCGAACCCCTCGACCCTCAGACTGGGACCAACCACAGTGGTCTACCAGAGTGTTTCCTGCACATCCTTCCTTTTCGCCTCTCCTCGCTGAAAACCCCCGCACTCACCCAGGTTCCCACACAAACAAATAGAATAACATAACTTACATTGGTTAGTTCCCCATTATCTATAGTAGAGCTACTAGGACTTGATGCTTCAATCCCAATGATAAAGTCGGCACTCTCGATGTTGGTAGTGACTTGGAGTGGTGACGAGGAGGGTAGCTATGTCATCGGGGTCATCAGGTGGGCACCCTCCTTCTTTGACATTTCATTGATAAGCCCATGATGTCTCCAGAGAGCTCAACGGTGCTACCTGGCATCCCAGATACACCCCCCTCAGTTCCGTACCCCCCTATCTTCATCTTGCAGCCCAGTTGTTGGCTTTCCTTTTAATCCAAATCCAATTGCTGCTTTCTTCTGCTGCATTTGACAAGGACTTGATTGCTTGTTGGAGGGAGACACCCCTCACCCCCATCTTCTTCAATAGACTGGTCAGAGATGTAGCACCAAATCCCCTGCATCCCACTTCTACAGGAAAAAACTTGGTCTTCCAGCCGTTCTGAGCAGCTTTTTCCTCTCATAAGCTTCTTCAACGCCATCTTCCCATGGTACTGTCAATTCCACAACATATGCCAGCTTGGCTGTTGTGGACCACAGGACTATGTCTGGCCAGAGTGTTGTAGCCACAATGTCTGGGGGAAACACAAGCTTTTTCTCCAAGTCCGCGTACGTTTTCCAATCTCGAGCAACCTGCAGAATGCTTATATCCTTTGATGTTACTTGGTGCTCTGGAGGTTGGCCTGCTGTTACAAATCGTGTAATGTGGACATTTCCTGCCGATGTTTGTGGGAGAGCGTTTATGGTGGTTTGCCTCTGTTCCAAGATTGATGCCAGCTGTCTGAGAACTTGGTTTTGCTGCCAAGTACACCACCCCTGGCTAAGGCTCATGGTGCATCCTGTTAAAATGTGCCTTAGTGATCCAGGTGCTTGACAAAGAGAGCAAGCGGGGTCTTCTCCCCACCACTGGTTCAGGTTTTGAGGTGTTGGTAGGAGGTCATAAGTGGCCTCATAAGTAGATATAACTCAAGCATTTCTGCTACAAGGAAACATTACCTCATCCGTTAACATTACAGAGAAGCCATTTTATTATTAGCAGTTAACAGTTAACATTACAGTTAAAATTACTGAGAACCCTATATACACTTTATTTTGTATTGTCGTTGACTTACCTTATTCAGGCTGAATGTGCTATGTAATGATGTGATCTGGTTCAACAGTATGCAAGACAAGATTTTCACTGTATCTTCATACATGTGGAAATCATAAACCTTTACTAAAAATGAGCTGCTTTTGGAACTCAGCAGGTCAGGTAGCATCTGTAGAGGGAATTGGACAACTGATGTTTCCAACCTCTGACCTGAAATGTCAATTGTTCCTTTCTGTCCTCATATGCTGCCTGAGTCCTTCCAGCAGTATGCTTGTTGCTCCAGATTCCAACATCTGCAGTATCTTATTTCAACATCAAATGATTGATTTGTTGTGAAAACTCACACGTTTTGCCGACATCCATTAAAGAATTAAATCTGCCATCTTAAACCAGTTTGACCAACTTGTACTCAGGTTCACAAAAGGGGTTTGAATTTGATATTTTTGCCTCACTACAACACTGTATGGTGCAGCAGATCAAGGTTCCTAGTTCAAAAACTCCAGAAAAGGAAACAGTTTGAGTAGAGCCAAAAGACACCAGTGAGAGTTGTCTGCAGGCCTCATACAGTGGTGGTATTGTAGGGCATAATATAGATGAAGATAGTGGGGAACATGTAACAATGTCCACTTTAAACTGGGAAAGCCAAATCCGTAGTAATAGAGAAGACCAAAAATTCTTGGAGCAAACGAGAGATAGTTTTTTATAGATCAGTATGTTGTGAGTCCACATCAAAACAGTCATAGAGTCATAAAACACAGAAACAGGGCCTTTGGCCCATCTAGTTCATGCCAACCTATTAATCTGCCTAGTACTATCAAACCACACCAAGACTATACCCTTCCATACCCTTCCTGTCCATGCACAGTATCTATTCAACTGTCTCTTAAATGGTAAAATTAAACTCAAAGGCACAACTTCTGCTGCCAGCTCATTCCACGCTCTCACCACACTCTGAGTGACGAAATTCCCCCTCATGTTCCACTTAAACATTTCATCTTTCACCCTCTACTTCTAGTTTCCACCAACCTCAGTGGAAAAAAGCCCATTTGTATTTCCTCTTTCTACACCCCTCAACATTTT
The DNA here is from genome assembly GCF_030144855.1 of Hypanus sabinus. Lineage (NCBI taxonomy): Eukaryota > Metazoa > Chordata > Chondrichthyes > Myliobatiformes > Dasyatidae > Hypanus > Hypanus sabinus. The sequence goes on from NC_082728.1 coordinate 48,709,462, forward strand.
GTATCCCTCTATCAAATCTCCCCTCATTCTCCTATGTTCTAGGGTAGGGGTTCCAAACCTGGGGACCACAGATCCCTCAGTTAATGGTAAGGGTCCATGGCATACAAAATATTCTGCTCTAGTCCTAACCTATTCAACCTTTCCTAATAACTCAGGTCTTTATGCCCAGGCAGCACGCTTGTGAATTTTTTCTGCACTCTTTCAACTCAGTACTTTAATTTATAAAGGCCAAAGAGCCAAAAGCTGTCTTTACAACCCTATCTACCTGTGACACCACCTTCGAGGAATTGTGTAAATGCATTGAATGATCCATCTGTTCTTCTGCATTCCTCGGTGCCTGCCCACTCATGGTCTAAATCCAACCCTGTTTTGTTCTCCCAAGAACACCACACACGTTAAATTGTATTACACTGCAATAAGCTCCTCCTGCATTTTTCAGTCCATTTTCCCAGCTGAGCCAAATCCCGCTGGAAGCTTTCATAGCCTTCCACGCTGTCCACTACACCCTCAATCTTAATGTCATCTACAAACTTGATCCAGTTTACTACATTATCATCCAGATCGTTGACATACTGTAGATGATGGACAACAAAAGACACAGCACTGCTCCATTCAGCACACCACCAATCACAGGCTTCCAGCGAGAGATGCAACCATCTATGACCATTCTCTGGCTTCCCCTGCAAAATTAGGTATTATGCAATTAGGAACATTTAACTAATATTCTTGTAGAGGGCCACTAGGAAGAATAACCATATTATGACAGTTTATATCAAGATTGGTTTAGTTCAATCTGAAACCAGCAGGCCAAGAGGTATAAAGTGTAATTGGTTATGACAAATTTGAGACTATATTAAAAGACATGATGGTAAACAGATAATGGCTACTATGTAAAGAATTCAGTAAAGAATGACCTAGACCAGGGGTCAGCAACCTTTACCACTGAAAGAGCCACTTGGACCCGTTTCCCACAGGAAAGAAAACACTGGGAGCCGCAAAACCCGTTTGACATTTAAAATGAAATAACACTGCATACAACGTTTTTTTTGCCTTTATGCTATGTATAAACAAACTATAATGTGTTGCATTTATGAAATTGATGAACTCCTGCAGAGAAAACGAAATTACATTTCTGCATGCAACAAAAACATTTTGAACTCCGAAAAAAAGACGTTGGGTTGAAAGTTACTTTTAAGTAAAATATTCAATGTCTATTTGAGTCCTTGTATTTATGAAAAACGCCGAACTTAAATTTTCCGCCAGCAGCAAACCAAAAATAACGTCAGCCAGCTGTCATCCTGAAAAATGAAAGGACTATTTCACTGAACAATGAATATAAGTAAAATAATAGGCAATTAAAATATTTTTCATACTTGGTTAATGGGATTTCTGCTCCTGGACCTCAGCGCACAGCGTCTGCACATCAGGGCTGTATGATGTCACCTTCATCTTTACACAGGATCGCAAGCTGTCATCTGTGAGGTTTTCAATATCACTCCATTTGTGTTTCTGAGCAAGAACGGCCTTCTGACGGGCAACATCTTCAAGGTCTGCTGTCAAGCGTCTAAACTTGGACACCCATATGTCTTTGTCGGCTATGTCGGCCAGTTCCATCTCAAGATCAGGTTGACTCACACCTGCCAATGCAGTCGTATTCAGTAGGGAAGGATCGATGCTTAAGGGAGTGACCGGGAAGGATAATGTGTTTTTTTCCTCTCTGAACTCACAGAAGCGTTTCCCAAACGATGTTTGCATTGCGATGATTGCAGAATGTAAATACTCCGAAATTATCATGTCGTGACCTTGTTTGAACTCTCTCAAATTGGGGAAGTGAGACAAAGTGCCTTTCTGTAAATCTCTGGCAAGCACTGTCAACTTGCGCTCGAATGCCAAAACATCCTCCAACATGTGCAGGGCTGTACGTCCTTTCCCCTGAAGAGCTGTGTTCAGCATGTTCAGGTGCGCTGTCATGTCTACCATGAAGTGTAGCTTTTCCAGCCACTCTGGCTGTTCCAGCTCAGGAAAGGTGAGCCCTTTGCTGCCCAGGAAAGTTTTCACTTCTTCCAGACACGCGACAAAGCGTTTCAGCACCTTCCGTCTGGACAGCCAGCGATAAAAACACGTTGTAGCGGTGTCAGTAAACTGCAGTCAAAGATAGCTTTATTCGAACTAAACAGCCTTGCTTTTAAGCCTCCCTCAACCCAGCCCCCATGGACGCAGATGCTGCAAAAGACGCGTACTCACAAACCCCCGTAGGCTATCTCCCTTAGCCGGAATGCTGGCTAATTGTGAGCCGTTTCGGATGTGGCAGGAAATGTGTCGCTACACTTAGGTTGTACAAGATCACCATAATTACATTTCAAAAGCTAACAAACTAACATAAAATACATTTTAATTAAATACTGACCAATTATTTCCCAAAGCCACAGGGAGCCGCAGCACAGAGGTGAAAGAGCCACAAATGGCTCGGGAGCCGCAGGTTGCTGACCCCCGACCTAGACGCTGATAAAGATGGAGTTAGAAAAATACAAGAGAAAGTTAGCAGAACAATGTAAGGGATTGTAAATTATTTATAGATAGGTAAAAGGGAAATAAAAAGCTAAAGTTAGTTTGTCCCTAACAGAATGAGAAAGAAGAAATTATAATAGAGAATTAAGAAACTGCAGAGGATGCAAATAACCATTGAGTGCTTCAATAAAAAAGAAACAAACCAGACCCAGAATTAAATGAGAATAGATCCGAACTGAGCAAAAAGCTGAAAAGTTAGCATTAGTTAAAAGAAAACACAAGGAAATTTGCAGATGCTGGAAATTCAAGCAACACACACACAAAAAATGCTGGTGGAACACAGCAGGCCAGGCAGCATCTATAGGGAGAAACACTGTCGACATTTCCTCAGGACTAACTGAAAGAAAATATAGTAAGAGCAGGCAGCATCTATAGGAAGAAGCACTCAGGCAGATCTCTGGCACTCCCCTCCCCCTTTCTTTCTACCTAGGCCTCCCGTCCCATGATCCTTTTCCCTTCTCCAGCTCTGTATCCCTTTTGCCAATCACCTTTCCAGCTCTTAGCTTTACCCCACCCCCTCCAGTCTTCTATCATTTTGCATTTCCCCCTCCCTCTCCTACTTTCAAATCTCTTACTATCTTTCCTTTCAGTTAGTCCTGATGAAACATCAACAGTGCTTTTCCCTATAGATGCTGCCTGGCCTGCTGCGTTCCACCAGCACTTTGTGTGTTGTTTTAGTTAAAAGAAGATTAGATGCCATTCTTCAGGCTTAGTGACAATCAATTTATCTACACCTCGTTTCTCCAACCTAGGGAACATGATACTAAAATAGGGATTGAGTGTTCACTCTGCAGGGTACCTCCATTCAGTCTCTAGGTCAGTCCTGAGCTTAATATTGCTCATCACTTAAATTCTATACCCTTCTACTCTGACCTATCTATGGCCTTCCATAGTGTCTGGAGGAGCATGTCCAGAACTCTTTTTGTTTCAAGTGTCAGAAATTGTTACTTGTTTGGAAGGGGACACCAGCAGTGATGATGGCAGAGCAGCAATGGTTGGAGTTTCTGGGAGCCATTTGGAGGGCAGGGGTTCGATACATCCCAAAGAAGAAGTATTCTGAAGTACGTGTGGAAGACACGAGAAGTATGCTGGAAATTTGAGAGTGTCAGAGGGCAGAAATGACAACAGTTGTTATTATAAGGAGAAAGTGCCTGGAAATCTGAAATGTCTGAAAGTAGGTAAGTCACCTGAACCAGATGGATGACACCTCAGGGTTCTGAAAGAGGTGGCTGAAGAGTTTATGGAGGCATTAGTAATGATCTTTCCAGAATCAATAGATTCAGGCATGGTTACGGAGGAGTGGAGAATTGCAAATGTCTCTCCAGTCTTCAAGAAGGGGGGGAGGCAGAGCAAGGAAATTCCAGGCCAGTCATCCTGACCTCAGTGGTTGGGAAGATATTGAAGTCAATTGTGAAGGTTGTGGTTTCAAGGGACTTGGAGGAAATAACAAGCAGAATAGACAAAGGAGAATCAATGGATGTTGTGTACCTGGATTTTCAGAAGGCCTTTGACAAAGTGCCACACATAAGGTTGCTTAACAAGATTGGAGTCCATGGAATTACAGGAAGAATACTAGCATGGATAAAGCATTGGTTGATTGGCAGGGGGCAAAGAGTGGGACTGGCTGCTCATGATTAGTAGTGCTCCACAGGGATCAGTGTTTGGACCATTACTTATTATGTTCTATGTCAATGATTTGGGTGACAGGATTGATGTTTTTGTGGCCAAATTTGCAAATAATACAAAGATACTTAGGTGGCAGGGCAGGAGGCATTTAAGAAGCAGAGAGACTTACAGAGATTAGAAGACTAGCCAGATAACTGGGAGATGGAACACAGTCTCAGGAGGTGTATGGTCACGCACTTTGGTACAAGGAATAAAACGTAGATTATTTTCTAAATGTGAAGAGAAAATAAATCTGAGGTACAAAGGGACTTGGAAATCAATAAGACCATAAGATATAGGAGAAGAATTAGGCCATTTGGTCCATCAAGTCAGCTCCACTGATCCATTTTCCTCTCAGTCCTTGTCTGCTTCCTTCTCCCTGTATCCCATCATGCACTGACAAATCAAAAAATAATCAGCCTCTCCCTTAAATATTCTCAATAATTTGACCTTCACAGCTGCATGTGGCAAAAAAAGCTCTACAACTTCACCCCTCTCTAACTAAAGAAATTCCTCCTCATCTCCATTCTAAATGGATGGCTGTGTTCCTTGGTCTTAGACACCCCTACAATAGGAACCATCCTCTTCACATCCACTCTTTCAAGGGTTGTTCAACATTTGATAGTTTTCAATAAGATCCCCCCTTATTCTTCAGAATTTCAGTGAGTAAGGCCCTGACCCGTCAAACACTCCTCACATGATAAACCTTTCAATCCTGAAATCATTTTCATGAACCTCTTTTGAGCCCTCTCCAATGTCAGCGCAACCGTTCTTAGATAAGGTGCCCAAAACTGCTCACAACCCTCCAAGTGAAGAGTCAACAGTGCCTTATAAAACCTCAAAATTACATCCTTGCTTTTATATTCTAATCCTCTTGAAATGAATGAGAACATTGCATTTGCCTTCCTCACCACCAACTCAGCCTGCAAATTAACCTTCAAGGAATCTTGCCTGAGGACTCCCAAGTCCTTTTGTTCCTCAGATTTTTGAACTTTCTCTCTATTTAGAAAATAGTCTACACTTTTATTTCTTTCTTCTACCGAAGTGCATGATCATACATTTCCTGATAATGTATTTCATGTGCCAATTCTTTGCCTATTTTCCTAATCTGCGTAAGACCTTCTGTAACCTTTCTGGTTCTTCAACACTACCATCCCTTCCACCTATTTTCATATTGTCCCCAAACCTGATCATAAAGCCATCAATTCTATCATCCAAATAATTCATATAGCGTAAAAATAAACAGTCTCAATCAGACCTTTGTGGAATGCCACTAGTCACTGGCAGCCGACCAGAAGAAGCTACCTTTATTCCCACTCTTTTCTTCTTGCCAATCAGCCAATGATCCATGCTGAATCATTCCCGTAATACAATAGGCTCGTAACTTGTTAAGCAACCTCATGCGTGGTACTTTGTCAAAGGCTTTTGAAAATCCAAGTACTCAACATCAACTGATTTTCCTTAGTCTATCCTGCTTGTTATATCTTCAAAGAATTCCAACAGGTTTGTCAGGCAAGATTTTCCCTTAAGAAAACCATGCTGACTATGACCTATTTAATTACGTGCCTCCAAGTACCCCAAAACTACGTCCTTAACAAATGACTCCTACATCTTCCCAGCCACTAAGGTCAGACTAACTGGCCCATAATTTTCTTTCTTCCACTTTTTCCTTTTTTGAAAAGTGTTTTTTTTTTTGGATGATCTTTAAGCGTCATCCTTAGAACGTGACTGCTGCAGAATGAGCATTATTGTGGCTGTGGCTCCCTCAAGCTCAAATGTAGCCCATAGTCCCAGCTGGGTTACTGAAAGCAGGAAACTTCACCTTAAGGTACTTAACACATTGTACAAGAATAGATGGTCCAGCAGTTCTGAGAGAATCATGGGCCCAAAGATAATTCAACTGTCTCTGTGCACTAGAGAGCTCTCATCAGGAATTATTGGCTTGTAGGGAAACTAGTAGGGAAATGATTTCTTAATTCAATGATCACAGTTATGTTTATTCTTTGCCATTGCTATGTCATTAAATTTAGCAGGATTGCATATTGCAAAACACATCACATTTCAGGATGTGAATCTTTGTCATCTGACAATATTGCCTGATTAGATTATCAACGCTGAGAATACATCATCTTCAAAGAAATTATTAGATCAAAGCAAAAAAAGTCAAAGTAGTTTTATCATTGAAGTGTAGATACATTACCATGTACTACCTTGAGATTCATTTTCTTGCAAACATTTACAGAAAAAAGAGACATGGAATTTTATGAAAAACTATACACAAACTGACAAAGACTGACAAACACCAATGTGTAAAAGAAGACAAACTCTACAAGAAGTCCAGGTATGATCTATAGAAGACTATCTTAAAACCGAAAAATCAACACAATTGTAGTTAGAGAGATAGTCAGATGTCCTTCAGCACTGGCAATCTTTGAAGACCATTACTTTCTACAAAATGATTGTGATGCCTCGCTCCTCAACAAGCTGAAGGCCTTTTATTCAGGCTTTGAAAGGGAGAATAAAGCTATACTTGTGCAAATCCCCTCGGCATCTGGTGACCTTGAGATAGATCTCAGGGCCCAAGAAAGAACATATGGATATATGACTGCTAGAAAATGATGCCAGAGAAATAAAAATGGCGGACAAGGAGAAGGCAGATGAACTAACTGGGGTATTTTGCATTAGTCTTCACTGTGGAAGTGTGCCAGATGATGAAATTATAGACCAGTTAGCCAGACCGCAGTGGTTGGAAAGATGTTGGAGACAATGGCTAAGGAAGAAGTTATGGAGTACTTGGTGACACAGGACAAGATAGGTCAAAGTCAATGTGGTTTCCTTAAAGAAAAATCTTGCTTGATGAACCTGTTGGAATTCTTTTAGGAGATTACAAGTAGGATAGACATAGGAGATGCAGTGGATGTTGTATATTTGGACTTTCAGAAGGCCTTTGACAAAGTGCCACACATGAGGCTACTTACCAAGTTAAGAACCCGTGGTATTACAGGAAAGTTACTGGCATGATTAGATCATTGGCTAATTGGTAAGAGGCATTGAGTGGGAACAAAAGAATCCTTTTCTGTTTGATTCTAATGGTGTTGGGAACAAATGTTTATATGTTGTATATCAATGATTTAACTTATAATATAGATGGCTTTGTTTCCAAGTTTGCAGATGATACAAAGATTGATGAAGGGGCAGGTAGTGTTGAGGAAACAGGTCGGCTGCAGAAGGACTTAGACAGATTAGGAGAGAAGACAATAAAGTGACAAATGGAATACAATGCTGGAAAATGCATGGTCATGCAGTTTAGTAGTAGAAATAAATGTGCAGACTGTGGAGGCCGGGTCGTTGGGTGCATTTAAGGCAGAGCTTGATAGGTTCTTGATTGGACACAGCATCAAAGATTACAGGGAAAAGTCTGGGGAGTGGAGCTGAGGAGGGAAAAAGCCATGATTGAATAATGGAGCAGACTCAATGAGCCAAATGACCTGATTCTGCTCCTCTGTCTTATGGTCTTATGTTTCAAGAGAGTGAGCCTTCGCAAGACATCAGGCCCTGATGGTGTATCTAGCAAGCTACTGAAAACCTGTGCCAATCCACTGATTGGACTGTTCAAAGGCATCTTCAATCTTTCACGACTGGAGTATGAGTTTCCCACCTGTATTAAAAGCACATCAATCACATCAGTGGCAAGTAGCACTCGCATCTACTGTGATGGAGTACATAGAGAGATTGGTCATGGCTGGAATTAACAGAATCAGAATCAGGTTTATTATCACTGGCATGTGACGTGAAATTTGTTAACTTAGCAACAGCAGTTCAATGCAATACATAAACTAGCAGAGAGAGAGAAAAAAATTATAAATGAAACAAAACATAATAATAAATAAACAAGAAAATCAATTACATATATTAAATAGATTATTTAAAAATATGCAAAAACAGAAATATTGTATATTTAAAAAGTAAAGTGGTGTCCATTCAGGAATTGGATGGCAGAGGGGAAGAAGCTGTTACTGAATCATTGCTCCTCCTTACACAAGGGCCTGGACCCACTGCAATTTGCCCATCTCCTCAACAGGTCTACAGCAGCTGCAATCTCACTTGCTCTCCACACAGCCTTGGACCACCTGGACAATATCTATTTACTGTTTGTTGATCACAGCATTCAATACGATCATCCAGTCGGTATTAATCAGCACGCTTCACAACCTGGGCCTCTGTTTCTCCCCCTGCATCTGGATTCTTGACTTCTTCATCAGCAAACCAGTTAGTGCAGATTAGAAATAACACCTCCTTCTCACAGACAATCAACACTGGCGCATCTCGCTGATACATGCTTAGCCCACTGCTCTACTCTCTTTACACTCATGACAGTGTGTCTAGGCATGGATCAAATGCCATCTATAAATTCTTTGATGACACAACTGCTGTTGGCAGAATCTGACAATGTGATTCAGAGGCATATAAGAGTCATATAGATCACAGCAACAATCTTCCACTCAACATCAGTAAGACCAGAAATTGATTGTGGACTTCAGGAAGGGGAATTTAGGAGAACACACATCAATCCGCAATGAGGGATCAGTAGTGGTAAAGGTGAGAAGCTTCAGGTTTCTGGGTGTGAATATCTCTTCAGATCTACTTTGGGACAACATATCAATGCAACAATGGGGAAGGCACACCAGCAGCTACATTTCCTTAGGAGATTTGATATGTCACCAAAGACTTAAAAAAAATTCCACGGATGTACCGTGAAGAACATTCATCTGATATGGAGGCGCCAATGTGTCAGATCAGAAAAAGCAGCAGGAAGTTGTAAACTGAGCCAGCTCTATCATGGATACTAACCTCCCTACCACTGAGGACACTCTTAAAAGATGATGCCTCAACAAAGTGGAATCCATCACTAATGTTCCTCACCACACTACCCAGGACATGGCTTCTTCTCATTACTACCATCAGGAAGAGATACAGAAGCCTGAAGGCACACACTCCATGCTTCTTCCCCTCCACCATCAGATTTCTGAATGGTTCATGAATACTACCTCATTATTTTATGCTCTTTTTGAGCTAGTTGTTTCTTATTTTGTATTTTAGCTCTTAGTATTTTTTAATGTATTCCACCATACTGCTGCCACTAAACAAATTCCACGACATATGTCTTTGACAATAAACCTGATTCTAATTCAAATAACAATAATACTGAGAACATGAATTGTAACGAGCTCTTGAAAGTGAGTCTGTAGATTGTAGAATCAGTTCTGAGTGAAAAAGAGACTTTAGAACTCAGAATGTTATCTGCTTATCAGTTTATATTCATTGTGCTATTTCAGACAAATTTGGATAATGTTCCCAATATTGCCATTCAAAGAACTTTTGCTGAGAAGTGCTGGAACAACTATGAATTCCTTTAACAGGCAACCAAGCTTGAAGGTAGAGTATGTTATTGATTCTGTTTTGCACCATATGTTTTTCTTCTGTGAATCATTTTGTTTGCAAATAAAAGTTGCTTAGCTGAGACAGTACTTGCCATTATGAAATCTATCCTCTTGCTGTACTGAAAGGGGAAGGGAACAGTTCATGATGATCTGGAGCAACCATCCAATTGGCCCCTTGCTAACTTTAAAGGTGCAACTATAGTGCATAGAAGATGCAATTTTTCACAAGGGCTGATGTCAGGAAACTTCTGTTAGAAACCAGTGAGCCCTTGTAACTGTATGCTCTAATAAATATACTAAATACATTGATGGAGAGTTGAGAAAGAAAGGAAGTGTCCCAAAAAATCCACAACACATAATGTGAGCTGCAATAATGGGGTTCCATGTCAAAGTCAGAATCCTTACAAGGAAATTTCCTTCAGAAAACTCTTCTGATACTTTTCACACAATCAACAATCTAAAATGATTTCCTTTCCACAGATGCTGATTCACCTGCTGAGCATTTACTGTTTTTAAATACTCACTGGTAAGTTTGAAACTTTTGGTTATAATGGATAAATTTCATATTTCACCATATGTTTCGATGTACATGTGACAAATAAAGCTAATATTTAACTTTTAATCTTAATCTTTAATCTGGTAAGAAACGAAAGAATAACTATTTCCCTGCGTGAAAGTCTTGAGATACAAGGTGATTTAACCAGCTCTAAGTATTTTTATATTCAATTATAACAATAATGAAAATAGGAGGAATGTTGTTTTGGTTGACATGGAAATTGTACAATTTGCAGTTCCACCTTTCCAGTGACATAGCTTGGGAAAGGTTCTCAATTTATTCAAGAAGTTCTGGAGTGCTGTGATATCTCATTGTATTCTTTTGGCAATCTCTATGCTGAGCTGTAATTTAAAATCAGTTCACCTTGATTATAGAACCACAGCCATTCGTTAAATGCGGTCATAAAATTTGGTCTTAACTCTGTTTCTTATAAGAAGGTAATAGATTTCGTCAGTCACTCTATGGTTCTATTCAACAATGTATGGGAGTCAAAGTGAGCCGACTTTGCAATCTTCTAGGAACTGAGCTTAGCGCCAAATGCAATTCTGTCAGTCACAATGTGCTTTTATTTTTAACCAAAGCTATTATTGATTGAATTCTGGAGGACCACTCACAAAATTTATGCTTAGTGACAACCCTGGAATGAAATCCACAGATTGAACAATTTGATCTTAAAAAAAGGGTTGTTTTATTTTGTCAGCTTATGTTGGTGATGGAATGTCATCCCTCTAATTAAATCAATCAAATTCCCACAAAGTGAAGTGGCCCACATTCTTTGAGCTTATGCCATTCAGGAATTGGAATTAAAAGCTCACTGCAACAAATATCCAAAGGTTTCAGAGATTACAGGCCTGAAACTTGTTCTGTACCAAACTCTCAATCACTCAGTGTACTTGAAAGGCTAGAATCATCTTTTTAGATCATGTTTTCCATTCAGTGCTTTTCATTTCTTAGATACGTAGTCACGGGAGATTGAGAATGACTTGCTTCTACTCAGTGTTTTGAGCCAAAGGTGATCAATGAGGCCAACGTGGGAATCACAAACACTTCTACTGACAGGGCAGTAGGTGGTTGATGGTTGGGTAGTGGGTGGATGGTGCAGTAGGGTAGTTTGTGGAGTGGAGTGTCACTTCAATGACCAGCTGATGCTTGGAATTAAGGGTCTGAATCCCATCCCATGTTCTCCTTCTCCACACTGTGTGGTCACTGGCCAGAATCTCCCAGAAGTCAGTGGGGCAGTTGCACTTATTCAGGATTTGAACACATCCTTAATTTTTGTTTTGCTCTCTGCCAATAAATTTTGGAAGAGTGTCTATTTTGTGAACCTGATGTCAGGCAAGAAGCAGGGAATGGGGTTCTTGGCTGAGATTCTGTGAGATAATGTGGCTTGTTGATTTAAAGGAGAAAAGAAAACAATTGTCCCAACTTCCAAACTAATATTTAATCCTGTATTGCTTTGCTGGACAACATCAGGAATAAGGAATAAGAACACCCTCCAAGGAATAAGGCTCAATTTACCCCCACCAAATCCAGACACTGCAGTACTCATATTCAGGAATGATATTAAGTGCAGTATTGAGAATTAATTAAGGTATATTTTAATATTGTTGCCAATTCCCACAAGCCAGAACAATGGGCAGCATATATTTCTCTAGATTTGTATCAACCTTAACTGTGGACAAATAACAACATCTGCAGACCCATAATAAAACAGAAAAAGCCTAGAGCAACTGAGTATATTAGATAGCTCCTGTGAAAAGAAAAATAGTCAACATTCCAGGCCAGGGACTCTTCATCAGAACTGGGAAAGAAAGAGTTAGAGAGATAGAGACAGACAGACAGACAGAGAAGTTGTGTAGAAAAGAAGGTGCAGGAAGGACATGAATGGAGCGATGGGCATTTCCTTGATAGGATGAAACCAGATGGCTCTGTTAAGGGACAGATAGAATCAGATTAAGCTTCTTGGTCTGTGATATGTTGCTGGAGGTTCAACATGGAAACATATCCCTTTGGCTCACTGAACGTTCACCAATCTCCAACCACCCAGTTTTACACTAAACCTGATTTTTATTCTCCCTACATTCTCATCACTGCCCCTCAGATTCTACCACTCACCTACACCCACAATGCAATTAACCTATCGATTTGCATGTCTTTGGGATGTGGGAGAATGCCAGAGGATCTGGAGGAAACCCGCGTGGTTACAAGAGGATATGCAAACTCCACATACAGACAACACACAAGATCAGGATCAAACTTGGGCCCCTAGTGCTGTAAGGTAGCTCCTAACATTCCTAGCAGATCTAACTAGACAAAAAATGGGGGGGGAAAGAGTAAAAGGAAAGCAGGCAAAATAGCCAGTGCTCTTAAAAACAGAAGTAAAAAGTTATCTAAAGCTGGAGAACTCAGAATTCAGTCCTGCAGGCTGCAGCGTACCCAGACAAAAGATGAGGGGTTGATTCTCAAGCTTGCATTGGGATGCATTATACCGGTGTGTCATCGAGTAACTCATTATTGAGTTACCAGAAGATGGGAAGCAGAACCTCTGGGTCGCTCAAAGAAATCATCCAATCTGAATTTGGTTTCTCCATTGTGGATACCAAATGCAGTGCACTAGAATGGAAGAAGGACAAGTTGCTCTCTGTTTGGAAACCTGGATGGTGGAAATGTAACAGGTGATTAGATTGGCATGCACCTCCTGTGGTGACACAGGAAAGTGACATATGACAGGGAGTCATTGGTGTGGACAGAAGAGGAGAACATTGGTGTGAATAAAGGCTGCAAGTATATTAAAGGATGATGTACTAGATGCAGTTATTGGAAAAGTGCAATGCAGGGACCAGGGAAACTGTTCTTTCTCTGCCCAGTAAGAGATGGTCTGAGAGCACTGCTGCAAGGTAGAGGTCTGCAGACATTCCAGATACAGGGCCCAATCTCTTTACCTTAAAAGTGTAATATATTTACATTTTAATCTATACCTTTGCATATTTAAAAAAAAATACAAACATTGTGTAGAAAGATTTAAAGAACTAATTAAAACAAATTTTAATAGCTTAATAGGAGCTTTCATGTGCCTGGTGTTTCAATTGAAAAGAAAAAACCAAAGTGAACACATCTTATTGAGGTTACTAAACAAATAAAATCAGCTTATTTTTGATACACTGGTAACCAATAAAATATTCCCAAGCATGAACCATAAAAATAACCTGAACCATTCAATCCTATCCTAAGCCAAAATGTACACATTTCATTCATCACGTGTGAATGGAACAGCTGGGATATGTTAGTATGTGGTATGAGCTTTTGATTATTTGAAAGAGAGCAAGAAATGTAACATCAGAGCCTCTTTCCATGGATATTTGGTTTCAACCAGTACCAACTTTCCCTACTAGCCTCTACTCCTGTTATTCTTTCAAAATAACTAATATTAAAGACCTTTCACAACCTTACCTGTCCTTTACAACGACACCCAAGTGTCTTATGAAGAGAGGCTGAGCAAGCTAGGGCTTTTCTCTTTGGAACAAAGGAAGATTTGAGGTGACTTGATAAGAGTACAAGAACAGCAGATGCATAGATTGAGTGGAAAGCCGGAGATTTTTTTTCCTCCAGGGAAATGGTTAATATGAAGGGGCATAATTTTAAGATGACTGGATATAAGTATAGAAGGGATGTCAGGGGTAAGGTTTTTACACAGACATGCTCGACTAAGGGTGATAGTGGAGGCAGATATATTAGGGTATTTAGGAAATCTTAGATAGGCACATGGATGATAGAAGAATGGGAGACTATATAGGAAAGAAGGGTTAGATTGATCTCAGAGCAGGTTATAAGGTCCACATAGCATCTTGGGCTGCAGGGCTGGTATGGTACCCTGCTGTGGAGTTCTATGTTCAAATTAGCAATTGTATTTGGACTTTTTAACCTGGAGCACTATCACAATCTAATGAGATCCTCTTCTCATCCCTAGCCAAGGTATCTCTTGCAGCCCAGTCTTATATCTGCTCATATCATTAATTCAAAATTAGAGGTCAATCATGAAGCTTTACTCAAATAACAATCAATTATTGCTGACTGAGGAGAACCAAGATAATGAACTTCTCAAAAGAAATGGTAGTTAGTTTTCCTGGTGGACCACATGCAGCTTCTTTTTTTTAATATCTCTGCAATCAAATGAAGGAGCATATTCCACTCACCACTCTTCAGCTGAAATACAACAGCAAACTGCTATCTGTTAGTCAAGAAATTATGATCATTCTTTTATTTCACCTCCTCATATTATAAAATCTGCTTTGAGGGGAAAAAAAACTAATCACTTCAGATACTTTCCATGTCAAAGTATAAAATGGTGCAAAAATTAAAAGCATATGTCATCATCCAGAGTGATGTACAAGACCTGCTCCACAGCCTCAGAAACTTTACTCATGTTATCCAGTCTCTGATTTAAACACCACCTCTTGCCTTGGCTCACACTTTCCCTCATTCCAACATGACAAAGTGTTCAGGATCTGCTGTAGACGTGGTAATTGATAACGTAATACCAGCTGTGATTACATCCAGCTAGCTAGAGAATGGAAGCATTTCAAAGACTTCTCACACATCTCAATGTAGATTATTTAGGATTCTGACATTAAGAGCAAAGGTTAGGTTGGGTGATTGCCATGATTACACTTCAGATGGCACCTTCATGACCTATGACCTCCACCATCAAGAGCGACATAGGTAAGAAAACACCACAATCTGCAAGCTTCCTTGCAAGGCACGTTACCATCCTGACTTGAAAATATTTCATCACTCCTTCTCTATCACTGTATCTAAATCATGGACCTCTTTACCCAACAGCACCATAACTACAGGTCCACCAGTTCAGGGAGATACAGTAGCTTATCACCAGGGTGTTCAATACATAGACTTCACATCCCATGAATAAATAAATTCCACATTCTCTATTCCTTCTGTCAGTTAAAAGAAAAGCTATGGACTGATAGTAACACAAATGCTGAAAAAGAAGAAAGCAAAAGTTAACACAATTACAAAAGGATAGACACTAGAAGCCTAAAATAAAAACTGAAAATGCAGAAAACAGTCATCAAGTCAGTCAGTATCTAGAGAGGATATTTTGGATCACTGATATTTCATCAGAATAAGATTTCTGGTCAGTTACCTGAAATACTAACTCCATTTCTCTCTCCCCATGACCACAGCCTAACTCGCTGAGCATTTATTTCATTCATCTATTTCTATTAGCAGGATTGTATATTATTCTTTTCGGCTCAACATCCCCCTCCAGCCTTATGTACAGACACTCCTGTGCCTAGCATCATTTTATGGAATCTATGTGTATCAGCTATCTTATGTATTTATATTTATTATGTTTTTTTTATTATTGTGTTCTTTATCTTATTATGTTTTTTTTCTGTGCCCCATTGGATCTGGAGTAACAATAACTTTTTCTCCTTTACACTTGTGTACTGGAAATGATATTGAGTAATCTTGAAACAATTCCAAGACTGACTTAGCAAGAGATACCAGAGACCGTTACCTCTCTGACTGAGGGCCTGAGACTAGTGATAGGCTGTATGGATCAGTGCTGGGTCTGTTGTTCTTTATCATCTATATCAACAACCTGGATGATAATGTGATAAACTAGATCAGTAAATTAGCAACCAACACCAAGATTGGAGGCTTTGTGGACAGCGAAGAAAGCTATCAAAGCCTGCAGTGGGATCAGCAAGAAAACTGGGCTGAAAAGCAGCACCTGGAATTTAATGTGTAATGTTATGATCCCAGCCCCGTCCCTTGTAAGAATCGCAAGAGCACCCGTCGAAAGGGGGGGGGGGGTCAGTGGACCCAGTCGGAGAGAGAGAGAGAGACGTGCCAAATTGCAGGTACCACCAGGGATACAGAATAAAGACAACAGCGACTATTGTCTCATGGAAACCACATGAAAAGCCCTTGGGCAAGGTGGGCTGGTTGAGAGAGAGATTGCATCATCCCAACCTGATTGACACCTGCGACCCCGTGAGGAAGTATAAAGGAGAGTCTCAGGGGGACAGCCCCTCAGACGCACCAAGAAGACACGAGAGTGTCCCGCAGCAGCGGGAAGCCATTCTGAAGGAAGCTACGTGCATTAGATTCCGGGATTGGAATCTGTGGCTGGAATCACAGAAAACAGCCTTAACTAACATCGGGGAGAGGAAACCAACGCTCCCCCGATTTCACGGAAGATTCATCGAGACTCGGCAAGTTCTTTCTCTTCTCCCCCAATCTCTCTCTCGGTCGCCCCACGCAAAACCCAGCGATTTTCAAAGTGCTGAGGCCTGCAGACTTTCAGAGTGACTTTTATATTTCCAACGGACAATCTATTAACCCCTAGACACCAGCAGAGCTCACTTATTAATGATGATTATTACTATACCCGCGCTTTAGATTGAGTGTTGATGATGTGCACTATCTGAATGTATGTATTAACCCTCCTTTTGTGTCCCTTTATAAATAAAAACGTTTGAAAATAGTGACAACAGACTTCAACAGACGTCTCTATCTTTGCTGGTAAGTTATCCAGTTACGGGATTCGTAACAGTAACATGTTGCACTTTGGGAAGACAATGTAAAGTAGAACATGCACAGTTAATGGTAGGACCCAAGGAGTGCAGTAGAACAAAGAGATCTGGAATTACAGATCCATCATTCCTTAAAAGTGGCGTCACAGGCAGATGGGGTTCTGAGTTCTGAGTCCAGGAACAAACACAGAATGTTAGAGGAGCTCAGCAGGTCAGGCAGCATTGAGCTGAGTTCCTTCAGCATTTTGTGTGTGTTGCTTTGGACTTCCAGCATCCGCAGGTTTTCTTATGTTTATTGACTACGGAGTGTGTTGAAGTTGTATTGGATGTTGGTGAAGTGGAATATGAAGAATTGTGCGCATTTCTGGGGTCACCTCCCTACAGGAAAGATATCAATCGGATTGAAAGTGTACAGAGAAAACTTACAGGGATATTGCCAGGACTTGAAGATCTGATTTATAGGTGATAGTTGTATAATTAGGACTTCATTCCTTAGACAGCAGGAAAATGAGGTGAGTTTTGATAGAGATATACAAAATTATGAGGGATATCAGTACTGTGCAAAAGTCTCAGGCACATATATACAGCTAGGGTGCCTAACACTTTTGCACAGTTCTGTAATTGTTAACATGGAGTGGAAAGTGAATCTGGCAAAGGAAGTTGGGAATGGGTGAAGTGGCATGGGAGGAGTGTGAGACTGGTGGCAGAGAAAGAGTACCGGGGCAAAGGGTGATGCAGGTGCAGTCTCACCCAACCCTGAGACACCAGTTAAGGTCATTTGGTTCCAAACAATTGGTTTATTGATCATTACAGAATGTTTCTTTTGTGCTTCCTGCCCCCTCCCCCTTCCCTTACCCTTTTCCCAGTCATGATCCCCCTCTTCCTGCCCTATTCTCACTCAGTCCACAATAGAGACCCCATCAGATTTATCCTCACTCACATATCTCATGAAATTTGTTTTCTTTTGTGTGGCAGAAGGACAGTGCAATACGTAAAATTACCAGAGTATTGTGCAAAGTCTTAGGCACGCTAGCTATACATATGTACCTAAGACTTTTACACAGTACTGTACTTTTTGAAGTAAGAAACTACAGAGAGCTGTAAATGTGGCCCAGTCCATCACAACAACAGGATCCCCTTCTTCGAATGTCTAGACTTCCTGTTGCCTCAAGGACCTCTCACACCCTGGTCCCCCTTCCCTCCCTTCAGGGAGAAGCTAAAGAAAGTTTGAGAATACTGTTATCACCCTCTTGAAGAGTAAAGGTGAACATTTGATTTCCCATAAATGCAAGAGATTTTACAGTTGCTGAAAATCCAAAGCAGCACACACCAAATACTGACAGAATTCAGCAGGTCAGGCAGAATCTATGGAAATGTACAAAAAAGCTGGATGAACTCAGCAGGTCGGGAAGCATCTGTTGAAAGGAGGAGTCAACGTTTCGGGCCGAGACCCTTCGTCAGGACTAAAGAAGAAGGGGGCAAGGGTCTTATAAAGAAGGTGGGGGGAGGGTGGAATGTGCTAGGTGAAAAACCAATCAGAGGAAAGATCAAGGGGTGGGGGAGGGGAAGCAGGGAGGGGATAGGAAGGAGAGGTGAAGAAGGAATGGAAAGGTGAGAAGTGGAAAGCACTATGGGTAGTTAAAGAAGGCAGAATCATGAGACAGATGATAGGCAGCTAGAAGGGGATACAGAATGAAAGTGGGATGGGGGAAGGGAGAGGGAGGAAATTACCGGAAGTTCATTCGATGTTCATACCAAGGGGCTGGAGACTACCCAGACGGTACATGAGGTGTTGCTCCTCCAACCGAAGTTTGGCTTCATCATGGCAGTAGAGGAGGCCATGAATGGACATATCCGAATGGGAATGTGAAGGAGAGTTGAAGTGAGTGGCAACTGGGAGATCCTGTCTGTTGTGGACGGAGTGTAGGTGCTCGACGAAGTAGTCCCCCAATCTGCGCCGGGTCTCGCTGATGTAGAGGAGGCCGCACCGGGAGCACCAGATGCAATAGATGACCCCAACAGACTCACAAGTGAAGTGTTTCCTCACCTGGTAGGACTGTTTGGGGCCCTGAATGGTGGTAAGAGAGGAGGCGTAGGGACAGGTGTAGCACTTACGCTTGCAGGGATAAGTGCCTGGTGGGAGATCTGTGGGGAGGGACGTGTGGACCAGGCAGTCGCGGAGGGAATGATCCCTGCGAAAAGCAGAGAAGGGTAGAGAGGGAAAGATGTCCTTAGTGGTGGGGTCCTGTTGAAGGTGGCAGAAGTTGCTGAGGATAATATGCTGGATCCGGAGGCTGGCGGGGTGATAGGTGAGGACAAGGGGAACGCGGTCCCTGTTGTGGTGATAGGAGCATTGGGTGAGGGCCGAAGTGCAGGAAATGTAGGAGATGTGGGTGAGGGCATCATTGATGACGGCAGAAGGGAAACTACGATTCTTAAAGAAAGAGGACATTTGGGATGTCCTGGAACAGAAAGCCTCATCCTTGGAGCAGATGCAGCGGAGTTGGAAGAACTGGGAAAAGGGAATATAATTTTTGCATTTGGCCGGGTGGGAGGAGGTATAATCAAGGTAGGTATGGGAGTCAGTGGGTTTATAGAAGATGTCAGTGGACAGACTGTCTTCAGAGATGGAGACCGAGAGATTGAGAAAGGGGAGAGAAGTGTCCGAGATGGACCAAGTGAATTTAAGGGCTGGGTGAAAGTTAGCGGCAAAGTCGATGAAATTGATGAGCTCAGTATGGGTGCAGGAAGCAGCACCAGCGTAGTTGTCAATGTATCGAAGGAAAAGTTGGGGAGCAGTATAGGCATAGGTTTGGAGCATAGACTGTTCCACATAACCCACGAAGAGGCAGGCATAGCTGGGGCCTATGTGAGTGCCCATAGCTACACCCTTGGTCTGAAGAATGTGGGAAGAGCCGAAAGAGAAGTTATTAAGTGTGAGTACCAGTTCCACCAACCTGAGGAGTGTGGTGGTGTTGGGGAACTGGTGAGGTCTATTGTCCAGAAAGTAGCAGAGGGCTTTGAGGCCTTCTTCAGATTCAGATTCAGTTTATTATCATTTATAAACCACAAATACAATGCAGTTAAAAAATGAGACAACATTCTCCAGAATGATATCATGAAAAAGCACAAAACAGACCACATAAGAAAAACCACATAACGTTTGGTAATCCCCAATCCAGAGTCCGGAGAGGCTGCTGCGTATCGATATCGCGCTACCGTCTTAGCACGTTCCCCGGAAAGGAACTACAAACCCATCAGACAAACCTAAAGCTACAAGACCCACACAAAACCACATAGTTACATATAGTTATAGTTAACATATAGTTTCAACAGTGCAGACAATACCAGAATTGATAAAAGACTAACTGATAAAGACCACATAATTATAACACATAGTTACAACAGTGCAAAGCAATACCGTAATCTGATAAAGAGCAGTCCATGCACGGTTTAAAAGAAAGTCTCAAAGTCCCGACAGCCCATCATCTCACAGACGGTAGAAGGAAGAAAAATCTTCCTGCCAGGAACCTCCAGCGCCACAGCTTGCCGATACAGCACTTTGGGAGCTCCGACCACAGCCAACTCCGAGTCCATCCGAAAACTTCGAGCCTCCGACCAGCCCTCCGACTGAGCACCGAGCACCATCTCTGCTGAGCGTTTAGACCCCAGCCCCGGCCACCAAGCAACAGACAAAGCCGAGGATTCGGGGCCTTCCTCCCGGAGATTTTTCCGATCGCACAGTAGCAGCGGCGGGGAAACAGGCATTTCAAAAGTTTCACCAGATGTTCCTCTGTGCTTCACACGTCCGTCTCCATCAAATCAGGATTGTACATGGCATCCTACATGACAGATTACAGATATTCATTCCATAGTGGCCGCTGCACCATCTTGATATTCTAATTCTTGATGGGGAATTGAAGTGTATAAGGATTGGTCATCCATGGTGAAAAAGAAACGGTTGGGACCAAGGAACTGGAAAGTTCCAGTTAAGTTTGAATCTATGGAAATGAATAGACAGTCAACATTTCAGACCAAGGCCCTTCATCAGGATTGGAAAGGAGGGGGAAAATGCCAAAATAAGAAGGTGGGGAGAGCAAAAATAGGACAAGCTATAAGGTGATTGGTGGAGCCAGGTGAGTGGGGGCAGGAGAGATGAAGTAAGAAGCTGGGAGATGATAGGTGGAAAAGGTAAAGGGCTGAAGATGAAGGAATCTGATAGGAGGGGAGAGTGGATCATGGGAGAATGGGAAGGACAAGGGGTACCAGGAGGAGAAGATAGGCAGGTGTGGAGAAAAGGTAAGAGGCCAGTGTGGGGAGTTGCAGAAGAGAGAAGGGGGGGGGGGGAATTACCAGAAGTTGGAGAATTTGATGTTCATGCAATCAAGTTGGAAGCTACCCAGACAAAATATTGGATGTTCATCCTCCAACCTGAGAGTGGCCTCATCATGGAAGAAGAGGAAGCCATGGACTGACATATCAGAATGGAAATGGCATAGGAATTAAAATGGTTAACCGCCAGGAAATACCGCTTTTTGTTGATCGAGTGAGATGTTTAACAAAGCAGTACCCCTATCTACGCCAGGTCTCACCATGTAGATAAGGCCGCATCAGGAGCACTGGATACAATAGATGCCCACAGCTGGTACACAGGTGAAGTGTTGCCTCTGGGGCCCTGAATGGAGGGAGGGGATAAATAGGCAGGCATAACACTTCTGCTGCTTGCAGAAATAAGTGTCTGGAGGGAGATTAATGGAGTGCAATGATTGAACAAGGAAATCATGGAGGGAGTGAATCCTGTAGAAAGTGGGGAGTGTGGTGGAAAATAAAGATGTGCTTGGTGGTAACGTTCCCTTTCACCCAAGTCCCACTCATCTCTCCTATCAGATTGTTTCATCTTCAGCCCTTTACCTTTTCCACCTATCATCTCCCAGATTCTTACTTTGTCTCCCCTCCCCTGCCCACCAAGCTTCGCCTATCACCTGCTAGCTTGTCCTCTGCATCACTCACAAAATGCTGGAAGAACTCAGCAGGCCAGGCAGCATTTATGGAAAAGAGTACACAGTCAATGTTTCGGGCCGAGACACTTCTTCAGAACTGGAGAAAAAGGATGTGAAGTCAGAGTAAGAAGGTGAGGGGAGGTGAGCAGAAATATAAGGTAGTAGGTGATAGGTGAAACTGGGACAGGGTGAAATAAAAAGCTGGGAACTTGGGAAGGGGAATGGTGAAGGGGCAGTGGCTATTACCACATGTTCAAGAGATGGATGGTCATGCCATCTGGTTGGAAGCTACCAAGACAGAGTACGAGGTGTTGCTCCTCTAACTTGAGTGTGGCCTCATTCTGGCATGGATTGACATGTCGAAATGGGAATGGAAAGCAGAATTAAAATGAGTGGCCACGGAGAGATCCTGCATTTTTCTGGTGGACAAAGCATAGGTTGCACAGCAAAACAGTCTCCCAATCTACATAAGGTCTTACTGATATACAGGAGGCCACACTGGGAGCACCGGATGCAGTAGGCCCCCAACAGACTCACAGGTGAAGTGTTGTCTCACCTGGAAGGACTGTTCGGTGCCATGAATGTTAGTGAGGGAGGAGGTGTAGGGGCAGGTGTAGCATTTGTTCCTCATGCAACAATAAGTACCAGGAGGGAGATCAGTGGGGAGGGATGAATGGACAAGGGAGTTGCACTGGGAGTGATCCTGCAGAAAGCAGAAAGTGTGGAAGGAAGGAAATATGTGCTCGATGTTGGGACCCCATTGGAGATAGCAGAAGTTACGATGAATTATGTGCTGTACACAAAGGCTGGTGAGGTAATAAGTGAGGATAAGAGGAATCCTATCCCTGGTGAAATGGCAGGAGGATGGGGTGAGGGCAGTTTTAAGTATTTGGCCCTGATTTTATAGCTATGCCCCTTTTGTCATGATTGTCCCATTAATGAAAACATCACACCTATTGTGTAAAGTCTACTTGGGACCATTTTATTCTGTCCTTCAGATCTCAGCAAGCTTGACCAGTGGCCATCCAACTTGGGTGTTGGAAATGATCTGATCCAGGATATAATTTTTACATATTTTCTTCAACAGTGTCTTGCAGGAAAGGAAATCTATCTTACCCATTATGTGCACGTCTATACTCAACATTATGGTCAAACTTTCTAAGTTCTGGGAAAAAGTGGTGAGCAATTTAATGCTGGTAATGGTAGAAACATCCATGTTGCATGTACATTAAATGTAGAAGAAATGTGCATTAAATGTTTCCATCTAAGGGGTCAGTGTGGACATGGTGGAGGATTACAAATACCTAGGGATACAAATTGACAATAAACTGGACTGGTCAAAGAACACTCAGGCTGTCTACAAGAAGGGTCAGACCCGTCTCTATTTCCTGAGGAGACTGAGGTCCTTTAACATCTGCCGGACGATGCTGAGAATGTGCTACGAGTCTGTGGTGGCCAGTGCTATCATGTTTGCTGTTGTGTGCTGGGGCAGCAGGCTGAGGGTAGCAGACACCAACAGAATCAACAAACTCATCGTAAGGCCGGTGATGTTGTGGGGGTGGAACTGGACTCTCTGACGGTGGTGTCTGAAAAGAGGATGCTGTCCAAGTTGCATGCCATCTTGGAGAATGACTCCCATCCACTCCATAATGTACTGGTTAGGCACAGGAGTACATTCAGCCAGAGACTCATTCCACCGAGATGTAACACTGAGTGTCATAAGAAGTCATTCCTGCCTGTGGCCATCAAACTTTACAACTCCTCCTTCGGTGCGTCAGACACCCTGAGCCAATGGGCTGGTCCTGAACTTATTTCTACTTGGCAAAATTAAATTATTATTATTTAATTATTTATTGATGGTAAGCTGAGCCTATTGGGCCTGAACACTTCCCTCTGCAACTGGATCCTAGACTTCCTGACTGGGAGACCTCAGTCAGTCCGGATCGGGAGCAGCATCTCCAACATCATCACACTGAGCACAGGGCCCCCCAGGTCTGTGTGCTCAATCCACTGCTGTTCACTCTGCTGACCCACGACTGTGCTGCAACACACAGCTCGAACCATATCATCAAGTTTGCCGATGACACGACCATGGTGGGTCTCATCAGCAAAAACGACGAGTCAACATACAGAGAGGAGGTGAAGCGGCTAACCGACTGGTGCAGAGCCAACAACCTGTCTCTTAATGTGAACAAAACAAAAGAGATAGTTGTTGACTTCAAGAGGGCACAGAGTGACCACTTCCCGCTGAACATCGACACCTCCTCGGTAGAGATCGTAAGGAGCACCAAATTTCTTGGTGTTCACCTGACGGAGAATCTCACCTGGCCCCTCAACACCAGCTCCATAGCAAAGAAAGCCCAGCAGCGTCTCTACTTTTTGCGAAGGCTGAGGAAAGTCCATCTCCCACCCCCCAATCCTCATCACATTCTACAGGGGTTGTATTGAGAGCATCCTGAGCAACTGCATCACTGCCTGGTTCGGAAATTGTACCATCTCGGATCGCAAGACCCTGCAGTGGATAGTGAGGTCAGCTGAGAAGATCATCAGGGTCTCTCTTCCCGCCATCACGGACATTTACACTACACGCTGCAACCACAAAGGAAACAGCATTATGAAGGACCCCATGCACCCCTCATACAATCTCTTCTCCCTCCTGCCGTCTGGGAAAAGGCTCCGAAGCATTAGGGCTCTTACGACCAGACTATATAACAGTTTCTTCCCCCAAGCTATCAGACTCCTCAATACCCAAAGCCTGGACTGACACCTTGCCCTATTATCTTGTTTATTATTTATTGTAATACCGGTACTGTTTTTGTGCACTTTATGTAGTCCAGTGTAGGTCTGTAGTCTACTGTAGCTTTCTCTGTGTTTTTTTTTTATTACATGGTTCAGTCTAGTTTTTTGTACTGTGTCATGTAACACCATGGTCCTGAAAAACATTGTCTCATTTTTACTATGCACTGTACCAGCAGTTATAGTTGAAATGACTATAAAAGTTGACTTGACTTTATATTGTTATATTTCTACACTATTCTTGGTTGGTGTGACTGTAACGAAACCCAATTTCCCTCGGGATCAATAAAGTATGTCTGTCTGTCTGACTGTCAACTCATCCTCCATCAAGTACGTCTCTCCTGTTGATGGGATACAACTAGAATCATGAAGGGGAGGTCTGCGAGTTTTGGGTGGAAGTGTGATTTTGTGCAGTTACTGAAAAGTTCTTCAGAACATCTTTACATTTTAAATAAGTCATCAAAAGTGAGCAAAGTGAGTTTATTGTATCAAATGAGACAGATGTGCCTTTGATATACCTAAATTCAATGCCAGATGAACTGTTTATTTTTATTCTGTCTTGTACTATATCATCGTAGTTTGCACAAGTAGAGTTTTGAGCTTTCCACTCTCTACAAGCTTTACTCTGTGCTCTATATGGGGGTGTTTGGATTGAAACATTTTTTATCTGTTAATTTTAAAAAGTTCTCCCATGAAGGACGAAGGACCAAGGCTCAAGAATCAACTATTTTCTCAATATATATTTACATATATTAGGAATTTACTTCAGTATGTTGACACAAAAAGCAACAGAAACATTCAACATTTATAGCAATAGAAGTTATATTTAAAAAATAAGCTAGCAGTTAAAGTATGGATATTAAATAAAATGTACATAAATACATTAATACCAGCTGCATATACAATATAAACAGTGTTATAAAAAGTGGTTTAAAATGTTTACAGTACTGTGCAGTGACTGAGCTAATAGATAGAGGAGCTGGGAGGTGGAATTAATTACTGCAGAATAATTGATCAGATTAACTGTCTGGGGAGGAAACTTTTAAAATGGCATGAAGTTTTTTTTGTTTTAATAGGCCTATAGTGCTTTCCAGGATGGAGCTTTTGGAAAAGGCAGTTTGCAGTGTGGGTAGGGTCCACAATGATTTTTCCTGCCCACTTCTTTGTCCAGGACACATCTAAGTCCTACAGTGATGGCAGACTACAGCCCGTGACTCTTTCCACTGACCTGACCATTCATTGTAGTTTATGTATAATGTGAAAGGTTGCTGCACCGAGCCAGACATTAATGGCACTCTCTATGACAGTGTAGAATGCATTAGGTTGTTCTGGTGAAGATGGAATTTTACCAATGGCCATAAAATAAGTATCTAATTTTTCATATCTTATATGCTGTTATGTGATAGAAGAAGTTCATTTCATCCATTGTCTATGCTGGTTTTCAGAGGGATCTCATCAATTTCCTTGTAAACAATATTCAGTCATATGCTCATCAACCTCTCCTGGATTCTCCCATTGCTCAGCTACAGAAGAGACAATTAACAGTGGCCAATTGACCTACCAGCCTTTGGTGGTGTGAGAAAACAAGAGTGAGTGGGGGAAAGCCATGTGACCATAGGGAGAATATGCAAACACCATACACGCAGCCACCAAAGAGAGGATTGAACCTGGTTGCTAGTGGAGTGCTGCTTGCTGCACCTCTGTGCCATCCTTCATTTCAAAGATAATGACCTAGAGTTTTCTTGGAGCCTCTATGGTCACTGTTAATAAATCTACCAAAGCCATTTTGATCTACTGCAGCAATACAGGAAGGGTACCAGTCTTTCAGCTCATCCAGCTGGCACTGACCTTCAACATCCCAATTACACTAATCCTACACTGATCCTATTTTTTACTCTCCCCCATATTCCCAACAACTTACCCAAAAACACCCTCCCACTGTTCCTACGGCTCACCTATACAATGGTCAATTAACCTGTCACACATCTTTGGGAGGTGGAAGGGAACTAGAGCACAGAGTAAAGACAGACAGACATACTTTATTGAACCCGAGGGAAATTGAGTTTCGTTACAGCCGCAGCAACCAAGAATAGTGAAGAAATATAGCAATATAAAACCATAAATAATTAAATAATAAGTTAATCATGCCAAGTGGGAATAAGTCCAGGACCAGCCTATTGGCACAGGGTGTCTGACACTCTGAGGGAGGAGTTGTAAAGTTTGATGGCCACAGGCAGGACTGACTTCCTATGACGCTCAGTGTTACATCTCGGTGGAATGAGTCTCTGGCTGAATGTACTCCTGTGCCTAACTAGTACATTATGGGGTGGACAGGAGTCATTGTCCAAGATGGCATGCAACTTGGACAGCATCCTCTTTTCAGACACCACTGTCAGAGAGTCCAGTTCCACCCCCACAACATCACCGGCCTTACGATGAGTTTGTTGATTCTGTTGGTGTCTGCTACCCTCAGCCTGCTGCCCCAGCACACAACAGCAAACATGATAGCACTGGCCACCACAGCCCCATAGAACATCCTCAGCATCGTCTGGCAGATGTTAAGGACCCCAGTCTCCTCAGGAAATAGAGACGGCTCTGACCCTTCTTGTAGACAGCCTCAGTGTTCTTTGACCAGTCCAGTTCATTGTCATTCGTATCCCCAAGTATTTGTAATCCTCCACCATGTCGACACTAACCCCTTGGATGGAAACAGGGGTCACCAGTGCCTTAGCCCTCCTCAGCTCCACCACCAGCTCCTTAGTCTTTTTCACATTAAGCTGCAGATGATTCTGCTCACACCATGTGACAAAGTTTCCCACCGTAGCCCTGTACTCAGCCTCATCTCCCTTGCTGATGCATCCAACTATGGCAGAGTCATCAGAAAACTTCTGAAGATGGCAAGACTCTGTGCAGTAGTTGAAGTCCGAGGTGTAGATGTGAAGAGGTGTGAAGAGGTGTAGGTGTGAAGAGACAGGACAGTCCCCAGTGGAGCCCCAGTGCTGCTGCCCACTCTGTCTGACACACAGTGTTGCAAGCTCACGTACTGTGGTCTGCCAGTCAGGTAATCAATAACCCATGACACCGGGGAAGCATCTACCTGCATCACTGTCAGCTTCTCACCCAGCAGAGCAGGGCGGATGGTGTTGAACGCACTGGAGAAGTCAAAAAACATGACCCTCACAGTGCGCGCCGGCTTGTCCAGATGGGCATAGACACGGTTCAGCAGGTAGGCGATGGCATCCTCAACTCTTAGCCACCATGTGGTGAGCTGTATCATCAGTTTAATGAGTCATGAATCAAAGAAGTACCTATGGACATTAAATATTCCATTGTACTACTTGAAGAAAGGTAAAGATTTTCCTCTCCCAATTAATATTTACACTTAACACAACTTCATTTGAATAAGCAGGTTAACTGGACAATATTGCATTGCTGTTGGTCTTAACTTGCTTTGAGCAAATTAGTTACAACATTTACTCAATTCCAATTATCTTTCAACATGTATTTAATTAGCTATAAGAAACTCTAGGATATCCTAAGACAATATAAATACTTTTCTAAATGAAAGACATTTTTATGCTAAGGGTCTCAAAATGTGATTTGACAATAGCCTATTAGTATAAACCATTTTAAAGAAAATCTCTCAATTTTAACTGGTGAGCTTTGTCATCCATTACAGAACTATCAACACTGTAAGGGTAGAAGACATAGCGGTTTTGTTTGAGTATCAGCAACTGAGGAACTAATTGAGAATGTAGCTGGAGAGTTTTAGCACCATGAGTACATCCTCACCGCCGTGATTGCCACAAAATGACACTTAAGAGTTATCCCTTTGAAGCAAATTTTTTATGCATTCTGATTATTCCTTTCCCTGTGCTATCAGCTGCTGAGACATCTGGAATAACATAGGATTTTGCCACTCTTCTGATTCTGGACAACATCTGGCAATAATTTTGGAGTTGTTCACAGTCTAGGTGGGGGAGAAGGTTAAAGCATGCAGTATTCCTGTTAGTAATACATACAATCCCGATGGAGCCAAAAATGGCAAATGATTCTGAGCTACCAAAGTCATTTCATGAATAAAAATCAGAATAACAGAAACAGCCAGGTCATTTGTTATACCAAAAAAAAGATGGCGTTTCGGAGACAAAGTGTCAGATGTAACAAATATTAACCATGACTAAAGAGCTTACAGCAACAAGGGAAAAGGGAAATTTATAAACAAAATGCAGAATATTCAATATGAACTGAAATACATGAAGCAAAGAAGTGAGTTCAAACAATATCAAATATTGACGATAGATGAAAAGTATTATCTTGACTCCGTTTATTTAGCTTCTTTGTGTAATATTTTCCTCTGGTTTTAGCTTTCCTTCTTGTTCCTTGGGACCTGGATTAGACATGTTCTGAACTCCCTCATGAACACACACCATGGTCTTGTGGGAGCCCTCTGCTCTTCTCAGACATCATTATATTCTGAGGAGTTCCACAGAAAAGAATCAAAGCCATGGGGAGGAACCCAAGAATGAAATCCATTAAAATTAAACACCAGAGGGAAAACTCACTTTTGAAATCCTACCAATACTATCAATAAAAAAATAACAAGGTAAAATTCTAAGAACTAAAGTAGAGTCAATATTAGTGTAAGATGGCAGAGGCGAGAAGCTTAATTTAGGTGGAGATTCTGGAGATCTGGAGTACAGGTAAAGGGAGATTAAAAGTTGTTGTTCTAAATTATGATGGAAAGAGATCAGTAATCAGAGGATATAAGTTGTGGCCAAATAAGGATTTAAGGAAGAGAATTTCTTTTTTATAAAATGCCAGATCAACATGCTCTGGAATATGTTGCATTGTAACTGTTGGAAGCAGGCTGAATTTGATCATTAATCAAAAACATCAATAAAAGCATAGAGGTAAAATATACTGTCCTATCTAGAAACAATAAAATTGATCTGACCTAGTTTGTTATCTATAACTGCTATAATTCTATGATTCAATGGATACTGAATACTCTTGTTCCTTTAAGTTGCTGTTATTCATATACATTTGCCAATTGATTTCAAATGAAGGACGGATGGGAGGAAGGACTGGAGGCTAATCAGGAGTAGAAGAGGCTGAAGTACTCAGACCTGGGAGCTGACTGTAAGGAAGCTGGCTGGAGTACTATCATCTACTCTGTTGAGGCTTTGTTGGCACATCGGTGATGAGGCTACTCTATGGTACGACTGGAGCAAGACTCAGGTGGGCCACCAGAGACATGGCTGAAGAGGCAGAAAAGGGCAGCTCTTGGCTGTGGCTGAGGAGGAAGGACAGAAATTGGGGAACCGGCTAACTCCATTGAAAGGTCAGGGGGTGACAGAGAGACATCTCTGCCACTCCTCCACAACCAGATGTACCAGGGCTAAGGAAGTGAAACATCAATGAATGGTGGTCCCTGACTGATGACCCTGCAGCTGACCTAAGGGCAGTGTTAGTGGTGCAACAGGCAGCAAAGCCAAGCAGGAACCATCTTCCTGTAATTCTGATTGAATGTCTCAACACTTCCACTGAAAGCAGAATATCCAAGAATATTACTTTGAAAATACAGAAGTTGTAGAAAACAAACAAGCTAGTTCACCTTTAAAAACTTTCTAAAAGTACATCTCCACATTATTATAAATAACTTTAAGATTGTCCACACCATATTGGAAACATTACATTTATATTTTCTTCTTGCCAACTTGGCCAAAAAAGATTCATAGGAATATACAAGATGGAGGTTGCCTGTATAGGTTAAATTACAAACGAACTCACCAGCAAATGGAAGCACAGAATTTAGATTTAAACTGGACACTGAATTATATCTGCATGTCTTGGATCAATTATCCCACAACTACCCAAACTTCATCTGGCCACCGTTACTCTTGTTTCCAGCTAGCATTGCCAAAGGAGCTTGAAATCTTACATCAGTATTAATTTCCTGCCAGCTTCTTCTATTTTAAATGCCTTCATCTCCACTTATAATGGAAACTGACCACATCTTCCCATCTCTGGTGCCTTTTTTGTGTGCTTTCCCATCATTCAGCCTTTATTAGGGAAAACATGATCTCATTCAAATCTTTTCCATGTATTACTATTTATTTATGAATAATAATATTGATCAAAATCACACAAAAATATAGAGAATACTTTAGACCGTAAGACATAGCAGCAGAATTAGGCTATTTGGCCCATCGAGTCTGTTCTGCCATTCAATCATGGCTGATCTTTTTTTTTCTCCTCAACCCCATTTCCCAGACTTCTCCCTGTAACCTTTGATGCCATGTCCAATCAAGAACCTATCAATCTCTGCTTAAATACACCCAACGACCTATCCTCCACAGCTACGCAGGGCAACAGATTCCACAGATTCACCACCCTCTGGCTAAAAAAATTTCTCCATATCTTCATTCTGAATGGACGCCACTCTATCCTGAGGCTGTGTCCTCTTGTCCTAGACTCCCCCACCATGGGAAACATCCTTTCCACATCTACTCTATCTAGGCCTTTCAACATTCAAAAGGTTTCAGTGAGAGACCCCCCACCCCCATCCTTCTAATTTCCAGTGAGTACAGACCCAGAGCCATCAAACGTACCTCGTATGATAAACCTTTCATTCCTGGAATCATTCTTGTGAACCTCCTCTGAACCCTCTCCAATGTCAGCACATCTCTTCTAAGATAAGGAGCCCAAAACTGTTCACAATACTCAAGGTGATGCCCCACCAGAGCCTTATAAAGACTCAGTATCACATCCCTGTTCTTGTATTCTAGACCTCTTGAAATGAATGCTAACATGGCATTTGCCTTCTTCACCACTGGCTCAACCTGCAAGGGTGTTCTGTACAAGATCTCCCAAGACCCTTTGCACCTCAGATTTTTTTGATTTTCTCCCCTTTTAAAAAAATAGTAACCACATTTATTTTTAGTACCAAAGTGCATGACCTTGCATTTTCCAACATTATATTTCATTTGCCACTTTCTTGCCCATTTTCTTCATCTGCCTAAGTCCTTCTGCATCCTACCTGTGTCCTCAACACTACCTGCCCTTCCACCAATCTTCAAATCATCTGGAAACTTGACCGCTATGGAACACAACTAGTCACTGGCAGCCAACCAGACAAGGATTCCTTTATTCCCACTTGCTGTCTTCTTCCAATCAGCCAATGCTCTAACCAGTTTAATAACTTTCCTGTAATACTATGGGCTCTTAACTTGGCAAACACCCTCATGTGTGGCATCTTGTCAAAAGCCTTCTGAAAGTCTAAGTATACAACAACCACTGCATCCTCTTAATCTATCCTACTTGTAATCTCCTCAAATAATTCCAGCAAGTTCATCAGGCAGGATTTTCCCTGAAGGAAACCATGCTGACTTTATCCTATCTTGTCCTGTGTCACCAAGTATTCCATCACCTTATCCTTAACAATTGACTCTAACATCTTCCCAACCACTGAGGTCAGGCTAACTGGTCTATAACTTCCTTTTGTTCTGCCTTCCTCCTTTCTTAAAGAGTGGAATTTCCGGTCCTCTGGTACCATGCCAGAGTCCAATGATTTTTGAAAGATCATTTCTAAAGACACCATAATTTCTAACGCTACCTCTTTCAGAACCCTAAGGTATAGTTCATCTTCTCCAGGTTGCTTATATACTTTTAGGTCCTTCAGCTTTCTGAGCACCTTCTGCCTTGTAATAGTAACTGCACCCACTTCTCTTCCCTCACACTCTACAACAACTGGCGTACTGCTAGTGTCTTCCACAGTGAAGACTGACACAAAATATTCATTTAGTTCATCTGCCATCTCCTTGTCCCTCATTATTATTTCTCCTGCCTCATTTTCTAGTGGTCCTTTATCCACTCTCATCTGTCTTATATTTTTTACATTCTTGAAAAAGCTTTTACTGTCCACTTTGATATTATTTGCTAGCTTGCCTTCATATTTTACCTTTTCCTTTCTAATGATTCTTTTAGTTGCTCTCTGTAGATTTTTAAAAACTTCCCAATTCTCTGACTTCCCACTAATTTTTGTTTTTTTTGTATGCCCTGTCTTTTGTTTTTACATTAGCTTTGACTTCCCTTGTCAGCCATGGTTGTACTATTTTACCATTTGTGTATTTCTTCATGTTTGGAATGCACGTCCTGCACCTTCCTCATTTTTTCCAAGAAACCCATCCGCTGATACCCCTGCCAGCAGCTCCTTCTATTGTACTTTGGCCAGCTCCTTTCTCATACCACTGTAATTTCCTGTACTTCACTGAAATACTGCTATGTCAGACTTTACTTTTCCCTATCGAATTTCAAGCTGAACTCAAGTTGATCATTGGTTCCTAAGGGTTCTTTTACCTTAAGCTCCCTAATCACTTCCAGTTCATTACATAACACCCAATTCAGTATAGCTGATCCCTTAGTAGGCTCAACTACTCTAAAAACCCAACTTTAAGACATTCAAAAAACTCACTCTCTTGAGATCCATTACTAACCTGATTTTCCCAATCGACCTGCATGTTAAAATCTCCCATGATAATCATAGCATTGCCTTTTCTATTTCCTTTTGTAATCTGTGGTCCACCTCCCAGCCACTGCCATCAGGGTCCTTTCGCCTTTGCAATTTCTTAACTCAATTCATAAGGAATCTACATCTTTTGATCCCATGTCACATCTTTCTACCGATTGGATGCCATTCTTTACCAGTAGAGCCATGCCTGCCCCTCTGCCCACCTTCCTATCCCTCTAATACAACATATAACCTCGAACAGTTATCTCCCAGTTACAACCATCCTTCAGCTACGATTCAGTGACGGCCACAACATCATACCTGGCAATCTGTAATAGTGCAACAAGATCGTCCACCTTTTTTCTCATACTATGCGCATTGAGATACAACACCTTGAGTACTGTATTTGCTACTCTTTTTGATTTTGCATTTCTAATGTACTGATACTCACCCTGTTGGCTGGGACTATGTCCCATCACCTGCCTGCCCTTCCTGACAGTCTGACTGAATGCTATCTTTATTTTTTTAACATCCTGAGTTCCATCATTCCAGTTCGCAACCCCCTGCCAGATTAGTTTAAACCCTCCCCAACAGCTCTAATAAACCTGCTCACAAGAATATTGGTCCCCCTCGGGTTCAGGTGCGACCCATCACTTTTGAACAGATCATACCTCCCCCAGAAGAGTTCCCAATTATCCAAGAATCTGAATTCCTGCCCCCTGCACCATTTTCTTAGTCGTGCATTTATCTGCCAAAACATCCTGTTTT
Source organism: Hypanus sabinus (assembly GCF_030144855.1). Lineage (NCBI taxonomy): Eukaryota > Metazoa > Chordata > Chondrichthyes > Myliobatiformes > Dasyatidae > Hypanus > Hypanus sabinus. The sequence continues at coordinate 48,743,328 of NC_082728.1, forward strand.
TACCCTCGATGGCGCATGGCAAAGACAGCAATCCAGAAATTACTACCCAAGAGGTCCTGCTTTTCAGCTTGCTACCTAGCTCTCTAAAGTCACTTTTCAGGACCTCTTTGCTTTTCCTTCCTATGTCATTGGTACCAATATGTACCAGGACATCCAGCTGGTCTCCCTCCCTCGCCAAAATGTTGTTCACGCAGTCTGAGATGTCCTTGACCCTCGCACCTGGGAGGCAACATACAATTTAGTTGTCCCATTCACATCCACATAATTAAGTGAAGACAGTCTGGTCCCTACATACTCATTGTCTTTCCACGCCATTTCATGTACCTGACCTTGAGCACCAAGATGCAATCAGTAATTTTTCCAAATCTTACATCTTACATCTTAACTTTTTCAAGTTACATCTTAGCATTGACACTGACTTTCATGTGAAATCTATATAGTATTTCTATATATATGTTCTATATAGTATTTCTATATAGTAAATCTATATAGTAAATGTGTCAGGTAACTGAGGAATCTTACAGGTGCCCACATGAAAGTCCCAAATATTCTGATAAATGTCCTTTGGGGTTTCATCAGCCATGTTGACCACTGGTCTCTTTGCAGAATGCAGAGAGGATAGCAGGAAGCTCTTCCAACTCCCCCAATACTTGCACTGAGAAATCTGCTCACTGAACCCATGCCAGATTACCTCCATGCAATTCCACAATCTATGACTGCCATAGATTGAAATAAATAATAGATAATTTTTTTTATTTTGAATAATTCAACTTTTTAATTTTAACTATGTTACATTTTAAAATATTTAGAATATTTACTTGGGCCATGATGATTTCTAAAGATCAGAGGCCTTAAGAGATATTTATAGTTTTTGACAATTTGGACAGCCAGCTAAATCAAAGGCTGTGACTGTGTTGCCATTTCTAGCTCAGCCATATGACAGCATTTGCATTCAGGAGGCCCTGCACTGTGCAGATCACATTTGCTTCCCTAGAATATCTAAATACCGATATAATAATTTGATGAATATGGAGTGCAGGCAACTTTGGCTGCCAAGCAAATTTGAGCCGATTTTTTTTGACCCTCTGCATGCCAGGATTTTTCTTTGTAATTTTATGTGATGTGAATTTCTTTGGCAACGATAGTATTTATTGTCAATAGTGATCCATCTGGAATCAGCTGAGGCAATGAACTGGAACTCCTCCACGTTTGTCTGTCTTTCCTCCATGAAGACACTCCATAAAACTGAGCCCTTTCACCAAGCTTCTGACTCATCTAAAGCTTCTTTCCATGACTCAAACCTGGGAGGCATCCTGCAATAATACTCCACGTAAAGGTTCTGTTGAAGTATGCAAACGTTGCCATTGTTGATGAAAATGTGAAGTTAATCATTACTGGAGGGGAAGAAACAAAACTCAGCCATTCAGAACCCCATCTCCTTTAACAGAACTAATTGGCATCAGCATATGCCCATCCCTGGTTAAAGAAGGAGATACAGAGTATAGGATAAATTCAGTGCTTAGAAATTCAACCACACAATGCTCATTGTTTAAAAAAAACTGTGGAATGAAAGATTGGCTTGACCTGGAGTGAAATACAATAGATTTGATGCATCTCTTGTTCTTTTACTCTACTCAAGAAATTCAACCGTCACTTTATAGAGTGATTGCCGTAATCTCTGTCTCACCCTCCCATAGGATGAAATAATTTCCCATGGAATGTTCCTTTTAATATTTTGTAGGGAAACACAGACTAATTTGCTCCATGACAGACTATTATTGGGCTCTCCCTGGACAAACATGTTTTAGTACTGTTGCACTGGTTTCAAACCATTATAAACTGAGTCCATTCCTTTCCTTTGACCCTTTTGGCATGCAACAACACAGAAAATGAGCTCCCCTATGTCCAATCTCACTCCGAGTCCACAATGTTAAAGCCCTGAATCCCCAGCCTTCAGATGCTCTGAATTTCCAATATTCCAATACCCCAAAGTTCAGGACCCCGATGGTCTAAAGGCTCAGTCTTTGATTGTCATATCCATCAAGGTCACAATCTCATCATAAACTCTCTCCCACTCGCACAACCAAATGATCAAAACTGATCTCAACCTAATGATTCTCCAAGGTCCTGATACAGCCCCCATATCCACCTTCTACTTCCTGGGAAATGCTGGAATCAGCTCTGGTTCCTGATGTAAACCTCAGATCAAAAGAGCCTTTCTCCTGCCCTCTTCCCAACTCTGATTCAATGTGAAGACTCGCCAAACTCTCCATCTCAGCTGAATGCCCCTCTGAAGGTGTGTGGTGAGTACTGAATACCTTGCCTTGACAATATACTATCGGGCCTCAATCCTTACCATGTCAACTGCCCCCTACTGCCCCCAAATACCCCAACATCTTGCAATTCCTGCTGACAGAGTTTTCATTATGAGAACAAGAAACAGTCCCTGAGGTTTTGAACGTCAAACACAAATGAAATATGTGTTCTGTGGTTGAATGAGCCACCAGCTGAGAAGGGCTGTGACAATTCACAGCGATGTCCATTCGAGATACCCGCTTGGGCACATTAGAAGTTCCATGGACTTCTTTCTGCTGTGAATCATTTGCACTGTCTCCAGGTGGTGGAGAAGAGCCTGTGTGAGAATGGATTTTTCCAGGTGGGAGATATGATCGGAGGAGATGGCTGCTCCCCTCAATTTTATAAAAATGTGTAACTTCCAACTGCTGCACCTCACTTCACTGTTACCTCTCCTTGTTTTGCCAGTAGAGCACATTGGAGTCTAGCTTTTCAGTCAATCTCATTTAACAGCACTGCACGTCCCACGAGGAATTCAAAGTCAGCTTACATGGGTTACCTTCTTTCAGGAACTTTAATCTGAATGCACCACTGACAATGTACAGTTAGCATTGAATAGCTCTTTTCAGATCCACCCTTCTCTTCATGGACCTCTGGCCTTGCACAGGTCTCCCTTAGGACAAGCCATTGCCTGAGATGAAGAATCATTTAGAGTCATCACCACGGATGAATGACATGTTGATAGTTAGCCATTGCTTCCCCTCTGGGCTGTGTTCTAAATGTTTAGGAAATGAGTGTCTCATTAGACAGACCATATTCTCCCTGCGGGTCAAATATCAGAGGTTAACATCAGCAGGACAAACAAAATTACAGCTATCACATTATGCTGTGGAATCTTATTCCTGTCGAACATTGACACGTTGAATCCATAGTTATGCCTCAAACTGAGGTGACATTTGAAGTTGCACATTCAAAAGTTACAAATGTGCATTCGTACCATTCCTGCTAATGCCGAATTAAATCATTCACTACCTCAAGCCTAGATTAACTTAAACCCAACCAAATTTGTGCATATGAATTTTTATTTATTAGTAAAATTTAATGTTATCACTGGTTTGTGAGTTTAGCTCCAAAAACTCTCAAGTGATTATAACTAAATAAATTGCTAGGATAGCAGAAAGGGTTTTGATAGAGTTAGTGTGGAGAAACTTGCAGGAGAATTGGTTACCAGAGGAGAGAGGAAAATTGACAGGCGGAGGTGTAAGAGTGAATTATTACACATAGGCATGTATTCTGAAATGCACAAGTTGGAAATATGGCTGAAATAGATTCGGATGCAGCTTTTAAAAAGAGATCAGATATTAAACAAAAATATTTAAATGATAAATTGGTAGATTGTTTTATTATTGTCACATGTACTGAAATACAGTGAAAAAATAAGTTTTGCAAACCATCCATCCAGATCCTTTTATTACAATGGAGAATTGAGGTATTACAAATGAAAGCAATAACCAAACACATGAGAACCTGTTCCAGTTACAGAGAAAGGAAGTGCAGGTAGACCATAAAGAGCAAGACCATAATGAGGTAGATTGTGAGAACAAGCATCCATTTTATTGTATAACTGCCTTATACCCACAAGTCGGAACCTGTCCTTGAGCCAGATGATATCTGTTTTCAGACTTCTGTATCTGATGAGAGAAGAAAGAAGAAGAAATGTCTAGGTTGTGTGGGATTCATGATTATTTCAGCTTCTTTACTGAGGCAGTGAGAAGAGTGGGCAGAGTCCATCAAGAGGAGGCTGGTTTCCTTGATGTGCTGAGTTGTGTCCACAACTCTCTGCAGTTCTTGTGATCATGGACAGAGCTTGAGCAAGGAAATGCAGGATTTTGTGGTAAGGCTGAGAAGTACATACAGTCATCTTGAGTGACAGATTAAGGCACACTGGGTAATTAGATTTCATCTTGGAAAATCAGTTGATGCAAGGAAGGCATTGCATATGTCAAGCCAAAATCATTAAACTAAGAAGGTTTCTAATCTTTGTAGTCATTTTACGAACAGCACAAACAGTCAGGAAAATGCTAATGATATTGATCTTCAGAAGGCTGGGCATGATATAAAATGCCAGCCATCAACATTGGTCACAAATCAGGCAGTGTCATGTCAACACAATGACATGTGACAGTAAGGTGTAGGGTGGAGATAAATTAGAGCATAACTCAAGAGACATGAGGTTGGAATATCCACTTTTAGCTTTATCAGCGAAGCAAGCACAAATTCATCAGCTGCAAATGCAAGAGCAACACCAACAGCATCTCCAAAGGGAAAATCATCCAGGAAGCTGGATAAAAACACTGAAACAACAGTCTCTACAAATGGAACCAGGAATTGTTGGAAACACTCAAGTAGTCAAGCAGCATCTGGGTAAGAGAAACAAAGTTAACTTTTCAGGTTGAATTGCTCATTCTGAGTCAGGGTTTCTGACCTGAAACAGCAACTCTGCTGTGCTTTCTACAGTTGCTGCTGTCTGATGTCTCCATTATCTTCTGGTTTTATTTCAGGTTTCCAGCATTTGCAGCTTTTTTTTTGTGCCAGCTGCCTCCAATTACTTTCTGCACACACAGCACAAACTATATCACTGACCAAAATAATAATGCATTGTGTGCAAAACGCTTGAACAATTGAGAGCGATGGACAAGTGTTGACCTTCTCCTGAGTCATTCTCTTCAATTCTCTTATGCTGCACTTTAAGAGTACAGAATGAATGAGTAACCTTTCTTGACTTGCCATTCTTGCTTGATTTCTTTAGCAGTATCTCTTTCTTTCTTTCTTCTTTTTCAATCTTTTTATTGATTTTCACATATACACAAAAAAAAATAACATAGTAATAAGTAAATTATAAATACAATAGACTTGAAATCACATTGATAAGATAATAATATCCTACTAAACATCAACAAAAGAAAATACCTTAATCAAGTCCACATGATTATATGAAAAAAAAACAAATAACCATTAAAAAAGAAAAAAAAAATATTAAAAAATATGTGAGAAAAAATATATATTAAAAAAAAAATAAAACACTAAACTAAACTAACATAGGCAATAATAACAGTTTACAAGTATAAGATAGTGTCAAAGAACTCCGGAACTCCATACCTGAACATGAATAAGCAGAAAGGTCCGGAGAAGGCCAAATTAATTCATATGAAAATGTCGAATAAACGGTCTCCAAGTTTCTTCAAATTTAATTGATGAGTCAAAAATAGTGCTTCTAATTTTTTCCAAACTCAGATAAGAAATAGTTTGAGAAAGCCACTGAAATGTAGTAGGAGGATTTACTTCTTTCCAATTTTGTAGTATAGACCTTCTGGCCATTAATGTTACAAAAGCAATCATTCGTCTGATTGAGGGGGAAAACTGATTGCCATCTTCATTTGGTATACCAAATATTGCAGTAATAAAATGAGGTTGTAAATCTATATTCCAAATTGAGGAAATAGTAGTAAATATATCCTTCCAATAATTATGTAAAGTGGGACATGACCAAAACATATGGGTCAATGAGGCCACTGCTAAATGACATCTGTCACATAGAGGGTTAATATGAGAATAGAATCGAGCAAGTTTATCTTTAGACATATGAGCTCTATGTACAATTTTAAATTGTATTAAAGCATGTTTAGCACATATAGAAGAAGAATTAACCATTTGCAAAATTTTTTCCCATTTATCTGTTGATATGTTATATTGAAGTTCTTTTTCCCATTCTTGTTTAATTCTAACTGATATTTCTGGTTGTATCTTCATAATCATATTATAAATAAAAGCTACTAATCCCTTCTGACAAGGATTTAAGGTAAAGATCAAATCTGTAGTGTCCATCAAAGTTGAATTAGGAAAAGATGGTAAAACTTTATGTAAAAAATTTCTAATTTGTAAATATCTGAAAAAATTAGATTTAGGTAATTCAAATTTATTAGAAAGTTGATCAAATGACATCAAAGTATCTTCAAAAAAGAGATCACGAAAACATTTTATACCTTTCCTTTTCCATATGTTAAAAGCTTGATCTGTCCAGGAAGGTTTGAAAAAGAAATTAAATAAGATAGGGCTATCAAGAACAAAGTTTTTCAAAATAAAGAACTTACGAAATTGAAACCAAATTCGTAATGTATGTTTAATAACAGGATTAAATATTTGTTTATTAAATTTAACTAAATCCGCAGGAAGACAAGAACCAAGAACAGAGAATAGAGAATATCCCTTTACCTCATTACATTCCAAATTTACCCACTGTGGGCACAGTGGTGAATCCAAATCTAATTTCCAATACAATAAATTACGAATATTATTTGCCCAATAATAAAATCTAAAATTAGGTAAAGCTAAACCACCATCTTTTTTTGATTTTTGTAATTGCTTTTTACTTAACCTAGGGTTTTTATTTTGCCACACAAATGAAGAAATTTTTGAATCAATGCTATCAAAAAAGTATCTCTTTATCATAAACATAGCAAGAAAGGAAATCATGGATTGATGAGACCACATCTGGAATATTATGTGATCTCCCTACCCAAGGAAGGCTTCCAATAGACAGAGTGAAACAATGTTCATTAGACTGTATTCTTCAGATTAATAATTATTCCATGAGGAGAGACTAAACAAAAAGGGGGAAACAAATGAATGGCAGGCAAAATATTTAGAAAACAGAAAAGAGGGAGTTACATAAAACTAGAAAATTTGATATTGAACCCAGAGTATGTAACCCAGAGATGGAAGATTAGGTGCTGTTCCACAAAGATTGCACTATTCTTTGCAGGGAGTTGCATTCTGATAGGTCAGATGGGATTGCGATCATAAATCAGAGCTGGAGTGGGATGGTAAATGAGAGCAGGAAAGGGATAAGGCTGACAGGCAACGGAAAGCTCAGAGTCTCTCCTGCAGGTTGAAAGCAATTGCTCCACAGAATGATCATCAAATCTGTGTTTGTTTCCGATACAGAGGAAGCTTTAAAATAATGGAAGTTGCCACATTTCATTGCCACATTGGAAATCCCTCTGGAGTTTGACAAGGTAGATGTGAATTTGGTGTTTCTCCCAGTGCACATGCTTGGAACTGGGGTAACTCTCCCAAAATAAGAGTTTGACCATTCAGGACGGAAATAAGCAGAAATTCCTTCCCCTCAATGGCTGTGATTCTGCCCAAGCAGATTGTGGAGGCTGTCTCTGAGTATGTTCCAAACTGGTATTGATAGAGTTTTGGATATTAAGAGAATCAAGGGGTTGGTGCAGGAAAGTGACACTGAGTTGACAGATCTGCCATGATCTCATACAACAGAAGAGCAATTATAAGTGGCCAAGTAGCCTACACTTGCTCCTGTTTCTCTGTTCCTTTAAGAATGACAAACATGAATTTTAATCGTAATTAACTATTATATATCCCATTATCCAACAGAGTTTTCTTGAATTCCCACCAATACTTATTGTGCCTCTGACAACAGGAACTCTAAATTATTTCATCATTACCAGTTTGCTGTGGCGGGATCTGTTGCCAACCATAAAACTCACCACCACTTCTCCAGCATCACCATACTGTCACCATCACAACAAAGTCAGAAGAGGAACTGTAACAGTGCATACATTGTAATCCTATGGGTCATCCCACTGTTTGTGTGGAGTTTGTGCATTCACCCTGTGACCACATCGGCCTTCACTGGATGCTGTAGTTTCCAGTCATACCAGCACGCTGGGAGACAAATTGACCTCTATAAACTGGCCCCTGTGAGTGCACAAGTGGACATACTGTGGAAGTGGGGAGAATCAAATGAGTTATGGTGGGATTATGAAGGCTCGATGGTCAGTGCAGACTTGGTGAGCTAAATGACCGGATGATGGTGCCTGTCACCATACCTTTCAGACATTGATCTTTGATCAACATCAGATGGGCTATCATGACCAGACTGAGAAAACAGCAATGAAACAATCACACAGCTGAATGAGGGGAGCAGGCTTTATTTATTTTTTTTCTCTCGACCCATACATTTATTCTGACAACTCTGTTGAACTGACAACATTAGGATCAAGCCGTTTGGAGACCTTGTTATGTCCACAACCCCAGGGCAAAGCAGAATAATTAGATTTCCACCAGAAGCTCACACAGTGGATTAAAGGCAGTGCATCTGTCATTTTTTCTACCGTATATGTCACATCGCTACCTGACTTTTATTAACTATAGCTGTGAAAGGACTGTGATGTAGGCTTTACGAGATTTTCACACTGTCTGTTCTGAAACGACCATTTTGCAGCCTGACAGCTACTACTGTACAGAATATTATTTGAGCATTTGCCATTTTTCAATCTCAGCAGACTTCCTTTCTAAAGGAAAATATTACCTTCATTTTCTTTCTGTCAGGATTCAGCTCTTAGTTGCCCAGATGGTGCAGTAATGACCCTGTGCCTCTGTCCCATAGGAGCCACACGGTACTGCCCAGGGCTGGCACAGTTCCATCTGATTCCTTTAACCCCACTGTGAGGAAATTTATCCAGTGATACCCAGCCTCTGTATTTTAGATGGAGGGTATAAAGCAGGGACTTGCCCTTCTGCTTATGTTTACTATCGGGCACCCCCCACAACCAGGTTTGTTATATGTGATGAAAATTAAGACATTGATGCTGAAAATCTGACTTAAAAATGAAGACACTGAATGAAGAACTGAAGAAGGCTAACATTAATTCTGTTTCCCATTTCGTAGATGCTGCTTGACCTGCTGAGAGTTTTGAGGACTTCCATACTGCTGTGTCTGGTCTGCCCCATTGCTTCAATGGGACAAAAAAAGTATTTTTTAATATCCAAAAAAGACACTCATAAAAAGCAATGAAAAACTTGTGCTTACTGTATACCATTATTTCTCGATGTCCCCACATTTTTCTTAATCTGTAAGTGCTTAATAAATCACAGTTTGTGGTAATGCAGAAAGTAATGTTAATTTACACAGATCTAGTGTAAAAACATCATTGCATCTAAGGCAACACGAGTGAATCTGCAGATGCTGGAAATAAATAAAAACACAAAATGCTGGCAGAACTCAGCAGGCCAGACAGCATTATGGGAGGAGGTAGTGATGACGTTTCGGCCCGAAACATCGTTATTACCTCCTCCCATAGATGCTGTCTGGCCTGCTGAGTTCTGCCAGCGTTTTGTGTTTTTAATTGCTTCTAAGATTAGCTGCTGAGTTCCTTCCTGTTTCCAAGTTCCAGATGCATATGTTTATCTCTCACCCAGTGTCATCACTATTATAAAGTGGGATATGTTTTGATGATGCTGGAGTTGACCAGAACACTGGAGAGTTAGTCTCAGAAACATCTGGCTAGGGTTCTTCCCACACATTTCATTTAAACTTTCCCCTTCTTAACTTAAACGCATGCCTTCTACTATCTAACATTTCTACGCTGGGTAAAAGATACCAAATGCCTAAAATATGAATGCCTTTCATAATTTTATAAACAATGATCAGGTCTCCAATATTCCAATGAAATTATCCAAAGTTGTCCAAGCTTGCAGATCACTATAATATACGTCATAGAGTAATTGCAATAGGATAGGACCCCATCCAGACCACGTCTATTCTCTGTGGGCCAGTCTGTTTAGTCCCAATCTCCAGCCCTTGCCCTGTAATTGTGTAAGTTAATACACAGCTGGGTTTTACAAATGGAGAGAAGTTAAGGTCAAAGTTAAAATAAAAGCTGTCAGAGCATTTATCATGATGAAGAAATCAAGAAGAGAATAGCTGACTGATTACATTGACACTATAGTAATAAGCGAAGTTTGAGTTAATTCATTTCAGGAGGCAAGAAATCTGTAAACCATAGTGCAACAGAGGGGCCTTAGAATACATATCCACAGGACACAATGTGAAAGGGCAGTAGATAAGGTTCCTAAGAGGGCATTTGGGATAATTTCCTTTTGTAATGCATCTTTCTAGTTCTCCGGGTATCTATGTTGCAAGAAGCAAGGTTGTGATAGGAGGTATTTTAACTTTTCATGTATTCAATGGGACTCCCATACTATGAAAGGACTAGATGGAATAGAGTTTGTCAAATGTGTCCAGAAAAGTTTCCTTAATCAGTACGTAGAAGTCCTGATGACAGAGTGTGCGATACTTGATCTGCTATTACAGAATGAGACAGGGCAGGTGACAGAAGTTGATGTACAGGAACATTGTGCAGCTAATGCCATTAGTTTCAGAGTAAATATGGAAAAGCATAGGTTTGGTCTATGGGATGAGTTTCTAAATTGGAAAACCACCAATGTTGATGGTATCAGAAAGGATCTGGCAAGAGTGGATCGGGGCTCATACAAAATGCTGGGGGAACTCAGCAGGGTGGGCATCACCTATGGAAAAAAGTACAGTTGACATTTCAGGCCAAGAACCTTCAGCAGCATTCTTGTTTTCTTGTTTGTGAGTGGATTGGTACAAACTGTTTTCTGGCAAAGGCGTACTTGGTAAGTGGGATGACTACAAAATCGAAATTTTGAGAGTATAAAGCTTGTATGTGCCTGTCAGAATAAAAGGTAAAGATAACAAGTGTAGCAAACCTTGGTTTTCAAAAGATATTGAGTTAAAATTAAAGTTAAAGTCTGTCCCAAGCCTTATGGGCTCATCAGGTGGGTGCTTATGCCGGTTTCCATGGTGTGAATTGACTGAGAGTGCGAGACTCCCCCGTGGATAGGACGCATTTTGCTGGTACCCATTTTCAGCTGAGTGGACTGGAGCAGTGTGTGGTTAAATGCCTTGCTGAAGGACACAACCCGCTGTCTCAGCTGGGGCTCGTACTCACAACCTTCAGATCACTAGTCCAAAACCTTGGCCATGCGCCACACACAAAAGATATTGAGAACCAGGTTAAGAAAAAAAAAAGAAATTCATAGCAGGTACAGGCAGGTAGGAGCAAATGAGGTCCTTATGGAGAATAAGGAATGCAAGAAAACACTTAAATAAATCAGGAAGGCTAAACGGAGGCATGAAGTTGCTCTAGCAGGTAAGGTGAAGAAGAATCCTAAGGGATTCTACAGATATATTAAGAGCAAATGGATGCAAGACACAAAATTGGTCCTCTGGAAGATCAGAATGGTAACCTATACATGGAGCCAAAAGTGATGAAGGATATCTTAAATAGATTTTTTATTTCTGTGAAAGTGCCTGTAGAAGTGAGGCAAAACAGCACTGACATCATGGACGCTATACAGAATACAGAGGAGGACAAATTAGGGTGAATAAATCCCCAGGGATGTTACCTTGGATCCTGTGGGAGGCAAGTGCAGAAATTGCAGGGACCTTAGCAGAGATATTTAAACATTCTTATTGACAGTGACAGTAAACAGAATTAGCAAATTTGAGGATGACACCAAGATTGGGGGTGTAGTGGACAGTGAAACAAATAAAGCCTACAGCAGGATCTGGACCAGCTGGAAAATTGGGATGAAGAATTTCAAATGGAATTTAATGCAGACAGGTGTGAATTGTTGCACTTTGGGAGGATCAACCAGGGTAGGTCTTACACAAGGAATGGGTGGGCACTGAGGACTGTGTTAGAGCGAAGGGGTCTGGGAATACAGGTAGGTTCATAATTCATAGAAAGTGATGGCAAATGTAGATAGGGTCGTAAAGAAAGCTTTCCGCACAATGGCTTCCATAAATCAAAGTATTGAGTACAGGAAATGGGATGTCATGTTGAATTTGTAGGTGAGGCCTAATTCAGAGTATCATGTGCAGTTTTGGTCACTGACCTGCAGGAAAGATGTAAATAAGGCTGAAAAATGGAGAGAAAATTTACAAGGATGTTGCGAGGACTGAAGGACCTGAGTAATAAGGAAAGATTGAATAGGTTAGGATTTTATTCCTTGGATTGTAGAAGATTGAGGGGAAATTTGATAGAGGTATACAAAATTATGAGGGATATAGATAGAGTCAATGCAAGCAGACTTTTTCCACTGAGGCTGGGTGAGACTGCAACCAGAGGTCATGGGTTAAAGGTGAAAGGTGGAAAGTTTAAGGGGAAATTTCTTCACTCAAAGAGTGGTGAGAGTGTGGAACAAGCCCTGGAAGTGATCTTGATTTCAATGTTTACGAGAAGGTACCTGGATGGTAGGGGTATGGATGGCTATGGTCCTGGTGCAGGTCGATGGGCATAGGCTGTTTTGATGGTTCAGCATGGACTAGATCAGGGGTTTCCAACGTTAACCTTAATATTAAGCGAGGGCTCCATGGACCCCAGGTTGGGAACCCCTGGACTAGATGGACCAAAGGGTCTGTTTCTGTGCAGTACTTTCCTATGACTTAATACAAGAGTTCATAATCTCATTCTTTTGGACAGAAGAACCTAATGGTGTGTCTGCTTGTAACAAAGTAATGTCTCAGATATTTCAACAATATCAAAAGCTTCAATCTTCATATGTACAAACTACCTTGCAAAACAAACCACCACTCTTCGGATGTGTTTCTGCTGCACCAACAAAGGCATTACACGTTTATCAGCTGTGACACAGAATACAAGAGAAGAGCATGCTAGAATTGATAGAACATTGTTCCACAGGTAGAAGAATACAGTTCTGATCACAACATAAGAGGAATGATTTAAAAACACAAGTGAAGTACTAACATATATAGGAGAATGCCAAGGTCATAGATGGATATCTTGGTTGGATTGATGTTATTTTCTTTGGCAAACTGGAGGCTCAGTTTATTCTTTGTGTGAGTAGGGGCAAAAACAGGGCAGAAAAGCCAATGATTAGTGCTTAGTCTGGAGCTGACTGGTTGGTGCATAAGAGGGGAATGGGGGAAGGAGCAGTCCTGATGGGAATTACCTTCCCAAGTATTGAAGACAGCAGAAAATTCTGATCTTATTTAAACTTTGCTTGAGGATGAGCATTGGGAGGTTTGAGACTCAGAGCTGGGATGTGGGACTGTATCAGGTAGACTGGATTCAGTGATTGATAGGTGTCCTCTTTGACTCTGTGAATTCGGTGATGAACAGTACATTTTTACGAGAACTTTATCTTCAACACTAATTTCAGTTTAAACTCCAAATTACAGTTAATTCACCCCAAATATCCTGATGATTCACAAACCACAAACTTTACTCTGTTTTATATTTTACCCAGTTGCTCCCACTTGGATGACCCATATAATCTGGATATCCTTCCTTCTTTGGGGCCCATCATCCCTTGTCCATTCCTTCCGCTACCATGAAATGCATAACATATTTGGAGGAGACATAATACCTTGTGTAAATCAGGAACAACAACTGAATCTGCAGAGCACCAAATGACCACAATCTATTGACTTCAGTCAGCAATGAGGGAGATGGTTGGGAGGAGGGGATGTTTACATATTCTCCTGGGGACATGGGGTTCTGGTGTCCAGGCTTGATTGCAGGTCCATGGCAACATAAATACTGAGGGAGGTGAAGAGTATGAAGCTGAGAAGAGAGGCTAAGGGATGGAGTGGAACAAAGGTGAAATGGAGGAGACATGAGGGATGCAGTTAGAGAAGGGAAGCAGAGCTTGAAGGAGTGGGAACTAAAGTATGGGGAGCACAAGGAATGTGCTGAGAATTTGTGCTAAGAATAAGTGCACGTGTGCTTATGTTTAGAAAGTGTGCTTGGGGTGAGTGTATGTGTAAAGAATGTTGCTTAACAGTGAGCTGAGGGTGCAAAGTGCATTTAGCGTGACTAAAATGTGTAAAATACATTAGTGTGTTTGTGTGCACACATAGATTACATATATCTGCATAAAGAATATGTGCATGTTTAGAATGCGTGATTATGGTATCTGTTTAAAGTGTGTAATGTATGAACTTAAAGTGTGTGGGTTTAAAGTATATGTGAATGTGTGCATATGTGTATTTGCATGTGCATAACACGTGTGTTTGTTTAGAGTGTGTGTGTACGGATGTGTGTATTTAGTAATTTATGTGCATATGTAGAGTATGTGTGCATCTGTGTGTACATGTGCATGTATATGTGTGCGTTCCTCTTTGTGTGCAAGAGTGTGTTTCTGTGAGAATGTGTCATAAATATGAGTGTGAGTGTGTGTGTGTGTGTGTGTGTGTGCGCGTGGAGTTCCCTCCTTTCATCCCATTATCTTCAATTCTCCTTCCCACTGAACCAAAATCTCATTCAGTAAAGTCCAGAAGGTAGCCACACACAGCCACACTTCACCGTAGAACTGGTGCAGATGAATTGATCTTCGACCATGAGGCACTGCCTGAGAAGGGAAAGGAGAAAACCATCACAATGCAGCCACAGCTGCGTAAAGTCAAACTAAAATAAACGGAGTCGATTTTCAACATTATGTTTCATAGTATCTAACGTCATCCACTAAAGAACATTTCACTGTGGATACTGAGTCAATTCAAGTTATCAGTTAGACACTGATATGGTGAGTGTATATATTTAATAGACAGGTCAATGTGACCAGTAGAGGGTCTGCATTTGTTCCCATGTCCCAATCATGTTGAACAACACCAATAAGGTCAAAACTAGCAATAAAGGTTAAAACCACATAATTATCCACTGTCCATGAAAACTTAATACAATGAATAGTGGTCTGCAGATGCTGGAAATCCAAAGCAGCACAGGCAAAATGATGGAAGAACTCAACAAACCAGTCAGCAACTATGGAAATTAATAAACATTTTTGGCTGACAATGGGTGAAGGCCAGAATGTTCTACCTCAGAGAGGGGAAGGTCAGAGGGAATGGTGAAGTCACAACAAAGATTAGAGCTGGGATCAGAGGGGTGAGGAGAATTGGTTGTGCCAGAGGAGAGAGGAGGTTTGGGGTGTTCACGAAAGGTGGGATGGGTGGAAGGTGGAGTCTCCGAGGACTCAAGAGGTGATGCGGGGCCTGAGAGACACGGGGCTAGAGAGTGGTGTGGGGGGGGGGGGGGAAAGGGGAGCTGAGTCCCAGTGGCAGCGAGTAATCTCTCAGCCTAAGATAAATATTTTCATTTTCCAACAGAACTGTGGCATCACGATACATTATATCGAACAGATTAACTACTTTATTAGAACACCAATCGGATTTCAGGGCCCTGATCGTGCGTGCCTGAACTGAGCAGCAGTTGGTAACTCACTAGACACACAACCTCTGATTTTCTATCCACTTAAATTAATCAGCTGTTCTCCCAGGCAGTGCTTCCTGCAGCTACTGTTTCATTCTGGATGTGGGCAATCAAAGTCTGCTATTTAATATAAACATCTTCAGTCTCTGTACACTCAGTTTTACACAGCATAATTCCAAGACAGCATAAACAAGTGTTTTATATAAGAAACCCCTCAAGCTCTTTAGCATTAGCTGCAGCCTCTTGTACATTACAACAGATTACACTTCAGTGGTACTTCATTACTTGTAAAGCTCTTTAGGATGTCCCAAGGATGTGGAAGCTGCTACATAAATACTTGTCTGCTTATCTGCCTCTCTGCCTTGATGCAGTTTTAATTCCACAAGTTAACACAGTGTAGATGGAGTCCTTGATTGGATCAAATTATTCTCCCATGGTGTTACTCAGGAAGCAACTGGAAAATAATTGTTCCTGTAATTATAAACTGCAATGTGCATAGGAATTATATTTTATGTAAAAAGGAACTTGCTGAAATTCTCATGCATAAAGAAATGAGCCAGAGGTTAAGTTATGCAATAGTACTGGTTTACATACTAATTGGCGAATGGCCAGAAGAGAGTTCTGAT
The DNA here is from genome assembly GCF_030144855.1 of Hypanus sabinus. Lineage (NCBI taxonomy): Eukaryota > Metazoa > Chordata > Chondrichthyes > Myliobatiformes > Dasyatidae > Hypanus > Hypanus sabinus. The sequence goes on from NC_082728.1 coordinate 48,759,373, forward strand.
CATCTGTCCACTTCTGTGTTAATTCAATATACATGATGTATTTGTATGAATGAACGTGAATTGCTCACAGGGTCTTTAATTACGCTCAATGTATAAGCGACATGTCTTACAGTTGAATTATCTTGCTCTCTGAATGAGATTTGTAACCAATTCGAAAACCATACCTGAGGAATATTTCAGCTGGTTGAAGCTGATTATTAATTTATGGCCTTAAAACAGAATGGAAATATTCTACTGCATTTTTTAGCAGCCAATTCATTTCAGCCAAAATATTTGTACTTCCTTTGGGTGTTAAATTGCATTGTTTGTGCATTGTATAAAAGAAAATTGGAGTGTTCCTAATGAAGGGAACAGTCCAATGGAGAATGAGGCTAATTTTGGGTTGTTGTGGTCACCAAAAGTAGTAATTAGTAATCTCATCATTGTTGGTGATTAGCCCCACCACTGTCATGTCATCAGCGAATTTGGCAACGTGTTTTGCTGTGCAGACATGTGTGAGTAGAGTGTACAAGGGAGGGCTCACCTCACAGCTCTGGGAGGTACCCATGTTGAGGATGATAGGGAAGGAGCAGCGGTTATCTGTTTGTTAGGAAGTCCAACACCTGGCTGCACAATGGTGTATTTAGACCAAGGAGTTGGAGTTTGTTCACCAAGGTTTGTGGGACAATAGTGTTGAATGCTGAGCTGAAGTTCAGAAACAGCAATCTGACATGTGTCCTTGTTTTCTCAGTGTGTCAGGGCCAGGTGCATGACTGATGCTATGGGATCCACTATTGAGTGGTTCTGTCAGTTAGCTCATTGGTGAGTGTCCAGTTTGTGGCACTGGTGCTACACCTGTTCTTATACCTTCTACCTCAGCACATTCAGGGCCACAAACAGTCCTTCCGGGTGAGGAGAAGCTTCGGTGTTATTCACCGTATCCAGTGCTCCTGGTGCAGCCTCTTCTTTGACAAGAGCCTTTGCTGTGTTCACTACGAGAGGTTGTATTTCCTAGTGGTCACCCTTCTTTCCATTTCCCATTCTGATTCTCCTCTCGCTCCTTCTCTTCTCATCACCTGGTCTGGTTCTTCTCCACCTTCCCTTTCTTCCATAATCCATTGTGCTCTCCCATCAGATTCCCTTTTCTTCAGATCTTTACTTCTTCCACCTATCTCCTCCCAGGTTCTTATTTCATGCCCCATCTCCTGCCCACCTAACCTGGTCTCATCTATCAGCTGCCAGCATGGACTCCTTTCCTCCCCCTCACCTTCTTAATCAGACTTCTGTACTCCTTCCTTTCCAGTACTGATCAAGGGTATTGGCTTGAAATATCGACTGTTTATTCCCCCTCCATCGATGCCGCCTGTCTTGCTAAGTTCCTCTAGCATTGTGTGTGTGTTCTCAAGATTTTTCTGTAGAATCTCTTGTGTTTTTGTTTAAATGGTACTGCTCAGTTAAATATGTGTGGTGTGTTTTGAAGAAAATATACTGTGCAGAGTAACCGGCTCCCTATTAATATCTGTGTCAGGGTGTATCCCCAAGCCGCTGGTGTGGTACATCTGGGAAAGCAATTTTCTTGACAACAAAGAGATTAGAGCTGATTATTATGAGAGTTATTTTGTTCTACAGAACCCAGGTGTGGGACAGGTTAATCCTGATAAATATACCTGCAGTTTGTGAAGAGATAGGTATTTTACAAAGATTCATGGCGAATCCAGTTTAACCAAACATTTTGCAGAGAGGGGAAAATTCAGAATTATTGTATGATTTTGAAGAAAAGTATTGAATTTCTTTTTAAATCTCAGATGGGCAGAGGTCAAATTTGATCTCGAAGAGAAACCTAATGAAAATAGAACAGCTTTCCTGCATATTCTGAATCTGATTTCTCTGTCTATCAATGTAAACAAGTTATTAGGAACACAAATTGACTGCCATTGAGATTTACTCTATTGGTATTCTTGACTGTACTAATTCAACCATTCTGCTGTAATTTTTCCAGAGTAATTACACATTTTATTTTAAAATTTGCAAGTTACTTAACATTTCTGTGCTTTCAAAATCCCCACTGATTCCTACCCAGAATAAAAGCAATCATGTTAAGCTGCATAGAGCATAAATTCTAAGATTGCTCTCCCCACCTTGATTCCACGGTCCACCTTCCTCTCTGATCAGATTCCGTCACTTTCTGCTCTTTTCCACTCGCACCACTTCACTCTTCCCACCCTGATCTGCCTATCGTCCCTCACTTGAACCTACCTGCCACTGCCAGCTTTTGATCTACCATTTCCCATTACCTTTTTATACTGGCTACCTCTACTCTATCTTTCAGTCCAGATGAATTTCTTCAATCTCAGCCCAAAGCGTCAATTCACAAACAAGAGAAAATCTGCAGATGCTGGAAATCCAAGCAACACACACAAAGTGCTGGAGGAACACAGCAGGCCAGGCAGCATCTGTGGAAAAGAGCGAACTGTCAATGTTTCAGGATGAGACCCTTCATCAGGACTGGAAAAAAAGGTGGAGTCAGAGTAAGAAAGTCAGGGGAGGAGAGGAAGAACGTCAAGGTGATCAGTTGAAACTGAGAGGAGGGGAGGGGTAAAGTAAAGAGCTGGGAAGGTGATTAGTGAAAGAGATATGGCGCTGGAGAAGGAGGATTCTGAGGAGAGGACAGAAGGCAATGGAAGAACAGGAGGCAGGAGGAGCACCAGAGGGAGTAACCAAATAGGATTCAGAATGAAAGTGAGTCTACAGACACGAGGCCCAGAGCAGCCACAGCCTCAGTTCAGCTCAGAACCAAGTAAATGTCATGGAGCAGCAAACAGAACTAGTCCTACCTTCACCTCCAGGCCCCACAGCCTGTGTTTCAATACTGGTCTGACATTTAAATTGACCAAACATCGGGTCATTCCTCATTCTAGGAGCTGGACCACGTCACATCAAAATCTTAACTCAAAATATTTCTCTGTTGCTCTTGCTGAGTTCCCCCGGCAGTCTGTTTAGTGTTCCAGATTCCAGCATCTGTAGTCTGTTCTGTCATTCTTACTGTAGAGATATTTCTATTAATTGAACTGCAATGCTTTCCATTTCAAGGCCTGAATGCAAACTATCTTCTCTTGCACCTCTTCTATTAATCATCCACATGTCCCCCCACAGTACCAGGCTCCTCCTAACTGCATTACTGTCATATAATCACTCACTTGATTTATTTCGGGGTGGCACAGTAGCCTAGTGATTAGCACAATGCTTTACCGTTCCAGTGACTGGGGTTCAATTTCTGCTGCTGCCTGTAAGGAGTTTGTAGATCCTACCCATGACCACATGGGTTCTTCCGGCCATTCCTCCCACAATCCAAAGACATACTGGTTGATAGGTTAAATGGTCATTGTCAATTGTCCCGGGGTTTAGCCGGGGATAACTAGCAGTTGTGGCTCAAAGGGCCAGAAGGACCTATTCCACACTGAATGTCAACAAAAATAAAATAAAAATAAAATATAATGTGGGCATAATTGAAGGTTTCACTCAAGTGGAAATTAGCTGACAAGATAAAGAAGTATTGATTAGCTGAAGGTACACTATTGGCTCTCAATGAGCTGTAGGTTGAAGGAGAAAAATAGATGGATGAAACTAAGAAGCAGGCCGTTGAACAGTTGAAGCTTCAAGTGCTGACATGTCAGGGCAGAGTTTGTCTTTAACCATTGGATAATAATCAGAATGCAAAGGAAAATCTAAAACTATTGATCACACATGGCTTAAGGCAGGGGTTCCCAACCTTCTGTTTATGCGATAGACAGGGAGATTAACAGGGGGATTCATGGACCCCAGGTTGCCTTACAAAGTACATTAGAAAATCCCTTCATCCATTCTGGTAGAGGAATAATAATGTGGTTCTAGTCTCCTCTGCACTAGTTGGTAAGATTTTGCGACCACCTGCCTAAGTATTATGCACTGTTGCACTCACCACATCCCACCAAGCAACTCCAGATCCTTTGGTCTTTCCTGCTTCAGCTCAATATTGTTTATCCAAATCCAGCATTATCAAATCCATTCACAATCTTAAAGGCCTGACTGGTGTAACCCTTGATCTAGCTGTTTCTCTAATGGAGCTGACCTTGCATCTCTGACATAATACTCACCAAGTTCAGCAGCACTCTTCAATAAACAGTATCTCATCACTGCAATTCAATTTGACGCTATTTTTATTGTTTTCCCAACCACCACACCCAGGGGTTTCTATCCTGATAATACTTTTACATGAAAATAGGTCACAGAAGCTGCATAAATACCTGATGGGGTCTGGTCATGGTTTGACACTCACATCATGATGGGAAGATCATACCTAACATTCACTAACAACACAATCTGTGTGCAATGCTAGTTTGATGTCAGGGTTCATAATTCAAATTCCTTGTTCCCACGACTTAACTGCAAGCTGAAGAAGACACTAAAGTGTATCTCCAGGCTCAAGGGTAGTTTCTACCCCTCTCTTATCAGACTCTTGAATAGACCTTATATGATAAGGTGGACCCTTGACCTCACAATTTACCTCGTTATGATTTTGCACTTTATTGTTTACCTGCACTGCATTTTCTCTGTAGCTGCTACACTTTACTCTGATTGTTTCATCTCATTGCGCATGATCTGTATGAACAGTATGAAAGACAAGCTTTTCACTGTATCCTGATACATGTGACAATAATAAACCAATACAAGTCATTGGAGAGACTTTCTTCTGGCATTGCTCCCACAATTCCAATCTCTGACTCCCACATGAAAGAATTTGGTCGATTATTTCTTGAGCTCTAGTGCCTTAATTAAGTTTGCTGATGACACCTCTGTTGGCAGAATCAAAGGTGGTGACAAATCAAGCATAAAGAACTGAGATTGAAAATCTGACTACTACTGTCAGTAATAGAGATGGGGAGAGGGTAGGGCCTAGAGGCGCCAGGTGGAAAACCAATCAGAGGAAAGATAAAGGGGGAGGAGGAGGGGATAAGCATGAAAGAACTGGAGAGATAAAGAAGCAGAAAGTTGAAAGGGGAGAGAGGCAGAGAGGGACCTGAGATAGGGAAAGGGGGAGGGGGAGGGAATTACCGGAAATTGGTGAATTCAATGTTCATACCACCAGACTGGAGGCTACCCAGATGGTAGATGAGGTGTTGCTCCTCCAACCTGAGTTTGGCCTCATCATGGCAGTAAAGGAGGCAAAATATGGACATATCTAGATGGGAATGAGAGGCAGAGTTGAAGTGGGTGGCAACAGGGAGGTCCTGTCTATTGTGACGGACGGAGCGTAGGTGCTCGACGAAGTGGTCCCCCAATCTGCGTCAGGTCTCGCCAACGTAGAGGAGGCCGCACCGGGAGCACCGGATGCAATAGACGACTCCAGCAGACTCGCAGGTGAAGTGTTGCCTCACCTGGAAGGACTGTCTGGGGCCCAGAATGGTGGTAAGGGGGGAGGTGTGGGGACAGGTGTAGCATTTTTGCTTGCAGGGATAAGTGCCAGGTAGGAGTTCTGTGGGGAGGGTCGTGTGGACCAGATAGTCGCGGAGGGAACAATCCCTGCGAAAAGCTGAGAGGGGAAGGGAGGGAAAGATGTGCTTGGTGGTGAGGTCCTGTTGAAGGTGGCGGAAGTTGCGGAGGATAATATGCTGGATCCGGAGGCTGGTGGGGTGGTAGGGGAAGGGGAACCCTGTCCCTGTTGTGGTGACAGGAGGATGGGTTAAGGGCTGAAGTGCGGTAAGAGGAGGAGATGTGGGTGAGGGCACCTTTGATGACGCCAGAAGGGAAACCATGATCCTGAAAGAAAGAGGACATTTGAGAAGTCCTGGAACAGAAAGCCTCATCCTGGGAGCAGATGCAGCGGAGACGGAGGAACTGGGAATAGGAAATAGCATTTTTGCATTGGGCAGGGTGGGAAGAGGTATAGTCAAGATAGTTATGGGAGTCAGTGGCTTTGTAGAAGATGTCAGTGGATTGTCTGTCTCCAGAGATGGAGACCGAGAGATCAAGAAAGGGGAGAGAAGTGTCCGAGATGGACCAAGTGAACTTAAGGGTTGGGTGAAAGTTAGAAGCAAAGTCGATGAAATTGATGAGCTCAGCATGGGTGCAGGAAGCAGCACCAATGTAGTCGTCAATGTAGTGGAGGAAAAGTTGGGGAGTGGTGCCAGTATAGATTTGGAGCATAGACTGTTCCACATAACCCACAAAGAGGCAGGCATAGCTGGGGCCCATGGCTACACCCTTGATCCAGAGAAAGTGGGAAGAACCAGAGGAGAAGTTATTGAGAGTTAGAACAAGCTCCGCCAGCCGGAGGACTGTGGTGGTGCTGGAGAACTGGTGGGGTCTGTTATCCAAAAAGTAGCGGAGGGCTTTGAGGCCTTCTTGATGGGGAGTGATGCACCATCAATAACTCACACTGAGACGTAAGGCAAGATATCGGCTTTTATTGACTGGAAGAAGGAACCAGGAGTGAGTGGTCTATCATACAATGTCCTGGAGACTGAGGCCGAGCGTCAGGCCTCAGACCTCCTTTATACAGGGGCCTGTGGGAGGAGCCACAGGAGCAGTCAGCAGGAGCGTGTCCCGACAGGCACATAGTTCACCACAGGGATGGAGGTGTATAAGGATTGAACATTCATGGTAAAAATGAAGCGGTCGGGGCCAGGGAATTGGAAGTTATTGAAGAGGTGAAGGTCATGGGAAGTATCCTGGATGTAGGTGGGGAGAGACTGAACTATGGGGGATAAAATGGAGTCCAAGTAGGCAGTCACAAGTTCAGTGGGGCAGGAGCAGGCTGAAACTATGGGTCTGCCTGGACAATCAGGCTTGTAGATCTTGGGGAAGAGGTAAAACCGAGCTGTGTGGGATGTGGGAATTATGAGTTTTTTGGCTGAGGGAAGAAGGTGTCCGGAGTTGATGAGTGTGGAGATGGTGCGGGAGACAGTGGATTGATGTTTTTTGGTGGGGCCCTGTGGCAGGGGTAAGTACGAGGAGGTGTCGGAGAGCCGCCGTTTGGCCTCAGTGAGGAAGAGGTCCATCCGCCAGACTACTACAGCATCACCTTTGTCTGCAGGTTTGATGGTGAGGTTGGGGTTAGTGCGGAGAGTGTAAAGGGCAGTGCATTCAGAAAACAGTGATGCAGCCTGTCAGAATGCTCTTGCTATTGTGTTTATTTGTATTTACTGTGAATGTCTCCAAAAAATAAATCTCAGACTGGTGCATGGTGACATGGTGCTGGTGAAACACAGAGATGACTTGCTGGCAGCAAAAAACTATGAACTATACCATTAATCACACTTTTTCTGGACAACAATCAGTGCAATCAATAGCCTGTAACAGCCCTTTCAGAGCTGAGCTTTTGAACCACCAGTATGGCCTGGTATTTTTGTGGTGTGAACAGAGGACTCAAAGGTGCAGGATGGTTGCCACGTGTCGTGTACAGGCCAAATTAAGGCAGTGGGTCGCGGGCCCGAGAGCACGTTGAAGTGGCAGAGCCCAGCTCTGAGAGCAGGGAATGACCCGCTGTTCGGCCAGTTTAAGAGCTGAGGTAGATTGAAAATATCAGGATGCCAGGGGTGGGGGAAAGGGTCTGTCCAGTGGTCAGCTCGCTGTTCGCGTGGTTTATTCATCTCTGCGCTGATTGGAATTAGATATAGGCCTCCAAAGAGTATCGAGGATGTGGGCTACAAATTACAAGAGGAAATAGAAAACACATCTAAAAAGGGCAATGGTACAATCATTCAGCAGGACGAGTTGTAAAGTAACATGGAGACAAAATCAAAAACGGTGACAAATATAGGACTGAAGGTGCATTTGAATGCACGCAGTATGCAGAAGTGGGTGCAGTTCATATTACTAAAGAGAAGGTGCTTGGGAAACTGTCTGAAGTCATTTGGACCAGATGGTCTACACTCCAGAGTTCTGAAAGAGGTAACTGAACAGATGGTGGAGACATTAGCAATGATCTTTCAAAGGTAACTAGATTATGGCATGGTTCTGGAGGACTGGTAAACTGCAAATGTCAATCCACTTTTAAAAACAGGAGGGAAACATAAGCAAGGAAATTATAAGTTATTTACCCTGATACCACACACAAAATGCTGGTGGAACACAGCAGGCCGGGCAGCATCTATAGGAAGAAGTACAGTTGACGTTTTGGGACGAGGCCCTTCGTCAGGACAGCATGACATCAGTGGTTTTGAAAATATCAGAGCCAATTATTAAGGATGAAGTCTCAGGGCACTTGGAGGCACATGATAAAATAGGTCATAGTCAGCATGGTTTCTTCAAGGGAAAATCTTGTCTGACAAATCCGTTGGAATTCTTTGAAGAAATAACAAGCAGGATAGACAAAGGAGAATCAGTTGATGTTGTATACTTGGATTTTCAGAAGGCCTCTGACATAGTGCCACACATGAGGCTGCTTAACAAGCTATGAGCCCATCGTATTACAGGAAGGATTCTAGCATGGACCTTTGATCCATGAGGATCAAAGAGGGTGATTGGCAGGAGGCAATGAGTAGAAAGAGTAGAAGTAGGAATAAAGGGAGCCTTTTCTGGTTGGCTGCCAGTGACTAGTGGCGTTCCACAGGAGTCTGTGTTAGGACCAATTCTTTTTACGACATATGTCAATAATTTAGAGATGGAATTAATGGCTCTGTTGTAATGTTTGCAGATGATATGAAGATAGGTGGTTGTGGCAGGTAGGTTTTGAGGATGTAGAAAGGCTACAGAAGGACTTAGACAGATTAGCAGAATGGGCAAAGAAGTGGAAGATGGAATACAGTGTCAGGAAGTGTATGGTCATGCACTTTGGTAGAAGAAATGAAAGGGTTGACTATTTTCTAAATGGAGAGAAAACACAAAAATCTAAGAAAGGATGTGTTGATATTGGAGAGGGTTCAGAGGAGGTTCACAAGAATGTTTCTTGGAATGAAAAGGATATCATATGAGGAGCATTTGATGGCTCTGGTCCTGAGCTCACTGGAATTTAGAAGATTGGGGGGGGGGTAGGATTATCAATGAAGTCTATCAAGTATTGAAAGGCCTAGAGAGAGTGGATGTGGAGAGGATGTTTCCTATAGAGGGGGAGAGTGGGACCAGAGGGCACAGCCTCAAAATAGAGGGACGTCCATTTAGAATAGAGATGAGAAGAACTTTCTTTAGCCAGAGAGTGGTGAATCTATGGAATTTATTGCCACAGACAGCTGTGGAGGCCAAATTATTGGGTGTACTTTAAGTGGCGGTTGATAGATATTTTATTAGTAATGGCAACAAAGGTTATGCTGAAGAGGTAGGAGAATTATGGAAAACAAATCAGGGCATGAAAAGTTATAGGGAGAAGGCAGGAAAATGGCATTGAGGAAAAATGGTGAACCAGCAGCACAGACTCAATGAGAAATGCTCTTATGTCTTAGGGAAATGCTGGTAGCTTATTAAGTGTTGTAAACAATCATCAGTGTATGCAAATTGCAAGAAGAAAATGGAAGGGAAGTTTATTGGCATGCATGAATGAGAATAAGTTAACAGGGTTATAAGATACATGTGTGACGAGAGTCCTTGACAAGGATGAATTGGACCCAAATGCGGGGATATCTGAAGCAAGGTTTGAGACATGGTATTACATTGGATCTGAGCTCAAAACAAACACTAGACGATATCATGAGTAGACTTAGAATTGACTACTGAACCCTGGTCCAAGTGCTCCTTAAATGCTCAGTCTTTGGCGCCCAAAACATGATTGCCAATTGGTGAGACCATCCTGAATCTGATTGCTGTCCACGCCAGCTATCCATACTCTGGGGAGTTAGAGCATCTACACCTCAGACGCTGGTGTGGACAGCTGCATGTCCTAAAAGGACTCCCTCCCCTATGGCTGACTCCTGATGGTCCTAGCTGCTCAGAGAGACAATAATTGTAATCATGGATGACAGCCAGATCCAAGATTTCTCTCTCAGGCACCCAGCACCTTTCCTCCACTCTGAATCCTTTCCAGTCCACAAGATACCGCCGAACACCTCAAACAGTACAAAGTTCTGCTCATGGCGAAAACCTGTTCCCCATCAACAAACCTGGATGGCAGCAGGGCTGATGGTGCTGGGGCTAAAGGATTGGTGTTCACAGGATTTAACTTGGAAATGTGGAAAGTGGGATTAATCTTGAGAGTCTTGGGGAGCTGCAAGGTGCAGGCCACTGGGTTCTTGTGAATCCTGAGGGGTCCAACGAACTTGGGCACTAATTTCCTGGACTCCACTCGGAGAGGCAAATGCTGTGTCAATAGCCAGACCTGTTGCCCAAGCTGCAAACCTGGTCCTGGTCTTCTCTTGCCTTCCGGGTAGAAGCTAACAAAATTTCCCTTGCACTGGTCTATCTCTCCTTGCAGCATTGGATGAGATCTTCAGCTGCAGGAACTTGCTCAGGAAGAGTGGCAAAGAATACCTAAACTGGCATTCAAAAGGAGACATGTGCTAAATGCAGTAAAGAGTTGTGGGCGACCTCTTCCCACATCAAATGGCCGCTCCGCTTGTTCGATCTTTCAGAAGTCAGCCATTTTAGAGTACGTTCCACATCTTGGTTCACACATTGCATCTGGCCATTGGACCTGCGGGTGAAACCCAGAGGAAGAACTCGTTGTTGCCCCAATCAGTTTGCAAAATGCCCTCCAGAAACATGATGCGTGTTACGAGCACTATCCAACATAATGTCCACCAGAAAACCTTGGATCCTGAAGATCTGCTGCAGAACCATCTTGGCTGTCTCGCCGCAGATGGAAGTCTGCCCAAGCAGGCCTTTGAAAAATGATCCACAATCACCATGATAGCAGTCTTACTCTTGGACGGAGGAAGGCTCGTGACAAAGTTCCTGGAGATGTGAGCCCATAGTTCTTCCAGAACAGGCAGAGGGTGAAGGAGCCTTTGAGGTTGTGTGACTGCTCCTTGTTCCACCTTACATGCATTGACAGGCCACCAATATCTTCCCTTAACAAACTCGAGGGTCCTTGGGTGAGATGTCAATCCCTGGGTGAGGTGTCAATCCCTGGGTGAGGTGTCAATCCCTGGGTGAGATGTCAATCCCTAGGTGAGGTGTCAATCCCTGGGTGAGATGTCAATCTCTGGGTGAGGTGTCAATCCCTAGGTGAGGTGTCAATCCCTGGGTGAGATGTCAATCCCTGGGTGAGGTGTCAATCCCTGGGTGAGGTGTCAATCCCTAGGTGAGGTGTCAATCCCTGGGTGAGATGTCAATCTCTGGGTGAGATGTCAATCCCTGGGTGAGATGTCAATCCCTGGGTGAGGTGTCAATCCCTAGGTGAGATGTCAATCCCTGGGTGAGGTGTCAATCCCTGGGTGAGGTGTCAATCCCTGGGTGAGGTGTCAATCCCTGGGTGAGATGTCAATCCCTAGGTGAGGTGTCAATCCCTGGGTGAGATGTCAATCCCTAGGTGAGATGTCAATCCCTAGGTGAGGTGTCAATCTCTGGGTGAGATGTCAATCCCTAGGTGAGGTGTCAATCTCTGGGTGAGGTGTCAATCCCTAGGTGAGGTGTCAATCCCTAGGTGAGGTGTCAATCCCTGGGTGAGATGTCAATCCCTGGGTGAGGTGTCAATCCCTGGGTGAGATGTCAATCTCTGGGTGAGGTGTCAATCCCTAGGTGAGGTGTCAATCCCTGGGTGAGATGTCAATCCCTAGGTGAGGTGTCAATCTCTGGGTGAGATGTCAATCCCTGGGTGAGATGTCAATCTCTGGGTGAGATGTCAATCCCTGGGTGAGGTGTCAATCCCTGGGTGAGGTGTCAATCCCTAGGTGAGGTGTCAATCTCTGGGTGAGATGTCAATCCCTGGGTGAGATGTCAATCCCTGGGTGAGGTGTCAATCTCTGGGTGAGATGTCAATCCCTGGGTGAGATGTCAATCCCTGGGTGAGATGTCAATCCCTAGGTGAGATGTCAATCCCTGGGTGAGGTGTCAATCCCTAGGTGAGGTGTCAATCCCTGGGTGAGGTGTCAATCTCTAGGTGAGGTGTCAATCCCTGGGTGAGATGTCAATCCCTGGGTGAGGTGTCAATCCCTGGGTGAGATGTCAATCCCTGGGTGAGGTGTCAATCCCTGGGTGAGATGTCAATCCCTGGGTGAGGTGTCAATCCCTGGGTGAGGTGTCAATCCCTGGGTGAGATGTCAATCCCTGGGTGAGATGTCAATCCCTGGGTGAGGTGTCAATCCCTGGGTGAGGTGTCAATCCCTAGGTGAGGTGTCAATCCCTGGGTGAGGTGTCAATCTCTGGGTGAGATGTCAATCCCTAGGTGAGGTGTCAATCCCTGGGTGAGATGTCAATCCCTGGGTGAGATGTCAATCCCTGGGTGAGGTGTCAATCCCTGGGTGAGGTGTCAATCCCTAGGTGAGGTGTCAATCCCTGGGTGAGATGTCAATCTCTGGGTGAGGTGTCAATCCCTGGGTGAGGTGTCAATCCCTGGGTGAGGTGTCAATCCCTGGGTGAGATGTCAATCCCTGGGTGAGATGTCAATCTCTGGGTGAGATGTCAATCCCTGGGTGAGGTGTCAATCCCTGGGTGAGGTGTCAATCTCTAGGTGAGGTGTCAATCCCTGGGTGAGATGTCAATCCCTGGGTGAGATGTCAATCCCTGGGTGAGATGTCAATCCCTGGGTGAGGTGTCAATCCCTGGGTGAGATGTCAATCCCTGGGTGAGATGTCAATCCCTGGGTGAGGTGTCAATCCCTGGGTGAGATGTCAATCCCTGGGTGAGATGTCAATCCCTGGGTGAGGTGTCAATCCCTGGGTGAGGTGTCAATCCCTGGGTGAGATGTCAATCCCTGGGTGAGATGTCAATCCCTGGGTGAGGTGTCAATCCCTAGGTGAGGTGTCAATCCCTGGGTGAGATGTCAATCCCTAGGTGAGGTGTCAATCCCTGGGTGAGATGTCAATCTCTGGGTGAGATATCAATCCCTGGGTGAGGTGTCAATCCCTGGGTGAGGTGTCAATCCCTGGGTGAGGTGTCAATCCCTGGGTGAGATGTCAATCCCTGGGTGAGGTGTCAATCCCTGGGTGAGATGTCAATCCCTGGGTGAGGTGTCAATCCCTGGGTGAGATGTCAATCTCTGGGTGAGGTGTCAATCCCTGGGTGAGGTGTCAATCTCTGGGTGAGATGTCAATCCCTGGGTGAGGTGTCAATCCCTAGGTGAGGTGTCAATCCCTGGGTGAGATGTCAATCCCTGGGTGAGATGTCAATCCCTAGGTGAGGTGTCAATCCCTGGGTGAGATGTCAATCCCTGGGTGAGATGTCAATCCCTAGGTGAGATGTCAATCCCTGGGTGAGGTGTCAATCCCTGGGTGAGATGTCAATCCCTAGGTGAGGTGTCAATCCCTGGGTGAGATGTCAATCCCTGGGTGAGATGTCAATCCCTAGGTGAGGTGTCAATCCCTGGGTGAGATGTCAATCTCTGGGTGAGATGTCAATCCCTGGGTGAGATGTCAATCCCTGGGTGAGATGTCAATCCCTAGGTGAGGTGTCAATCCCTAGGTGAGGTGTCAATCCCTGGGTGAGATGTCAATCTCTGGGTGAGATGTCAATCTCTGGGTGAGATATCAATCCCTGGGTGAGGTGTCAATCCCTGGGTGAGGTGTCAATCCCTGGGTGAGATGTCAATCCCTAGGTGAGGTGTCAATCCCTAGGTGAGATGTCAATCTCTGGGTGAGATGTCAATCCCTGGGTGAGATGTCAATCCCTGGGTGAGATGTCAATCTCTGGGTGAGGTGTCAATCCCTGGGTGAGATGTCAATCTCTGGGTGAGATGTCAATCCCTAGGTGAGGTGTCAATCCCGATGCATGTCACCATTGAAGAACCCGAGACAAGACAAGATTAGGAACCAACAGCCGACCTGGAGAACAGTTATGAAGAATCTTCCCATTTGCCTGAGCCTTGTGACAATTGTATCGATCCCCCAATGAATTGACGCTGTTACCTTGGCGTGGGACAAAAGACGGGCAGGCTGCTTTTCTCGTTCCAGTTCATCTATGGAGCGACCACCGTAGAGTCCCATTGGTGGCCAGCCACAGCTGCCAGAAGTGAGGCCTCTGTCACCGACCTCGGAAATTGAGCCCGAGGTTTGGCTGGAGCGGAGGCCTCCGCAACCATGACTCAGCTCATGGACTAGTTTCAGCCGGCTGCCCGGCCCTTCGGGATTAAGTGTCGGCTTCGGGGCCCCCGGCAGCTGGAAGTGGCAGCAAAGCCTCCCCCGTCACTCGGCCCGACCCACTAATCGATCCCCATGGGACACGTCCACCAACTTCAGAGAACTGCCAACAACACTCTGCATCAATGGAAACCTGGAAAGGTGCACATGTAGCGATGTGCTACACACAGCGCTGAAATAACGACACGCAGTCAGTAAGTCATTTAGAGACTAGTTTATTCAAACTTAGTGGCGCTGGCATTTAATCCCTAGCGCCCACCCTCTCCGGGCGGAAATGACGAGAGAGGTGCATTACCAAAGACTCTCCCCGCTTGCTGGCTATTTGTGAGCCGGTTCACCTGTGCAGAAAGTGGGTCGCCACATAACCCCCACCCCAGAACCGGCGATACACCCCGCAATGTCCACAGTCTGGATCAGCCTCTGTTTGGGAGGTCTGCCTCTGCGTCACGGTGCCTGAACCTCGACCGGCTGCACCAAGTCCACATGGGCTGGTTTGAGTCGGTCCACTGTGAAAACCTCCTCTTTCCCCCCAATGACCAGAACGTACGTAGACCCGTTGTTGCTGTTCACCTTAAACGGCCGCTGTAGAGGTGCCCGGTGTCCACCTTTTCGTACAAACACAAACTTACAGTTCTGCAGGTCTTTGGGTACATGGGTCAGGGTCCGTCCATGCTGTGAAGTTGGTACGGACTCGGCCGACGAGGCGTCAGATCCTCTTTGGGCGCTGAGCGAATTCCAAGCAGGACCCAGGGAAGCTCATCCACCCAGTTAGGTCCTCTCAGGCGGGCCATGAGAGCCGACTTCAAGTGTCGGTGGAAGCGTTCCACTAGTCCTTTCGACTGTGAGTGGTATGCAGTAGTGTGGTGTAGCTGCGTTCCCAACAGGCTGGCCACAGCCGACCACAGGCTGGAGGGGAACTAAGTGCCTCTGTCGGAAGTAATGTGGGCCGGTACCACGAAGCGTGCTACCCAGGCCAGGCGCAGGAATCGGCAGATGAGCGGTCGGTGAGCGGTACCGCCTCTAGCCACATCGTGAACTGGTCTACCATTGTTAGGAGGTACCGCGCTACTCAGGACACTGGCAGGGGGCCCACAATATCCACATGCATGTGGTCGAACCTCCGGTGGGTGGGTTCGAAATGTTGCAGCGGGACTTTAGTGTGCCGCTGCACCTTGGCTGTTTGGCACTGCGTGCACATTCTGGCCCATTCACTGGCCTGCTTGCGAAGTCCGTGCCATGCAAACTTGCTGGAGACCAGCCAGACAGTTGTACTGATAGATGGGTGCACCAAACCGTGTATGGAGTCGAAAACTCGTCGCCTCCAGGCTGCCGGGACAATGGGGTGAGGTTGGCCGGTAGCCACGTCGCACAAGAGGGTCCTCTCACCTGGGCCTATGAGAAAGTCTTGCAGCTGAAAACCCGAGATTGTGGTCCTGCAGCTGGGCATCTCGTCATCTGCCTGCTGCACCTCTGCCAGTGCTGCATAGTCCACCCCTAGGGACAGAGCCTGGATAGCCGGTCTGGAGATTGCATCCGCCACGACGTTGTCCTTTCCCGAGACATGCTGGATGTCCGTTGTGTACTCAGAGATGTAGGACAGATGTCGCTGCTGGTGAGCCAACCAGGGATCAGACACCTTCGGGAACGCGAAGGTCAATGGTTTGTGGTCCGTGAACGCGGTGAATGCCCTGCCTTCCAAGAAGTACCTGAAATGCCGGATTGCCAGATACAGTGCCAACAGCTCCCGGTTGAAAGCATTGTACTTGAGTTCGGGTGGTCGTAGGTGTTTACTGAAGAACGCCAGGGGTTGCCAGCGCCCCTCGATGAGCTGCTCCAGCATCCCACTGACTGCTGTGTCGGATGCATCCACCGTGAGTGCGGTCGGAACGTCCGTTCTGGGGTGCACCAGCATCGCGGCATCTGCCAAGGCTTCCTTGGCTTTAACGAAAGCGGCCGCAGCCTCCTCATCCTAAGTAATGTCCTTGCCTTTACCCGACATCAGGGTGCACAAAAGGCGCATGATGCGGGCTGCTGAGGGGAGGAAACGGTGGTAGAAGTTCACCATACCAATGAACTCCTGTAGGCCTTTGACTGTGTTGGGCTGGGCAAAGTGGTGAATTGAGTCTACCTTGATGGGCAGAGGTGTTGCCCCGTCTTTGGTAATCCTGTGGTCCAAGAAGTCGATGGTATCGACACTGAACTGGCATTTGGCCCGGTTGATCGTGAGGTCGAAATCACTCAGGCGAGAGTAGAGCTGGCGGAGGTGGGACAGATGCTCCTGGCGACTACAGCTGGCTATAAGGATGTCGTCCAAATAGATGAACGCAAAGTCCAGGTCGCGTCCCACCGCATCCTTAAGCCGCTGGAACATCTGTGCGGCATTCTTCAGGCCGAACGGCATTCGGAGGAACTCGAACAGGCCGAACGGGGTGATGAGTGCTGTTTTGGGGATGTCTTCAGGGTGCACCGGGGTTTGATGGTATCCCCAGATGAGGTCTACTTTGGAAAAGATTCTTGCCCCATGCAGGTTTGCTGCAAAGTCCTGTATGTGCAGCACAGGGTAGTGGTCTGGAGTTGTAGCCTCGTTCTGTCTGCGGTAGTCACTGCATGGTCTCCAACCCCTGGCTGCTTTGGGCACCACGTGCAGGGGGGAGGCCCATGGGCTGTCAGACCTCCGTACGATCCCCAATTCCTCCATCCTCTTGAACTCCTCCTTCGCCAGGCAGAGCTTTTCCGGGTGGAGCCTTCGTGCGTGGGCATGGAGGGGTGGGCCCTGGGTTGGAATGTGGTGCTGTACCCCATGTCTGGGCATGGCTGCTGGGAACTGCAGTGCCAGAATCGATGGAAAGTCCTCCAGGATTCTGGTGAATTTGTTGTCCGACAGCGTGATGGAGTCCAGGTGTGGGGCCAGCAACTTGGCTTCACCCAGGGAGAACGTCTGGAAAGTCTCGGCATGTACCAGTCCTTTTCCTTGCAAGTCAACCAGCAGGCTGTGAGCTCGCAAGAAGTCCGCCCCCAGGAGTGGTTGGGCCATCGCAGCCAGTGTGAAGTCCCACGTGAACCAGCTGGCGCTGAACTGCAGCTGCACTGTGCGGGTGCCATAGGTCCATATCGTGCTGCTGTTTGTGGCCCTCAGGGTGGGTCCTGGCTTCCTGTTGCGGGTGTTGTACCCCGTTGGGGGCAAGACGCTGATTTCCATTCCGGTGTTGACCAAGAAGCGGCTGTTTGTCCCAGGTGTACAAGAGGCTGTCCTGGTGGCCAGCCGCCATAGTCATTAGCGGCAGCTGGCCCTGGCCCTTGCAGGGTGGGCAACAACAGCGGGGTGGTAGAAACACTACTGTTCACTGTCCTCCTCACTCCTGCCTCTGTGTTGTATGTGCCCCCCTGCCGAGCCTGGTCTCGTCTGCTGTTGGGTGCATGTCCTGGTAATCTGACCAACAGACGCCACCCTCTCCCTCTTCGCTTTCCACAGCACATCTGCCTGGGCCGCCACCTTCCGGGGATCGCTGAAATCTGCGTCGGCCAGCACCAGATGTATGTCCTCTAGGAACGCTTGCTCAAACATGAGACAGGGCTTGTGCCTGTCGGCCAGGGCCAGCATCTCATTCATCAATGCTGACAACAGTCTGTCTCCCAAACCGTCCAGGTGAAGCAGGCGGGCACCCCGCTCACACAGTGAGAGGCCAAAGGTCTCAATGAGCAGCACCTTGAATGCTTCATATTTGCCTTTTTCCGGGGGTGACAGTATGAAATCCGCAACCTGGGCGGCCGTCTCCTGGTCAAAGGCGCTCACCACGTGATAGTAATGCGTGGAATCAGAAGATATCTGCCGAATCTGGAACTGGGCTTCTGCTCGGCTAAACCACACGCGTGGTTACAGTGTCCAGAAAGTCGGCAGTTTTAGCGAAACTGTGTGAACAGATGAAGAGTCGGTCATCTTTGGTCCAAATCCCGTTTGGACCATCGGGGTCACCAATGTAGCGATGTACTACACACAGCGCTGAAATAACGACACGCAGTCGGTAAGTCGTTTCGAGACTAGTTTATTCAAGCTTCGCGGTGCTGGCATTTAATCCCCAGTGCCCGCCCTCTCCGGGCGGAAATGACGTCAGAGGTGCATTACCAAAGTCTCACCCCGCGCGCTGGCTATTTGTGAGCCTGTGCAGAAAGTGGGTCGCCACACACTATTTACTGAGGAAGCTTGGGAAAAGAGCTGGGCTGCTGGTCAGATTGAAGCTGAGGGGCTTTATGGTCCCTCTGCCCACCTTCCTACTAGATAATGTGCAAGCCATAGAGAACAAGGTGGATGATCTTAAAGGGAGAATCACCTACTGCAGGGAGATGCAGAACTGCTGTGTATTCTGTTTCACAGAGACCTGGCTCTCCCCTGCCACCCCCGACTGTGCCATCTGACCAGAGGGATTTTCAATCCATCGGATAGACTGCATGGCGTCTTCGGGCAAGACGAGGGAAGGTGGTGTCTGCCTACTGATCAACACTGTGTGGTGCTCCGACACAGTGGCACTGACAAGCTCCTGCAGTCCGGATCTGGAACATCTGTCAGTGAAGTGTCGTCCCTATTATCTGCCACGGGAATTCACCTCGGTCATACTGACAGCAGTCTACATTCCACCCCAGGCGGACGTGGAGTGTGCTCTGAGCACACTGTATGCCAACATCAGTGAACTTGAGACCAGGTATCCAGAGGCTTTGCTCATTACAGCCGGGGACTTTAACCAAGCCAGCCTCAGAAAAGCACTGCCAAAGTTATACCAACATGTCTACTGCTCCACTAGAGACCCGAATATACATGACCACTGCTACACAGCAGTCAAGGATGCCTACCATTCCGTCCCACGACCTCACTTCAGAAAATTGGACCAGCAGGCCGCACTCCTCCTCCCGGCTTACAAACAGAAACTGAAGCGGGAAGTCACAGTGTCAAAAGTGGTGCGCATTGGACAGAGGAAACGGATGAGGTCCTCCGTGACTGCTTTGAATTGGTGGACTGGTTAGTGTTCAAGGACTTGGCAGCTAACCTCGATGAGTATGCCTCAGCTGTCACGGATCTGGAAATGCACAGAGGACTGAGTGTCTCGGTGTTGGCGCATGGCTTAGTGGATAAGGCATTGGTCTATGGCTCTGAAGGTCACTGGTTCGAGCCTCAGCTGAGGCAATGTGTTGTGTCCTTGAGCAAGGCACTTAGCAACACATTGCTCTGCAATGACACCGGTGCCAAGCTGCCTCTTGATGAACCAGACCTGGTGACATCGAGATTCATCATCACCAAGGAGGACGTTAGAAGGGTCTTCCTGAAGATAAATCCAAGGAAGGCAACGGGCACAGATGGTTCTCCGGGCCCGTGCAAGCGAGCTAGCTGGAGCATTTGCTGACATCTTCAACTGCTCCCTGCTTCAGTCTAAGATCCCCTCGTGTTTTAAGAAGGCAACAATAATCCCGGTGCCAAAGAAAAATAAGGTGGCGTGCCTGAATGACTATCGACCTGTGGCTCTGATATCAATTGTTATGAAGTGCTTTGAACAATTGATTATGGCACACATCAACCATAACCTACCAGTCAGCCTCAATGCTTTGCAATTCGCCTATCGGAGCAACAGGTCAACGGCAGATGCCACCTCTCTGGCACTACATTTCTCCTTAGAACACCTGGAGAATAAAGACACACATGTAAGGCTCCTTTTCATTGACTACAGCTCTGTCTTTAATACCATCATTCCAAATAAACTGATTCCTAGACTCCGGAACCTGGGTCTTAACACTCAGATCTGCAGCTGGATCTTCAACTTCCTCTCAGACAGGACCCAGGCTGTAAAAATAGGGGACAAGCTCTCCTCTACAATCACTCTGAGCACCGGTGCCCCACAAGGCTGCGTACTCAGCCCCCTGCTGTACTCACTGTACACCCATGATTGTGCAGCCAAGTTTCCATTGAACTCAGTATATAAGTTTGCTGATGACACCACAATTGTAGGCCGTATCTTGGGTAACGATGAGTTTGAGTACAGAGAGTAAATTAAGAACCTGGTGGCATGGTGCGAAGACAATAACCTATCCCTCAATGTCAGCAATGTTGACTTCAGAAGAAGTAGCGGACCACACAACCCCATTTACATCGATGGTGCGCAGGTGGAACAGGTCAAAAACTTTAAACTCCTCTGGGTCAATATCACAAATGACCTGACTTGGTCTAACCAAGCAGAGTCCACTGCCAAGAAAGCCCACCAGCACCTTTACTTCCTGAGAAAGCTGAAGAAATTTGGCCCATCCCCTAAAACCCTCACTAATTTTTATAAATGCATCATAGAAAGCATTCTTCTAGGGTGCATCACAACCTGGTATGGAAGTTGTCCTGTCCAAGACCAGAAGAAGCTGCTGAAGATCATGAACACCAGCCAGCACATCACACAAACCAATCTTCTGTTGTTGGACTCACTTTACACTGCACACTGTCGCAACAGTGCTGCCAGGATAATCAAGGACACAACCCACCCAGCCAAAACACTTTTTGTCCCTCTTCCCTCCGGGAGAAGGTTCAGGACTTGAAGACTCGTACGGCCAGATTTGGGAACAGCTCCTTTCCAACAGTGATAAGACTGCTCAACGGATCCTGACCCAGATCTGGGCCGTACCTTCCGTACCTTCAGGATCCGGCTGGAGAGGTGGAGGGCTGAATGAATCTCAGGGCAAGAGCCTGCTTACCATACTCCTCCATATCATTCTGTCTGGGCCAGAAGGTGCATATAAACAAACCTATGGAAGACGTATAGCTGGCAGTTGATCCATTGCACAGTCACAGGGTTGGTGTGGTGGAAGAGTCGAGGCCTTTACTTAACTGAAGACCTCTTCCAAATCCATGTAGGTGGGTGGGTTTTCTACCGGCTTGCACCCCCAAACCTTCCTCTGAAGATGACATCTGAGACTCCATCAGTTGTTGTGGTGCTGTGGCAGACCTCTGAGTCCCTCCATAGGTCTACAAGTGTCTTTAGTGAACCTAGAAGCCAAATCACAGTCCAAATCCTCTTCTGTCTCCTCAGATATTGGCAGCGAGGTGTGACAAATAGTCTTTGGCTCTTGGGTCTAGGCTCCAAGAGTCTGTTTTAGAGCCTTCCCCTTAGATGGGACCTGGCAACTGGAGCTTAGCTACTAGAGTACCGTACTGCTTAGACACCTCCTTGGTTTGCTCTTGAACTACCAATTTAGATCCAGCACTGGAAAGGTTTGGGACTCGCGTGGGTCTGTTGGCTGGATCCAGCTTGTATTTCCTTGAAGGAAGAACTGGGTTTCCTGAGGCTCCAGGATATCCTGAACAGAAGCCTGCCCTCTCATTGGCTGCTGCTCTCGGGAAAGTCTGGGGGTCAGAACAGCAAGCCAAAAACGTACCTTCTTGCAGTAACTGGACCATGCAATGACCCTCTCCTCCAGCTCATGGAAGGGTTATGCTGGGACAGCTAAGGATGCCCAAGGATCAGGGTATATGAGGAGACTCAATGATATAGAAATTAATGTCCTCCGCATGATCCTCTGTCCTCATCCACAAGACCAATGTCTGCTGCCGCATCTGCCAGGAACCAAGCAGATAGCTGTCCAAGACAGATGTGGTCATGGGCTGACTCAACACATGCAGCGGTGTGTTGAGCTGACAGGCAGTCTCTGGGTCCAGGAAATTTCCAGTTGCTCCAGATTGGTTGATCAGAACCTTTAAGTACTCAGTTGGTTCTCCCAAGGTGAGGGCATCCTTCAGTTCATCTTGGCATCAATGGCAGTATAGTGTGGTCAAGGCTTCCCTGTTTCAGCTACTCACTTGGCCAAAGTCTGAAATTCAGTTGTGTATTCGGCTGCTGACCTTCCACCTTGTCGAATTTTCATCAGGTAGACCCAAGGCTTGGCAGTCTCCAGCAGAGTGATGGAACGAACACCTTCCTCATGATGGCCATGAATTCCCCCATGTCCAAGCAAATCTCCAATTTGATTCCCAATGCACGGTGGCCCAGGGCCTTCCGGTCAGAAAAGAGATAATGAAGGCCACCTTTCTGCACTCTAAAAGAACCAGGGATGGCTGTTCAAACACTAATGAGCACTGGATGAGCCCGGGTCACCGTCGGACATCTCCAGGGTTGGAAAATGAACCAGCTTCGCAGAGCAACTGACAGCCTGTCCCGAACAATTTTGGCTTCCCTCCTGCAATGGTTGGCACACAGTGATCTGGAACTCAGGTATCTCCAGGCTCTGTTTGAAATTCTCTTGCTGTGGCCAGCCACAGCTGACAAAAGACTCCAATACTCTGCTGGGTCTAGGTTGCTTCAATCGTATTGTGATGACAGTCCTTGACGAATGAATTGAACCCAAATGCTGGGATATCCAATGCAAGGTCCAAGACATGGTATTACACTGGAATGGAGATCAAAACAAACACTAGACAATATCAGGAGTAAACTTGTGATTGAGCACCAAACCCCAGTTCAGCTGCTTCTTAAATGCTTGATCCTTGGCACCCAAAACATGTTTACCAATTAGTGGGACCATCTTGAGTCTTTAAAGAGGCTGTGGCAGCTATCCATACTCTGGGGAGTCTAAACCTCGGAAGCTGGCGTGGATGGGCGTGTGTCGTAACAACATGCAGATGGGCAATAGAATGAAAGGAGTTTCTCCAGTAGTTTTTGTGTGTTGGATGAATGGATTTGCTCTCCTGTGGATCTGATAGACCAAATGGCCTCTTTGAGTGCCATTATAATAAAGACTTGCTTCCAGACAAGACTGGTCTAGTTAATCTGCCTCTCGATCTTTGCCATGATGAAGAAGATTACCAGGGGCTGCTCATAAAAGACAAACTATGAGAAGAGAGAAAAGAAGCAGATAAGAGCTGTGAGGAGGAGAAATCAATTTTTGCTAACAGTGAGGACCAATCAGAGCACAGCACTTGTCCAGTGCTGCACTCGGAGAAAACCAAGGACGCTGTTGGCAATGACTGTCAAGTTTACAACGGCACTAATATTTTATGTGTCTGGCTGCTTGAAAGATATTTCTAGATAAATATATTGCAACTCGCTGTCTGCATTACACACTGCATAAGGAAGGCCATGGGAGCTTCCGGTACCATAAGAAACAGCTTATCCCTGACAGAGAGACAGCAGATGCTGGAATCTGGAGCAATAAATAATCTGCTGCAGGAACTCAGGAGAAAAGGAGTTGTTGACAATTCAGGTTGAAGCCCTGCATCAGGACCTAAGCCACATATTTACTTCATAGTCATGTAGCCATATCTCAGTAATAGTGCATTAAGCTTTGCAAGCTGTTTATTTCCATTTCTTTTTTACCAGTAATTCAGTCAATTTAGTCATTGTGCAATTGTAGAAAGCACCTTCAATAAGGTCAAGCACCCTCATCTGCAATACAGGTTTACTTGCATATTTCTGATTTATTTACTCTGCATATTTTGGTTTCCCTTTGCCAGTAAAGCTTAAAACATAACTTCTGAATTACACCTTAATTTCTGCCATTTATTTTACTTTAAAATTATTATTTGTGCATTTTTTGCACCTGATAAATCCTCCTCATTCATTGTTTACATTCTACTGGGCATTCTTTTCCTGCACTACTTCAGATAGAGCATGCCTCAGTGTGCCCACAGTCAGTGCAGTATCTGATCAACCTGGTATCACGTTCACTCACCCGATTGTTTAGTTGGTATGAAGAGTGATTATCAACCCCTTCTTCCCTAAGTATTGAGTTTCTGCATCGAAGACTAGTCTGCTTGCACCCAAAGCCACATAGACACCAAATCATTGTGCAAAATGTCAACGGCCTTCTGTCAATGAGCTCCTGGTAACTATAGGAACCCAGAGGTGAAGACATCATCAGACAGTGAATAAGGTGCCAACAGAGTGGCAGCATTGATTGCCTCAGCTCTGAGGGACTCCCTGATAGGGAGATACTTCTCATTACAGTCGCCAGTGAAAACAAAGGGACCCTCTCCATACTGCAAACCCTGTTATCATACAGCTCTCTAATTATCACCTCAGGGAGGCCAGATGACGCACGCTGCTTCCAGGAACTTGCACTGACCATCAAACATCAACAAATGAGTTCTGGTGTAAATTGGTACTGTCTTCAGTACTTTGTAACTCTCCCAGCCATTCACTGGGAGGTCATGAGATTCCTTTGAATAGTGCTCACTTACGCGGTGATCTCAGACTTGGTGGCGATCTCAGACTCTTGCCAGAATCTTTTATGCCAGCCCAAGAAGATCTCTTGCTTTATCCAGTTTATCAGAACACCCTCCTGCCATGTATCTCACTGATAACAAGGTCCAATTCTCTTTCACATAACGTATAAGAGGTGTTTCAGTTCCAACAGCCTCTTTCTAGGTCAATATGTGTTGTCCATACAGCAAGCTACTGATATTTCCATAAATGGAAAATGTTTAATCTTATCTACAGCAAGCTAGGGATGAGGAAGGATGATAAAGGGAAAAGACAGTTTCATTGGGAAGGAAGAAAACCTGAGTAGGGCTAACTTAAGGATGTCTTAATCTCACCTTTGAGCAACCAACCAAGGAATAACCCCAATACACTAGGCATTGACATGGGAGATGGGGCATGTAAGCCTTCAGCACAGGAAGGCCTTGGATGCTGAAGAGGAGTATGTTGATTGAACATTGATCAAATGCAGAAAGGTAATAAGTCTGTTTCTGCTGAAATCAGAAAAAAACAGAGCTGGTAGAATTGCAACCTCTAAACACGGGATGATGCTTTAGATTATTTACAACAGGATTCAATAATTGCCATCAGTAACTGGTGATGTTACAGGTCAGTGCTGGGGATGCAAAGATAGGTGGATTAGCCATTGGTAAGGAGGACACACATTTAGAGAATGTGAGGTTATCCACCGTGGAAAGAAGAATGTAAAAACAACTTGTTAATTAAATACAGTAAGGTTACAAAATATAGTCATTCCAAAGGCTCTAGGGTTCGAAGGCCTAGACAGAGTGAACATGGAGAGGATATTTCCAATAGTGGGAGATCACAGGACTAGAGGGAACAGCATCAAAATAGAAGGATGTTCCATCTGAACAGAGATGAGGAGAAACTTCTTTAGACATAGAGTAGTGAATCAGTGGAATTCATTGCCATCAATGGTTGTGGAGGCAAAGTCATTGGGTATATTTAAAGTGGCGGTCGATAGGTTTTGGATTAGAGTTGAGAAGGAAAATATATCACCCATGATCGAATGGCAGCACAGACTTGATAGGCCAAATGGCCTAATTCTGCCCCTATGTCTATGATTTTGTGTCCTTATGGATCCTAGTGCGTGAAAAGCAATAGTCAGCACACAGGTACAAGGAAAAATTGGGAATGCATATGGAATATTGACAGATTTATCCTGACACAGCTTTATAGGCTGCTGGTGGGAATGCACCTAGCAGGAAAAACACACTGTTTTATTCTCCATATTGGATGCAATACACTGAAGGTTCACTAGATTGAAGGCTGTACAAAGAGCAGGTTCACCTTTAAACACTGCAAGGTTATCTTATTGCAACATAAAATTCGGAGGGAAATTGAGAAGGCAGATGCTGAGATGTTGCTTTCCCAATTGGGACTATGTAGAATCAGGTGACTTTGTTTTAGAATAAATGTTTACTTATTTCACATAGAGATCAGAAGGAATTTTTCCTCTCTCACATCCATGAATCCCTGCAATTCAGCACTCTAGAGAGCTATGAAGGCAGATATTAAATATACTCAAAGCCAAAATTGACAGATTTTTAAAATACAAGGGAGTCAATGCATATGAGAAAACAGGGGAAATATTTGTAGAGGATCATCCAAGTAGTTTTAACATCATACAGCATGGAAGGAGGCCCTTTGGCTCAACTCGTCTTTTCCAACTGTGTTGCCCAATGAGCTTGTTCCATCTGCCCACATCTGGCTTATAATCCCCTAAACCCTTCCTATCCATGTACTTATCTAGATGTCTTTTAAAATTCGCTAATATGCCTGCCTCAACCACTGCTTTTGGCAGATCATTCCCAATACGCACCACCTTTATTCGAAGAAGCTGTCACTGGTGTCCCTTTTAAACTTCTCGCCTCTGATCGTAAGCCAATGTCCGCTTGCTTTAGCACCTCTTCCTTGCTCCTCATGAAATCATGCTACTATTGGGTCACCCCTCAATCTCCTCCATTCCTGGGAATAAAGTCCTAGACTACACAACCTCTCCTAAGTCCAGGCAACATCCTGGTAAATCTTCTGTGCGCTCTTCCCAGCTGAATAATATCTTTCCTATGAACTATAAACCAAAATTATAAACACTACTCCAAGAGGCCACACCAACATCTTCTATTTTAGTCATTAGCTTATGGAATGAAAGAGCAGACTCCTGAGGCCAAATAAACTCCTCTTATTCTTGTTTCTCATTATCATATTCATTATTAAGTTTTATCAGCATCCACCTTCTCAATCTCGCTACAGCAAGACAATCTTGCATTCTAAACCTAGTTACATTTCTTAGAGCTACTTTCTTCCAAATATTCTTTGTGAAAAAGTCAGAATACTTTGTCCATAATTCCCAAGATCATGTTTCTAAATCTTTCTGAAAGTCACGATGACATGCCTTTTCTTTTCATACACAGGTATTTAAGTCAAACTGAAGCAATCAGGATTTATTTTAACATATGCAGTTTCCATAAAGAGTTTGTAACTGGACAAGGCATTCTTTCAGAAGCCACACTGTGTCAGGTGATCCATTGCTCAATTAAATGTTTACAAATAAAGCACAAGATTGCATCCAAATCTAATCTCCCTCTATTGGAGACATAATATATATTTTATATATTATTTTTATCATTATATATGAAGATATATATATTTAACTTCATCAAAATGTCATTGAACAACATGACTATATCCAAGAAATATTGCAAAACTTCTGTTATAACATTTCTAACTTCCTATTTGGATCAAATAGAAACCCTCCAAGAAATGGTGTTGTCTATATCTTTATTTTCTTAAAATTGTTATGGTCCTGACTGAGCAGCAGCAGGCATCCGAGTTTAGTTACTCCATTTCCCTGGACTAGGGTTAGCTGCTTCTGTCCCTTTAAGACTCAGACAGCTAATTATTGATTGTCACGATCCTTCCTGGAAAGTCTGTACTTAAAGGCCTCGTGCTGAGCGCTCGGTGCTCAATTGTAGGAGTTCTGTTTCTAGTCTCACTGTTTGTGATTGTGCCTTTGGATTTCATCTTGTTTCTTTTGAGTCTCCATTAATTCGAGACCTGACTCTGCAGTTGGGTTCATTACCATCCACAGCTCTCTCACTGCGGCATGATTGAGCCATCACGAATGCTTGTCGACTGCATTGGCCTACCAGGGAGCAACTGTAAGCAGACATGATGACATGCTTCTGGACATCCTCACCACTCCCCAGAGACTCTCTGACTCCACTTAAGCAGGATTTGAATTTGGCTGGAGCAGCTGCCAGTTTGGAGCATGTTCAAGCTGGAGACTCCATCAATACTTGTGAGTGATTGTTGCAACTACTGCCTCCCAAACAGTACAATGATACCTCCAATGTATGCTAAGGATTCCTGGCATAATGCTCATTGGCCTTCGAGTTCCAGCCATCCAACTTCCTTTTGGAACACGGTTAGGTATTCTAACTTGCTTCTTACTGGAAGAACCCTTGCCGGGGCCATTGCAAACCTCTTTTCAGACACTTTGAGCAGGGTGTTGTATCACTCTGCCGGTGGACATGGGTCTGTGATAAAACTCCTCAACTTGTGCCAGGGGAACTGGTCACTGGCCAATTATTTTATAGAATTTTGTACCTTGGCTACAGAGAGCTGTTGGAATACGGAAGCACTAACCACTCCATTCCATAAGAGATTGAGTGATGAACTAAAGGACACCCTTGTGGCCCGAAAGTTGGTGGAAGATGTAGAGAGTATTACGGACCTGATGATTTGATGCAATATCCGATTAATGGAAAGGAGATGGGATAGATGAAGGAGGTTATTGAGAAGAGAGTCTCCCCCTGACTACCCTCCATCTCTCCTATTCCCCGAGCTAGGACTCTTCCTCGACTGTTGCCAATCCCAGCCTTCAACAAAGCTATGCAAATAGGCTGGATCAGGCTCTCTTGAGTCGAAACAGAGAAGGAGGGAGAGGTGTTGCATTTACTATGGAGAGGCTGGACATTATCGGACCTCTTGTTACAGTCCACAGAACATCCGGGACTGTAGAGTTTAGGGAGGGCTGTGAGGGTTGCTAGACTCACTCCCAGTTCATCTCCATCTGGAGTGGTGCTTCCCATGTTTCTTCCAAGGGGAGACAGAAAACATTCCCTAGATACCTTTATTGACTCCGGTGCAGCAGAGAATGTCTTTGGACCCCTAACTGGCCAGAAGATTGAAGATCCCTTTTTCAAGTCAAGTCAAGTCAACTTTTATTGTCATTTTGACCATAACTGCTGGTACAGTGCATATTAAAAATGAGACATTTTTCAGGACCATGGTTTACATGACACAGTACAAAAAACTAGACTGAACTACGTAATAATAAAAAAAAAACAGAGAAAGCTATATTAGACTACAGACCTACATTGGACTGCATAAAGTGCACAAAAAACAGTGCAGGCATTACAATAAATAATAAACAGGACAGTAGGGCAAGGTGTCAGTCCAGGCTTTGGGTATTGAGGAGTCTGATAGCTTGGGGGAAGAAACTGTTATATAGTCTGGTCGTAAGAGCCCGAATGCTTCGGAGCCTTTTCCCAGACAGCAGGAGGGAGAAGAGATTGTATGAGGGGTGCATGGGGTCCTTCATAATGCTGTTTCCTTTGCGGATGCAGCGTGTAGTGTAAATATCAGTGATGGCAGGAAGAGAGACCCCGATGATCTTCTCATCTGACCTCACTATCTGCTGCAGGGTCTTGAGATCCGAGATGGTGCAATTTCCGAACCAGGCAGTGATGCAGTTGCTCAGGATGCTCTCAATACAACCCTTGTAGGATGTGATGAGGATGTGGGGGGTGGGAGATGGATTTTTCTCAGCCTTTGCAAAAAGCAGAGACACTGCTGGGCTTTCTTTGCTACGGAGCTGGTGTTGAGGGACCAGGTGAGATTCCCTGTCAGGTGAACACCAAGAAATTTGGTGCACTTTGCGATCTCTACCGAGGAGCTGTCGAAGTTCAGTGGGGAGTGGTTGCTCCATGCCTTCCTGAAGTCAACAACCATCTCTTTTGTTTTGTTCACATTAAGAGACAGGTTGTTGGCTCTGCACCAGTCTGTTAGCCGCTGCACCTCCTCTCTGTAAGCTGACTCGTCGTTCTTGCTGATGAGACCCATCACGGTGGTGTCATCGGCGAACTTGATGATGTGGTTCGAGCTGTGTGTTGCAGCACAGTCGTGGGTCAGCAGAGTAAACAGCAGTGGACTGAGCACGCAGCCCTGGGGAGCCCCCGTGCTCAGTGTGATGGTGTTGGAGATGCTGCTCCCGATCCGGAGCATCTCAACCAGTGGCTCATTGCCACAGCCCTGGCTGGGGACATCTGGTGCCGGGACAGATGAACCACCAAGCTCCCTGCTCAAGTGCGAGATTGGCTAGCATGTGGAATCAATCCAGCTCTGCTGTTCCCAGAACAAGAAGAGGTGAGGTTCCATCAGCAGACCAACTGGTTCAGAGATGTCTCCAGAAATGGGTTAAAGTGAGAGAGAGTGGGCCCGACTCTCAACTAGTGACCTCCCAATGCAGGTTGAATCCAGAAAATGGGCCTCTCTTTACATCAGTCCATTCAAAATCCAATGACGAGTCAAACCAGTTACCTATCGCCTCCACGCAAATCTACACATCACATTCCACATATCCCGTCTCTGGCCCTTGAGCACCAACCCTTGGCTCCAGTTCCCAGACTTCTTCTGCCTCCCAAAATTGAGGGAAAGCCCACCTACACAGTCAGGCGACTTTTGGACACCTGCATTGTTTGAGGTAAAAGGCAGTATCTTGTGGATTGGGAGGGATAAGGCCAAGAAGAAAGAAGATGGATTCCTTCCAGGGACATCCTGGACCCTACCTTGATAGAGGACTTCCACCAGCACCTTTCTGATTGCCCTGGTCAGTCAGGAGCCAGCTGTCAGTTGAGGAATGGGGGGGGGGGGGGGTGGGGGGGTTTGTCTTATCGTGATCCCGACGAAACAACAGCAAGCATCCAAGGTTTTGCAGTCCAGTTCCCCAGAGTATGGTTAGCTCCCATTGTCCCTTTAAGATTCAGACTGCCAATTATTACTTCATAGAGAGTCTGTAGTCAAAGGTCTTGAGCTGAGCACTCAGTGCACAATTGTAGGAGTTGCATTTCTGGCACTACTGTTTGTGATTTTGCCTTTATATTTTGTTTGTGTTATCTTCTTTATTTCGAGTCTGAGTCTGAATAAATTCTAGACTTGTCTGCACTTGGGTTCACCACCATCCATAGCTCACTCATTACAGCAATTGCATGAAATTGCTTGTCTGTGTTTTCATTATAGTCTTAGAAATTGTTTGCCAATTATTTTCTTATACTGGGAATATAACTGATGGATTTTTAAGTCAACTCTGATGGAAAAATCATTAAAACATGCCCCAAATGCACAACAGGTTGGAGCTGACTAAATAGACTGCACATTCCAGAGAAGTTCCTTGTGTGATTCTCACTCTGTTCTACATTAACAAGTCATACTTCAACAATGGAGAAGGCGAATGAGATATTATTTCCCTTCTGTAATGCTTTGGTGGCTAGGGAGAACTACTATTACTGGAAACGGATTCCAGGGGATTGAGCAGTGGATCCCAGATTGCAATCAAATAGGAGATTTGTTGCTAGAGCTACATGAGTAGTCAAAAATGCTACAATGGACATTTCTGCAATGTTTCTTGGGCATAAGTTGGGGACGTTGACTTCTCGGGTAAAACGTCTCAAACTGCTGTTTACATTGAGCACCAATGACAGTGAAAAGATCATCATGATGGATAATCTACAGTTCAGCCAGCTTTGTTTACCAGGAACACATTGTCACACTCCGAGAAAACAGACAATGGTCACAGCGATCATGTGCTTTGCTGAGGCCGATTGAGTAAAGGTGCTTTGCTGTCCTTGAGGGGATGATGAGGTTTCAAGCATAGTGTGCAATGGCCTAGAAGACAAGAAACCTGAAGACTGGGCACAAGCCCATGATTGGCTCCATTTCTCACCAACCTCACTGATTTAAAGTGTTGAGGAAGTTTGAAATCATTGAGCTGAGATTGGAAGGCAAGGGGGTGATCAGTGCCATTCACCTGTGTGTGCTAGTTTATCTCTCTCTCACTTTCTACTGCCAGAAGAGTGTTTGTATGTGAAAGTCTCTCTCTCTCCCTCCCATCTGCTGCTCCCGGAGGAAGGACCCTGTGTTTGAAAAGTCCCTCTCTCTCCCTCTCGCTCAATACTGCTGGAGGATGGTGGTGGACTTCTGGGTCTTGGTCAAGGTTTAGTTGACACTGTTTATGGATTGTACCTGTAGTTCACGTTATGATGTGGTTCTGTTTCTGCTTGCTTCATTTTGTTTTTGTTGTATTCTTATGAGTTTTTGATTGGGGCAGACTGGCTCTGTGACCTGAAGTTAATGAACAGCACAGCACTAGATTGAACTGAACTCAACTGAACATACCTGGATTTGTGGCTTAGTGAGTTTTATTCTGTTTTTCACCCCAGTTTTTTTTCACTGTTTGCCTAATTTGCACATTTTTTCTGCGTGTTGGGGATTTGATGTTATTCTCTGAATAGGTTGCATAGTTTTTCCTTTCCTTGTTTCATTGGGATCTGTGGGAGGCCATATACTGCACACATACTTCAATAATAAATGCACTTTGTTGTTTGCATCTTTGAAAACACAGCAAGAACAAAAATGCCCCAATGAGTTCAAAGATACAGATGAGGAGCTTAGATATCTTTTGTTAGGTTTCTTAGTTGTACGTATATCTGTATATCTTTGCAATATTTTATCTCAACCTGAAATAAGGTCATGAGTCCATACTTTAGAAGTTTCAGTTAGCATCAGCAATGTGACAAATCTCATGAAGGGAAAATCCTTCATCAGATGATTCCTCACCGGCAGTTATTACCTTGAGAACATTGTCCAGTTTAAGGACATCAGTGTTGATTTGTTTCAGAACATGCTCAAGCAGCACTTAATCATTCCTCTGACCACTACAACCTCACTTATCAGTAGTCAGTGCTTATAGACATTGTGTTATCTGACATTTGCAGCACAAACGTACCCATCACAGCCTTACCTTCATGATCAGATCATCTCTCCACGTCAAACATTTTGCACAGGTACAATAAAACTGACTTCAGAACATTGTAATGGAGGGGAAAATATCCAAAGCATTTCCACATCTGGTTGCCTTCCAGTTATCCCTGGTGTCCCTGCTTTCATGAATAAGAGATAGTTGGTGTGGATTTTGCTGGTTAAGCAGCATGCCAACTTGTTGGATATGTTGGGAGACAGCCAGGAGCTGGGGTTGAGGAGGAAATTTAAAAAAAGGATCAGCCATGATTAAATGGTGGAGCAGTCTTGATGGGCCAGATGGCCTAACTCTGCTCCTATGTCTTATGGTCATATGTTGAACTTAACACTCGAATAAAGATCATGGGGTAAATGGTGCAGATTGGCCTTGGAAATGCACCCGAGTGCCGAGACAACCACTTTGAGGAGAAGGAAAACCTGCAGGAATAAAAATGAAGAATCAATGATGGAGCATTATTGTCCATGCACACAATCTAATGTTTTGAGCCACATTTATAGAAACAATGAGTTCCTGCTCCGAGCAATAGAGTGAAAGGGTGGAGTGGGGAGGGTTAGTGGAGGGCAAAATTAAACATAAGTGAATCTTCCATGACCAGTCAGCAAACAATTAGGATCTTCAAAGAATAAATACAATGACGTTGGTTACTTGTGGGTGACACATGCCATTTGTGTTGGAGGTAACAGTTACCCTCCAGATTCCTATTCATAATTGTTCTCCATATATAGGATTAGGCAGTAAGATGGGCCTCCACTAAGAAGATACAGTCTACAGTACATTGGGATATATGAATGGAACAGGAGTCAAATGCTTGAGCCCTCAAGCTTGCTTTCTCATTAATTATAGCTGATCGGACGGCAATCATGCTGTTTCTTTAGCATTTTTATCTGTCTTTAAAGAGGTTGAGTAGCTGGCTTGATGCTCAACCTAGCATGGGTGCAAAGTGTGCAAGGTGCTGGCCATTTTCAAACCCAAGACCACTCCAGTTCAGATGCCACTACACCACCAGCCATCTATATGGCTGATCTTACAACATGGAAAGTCTTCAACCTCTCGCTTTTCAAATACCTGGCTACTTCTGCCTTCAAAATATTCAAAATAATGTTTCCAGAACCCTTGATGAAGACAGATACATAACAAAACTCCATAGAAGCATGCCCCTGAAAGCAAACAAAATGCCTCATTGTTTTTTTTATTCAGTTTGTGACGAGATCCTAAGGTTTATTCATAATGGACTGTGCCTTTAAAAAGAAAGAGAGTGTGTGCCACTGATTCAAAGAGAGAGCACCGAGCAGCTCGTGAGTCGCTATGGTAATAGAAGGGCGGAGCTATATGATGGACAGCTGGTGTTCAGCATGTTTGGATATATATAAGATCAACTGGCTTTTCAGACAGACACACGGAAGAAACAGACGATGGATGAGCTTTGAGTGCCCACGAAAGGGTGGGTTTTGCTCACAATGTGGAAAAGGGGTGACCGGTGGAAAGCTATCGGTGTGTTTAACCCTTACCTGGGTTGATAGCTTTACCACGTGAAGACAGTACCCTTTTGTGTGGTCACAGTCGGTGACTTTAACAGGACTTCGGATGACAATGTGGGAAGATCGACGGCACCAGCTTACTTGGAAAAACAAATCACTTCTCTCTCTCTCCTCAATTCCACTCAACTCAATATCACGAACTGAACTGACTTCATTCCTATACCATCGTAAGACTATATCATTTACCACCTAAGTTTGGGGCATTATATTTACACACTTATATATGCATAAAGTCTGCTAAGGTGTTTGATTTATCTGGTTTTATATTACTATATTACATAGATACTAATAAATAGTGTTTTGTTAATAGTAAAACCAGACTCCAGGTGTGTTCCATTTCTGCTGGTTCTGTTAACCCATTACGGGGTATGCAACAAAATTGGGGGCTCGTCTGGGATCTGAATTACTTGCTGGGAGCTATTTTAAATTGGCGTGGGCTTAATTGAGTGATTAATGGTCGATCTGATTGAGAGAAATTCTTTTTGATTTGCTTGAGTGGAAAATCAGCAGCAATGGAGTTTAAGGTTGGTAAGTTTCTGGCAGAACCAACCCCTGAAGTATTGGATGATGCTAAGAGGGATGTGCTGCTGGGAATTGCTCAAAAGTTAAAACTAAAGCTGACCACTAGAATGAAGAAGACTCAGATGCAGATGTTAATAGCTCAGTATTATATATCCAAGGGAAAGTTTGAAGAGGATGTGTTGGAAATGCTTGCTGAAGGTAAACCTACTGAGGTGAGCTTCAGCTTCAAATAGAAAAATTTAAGTGAGTGCATGAGTTGCAACTAAAACAGATCAAGGCTGATGAAGCAGAAAAGCAGAGGCAGTATGATGCTAGAGAGGCAGATAAGCAGAAAGAAGAAGCAGAAAAACAGAGAGAATTTGAGAGGGAGAGATAGCAGCAAAGAGGTCAAGTGCCAGACCTTGGTAGTGGGTTTATTGTCAGTCAAGAAATTAAATTGGTACCTCCATTTGAAGAAGCAGAAGTTGACAGGTACTTCCTGAAGTTTGGGAAAGAGGCTGTGACCCTTTCTGAGACTGCTAAATTGGCAGATGAGTTAGCTTTAAACCCTAAGGTTAAGTTTATCCCAAACAAGCCCCAATTTTGTGACGTACCCTGTAACAGGTTAAGAGAACCAGCAGAAATGGAACACACCTGGAGTCTGGTTTTGCTATTAACAAAACACTATTTAGTAGTATCTAATTAATACAGTAATATAAAACCAGATAAATCAAACACCTTAGCAGAGTTTATGCATATGTAAGTGTGTAAATATAAAACCCTAAACTTCTTCAAGCTTAGGTGGTAAATGATATCGTCTTACGATGGTATAGGAATGAAGTCAGTTCAGTTCATGATATTGAGTTGAGTGGAATTGAGGAGAGAGAGAGAGAGGTGATTTGTTTTTCCAAGTAAGCTGGTGCCGTCAATCTTCCCACGTTGTCATCCAAAGTCCTGTTAAAGTCACCGACTGTGACCACACAAAAGGGTACTGTCTTCATGTGGTGAAGCTATCCACCCAGGCAAGGGTTAAACACACTGATAGCTTCCCACCGGTCACCCTTTTTCCCACACTGCAAGCAAAACCCACCATACCATGGGCACTCAAAGCTCATCCAGTGTCTGTTTCTTCTGTGTGTCTTCCATGTGTCTGTCTGAAAAGCCAGCTGACCTTGTATATATCCAAACATACTGAACACCAGCTGTCCATCATATAGCTCCACCCTTCCATCACCAAAGTGACTCATGAGCTGCTCGGTGCTCTCTCTCTCTGAATCAGTGGCACTCTCTCTCTCTCTCTCTCTCTCTCTCTCTCACTCTCTCTCTCTCTCTCTCTCTCTCTCTCTCTCTCTCTCTCTCTCTCTCTCTCTCTCTCTCTCTCTCTCTCTCTCTCTCTCTCTCTCTCACTCTCTCTCTCTCTCTCTTAAAAGGCACAGTCCTTAATGAATAAACCTTAGGATCTCGTCACAAGTTGGCCCTTATTTTTAAACACTGATCCTTAGTTTTAAAGTCTACCTCAGGAAGAAACATCTTTTCCACCTCCAGCCTGTCAAGACCTCACAGATACATTCTTTCTAAGTCTCCTCTTCCTCATTAACTCCAGCATAGATTATATAAGGCTAGTTTATGCATTCATTCTTCAATAGAAAGATTGTTATAGCCAGGGGTGGTAATGGGGTCAAAGCCCACTACCTATTAAATCCTCACAATGGTGTGCACCTCAAATAGCCTCTGACAAACAAGTCCAGCTCCTGGCCTTCATGTATGGCTTAACCACTAAACCTGCTGCAACCATTTCTACTAACAAGAAAAAGGGCAAAGGCAGGTTGTTGGTACCTTAAAACCAGATGGGACTCATCAGCAGTGGTTGGCAGCTCATCTAGGAGAAGGAAAACACTGATCTCAAGCCTCCACTGCCTTGCGGCTATACCTACTCATGGGAAAGTCTTCAGGGGTAAACCCCAAGAGGAAAAGTCCGGAGATAGAGTCACCATGGTAGTCTTATGTTGGGTTTGATGCTGCTGGTACCAAACTGTATCAGTTTCTGCTGTTCCTTTGGGTTCATCAGATGCATGGAGAGGTGGAATTTGTTACATGGGTAGCAGCTCGTTCTCCATATCGTACTGCCCTGGCTTGCATATCTAGGTGGCTAGGACTCAACACCCATGGTCGAACCTGATGTACGGAGGCCTCACACTTCAATCTACTTATTCCAGTTAGGTAAATATTTTCTGAACTGCTAAAGATTCATTGCACACTTCATTGAGTAAAAAGACTAACACTATACTCAGTGTTTCAGACATGGCTTTATCTATGCCCTATATAACTAAAGCAACTTCCTTCAATTCCTCTAATAATAAGTTATAACACTCTATCAGATTTCCAGCTCTTTATGAATTCTTCACCAGGTCACCCAGATCCATCTACACCACAGAACTCTGCAATCCCTCATATTTTGATAATGAGCTTCTTTTTCAACAAGAGTGAAAAATTCCATTCGCTCAATTAGAATAATGTTTTGACTTTGCTTATAAATCTGCAGAGCCTCCTTAAGCCCTCACAACTCATTTTCCAACTACATTCATCAGGTAAATAAAAATGCTTCTTCACTGCCTTTGTGAGAAATTCAAAGATGCACTTGGAAAAGTTAATATGCCTAACTTTCCCTTATATTATGAAAACATTTTTCTCAGTATATTGCCATTTTGAAAATGCAAGGGGCTTCAAAAAAGTTTATAAGTGTAGCAGTGCAGTCACACAAATGCAAAAAAAAAGTCTATATGTTGAGCAGCATCTGCAGAAGAGAGGAAATGACCAGGGCCAGTTGGAAAAGGAGACTCCAATTAATAGGATGCATCTGAAGTTTGATGTTTACTTGTAGATTGTTGTCCTCTGCAAGATATTCTGTTTATTTACTTGAATATTCATTGTGTAAATCTATAATTCTCTACAACTTCACCTATGTGAAGACCTTATTCTCCAGTTCTGAGTTTATTTATTGGCCTTTGTCTTTCTTTCCTTCATCGACAGATTTCTTTGTTCCACATCAGGGTTCATGAAAATAAGAATTCTAAAATTAATTAAGTGCCCTGAGATCAGTTCATCTCAGCTGATATGAGTTCATTGACCCAATAATTAATACCATTTGAAATAATTCCTTCCTCACATAAAATAATCAAAAAGTTCCAATGATTTTGGTTAAAAATAGGGCATTCTCACCCTGATAGTGACCTGGCTTATAAACAATGTCGGAGAATATAACATTAGTCATTCTCATTTAATAACACTTTCCAGCAGGAAGGTAACTATTACCATTTTCTATTTAACAAGAACACATCCCAATTAAGAACAACTTGAAGTGGAATTTTCTGATCCACTTTGGTCCATATTGCACAAAGGACATTTTACTCTGCACAATACTTTTTCCACTGTAATTCCAATTAACCATATTTTATTCATCCTATTTTTTGAATCATACTATCTACCTGCCTCCCTTTCTCCTTTACATTTTTTTCCATAAAATCACTTCTTTTACCAAGACTTTGGTCTATACATCCAAGTATATCAAGCTTGTCTTACCTTGAGATTTTTTTTTAGCATCATCAGAGGGAAATTAAATGAGCCCCAATAGGACTAACACTCCATCAGCTTGTTCATGCCATCCCGATGAGGGACATCAATCTAAATGTAGCTCAGTAGGAAGACTGTAAAAGTTGAGTTCATCATTTTGATTCTACTACAAACCAATGTGGTTAATATCACCTAATTCTCTAAGTCTTGCTTTCATTTGTGTTCTGACCAGGCCTGACCACATAAACTGACATTACAGATTAGTCTTTAACCATATTGATGAAGAACTTTGTTTAGCACCTATTTAGTTATATTCTTGTCAAAACTGCATCATTCAAATAATTCATTGTGAAACACCAAACCAAAATACTTGGAGAAGATTTGCATCAATATTGATTACCAATCAAGTTCTCTAATACTCAAACTTGAATATCTCAAAAATGATTTATATCAAATTTAGCCAACCAGACACTAATGCAAGGAGGTTTTAACATTTTAAAGCAACTTTCTCTCTGCTTTCCATTAGAACTTAAGTTGGTAAATTGGCTTATTATTATCACATGAACCAAAATACAGTGCAAAGCTTGTCTTTCATACTCTTCAACAAATATCAGTTCATTACAACAGTGCATTGTGATAGTGAATGGTAAAACAATAACAGAATGCAGAATAAAGTGTTATGGTTACAGTGAAAGTACATTCAAGTGTAGTGCAGGCAAATAATTTCATACTAGGGAACCATTCAATCATTGTGTAACTGCATGCTAGATGCTGTCCTTGAGCTTGGTGGTGTGTACTTTTAGGCTTTACCTTCTGCCCAGTGGGAGAGGGGAGAATAGAGATGTCCAGGTGGGTGGAGTCTGCTACTTTGTCAGGCAGTGAGAGCCATAGACAAAGTCCATTGAGGGTAGGCTAGTTTCCATGATGTGCTGAGCTGTATCCTGAAATTTCTGCAGATTCTTGCAGCCATGAGTAGAGTGGTTGCCATACCAAACCATGAAGCATCTAATTCAATAGAATGTCAGCCTATGGCCTCCTGTTGGGCCACAATGAGGCCACCCTCAGGGTGGAGGAGCAACACCTCATATTCTGTCTAGGTAGCCTCCAACCTGATGGCAAGAATATTGATTTCTCTTTCTGGTAAAAAAAAATCCCTCTTCTCCCTTCTTCTTCTATTCCCCACTCTGGCCTGTTACCCCTTCTCACCTGCCTATCATCGCCCCCTGGTGTCCCTCTTCCTTCCTTTTCTCAAGTGTTTTAGTTGACAAACCAAATCTCCTCCAATTGCTAACGAAACATAGCCTCTGTTTTGCCTTTTCATAACTGCATCAATATGTTGTGTTCAGGTTAGGTCTTCAGATACATTGACACCCAGGAACTTGAAATTGCTCATACTCTCCACTTCTGCTCCTTCTGTGAGGATAGGTTTGTGTTCCTTCATCTTAACTTTCCTGAAGTCCACAATCAGCTCTTTGGTCTTGCTGATGTTAAGTGCAAGGTTGTTGCTGCAACACCACTTGTATAACTCATTCCTGTATGCCCTCTCGTTATCACCTGAAATTCTGCCAACAATGGTTGCATCAACAAACTTCCAGATAGCATTTGAGCTATGCCTAGCCAGACAGTCATGGGTGCAGAGAGAGTAGAGCAGTAGGCTAAGAACTCATCCCTGTGTTATACCAGTGTGGATTGTCAATGAGGTGGAGATGTTATTTCCAAACTGCACTGGTTGTGGTCTTCCAGTTAAGAAATCAAGAATGCAGAGGATGGTACAGAGGCCTAAGTTCTGTAGCTTCTCAGTCAGGACTGTAGGAATGATGGTGTTAAAGGCTGAGCTATAGACAATAAACAGCATCCTGACATGTGTATTTGCATTGCCCAAGTGATCCAAGGCTGTGTGGAGACCATTGTGATCACATCTACTATAGACCTGTAGTGGTGATAGGAAAACTGTATTTGTCCTGGTTCTTCCTGAGACAGGAGATAATTCTAGCGATGACCAAGCTGTTATTTTCATTTTTAATCTTCTTTTATTGATTAAAAAATATATGAAGACAAATATAAGTCAGAGAAGTTATATCAAATACATATTTCAATAAAAATGCAAACAAGAAAGGAACACACTGTCAAAATCATATACAGTATATATATATATATAAAACCAAGCTCTTAAAGCATTTCTTCGCCATAGACATCTACTACTGGACAATAGTCATTAAGGCAGCTCATGCTGCTTTTCTTGGCCACTGGTATAATTGTTGCCCTTTTGAATCTTACAAATTTTAGCTGATACCACAGGTTGAAATTCAGGCCCAAGAAATTACTCTTTGCAATCCTAATAGTTCCTGAATGACTCTCAAAATGTAAGGTCTCCAGTTAAAAGCAGCAGAAGAAAGAACATCCATTATGTTCCAGTCAGTAGGAAGGACAAGGCTGGCAAGGTAAGAGAACCTTGGATGTCAGGAGAGGTGGTCAATTTAGTCAAAAAGAAGGGAAAATTATTTCAATCTTAGGATGCTATATTCAAACAGAGCCCTTGAGGATTATAAAAGAACTCAAGAAAAGAATTAGGAAAGCCAAGAGGGGCCATGAAAATTCCTTGACAAGTCAGATTAAAGAGATTCCCAAGGCATTCTATACATGTATCAAGAGCAAGAGGATTTGCAGATGATATGAAGATAGCTGGAGGGCCAGGTAGTTTTGAGGAAATTGAAAGAATGCAGAAGGACTTAGATAGATTAGGAGAATTTCTGCATGTGGAATATGTGGGTTTTCCCCAGTTTGCTCCCACAATCCAAAGACGTACAGTTACTGGACCCACGTATGATTAATTGGTCATTGTAAATTGTTTGGTCATTATGTTAGTGCTAATCAGAGTTATAAGATTGCTGAAATGGTGTGGTTCAATACCCAGAAGGCCCTACTCCACACTGCTTCTCTAAATAAAATAAAATCATTAGATTAGCAGACCAGGGAGTTATGAATAGCTCTGGTCCCATTGAAATATTAATTGAGGAGCAGAAGGGATTGGATCTTGGTGTATATGGTGTAAATTGCAAAGCATAAT
This sequence comes from Hypanus sabinus, assembly GCF_030144855.1. Classification (NCBI taxonomy): domain Eukaryota; kingdom Metazoa; phylum Chordata; class Chondrichthyes; order Myliobatiformes; family Dasyatidae; genus Hypanus; species Hypanus sabinus. The sequence goes on from NC_082728.1 coordinate 48,800,568, forward strand.
CCATTGAATGTTGAGGATTGAAAGGTGAAAATCTGGGGAGATCTGTTCTTGCTCTATACTGGTGGAGTGGGGAGGGGGGATTAGAACAGTGATGGTGGCAACCATTAGTCTCGCGAGACCGTGGATCTGCGCCCAGAATGGTTTCCAGGGCACAGGCCTGGGCGAGGTTGAATGGAAGACCAGCAGTTGCCCATGCAGCAAGTCTCCCCTCTCCATGGCACCGATGTGGTCCAAGGGAAGGGCAAGGGCCGATACAGCCTGGCACCAGTGTCATCGCAGGAGTTGCCAGAATGAGGTTGAAGACAACGTTGGACTGCCTTAGGGACTCCAGCTCCGGATTTGTCCTCAGGGTTTACTCCCGAAACCTTGTAAGTGGGTATGGCCGCAAGGCAGCGGAGGTTTGAAATCAGAGTTTTCCCTCTCTTAGATGGACTGCCTTCCCAGGCTGGCGAGCTCCATCTACCCAGGGTTAGAACAAATGTGCAGGAAATTGATGAGGTGTGTTCAAAGACTCTTTGGAGGAGGAGTAGCATAGCAGTGGTTAGAAAGAAGAAAGATATTTCAGAGACATTTGTGTGGACGTCTCATGATTGGAAGAATTGGAATTGCAAGAATGGAATTTTTACAGGGGATGAGGTGGATGAGCTTGGCATGGATGATACTGTGGTATTTCAGGCTGGGACAGATGACAAATAGACTTCCTCACCCTCCACAACCCTGGTATGATTCTGATAAGCCTTCTCCATACCCTCTTCCAGGTATGCCATAGGAAGTGATACACTGAGTTTGATTCAGTGCTCCAGCTGAGGCCTAACTATTTACATTTGGTATAATATTCAATAATTTTACATTTCTTTTGCTTTACGTGATCTCCAGTTGGATGATAATCTTGATTTCTAGTACTCTGCAGTGGAAGCTCATAATATTTGGTTCATTCTCAGATTAAGCTACCTTAAACAATTGTCATATCACCATATCATCGAATATGATAATTAATTGAGCAAATAATGTGAAAACCATTACAGTTAGTGCCGCGGGCTTGGAATCTTTAATACCATCAAGTATTTTATAGCTGTCCAGTGGATAATTTCTCATTCCTCTGTCCTTAATACAGTGAACAGTAATAATAATCTCTGGCAGAATTTTGTAGAAGGATTAAATGTATAGCTAAGAGTTTTCACATTTTTGGTATATTTTTATATAAATCAGACAACTCCCTGGCAACCAAACATGTGCAGTTAAGTGCAGAAATGAGAATTTACTATTTGAGATGCTGTATCCCAAAAGCCTTCTGGAGGTCACGTATTACTATTAGGCTTACTGTCTTGTTTACTACAAAAAAATGATGATAAAATACATGGGTTCTCTAATTATAGGGAGGACAAAACCCCCTGAAATGGGATATAGATTAAAAGAACATGCAAAAAGCAGGCTGATGGAACTTAATGCAGAAAAATATGAGGCTATCTGCTTCAGAATAAAGAATGAGATATTGAATTATTATTTAAACTGAGAAAGGGCACAGAATGTTGTTATGTTATTATACACAACAGGGGATGATAGAGCACTCTGGGTCATCGCATGATTTGTATGAGACACTCTTTTTGCTGAATACAATGATTATTGCCCTATCATCTGTCCATAAGATGGGTAAAATATCCCCTCACAACTTATTAGACATGTGGCAGTGCAAGCATGTATTGTAGGTGATCATATGTTAATACATTGGTCCATAGAATCTACTAATCTAGCCAAGGATTACTGATAAAAAATACAGTAGTAGAAATGTTCATTTATTCTCTGTCTGGCAAACACACACACACACACACACACACACTAGTAGTAAACAATAAACCTTTGATGCTTGGAACAGATCTAGGTCTCAAACCATTGCATAAATAAACTTTCTCCAGAACTTATACAGTAGCTGAGCAGTGTTGTGAAGGGGTATTGTGGTGGAGGGGGGAGGAGGTGAGGTGGAGCCGATAAGTACACCAGTGCAAACTGTATATTTGGTATTTTTATACCTGCTGAAAATCGAATGCTTGCATTTTGAAGTTTGGTCATAATGTGATAACTTTATTTTCTAGGAATAAAATTGTAAAATATAACCCAATACAATATTATTGTATTAGATGTGGTTTCAAAGTTTGAAATGATATTATTTCTTGATTTTTTTTTCTTTTTTTTTAGGAAGATGAAACCTGCACTGCTCCCTATAACTATTGATGGTGAGGACGTGGATATGATGAGCACCTACAAGTACCTGGGGGTGCACCTGGATGACAAACTTGAGTGGAGCTGTGTACAGAGGCTGTGTACAAGAAGGATCAGAGTCTCCTCTACTTCCTATGGAGACTGAGGTCCTATGGAGCATACAGGCCTCTCCTTCAGTTGTCGCCAGCACATTCTTCTATACGGTGGTGTGCTAGAGCAATGACACCAACAGGCTCAATAAACTGATTAGAAAGGCTGGCTCTGTTATAGGAGTCAATCTGAATACACTGGTAGCTGTGGTAGAACAAAGGGCCCTGCGGAAAATCCTAGCAATTCTGGACAACGTTTCTCACCCTCTGCATGCCACCTTAGCTAAACAGAGGAGCACTTTTAGTCATAGACTAAGACAACTATACTGCTCCAAAGAGCGCAGTATGAGGTCATTCTTACCCTTGGCCACTGGGTTCTATAATGCGTCAACCAGGGAAGTGATGATCCCTCCTGTTAGACTGTTTGAGGTAACATATTTTTTATTCTTTCTTACTTCTCTTTTAATATTTGTATATCTGTGCACTCTGTAATTGCCTTTGGGATCAATAAAGTATCTATCTATCTATATTGTCGCCATTAATCTAAAACTATAGAAGAACTTTAAACTCAAGAAAACTGTTGTCTTAAAATTGAATCCTCAAAAGGAGAGCTATTTCTATACTGATGTATCTTATACATTTTTCAGTATATGAGAAAATAGCAACTTTCAAATCCTAATATAAGTTTGTTTTGATAGTTTCATGCTGTCAATTTTCAGTCTTATTTTAACATCACACAGTGAAGACTTCCCAAATACCTGGTGAATTAGTTGAAATTGTCTCTTCCAAAGACCAGTAAACTTTTGAGAATGCATTACATTCGCCAGCACAAATATTCTTTCTCTCTCGTCTTCAGCAACTCTCATTTCAGCTTTCTCATTTAAATTCTTTCATAACTGCAGCCTGAATGGCTTCATTTTCCTCAAGATGGAAGTCACTTTATACTACTTTTATTGCTTACTGCTTTACATAAAGCCCAGTCTTATTTTTTCAGCTGTCTTTATTGCAGTGAATTATCTTTTATTGCATACATTTTCTTTCATGAGTTAGTAATTCCGTCCGTTTGCCGAACTAAGCGGTCTTAATGTTAGCCCTTAATCCAGTTACACATTGATCTTGTTTCCATACACATGAAATAGATATATGGCATTCTTAGGCCACATTTATTTTGGTACTGCAGCTCTTTTTCAAATTTATTCATTGCATTCCATCCCAAGCCAGATATTCGTCTTCCTCAAAATTGAAATTATTATAAAATCTGGACCTCATTTTCCAAAACCAAGTGGGAAGTAGATTTTTTTTAATTTTTAAATCTCTTCCAAGCAGCATTTCCAATAGTTGAAAATCTGGGATTTTGTCTAATTTTTCTATATTGATACTTTATTTCACATCAATTTGTCCAAATAATCATCCCTAATCATTTACTTTTGCTCAGTGCTTACATTATTTTGTAACTTAGTTTCCCAATAACAGGTTACAATAGTCTGAAATAATTTGACATAAACCATCACTTATAGAGATCATTTTGGTCAAGTGTGTTCATCAAAAGACTGATAAGATTGGAAGACATGGCTGGTTTCACATTTCTGCCCTGTATTATTCTCCAGTAATCACCAAACTTCCTGTCCAGCAAGTTGGGTTAAAAACAACTTCCACACATTTGGTTCTAGGCAGACTTTTTGTTCTATCTGTTAGTAGTGTCCTCCTAATCTTTTAGACAGACAAGTTGGCAACTCTACCTTACAATCAAGCTCATTTCTCTACCTGGATTCCAATTAGTTACTTAGTTGTGTAGTAATGTATTCTATAGCTATATAATTGCATATTTAAAATTTTTATCTCAATGAAGCTTTACTGTTCTGTTTTTTTCTGTTGCAAACTTCAATATCCACATTTATAAGAGAAACTAAATATGTAGTTTCATAATCCTGTCATTAATTAACTCAAATTTACCTCAGCTTTATATTTCTCAAACTCTGAAATTAAATAGTGTATTAACTCCTGATGCTGCAACCAACTCTAAACCTAATTTATTGTAAGTTTTCTTATAATTTTAAATAAGAATTAATAGAGAATAGGCAACATTTAAAGTGGTAATGGTTTAGGCTCTTGTTCAATCCACTATGATTAATGTTAATGACCTGTGTCAACCCATAATATACTGTTATATTATGTGGTATCCTTTCTACAACAGTTCCCCTATTATATTTTTCTCTCTGATGCAAACCTAAGATGATTTAAGGATTTGAGGTCTAATTTCTGGAAAGAAAAGATTCATTAGATACTAATTCCTCCCAGTCAGATGAGTTAGTCAGTAACTGTTTCTGACTAGGATAGAAACATTTTTTAAATCCTGGCTTTTTGCAAAGGTTAGAATAACAAGCACAAAGTGGTATATTTATTTCCCTCTTTGTAAAGAAAATATGCCAATTCGGAATCTGAATTGTGACAAGTGCTTTGACAATATTCATGTGCGATAACATCGGATTTTCCCCAACAACATTTTTCTCTTTGGCATCTTTTCCTGATGCTCATAATTAACAAGTCTGTCTTGCTGTGAATCATGCTCTTATAAAGGTGTCCTGTAAAGCCATCTCTCTCTCTCACACACACACTTTCCCTCTCTCTCTATCTCTATCACTTCCCCCTCCCCACAGTCCGATTCTTGAGAAAATAAAGCTATACCAAAAGGGTGTTGCATGTACAAAAAAAAACTGGCTGAAAGAAATATACTCTTTAAGCAACTTGAAAGTGATGTTCTTCTGTATCCAGATTCCTGACAAATGTGAAAGATTTTCTTTTAACTGCTTCAATATGTTTATCAGGTAAGTTTTACATTCCCTGTTAGTTTTGGTATTATTGTCCAAGTTTCAAGTCGTTTGATTTAAAGTACCATATAAATCCTATCTGAATGCATGCCCCAGGGGTTCTCTGGTAACAGCAGCATGAAATATATACAGATGTTGCTGCATTTATTCCTTAAATGGAGAATCTACATATGGTTGCTTTCTGACCTTATATGTCAACCGACATAATCAGGAATGTAAACTTTGTGTATAACAATAAAACCATTTAAAATTCCTCTCATCATCTCTGCTGATTTTACTGCCATGAGGATATATTTATTCAGTATGAAAGCCACAGCTCCAGTCAACAGGTCTTGCATCATGACATATTTACATGAATTTCAATCTTGAAATTTCCGTTGCATATGAAGTAAAGGCTTGGAGAATACTTAGCCAACAGCCCTACTGTGCTTTACAGTCAAAATGGGGCTGAGTTCATCGTTAATCTGGTTGGAACCTAGAGCGATTTTAAAGGAAGCAGGTGCACACCACTCTATTAACTGGGCTCCAGAGACCTCTTCTGCATAAGCAGCATGCTCATCTTTCCTTCTCCTAGCTGCACCTGCAGCCCATCTCTCCAGTGATCTCCCTCTCATCACATTATACTCACAAGCTATTTTTCAAGTGATCCCCATCCATCACAAAATCATCTCTCTCACACACACACTCTCCCTTTCTCTCTCTCTACATTTCTGTATGCTTTGCTTACTATCAAACAGGCACTACAACAGTGTCATATTCCCAATTCAGTAAGTATACTGGAAATTGCGTCGAAACACTGCCCAGTTCTATTTTGTTTATGATGCTAACCACTCACCGGTCACAGTGGATTTTGTCTGTTGTCCATTTGCCCTGGATGCAAACCAAATAACTCAGTTCCCAAGGGGATATGACAACGACTTGTCCAGGATAACTGCCCAGTCTCTTCTTGAGGCAGGCTGCAGGTCAACCTATCTCAATTTACAGCAGAATAATTTTATTAAAATACTCAGCGATTTATATTGGCACCAGGTTTCCCAGAAGCATAGAACACACAGACAATGCTTTATTCTTTAATTTGTGCACCCCCGTGCTTTAGATAATGACCAATATTGATTCCAGTAGGGGAATCTGACTACATTAATAACTAATCTCTATCTGAAGAAAAATAACAAGGAGGGATAGAATGCTTGTTTTTGCAGTACATCCACTGCAATCCGTTCCAAATTAGATGCCAGTTCCAGTTGCATATCACTGAATTTGTGGTTAATTCAGAACCATTCTCCAATATCTCTGGTTAGATTATTTCCAATAATTGGTCTACTCTGTTACCTGATATAGAGTAATTTCCTTCTTTAGCATAAAAGCTAAGCAGTGCTTGATAAATATTTAATGTAAGAATGAATAAATTATGTGATTTAAAGGCCTGAAAAGTACTGAAGTACCTCAAAGTACTCATTGTAAAATATCAATGTTTGAGCCGTAAACACCCTCTCATAATAGATTTTTGATTGCTCTGCAAGGAATACAAGTTATTCATGTTTGTTTATCAGCACCATAAGAAACTTTCATTGTCTTTCAAAAATGTATATTTATGCAATATATGTGTGTTCTTTTCTTTCTCCCAACAAAACCCCCATGCCACACAGTTCTTGTCCACAGATAGATAGGGCCACATTAAATCCTCCAAGAACGTCACTCTACATCTAGCTGTGAGGAGAAAGCAAATAGCATTGAGAACAAAAGTGAGTCCACAGACACAAAGTCCAAAGCAGACCACAGCCTCAAAGGACAATCCTCCTCCCTTGGTGGGTTCCTAATTTAGATCTTTTTTGGACGTCCTGGGATCGACAAAATTCAGTGTAAGGAGAATTGGAGGCAGCAGCTTGCATCAATTGAATAGTGAACCCAAGAACGTTCACAAAGTAGTTTAGAAGGATGACTTTGATTCTGACAATCAAGATTAAAAACAATAAAAAGACTGATCTCTCTGATGGGGAGTCGGTCGGGTGAGAATGGTCTAATACTTTTAAACCAATGGTCCTACTTCACCAGAGGTTGCTAGCTATTGAAAAGTAATTTTTATCTCAACTATGATAAAAATGGAATTATTTTGCATTTATAGAGAATTTTCATTAGCTCATAATGTTACAAATTCCTTTACAAACAAGTGAGGGCATCACAGCCAGTTTGCAAAGCAGCAAGGTCACACAAACAACACAATGTTAACTCTTTTTAGTACTGTTGGTTGTAAGATAGAGTGTGATCCTTGCTACAGCAAACTACTTTTCTAATTTTGTCTGGGAAAGCAGACTTTTGAAAGACAAAATAGGTCTCCATGTTTTAGCAGATTAAATTTTAATGAAGCAATTTGTCCTGCAGGATATATTGTCGTAGTGAAACAAGAGAAGTAAAAACAATGACAATGATTTTAAATTCATGATTAACTTACTGGTTGAATATAAAATATTATTAGCCTCTTCTATCATAGAATGGTTAGGCAAGAAAGGAAACTATTCGGCCCATCATGTCCTCACCTGTTCTGTACCAGAGCCACCTCTACTTCCTTTCTCGCTTTCTCTGTTTGCTCAAAGATGCAGAGAAAGTACAATAGTAAATAATAACTATAGTGTCCATTTACTCAATATGTTCAGATTTAAGATGGTGCTGGTGAAGTCCAGCGACTACCGACTGGAGAAGCCCAAGTCACAGGTATCTGTATGGCAATGGAATAAAGGGAATTACAGAGTTATGAGAAAGGAGCTTGCCCAGTGGATTGGAGGAGGATATTGACAGGGGTGGCAGCACAGCAGAGATGACTGAAGTTTCTGGGAATAGTTCACAAGCACAGGATAGATATGCCCCACAAAAGAAGTAATTCTCAAATGGAAGGGGTAGGTAACCATAAGGGAAGATAATGACCGCATAAAAGCCAAAGAAATGACATATAAGATAGAAAAAGTGAATGAGAAATTGGATAAATGTGAAGCTTTTAAAATTCAACAAAAGGCAATTAAAAAAGCTATAAGAAGGGAAAAGATGAAATATGAAGACAAACTAGCCAATAATATAAAGCAGGATACTAAAAGTTTCTTCAGTTATATAAAGAGTAAAAGGGAGGGGAGATTTGATATTGGACCACTGGAAAATGATGCTGCTGAGTTAGTAATGGGGGACAAAAAAATGACATACTTTGCATCAGTCTTCACTATGGAGACACTAGCTGTTTGCCAGAGGTCCATGAGTGTCAGTGAGTGTCATCGCTATTACAAAAGAAAAAGTGTGAGGCAAACTCAAAGGTCTTAAGATGGATAAGTTACCTGGACCAGATGGAATACATCCCAGAGTCCTGTGAGAGGTTGCTGAAGAGATAACGGATGCATTGGTCAGGAACATTCAAGAATCACTTGAGAAGGTGCCACTCATGAGGCTGCTTAACAAGATAAAATCCTATGGCAAAACAGGAAAGGTACTGACATGGATAGAGGAACAGTGACAGTCAAGAGGCAGCGAGTAGGAATTAAAGGAGCTTTTTCTGGTTGGATACCAGTGATTAGTGGTGTTCTTCAGGAGTCAGCATTGGGACCGCTACTTTTCACATTGTTTGTCAATGATTTGGATAATGGAATTGATGGCTTTGTGGCAAAGTTTGTGGATGATCTGAAGATAGGTGGTGGGATAGGTAGTGTTGAGAAAGCAATGTGACTGCAGCAAGACTTAGAAAAATTGGAAAAATGGGCAAAAAGTGGCAGATAGAATCCAGTGTTGGGAAATATATTGTCATGTATTTTGGTAAAGGAGCAATGGTGTGGACTATTATCTAAATGGGGAAAAGGTTCAAACATCAGAGGTGCAAAGGGACTTAGGAATCCTTGTGAGAGACTTCCAGAAGGTTAATTTACTGGTTGAGTCTAAGGTAAAGAAGGCAAATGCAATGTTGGCATTTATTTCAAAGGGAATAGAAGAAGAGAATGCCAAGTCCTTATAAGTCTCTAACCAAGCTGCACTTAGAGTATTGTCAACTGTTTTGGGCCCCATACCTCAAAAAGACATGTTGTGTTTGGACAGACTCCAGAAGAGGTTAACAAGGGAGTGAAGGGGTTGACATATTGTGAGCATTTGGCCCCTTTGGGCCTGTACTCACTGGATTTTAGAAGAATGCGAGGGTTCTCACTGAAAGCTACCGAATGTTGAAAGGACTAGATAGGATGCGGAGAGGACATTTCCTATGATGGGGGTATCCAGAACAAGAGGGCACATCCTCAAAATTGAGGGGTGACCTTTTAGAACAGAGGTAGAGAGGATTTTTTTTAGCCAGAGGGTAGAGAATCTGTGGAATATTCGGCCACAGACTGTGGTGGAAGCTAAGTTGATTGTTTCCTGATCTGTCAGGGCATCAAAGAATATGGCAAGAAGGCAGGTGTATGGGATTGAGTGGGATGCAGGATCAGTCATGATGAAACGGTGGAGCAGACTCGATGGGCTGAATGGACTAATTTTGCTCTTATGTCTTATGGTAGCAAACTAAGCAAAGAATACAACTAAATACTTTATTAACAGCACTTATCACTGTAAAATTTATGGTAAACGATCACCGCAAACACTGGAGAGGCGAGCGAAGGTGAGGCAGAATCAAGGGTCAAAGCATGCTCTGTGTCTGAGGGCTCCGGATGCTTACTTGGCTCTATACTGAATTGAGGCTGAGGCTGAGGCCTGCACCGTCTGGTCTGGGCTTCACGTCTGTGGATTCACTCTTGTTCTGAATGCTATTTGTTTACTATTGTTTGCACAATTGTTTTTTTCTCTCTCTATGCACGTTGGGTGCTTGTCAGTCTTCTTCATATGGGTTCTTTTGAATTTCTTTGTTTTGTAGCTGCCTGTAAGGAGACGAATCTCAAGGTTGTATAATGTGTACTGTTACGCTCGTGGCCCCCTCCTTTTTGAGAATCGCAAGATCATTATTAAGTCAGGTCAGGAGACCCAGGAAATGAGAGAAAGACATGCAGAATCCACAAAGAGTTTGGAATGTGTCCTGGCCTCCGAAAGGCGGAACCACTGATAACGGCTATTGTCTCTTGGAGACAGAATTGTGCATTGAATACTGTATGATTCATCGAAGCCCCCAGGCAATGAACCAAGGGGGGGTTGGTGGAGGGATTGCGTCATCCCAACCTGATTGACATCTGAGACCCTGTGAGTCAGGATAAAAGAGGGTCTGGGGAAAAGCCCCTTCAGACGCACCAGAAGAAACGCTAGAACTCCTGTAACAGCGTAATAGCGAAAGCCGGTGGAAAAGCCCACGTGCGTCCTTTTCCATTTGCCTCAGAATTGGTGGGCCTTTACCATGGAAGCACGGCTTTAGCTAACCACAAAGGGGAAATCAGCCCCCAACGACTCTCGAAGGATTGACATCATAAAAGGAATGGGCAAGTTAAACCTCCGTCTTTCTCTCCAACCAAAAAGCTGCAGCTTGAATGAACTTGAGTGACTTTTATATTTCCATCGGACAATACATTATCCCCTAGACAACGATAGAGCTATTTCTTATTGATTATTATTATACCCGTGCTTTTAGATTTAGTATTGATGACGTATATTATCTGTATGTTTGCATTGATATTATTTTTGTGTATTTTTATCAATAAATACTGTTAAAAATGGTACCATCAGACTTCAACGGACCTCTCTATCTTTGCTGGTAAGTGACCCAGTTACGGGGTTCATAACAGTACTTTGATAATAAATATACTTTCAACTTTGATTCAGTTAGGCAGTTGTTGTCCGTCAAACGTGTTTAACTTTAAGACTGCTACTGTAAATTATCAAGGACCCTAATCAAAGCAATGATGATTGAATTTCTTTGTTAGTTTGTTAGCATGCAATGATGAGGTATCTTACTATTCCACATCCTGTACTTTCAGTGCAGTACAGCCAAAGAGCTTGAAGAATATATTTTAGAATTACATCATAGTTCCAGTATGAGTTATTCTTAAGAGCTGGAACATAAATAAAAAACAATATTCACAGAAGATAATAGCAGAAATTCTTAAGCAAGATTGTCTTGATATTCATTCTCTCTTTGCCCTTCTGTTTCTCTGTCTCTGTGGTTAATTTTATTTACAACACATAACATGATCTGATATCCTCTTCCTGAAACTTACCTGTTGCCCTGCAAGGGCTCCTCCCTTCAATCTGTATATCTTCCATGGGGTGGCATGTTAGTGTTGTGGTTAGCACAGCACTTTACAGTACAGGTCACCTGGGATTAATTCCTGCCACTGCCTGTAAAGAGTTTGCTTGTTAAAAAGGATCTAGTGCCTCTCTTCACTGTATTTCCACAGTTTCTGGAAGGCTCTCCAGGATCCTGAAGAAATGCCAAATTAATAACATCCTCAAACCTGTAAGGAAGCTCAAATCACAGTTTATGCCAGGGGTGGGCAAACTTTTTGACTTGAGGGCCACAAAGGGTTCTAAAATTTGACAGGGGGGCTGGACCAGGAGCAGATGGACGGAGTGTTTTGGTAATACACCTCATAAGAGAAAATAAAATATCATGGGATATGTAGAAAACATGTGCTTTAATTTCAATTGAAAATGAACAAATGCATTACAACAAAATATCTGTCTTTGAAGTCCCATGGTATTTAGCTATTTATTGAAATGACTTTTAAAACACTGAAAATTAAATGAATAAAATACAGCTTTTTTAAATAGTAACAGTTATTATTTTAAAGCACTGAAAATTCCGTTATCCTTCAAGATATTATCATCATCACTCTCCTCCTGACTGTCTTTATTTCAAAAACGGTAGGAGATGCAGGTCTACTTGTCCTGCTCCTTCTTATTCAATGCCAAAACTCAACAACGACCCGCACAATGACAGAACAGTGAGAGCGCGCCAGTATGCGGAGCGCGTTATTTGATCTGGAGCGCATTTTTTATTTTGAGAACGTACATGTACCTGCGCACTACTCATGTCCATCACTTAACAGAAATGACATGTAACATGTAAGGCTTATTGAAAAAAAATATTTTCAAATGCATTTTAACACAAGGAAGAAACTTATTTTTAATTTCAGTGGGAACAGTGTTGGTGGTCTCCCTTTTTAGCCAGCGCATCAAAGTCTGGATTTAGTTTTGTTGTGGCGATTCTCAGGATGGATCTGAGGTGTTGGTCAGTTAACTTGGATCTGTGGCTGGCTTTGTTGATGTTCATGACGCTGAACGCCTGTTCACACAAATAGGTCGAGCCAAACAAAGAGTAAAGCACAAATGTGGAGTAATACACTGCACCTCAACAAAGGTCAATGTGTAGCGGTGTGCTACATGCAGCGCTAAAATTACGACACGAAGTCGGTAACTGCAGTCGAAGAAAAAAACTTTATTCGAAATCCCCAGCCTCACTTTTAAGCCTCCCTCAACCTGCCCCCCCCTGCGCACAGGCTCCAAAGCTCTGTGCTCGCAAATCCCCGCAGGCTATCTCCCTTCGCCGGACCGCTGGCTAATTGTGAGCCGGGTCGGATGTGCCAGGAAATGGGTCGCCACAAATGTATATAGAGTGCGTCATCTATTGGGAAAACACCAGAATTGCGGGGAAAAGAACGTTAACAAGGTTTATTAATATAATTTCATCAAGTTCTGCGGGCCGGATTAAAAAGCTTAATGGGCCGCATATGGCCCGCGGGCCGTAGTTTGCCCATGCCTGGTTTATGCAGATCAAAGCCGGCACTGCAGCATAGAGTCAACAATCAATGCTGAGCTGGATTGAACTGATCTGAGCCGAACTAAATGTTCCTGGACTGTTTCGATGCCTTGTAGTTTGATGTTTTATGTTTTATATTCTGTGTTTTGCTCGTTTTTTGGTGCTATTTGCATGATTTGTTCTTTGCATGTTAGGAGTTTGGTGTTTTTCTTTGAATGGATTCCATGGTTTTCTGTGTTTTGTGGCTGTCTGTGGGAAGATGAAGGTCAGGGTTGAATATTGCATACATTCTTTAATAATAAATGTATTTTGACATTTTGAATCTCTAGAGTTTTGTGCAACACTCAGCTTGCCAAGCAACATCTGTGGAAAGGGAGACAAAGTTAACATTTCAGGTCTGAAGTATAATCTTCTAGACATGACAGCAAAGGATTTCTTTTGTTGGATGTGTTTTTCTCTGTTTAATTTGAACAGTTGTTTTTATTAGTTGTAAAAAATATCAGAGATATCTGAAAGAGGACTGACATGCTGGGCGGACAGAAAGTGATGAAAGCTTCAGGTACATTCTCAGCCAGAGCTGGCAATCACAAACCACTTTCATAAGCAGGTTGTCAGGCAGTAACTTAGTTTAAAAAAAGAGAGAAGAGAAGATAAATGAAGTTAGTTTTGAATTATCTTTGGCTTTTAGTACATGAATATTGCAGGAAGAAGGAAAAGGTGAAAAAGATGTAGAGTCCAATGATTTTCAGCTCTTGATCAACTGGGAGACATATCACAAAGCTAAACTGCCTTTAGTATGGTTCACAAATAGCATGTTGCTATTTGCTTCTATTTGGAACATCATTAATTCCTTTTCCCAGGGGAAGAAACAAAGTTAAAAATGAAAGCCTTCTCTTCTGAAGGGCAGCTAAAAATGGAACAGCGGTTTTACGAAGATTGTACAAAGGAAGTTTAGGAAAGGGTGTTCAAGGACAAAGTTAGTGCACGAAGATCCCAGAGAGCAACTAACTATGTCCATTTGAAGTTTTATTGTCAATTCACTGAAGAGCCAGTGAGGGATGGGACAGTCCCAACAGCATTAACAGAATCGGGGGCGGGGGGAACAGGTGCAATTCAAGAATCTATGTGGTTCCAAAGCCAATGCAGCGAAAGTCATGTACACATTTGTAATCATCCCTCCACTGTTAGTTTCACAAATATGTTTATTCCAGCGTAACATGGTGCAGTGATACTTGGTGATGTGAACAGCTAAAAACTGGTCAGTGGTAATCAGTTCGTGGTTTGGGCAATCAATTCAATGCCCAGTCTTTCACCAGCGTGCATCGGGTAGGCATCACCGCTGACAGCACTATGCTGCTACCAACAGAAGTGCCCACTGGATGACTAATCCAAAGAAGTAAATCTACTACTATTCCCTGGTCTAACCCATACTTGATGGCATACAGCGCGTTTGGATTTTTAACCATAGGCTAGACAAGCCATTTAGTGATAACAGGCTAGTAGATCTCAGAATAAGCTATGAGTGGATCACCAACCATCAACTTTCACTCTAACATTGGAATTGACAAAAACACATCTGACACAGTTAATCACCTGAAACTTTCTCAAGAACAGCTAGATTATGCTTAGGTTATTTTCAATGTACTGGGTTGAGCAAAATAGAGTATTTTTGTACTTAGAGGATTATAATTTCAGCCAATGTCCTCAATTCCCACATGCTGCTCCTGGGCACGTCCTGTTTCATTAACAAGGCCGATCTAACAAAGATGGTGGCACTTTTTTTTTCAAAGACCCTGACCTGGATTTACACTCTGACTTTGGTTCTTTGTGGGAATGGAACCAACTCTTAGGGCCTCATTGCTGGCCGCTTTTTGATATCCCAAGGACACGGCCTATAAGACTAGTGTGCCTTCAGGGAGCCAGATTTTCGTGGCTCTGGAGACGGGCTGATTCTAGGCCAGTGCCCCTGACTGAGGCGTTGCGGGAGAACACGGAAACATCAGGAGCTGTGGGTCAGCTGCCGTGGACTGTGTATCTAGAGAGCTGAGCCCTTCTGGTGCCAACTCTCTGCACGCAGAGCTCAGAAAAAGCGACACAACAGACTTTTAACATCATAAATCAGCCAGGTGCTTGTTATGTCTCCCCTCTCGCTGTAAAACAACGAAACCTCTTTTTCCCTTAATAGGGAGAGAGAGAGAGAGAAAGCCTGTGCTATGTCGAATACTGGGTGTACGAGTAGTCTTTGGTGTGCTGCAAGTCTGTGTCTTTATTGATGCAGGTTTGAGTGCTCGGTGGAGGGCACTGATGCAGTTTTGCTGGTGGGAGTGGGGGGTTCATTGCTTTGCTGCTGCTTGTGCATGGGAGGGGGAGCTGTGAAGAGCTCTGGGGTTCTAACTTTATAACCGTCATTCATTCTTTGGGGAAATCCTGTGTTGTTGTGGATGTTTGCAAAGAGAAAGAATTTCAGGATGTATACTGTATACATTTCTCTCTGACATTAAACGTACCTATTGAAACCTATTGTTCAGCAGAGGATGGCCTAACATTGATAGCAGATACAGATAAGAAAACCTCTAGCAGTTTATCAAATCGAAAGTTTCTTGAGCTAATGAATCAGTGCATGGAAATATGGACACACATGGAAACATTTCCATGAATCATTGAGAAATGCACTAATATTTCAGATGTAATATTGGGTGGGGGAGTGGGATATGATATCACCACAATTTATGAGCTGGATGAACTATGGAAGATGTAACTGCCTAACAGGGGCTCCAGCAGGCTATGAGAGAACCAACCAGGTGGACCTCATTCTCATTATCTGTCCAGTCAAGAATGCAGCTACCCCTAACGGTAACAGAAGGGATGGCCATCCTTGCAAATGCCATAAAGGACAGTGGCTGACAGGCACCTGATCAAATCTGATGTACAAGAAAGCTTTGGGAATCCTAAATACTCGAAGCAAGCAACCTGTACAGAAACAGGAAAACAAATGTGGCTTTGTAACTGTTTAAGGAGAAGTCTCTATTTATTGCTTTATATGTGAACTATTAAAATGTAGTAAATTTCTTCCAGGGTACCTAAAAAGTATTTTTAGTATGATGGAGATTTTTGTTTTTTTAAATAGGGGCTGCAATGTCACAGAACTCAATAAGGTCTGATTAGGATTTGTGTGAGTGCACAAAAGATACGTTCTAAAGAAAAGCAGGAAAAGTGTAACTTGAACCCTTAGGTGACAACCTTGTTAGGTGTTCTTTGTCCTTGCCTTTGAACATTTTTTATTTTAAGTACACTGATCCTACACCAGACCTGACACAGCAACTAATGAAGTGAAGTCAGCAAGTATCTGCAGACTCACTCTAATATTTCAGAAGGGTCACCTAGAAACTGCTTGTGTTGGGTGACACATAAGCACTGACATTGGGATAGTGTTGTGCGTGCAAATATGATTGGTTACATATGTGCTAACTAGCCTGTGGTAATGCACAGTGAATTGCAACAGATCTCAAACATGTTGCAGCTGCATGAAAACAGCAAACTGTAAATCAATGGTGTGGCTCAGAAGAGTGGCACAAAATTTTACCTTCATAGAGAAATGTCTAACCAAATTGTTTCATTAGTGACACTAGACAGATAGAGTTAAAACACAGAGGTTATAGACTTACAGTTGAGAGCTAAGGAGAACTGATACCTGGTAATAATTATCTGTAGGATGGATACAATTAGAACAGAGTATGAGAGGAATTCATGGCCATAATTGGGATTACATAATAATCTACAGCTCTCTGTATTCATGAATGTCCTTATATTATCCTGCATTGTTTCAAAACACCATAACCTTTTGAGTTAGTATCGCTAATTAACTTTTCAGGTCACTATTGCTTTCACCATATCTTTGGTAGACACTGAGGCCTCAAAGAAACCAGACGCAGCTTTGCTGAAACTCAGGGTCTGAATTGTGTGTCAGACTCCTCAGGGTAGTTTGGTGGAAAGAAGGGCTTCAGGCAGCATGGACATCCCTATCAGTTTGGCATGAGGGCTTCTCCAGTTGTGCTGGTTTTATTTTTTTCATCTTATTTATTTAGAGATACAGCTCATAAGAGACCCTTCAAGCCACACTGCTCAGCAACCACCGATTTCAACTTACCCTATTCACAGGACAATTTACAATAAGCAATTAACCTACTAAGCAGTACATCTTTGGACTGCGGGAGGAAAGCAGAGCTCCTGGAGAAAACCCACACAGTGCATTCCACGGGGAGGATGCACAGACTCCTTCCAGATGGCGCTGGAATTGAACTCTGAACTCCGATACCCTGAGGTATAATAGCATCGCACTAACCACACTACTGTAGCGCTCATATCTCGAGGTTTCGGGTATTGGAAGGTTAATTCACCATTACAAATTTGGAGCATAGGAGAAATAATGAGTGGTCTTACAGAGCTGTATAAAATTATTTGTGTTATAGTAAGGAGAACGCACTCAGTCTTTCTCGCAAGGTTGAGAAAATCAAAAGCCAGAAAGTATAGGTTTAAGGTGAATGAGGACTGATTTAATAGAAATTTTAATGTATGGATCTATTTTCTTTTAGAGCAATTAGCCCACCTCACCTTAGTACTATGTATTGATACGTTGTCTATGCATGCGCGTTGTTCTCTCTCTATCTCTCTCACTCTGTCTCACTGCAACATGAATAGACCAGTTAAAGGCATCTTCTGTGTGCATGCTTTTCTTTAATTGATACGTAGTTGTGTACAGCCACAACAAATTGATGACAAGTATGAACCTGAATGTCAGAAAATATCACAGACTGAACTGACAGCTAAGGGACAAAACAGTGTGCTTTAAACAGCATGAGAAAGCTGTCATGGATGCTAACAAAGGAAGAAATGAGTAACGGTGAAAGACTTGCTGAATTTAAAGTGAAAATAATGTAGCAGTGGCTTCATATAGGAAAGTTGACGAATTTGATAGCGTTAATGAAGGCTGGGAGTCATATATCAAGAGGGTGGAATTGTATTGAAATGTGAACCATGTGGAGGAGCAGAAGAAAGCCCCTACACTTCTTCACTTAATGGGCCCAAGAACAAACAGTCTCTTATGCAAACTAGTAACCTCAGCAATGGCAGCAAGCATAATGTTCAACCAAATTGTCACAATTTTACAAAATCACTTTAGTCTTAAACTGCTGGTTATAGCTGAAAGATTTAGATTTTACTAAATGAACCAGTCAAAAGATGAAAGTCTTTCTGAATACATTGTAGAACTTCACAAACTTTCTTTAAAGATGGACTTACTGGTGCATTAAGGGACAGGCTAGTATGTGGCATGCATAGTCAAAGCACTCAAATGAAACTACTGGGAGAAGGAGACCTAACTTTAGAACAGGCATTGACCATTGCGATATCGTTAGAGACCACAGCAAAGTACATAGCAGAACTACAGAAAAAGAGGTTAGAATGAGAAATGCACAAAATGTCCCTGAATGGTGCAAAAAGCCAAAATTGTTATCAATATGGCAAATCCTCCCATGATGAAAATGTCGGTCGGTTCAAGGAAAAAGAGCAGTAACTGTCACAGACAAGGTCACATCGAAAGAGTGTACAAGGCAGAGAAAAGGCACAATCAAATGAAGTCTCAAACACAAAACTAAGCAAATGCATAAAGTGACCAAATGTACAACGGAATCAGACAACACAGACTCTGACAAAGGTGAACTGTCATGCCTAGAACTGCACAGTACAACTGAAGCAGATCACAATATAATATGGATCACAATAGACGCGCCTGGCATAAAACTGAAAATAGAGCTGGGTACAGGTCAGCTTTGCCTATAATTCCAGTGGCTGACTGCTTGCTAGGTTACCATTAGAGAAGACCTCTGTGATGCTAAAGACTTACACAGACAAAGAAGGTTCTCCCAAAGGCAAACTGAAAGTAACTGATGTTTGGAGGCCAAACAAACAGTTGGAGATCTATATATTGTAAAGTGAAGGGACAGCACTTTTCAGACGTGAATAGTTGAAAAAAAATCCAACTCAAGTCAAGTCCAGTCACTTTTTATTGTTACTTTGACCATAACTGCTGGTACAGTACACAGTAAAAATGAGACAATGTTTTTCAGGACCATGGTGCTACATGAAACTGTATAAAAACTACACAGAACTACGTAAAAGCAACACAGAAAAAAACTACACTAGACTACAGACCTACCCAGGACTGCATAAAGTGCACAAAACAGATGCAGGCAATACAATAAATAATAAACAAGCCAATAGGCGCAGTAGAGGACAGTAAGTTGGTGTCAGTCCAGGCTCTGGGTATTGAGGAGTCTGATGGCTTTGGGGAAGAAACTATTTATTACATAGTCTGGTCGTCGGAGCCCAAATGCTCCGGTACCTTTTCCCAGATAGCAGGAGGGAGAACTGTTTGTATGAGGGGTACATGAGGTCCTTCATAATGCTGTTTGCCTTGCAGATGCAGCGTGTGGTGTAAGTGTCCGTAATGGCGGGAAGAGAGACACCAATGACCTTCTCAGCTGACCTCACTATCCACTGCAGGGTCTTGCAATCTGAGATGGTGCTATTTCCGAACCAGGCAGTGATGCAGCTGCTCAGGATACTCTCAACAGAACCCCTGTAGAATGTGTTGAGGATGGGGTGGAGGGAGATGGACTTTCCTCAGCCTTCGCAGAAAGTAGAGACGCTGCTTTCTCGACTGGCACTCAATGGTAAATCTCAGTGGTAAATCAACAGGCGATTGTAGCCCAACTAGTAGCACTAAACAGAGGCTGCACAGCTACTTAATGTTAATTCAAATGTGTTTGAGAGGGGATTAGTTAAACACATCGATGACTTGTTCAAAAGCTGTTCGGGATGCCTAAAAGTTCAAAATGCACTGCCACGGGCAGTGCTACACCTGTGGGAGTAGCTGTTTTCACCATGGCAAAGAGTGCATATTGACATTGCTGGGCCATTCACAAACTCCACACTTCTGATTGCCTTGGCTGCTCATTCAAAGTGGCTGGATGCTACACCAATGAAGTCAACCACTTCAGCAAAGATTGTCTCCAACCTGAGTGCTGTCCTCACCAGAGGTGGCTTACCAGAGCAAAGTGTGAGTGACAACAGACCACAATACACGCCAGAAGAATTTCAACTGTTCATGAAGAAAATGGCATCAGACGTTTCAAGTCAGCTCCTCACCACCCAGCAACAAATGGGTTAGCTGAAAGGTTTATCCAAACCTTCGGGAAGTCCATTAAAGCGATGGACGAGGAGGGCATTTCTCTACAGCACAAAGTGGACAACTTCGTTTTTGTGTATCAGAACTCTGTTCATGCAACAACAAATCAAACACCTGCAATGCTGTTCATGAGCAAGAATCTGAGATCTCGCACTGACCTCCTGAAAGCAGATCTACGGAGGGAAGTGCAGAATAAACAGTTCAGCCAGTTGCCAAGTGAATCAACAAGGAGCTTTGAGGTTGCACGGGATGTCCTAGCGCGTGATTACCAAGAAGACATGTGGATACCTGGTAGGATATCTACAAGAACTGGATCACTGATGTACACAGTGAATATTGGAGATCAGACATGGAGACATCACGTGGACCAGACACTGGATACTCGACCGAAGAACACACCTGAGTCGACTACATCCAACAAGATAGACACGTTACAGTCACCGGACTTACCTCTCAATGATGATGTCACTGATAGCAACATGACACCGGAAACCAAGAACGTTGTCTTGGACAAGGTACCTGCCAAACCTGATGCCACTCTGCAGGTCCAGAGGTGCTGTCCTGAAAGAAACAGAGTGCCACCCAAAAGACTGAACCTTTAGCACTGTGACATTAGTTATGGACTGTTATTGTGAAAGCATATTTATTGGAATATGGGTTTATGAAAGGGAAATTGAACGTTTTGTACAAAATCAGTTTTATGTTCCATTGATCTAAAGGGGAAGGAAGTGTACTGAATGAATCTATTTCTTTTAGAACAATGATCACCCCCACCCCCAGCACTATGTGTTGAAGTGTTGCCTGCGCTTGCGCTGTTCTCTCAGCATGCACACTGCTCTCCCTCTCTTTCTCACTGCAATGTGAACACACCAGGTAAAGCATCTCCCGCATGCATGCTTTTATCTAATTGATATGTAGTTGTGTTAGACACAACAGGAATCTAAAAGGAAACATTTTCACCCAGAAAAATGAGCTGCCAGAAGAAATAGTTGGAGCGGGTATCTTAACAATATTTAAAACACGTTTTAACAAGCATGTGGATAGGAAATGTATAGAGGCATATAGACCAAAAACAGACAAATGGAAGTGGCAAAAATAGAAATCTTGGTCAGGATGGACCTTTTGGGCCAAAGGATCTGTTTCTGTTCTGAATGATTCTAGGATTTTAATGTGTAGGTAAAGGATAGAATTGCGGTGGGTGACACAGAGTGGAATATTGGGAGACTAGGTTACAAAAAATAATAGGGGAATGGGGCTTCTCTGTGAGCTAGCAGAGACTCAATGAACAAACTGTCATCCCTCGATGGAAATATAGAACACAGAGGTCAACAGAATCGAGAACCTCGATTACATTTTGTTGTAGATGTGACTGTCAGCTGCTCTCTCTGGTAATTTGGGAGGTAAATACAAATATTTTGCAAGCCTTCTTTTAACCCAAACACGGTCCTTAGTAACTGCAGTGGTAAGGAGGGACAAAATGTTATCCCAGAGAGAGAAGTTCCAGGACTCCAGCATCCAGCAGTCTGGAAATTACCAGCTGAACAGAAGGAATGCTCAATAAAGGCAAAATAAACAATTGTTGTGCACTTGGAGTGCATAACCACCAGGATAAACAAAAAAGGACGTGCTCCTTCAGATGGACTGATCATACATTGTGCTTGCCTTGTCCATATCTGTGAAGATAATTGTATTCAAAGACTAAAATTTTATTTAGAAGTTTCCCTAACCTGCTATTTATAAAATCATTTTCAGAATTAACTGTTACTTTCAAAGACATCCTTTACTGTCCACCCATTATTGTTCTTGAGAAAATGGTAGGAGCCACCTTCTTATTGATGGTTAGGGTAAAGGTCTTTTGACATATTTCAAAGTCAGGATAGTGTGAAACTTAGAAGAGTAGCTGCAGGCATTGGTGCCTCCATGTACCCAGTGCTCTTGTTCTTCATCCTTCGTGGTGTCAGAGATTGTAGGTTTGGGAGGTGTTGGTGGAATGCCCTGGGCAAGTAGCTAATGCTGTAGATGATACACTTGCAGCGACTTTATACTGGTGCTGGAGAGTTAAAGGTTTAGGGCAGTTGCTGGATATCATTCATGTGGGCTACTTTGTCCTAGATGATAGCAAGCTTCTTACGAGTTGTTGGTGCTGCAGATATCCAGGCATTCATCACACTCCTGAATAAGTGATGGTGGAAAGGTCTTCAGATGCCAGGTGATGAATCACACAGTGCAGGATACACAACCTCTAACCTGCTCCCATATCCACTTTATTTATATGGCTAGTCCACTTGAATTTTTGGGTAACTCATGGAATTTTGAAAGGGATATGGAAATTGGTAGATCATTGAATATGATGCTCTTTCCCTGGCAGTTCAGTGGTGCAAACACTTGCCACTAATAATCCTCTGTCTGAATGTTGTCCAACTCATGCTGTATACAGGCATAGGCTGAAACATCTGCTGTATAAATATAAATGAAGACTGTGCAGTCATCTGCAAACATCCCCTCTTCTGACTTTATGATGGAAGGGGGATATCACTGATGCAGCAGCTGGAGATGGTTGAGCCTGGGACTCTTCCTGAGGAACATTCACAGTGACCATCTGGGACACAGGTAACTGAGCTCAACAAACACAATTACCTTCTTTTGTGATAGGAGTGACTCCAAAACTGAGTGCTTTTCTCTTGGATCCTATCAAGGCACCTTGATGCTATACTCAGCCAAGTACTAAGCTCACCTCCAAGTTCACTTCTTTGTTCTGGAAAAACTTCATTAGAGGTACAGCTAGTAGTAGAGCAAAGGTCCTCAGTAATATAGCTGGGACTTCATCTGATCTATAGTCTTTGCTGTAATCAGTACTCACAGCCTTTTACTGAGATCACGTGCAACAAAATGAATCAGCTGAAGAGTAGCCCCAGTTACTGAGCAGGAGGAAACAAAGATGGGTCATCGACTCAGCATTGACCCCTCTGTCAATGAGAAAGAGGATGTAGAGCAGGTGTCCTCACCTGTTAACTGTCCACCACCTTTCACAACTATAAACATGAGTAAGCCTGCTAGAAACCCAACTCAATACACACATATTGCTGGAGGAACTCAGCAAGTCAGGCAACATCGATGGAGATAAATAAGCAATTGAGTTTTTGGCCCAGACCCTTCTTCTGGACTCAAAAAGATGGGGGAAGGGGAAGAAGGCTAGCGAGAAGGTGGTAGTTGAAGCCAGGTGGATGAGAAAAGCAAAGAATGAATTTGATAGGAAGGGAGAGTGGATCATAGGAGAAAGGGAAGGAGGATGGCACAAGATAAGGCCATGGACAGAGTAGATGTGATGCAACTGCAGAGGTTTCATCCGATCAATTGATGGTTAGTTTACTTAGCTCTCCATACAACATGTTGCTTTATGTTCTTTAGAATGCTTCCATTAGCAGGCACTTAATTATTGTTAAATTGCTTACTTCCGGCATGCATCCTCACTGAAACAAAGTTTATTCCCAGACTCGCCAGCAATGGGAGAGTGAAGAATGAAGGACGTGAGGTTCTAGTGAGTTGCATTGATATAAATGTCCACAGCATCTCATTACACTCCAGTTCTCACTTACCGGATCTTTTGTGATTCTCTCCCTTTTAGAACGTTAGTGACGCCAATCGAGGGATCAGCACATACAGTAATTTGGGAGCAACACTACATATCATTGCAATTTACAGATAAAGGCATCAAAAACTAGAGGGCCATGCGTTTATGGTAAGCAGTCATTGGATTAACAGGGATGTGAGGAGGAAGTTTTTGACCCTGAGGGTTGTTGAAATCTGAGAGGATAGTGGAAGTAGATTCACATAACATAAGTTATGGTTTAAGTGCTGGTAAGTGATGTTAGTGGAGAGGGACACTATTACTCTGAGAGTAGACTATATTCATGATAAAATTATAGATACAAAAGGAAGAAACTGCAAAAACATTTACATTCTTGTTGAATATGTTCCGTATCATAATCTTTAAAGAGAGAGAAAACAACGCGAACAAATATGATTCCATTACCACAAGATGACCCCTGAGATGCTATCCCTTTCTTTGAGGGGTGTTCGCACACAACTCTCATCCCTTTGTTTGTGGTAGAGGAAGGAGCCTATACAGAGCCTTAGCATTGACTAGACCTAATACATCGCATCCCTCAGTACATAGACCAGCAGCTTAGGATGTGCCAGCCAGCAGCATTCCCTTAGAGACATCTCACTATGCTGGAAGGCTAACAGGTCCATGGAGACCAAAAGGGATCTTTCACCAAGCTGATGATTTTCCAACCCTGTGTGTGTGTGTGTGTGTGTGTGTGTGTGTGTGTGTGTGTGTGTGTGTGTGTGTGTGTGTGTGTGTGTGTGTGTGTGTGTGTGTGTGTGTGTGTGCGCCTGCACGCGCGTCTCTGGAAACCGCCTGAAGCACACTTCAGCAAGTTTGCATTATGCCTTCACGAACAGACATCCATGGGAAAGCTGTGGGCCTGGAAGCAGCAAAATTCTCCTCTAACCAGGGTGACAGTTACTTGCTACTTGTACACTGTGCCAGTAATAAAGTGGTTGATGCAGTCATCACAGATGAGTTAAATTGATAATGCTAGATGGACATCTGTACTGGTTAGAAAATTAAGTTACTTTCAACCCGGTTCTCATGACTTTGTATATCCTCCATTCTGCAGCATTAAGCACGGGAATGAGGGGGCTCAGTGAGGAGGGTAGAAGGGCATTCTCAGAAGTACTGCCAGATTTCCTGAAACCACGGCAGAAACCTGGTGAAGTTACAACCCAGGACAAATAGTGGAGGCTTTGTAGTTTTGTTGTATCTGGTCATGGGTAGTGGTTACCCTCTAACAGTAAACAGGTAGAAATTCCAGCCCATCACGTGGTTCCAAGGGCAAAGCTAAAGAACACACAGCTACCAAGAGAATTATTCACCCCAGATTTTTGCTGATGTCTCAGCCATCATAGAGGACAGGCTTTAATCAACTCGATTCAGTGGCAAATGAAGTGTATTTGGGTAATGTGAGATTGCCCATTTTGACCAAAAAGATAAGGAAAAGCATGTATTCAGATAGTGACAGTTGTGGGCATCTGAGATGTCCAAACCACTTGTGCTGTATGTTCTTGTGTATGGTCGGAAAAGGTTAGTATGCAGAAACAGCAAGTAATTATGAAAATTAAAGGCAAGTTGTTTATTGCAAAGAGAATTAAACACAAATGTGGGGAGGTTATGCTTCAGAGACAGCATCTGGAGTACAGAATATTGGTCATCTTTTTTGAGAAAAGATGTTAGTGCATTAGTATCCGCAAAGAGAAATTAATCACAAGAGATTCTGCTGAGTTTAATACCAAGATTAAGAACTGTCACTGGCAAGTAGCTGTATGGAGAAAGGCAGGACAGTCCAGGCTTGTGTCCACTGGAGTTCAGAAGTGTTTGATTAAAACATGCAAGATGATGAAGGATAGATGTACAGAATATCTAGGACTTGGGATCACTGTTTAAACATTAAGCATTACCCTTTTTTAAGACAGAGGTGGGGTGAATTCCTTTCTCCTCGAAAACCATGGAAGTTTTTAGAACATACCTCCTACACTAACAGTGGCAATAAGTCCTTGAAACATTGTTAAAGCAGAGAGAGATCAGTTGCTGCTAAGCAAGGAAGAAATAGATGCACAAAAGAATCCTTAGGAGCAAGTGATCATAATATGATTAAGTTTACCCTGAATAGCAGTATGATGGAGCTGATAGTTTTGTTGCAAAGTTTGCAGACGATAATGAAGATAGCTGGAGGGACAGGTAGTTTTGAGGAAGTAGGGAGGCTATAGAAGGACTTATACAGATTAGGAGAATTGGCAGATGAAATACTGTGTCGGGAAATGTGTGATCATACATTTTGTTAGAAGAAATGAAAGTGTTGAGTGTTTTCTAAAAGGACAGAAAAGACAAAAAAGAGGTGCAAAGGGACTTGGGAGTCCTTGTGCAGGATTTCCTGATGATTAACTTGCAGGTTGAATCTGTGGTGAGGAAGGAGAATGCAATGTTAGCATTCATTTCAAGATGATGTAATGTTGAGACTTTATTTGGTGTATTGTGAGCAGGTTTATCTCATTATCTTAGAAAGGATGTGCTGAAATTGGAAAAAGTTTAAAGGAGGTTCATGAAAATGCTTCCAGGATTGAAAGGCTTGTCATATGAAGAGCATTTGATAGCGGTGGACCCATATTGATTAGAATTCAGAAGAATGAGGGGTGACCTCATTGAAAACTATTGAGTGGTGAAAGGCTGTCAGTACTCCAATTGAACTCTGACTTTTTGTGAGTTTCCCCCTAGCTGTGAGTCTGTGGTTTTGTATTGCAATGTGCTCCTGCTCTAATCCAGTTCCTGGTTTACTAAGTACTCCGTCTCTCGTCTGTTTCTCATTATTACCTGTATTGCTGCCACCTGGGCTCCACCTATCATCTGCGTCTCTGTTTATTGCTCAGTCTATTTCAGTCCTGTATTTTCACCTGTTTGTTGCCAGATTGTGCCAGTGAGTTTTCCTGAGTCTTTCCAGCATGTCTGTCTGTTGACTCTGCCTGTTTCCTGATTCTGGTTTTTGAAATTCTCTGGATGTTTTGGTCTCTGCCTGAACTTTGATACTGACTTTGTTTGCTCCTCGGGTCTGTTACTCAATTAATATCACTGTGTGTACACTACTGGGTCTGTGATTGGATCCCTGCTCCATTGGCCTGACAAAGGCCTTGATAAATTGGATGTGGAAAGGATGTTTCCTATGCTGAGGATTTCTAAGACCAGAGGACACAGTTTCAGAATAGAGGAACATCCTTTTGGAATGAAGATGAGAAATTTCTTTAGCCAGAGAGTGGTGAATCTATGGAATTCTTTGTCACAGGTAGCTGTGGAGGCCAAGTCTATATGTATATTTAAGGCAGAATTGGATAGATTTTTGATTGGTCAGGGCGTGAAGGAATATGGGGAGAACCAGGAGTTTGGGGCTGAGTGGAAAATTGGATCAACCATGATGAAATGGTAGAGCAGACTTGATGGGCCAAATGTTCTAATTCTGGTCCTATATCTTGTGGTCTTCAAAGAATATTTTTAGCTCCCACCAGACCAGTCTTAATCTTACTAGATGGTGGAGCTGAGTGGTCTCCTCCCACTCCTACTTGGTGTTCTGTGAGAACCTCATGAATTACTGTATGCACTGCGTGCAGCAAAGCCTCCCAACCACAATAGTATTTTCATTATGTTGCTGAGGACAGGCACTCCAAGTAACTCCCACTTTAACACAATGGTAAGTTATAAGAAAGGTTTCAAATCAGTTAAGAAACATAGAAAACCTACAGCACAATACTTCAGCCCAAAAAGTTGTGCTGAACATGTCCCTAACTTAGAAATTTCTAACCTTACCCATACCCTCTATTTTATTAAACTCCATGTACCTATCTAAGTCTCTTAAGACTCTATTGTATCTGCCTCCACCATCATTGCTGGCAGACCATTCCATGCACTCATCACTCTCAGTAAAAAAAAAACTTACCCCTGACATCTCCTCTGTACCTACTCTTCAGAACCTTAAACCTGTGTCCTCTTGTGGCAACCATTTCAGCCCTGGGGGAAAAAGCCTCTGACTATCCACACGAACAATGCCTCTCATCATCTAATACACCTCCATCAAGTCACCTCTCATCCTCCTTCCCTCCAAGGAAAAAAGGATAAGTTCACTCATAAGATTAGACATGCTCCCTAATCCAGGCAACATCCTTGTAAATCTCCTCTGCACCTTTCTATAACTTCCACGTCTTTCCTGTAGTGAGGTGACCAGGTTTGACCAGGGTCCTATATAGCTGCAGCATTACCTTTCCGCTCCTAAATTCAATTCCACAACTGATGAAGGCCAATGCACCGTTCGCCTTCTTAACCACAGCGTCAACCTGCACAGCTGCTTTGAGTGTCTATGGACTTGGACTCCAAGATCCCTCTGATCCTCAGTAAGACTGCTGAGAGTCTTACCATTAATACTATATTCTGTCATCATATTTGACCTACCAAAATGAATCACTGCACACTGATCTGACTTGAACTCCATCTGCCCAGATGAACTTCTCAGCCCAGTTTTGGATCCTATCAATGTCCCACTGTAACCTCTGACAGCCCTCCACACTATCTACAATACCCCCAACCTTTGTGTAATCAGCAAATTTACTAACCCATCCCTCCACTTCCACATCCAGGTCATTTATAAAAATCACAAAGAGTAAGGGTTCCAGAACAGATCCCTGAGGCACCCCACTGGTCACTGACCTCCATGCAGAACATGACCCGTCTACAACCTCTCTTTGCCTTCTGTGGGCAAGCCAGTTCCGAATCCACAATGCAATGTCCCCTTCGACCCCATGCCTCCTTACTTTCTGCTGGGAAGAACAGGCCCCCAGTGCTCGCGTTGCTGATGACCGTTGGCGGGGCTGTCTTAATACGCTCGGCAGAGGATGGTTCTCGGAGAAGCTGTGCCGAAGGGGATGGTCGTCGGCTCGGAGGTTCGACAGACTCGGAGTCCGCTGCAGTCAGGTCACTTTCATTGTGTGCTGCATCTGCGAGGCTGTCGGGCGGCGCTGTGGAAGTCCATAGCGGGGGTATTCCCTTCTGCCGCCGGTGTGGGATGGCGAGTCTGTCGGGACCCTGGGGACTTGTGGAAATTGTGTGGTGATTTCTTTTGAACTTACAGTCCTTTAACATCTTTGGACTATTTTTACTGTGCCCATGGTCTGTTTTTTTTTATCAATTATGCTATTGTTACACTGTTGTAACTGTGTGGTTTTGTGCAGGTCTTGTTTGTCTGATGGATTTGGAGCTCCTTTCCGGGGAACACGCTAAGACGGTAGCGCAATATTAATACGCAGCAGCCTCTCTGGACTCTGGATTGGGGATTGCCAAACATTATGTGGATTTTCTGGTGTAGTCTGTTTTGTCATATGCTTTTGTGATATCATTCTGGAGGAACGTTGTCTCATTTTTTAACTGCATTGCATTTGTGGTTTCTAAATGTCAATAATCTGAATCTGAATCCATCCAGGAGTCTCTTAAAAGACCCTATCGTTTCTGCCTCCACCGTTACTGCCAGCAGCCCAATCCATGCACTCACCACTCTCTGCATTAAAAAAATTCTTGCCCATGATATCACCTCCGTACCTACTTCCAAGCACTTTAAAACTATGCCCGCCAGTGCTAGCCATTTCAGCCTTGGGAGAAAAAGCCTCTGACTATCCACACAATCAATGCCTCTCGTTATCTTGTACATCTCTATCAGGTCACCTCTCATCCTCTGTCACTCCAAGGAGAAAAGGCCGAGTTCACTCAACCTGTTTTCATAAGGCATGCTCCCCAATCCAGGCAACAGCCTTGTAAATCTCCTCTGCACCCTTTCTATGGTTTCCACATCCTTCCTGTAATGCAACCAGAACTGAGCACAGTACTCCAAGTGGGGTCTGACCAGGGTCCTACATAGCTGCAACATTACTTCTCAGCTCTTAAACTCAATCCCACGATTGATGAAGTCCAATGCAACATATGCCTTCTTAACCACAGAGTCAACCTGCATAGTAGTTTCAAGTGTCCTATGGACTCACACCCCAAGATCCCTCTGATCCTCCACACTGCCAGGAGTCTTGCCATTAATGCTATGTTCTGCCATTGTATTTGATCTACCAAAATGAACCACCTAACACTGATCTGACTGGAACCCCATCTGCCACTTCTCAGCCCAGTTTTGCATCTTATCAATGTCCCACTGTAACCTCTGACAGCCCTCCACACTATCCACAACACCCCCAAACTTTGCGTCATCAGCAAATTTACTAACCCATCCCTCCACTTCCTCATCCAGGTTATTTACAAAAATCATGAAGAGAAGGAGTTCCAGAACAGATCCCTGAGGCACACCACTGGTCATCAACCTCCATGCAGAATATGACCCCTCTACAACCATTCTTTGCCTTCTGTGGGCAAGCCAGTTCTGAATCCACAAAGCAATACCCCCTTGGATCCCATGCCTCCTTACTTTCTCAATAAGCCTTGCATGGGGTACCTTATCAAATGCCTTAGTTAAGGTATATCAATGCTATCAAAGATTACAGGCAGGTGAATGTGTCCTGAGAGAAGCCTTGGACCAAACGCTAAGTAATGGAGATGATTAAGCAGTGAGTAATCACTTTAATAACAAGCTGCAGAAGTTTAATAAGTTCAAAGTAAATATATCGATGTGTACTTTGAGATTTATCTTCTAGCAGGCAGCTATAAAACAAAGCAACACAATAGAATCTATGAAAAATAAATACATAATAAAGGCAAACACCTAATGTGCTGTAAAAAAAGAACAAATCCTGCAAGCAATAGAACATTAAATAAATAACACACATGACATTTAACGCAGAGTCCATAGCCATGGAGGCAGATCATCGCTGAAGCTAGTAAAGCTGGTCTAAGAGCCAGATGGCTGCAGGCTATAGCCACGGAATCATTTCAGTTCTGAGGCGAGTGCCAATGGTTGCAGGCTACAGCTCCAGAGTCAGTTCAGTTACTGAAGAGAGTAGATCTCACTGAATGGTGAGCTGACCATTGGTTCATCCTTCACTCTCAGACTTGACACCTTGATACAATCACACAAATAGTTAAAAAAAAAGTAAACAAACACACTTGGAACATGAACTGCAGAGACCCCAAAAGTGAATCCACAGCTGCAGAACTTGTTCAGCACCAAGGCGATTAAAGCCCGTTTAGGAGCCCAGTGGCTGTAGGGCAACAACTGTGCCAGACCCTGGCATCTTGGGACTCAAGACCCTTGCACCTCACGGCCAAAGATAGTAGCGAGAAGAGAGGAAGACTGGTCGAACGCGAGCAAATAGCACTGAATATCTATTCACTTTCCACTCTCATCCTCAACACTGTAATCAGCGCTTAATAACGGAGATGACAATGGGTTCATCTTCCGCCATCAGGCCTTGATGCATTGTCCACCTCCAGCAATGGTCAGCCTGGCCACACCTGAACACTCGAGTCTAGTTTGCTGAATGCCTCAAGAGGTACAATCGGTCGATGGCAGACACAATCTCAATGCCTCTCCACATGGCTTTAGACCACCTGGACAACACAAACACCTATGTCAGGATGCTGCTCATCAACTATAGCTCAGCGTTTAATACCATTATTACCACAATCCTGATTGAGAAGTTCCAGAACCTGGGTCTCTCTGCCTCCCTCTGCAATTGGATCTTCAACTTCCTAACCAGAAGACCACAGTCTATACGGATTGGTGATAACATACCCTCCTTGCTGAGGATCAACACTGGTGCACTTCAGGGGTGTGCTTAGCCCTCTGCTCTACTCTCTGTATACACATGACTGTGTGGCTAGGCATAGCTCAAATACCATCTATAAAATTGCTGATGATACAACCATTGCTGGTAGAATCTCAGGTGATGACAAAAGGCGTACAGGAGTGAGATATACCAACTAGTGGAATGGTGCCGCAGCAACAACCTGGCACTCATCGTCAGTAAGACGAAAGAGCTGATTGTGGACTTCAGGAAGGGTAAGACAAAAGAACACATACCAATCCTCAAAGGGATCAGAAGTGGAGAGAGGGAGCAGCTTCAAGTTCCTGGGTATCAAGAGCTCTGAGGATCTAACCTGGTCTCAACATATTGATGTAGTTATAAAGAAGGCAAGACAGCGGTTATACTTCATTAGGAGTTTGGAGAGATTTGGCATGTCAACAAATATACTCAAAAACTTTTATAGTTGTACTGTGGAGAGCATTCTGACAGGTTGCATCACTGTTTGGTATGGAGGGGCTGCTGGACAGGACCAAAAGAAGCTGCAGAAGGTTGTAAATCTAGTCAGCTCCATCTTGGGCACTAGCCTACAAAGTACCCAGGACATCGTTAGGGAGCGGTGTCTCAGAAAGGTAGTGTCCACTATTAAGGACCTCCAGCACCAAGGGCATGTCCCTTTCTCACTGTTACCATCAGGTAGGAGGTATAAAAGCCTGAAGGCACACACTCAGCGATTCAAGAATAGCTTCTTCCCCTCTGCCATCCAATTCCTAAATGGACATTGAAGCTTTGGACACTAACTCACTTTTGTTTTTACTATACAGTATTTCTGTTTTTGCATTTTTT
Organism: Hypanus sabinus; assembly: GCF_030144855.1. Lineage (NCBI taxonomy): Eukaryota > Metazoa > Chordata > Chondrichthyes > Myliobatiformes > Dasyatidae > Hypanus > Hypanus sabinus. Next base: position 48,832,830 of record NC_082728.1, read on the forward strand.
TAAAAATCTATTCAATTTACATAATTGATTTACTTGTTTATTTTTTTTTCTCTGCTAGATTATGTATTGCATTGAACCGCTGCTGCTAAGTTAACAAATTTCACATCACTTACCAGTGATAATAAACCTGATTCTGACTCTGAGATTGCAAAATTGCCAAATTCTTTAGTTGGTTGAAAAGAAAATCCTTCAAATGGAAATTACAAGCTGCAGATTGCAGGGATGCAGTCAGTAGTCCATCTACTAGAGCATCCAGTAGTCTTGTGAACTATCTGCAAAACATAGCCTTTGGTCGCTGGCACCATCTTGCAAAATAACAAGTCACAAGGGACAACAAAACAAGAGAAAACAGATATTTAACACAACAAGGCAACAAGGTGACTGAAAGCTAAGAGCAACTAGTTGAAACTGGCAGGTTCAATAAGTGAACAAGGAATGTAGATGAGAGCTGGATTTAAATAGGCTGCAGGTGATGAATTGGAAATAAATGGCAGGTGACTGCTGTTCACTGGGTGGAGACTGGGAGGTGCCTGCCTCTGCAGAACTAACAGGATCCCCCTCCTATAGCAAAATAGCTGACGGCCCAAGACAATCCAGATGGGTCCAGTGGAATGCCTTGCTGAGCCAAGGATCCAAGATGTAACTGGATGACATCCAAGACTTCTTCTCTGGGCTGTACCCATCCCAGTCGACCAGGTACTGCACACCCCATCCACAGTAATGAGAATCGGTCAACCAGAAAACCGTATACACTGGATCACCTTCTACAATCCCAGGTTCTGGAGGTGCAGTGTCAGGTGGGTTGAGGGGTCCATTGACAACAGGCTTGAGGCAGGGCACATGGAAGGTAGGTGAGACACAGCAGCAGCTGGAGATGGTAAGTGACTGGATTGACTGATGGGAATACTCCTCAGAGAACAACGGGGGTTGTGGGACAGCTCAACTCAAGGAAGATATTTCTTCTATTTGGAAGGGTTAGAGACGTTGAAGCATTGTAGAAACTTCTCCACTTGCTGATTGGCTCTTTCTGACTGACCATTGGTCTGTGGATGATAGCCAGAAGACAAACTCTCTGAGGTGTGGAAGAAGGGGCAGAAGGTTCACCAGAAGTGGGACACAAATTATAGGCTGCGGTCCAACACAATATCCTGACAGAAATTGTGGAGGCAAGATACATGTTGGACAACCCGATCTGCTGTCTTTGCAGCTGATGAATGTTTGAGAAGGGCAATGAAGTGGGCCATCTTAGAGAACCAGTCCACCACTGTCAAGATCACTGTGGCCATCAGAAGGTGGCAAACCCAAGATGAGATTCATGGCGATGTGAAACTACAGGCATCGGGGGTCCAGAGGGCTACTGGTTGGAGAGACCGGTCTGGGCACATTAAGGGCAGGAGTACATCTGTGATCATGGTGGTCCAGCAGAAATGGTGTCACAGAAAATCCAGAGTCTGTTATGCACCTAGATGTTTGAACAGAAGAGAGGAGTTTGCCCACAGGCGTGTCTCAGAGCACATAGGCCAACGGTGTGTCGGCCAAAGCAAGCCTATGCTGTAGAGATTGCTAGATCTGATTCTCAAGACCCCAGACAATTGGGGCAAAGACCTGAGAGGATGGAATGATGGGCTGACGTTTGATCTCCATTTCAGCCAGATTGAACTGTCAGGACAGGCTGCCTAACTTAGTGTTCTTGGAGCTAGGTTGGTAGGAGATGGAGTAGCTTGATTGCTTGAAGAAGAGGGGCCAGTAAGCCTGCTATTGGTTGAATGGGTATGAGGTTCTGGTAGTTTGTCCAGATCAGGAAGGGCTCAGTGTTCCCCATCAGCCAATGTTTTCATTCTTCCAAAGCCCATTTAATGGTGAGTAGCTCCCTTTCTCCCACATTGTACAGAGTTGAAAAGAAGGCTTAAGGATGTGTCTTCCCACCTGGTTCTCGATGGGAGACGATGGCCCCGGTGCTCACATCAGATGTGGCCACCTCTACCACTGGGGTACCAGCTCTCTATACCCCTCCCATCCATGTATTTATACAAGCTTCTCTTAAAAGTTGGAATTAAACCTATATTCACCACTCCACTAGCAGCTTGCTCCACACTCAACACTCTCTGAGTGAAGAAGTTATCATAAATATTTCACTTTAACAAGGATGTTGCCTGGATTGGGGAGTATGCCTTATGAGAATAGGGTGAGTGAACTCTGCCTTTTCTCCTTGGAGCAACAGAGGATGAGAGGTGACCTGATAGAGGCCTATAGTATAATGAGAGGCATTGATCATGTGGATAGTCAGAGGCTTTTCCCCAGGGCTGAAATGGCTACCATGAGAGGACATAATTTTAAGGTGCTTGGAAGTAGGTACACGGGAGATGTTAGGGATAAGTTGTTGTTTTTTTTACGCAGAGAGTGGTGAGTGCATTGAATGAGCCACCGGCGGTGGTGGTGGAGGCAGAAACAACAGGGTCTTTTAAGAGACTCTTGAGTGGCTACATGGAACTTAGAAAAATAGAGGGCTATGGGTAAAGCCTAGGTAGTTCTAAGGTAGAGACATGTTCGGCACAGCTTTGTGGGCCGAAGGGCCTATTGTGCTGTAGGTTTTCTATGTTTCTAAGTTAACCTATGACCTCACCCAACTTCAGCGTAAAAAGCCTGCTTGCATTTATCCTATCTATACCCCTCATAATTTTGTGTACCTCTATCAAATTTCCCCTCATTCTCCTACAATTCAGGGAATAAAGTTCTAACCTATTGAACCTTAACTTATAACTCGGGTTGGTAAGTTCCTGCAATATCCTTGTAAATTTTCTCTGCACTTTTTCAGTCTTATGATATCTTTCATGTAGGTAGGCGACCAGAACTGCACACTATACAACAAATATGGCTTCATCAATGTCTTATACAACATCAACATAACATCTCAGCTTCTGCACTTAAGGTCCCTATTTATGAAGACCAATATGCCATTAGTTCTCATGACAGCCATATCTACATGTGACACCAATCTATATTCTCAAATCTTTGTTCTATCATACTCTTCAGTGCCTTAATTTTCATTCTGAGAGTTCTTCCAAGCTTTGCCCTTCCAAAGTGCAATATCTCACATTTGTCTGCATTAAATTCCATATGCTATTTTGCAGTCCACTTCTCCAGCTGGTTCAGATCCCATTGCAAGCTTTGATAGTCTACTTTACTCGCCACTACTCCCCCCCCCCACCCCCAGACTTGGTGCCATCTGCAAATTTTCTGATCCAGTTTACCACATTGTCATCCAAGTCATTAATATAGATGACAAACAACAATGGACCAGCACCGATCCCCGCGGCACACCACTAGTCACAGGACTCCAGTTAGACAGGCAACCATCTGCATCAGCCCCTTGTCCAAAAACGAAAGTCAGAGAGTGGGTAATTTGAGGCAAGTAAATTACCTATGAACAACCCAAGGCCTTTCAGGTCAGTCCAGTGTTTCCTCCTTCTGCGTACTGTAATCCTAGGGGAAATTTAATTGTTGCTCTTGGCAAACAAGCCATCTGTGACTTGACTAATTTGTGTATGTACTGTCTACTGGGAACTCCTGGATATGTTGCCTGTAGCACCCTGGAAAGATCCACAGGAAAAAAGCAATTGAGGGCAATTGTAAGATGTCCATTAATATTGACATGACATCCTTAGTCTTCAGAAGCACTGCTGTTTTGAAAGGTACAGGAAGCTGAGCCTTGTTCGACAACCTGGTAACGTGCAGAGTTCCTTGTAATCTTGACCTTTCTTGTGTGAAAATCCTTGATATCGATCTCACCACAGCTTAGATGGTGATAATCTTCCTCTTCTGACCTCCATCCAAAGTATATCCCATTCTCGTCTTGTCTGCCTAAAATGTTCAAGGGCTGGTAAAAAGTAACCCATTTACAGATTTTTGGCCAAATAGTTGCCAGTGGAAACAGTGACGTAATATCTTGTATTTAGATGAGGACATCAACCTAACAAAGTTGCTGTTCAAACTCATATCCCCAGTGTGGAAATTAGCATATTAACTTTTTAAGTTAATTCCATCAAAAATTCCACTTCAAAACCTAATTATAAAATCCCAATTCTTAAAGCACATTTCACCAATTCATCCCAATTAAACATGGAATTGGTACACCGAGCTGGGTCAGCTCCTGCTTCAAAAATCCATTATGTTCATCCATCACCCAATCCTAATACATCAATTATTAGGATGAAAAAAAAAGTTGCATACTGCTTACTCTTAGTCTCCTTGATCCATTAGCTTAAGCTATTACATCACTAAATAATGGCATCTACTGGATGCGTACATGTTTATTCTGCCTGGCAACAATTATTGAGGAAGGTCATGGTGCTTTCTTCAGTCAAATAATCTGTGGTCCATCACAATTCTTCAAAGAAGTGTTGAGGTAATCAACATAAATTGAAGCTATGATCCAAAAGTTTAAATGAAATGAAAAATAAATAGGAGTTAAATTTACAACATTGGTCATTATGTTTGAAACACAAATACAGCTGAAATCAGCGATAGGGACAACTGTTAAAGCACCGCAGGATAATGACCGGGCTGTTTTTTAAAATCAAATTGCTTGGTGGATTGAATTTAGTTGGGATATTAAGAGTATCTTACTGAATACAAGCTGAAATAGATAAAGAACAATGTGGTTTTGTGAAAGACAAAAGGTACAAGTGATGTGATATTGATGTTAAAGATACTATCAGAACAAGCTATTCAAGTGCAAAAAGATTTGTTCGTTTGTTTTATTGACTACACAAAAGCATTTGATAAAGTGAAGCACAATAAGTTATTTGAAATATTACAGGAAACTCTAGATCTAGATTCGAAAGACCTCCGCTTAATCAGAAATCTGTACTGGGAACAAACTGCCGTTGTAAGAATAGATGGTGAAGTGAGTCAGTTTACGAAAATTAAGAGAGGCATTAGACAGGGGTGTGTTTTCTCCCCTGATTTGTTTAATGTGTACAGTGAAACAATATTACAAAAAATAAAAGACATCTTGGGAATCAAAGGTGGCAGTGAAAACATCAATAATTTCAGATATGCGGATGACACTGGTAATTGCAAGTACGGAGGAAGAACTACAAAACTTAATTGATATAGTTGTTGAAGAAAGTACAAAAATGGGTCTATCTATCAATTGCAAAAAGACAGAATGTATGGTGATATCCAAAAAGAAGGAGAATCCTATCTGCAGGCTAAGAATAAATGGGGAAGACATAAAACAAGTACAGAACTTTTGCTACTTAGGAAGCTGGGTGACATCAGATGACAGGTGCGACATGGACATCAAAAGAAGAATGGGGATGGCAAAAGAAACCTTTACGAGAATGAAGAGTATACTGACCAACACTAAACTAGGCATGACAACCCGCCTCAGTGTACTGAAATGTTATGTTTATCCAGTTATGTTATATGTTTCAGATATTGGAAAATATCTAGTAACATGAGGAAACGTATTGAAGCAGCAGAGATGTGGTTTTTGAGGAGGATGTGAAGAATATTATGGATGAAACGGATATCTAATGAGGATGTCATGAACAGAGCAAGCACAAAAAGAGAAATAATGTCTGAGATCATGAAAAGGCAACGTGACTTCATTGGACACGTGATAAGGAAAGAAGAGTTAGAATGCATAGTAATTATGGGAAACATTGAAGGGAAGAAAGCAAGAGGAAGGCAAAGACAAATGATGATGGGGACAGCAACCAGAGAACTGGAAATGAATACCAATGAATTGATCCACTTGACCCGAAACAGGAGTGTGTGGGACATGGCAGTCAAAGCTCAAACTGGGCATGGCACCTGATGATGATGATGATGATGATGAGTAGACGTATTCCTCATTTTTAAAATAGTTTCCATTACATTAAATAGTTACCTTTTATATTATCCTGGGATTGAAGATTAGCCCATGTTTAATGTCTCATCCGAAAGGCAACTCCTCCAACAGCCCAGCATAATATCTGTCCTCTGCTGGTACCCTCAGCCCATGTTTGTTGTCCTGGCCTCTGAAGAACTTGAACTGGCCAGCTTTATGTCAGATTACATCATAGTTTTGAATAGTCACCATCAAAAGGACCACAAACGTTGTGATTTAGGGGCTTGCCTAAATGACACAGAGAGCGATGTTGGCTGGAGTCAGGGCTTTATGCTTTGGCTCTTGGGAGGGTCACCCATGCCAAACGGATCAGAGGACAGAATAAGAGTGGTCCACCAGTCCTCCAAATTCAGGGGTTCAGCTCAGGGCTAACAACCCTGACTAGTAAAAAACAATTGTTATGGAAACAGCAATGAACAATCCTTCTACATCTGAGATGTGATGGTATTCCTGAGTCTCCACTGGGATTTGCATGATTTACAGTAGTGAAAACTGAGGAAGCCCTGAACACCACCAGAGATGGAGGACCTTCATTGCTACCCAAAGCATCAGCAACGTAATGGGCAGTAAGTATGTTTGAATAGTTAGAAGGCATTCAGTTGGGAACTATTGATGAGTCCATGATCTGCAAGTAAAGCAAAGTACATCACACTGGTGGCTGTGCATCAACAGTACAGGACTTCCACAAACTCCTCCTGTCATGATTCTGACTTTACAGTAAGTCACTTAAAATTTCAAACTGCACTGATGAAGTCTCCTTCTTTGCAGGAGTCACTCTGTTATCTCTCCTCTCCTTTTGGGCAGAAGATACAACAGCTTGAGAGCATGTATCACTAAGGTGAAGCACAGCCTCTATCCTGCTGTAATCAGACACTTGAGTGGAACTCTCATATACTAAAGATGAACTCTTGATTTCCCAATCTAGCTTGTTGTAGCCATTGCACTTTGTAACCACAACACTATAATCAACATTCTCTTTCCCTTTTTACAACCTTAATGTACTTATTAATGGAAATGATCTGTCTTGATGATATACAAACAAATTGCTTTGCACTGGATCTCCATATATAAGTCAGCAATAAATCAGAATCAGGTTTAATTTCACCGGCATATGTCGTAAAATTTGTTCATTACAATACATAACAACAGAAAAAGTGTGAATTACAGCAAGTATATATATTAAATAGTTAAATTAAATAAGTGGTGCAAAAATAAAAATAAAAAAGTCGTGAGTTAGTGTTCATGGGTTCAATGTCCTTTCAGAAATTGGAGGGCAGAGGGGAAAAGCTGTTCCTGAATTACTGAGTGTGTGCTTTGAGGCACATCACCAGCATATGCCTTGAAATTTGCTGCTTTTGCAACAGCAGTACAATGCAAAACATAATATTAAAAACTGTAAATTATAGTAAGTGTATATATTATAGTTAAAAAATATAAGTAGTGCAAAAAAGTGAGATGCAATGTTTTTGAGTTCAATGTCCATTCAGAAATCTGATGGCAAATGGGAAGAAATGTTGAGTGTGTGCCTTCAGGCTCCTGTACCTCCCAACTGTTGTAACAACGAGAACAGGGCATGTTCAATATTAAAAACATCAGAGACCTGAAACGTTGACTATTTCTCTCTCTGCAGATATTACCTGACTTGTTGGGTGTTTCCAGATTTTTTTTTTGTTTATAAGACCGAAATAAAAACAGAATATGTTGGCAAGGTTCAGAAGTTCTGTGGAAAAAGCAAAAGCTGATGTTTCAGGTCTGGAACCCTTCATCAAAATCAGGAAACAGAAAAGCAGGTTCACATTTAGTAACAGCGAAGGTGGGAAGGATATGTTGACCAAGGGAAATATCTTTAATTTGGTGAGACCAAATGTCTTTTCTAAACATTCCCCTTCAACAAAATGAGTTAGCCTCAACTGCTCTATTTTGGGAACTGCAAGCTGGATTTAAAGAAGGAGCTAGTAATCTTTGATGTTAATATTGACAGCAAGTCAGTGTGCGGTAAACACCTTTCCACTATTTCAAACAAGGCTGGACAAAGGCTTAGAGCTCTACGGAAAGTAGCATCCAAACTAGACAAAAAGGGCAGAGCCATGGTTTACAAAGCCCAGGTACGAAGTATCGTGGAGTATGCCTGCTTATCATGGATGAATGCCTCACAGAGTCTCCTCAGCCAGCTTGATTCCATTCACAGAAAGGCTCTCAGGATTACAGGTGTAGATGAAGCCGCAGCCCATGAGAAGCTGGCCATCAGTAGCTTACACCACAGGCGACAGGTTGCTGCACCTACTCTGCTATACAAAATGCACACCAGCCACAGCCCTGCAGACCTTCACACCATGCTGCCTTCATCTTATGAGAGATGGCGCACCACACAATCAAGTTTATCTATGCCTGCTCATGCTGTTTCTATGCCTGATGCGAGAACCTACACAACGAATAGAAGTTTCCTTCACTGTGCTATCAGAATTTGGAACAACCTTCCAGATCTGTGGTTGGAAACATCTGCGATGATGAGGTCCAAGCCTTCAAGAGTCGAGTGCACAAACACCTCTCATCTCTGGGAGGGAAGTCACATGTTCCTTCATAAGCCATTGTGAAGGGGACCAGGATGGCAATGCTTGGTTGTTGGCAGGTAGGGTTAATACCTGACTTTCAAAGCACTTGTGAGTTATGTTCCAGTTGGACTTAGTCCTTAAACTGCTGGAGAACAGTGTGAAAAGATCAGGTGCTGTTTTCTCCTGGTAGGGATTAGTTTTTAGTTCCAAATGCTCCCGTCACATTTTGTCACCCTGCAACCTTATTCTTCAATCTCTCTGAATTATGGAGGACAGCATGTGTATAAATGTCTCTCTCCAGCAGACTTCATCATGACTCCAGTGTTTCTACTATTTTAATTGTACATATGATTTTTATTCCTGTGTTCTATCGCTGAGCAGCAGTGAACCATCTGACTGGCCTATCAGAGTTCTCTTTGGGAACTTGTTGACTTGATCAGCATTTCTGATCTGGCTATTGTTCACAATTGCACTTCACTTACTATGAAGGAAATTACTAATTGTACACCTTGAGATTAATTTGCTTACAGGCAGCCACAAAACATGAAACTCGAAGAACCAAATTTTTTTTAAAAGACCATAACCACTGCACTGAGAAAGGGAAACACGCACACACACTCACTCACTCACTCCAAACCAGACTGAGTCCTTAGATTCACTCCCCAGAGCAGCTGGAGTAGGCCCAACCTTGATCTAAGTTCATCACATTAGCCGGGCAAAATTGCCACGAAACTCAGAGACTAGTTCTCAAGAATATGCGCTTAAAGAACTTGAGTTTTCTTACAAAGTTTGCCTATATGTGCTTTGCCCTACTACTGAGCAGTTGCATGCAATGTCTAAACTCATTAATTAACTGAATGTTGAATTTATTAGAAGCCTTTTTCATGCTTTTGTCATGGAATAGGGATATTATTTAACATGCCATGTCATTGTTTATTTTAGCTGCATTCAAAGGACATCATCAAGCATATTCATATGGTGTATTTCCATGTGTCCAAACAAACAATGCAGAAGTAGTAGTACTGGTAGGAAGTTTAATGCAAGGAGTGTTGTGAACAAAGCGGATAAGCTAGAGCATGGATCAGTATTTAGAGATATGATGTGGTGGCCATTCCGGAAACTTGGATGGCTCAGGGACAGGAATGGTTACTTCAAGTGCTGGGCTTTAGATGTTTCAGAAAGGACAGGGAGGGAGGCAAAAGAGGTGGGGATGTGGCATTGTTGATCAGAGATAGTGGCACTGCTGCGGAAAAGCTGGACATCATGGAGTCTCTGTGGGTGGAAATAAGGAACAGGAAGGGATCAATAACTCTACAGGGTGTTTTTTAATAGACCACCCAATAGTAACAGGGATATTGAGGAGCAGATAGAGAAACAAATCCTGGAAAGGTGTAATAATAACAGAGTTGTCATGATGGAAAATTTTAATTTCCCAAATATCATCTGGCATCTCCCTAGAGCAAGGGGTTTAGATGGGGTGGAGTTTGTTAGGTGTGTTCAGGAAGGCTTCTTGACACAATATGTAGATAAGCCTACAAGAGGAGAGGCTGTACTTGATCTGGTATTGGGAAATGAACCTGGTCAGGTGTTAGATCTTTCAGTGGGAGAGCATTTTGGAGATAGTGATCGCAATTCTACCTCCTTTACAATAGCAATGGAGAGAGATAGGAACAGACAAGTTAGAAAAGCATTTAATTGGAGTAAGGGGAATTATAAAGCTATCAGGCAGGAAATTGGAAGCTTAAATTGGGAAAAGATGTTCTCAGGGACAAGTACAGAAGAAATGTGGCAAATATTCAGGGGATATTTGTGTGGATTCCCACATAGGTACGTTCCAATGAGACAGGGAAGTTATGGTAGGGTACAGGAACTGTGGTGTACAAAGGCTGTAATAAATCTAGTCAAGAAGAAAAGCTTACAAAAGGTTCAGAGAGCTAGGTAATGTTTGAGATCTAGAAGTTTATAAGGCTAATAGGAAGGAACTTAAAAAGGAAATTAGGGGAGCCAGAAGGGGCCATGAGAAGGTCTTGGCAGGCAGGACTAAGGAAAACCCCAAGGCATTCTACAAGTATATCAAGAGCAAGAGGATAAAATGTGAAAGAATAGGACCCATCAAATGTGACAGTGGGGAAATGTATATGGAACCAGAGGAGATAGCAGAGGTACTTAATGAATATTTTACTTCAGTATTCAGTATGGAAAAGGATCTTGGTGATTGTAGTGATGACTTACAGCAGACTGAAAAGCCTGAGCATGTAGATATTGAGAAAGAGGATGTGCTGGAACTTTTGGAAAGCATCAAGTTGGATAAGTTGCCAGGACTGGATGAGATGTAGCCCAGGCTACCATGGGAGGTGAGGGAGGAGATTGCTGAGCCTCTGGTCTTTGCATCATCAATGGGGACAGGAGAAGTTCCAGAGGATTGGAGGGTTGTGGATGTTGTTCCTTTATTCAAGAAAGGGAGTAGAGATAGCCAAGGAAATTGTAGACCAGCAAGTCTTATCACAGTGGTTGGTAAGTTGATGGAGAAGATCCTGAGAGGCAGGATTTATGAACATTTGGAGAGGGACAATATGATTAGGGTTAGTCACCATGGCTTTATCAAGGACAGGTCGTGCCCAGATAAGTGTGAAGTGCTTTATTTTGGTAGGTCAAATATGATGGCAGAATATAGTATAAATGGTACGACTCTTGGCAGTGTGGAGGATCAGAGGGATCTTGGGGCCCGAGTCTATAGGATGCTCAAAGCAGCTGCGCAGGTTGACTCTGTGGTTAAGAAGGTGTACGGTGTATTGATCTTCATTAATCATGGAATTGAATTTAGGAGCCAAGACATAATGTCACAGTTATCTAGGACTCTGGTCAGAACCCCACTTTGAGTACTGTGCTCTGTTCTGGTCGCCTCACTACAGGAAAGATGTGGAAGCCATAGAAATGGTGCAGAGGAGACTTACAAAGATGCTGCCCAGATTGGGGAGCATGCCTTAAGAAAACAGATTGAGTGAACTCAGTCTTTTCTCCTTGGAGTGACGGAGGATGAGAGGTGACCTGATAGAGGTGTATAAGATGATGAGAGGCATTGATCGTGTGGATGGTCAGAGGCTTTTTCCCAGGGCTGAAATGGTTGCCACAAGAGGACACAAGTTTAAGGGGCTGGGGAGTAGGTACAGAGGAGATGTCAGGGGTAAGTTGTTGTTATTTATACAAACGCAGACAGCAGTGATTGCGTGGAATGAGCTGCCAGCAATGGTGGATACGATAGGGTCTTTTAAGAGATTTTTGGATAGGTACATGAAGTTTAGAAAAATATAGGGCTATGGGTAATTTCTAAGTTAGGGACATGTTCGGCACAATTTTGTGGGCCGAAGGGAGTAAACCCTGAGGGGAAAATCCAGAGCTGGAGTCTCTAAGGCAATCCTACGTTTAGTTCCATGCTGACTGGCAACTCCTGTGATGCTGCCAAACTGTATCATTTTCTGCCATTCGTTTGGTTCTTCTGATGTGTGGAGAGGGGCAGCTAGCTACATGGGCAACAGCTTGCTCTCCATGTCGTACTGCCCTGGCGTATGTACATAACCAGCTAGGGCACAGTATCCATGGTTGACCCTGACTGACGGAGGCCACTCAGAGAGTAATATGGGCAAATAGGACAAACTTATATGGAAATCCTGGTTGACATGGGCCTTTTGAGCCAAAGGGCCTGTTTCCATTACTCCATGACTCTATGAGTGCAGCGCTATGTGTCAGACACTTCCAGTTTGCTTATGCAAGGTGGTGTTAGTTGCCATGTTATATGACTATTATGAAAAGGGTGTTTGAATGGACAGCTGAAAGCTATGCAGTTTCCATCGCACCACCTCCTCTAATCACTTATCAGCTCTCATCATTCTATGATTTACTGGCTTCCTGCTGAACTATCCTTACTGCCCAAGTGACCAGATGCTAATCAAGAAGACTTGGTTGGCCGTGTCTTCACCGTTCCTGCAGCTTTCCTCCATAAATATTTTCTTCTCAATCACATTTTTCTGTTCCACGTCATTTTAACTGAATGAACAAATATGCTTGCATGCTTACAAATAAGGTATTGTGTACTGAAGTGTGTTATATACACTCTCAATGGACACACTAATCTGTCTCTTGGCACTTTGCCCAAGGATTTTGTGAAGTTAAGCTGCTTTGCTAACTCTCTCAGACTGACAATGCAGTCCTCACTTGCTTCTGCAAATCCCATAAGCCTTAGGAGTGGATTTAGGCCATTTGGCCCATCAAGTCTGCTCCGCCATTCAATCATGGCCAGTCCTTTCTCACTTTCCTCAGCTCCACTGCTGGCCTTTTCCCTGTAACCTTTGATGCCATGGCCCATCAAGAACCTATTAATCTTCACCTTAAATACATCCAACGATCTGGCCTCCAAAGCTGCCTGTGGTAACAAATTCACCACTCTCTGGCTTAAGAAATTTCTTCCCATCTCTGTTTTAAATGTATGCCCCTATATCCTTGGTCTGTGCCCTCTTGTCCTTGACTCCCCCACATTGGAAAACATCCTTTCCCCATCCACTCTGTTTAGGCCTTATAACATTCGAAGGGTTTCAATGAAATCCCCGCTCATCCTTCCTAATTTCAGTGAGTACAGGCCCAGAGCCATCAAACGCTCCTCATACAATAACCCTTTCATCCCTAGAATCATCCTTTTGAACCTCCTCTGATTCTTCTCCAATGCCAGCACATCTTTACTTAGATGGGAGCCCAGTACTGTTCACAACACTCAAGGTGAGACTTCACCAGTGCCTTATAAAGCCTCAGCATTACATACCTGTTATTATATTCTAGATCTCTTGAAATGAATGCTAACATTGGTAGAAAAGCAAAGTACTTGCTCTTTTTATGTGGAACCCTTCCACCTTACGTGTGGCACATGGCCAAGTGGTTAAGGTGTTTGATTAGCGATCTGAAGGTCGTGAGTTCGAGCCCTAGCTGAAGCAGTGTGTTGCGTCCTTGAGCAAGGCATTTAACCACACACTGCTCCAGTCCACCCAGCTGAAAATGGGTACCAGCAGAATGTTGAGGGTAAACCTTACAATAGACTGGCATCGTATCCGGTAGTGGGGGGCGGGGGAGTCTCGTACTCTCAGTTGCTTCACGCCACAGAAACCGGCATAAGCACCGGCCTGATGAGCCTATAATGCTCGGGACAGACTTTAACTTTTAACTTTAACTTCCACCTTATACAGGGAAGCAACAATATTAATAAGTGATCTGATATAGAATAAATCAGCACTGGCCCTTTGGCCCATGATGTTATGCTGACATTATTATCTACTCTAAGATGAATCAAACCCTTCACTTTTCTATCATCCGTGTGCCTATCTAAGAGCTGCTTAAATGCCGCTAACGTCTCTGCCTCTATCACCAGCCTGGCAGGGCATTCCACACGCCCACCTCCCCCTGTGAAAGAAACTCTTCTCTGATATCACCCCTACACTTTTCTCCAATCACCTTAAACTAATGTCCCCTCCATATTATATCCACCAGTTAAAATCCAGCAAAGGAACATTTTAAAGCAATACTTTATCTCCATAATCTATTGGATGGGATTAACAACAGTTCCTGCTGGTACATCAACTTCAATTTTTAAACTGAAACAAAGGAAGTTTTTAAGTTCCAAGTGCTCCTGCCACATGTTGTCACCCTGTAACCTTATCCTTCAATCTCTCTGAATTATGGAGGACAGCATGTGTATAAATGTCTCTCTCCAGCAGACTTCATCATGACTCCAATATTTCTACTATTTTTTAATGTTTCTTAATTGTACATATGACTATTTTATGTTCTATCACTGAGCAGCAGTGAACCATCTGATTGGCCTATCAGAGTTCTCTTTGGGAACTAGTTGACTTGATCAGCACGTCTGATCTAGCAGTTGTTCACGATTGCACTTAATAAAAAAAGTAAATTCTTTGCACATTCATGTCACATATGAATTGTTGTTCAGTGGCTCTCTGCAACCAAGCAGGTCTAGTTATTACTGTGAAGTGCCTTGTTTCCTCTTGATCTCTGGATACTTACATATTGTGCTATGCATGCTTTTTAAGCAATATACAAAAAAAAATACACATCCATTCTGGTTCAGAGGAATAACTGAATTAACATGCATATAGTAACATGTAGTCCTGTAAATAAACCAGAATGTCTTCAGATGCACATACCTCATCTCAATACATTCTAAACACACACTTCGACTATTGATAGTCAAGATCAAGTTGCACATTATGTGTAGATGTTATTCAGTAGAATCCACAATATTCTTAACTTCTCAAAGAAAGAACTTGCATTTATACAATGTTTCACAATCAATAAAGTATTTTTAAAATGTAGTCACAGTTGTAGGAAGCATTGGTGCCAATGTGTGCACAAGTTACCACAACAGTACTGTGATAAGATAGAGACTTGTATTTTTATAGCATCTTTACATGCTCTATAGGGCCTCTCCTCCTACCACACCACTAAAAGCAGTTCATATTCAATATAATAAGATAGGCAATTCTTCAGGACTGAGAAGGAGAAGATGCCAGAATAAAAACTGTGGAGCGGAGGGGAAGGAGGCTAGTTGGAAGGTGGTGCATGAAGCCAGGTGGGTGGGAAAAGTGAAGGGCTGGAAAAGAAAGAATCTGATAGGGAGGAGAGTTGATAATAGACGAAAGGGAAGGAGCAAGGGACCCAGGGGGAAGTAATAGGTAGGTGAGAAGAGGTAAATTATCAGAGTGGGGAGTAGAGAAAGAGTCGGACTGAGGAGATTTTTAACCAGAAGGAGAAATTGATGTTCATGCCATCAGGTTGGAGTCTACCCAGACGAAATATGAGCTGTTGCTTTACACCCTGAGGGTGGTTTCACTTAGGCATCAGAGGGGGCTACGGACCGACAAGTTAGGGATGTGTTTACTGTTGACACATTGTTGAACTGCCAATTGTTAAACATCGAGATCTGCAAAAGAACAAAATGATAATGAGCAGGTAACAAATGAGGTGAAAATATTCTTCTGCACTGAGGGATCAAGGATGATGTGCTTTACTTTGGTAGTGTGGGTGGCAAATGAATGGGATGGGACTGAGGGGCCGAGTGGTAATGTCAAGATTGATGTTTGGGCACACATGGTTAAATAGTACCTTGTTTTTTAATGAAGAAATGCAATTATGCATGAGTATTGTAATCCACAAGAAACAGTTGTGTATGTACTGGTGAGATGTCCAAGGTATAGTCAAGAGAGGGGATAGTTAATTTTCAAGTTATCACAGAATAAAATACAAATTAATCCTAATAGTATTCTCCAAAAAGGATCACCGGATTATCACTTTAAATATATAGTACAGCTCCTTAAAAATACAGGTCTTTTTTATAGAATTTGGTATAAAATTAAATATATAGGATTTAGATATCTGACCCACACTTAGAAGGTGGCGGTAATGCTCCTTAAAGCTGTTTGCCAACTGCCATTAAACTTCAGTAGAAGAAGAAGGGGGCAAGTGGATGGGCCACTTATAAACATTGGCATGAGGATTCTTGGTGCACACACTTAAGCAAGCAGGCAGTTGGTTTCTCATTCAAAGGGTATCACATCTCACTGTGTAACAGCACCCCATTCTGCACCTGTGTATCAGCCAAGCCATTTGTCTTCACATTTTTGGAATGGGACCTACTTGTTATTTCTATCATGGCAAACCTTGATAATTGATAATATCGGCCAGGAGAGTCAGAGAAATACCAGACCTTTTTGAAACAATGCAATGCCTGGTCTCCGGACTGGTCACATCTGAAAGATGCCTCTCCCTGTGATGCAGAGCTCCTTCAGTACTGTATTGGAACATCAGCATGAATTAGATTATTATTAATTTATTTTTTACATAATTTCTGAAATATATTGCAACTGCAATTAGTCAAACTTAAAATTTGAAAGTTTAAAACTAAAAGATATCAATTTGCGATCAAAGTTGACAACTTTATTGTAAGAGAACTAGCAATTGTTTCTATTGATGGAGTAATGACGAGCTCAAGGTTTCTACTGTCATGGGTCATCTCCCTCTCTCTTAATAATCTCTTACTACAAATAAGACACATTTACTGTATAAATCAGAAGGTGCAGCATCCCTTTTGTGAATGGGAACTATCAATGAAAGCATGAACATGTTTTGGAATTGAAAATATAGTCAACTAAAAAGATTTCAGTTTGCTTGTATAGACTTACACAGACAATGCTGTCACCTTTTTACACACAGAATAGATCCATCTCCTTTTTCTTTTGGCTGATAAATTACTCTTGGTCTTATTGGCCCTGACCCTGGGATCAGTGCTTCACTGAAAGGCACTTCATCTTCCACCAATAGCCCTCACAGATTGCACACAATGTGCATATAATTGCACAGGGTGTCAGAAAGGACCTTGCTGTTTAAGCGGAGGAAATGCCCCATTTAGCTAAAGAGTAAAGAAAATAATTCAATACAACACTACCGATGGGGCAATTTTGTGGAAAAGAATGAGAGCAAGATATGTCAGCCATGGGCTTGATGCTGCAGACAGCTGTGGTGTTGTATCTCAAGCAAACTAATGCACTTAGAACACTTAAGTAAAATCGTTAATTGGAAACAAACCAGCTCCAAAACTAAACAAAAACAATCTCACGCTCAATATTGAAGAGGGAAAACAGTTTGGAAATTATACTATGCAGATTATTGGAATGAATGCTAAACATAGTTACATTAGCTTGCAATATCCACAGTTTAATAGAGGAATTACACTATTGAAAAATCATTGGCTCTAAAAACATTGAACATTTTTAGTGCTCACATGAAATTACACAGGAAAATTTCCAGGGTTGCTTTTCTTTATTCTCTGCTTGATATGAAAGTTGTCAATTACACAATCTCAGAAAGTCAGGATTTCCGACTACTGTAGTGACCTGAGTATTAGAGGAAGGAGATTAGAGAATGTTCCAGAACAAAAATCTTTACTGAGCTTTTGTAATTTGATGTCAACATTACTTTGGTAATTTTGGAAATATTTGAGAGAGTCCAAGTGCATTTTAAATAAATAATACAAAATTGTCTGGAGGTAAACATGTTGTGCATAACCCAAGATCAGATCTGTGCAATGTAATTTCAAAACTGTACATTGCAATATTCAAGTTCTTAAGAAAGAGAATTAAATATACAGTATAATAGAGACAATATGTGACACATTAAAAATGCAAATGAACCGCAACAAATCCATTAAGCAAGAGATCTCCTGCGTGATAATGTCAAAGCCACCACTGTCAAAGGGCTAAATTGGAGAAATGTTTTCCCATAAAAAGCCCCTAGTCTGCCCCTAATTGCACCTATTTTGATATGCAGTACCAAGATCCATTGCTACTATATTTAAATCTATCTTGAAAGTGGAATGAAATTCAGTTGCATCAGGGGAGCTGCATCAGTCTCCAACAACATACAGTGCTAGAGGACCCCAGCAGATCAGGCAGCAGTGATCCACAACATCAACCATTCATTTCCCTCTATAGATGCTGCCTGACATGCTGAATTCCTCCGGCACTTTGGGTGTTGCTCCAGACTCCAACATCTTCAGTCTCACGTGTCTGCGTCAATCACCAGTTTGTCTGCAGGCCAGCTGTGTCAGAATCCAGCAGGGTTAAAAGCCCAAAATTCAACATGCTTTTGTCTCTTAAATGCTTTTTGCTGTACACTGTGCTATGTCAGAGAGGTCCTGGCCTGAGTCCAGGAGATATAAAAGTCAGAGGGCTAATTGGTTGAGTCAGTACCTTAGCGAGGGTCTGAGATCCCTTTTAAGGTCAAATATAGGATTCAGGGTTCAAGCCTCGGTTACAACCACAGCGCTGCCTGACGAGTCAAAGGTAAGATGGTGGTGGATGAAGGTTGGCACTATAAAAGTTGTTGGGGGGATGGGGAAGGTTGGATGTTTCTACAGGTTATAAGAGAGCCTCAGTAGATGGGGTTTCCAGTCCCGTCTACTGAACTGCCACACAGGAACTAACACATCTAATGGACAACCTGAAAGAGCTGAGGTTTAACAATGTGATGCAAATGCAGAGGCACTGCTCCAAAGAAATGCTTCATGGTGAATTCCATGCACATCTGACTTATAACTCTGTTACTTCATGGCTCTGAATACTGTAAACCCTGAAGGGACAACAATTGATAAGTTTCCTAGAATCTTGAACATGGAAACTGTGCATTACATTATGCACAGGGAAACTATTTACCCATCATCTCCTCTGTTGAGCAGCAGTATAATGCACTCCTCTGTCTGTGAGTGTTCAATGGATATCATAGGTAATGCAGCTTGAGGGTGGTATTTCATTGGGAGTTTGAGGAGAATTGGTATGTCACACAAGACAGTCACAAAAAGATGCACCATGGAGAGCATTCTAACTGGCTGCATCACCTCATGGTATGGGGGAGGGGTTATTCCACCACAGGGTCAAAATAAGCTGCAGACAGTTGTAAACTTATTCAGCTCTATCATGGACACTAGCCTTCGTCGTATCCAGGATATCTTCAAGGAGCAATGGCTCAAAAAGGCGGCATCCATCATTAAGGACCCCCATCTGCCGGGTTATGCCTTGTTCTCATTGCTACCATCAGGAAAGAGGTATAGAAGTATTAAGGCACACACTCAAAGATTCAGGAACAGCTTTTTCCCCTCTGCCATTCAATTTTTGAATGGACATTAAACCCATGAACAGTACCGCACGACTTTTTTAATAATTTCTATTTTGCACTTTATTTAATTTAACTATATATATATATATATACACATACACACACACACTTACTGTAATTCACACTTCTTAATTATTAAGTATTTGCATTGTACTACTGCCATAAAAACATGAAATTTCACGACTTACGCCTGTGATATTAAACCTGATTCTGGTACAAAACCTGCCTCACTGCATCAGGTAGTTGAGTTCTGTCCCGACAGGATTGTGCTCAACAATAGCACCTTCCATTCTGACTACCTTGCTGCCCAGAGTATGCTCATGTACAACAGTGTTACATCAAGTTTAAATTCAAGTTTATTGTCATCTAACTGTACAACCAAACAAAACAATGTTTCTCCAGACCACAGTACACCCAAAAAAACATATATCACACACAATACATAAAACAAATATTACCATAAATAAGTTAAAATATAATTCAATATGCACATCATGCACAGCACAGGTAAACAGTAAACAAAAAACAGCTCACTGTCCTAAGTGACAAGACTTCAGTGTGGCAGGTTAATCTCACAGACTGAGAGAAGAAGCTGTTACCCAGTCTAACTATTCTAGTCTTGATGCTCCTGTATCTCACTCCTGGCAGTAGTGGATCAAAGAAATTGTGGGATGCTGGTAGAGATCCTTCCCTTTCTCCTGTGGTTCACTCTCTTCCTCACTCAGACTCCTTCTTCTTCAGCCCTTGACCTTTCCCACCCAACTGGCTTCACCTATGACCTTCCAGCTAGCCTTCTCCTCCTCGCACCTTTTCATTCAGGCATCTTCCCCCCTTCTTTCTCAGTCCTGAAGAAGGGTTTCAGGCCAAAATGTCGACTATCTATTCATTTCCATAGATGCTGCCTGACCTGCTGAGTTCCTCCAGCAGTTTTCTGGGGATCCTCAACAATGCTCTGGGCCCTTCATGTACGTTCAGATCAACACTCTTATATCAGAGCCATAGTGTTAGGCACAGGAGGCAGACAGATGGAAGATTACCCCTGCCTGGGATGCTGGTTTTTGGATGAATTTTTAAACGAGGTTCACACCTGTCCTCTCAGATAGGGTCATAAGGTCATAGGGCATGGAAATAGGCCCATCAGGTTCACATTGACAATCAAGCATCAACTTATACTGATCCCATTTCCCCCAAATTCCCATCCCCTCTACCTAGATTCTAACCAATCTACTCAGGAGAGTGGGCAATAGGAGAAAGGGAAGGAGGAGGGGACCCAGGAGGATGAAATAGGCAGATGAGAAGAATGGGGAATAGAGGAAGGCAGAGGGAGGTTTCTTTACTGGAAGGAGAAATTAATTTTCATGCCATCAGGTTGGAGGGTATCCATACAGAATACAGGATGTTGCTCCTTCGCCCTGAGGCTGGGGGGGGGGGGGGGGTGTCACATCTTGGCATAAAAGGAGGCCATGGATTGACATGTTGGGATGTAGATGGGAACAAACAGCATTGGAGGCCAGGATTAAATCACTGGAGCTATGAGGTTGAGCCATTTTGCCACCACAACCGATTCCATGCCACCCTCTGAAGTCGGAACTACACCTTCTATGGTAATGGGCACCATGCCACCTTCTAGAGTCATGGATTTCCCCAGGTACCTATAGCCAACATTTCGCCCTCCGCCATATTCATTAAACCTTTCAACTTCCATCTATTGCCCAAGTACAGATTAACAGCTTTATTTCCTCATGTACAAATAGCGCCTACAATTCAAAAAAAGTCTCATTGTCTACAAGTCACTCTTTTGAGATTGGTGAAAGTGCTTTGGAAGTGCACATTCTGTGCTAACTCTGAATGTACAGTAACCAGCACGTAATAAAATTCCACAAACAATCTCCAGGGACTGAGAGTGCTGTTGTGTATCCAAACATTCTATTAGCTTTTCTGATTGCTTTGTATCGTCTGTGTTCTTATTGCCATTCTAATTGCTTTATTGATCCATTGTGGAGACTACTAATTTAAATTTTCTTATTCAGATAATAATAAGGCAATCACACTATTGACATTCGAATGCATTCACTTTCCTAAATTTACTAATATTTTCAATCATTTCACTCAGAGAATTAGTTCTAAGACAATCTATATTGTGAAACATGTACAAATCCCTCTGGAATCGCTAGGCTTCTAGCTGTTTTTCCAATTCTCTCCAGCACTGGAGAATAGATCCATCACTGTACAGAAAAGCTAATCACAGGAAGAAAGTCTTTGCTTTGTGTTCCTCAATACATTGTATAATTGTTTTTTTTTGTTCTGGCAGCGAGATCTTTTTTAAAACTTCCAAACCTAGTACTATTCTGATTTAAAGCAGTGGATGAAGGTGAAATGAACATGACAAAGACCAGGTGAAAACAAGCCATTTGGTCCATCAAACCCATAGATAATGCGTAGTCTGTCTAATCATAGATTCCACTCCAGCAATTCAGCAGACAGAGGGAGAAATCACAGAAGAGTGGTTGTAGGCTAGTGTTGTCAATAGTGGTGCTTCAGATGCAGTTCACTGAGATTAATGTAACATGTTACATCCTGGGAAAGAGAACAGAGAATAGATATATATCATAAACAGAAAAAATTCTCCATGGATTGAAATGGAGGAACAGAGCAATTGAGTGGTTCAAATAATTTAAAGATCGTCGAAAACAGGAGTGCAAGTGGATAAGGCAAAAAACAAATGGGATTGTGGGATTTAGTACAAAGGCTCCAAAAGCTAAAACAAAAGATGATGATAAATCAACTTATGACATTGGTTAAACCTCAGCAGGAGAAGTGTGTTTATAGAGAGGGTAAAATATGATTAAAAAAAACATTAATTTAGTCAATTGAGACCAGCAACAAAAGGCCAGAATTACAGTGGTATTCCCTAATAGAGATTAAGGCAAAATCTAATGGTTCAACGTTCACAAAGTGCGAATGGTGAAATATAATTTCTCTTGCCACATGAATCAAAAACAAGAACTGATACTAGAAGCATGGAGAAGGCATTAAATAATCTTCTCACAAGGTGCTAAAAGAATATTGTCACAAATGGTTATTGAATTCAAGTCAACTGAATCATTTAGAAGAATCTGGATAAATTCTTGATGAGGCTGATGCATTCAAATTTTATCTAAGAAGTAGGTTTGCAGGGTAAGGAGGGAATTAGTAGTATAACCTTGTTATCTTATCTAAATATTCCCTGGTCACCTAAAGGTATCAAACAAAATATCATTTCACAATTCTCTTTTACTTCTGGCTCCAAATTCCTTAGATTTTTATATCCACCTCCTTCTATCACGCCCTCCAACTCTAACTTTGCCTCTTCCCTTAAATGGCTCAATCTGTCCAGCATCCTTCAACACATTCTGCAACAGTTTAAATAAGTACAGTACAAGGATGGGAGGCATATGGAGGGCTACAGTCTTGATGCAGGTTGATGGGACTAGGCAGAATAACAGTTTGGCACAGAGCTGATGAGCCAAGGGGCTTGTTTTTGTACTATAGCCCAGTGCTCTATGACATTCTAACCCCTCTCAGGTCACCAATACTTTCTCTTCTATTTATACTGGTTATTCCCCTCCCCATTCTCAGCTCTCAGCTCCAAAGCAACGTTTTGTTCAAAAACATCAATAGTCCCTTTCCTCTCACGATGCTGCTTGAACCACTGAAATCCTCAGGTACATTGTTAGGTACAAGTTAGGTGGAACAAGCTTCCAATAGAAGTAGTAGAGGCAGGTTCGGTATTGTCATTTAAAGTAAAATTGGATAGGTATATGGACAGGAAAGGAACGGAGGATTATGGGCTGAGTGTGGGTCGGTGGGACTAGGTGAGTGTAAGCGTCGGCACGGACTAGAAGGGCCGAGATAGCCCCTGTTTCTGTGCTGTAATTGTTATATGGTTATATATTGATTGATCCACCTGTCCTTTCACAATCCTGTAGTCCCAACAGTATGGTATCCTCCTGCCTTATTACAAAGTGCCAAATACTCAACTGTAACAGGCATTAATTATGCTAATTGTGAACTGTGATTAGTAGTGTTAATAAAATGTATAAACCCTTATTCCTACAATTGCTCTTGGGATTAAAAGGCTGTAATGTACATGGACCAACACTAATGGGTTGCTTGCTTGTTCAGTTTTTGTTAAGTGCCAATTAATGAGAAATGTAAAAAGTTGTTCCAGCTTGCACATCAAGTAAATTTTACACAATTACAAACATTAAAAGCAGCAGGCAAAGTAGATAGGTCATTAGGAGACACTTGACAAAATAGTCATAGAGGAGTATTTAACTATATTCAACACTAATTTCCGTTTACGGGGTCAATAAAGAACAACACCAGCACATTTGTATAATGAAGTAAATTTGTATACAGTGATTCACAGCAGTGCATTAAGATAATTTTACTTTTCTCAAATGAAGTAATTCAGGTAGGTGGCCAAAAGCTAGCTGTAAGGGTGGCAGTGAGGCACAAGTACAGCTGCTGCTTCACAACTCCTGTGACCCAGGTTACTTCCTGACCTCTGCTCCTGTCTGTGTGGAGTTTGCATGCTCTCCCTGTGGATTTCCTCTGGATGCTGTAGTTGGCTCCCACATCCCAAAGACATGAGGTTAGCTGACATCTGTATCCTGATCACAAAATAGGCGGTAGGTGAGTGATGGAATCCTGGGGATTCCTGGGGTGGCAATGTGGTAAGAATAAAAAGGGATTAGTGTAGGATGGTTAGATGGTCAGTCTGTTCTCATGGACCAATGGGGCCATATTATCGTGCTATGTCACACTATGATTCTAAAGTATGTATCAGGTGAAGCTGAGAGAAAATGTTACTTTTAGTAAGGGGATTCCAAATTTTAGGACCTAAATGTCTGAAAGGAGTTGTAATGGTGAAGGAGGTAATAGAAATACGAAAACAAGGCACAGAGCTGGAAGAAGTAATGTTCTACAGGGTGAATGGGGGGGGGGGGGGGGAATCACATTGAAACCTATCAAATGATGAAAGGCCTCAAAAGAGTGGATGTGGAGAGGAATTTTTTTTTATGGTGGGAGAGTCTAAGACCAGAAGACATGGCCTCAGAATAGAGGGACGTCATTTAGAATGGAGATAAATAGGAATTTCTTTAGCTAGGGAGGGGTGAATCTGTAGAGTTTGTTGCCACAGGCAGCTGTGGATGCCGAGACATTGGGTATATTTCAGGCAGATTCTTGATTAGTCAGGGCATAAAGGGATACAGAGAGAAGGCGGGAGATTAGGACTGAAAGGGAAATGGGTCAGCCATGATGAAATGGCAAAGCAGACCCAACAGGCCAAATGACCTAATTCTGCTCCTATCTCTTATAGACTAATTGATGTTGTTCTGCTTATAGCAAAGAAATTTGCAGACACTTGATAGAAGTGTATAAGATCACAACTGATCAAAGTAGGCCAATGAAGGGAAGCTGTTCCATTAGCAAGGAGCGAGGGAGTTGATCCAAAATCTGGGACAAAACAATTGTAACCCTTTCACTGAGCTCGCTCGATACCTAACTCTGCTAACAGCACAGGACTCTGCAGTGAGAAGGCCATAACAATATATGCCTAGGGTCAAGCAACACACAAAAAATGCTGGTGAAATGCAGCAGGTCAGGCAGCATCTATAGGAAGAAGCACAGTCAACATTTTGGGCCGAGACCCTTCGTCAGGATGAAGGTCTCAGCCGGAAACATCAACTGTGTTTCTTCCCATAGATGCTGCCTGGCCTGCTGTGTTCCACCAGCATTTTCTGTGTTGCTTGAATTTCCAGCATCTGCAGATTTCCTCGTGTTTACGCCCAGGGTCAGTATGATTTGGGATTCAACCAAACAGAAAGTTGGGATGTTGCGATTAGTGGAACCTCGATTTGAGTGAATACTGTGTAAGTACTACCCGTACACAATTATCAGTTGGCAAGAAATATCAGATCATACACTGCATAAAATTATAAAGGAAGTATCAAACAGTTAATAGGAAAAAGAAACGTTAAGTCACTTTTTATTGTCATTTTGACCATAACCGCTGGTACAGTACACAGTAAAAATGAGACAATGTTTTTCAGGACCATGGTGCTACATGAACAATATAAAAACTACAGTGACCTATGTAAACCAACATGAAAACTAAACTAGACCACAGACCTACCCAGGGCTGCATAAAGTAACACAGAACAGAGTTGATGATAAACAGTTATAAATAATAAACAAGACAATAGGCACAGCAGAGGGCAGTAGGTTGGTAGTCCGATGACTTGGGGGAAAATCTGTTACATAGATAGTCAGCTGAATGGCAGCGTCCAGGATTCTGTCCATTTCTGTACTCCAAGTATTTTGTTGCCAAAGATGTAGTCCAATTTAACATCCTTTGGAGAGCAGAATGGACGGGAGAGCTGGCCAGCGTGGGCTTGCTTTTTTCCTGGCACGGACTCCTGCCCGCTCTCCTCACTTCCGCTTCCTCGCACACCACTTACGACATCCCCAACTCTGGCCACCAGCATCAGGCGACTCCAAGGACTGCAGGCCCATTATAGTTAAACCAGTCCAATGTGCACCTAACCATTGGAGCTCATACTGGAGTATTCAGGGGTGTATCTCTCACACTCTAAGCCCATGGGCAGCATGAAAACACCCACCACATTTTCCAAACTCCCCTCAAAGACCATTTCAAGCAAACAGGCTTTCTCTCTGAGGAGTACTGCCCTTCCTCCATGGAGCCATTCCTCTGCACAAAACACTTTTGGTATGGGGACTCTCCTTCTAACGGCATTCTGTGCTATTTTCCCTTCTGTACTGCTCCACAGCTCCTGCCAAAAGACTCCAAACCAGACTACTGTTTTTCAGAAAACTCTCTTCGGATCCCAACATCCTGATTGGCTGATACAACATTGCTAAGTTGAACAACAGGGCTTCTTATCTTTAGCCAAAACCAAAACATTCTACCAGCAGGATATACTGCTTTTGCAAAAAACTGCTAAAATTAAATACCTACAGTGTAACAGTAGAAATCTTAGCCAAAGAATTAAACAATAAAAGGAGTTTTTTTAACCAATTATGAATAATTACTAATCATTGGTATTGTGGAAATAGAATTCAAAGAAAATTAATATGGAACTCGAGAGAAATAACTTGCAGGCCTAGCAACAATGAATAGAGAGTGAGCTAGGCAGAACTGCTCCACCGGGAGATTGAATGGGAGGAGTGGCCTCCCTCTGTGCTGTAACTTTTTTCTGATTCAACAAATCAAAAATCTTCGCACTGTAATGAGAAAAGGCACTGCTGTGTTGTTGAAAGATGGCTTAATCAAAGACATTTTTTTCAATTTCAGTAAGGCCTTTCACTCCATCACCAAAGGAAGCTATGACACAACCTTCTCACAGAAATCTATCTGTATTACATTTGCTTCATGACAACATACAAACCATGATCCTCACCAATGCTTTTTACAATAGAGACCCAGACCGGTACTACCTAGTGCAAATTGAGGATATAAGGGATCACTTTTCAGAAAACCCCAACAAGCTTTTCAATGTAGCAGAAACTCTAGACAAGTTTATTCCATCAAAAAAATCCAGTTTCTGTCGCTCATCTTGGTACACCATGGTAGCATAGTGGTTAGCTCGAAGCTATTGCAGATCAGGGCATCAAAGTTCAGAACTAAATTTTGGTGTTCTGTTTAAGTTTGAATGTTTTCCTGTAGGTGTGTGGGTTTCCTCTGGGTGCTGTGGTTTCCTCCCACATTCCAAAGACCTACTGATTAGTAGGTTCATTGGTCATTGTAAATTGTCCTGTGATTATGTTAAATAGGTGGGTTTCTGAGTGGTCAGAAGGGTTTGTTCTGCACCATCTCTCAATAACCTAAATGAATAGATAAAAATAAACTCAGCTACAAACATGAGAAAACCTGCAAATGCTGGAAATCCAAGCAACATGTACATACTACTTATTACAAATCACTATAATTTGCACATTGAGACAGAGACATAACATAAAATTTATATTCCTCATGCATGTGAAAGATGTAAGAAATAAAGTCAATTCGATTAAAATGCTGGAGGAACTCAAAGGGCCAGGCTGCATCAATGGAAAAGAGTATTGTTGATGTTCTGGGCCGAGACCCTTCCACAGGACCGGAGAAAAAATGAAAAAATGATGAGGAGTAAATTTAAAAGGTGGAGGGAGAGAGAAGCACAAGGTGATTGGTGAAACCTGAAGGGAGAGGGATGAAGTAAAGAGCTGAGAAGCTGATTGATGAAAGAGATACAGGGCTAGAGAAGGGGGAATCTGATAGAGGAGGACAAAAAACCATGGAAGAAAGAAATGAGAGGGAAGAGCACCACAGGGAGGTGATGGGTGGGCAAGGAGGTATGTGAGAAAGGGAAAAGGGGATGGGGAATTGTGAAGGAGAGGGGTGGCGAGCCATTGCCGGAAGTTCAAGATATCAATGTTTATGCCGTCAGGGTGGAGGCTACCCAGATGGAATATAAGGGGTTGTTCCTTCAAACAAAGTGTGGCCTCATCACGACAGTGGAGGAGCCTACAGATAGACATATCAGAATGGGAATGGAAAGTGGAATTAAAATGGGCGGCCACTGGGAGATCCCAATTTTTCTGGCAGACTGAACATAGGTGCTCAGCGAAGCAGTCTCCCAATCTACGTCGGGTCTCACTGATATACAGGAGGCCACACCAGGAGCAGGAGCACCAGACACAGTAAACGACCCCAAAAGACTCACAGAGGTGAAGTGTCACCTCACCTAGAAGGAATGTTTGGGCCTTGAATGGTGGTGAGCGAGGAGGTGTAGGGGCAGGTGTAGCACTTGTTCTGCTTGCAAGGGTAAGTACCTGGAGAAAGATCAGTGGGGAGGGATGAATGGACAAAGGGAGTTGTACAGGGAGTGACCTTGCAGAAAGCAGAAAGTAGGGGGGAAGTAAAGATTTGCTTGGTGGTGGATCCTGTTGGAGACGGCAGAAGTTGTGGAGAATTATGTGCTGGACTTGAAGAGTTACAAGACTTTGATTCAAGGTAAATCAGCTCCAAGGTTTTATTCAAGATTCAGATTTATTTATCACATATCAAAACACACAGTGAAATGTGTCATTTGCATTAACAACTAATACACAAAGATGTGCTGGGGGTGGCCTGCAAGTATCGATAGACATCCCAGCGGAAACATAGCCTGCCCACAATGCTTGGCAGAACACAGAACACAACAAAAAAGTGATGAAACAACAACAACAACAAAAATAAGCCCCATTCCTCCCTAACATGCACAGTCATACAACCCTAGGACAGGTAGTCTTTGGCCTCCAGCTTCCACTCACAGATACTGGGCCTTCAGCTTCCCTGGTGGACTCACCAAGGTTCACAGACTCAGGACTCCAGTCATCAGGCCTCTTCTTCTGGGCTTCAGCTTTTGGTATCAACCCCAGGACTCGCTGATCACAAAACACTAGACCTTGAACTCCAGACTCACTCATTCAATGAATTTCAAAACTTTGGTCTCACCAACTTGCATACCCAAGGATTCACTATCCCTTGCTCCTCCTGCTCACATGGAACTCCGATTCTGGAACCCACCGCCAACTCACTGAACCTGGGGGGCCATTAACCCTCATCCACACTGGTCTGCCAGCCTGGAGTGTGAGCATCGATGTCCCACCTCCACATTACCGGCCTTTGAATGAGGAGCAGAGGCTTAGATTCCAGCCTGATCTCAAATTCCTCCATATCCCTGAACCTAAACCCTAACTTCCCTCCATCCCCAAAACCCTCTCTATAAACTAAGAAAGACAACCAAGTTGACAAAGACTGCAGCTTGCCACCATTTTGACTGGATTCCAGCCACTTCATGAAATGAACTGGCAGTCACATGAGGCCCAGTTTGGAGGCAAAAATGGTCCCATAAACAATTTTTATAAAGGTGTTAGCCCATAAAGCTATAACTTCTTTACATTGACCACACAGAAGTTGAAAGACACAGGAACAATATTTTTCCAACCACAAGGTATCAGCTTCCAGTCTGAATAATCATGCAGTCAATATAAAAGGACTATTTCTCACTGTGGAGACCCTAACATAACACAAGGCTGTGTATACTAGCTGTGAAAAGTGAAAAACTGAAAAAGAAACTCAACCTAACCTTGGACTAAATTTAATTTTTGTGAAACTAATGGAAAAAATTAAAAACAATATTATTAATGGATGCAAAGCTTGCTTATTTTTAGTCTAGCCAACCAAATTCTGTTTTCTTTTTAATTCCTTCCCAGGATTTGTACATCCTATGAATGAAGTAGGAAGAATACAAAATTAGGTTGTGACATTTGGCACAGCACTGATAAATGAGAGACTTGTTTGTCCATGTTAGTTCAGATCTAGTGATGTTGGTGTGGAACTGATGTCACATGAAGGTCAGACTAGATATGGACAACACTTTCCCTTCCCAGGAAAACTTTAGTACATCACTTGGGTTCTGAATAACTACATTGTGGACACTTTGATGCACCATCAATAACTCTCTCTGAGACGTAAAGGCAAGATATCGGCTTTTATTGACTGGAAGAAGGAACAAGCAGTGGTTGACCACCATACTACATCCTGGAGACTGAGGGCCGTGCTCAGGCCTCAATCGCCTTTATACCGGGTCTGTGGGAGGAGCCACAGGAGCAGTCAGGTATATGTAGTTCACCACATTCACCCTTTGTTTTAAAAGAGAGTCCCCATGTGGCAAAGTTTCTTACAGGTTAAGTCTATCAGGTGGTCGAATCCGTCGCAGCGATCTACGTAGCACAGGCTGTGATTGCACAGATGCCGGTGGTGGTGATTGCACAGGAGATGGAGGTTGTGCTGGTTCCGGCCTAACTGGAGGTGTCAGCCCACTAGGCGTCAGTGATCCCTCACGTGCATGCAAGGCGCCTGGTATATACGCGTATGAGACGCCCGGTATATGAGTGTCGTGAGGAGTCTGTGTAGGGCTTGGTGTGCGCGGTGTCACCTCGGGTACAGGGTTCATAGTTACCGTGGAGTGTTCAGGGTAGTGATCTGCTGCTCCTGCAGGCGCCAGGTCGCGGAAAGAGCCCATGTCCTCCCGCCCATAAGGTAAGACCATGTAGGCATACTGGGGGTTCGCATGTAGAAGGTGAACCCTCTTGACCAGCGGGGAGTATTTATTACTCCTCACATGTTTCCAGGGCAGCACTGGCCCTGGGGACATCAGCCAAGCTGGTAGTGTGGTCCCCTGCTGACTGCTCCTGTGGCTCCTCCCACAGACCCCGGTATAAAGGCGATTGAGGCCTGAGCCCAGTCTCTCAGTCTCCAGGATGTAGTATGGTGGTCAACCACTACTTGTTCCTTCTTCCAGTCAATAAAAGCCGATATCTCGCCTTTACGTCTCAGAGAGAGTTACTGATGGTGCATCAATTTTATTGACTGGAAGAAGGAACAAACAGTGGTTGACCACCATACTACATCCTGGAGACTGAGAGACCGGGCTCAGGCCTCAATCGCCTTTATACCGGGGTCTGTGGGAGAAGCCACAGGAGCAGTCAGCAGGGGGCGTGTCCAGACAGGTATATGTAGTTCACCACACACTTCAAGGATCATGTTTTGCAAAAAATGTTTTTTGAAGCCAGTCAAGAAATTAGAACTGTGCAGATCTCCCCAGGTGCTGGGGATGAATAAAGGACTATTTGAATTTGGAACAGGAATAGAACTCTCAACCCAGAATGTCTGCTGGACTTATCACTCTAATTCTTAATTTTGCTATGTTTTCGTAGCAATGACTTTATGTGACCAAAGCAATAAGACAAAATTGAAAAAAAAATTTAAGTCTTGAAATCTTTACCCTGCTTCTGAACAGAATCAGTCAATCTTGTCCTCTCCTTCCGTCTGTAAGAATGCCCACACCTTTCAGTGGCAAAGACCATAGGAACTCACTGTGTTCAAACATTAAGCATCAGCCCTTAAACTTGGAGGTGCAATGTCTATTATCTGTCACTTCAGGTAAAAAGAATTCATAAAAATTGACAGGGTTGATGGGGTTGAAATAGGCAGATGTTGATAGATTCTAGACGGGTCAGGGAGAAGGTAGGAGATTAGGGATGAGAGAGAAAATGGATCAGCCATAATGAAATGATGGAACAGCCTCGATGGGACAAATGGCCTAATTCTGCTCCCACATCTTGCGGTCTTAGAAAACTGAACATGGTATCATGGGATGAGTACAATACACAAATACAACAGCTGCTCAATTGACAAAAGAGACCTGTTCCTGGGAAATATTTATTTAAGTAAACTTTCAATAATCAAAAGGGCTAGTGAAATGCACAATGGACATTTTGATATACTGTATTCTTATGACGGGTGAGCAATGAACTTTTCATTAGTGTAAAATAGAATTATAAACTGCATACATGGAGCCCAAAGAGTTAACTGTATATTAGCAATGCTTCTTAAATCAAATGTTTGTAAATCAAGGAATAATTGTTCATTTTTGATCAAAATTTTTGCTTCTCAATCTCATAAAAAATAATTCCTCCATTAAACTATCAAAATTTCTGTTGCCACCTATCAGAGATATTATAACAATTTACATTGACCTAGCTATCCTGCAGTAAAACATTCTACCCGCAATTCCTGGCTGACCTCGACAATACCTCTTAACAAAGGTCAAAGGCACTTATGTCAAGGACTTCCCTCTGGTGAGCAGCAAATCAGAAACAAGCTCCAATTTTATTTATCTTCTTAAGCATTGCAAAACATAGAACAAAAATTTGATATGCATTTTAGATCACAATAGCAGAGAAAAAAAAATCGCAAAGAGCCTGAACAAAACCAAGAGTATTTTTGAAACCACAGCATTTTTCAGTTCTCTGAAGGGAATGATAACCCTGCATCCCTAAAATTATTTACTTTTCTAGATTATTTTTCTGTTATTTTACTTGGCAACAGTGGTCAACACTGACCAAAGTCACCATGCAAAATAGAAAAAATCTGGCTTGGTTTATCAACGTGTTATACTTGAATGCAATTTCTAACTACATACTTCTACCCCTTTGTCAAACTTTCCATATTTAAAACATAAGAAATATTCCAATAAATTCCTAAATGCACAGTACTAATTGAATAGGCTTCGGCAAGCATGACTTACATGTACGACTGTAATATGTTCCTGCCTGTTTCTCCCTGTTCCTCGATCTGTACGTTACCATCTATTGCAGGCCTAGACCAGCGATTTTTGCTTCTCCACATGTTGTTGTAATTTTGCTGACAAATTTCAGCATCAAACCACTATGCATAAAATATGGGCATAATACATGTATCCAAGGTGAAGCTTGAAGATATCCAATCATCATCTAACTTCACTATAAGGAGGGGGGTAAGAGATGGTCCCCAAAAAGACATTCACAATATTTCATATTATATGCATGGTAACATTTGATTTCATTCCTTATGCCTACAGGTTTCATGTTATTAAAACAAACACAGGAAGAGCGAGAGCAGGAATAGTTTATTTTAGACCGGAAGACCGTAAGTCATAGGAGCAGAATTAGTCAATTTAGCCGATTGAGTCTGTTCTGCCATCTCAACATGGCTGATCCATTTTCCCTCTCAGTCTCCTGCCTTCTCCCCATAGCCCTTCATGCCTTGAAGATTCAAGAATCTATCAAACTCCATCTTAAATATACTCTATGACTTGGCCTCCATAGCTGCCTGTGCCAACAAATTCCACAGATTCATCTCTCTGTCTCAAGAAATTCCTCCTCATCTCCATTCTAAAATGACACCCTGCCATACTGAGACTGTCTCTTCTGGTCTTAGACTCTCCCACCATAGGAAGCATCCAGTCGGTTGAGGTCTTTCAACATTCAATAGATTTCAATGAGGTCTGCCCTTATTCTTCTGAATTCCAATAAGTAAAGGCCCAGAGCCATCAAGCACTCCACATCATATAAAGCTATTATAACCTGGAAACCATTATCCCAAAATGCAGTGAAAGCAGATTAAACAACATTTGAAAGAGAATTAGATTTGAGGTTGAAAGTGAAAATCTGCAGAACTGCTGGAATACACCAGAGCAGTGAGACAAATGAGTAACTTTTTCAAGAAGCCAGCAACAACTTGATGGCTTTTGCTCTTCGCCTATTCCATTTGCTTTTATGATTTTTCTTACCTTTCCATAACTTGGAATAAACCAGCAATGACACCTCAACAGGGGCACAGAGTCTCCAGCCAAGAATGATTCCTTGATTCTGTTTGATTCACTTACAGCACTGGAAGCAAGAGGACCCTACAGCACAGAAACAGTCTCTTTGGCCCATCTAGTCCATGTCAATTTATTAATCTGACCAGTCCCATTGACCTGCACACAGACCATAAGCTGCCATACACCCCCCCTCCAAAATGTTTAATTTCTCTTAAATGCCAAAATCAAACTCACACCCACCTCTTCCAATGGCAGCTCATTCCACACTTCCAGCACACTCTGCGGGAAGAAGTTCCCCTTCATCTTCCCCTTACACTTTCACCTTTCACACAGTTCCAGTCTCACCCAAGCTCAGTAGAAAAAACCTGCTTTCATTTACCCTGTCTATACTGTTGATCTTTCATCAATGGAAATGGGTAAGGAAACTCACTACACAACTCAGTCAATCAAAGCTCACATTTTAATTGTCTTTGCACAAACAACAATGTAATTACGTTGACCCCAGGGGAACAACTTAGAACACGAATTTTACTGTTCCCTCTGTACCAATACTCACTCAGACAACTTGTCCAATTTATAACATATGATCAATCCTTTCCTTACCCAGGCCCTGTGCTTTGGGGCGTCTCAAGAGAGTTTTCGCTGATAGCACACTTGAAGTATCTACTTTCATACTATTTCCTTACCAATTCAATTACTGCAGTGTTATTGGCTACAGGTCATCTGATTGACTTTTGATACCTTTTCACTGGCTCTGCCCCAAGCCAGCAACCATTTATTGCATCTTCCCAGCAAGTGGCAATCAGTAATTTATGGTTGTTTGTTCTCTTCAGTAACCAGCTCGAATCACTCCAGGCAGGCACCAACCACAACATTCACAAGGCTGCATGTTATATTATATCAAAGAACACCTCACAAATAACTTCTTTGTAAATGATCTCTAGTTAACCAAAATATCATTGTGTCTACTTAAAAACAGAGAAAACAAAGCAACTTATGAGGATGTAAAACAGTTCCTCAAAATGGCAGCCTCCATCTCCAAGTACATGACAGGAACAAAGACAATTGGTCTGTCTGCTTCCACTGTCCTTGACTCATTCCAGTTCGATATTTTCTTCCATAATTTAAATCCACCATGGCCAGCGATAACCCTCATAATTTTGCATATCTCTATCAAGTCTCCTGTCATTTTTCTATGCTCTAGGAAGTAAAGTCTTAATGTATTCAGCCATTCCCTACAATTAGGTCGTCAAGCCCCAGCAACATCCTTGTAAATGTTCTCTGCACTCTAGCAGTCTTACTAATATCTTTTCAGTACGTAGGTGACCAGCACGGCACACAATACTCCAAATTAGAACTCTGCAACATCAATATAACATCCAATTCCTATACTTGGTTTATGAAGGCTGATGTGCCAAAAGCTCCCTTTATGGCCCCAGTGATACCTGTGATACCATTCTCCAAAAATTATGGATTTGTATTCCCAGATCTCTCTGCTCTGTCCACTCCATGGTGCCAAAACACTCACTGTGTAAGCTCTACCCTAGTCTGTCCTCCCAAAGTGCAACGCCTCACACTTGTATGCATTGAGTTGCATATGCCATTTTCAGCACATTTTTCCAGCTGATCACAGTCCTGGTGTCAGCTTTGATAGTCTTCCTTGCTGTCCACTATGCCCCCAATCTTGGTGTCCTCTGCAAATTTGCTGATCTAGTTTATTACATTACCATCCAGTTCATTGATATATGTAGATGACAAACAATACAGAGCCAGCACCAGTCCCTGTGGCATAACATTAGTCACAGGCCAGAGGGGCAACCACCTACTACCACTCTCTGGCTTCTCCTCAAAGCCAATATCTCATCCAATTTGCCACTTCATCCTGAAGGCCAAGAGACTGAATCTTCCCGATCAACGTCCCATGCAGAACCTTGTCAAAGGCCTTGCTAACATTCATGTAGGCAACTCTCAGTCTTACCTTCATCAACTTTCCTGGTAACTTCCTTGATAAGCTCTGTAAGATTGGTTGGACACGACTTACCATGCACAAAGCCATGTTGACTATCACTATTCAATCCTTGTCTATCCAAATATTCATATATCAGTCCCTTAGGATACCTTCCAATAACTTACACACTTCTGATGTCAGGGTCACTGGTCTATAATTGTCCAGTTTATTCTTAGAGCCTTTCTTAAGTAATGGAATGACATTAGCTATCCTCCAATTCCTTGGCACCTCACCTGTCACTAAGGAAGTTTTAAACATCTCTGCTAGGGCTTCTGCAATTTCTGCACTAGACTTCCACAAGGTCCATGGGAACATCTTGTTAGACCCTGGGGATTTATCCACACTAACTTGCATCCAAACAGCAAGCACATCCTCCTCTGTAATGCATATAGGGTCCATGAACTCACTGCTGCTTTGCCTCACTTATACAGACTCTGTATCCATCTCCTGATTATATACAGATGCAAACCCATTTAAGAACTCCCCTATCGTTTTCAACTTCATACATAAATGACCACACTGATCTTGAATAGGACCAATTTTGTCCTTTGCTATCCTTTTGTTCTTAATATAACTGTGGAAGCCTTTGGGATCGCTTTCACCTTGTCTGCTAGAGCAACCTTCTCCTCCGGATGCCTTCTTTTAGTCCTCCTGATTTCCTGTTTCAGTGTTCTCTTGTATTACTTACCGAGCAAAACTTCACCAGAAAACAACCTGGCCCAACTCATACTTATCAGATTCTTTCTGATACCATCAAAAGTGGCTTTACTCCAAATTTGAATCTCAACCCAAGGACCAGATCTATCCATCTCCATAGTTACCTTGTAACTAATAGTATTATGATCAATAGATGCAAAATGTTCCCCTGTGCAAACTTCTGAAATCTGCCCTGTTCTATTCCCTGATAGATCTAATATTGCACTCTCTCTAGTTGGGACCTCTATGTATTGATTAAAAACACTTTGAATCCATTTGACAGTCTTTGTCCCATTCAGTATGGGAGTTCCAGTCAATATTTGGAAAGTTAAAATCACCTACTATCACAACCTTATGTTTCTTGCGACAGTCTCAGATCTCTCTACAAATTTACTCTTCCAAATCCTTTTGACTATTGGGGGAGGGTCTATAATATAATCTCATTAATCTGGTTATCTTTTCTTATTCCTCAGTTCCACCCATATAGCCCCAGTAGACAAGCTGTCCAATCTGTCCTGTCTAAGCACTGTCATGACATTTTTTCTGAATAGTAATACCACCCGTCCCCCTTTAATCCCTCCAGCTCTATCACCTCTAAAGCAACAGAAACCAGGAATATTGAGCTGCCAGCCCTGCCACTCCTGTAACCAAGTCTCAATAATAAATATAATGTCATAGTGTAGCAATGTGCTACATACAGTGCTGAAATAACGACATGTAGTCGGTAAGTCGTTTCGAGACTAGTTTATTCGAACTTCGCGGCGCTGGCATTTAATCCCTAGTGCCCGCCCTCTCCGGGCAGAAATGACATCAAAGGTGCATTACCAAAGTCTCTCCCCATGCGATGGCTATTTGTGAGCCGGTTCGCCTGCACAGAAAGTGGGTGGCCACATAACCCCCCACCCCCAGAAGCGGCTATATGCTCCCCAATGTCCACAGTCTGGATCAGCCTCTGTTTGGGAGGTATGCCTCTGCACCGCGGTGCCTGAACCTTGACCGGCTGTGCCAAGTCCACATGGGCTGGTTTGAGTCAGTCCATCGTGAAAACCTCCTCTCTCCCCCAATGTCCAGAACATACGTGGACCTGTTGTTGCTGATCACCTTGAATGGCCCCTCGTACAGCCGCTGTAGCAGTGCCCGGTGTCCACCCCTTCATACAAACACAAACTTACAGTTCTGCAGGTCTTTGGGTACATGGGTCGGGTCCATCCGTGCTGTGAAGTTGGTACGGGGGCCAGGTTGCCGAGCCTTTCGCGTAGCCTGTCCAGGACTGCTGCGGGTTCTTCCTCTTGC
The DNA here is from genome assembly GCF_030144855.1 of Hypanus sabinus. NCBI lineage: Eukaryota > Metazoa > Chordata > Chondrichthyes > Myliobatiformes > Dasyatidae > Hypanus > Hypanus sabinus. The sequence continues at coordinate 48,870,240 of NC_082728.1, forward strand.
CCTCTTGGGGCTGGTATGAACTCTCCTGGGACGGCCAGGGGCGCGCCGTTCACCAACTCGGCCGACGAGGCGTGCAGATCCTCTTTGGGTGCTGTGCAAATTCCAAGCAGGACCCAGGGTAGCTCGTCCACCCAGTTAGGTCCTCTCAGGCGGGCCATGAGAGCCGACTTCAAGTGACGGTGGAAGCGTTCCACTAGTCCGTTCGACTGTGGGTGGTAGGCAGTAGTGTGGTGTAGCTGCATTTCCAACAGGCTGGCCACAGTCGACCACAGGCTGGAGGTGAACTGGGTGCCTCTGTCAGAGGTAATGTGGGCCGGTACCCTGAAACGTGCTACCCAAGTTTCAATCAGTGCTCGGGCGCAGGAATCGGCAGATGTATCGGTGAGCCTCTGGCCACCTCGTGAACCGGTCTACCATAGTTAGGAGGTACCACGCTCCTCGGGACACTGGTAGGGGGCCCACGATATCCACATGAATGTGGTCGAACCTCCGGGTGGGTTCGAACTGCTGCAGCGGGGCTTTAGAGTGCCACTGCACCTTGGCTGTTTGTCACTGTGCGCATGTTCTGGCCCATTCACTGACATGCTTACGAAGTCCGTGCCACGCGAACTTGCTGGAGACCAGCCAGACGGTTGTCCTGATAGATGGGTGTGCCAAACCGTGTATGGAGTCAAAAACTCGCCGCCTCCAGGCTGCCGGGACGATGGGGCGAGGTTGGTCGGTAGCCATATCGCACAGGAGGGTCCTATCACCTGGGCCTATGAGAAAGTCTTGCAGCTGCAAACCCGAGACTGCGGTCCTGTAGCTGTGCATTTCATCGTCTGCCTGCTGCGCCTCCGCCAGTGCTGCATAGTCCACCAGACAGGGCCTGGACAGCTGGCCTGGAGAGTGCGTCCGCCACGACGTTGTCCTTTCCTGAGACATGCTGGATGTCCGTCATGTACTCGGAGATGTAGGACAGATGTTGCTGCTGGTAAGCCAACCAGGGATTGGACACCTTCATGAATGTGAGGGTCAAACGGTTTGTGGTCCATGAACGCGGTGAACGGCCTGCCTTCTAAGAAGTACCTAAAATGCTGGATTGCCAGATACAGTGCCAACAGCTCCCGGTTGAAAGCACTGTACTTGAGTTTGGGTGGTCGTAGGTGCTTGCTGAAGAACGCCAGGGGTTGCCAACGTCCCTCGATGAGCTGCTCCAGCACCTCACCGACTGCTGTGTCGGATGCGTCCACCGTGAGTGCGGTCGGAACGTCCGTTCTAGGGTGCACCAGCATCGTGGCATCTGCCAAGGCTTCCTTGGCTTTAACGAAAGTGGCCGCAGCCTCCTCGTCCCAAGTAATGTCCTTGCCTTTACCTGATATCAGGGTGTACAAAGGGCTCATGATACAGGCTGCTGAAGGGAGGAAATGGTGGTAGAAATTCCTGCAGGCCTTTGACCGTGTTGGGCCCGGCAAAGTGGTGGATCGTGTCTAATTGGCGGGCAGAGGTGTTGCCCCATCTTTGGTAATCCTGTGGCCCAGGAATTCAATGGTATTGAGACCAAACTGTCATTTGGCCGAGTTGATTGTGAGGCCGAAATCACTCAGGTGGGAGTAGAGCTGGCAGAGGTGGGACAGATGCTCCTGACAACTACCGCTGGCTATAAGGATGTCGTCCAAATAGATGAACGCAAAGACCAGGTCGCGTCCCACCGCATCCATTAGCCGCTGGAACGTCTGTGCGGCATTCTTCAGGCCGAACGGCATTCAGAGGAACTTGAACAGGCCGAACGGGGTGATGAGTGCTGTTTTGGGGATGTCTTCAGGGTGCACCGGGATTTGATGGTATCCCCGGACGAGGTCTACTTTGGAAAAGATTCTTGCCCCATGCAGGTTTGCTGCAAAGTCCTGTATGTGCGGCACGAGGTAGCGGTCTGGAGTTGTAGCCTCGTTCAGTCTGCGGTAGTCGCCGCATGGTCACCAACCCCCGGCTGCTTTGGGCACCATGTGCAGCGGGGAGGCCCATGGGCTGTCGGACCTCCGTACGATCCCCAATTCCTCCATCCTCTTGAAGTCCTCCTTTGCCTGGCCTGGTAATCTGACCGACAGACGCCACGCTCTCCCTCTTGCAGGCGGGCACCCCACTCATGCTGTGAGAGGCCAAAGGTCCCAATGAGCAGCACCTTGAATGCTTCATATTTGCCTTCTTCCAGGAGCGACTGTATGAAATCCGCAACCTGGGCAGTCGTCTCCTGGTCAAGGGTGCTCACCACGAGATAGTAACGTGTGGAATCAGAGGATATCTGCCGAATCTGGAACTGGGCTTCTGCTTGGCTAAACCACACGCGTGGTCGCAGCGTCCAGAAAGTTGGCAGTTTTAGCGAAACTGCGTGAATAGATGAAGAGTCAGTTATCTTTGGTCCGTTTGGACCATCGGGGTCACCAATGTAGCGATGTGCTACACACAGTGCTGAAATAATGACATGCAGTCGGTAAGTTGTTTCAAGCCTCGTTTATTCAAACTTTTTAGCGCTGGCATTTAATCCCTAGCACCCATCCTCTCCGGGCGGAAATGACATCAGAGGTGCATTACCAAAGTCTCTCCCCACGTGCTGGCTATTTGTGAGCCGGTTCGCCTGCGCAGAAAGTGGGTCGCCACAATAGTTCCATTTGTTGATCCACACCCTGAGTTCATCCACCTTTCCTACAATTCTTCTTGCATTGAAATGTACTTAGCTCAGAACATTAGACCCAGCATGATCAACCATTCTATTCCTGACTACTTGTTCTGGCGATCTGATTCCCAACACCTTTCAACTCCAGTTTAAATCATCCCCACCCAGCGTAGCACTAGCAAACCTTCCTACTAGGATATTAGATCAGTTGCAAATGGTCTCATCTGGACAGGTCCCACCTTCATTGGAACAGAGCTCAATGATTCAAAAATCTACAGCCCTTCCTCCTCCACCATCTCCTTAGCCACATTTTAAACAGTATTATTTTCTTATTTCTGGTCTCTTTAGCACAAGGCATGGGTAACAATCCGAGATCACAACCCTGGATGTCCTGTCCTTTAATTTAATACCCAACTCCCTGAACTCACCTTGTAGGACTTTGTCACCCTTCCTACCCATGTCATTGGCACTAACATGGTCCAGAACCTCTGGCTGTTCACCATCCCACTTAAGAATACTGTGGACTCAATCAGAGATGTCCCTGACACTGTCACCCAGGAGGCAACGTACCATCCAGGAATCTTACTGTCATCCAGAGAACATCCCAACGGTTTCCTTAATCATTGAGTACACCAGCACTACAGATCAACCCGTTTCCCCTGCTTTTCTAAGCTGGAGAGCCAGGCTCAGTGCCAGAGACCTGACTGCTGTGGCTTTCCTCTGCTAGGTTATCCTCCTCATCAGTATCCAAATTGTTTTTCCTGCTTTTTAAGGGAGCAGTCACAAGGGTACTCGTCCCAAAACATCAACTGGCCTGCTGAGTTCCTCGAGAATTTTGTGTGTATTAACCATATAACAACTACAGCACGGAAACAGGCCATCTCGGCCCTTCTAGTCCGTGCCAAACGCTTACTCTCACCATCCCACCGACCTGCACTCAGCCCATAACCCTCCGTTTCTTTCCTGTCCATATACCTGTACAATTTTTTTTTAATGACAAAATCAAAGCTGCTTGTATTGCTGGGATTTCCAGCATCTGCAGATTTTCTCTTGTTTGTACTCTGCATTGGCTGCCTATTTCTATTCCACCTCCTGACAGTTATCCAGTTACCCGAGTCCTGCATCTTGAGTGTAACTAACCCCTGAATCACCTACTGATCAACCCCTCAGCCTCCCACAGTTCATCCAAATCCAGCTCCAATTCCTTAACATGCTCTGTAAGAAGTTGCAGCAGGGTGCACTTCTTGCAGTTGTAGTCGTCAAGGGCACTGGAGGGATCCCTGCCTTCCCCCTCCCACAAGAGGAGCATTCCACTATCCTGCTTGACGTTCTCACCATGCGATAAGAAAGAAAGTTAAATGAAAACGATCTACCTGCAGCCTCTGTCTCCTTTCATAAAAGCCCCTCTGAGCCAAAGCCTATTCTCCCCATTATAACACTAGCCCCGTGGCCACTCGCATAATGGCTGCTCCACTTAAACCCAACTTCTTTTTATTTGCCCTTGCCAAGTGCCTAATTACGCACAATCCACCATTTCCTATTGATATGTGCATGCAGAATGTCCCGACTCACTTCTTTTGAAATACTTGCCCCACAATGCACAACCCAATGTCTCTTAGTGATGTATGGTGCATAGAACATCCTAACTGCCCCCACTCACTTCTTTTGAAATCTCTCTCCTGCTACATACAATCCAACATCAACTAGTGACTTCTATAAGCTTCCCCACCGTAATGGTAAATGAATTGACTTTGCATGCCTTGTCCTAGAAATTTCTCTGCACTTAAAAATGCTGAGCACTATATTGGTGCAGAGGAGGGGGTGTTTAGTGCAGAGAGGCAGGGAACAATATTCTAAAGTGATGATATACTATGTGCATCATTGGAATTTCTTCTCACTGAAGCTGGGATTCTCTGGGATTCTCTGCCATGACAGGTGGTGACAGATGGATCATTGGGAGTATTTAATCAATAGACAATAGGTACAGAAGTAGACTATTCAGCCCTTCGAGCCTGCACCGCATTTTAAAGAGGAGGTGGATTAACAGCTGACAAATCAAGGATCAGAGGGAACAGGCACAGAAGAAGAGTTGAGGCAAATATAATAAATGGCTGAGCAATCTTACGAGACTTGGGCCCTATTCCTGCTCCCTACGTTCTCCTATTGTCCAGTATGAAAGAATTACAAATCCCAGCTTATCTGCTCAGTAGCGTGTAGAAAACATGAGTTCCTGAAAGCTGCGTGAAAAATGCCAACTTTGGGGAGCAATTTCTTAGAATGTTGGGAATTCTAAAAGTGGTCCTTGTTAATAGGAACAATACTTCAAATAATTGTCTGGTTGGGAGCAACTGTACCTGGCTGTAGCAGATTGGAGCAGTCAGCATATGTTTCCTATATTTGCGGGAACTAATTTCATTGGAGATACAAATGCAGGGGAGTTGCCGTGCCTCTGAAAGATTCTTACTTACAATAAACAGGACACTAGATCAGTGATGGCTCATTGATAGAGATGATAGCAGAGGCTAAGGTAGATCTTTAATTTATACTGGACCAGTTTTTCAACGCAGCATTTCCAAAGTGCTTCTTATTGCTATAATAGCACAGGAGCCAGATCATTCATACACTGCTCCCCATTGACGTCAGCACAGTACATTCAGAGACTCACATACAACTGCAGAAGGAATGGTTCTACAATTTAACAAAGTTTCTTCCATGATGAAATCAAGTACGCAAGTCTGCAGTTAAGTGATCCCAGTACAAACTCGTAGTTTTGGGGAACCCTTCAGCAGGTAGTTCACGACCCAACATCCCTGGGTTGGGTTTCCCAACATGAATTTAAATTGACAGAACATCATGCACCAAAGCCCTATGATCTAACACTTTCCTGCCTCTCTACTATTGTGTTCAAGTAACTCCTAACTGGGAAATGGACTCTAATACTGGGGAAGATTGGCTTGCTACACCAAGACCTGAACCACTTCCATTTACTTTTGTGCAACGGTTAAAGTTTTGAATGTGCAGATATCACCTTGAGATTGAAAGTAAAAGTGGTCAGTCTCAAGGTTTGACAGATATTCACTGAGTTTTGATGATGCATGACATCACCAGAACTGTGGGATTGATTTGTTCTGTTGCCATCTTCTATTAGCCATTGAACATCTATAACTCTGCATCACATCTCCCTAGTCCTTCTCTTTGACTCTCTTTTGAGACAAAGATTTGTTCTCTTTTCAAATTTGAGTCCAATTACGTGAAAGTGCAAGGGACAAAGATGGAAGACCAAACAGCCTGATAAAGATGGAGTTCACAATACTGTATAATGACAGAGCTGTCATTGATTCCTCAAATGATGAAAATATTGAAGCTTGAGAGGATAGAAATTCTATTCTGTGAAATACAATAGCTCCTGTTTCTTGCCCCTAATAGATTTTTTCCACCAGATGATAAAGCAAAGTGATTGGTTTTGGAAAATGTAATTATTAATAGTCATTCATATGAAAGCTGCTACAGAGACCAATGATCACCCCTGAGTTACCCTGAGAGGAAGTTAGGACATCTGCCTATTTCTGTCTGGACTTAGAGGAAAGAAGTGTCAAGGCCATTTTGCTAAATTAATCTTATGTGGCATTCAATTATGCAGATACTTCTTACACTAGATTCTATTCACTAGCAGCATGAAAAATAACAAATGAAAACCTCTGTGTTGTCATTAGCAAACTGCTAAACTATTGCTTACCTTAAACTTGCTCATTCACAATTTCATTATTCAAAGTTGAAGATGGTTGCTTTATCAGCAAAGATTAGCCAGTTGAAAAATACTTAATTTTCTTGATTTTATTCCTTTTTTTGTCCCTTCTGATTCAGTCTGAATATCCTTCTGTAATTTTATCCTCTCCTTTCCTTAAAATTTCATACGCACCAGTTTGCCTCTATTGCTTTTTTCAGATGAGACAGTGATAGAATTGAGTTGCTTTCAGCGCACTAATTCTGAGCTAAAATGCAAAAATGTCTGTTCATTTTTCCTTTGGGTACACAGCTGATAAATGTAACTTTGGTTCCATGGTTGTGTGACATTGAGCAGATTACTAAACATGTAACAAATTGACAGTGGCTTCAGCAAAGCAACAGCACTTCCACATCGGTGGAAGCATCTCTCAGATAAATCCCTTTTGGATAAAGCTGAGCTGTCGATACCCACACACTTCCGACCACTAAATAGATCGATTTCAGAAAATTAACAGAAACTTTCATGCGGCTTCAAAGAAGGAAGGAATAATATGAGGCCCTCTGTTGGGCGGGGCCAACTGTGGATGTGGCGTCCCAGCTGTCTGCACGATACGCAAGCCAGTACTTAAACAAGGGCAGTACAATATGGAGAGAAGGCTGTTGCCAATGTAGTAGACACCTTCTCTCCATGCAGCTGATGAATCCAAAGGAACCATATAACAATATAACCATATAACAATTACAGCGCGGAAACAGGCCATCTCGGCCCTTCTAGTCCATGCTGAACGCTTACCCTCACCTAGTCCCACCTACCTGCACTCAGCCCATAACCCTCCATTCCTTTTCTGTCCATATACCTATCCAATTTTTTTTTTAAATGACAAAATCGAACCTGCCTCAACCACTTCTACAGGAAACTCGTTCCACACAGCTACCACTCTCTGAGTAAAGAAGTTCCCCCTTGTGTTACCCCTAAAGTTTTGCCCCTTAAGTCTCAACTCATGTCCTCTTGTTTGATTCTCCCCTACTCTCAATGGAAAAAGCCCATCCACATCAACTCTATCCATCCACCTCATAATTTAAATACCTCTATCAAGTCCCCCCTCAACCTTCTACTCTCCAAAGAATAAAGACCTAACTTGTTCAACCTTTCTCTGTAACTTAGATGCTGAAACCCAGATTCTAGTAAATCTTCTCTGTACTCTCTCTATTTTGTTGACATCTTTCCTATAATTCAGTGACCAGAACTGTACACAATACTCCAAATTTGGCCTTACCAATGCCTTGTACAATTTTAACATTACATTCCAACTCCTATACTCAATGCTCTGATTTATAAAGGCCGGCATACCAAAAGCTTGCTTCATCACCCTATCCACATGAGATTCGATCTTCAGGGAACTATGAACCATTATTCCTAGATCACGCTGTTCTACTGCATTCTTCAATGCCCGACCATTTACCATGCATGTCCTATTTTGATTATTCCTACCAAAGTGCAGCACCTCACACTTATAACGACAGGAGACTGCTCCAGTTGGCATCAGTAGCAACACATAGGACTGTCTTAGGGACTTAGAGAATTAGATACAAATTATAAAATTAGAAGTTTATCTCAGGCTTAAAAGAATCATTTTGCACAGCTTATTTCAGCCCAAGCAGATGAGGACAGAGGAGGATGCAGCAATCAGACTGGAATATCTGAAAGGAGTCATACTGAAATACATTGGTCTTGGCAGTATTAATTAGGAGAGAAAGCTTTCACATCTGATTTTAGACAAGTCATCGGACACTAGAAGTTACTTACTGAAGCAGGTGGAGAAGCCACAAATGGAAAGTGAATCTGGTGACTGTGATGTGTTGAAATCAACATAGAATTTCAGCAAAAGGAACATAGAACAGAACTGTACAAGATTTTAATGATAAGCTCACACTATAGGGTAAATCCCTGATCCCTGATCAAATGCAATCCCTGATACACATGATCTATTTCTGTAACTCTGACCTCTTGTCATTTATTTATCTTAATAATGATTTATTTTTAAATGACATAATGATATCCTTCCTTTTTGACAAGGTTTTGTGTTAGAAATAGGCATTCCTCAATTTCACTTGCCATTCGGACTATTTCATGTCTGTTAATAAGCACGAACTCAGAAAAGTCAGGGTTAAATAACAATGTACGTTTGCATAAGTTATTTACTGCAGCAGAAGAACATTACGTATTTGTCTTTGAGCAGAATTTTGCTGTATATACAGAACCTAATTACAATGAACTCATAAGTAGATAAAGCAGGAGACTGCCACTTGGATCATTAAACCTGATTCTAAAAGAACATGCCACATCTTCCACATCATGCATAATTTCCTTGCCTATCTTCATGATCTCTTTAGCATCCATAAATCTGTTGGGCTTTGTTTTGAACCAACACAGTAACTAAGTCCCCGCAAGCCTCTGAGCTAAAGAATTCCAATGATTCACTACATTGACCTTAACAATCTACCCTCATTTTGACCTCGCACCTTATTTCATTCTGCACTGTTAGGTTTTCACTTGTGCTACCTCAATGCACTGTTGTAATTAATTGGCCTGTGTATGTAAAACAATTTTTTCACAGTACATCATGTATGATAATAGCAAACTAATTTACTATTTCTCTGTAAAGAAATTCCTTCTCATTTCAATCCCAAATGGCTTGCTTCCCTTTTGCTCTTCAACTGTGACTCCTAGTTTCAGACTCATTAGGCAAGGAAATCATCTTCCCCGTCATCAACCTGGGCAAGACATGAACAAATGCTTGTTTCAGTGAAATTATTGTCCTGTAGCGATGTGCTACACACAGCGTTGAAATAACGACACACAGCTGGTAAGTCATTTCGAGACTAGTTTATTAAAACTTGGCGGTGCTGGCATTTAAATCCCTAGTGCCTGCCCTCTCCGGGCAGAGATGACATCAGATGTGCTTTACCAAAGATTCCCCCGCGCGCTGGCTATTTGTGAGCCGGTTCACCTGCGCAGAAAGTGGGTCGCCACATAACCCCCCACCAGAACCAGCGATACAACCCCCAATGTCCACAGTCTGGATCAGCCTCTGTTTGGGTGGTCTGCCTCTGTGCCGCGGTGCCTGAACTTCGACAGGCTGTGCCAAGTCCACATGGGCTGGTTTGAGTCAGTCCATCGTGAAAACCTCCTCTTTCCCCCCAATGGCCACAACGTACGTGGACCCATTGTTTCAGATCACCTTGAATGGCCCCTCATAGGGTCGTTGTAGCAGTGCCCGGTGTCCGCCCCTTCATACAAACACAAACTTACAGTTATGCAGGTCTTTGGGTACATGGGTCGGGGTCCGTCCATGCTGTGAAGCTGGTACAGGGGCCAGGTTGCCGAGCCTTTCGCATAGCCTGTCCAGGACTGCTGTGGGTTCTTCCTCTTGCCCCCTTGGGGCTGATATGAACTCTCCTGGGACGGCCAGGGGTGCGTTGTACACCAACTCGGCCAACGAGGCGTGCAGATCCTCTTTGGGCGCTGTGCAAATTCCAAGCAGGATGCAGGGAAGCTCATCCACCCAGTTAGGTCCTCTCAGGCGGGCCATGAGAGCTGACTTCAAGTGACGGTGTCCATTCGACTGTGGGTGGTAGGCAGTAGTGTGGTATAGCTGCGTTCCCAACTGGCTGACCACAGCCGACCACAGGCTGGAGGTGAACTGGGTGCCTCTGTTGGAGGTAATGTGGGCCGGTACCCCGAAGTGTGCTACCCAGGTGGCAATCAGTGCCCGGGCGTAGGAATCTGCAGATGTGTCGGTGAGCGGGACCGCCTCTGGCCACCTTGTGAACCAGTCTACCATAGTTAGGAGGTACCGCGCTCCTCGGGACACTGGTAGGGGGCCCACGATATCCACATGAATGTGGTCGAACCTCCGGTGGGTGGGTTTGAACAGCTGCAGCGGAGCTTTAGTGTGCCGCTGCACCTTGGCTGTTTGGCACTGCGCGCACATTCTGTCCCATTCACTGACCTGCTTGCGAAGTCCATGCCACGCAAACTTGCTGGAGACCAGGTGGATGGTTGTCCTGATAGATGGGTGCGCCAAACCGTGTATGGAGTCGAAAACTCGCCGCCTCCAGACTGCCAGGATGATGGGGCGAGTTTGGCTGGTAGCCACATCACACAGGAGGGTCCTCTCACCTGGGCCTACGAGAAAGTCCTGCAGCTGCAAACCGAGACTGCGGTCCTGTAGCTGGGCATCTCGTCGTCTGCCTGCTGCGCCTCTGCCAGTGCTGCATAGTCCACCCCCAGGGACAGGGCCTGGACAGCTGGCCTGGAGAGTGCGTCCGCCACGACGTTGTCCTTTCCTGAGACATGCTGTATGTCTGTTGTGTACTCGGAGATGTAGGACAGATGTCGCTGCTGGTGAGCCAACCAGGGATCAGTCACCTTCGTGAACGCGAAGGTCAACGGTTTAAGAACTTTTTAAAAGCTATTTATTAATGCTTTTTGGGAGGGTGATGTTAGATGCATGTTATATTTATACTGAGTTAAATACTGTATGTAATTAGTTTTGCTACAATAAGTGTATGGGACACTGGAAAAATGTTGAATTTCCCCTTGGGGATGAATAAAGTATCTATCTATCTATCTTTGTGGTTCGTGAATGCGGCGAACGGCCTGCTTTCTAAGAAGTACCTGAAATGCCGGATTGCCAGATACAGTGCCAACAGCTCCCGGTTGAAAGCACTGTACTTGAGTTCGGGTGGTCGTTGGTGCTTGCTGAAGAACGCCAGAGGTTGCCAGCACCCCTTGCCAGCACTTGATGAGCTGCTCCAGCACCCCACTGACTGCTGTGTCAGATGTGTCCACTGTGAGGGCGGTCAGAACATCCATTCTGGGGTGCACCAGCATCGTGGCATCTGCCAAGGCTTCCCTGGCTTTAACGAAAGCGGTCGCGGCCTCCTCATCCCAAGTAATGTCTTTGCCTTTACCCGACAACAGGGTGTACAAAGGGCGCATGATACGGGCGGCTGAGGGGAGAAAATGGTGGTAGAAGTTCACCATACCAACGAACTCCTGCAGGCCTTTGACTGTGTTGGGCCGGGCAAAGTGGCGGATCGCGTCTACCTTGGCGGGCAGAGGTGTTGCCCCGTCTTTGGTAATCCTGTGGCCCAGGAAGTCGATGGTATCGAGACCGAACTGGCATTTGGCCGGGTTGATCGTGAGGCCGAAATCACTCAGGCGGGAGTAGAGCTGGTGGAGGTGGGACAGATGCTCCTGACGACAACTGCTGGCGATAAGGATGTTGTCCAAGTAGATGAATGCAAAGTCCAGGTTGCGTCCCACCACATCCATTAGCCGCTGGAACATCTGTGCGGCATTCTGCAGGCCGAATGGCATTCGGAGGAACGCGAACAGGCCGAACGGGATGACGAGTGCTGTTTTGGGGATGTCTTCAGGGTGCACCGGGATTTGATGGTATCCCCAGAAGAGGTCTACTTTGGAAAAGATTCTTGCCCTGTGCAGGTTTGCTGCAAAGTCCTGTATGTGTGGCACGGGGTAGCGGTCTGGAGCTGTAGCCTCGTTCAGTCTGCAGTAGTCGCCGCATGGTCTCCAACTCCCAGTTGCTTTGGGCACCATGTGCAGGGGGGAGGCCCATGGGCTGTCAGACCTCCATACGAATCCCCAATTCCTCCATCCTCTGGAACTCCTCCTTCGCCAAGCGGAGCTTTTCTGGGGGGAGCCTTCGTGCGCGGGCGTGGAGGGGTGGTCCCTGGGTCAGGATATGGTGCTGTACCCCATGTCTGGGCATGGCTGCCGTGAACTGCGGTGCCAGAATCGATGGAAAGTCCGCCAGGATTCTGTTGAATTTGTTGTCCAACAGCGTGATGGAGTCCAGGTGTGGGGCTGGCAACTTGGCTTCCCCAGGGAGAACGTCTGGAAAGTCTCGGCATGTAACAGTCCATTTCCTTGCAAGTCGACCAGCAGGCTGTGCGCTTGCAAGAAGTCCACCCCCAGGAATGGTTGGGCCACCACGGCCAGTGTGAAGGCCTACGTGAACCGGCTGGCGCCGAACTGTAGCTGCACTGTGCGTGTGCTGTAGGTCCATATTGTGCTGCCGTTTGCGACCCTCAGGGTGGGTCCTGGCTTCCTGTTGTGGGTGTCGTAGCCCGTCGGGGGCAAGACACTGATCTCCGCTCTGGTGTCGACCAAGAAGCGGCGTCCCGACTGTTTGTTCCAGGCGTACAAGAGGCTGTCCTGGTGGCCAGCCGCCAGTCATTAGTGGCAGATGGCCCTGGCCCTTGCAGGGCGGGAGACAATGGCGGGCTTCTGTGCCCCACCACTGGTGGTAGAAATACCACTGTTCATTGGCCTCCTCACTCCTGCCTCTGTGTTTTGTGTGCCCCCCTGTCGGGCCTGGTCTGGTCTGCTGTTGGGCGCGAGGCCTGGTAATCTGACCGACGGATGCCACGTTCTCCCTGTTGGCTTTCCACAGCACGTCTGTCCGGGCCACCACCTTCCGGGGGTCGCTGAAATCTGCGTCGGCCAGCAGCAGATGTATGTCCTTGGGCAGTTGCTCTAGGAATGCTTGCTCGAACATGAGGCAGGGCTTGTGTCCGTCAGCCAGGGCCAGCATCTCGTTCATCAATGCTGACAACAGTCTGTCTCCCAAACCGTCCAGGTGAAGCAGGCGGGCACCCCGCTCATGCCGTGAGAGGCCAAAGGTTCCAATGAGCAGCACCTTGAATGCTTCATATTTGCCTTCTTCCAGGAGCGACTGTATGAAATCCGCAACCTGGGCGGCCGTCTCCTGGTCAAGGGCGCTCACCACGTGATAGTAACGCATGGAATCAGAGGATATCTGCCGAATCTGGAACTGGGCTTCTGCTTGGCTAAACCACACGCATGGTCGCAGCGACCAGAAAGTCGGCAGTTTTAGCAAAACTGCATAAACAGTTGAAGAGTCGGTCATCTTTGGTCTGTTTGGACCGTCGGGGTCACCAATGTAGCGATGTGCTACACACAGCGCTGAAATAACGACACGCAGTCGATAAGTTGTTTCGAGACTAGTTTATTCAAACTTTACGGCGCTGGCATTTAATCCCTAGCGCCCGCCCTCTCTGGGCAGAAATGACGTCAGAGGTGCATTACCGAAGTCTCCCTCTGCGCGCTGGCTATTTGTGAGCTGGTTCGCCTGCGCAGAAGGTGGGTCACCACAGTGCAGTCCTTTAAAGCCAATAGAATGAAGTTCCAAACTGTTTAACCTCTTCTCATTTAACTGACCTGCCAAGCTCGTAACCAGTCTGATGAATCTATGCTATATAACCATATAACAATTACAGCACAGGCCCTTCTAGTTCGTACCTAATGTTTACTCTCACCTAGTCCCACTGACCTGCACTTAGCCCATAACCGTCCATTCCTTTCTTGTCCATATAGCTATCGAATTTTTTTTAAATGACAATATCAAACCTGCCCCTACCACTTCTACTGGAAGCTCATTCCACACAGCTACTGCTCTCTGAGTAAAGAAGTTCACCCTTGTGTTACCCCTAAACTTTTGCCCCCTAACTCTCAACTCATATCCTCTTGTTTGAATCTCCCCTACTCTCAATGGAAATGCCTATCCACTTCAACTCTATCTATCCCCCTCATAATTTTAAATACCTCTTTCAAGTCTCCCTCAACCTTCTATGCTGTGCCCCTTCTGCCAATGCCAAAAATCCAAAGTACTTTTCCAATGCTAGAAATCTTAAGTACAGGCAAAAAAAAAAAATGCTGTAAACTTTCAGCAGCTTGAAGAGCATTTGCAGATTAAGAAAGAAAGGTTTCAGTCAAGACAAAACATCAACTTTGTTTTTCTCCCAACAGGTACCTCTGACTTCGTGAGTACTTCCCGTATTTTCTGTTTTAATTGCACTAAACACAGCACCTGAACAGGTTCTTTGGCCCAGAATATTGTGCCAAACTCAGTTAAGCTAGCAATAAAGTTTTGAAGTATACTAATCCATTACGCCTACACATTCTTCATATTTCTTCATTTTCTAGAGCCTTTTAAAGACCTCTTTTGTATCTGCCTCCACAACCATCTCTGACAATACATTCCGGATACCCACAGTCAATGCATAAAACTCTTGACTTGCACATGTTCTTTGAATTTATGCCCCTTGCTTTAAATGTCCTCATTAAATAGGCATTGCGACCCTGGGAAAAAGGAATAGCAAGTAGATCATTTTTAGATAAAGAAACCAAAACCATGAATGGTCTCATCAGTGCCCTATATAAATACAGTTAAGCATCTTTACTCTTGGACTTTAATCCTGTCTAACAAAGACCAACAGACCAGTCTGCTGCATCTGGAGACGTGTCCACTTTGAACATTAATATTTGCCAATAACTCAAGGTTTGAAAGTTATTACATTGTGCATTTCTTTCACTCAAAGTGAACGTTGTCACATTTTCCACGGTTGACTCTATCTGTGGTCTTACCCTCCCTTTAAGGTTGTGCTGCTCCTTTACATCCTCATTACTGTCCACACTCTCCTTCGGTTTCTATCTTCAGCAAACTCAGAAATGCTACATTTGGTTTCCCAGAAGGTCACTGATCTGGTTCTGGAATGGTTGGGCCAAAGCACCTATCCCAGTGGTATCCCAAAATCACCGTCTACCAAGCTGGAAAGAATCTGGAAATTCCAAAGTGAAAATCTAAAAAAAATATCAGTTGCTGAAAATCTAAAATAAAAACAGTGCTGGAAATACTCAGCAGGTCAGACTAAATTGGCGAGAAGAGAAATTGAGTTAATGCTTCAGGCCTTTCAATCAGAAATGTTAACTCTGTATCTTTTGTCACAGATGAGGCCTGACTTGCTGAGTTTTCCATTTGTTCCTGTAATATGCTTCCTGTTTGTTTACCTGCTGTCAGTCTTTGCTAATATATTACTGTTAGTTCAAACAGGCTCACCAACCACTTGCATGTAACCTCAGGTGCACCACATCCTCAGGTTTATCCTCAAATGCACTCTGAGACATGTCCACAAATGTCTCCAATCAACTTATCTTATGTGATTTTCTCTTCCATGCAACCAGGTCTCTTGCTCAATCATATTATTACTTTTTAAGTATATTCTTATCATCCTTTATTATTGATTCCAGCATACACCCAACCATTGGTGGACAAGTCAAGGTTATTGTCAGTTAGCTACATGTATACCACCAAATGAGACAACATTTCTCTGGAAAAGGGCATAAAGCACAGCAGTATACATAGCACACATATAATTCACAATAACGTAGGGAATTAAGAGTAAAATCTACAAATGAATTACACAATGATAAACAAAGTGCATAAATTAAGTACTGTAGGGCACAGTACAATTTACCTGGTAACACTTCAAATGCAATGCCACAGAGATTTCAGAAGCCTAATGACCCAGGGGAAGCAACTGCTACCCATCCTGACCATTCTGTCTTTATGCCTGATGATAGAATGTCAAAGAAGATGCTGCATGGATGGGTCCTTGATAATACTAAGTGTCCTGTGTAAGAGCTCCTGATAAATGTCCCTGAATGATAGTAGGGAGGTTCCTATGATCCTCGTGGCCATTCTCACAGTCCTTTGTAGGGACTTCTGGTTTGATGCTACCTGCTGCTCCTATTTCAGATGGAGATTCAGCTTGTCAGGATGTTCTCAGTGGTGTTCCTGTAAAATTCCATTAAGATGGGTGAGGGGATGCCTCACTTGCCTCAATCTCCTCAGGAAGTGGAGAAGCTGCTGCTAAGCTCATAGATCAGTGAACTTTAACACTTTGATCAAATGTGACTTCCCTGTTTTCTGCCTTTCTCCTTTAACTCAGTTGAAAGCTTTCCTTGGAGAGTCATAAGGCAAAAGAGCTTCTTGAAATAGTACTTCTGTGTAATAACTCTCATTTATTTCAATTGGAGTATATAAATCAAGCAGTCACAGAGTTCTCTAATCCAGACAAAATCTAGAATTCCAACAGCTGAAGAACATTTTGTCTCAATTTGCCTTGAAAGATAGTCTGTTGATGAATCATCAACACAAAAAAACAGTCCCTGCTAATGTCAGCAAGACACTTGATCACTGAAAGTAGTCAATATCCTGTTCTGACCTGACACTCATAATTGTGCATTTAATAGCAGGAGTCCCAAGTTAATGATCAGAAGAAATTCAGTCTCAGTTTTCCCTCCCAAACACAGAGGTACCAAGGCCAATTATAGCTTTCCTCCTTGCCAAATAGAATTCATTAACATCCAAAATGAGCTTTTTTTCAAAGCAGTAATTGATAGCATGTGCTTCAATCTTCATTTGGGCTTGAGGGTTATCTAGTTATCCGCGTACTGGTGTCTAGAGATAAGTTTAATTCACAACTGAGCAAAAATAACTTATCTGACCTGCAACATCAGCGGTCTGGGCATGAAAATATTTGTTGGCCATAGAATCATAGAACAATGCAGCACAGAAATAGGCCTTTTAACCCACCTCTTCCACACTGACTAAGATACCCATCTAAGCTGATTTCATTTCTCCGCACTTGACCCATATCCTTCTAAACTTTTCCTAACATGTACCTGGCCAAATGCCATTTAACTATTGTTATCGTACGTGCCTCAACCTTTGGCAGCTTGTGCCATATACAAACGATCCTCTGGGTGAAAGGTTGCCCCTTTGGTTCCTTTTAAGTCTTCCTGCTATTCCCTCTCATTTTTTTTAAATTCCCTTTCTCTGGGAAAAAGATTGTTTGCATACACCCTATTTCTGCCCCTTATGATTTTACATATTCTATGTCGCCCGTTAGTCTCCCACACTCAAAGGAATAATATCCCAGCCTGCCCATCTTCTCTGTACCCAGGCCCTCAAGCCCTAGCAATATTCTCACATATCTGGTAAGGGAGTAGCAGAGCATCAGACCGAAAGTCCCTACAAAGGACTATGAGAACAGCCGAGAGAATCATAGGGAACATTCATCAGGAGAGCTACATACACCCTTCATATTACCAAGGATCCCACCCATCCATCCAGCTTCCTCTTAGACTTTCTGCCATCAGACAGGAGACTCTGATGTATAAAGACAGCATGGGAAACAATTTCTTCCCTCAGGTCATTAGGCTTCTGACCTCTCTGATGTACTATATTAAAAATGTCACTGAATAATTTGTGCTGTATTCTATGATATTCAATTTATGCACTTTACTTTGTTTATCTATGCATAATTCAGTTGTAGATTTAATTTGTACTTTCCCAAGTTATTGTGTATCATATATACTACTGTGCTTTACTCAATAGTCCAAAGAACAGTGTGTTGCCTTTCTTATAATAGGTTGCCAGTACCATACACAATACTTCAAATGCTTCCTCACCAATATCTTATACAACTATACTCTAATTGTGGCCTCAACAATGACCTGGGCATTATACTCTATGTGTGGCTTCACTAACATCTTCTACAACTATACCCAAGGTGTAGTCGTACAAACATCTGTACATTTAAGCACTAGGTGTGGCCCCACCAACATCTTGTACAACTATACACTAGGCAAGGCCTCAAATTCAAGGACACGACCCACCCAGCCAACACACTTTTTGTCCCTCTTCCCTCCGGGAGAAGGTTCAGGAGCTTGAAGATTTGTATGGCCAGATTTGGGAACAGCTTCTTTCCAACTGTGATAAGACTGCTGAACAGATCCTGATCCGGATCTGGGCCGTACCTTCCATCTATCCGGACCTGACTTGCACTACCTTACTTTCCCTTTTCTATTTCCTAATTACGATTTATAAATTAAATTTTTATTATATTTACTTCGATTTGTACTTAAGGGAGTGCGAAGGACAGAATCAAATACCGCTGTGATTATTGTACGCTCCAGTATCAATTGTTCGGTGACAATAAAGTAAAGTAAATTCAAGTTTATTGTCATCTGACTGTACAGATATACAAACATGGTGCATATATAAATCATATATTATACACAGCACATAAAACTAAATATTACCACAAGTCAGTTATTAAAATATAATTTAAAGTGCAGGTAGTGTGCAGAACAAGTAAACAGCTTGTTATCCCAGTGAAAAAGACCGTGGTGTTGGCAGGGCATTCATTAGTCTCACAGCCTGAGGGAAGAAGCTGTTACCCAGTCTGCAGTCCGAGTCCTCATGATCCTCTACTTCCTTCCTGACAATAATGAGTAAAAGAGATTGTGCAATCATCACCAGCATCCTACACTAATCCCACTCTATGTCCTGCCGATAATCATTTGTCATCTGGAGTTTGAGGGATGATGGGATTGAAAGGGTTAACATATGAGGAGCATTTGTGGGCTCTGGACCTGTACTCACTTTCATTTAGAAGAAGGAGGTCTCATTGAAACCTACCAAATATTTAAAGGCCTAGACAGATTGACACGGAGAAGATGTTTCCAACGGTGAGAGAGTGCAGGACCGAAGGGCACAACTTCAGGTCAGAAAGATGTTCCTTTAGAACAGAAAGGAAGTGGAATTTATTCAGCCAGAGGGTGGTGAAGCTATGGAATTCAATGCCCTAGGCAGCTGTGGGGGCTAAGTAATTGCGTATATTTAATTTGTCCAGCAGATGAGTAAACTCACATGCATTGGTACATATGCTTGCCAAAGTTTTTGAGGGGAACTTACTGGGGGAGCAGGGTAACGACCCAAAGTCCTTGACGTCCACAAGTCAGCAATTCTTAAGATCGGCTAACATTCCTTGGGCACACAGGAAACCTGCACTGAGCAAAAGCAAATGATCTTCTGCCAAGCAGAAGTGTAGCCACTTTAGCCAGGTCATGTGTAACGTCGCCCACCGATGCAGAGCGTCACTCGACATGTCCCATAGGTCTGGATCCTATCACCTTTGACAGCCTCCAGTGAGGTTTTGTCACTCTTTGCCTTCTCATGAGTAGCTGAAGTTTGCAGTTTACTCACTTGAGCACCGTGTCACAAAGGTTGCCAGTACCATACACAATACTTCAAATGCTTCCTCACCAATATCTTATACAACTATACTCTAATTGTGGCCTCAACAATGACCTGGGCATTATACTCTATGTGTGGCTTCACTAACATCTTCTACAACTATACCCAAGGTGTAGTCGTACAAACATCTGTACATTTAAGCACTAGGTGTGGCCCCACCAACATCTTGTACAACTATACACTAGGCAAGGCCTCAAATTCAAGGACACGACCCACCCAGCCAACACACTTTTTGTCCCTCTTCCCTCCGGGAGAAGGTTCAGGAGCTTGAAGATTTGTATGGCCAGATTTGGGAACAGCTTCTTTCCAACTGTGATAAGACTGCTGAACAGTGTCTATAATAAACAGTAGACAACCCTTGCAGCTGGAACTCACAATGCTCACAGACCTCTGACATCCTAAGATACTAGTACTGTCAAAGATGCAAGGCCATCCACATGTGCTAGTGTTTATACCAAAGTAAGGGTGATAAAATCACAGGCCTGGCATCATCTGTTTTGCAGACACGGGTGTCCTTATGTTAGGGGCCTTGCTGACCGGGGTTATTGAGGTAGAGAAAGGAGGAGGAATGATGTACTGCTGCCTAGCTGCATGTGGACTATCAGCCATTTTAGTGAGCTCCCTATAGTCCATCATGAGTGCATTAGTGAAGGCTATGCAAACTTGATCAGGAATTAAACAAAGAAGGTGATTTCCCAGGCAAGACAGCATGTGGTCCATTAGCTCTGATGGCCTAACATCACCGAGGGCAAGCAAGGAGAGTAATTGTTCAACAGGCTCAGAGTCCAACAGTCCAAGTCTGTAAAAGGTGAGTTTTCAGCAATCAGTATTTTTCGTGTTCAGGCAGGTATTCAAGTAGACTCACCAATCTCACAGCCGTTGAGTTGTTAAGCAACACTTCCAAGTAGAAATAGTCCATCTTGTTATCAGAGATTTCTCACAGTGCAAACTAGGCTTCAGCTTGTAAAAAACAAGCAACTGCATTTTGCTCCCAAAATTCTAGCAGTTTCAAAGTGACTGCATTGGCCAACATGCTCAATAACTTTGGAATCATCCAAGAGCTTAGGGATCTCCAATGTAGGCTTTTGCAAATAAAATAGGAGAGATGTTTTATGTTTCAGAAAAGCTGTAGCAACTCACTTATTGTACACCAAAACTCTAAACAGTGCACTACAAGTAAATACTTCATCACTTCAGACCTGCCTCTTAAAGTGAACCCCACCCCAATGTCAGTAGTTGTGAGTTCTGGACATTTCCACCAATTACCTTTCTCTTTAATGGTACCTTTGACCAGGGACACCACTGCATTGTTTGCCTTTTACTGTTATCGTATTTTTTTTTCATTCGCAGCTGTATTCAAAGCAGGCAGTTAGCCATCTTAGAATATCTAGGAGTGCTGCACAGAGAATGGGAGTCTGTGTGAAACACTTTCAAAGTTCTTTGTAAATGCATACTGCTCTATGATTCTTTCTTGACTCACACCTTCCCTTCTTCATTCAACATTTTCCAATGGCTTGTTCTCTTCATTTTACAGGTTCTACTTATCCTTGCCTGCTCACTTCTATGTTGATGTCATGGACATCGATCAATGTTTCTACCTTGATGTAGCGGGCTTTGATCGATGTTTCTATGTTGATGTAGCGGGCTTTGATCAATGTTTCTATGTTGATGTAGCGGGCTTTGATCAATGTTTCTACCTTGATGTAGCGGGCTTTGATCAATGTTTCTATGTTGATGTAGCGGGCTTTGATCAATGTTTCTACCTTGATGTAGCGGGCTTTGATCAATGTTTCTATGTTGATGTAGCGGGCTTTGATCAATGTTTCTATGTTGATGTAGCGGGCTTTGATCAATGTTTCTACCTTGATGTAGCGGGCTTTGATCAATGTTTCTATGTTGATGTAGCGGGCTTTGATCAATGTTTCTACCTTGATGTAGCGGGCTTTGATCAATGTTTCTATGTTGATGTAGCGGGCTTTGATCAATGTTTCTATGTTGATGTAACGGGCTTTGATCAATGTTTCTATGTTGATGTAGCGGTTTTTGATCAATGTTTCTATGTTGATGTAACGGGCTTTGATCAATGTTTCTATGTTGATGTAGCGGGCTTTGATCAATGTTTCTATGTTGATGTAGCGGGCTTTGATCAATGTTTCTATGTTGATGTAGCGGGCTTTGATCAATGTTTCTATGTTGATGTAGCGGGCTTTGATCAATGTTTCTATGTTGATGTAGCGGGCTTTGATCAATGTTTCTACGTTGATGTAGCGGGCTTTGATCAATGTTTCTACTTTGATGTAGTGGGCTTTGATCAATGTTTCTACTTTGATGTAGCGGGCTTTGATCAATGTTTCTACTTTGATGTAGCGGGCTTTGATCAATGTTTCTACTTTGATGTAGTGGGCTTTGATCAATGTTTCTATGTTGATGTAGTGGGCTTTGATCGATGTTTCTATGTTGATGTAGCGGGCTTTGATCAATGTTTCTATGTTGATGTAGCGGGCTTTGATCAATGTTTCTACTTTGATGTAGCGGGCTTTGATCAATGTTTCTACTTTGATGTAGTGGGCTTTGATCAATGTTTCTATGTTGATGTAGTGGGCTTTGATCGATGTTTCTATGTTGATGTAGCGGGCTTTGATCAATGTTTCTACCTTGATGTAGCGGGCTTTGATCAATGTTTCTATGTTGATGTAGCGGGCTTTGATCAATGTTTCTATGTTGATGTAGTGGGCTTTGATCGATGTTTCTATGTTGATGTAGCGGGCTTTGATCAATGTTTCTACCTTGATTTAGCGGGCTTTGATCAATGTTTCTATGTTGATGTAGCGGGCTTTGATCAATGTTTCTATGTTGATGTAGCGGGCTTTGATCAATGTTTCTACCTTGATGTAGCGGGCTTTGATCAATGTTTCTATGTTGATGTAGTGGGCTTTGATCAATGTTTCTATGTTGATGTAGCGGGCTTTGATCAATGTTTCTATGTTGATGTAGCGGGCTTTGATCAATGTTTCTACTTTGATGTAGTGGGCTTTGATCAATGTTTCTACTTTGATGTAGTGGGCTTTGATCAATGTTTCTACTTTGATGTAGCGGGCTTTGATCGATGTTTCTATGTTGATGTAGTGGGCTTTGATCGATGTTTCTATGTTGATGTAGCGGGCTTTGATCAATGTTTCTATGTTGATGTAGCGGGCTTTGATCAATGTTTCTATGTTGATGTAGCGGGCTTTGATCAATGTTTCTATGTTGATGTAGCGGGATTTGATCAATGTTTCTATGTTGATGTAGCGGGTTTTGATCAATGTTTCTACTTTGATATAGTGGGCTTTGATCGATGTTTCTATGTTGATGTAGCGGGCTTTGATCAATGTTTCTACTTTGATGTCACGGACATTGATTAATGCTTCTACATTGATGTAGTGGACACCTTTTAGGATCTGCGCTGCATGGCCATTATAAAAGAGAGCCTAAGGCACAGTATCAGTGCAATTAGGCCGAAGATGAATCAGAAAATCCGTAGACAGGTGAGGGCTAGATCTGTGGGCCTAAAGATAGACAAGTCTCCTGGTTCTGAAGGAATGCATCCCAGGGCACTGAAAGAAATGGCAGAAGTTATAGTTGAGGTTTTGGTGATAATTTACCAAACTTTTCTGGACTCTGGGCAGGCCCCGGCAGATTAGAAGAAAGCGAATGTCACATCACTGTTCCAAAAATAATGTAGGCAAAAGGCAGGTAACTATAGGCCAGTTAGTTTAATGTCTGTAGTCAGGGAAATGCTTGAAGCTAACACTAAAGAAGAAATAGTAAGGCATCTGGAAAGAAATGGATCCATTAGGCAGACACAGCATGGATTCAGCAAAGGAAGTTTCTGTTTGACAAACTTACTGACTGTAGTTCTTTGAGGATATAATGAGTGCAATGGATAGAGGGGAACAGACGGACATTATTTACTTGGATTTCCAGAACGCTTTTGATAAGGTGCCACATAAAAGACTTATCCATAAGATAACGATGCATAGAGTTGGGAATGATGTAATTGCAGGGATAGAGGATTGGTTAACTAATAGAAAGCAGAGAGCTGGGATACATGGGTGTTTCTCTGGTTGGCAATCAGTGGTCAGCGGAGTGCCGCAGGGGTCAGTGCTGGGTACACAACTATTCACATTATACATTAACAATCTGGACAAGGTGACCGAGTGTAGTGTATGAAAGTTTGCTGATGAAACTAAATTGAGTGGAAAAGCAAATTGTGGAGAGGATACAGAGAGTTTGCAGAGAGATATAGATAGGCTAAGTGAGTGGGTAAGGGTCTGGCAGATGGAGTGCAATGTTAGTAAATGCAAGATCATCCATCTTGGAAGGAAAAATGGAAAATCAGATTATTATTTAGATGATAAAACATTGCAGCATGCTGCTGTGCAGAAGGACTTTGGAATGCTTGTGCATGAATCACAAAAGGTTGGTTTGCAAGTGCAGCAGGCTATCAAGAAGGCAAACGAAATGTTGGCCTTCATTGCGAGAGAGATTGAACTTAGGAGCAGGGCGGTTATTCTGCAACTGAACAGGGTACTGGAGAGTCCTCATCTGCGTGCAGTTCCGAATCTGTGGAATTCTCTGCCCCATGAAGCAGTGAAGGCTACCTCAGTAAATATATGTAAGGCAAGGCTGGATAGATTTTTGCATAGTGGGGAAATTAAGGGGAATTCGGGAAAAGACAGGTAAATGGAGATGAATCCATGGTCAGATCAGCCATGATCTTATTGAATGGCAAAGCATGCTCAATGGGACAGATGGCCTACCTCTGCTCCTATTCCTTATGTTCTTCCATTCTTATGTAACATTATTCAAGAGGGTAAGGCATCAGGCCCTAAAGGTGTGGCTCTGAAACCCTGTGCCAACCAACTGGCAGGAGTGTTCAAGGACATCTTCAAACTCTCACCACTGCAGTCAGAGGTTCCCACCTACTTCAAAAGGGCAACAATCTTGCCAGTGCCCATGAAGATCAGAGTGAGCTGCCTCAATGACTATCACCCAGTGATACTTACATCTACTGTGATGAAGTGCTTTGAGAGATTAGTCATGGCTAGAATAAACACTGACTATGCAAGGACCTGGACCCGCTGCAATTTGCCTACCATCACAATAGGTCCACAGTAGATGCAATCTCACTAGCTCTCCACTCACCCTCAGATCACCTGGACAACAGCAATACATACATCAGGTTGTTGTTTATTGATTACAGCTCAGCATTCAACACAATCGTACCTTCAGTTCTAATCAAAAAAGCTCCAAAACCTGGACATCTGTACCTCCCTCTACAACTGGATCCTCTCCAAGACCACAGACCACAGTCTGAGCAGATCTGAAACAACATCTTTACTCCTCACTGACAATCACCTACTGCATTATTCTCTCTACACTCATGATTGTGTGGATAGACACAGCTTAAACACCATCTATAAATTTGCTGATGACACCACTATGGTTGGCAGAATTTCACTTGGTGATGTGGAGGCATACAGGAGTGAGATGGGTCAGCTGGTTGAGTGATGTTGCAGTAACAACCTTGCACTCAACATCCATAAGACCAAAAAATTGAATGTGGACTTTAGGAAGGGGAAGTCGAGGGAAGACACACAGCAATCCTCAGTAAGTTATCAGAAGTGGAAAGGGTTCCAAATTCCCGAGTGTCCACAACTCCGAGGATTATCCTTGGCCCAGAATGTTGATGCAATTACAAAGAAGGCATGAAAGCGACTCTATTTCATTAGGAGGTTGAGGAGAATTGATGAATCGCCAAAGACAGTCGCAGATTTCTGGAGATGTACTGTGGAGAGTATTCTAACTGCCTGCATCATTGTCTGGTATGGAGGGGACACTGCAAGGGATTAGAAAATGCTGCAGAAAATTTGTGAACAGCCAGCTCCATCATGGGCACTAGTCTCCCCAGCTTCAAAGGGCAATACTTCAAAAAGGAAGCATCCATCTTAAGGACCCCCATCACCCGGGACATGCCCTCTTCTCATTAATACCATTGAGAGGAGGTACAGGAGCTTGAAGATGCACACTCAATGCTTCAGTAACAACCTCCTCCCCTCCACTGTCAGATTTCTGAATGGACAATGAAACCATGAACACTTGCTCAGTATTCTTTCCTCTGTTTTCACACTACTTACGTAATTTAATTTTTATACACTGTATATTTTTTATTGAAATTCATATTTTTATTATTATGGATTGTAACACACTGCTGCCACAAAACAATGAATTTCACAACATATTCCAGTGATATTAAACCCCATTCTGATTCTGAATGAGTGATGCCTTTTACTTGGGGGAAATCCTGTGAATTGCAATTGTAAAGCTGCCGGTTATGCTATTGCCAGTTACCCTTGGCAAAACTGATGGCAAAAGTTCTGGCAAAAATACATCAGCCATCTGCTTTGTGTGTTTGTTCATGAAATTGCTGAAGCCCTTTGATAGCCAAGAGAAATGCAGAGACAGAAAGCTTTGGGCTTGAAGTCATCTTGAAGCCAGTGCTGGTGCCAGTTTGCTGAAGGTATCTCCAACACTGTCCTTGTAAGTTTTAGTCTGTACATATATCACTGTTTATTAGGTTACAAACAAGATCTTGCATTTAGAAAGGGAAATGGAATTGCCTACACTTCTCCCGCAGAGCACTCTGGCATAGCAAGTATTCCTGATCCTCCAGGCTTATTATTTCTAGGTATTATAAGCATCAGGGGAAGTCAATGGGGAGGAAGTAACACTCATGTTCCAACTAGAAGTGGTCAGAATGTGAAATAGCCTCTGCAATAGCTTTGAAGCAATTGTAATTAGCCAAGAATCAACAAGAGAGGTGAAGAAACAGGAGATCTAAATCATCACTTCCTTCACTGTGGATGAACTTATCCTTGAGCGGTCATTCCATTACATAGGAGACTATGCCCAATCTTCACACCAAAACGTGTTACATAGCATAAGCTGTGGACAATGGCTCTGAAGAAGTCCTTTGACTATAAATATCCACTCTATTTCTCTCTCCACAGATGAAGTCTGACTTGCTGAATTTTTGTCTTTTTACTTCAAACCTCTGTATTTTTTTAAAAAAAATTCAAGCACTGTGCATATATAGGATAGATTCAGAACAGAAGTAACAACTCCAATCTGGTGTTGTAGACATCAGCAGAGGCTGAATTGCTTCCATGTTCTCATTTATCATTCTCTCTGCTATCAACACCAAGACAAAGACCAACACCAAACTCAGACAGCAGTGTAAAATGGTGTGCTGTCATGAGTCTGTGTATTGCCATAGAACGTTGAGTGTCTGGAGTTCCTCAGCACCTGTATTTACTAATTGTTATCTTCACTAGAGCAGTTAACCCCTTGTGCTGTCAGATTAATTTTGTCGAGTTAGTTGTGAGTGGTATGTGTTACCCACATCCTATGATTATTTAAAGAGGCCTCTTGTTTACTGTCTCAGCGGAATCGTTGTGTTGGAGAGAATGATTTCTCTCATGGTGCCTCTCAGTCTCTCCTCCTTTTGGTATTACTATGCCTAACCTCCTGTTTCAGTCTCTTCATGGGGATTCTGCCATTCTTCCTCTCCTGAGTCAAGACATGAGCCTGCCGTCCACATCTCCTGGGTTGAGTCGATGCCAGCAACCCTCCTGACAGAAAAAGCCTGCTGTTCCCCCGCCCTTGGGTTCTGTTCTCCAAGGACACACGGGGACATGTGTAAGAACGTTAATTTTACCTAAAACAGATAAATAGCCTAGTGAACCCCATATCCCCCCCCCCCCCAGCCCCACCAATTTCCTCAAAGCTAAACAGCAGAAGCAGAATGTTATAAGCAAACCTAAGCAAAACTGTATACAACATATAGGCTCAACACTCCAGGACCCTGCCACATCTAGTCATGGACTGTTTTGGATAATTAAGCATGGAGAGAAGCAATTCCCATCACCAACATTAGCAAAGCCATGCAAGCAAGAGCAAAAGCAAATGATCTTCTGCCAAGCGGACAGTGTATCTCACCCTACCCATGTAATACTGGAGGAAATCAATGAATCAGACAGCATCTGTTGGGGGGAAATGGGCGGCATTTCAAGTCACCTCTCAAAGGCTGTGGGTATTAAATTTTGGCTTTACCAATGCCATTCACAGATCTGGCTTCATTCACTTATCACATGTACACTGTCTAAAAGGTATTCACCCCTCCCCCTTGGAAGTTTTCATGTTTTTGTGGCGACCCACTTTCTGCACAGGCTCACAAATAGCCAGCGTGCGGGGGGAGACTTTGGTAATGCACCTCTGATGTCATTTCCACACGGAGAGGGTGGGCACTAGGGATTAAATGCCAGCGCCTCAAAGTTTGAATAAACTAGTCTCGAAACGACTTACTGACTGCGTGTCGTTATTTCAGCGCTGTGTGTAGCACATCACTACATTTTATTGTTTTACAACATTGAATCACATGGATTTAATTTGGTTTTCTTGACACTAATCAACAGAAAAAGTCTGTTTTGCATTAAAGTGAAAACAGATCTCTACAAAGCAATCTAAATTAATTACAAACATAAAACACAAAATAATTGATGCATAAGTATTCACCCCCTTTAATATGACATACCAAATCATCACTGGTGCAGCCAATTGGTTTTAGAAGTCAAGTAATTAGTTGAATGGAGATCACCTGTGTGCAGGCAAGGAGTTTCAATTGATAGTAGTAAATCTACACCTGTATCTGGAAGGTCCATCTGCTGGTGAGTCAGTATCTTGGAAAAAACTACACCATGAAGTCAAAAGAATCACTTCAAGCAGCTCCACAGAAAGGTTATTGAAAAGCATAAGTCAGGAGTTGCAAACAAAAAGATTTCAAAGTCACTGAATATTCCTTACAGTTGTCAATCATCAAGAAATGGAAAGAATATGTCACAGCTGTAAATCTGTCTGGAGCAGGCCATCCTCAAAAACTGAGTGACCGTGCAAAAAGAGAACAAGTGAAGGAAGCCTTCAAGAGACCCATGACAACTCTGGAGGAGTTACAAGCTTCAGTGTCTGAGATGGGGCAGACTGTGCATACAACAACTGTTGCCTGGGAGCATCACCAGTCGTAGCTTTATGGGAGAGTGGCAAAGAGAAAGCCACTATTGAAAAATAACTCACATGATATCTTGGCTAGAGTTTCCCGGAAGGCAGGAAATGCTGAATCAGGTGGAAAAAGGCTTTATGGTCTGATGAAACCAAATTTGAGCTTTTTGGCCATCAGACTACATACTATGTTTGGCATGAGCCAACACTACACATCATCAAAAACACACCATTTGTACTATGAAGCATGGTGGTGTCTGCATCATGCTGTGGGAATGCTTCACTGCAGCAGGCCCTGGAAGACATGTAAAGGTAGATGGGAAAATGAATACAGCAAAGTACAGGGAAATCCTCTACGAAAACCTGATGCAGTCTGCAAGAGATCTGCTACTTGGGAGAAGATTTGTTTTCCAGCAAGACAATGAGCCTAAGCATAAAGCCAAAGCTACACAGGAATGGCTTAAAAACAAACAAATTTAATGTCTTAGAGTGGCCAAGTCAGAGTCCCAACCTCAATCCAATTAAAAATTTATGGCTGGGCTTGAGAAAGGCTGCTCACTCACAATCCCCATGCAATCTGACAGAACTTGAGCAGTTTTGTAAAGAAGAATGGTGGAAAAAGTGTAATGTCCAGACATGCAAAGCTGACAGAGACCTATCCACACAGACTTGAAGGAGATAAGTAATTATGCAATCAATTATTTTGTGTTTAATAACTATAATAAATTTAGACTAACTTGTAGAAATTTGTATTCACTTTGACATGAAAGAGTCTTTTTTGTTGATCAGTGTCAAAAAAGCAAAATTAAATTCAGTGTGATTCAATGTTGTAAAATAATAAAAACTGAAAATATCCAAGGGGGGGTGAATACTTTTTATAGGCACTATACATTGAAACATACAGTGAAATGTATCTTTGGTGCTAACAACCAGCAAAACAAAACCCAAGGACCTGCTGGGGGGGGAGCGACCTTGCAAGTGTCACCACACATTCCGGCACTAAATAATGTTCAGCGGAACAACAGGAAAAATAAGCCACTTTCCCTTTTCATCCACCCACTCACACATATAGGCAGGCCTCATCCAAGCCTCCATCCTCCAATCCTCACAAACTTCTGGTTCATACTTGCAGACTTGCAGAAATCAGGCCTCCAAGTTTCTCACATTCCTTCCAATAGGTCTTGACCATCAGGCCTCAACTTCCAGACTTTCTAACTATGGTCTTTAACTTTCAGTATTGACCCCAGGACATGCTGATCACATGACTTAGAACTCTAGGCCTCAAACTCAGGACTTACATGGGCCATCAACCCCAAGGCTCACTGACTTGAGAGGTTGTTCCTGTCCCTGACTCACAGATATCAAGCCTGTGACTTCAGGATATGCAAACCCAGGGGCTTCAACCATCGGGTCGACTCCCAGACTCACTGACTTTGATTTTCAACCTTTGAGCTTCTGCCCTTGGTATTAACCCCAGGACAAGACCATCACTCCAGGCCTCAAACTCCAGACGCAAATGGACCACCAACCCCAGGACTCACCGATCTGGTGAGGTTACATGTCTCCTGCCCATTCGAACCTTCCATCCCAGTACCTGTTGAACTGAGGAGTTCACATTGACCAGAGGAATCACTGGTCTTCATCTCAATGCTTGCTGCCCTGACATCCATTTCTGGAGCTCACTGGCTTTGCACCACGGTTCCCTCAGGTATGATCTCTCTGTCACCTGCCCTTAACCCTTCATTTACTGCCCCTGACCTCTAACTCCCCTCATCCCTGTAGCTAAACTCTAAATTATCCACTAACTCTCTGTACTGCCCCCAAAACCATTCCTACAAACCTATAACAAACTAAGTCTGAGCCTCAACCTCGATGGATATTGTGGCTCAGTGCCATCTTGACTAGTACGTGCCAAGATGGAATAGAAAAGAATGGCAGTCTATTTCATATGTGAGATTCTGACTTCTGTTAGAAAGGTTATGATTATATATGGACTAAAGCTGAGAAGTATGTGTGTATATAAAGTGATACTCCAAAAAGTATAGGGCAATTAAAGAGCTCTGCATATTAAAAGTTCAAAGTAAATTTATTGTCAAAGTACATGTATATCACCATGTACAACCCTGAGACCCATTTATATAAGATGGTGAGAAGCATTGATTGTGTGGATAGTCAGAGGCTTTTTCCCAGGGCTGGAATGGCTAGCATGCTTGGAAGAAGGTATAGAGGAGATGTCAGGGGTCAGTTTTTTTATGCAGAAAGTGGTGAATGCGTGGAATGGGCTGCCAGCGACGGTTGTGGAGGCAGATATGATAGAGTCTTTTAAGAGACTCCTGGACAGGTACATGGAGTTCAGAAATATTGAGGGCTATGGGTTACCCTAGGTAATTTCTAAAGTAAGGACATGTTCAGCACAGCTGTGCAGGCTAAAGGTCCTGTATTGTGCTGTAGGTTTTCTATATTTCTATGTTTCTATATTTTACTTGTGGACATTCTCAATAAATTTATCAAATAATAAACATAACAGAATCAATGAAAGACCGCCCAACTTCTGGTTCAAGATGGCGTTGGTGAAGCCCAGTGACTACTCACCAGTGGCAAACAAAATAAAGATTACAACTAGATACTTTATAAATAACTCTTTTTCTTGTAAACTTTCTAGTAAGCGATCACCACTAACAATAGAGAGGCGAGCGAAGGTGAGGCTGAGTTAAGGGTCGAAGCGTGAGTGTGCGAAGAGAAGTCGAGGTGAGCTTGAGGCAAAGTCAGGTCAAGCTGAGTGGGGAAGTAGTATATCTGAGGCCCATCCACCTAAACTGGGAGCAAGGTTTGATCAATCTAAGCGCCTGGCCGATTTGGAAAGTTCAAGTACAGTCTGAAACATGGCAGCAAGGCCCAGGTCCTAACCTGATGTTTGGACGATTTAAACACCTGGCCAGACAGATTGGAAAGGCAGCGTGTTGGGACAAGAAGTGAGGACTGGGCCAGTTCTACTTGCTGCTCCATAATGTTTACTCGGCTCTGCGCTGAACTGAGCCTGAGGCTGAGGCCTGCTCCGGGCTCAGTGACACTCAGCTCTGCGCTAAACTGAGCCTGAGGCTGAGGCCTGCTCCGGGCTCAGTGGCACTCGGCTCTGTGTTAAACTGAGCCTCAGGTGAGACCTGCTACGGGCTCAGTGACACTCGGCTCTGTGTTAAACTGAGCCTCAGGTGAGACCTGCTCCGGGCTCAGTGACACTTGGCTCTGCACTGAACTGAGCCTCAGGCGAGACCTGCTCCAGTAGCTCTGGGCTTCACAGCTATGCACTCGCTTTTGCATACTTTTGTGTTTACACGATTTCTTATTTTTCTCTTTCTGCACAATGGGTGTTTGTCAGTATTATTTTTAATGAGTATTTTTGAGGTTTCTTTGTTTTGTGGCTGCCTGTAAGAAGACAAATCTCAGGGTTGTATAATGTATAATTTTATAATAGATGTACTTTGAATTTTGAACCAAACTGGTGCATTCTACCAGTGTCCAGAAAACAACAAACTGGGCAAATACAAAAAGAAGAAATAATAATAAATAAATAAACAGTAAATACTTGCCAATGATACAATCAAACACCAGAAAGAATCATTGGATGGGATTTGGCAGCACCCATGGAGAGAGAAGCACAGTTAGTGTTTTAGAGAAAAGACTCTTCATGAGATCAGGAAAGGAGAGAAAAACCAAGTCTTTTTAAGGTCTTTTAAGAGAGTCTTAGCTGTGTACATGAAGCTTATAAAAATAGAGGACTATGCGGTAGGGAAATTCTAGGCAGCTTCTAGAGTAGGTTACATAGTCGGCACAACATTGTGGGCCAAAAGGACCTGTAATGAGCTGTAGATTTTCTATGTTTCTAAGTGTGTTATGGAGAGGAGGAAGGATGAGAGGGAGTGCTTGTGGTCAGGTAAATACCAAGTGGGCCCAGGTAACATAAACAAATGATGGAGGATGAAGCAAAACGTGGACTGTTTATTCATTTCCATAGATGCTGCCTGGCCTGCTGAGTTCCACCAGCATTTTGTATATGTTGCTCCAGGTAACATAATGGGATTCAGTTATGTTAGACAGAGGGAACAGAACCAAAAAATGCATGCTGGAATGGTGAGAGCAGAATTCAGCAGATGCTGCAACTCTGAAGCTACAGCAATTGCTGAAAATACTCAACAGATCAGACAACATCTATGGAGTGAGAAAAAACTGATTTAATGTAATAGATAGATGGGCTGCAATGTGCCCAGATAGAAGATGTGGTTCTGCTCCTCAAGCTTGTATTGGGCATTAGTAGAGCAAAACAAGATGCCAGCAGGGGGGAGAGATGAAGAAATAAAGTGACTGCTGTCAAACTAGAGAAGAAATGGAAAGGGGGAGGCCAATCTGGGTTTGGCTTCACCAGAATAAAGGAGACCACATCTTGAGAACTCTCCATGAGGACCACAACCGTATCGTAGTTAGGAGGCTTGTATACCTAAATGACCTGGAAGCTATGTTGGCTGGAGTCAGGGTCTTGGTAGAGTCACCCATGCCAAACAGGTCAAAGGTAGAGTGGTGAACCAGTCCTCCAGGTTTGGGGGTTCTAGTTGGGGCCAGCCACCCTGACTGGTAAAGCAAAATTGTTACAGAAACAGCAGTGAAGAATCCTTCTACATCTGAGTGTGACGGTATTCCTGAGTCTCCACTTGGGACTTGCATGAGTGACAGTAGTGAAAACCAAGAAACTACTGACACGATGAAGGAAGTCTTGGACATCACTGAAGATGGAAGACCTTCATTGCTGCCTTAAACCCCAGCAGCATTACAAGCAGTAAGTACATCATGAGAACCAAATGCAGTGCACTAAATTGAAGGAAGTGCAGATAACTTGTTGCTTCTCCTAAAAGGAATGTTTGAGATCCTGAATGGTGGATTGGGAATAGCTTCAAGCGCTCTAATGACATCTGTGCTCTAATTAACATACACAATTTTTAAAACACTAAGGCATCGTAATAGATGTAGATATGTGGAAATGGTGGATGATGCCAGGACATGTTTCAACAAACCCTAAAATGTTTTGAGACCCTTTTAATTAGTTACAAAGTCAGTCAGAGTAATTCAGGACTTAATAACGAGATCTTAGGATGCCATAAAATAGACTGATAAAAAAGAATATGATTTAACCTTATGAGTTACTCCAGCAAATCATCGAATTATTGAGGCCTAGGGATTAATAAGACTGTAGTGATCTGTCCTGCAATCTTCAGATACAAAATCCGTCAAAAGAGAAGCAACTGAAAAGGCCAAGAGGGGAATATCAGTGTATAAAGGCTGAGAAAGCACAAGTATTGTTCTACTATGGCCAGGATGCAATAGCGAATGATGAAGAGGAAATTGACCAAATGGTGAATCAATGGTGAATCTTAAGCCTGGCTTCTCCTGATCGGCATTCATTGTTTCAGGGGAGAGATTTACAGTAACTTGGGGATGTTTGCGGATTTAGTGTAGAGGGTCAGAGAGCAAAAATCTCAGTGACTTGTGAAGCCATATCCAATCCACCTGCCTCTGAGTATTTGACTGCATGTGGATAACTCCCTCAGGAAAGGGAACCAGCTTATTACACTTACTAATCATTTAATTTGAGCAACATTTTGACAGTATCTTGGATTTAAGCGCACACTTGAACATATCCTGAGCTTCCTGACAATCACCATTGAATAAAATCCAGAATTTCTTCTGCATCGTGGTCCGGTATTGCAGCTTACGCTCTATTCTGATTGCTACAAATAGGAATAGAAAAGAAAAACCTTAAAGGAAGAGAAGATGCAGCCAAAAATACAAATTTGAAGCTAAAATCAAATAAATTGCAGGTGCTGGAAAACTAAATCCAAAGCAGAAAATTTTGGAAACACTCTTCAGGTAAGGCTGCAAATGCAGGAAGACAGAGTTAATGTTTTGGGTTGAAGACCTTCAGTCAGAACTGGGCAGGAGCCCAAAAAAGATGGGGAGGGGTGGGGATTTCTCTGATAGGGTAAAATGGGAGTGAAAACAGGAATAAACTGTAAATAAGGTTATTTGGTCAAAGGGCATTAGAGCGTGAGATCTTAGACAAAAGAATGTAACAAATTTCAATATAAAGTCAAGAGGCTAGTTCTGACACTTCCTCACTGAAAATGATTTCTCCTCCATCCATTCTCCATTGAACTATCCTAACTGACCCTATCTACCCTAAATGTCTGCCGATTTTGATTCACTCTGGGTCATGCTCAGAGACTTCATCAATTAGAGACTGGAAAAGTTTCAAGAATTGGAAAAGAAACTGCAGATGCTGAAAATCTGTAACAATAACCAATGTGTTAAATGAAACAGCTAAGCAGCTTTATCTATTTTTATAAACATTATTTTCAGTTTCAATTTATACCTTTTGTCTTTAACTGCCGGCATTTGAATTAAGTATTTCTTTGGAAGTTTTGATCCTGTACCTGATCAAAAATCTGATAATTTAATTCTGATAATTTAAAGCACTTCTAAACTCAGTGGCCATTTCATTAGGAATGTCCTGTACCTAATAAAGTGGCCATTGAGTACATGTTCCTGGCCTTCTACTGCTGTAGTTCATTCACTTCAAAGTTTACTGTGTTGTGCATTCAGAGATGCTCTTCTGCACCCCGCTGTGGTAACACACTGTTTTTGAGTAATTGTTGCCTTCCCATCAGCTTGAATCAGTCTGGCCATTCTCCTCTGACCTTTCTCAGTCACAAGGTGTTTTCGCCCATGAAACTGCCACTCACTGGATGTCTTCTGTAAACTGTTGTGCATGAAAATGCCGGGAGATCAGCAGCTTCTGATAAACACAAGCCACACTGTCTGTCACTAACAATCGTTCTGCGGTCAAAGTCACTTAGATTACATTTCTTCTCCCATTCTGATGTTTGGTCTGAACAACAGCTGAACCTCTTGACCATGTCTGCATGCTTTTACACATTGAGTTGCTGCCTCATGATCGGCTGATTAGATATTTGCACTAATGAGCAGTTGTACCTAATAAAGTGGCCTCTGAGCGTACTTGCTCTCTTTTCCAATGGAGGGTTATTAGATTGAAATGCTGATTCTGTTTGCTCCTCCAGAGATGCTGACTGTCCTGCTGAGTGTTTCTGCTTTTTGTTCAGTTCTTGCAAGCTCCTTCTGGCATCAAACAAAGAGGCTCTCAACTTTTCAGTCTGTGTACTGTTTGATCTTTACCTGGATCTATTACTGGAAGGGTTAGATGTCCTAATTTTGCCTTGTATTTTGTTATAGAATACTAGGCTCACACTATTAAGCTCTGACTACAAGCAGGATCGATAGAAATAATTTCAAAAGCACACACCATAATAAATGAAATTGAAAAACCTGCAGGTACTTAATCAATTTATACGCCAAAATATTGAGTTGAAAGTTTCTAAGAAAGATGCTTGAGATCTTGAGTTCTTGGTGTGAATTAAAATTAAGAATAATATCAACTGCAGCCTCAGAGGGAGAAAATGTTGCACTCACCTCTTACTAGAGACCTGAGTCCTTGAACAGACTTTAAACCTAGGCCCATCTGCTCTCCAGAGCAGACATTAAAAAAATTCTCTGTATTGAATACCAGTGTTGAAGCCTATTCACAGGTCATTTTGGGAGAGCTGAAGAGATTGCTGGACTCCTTTGGACGATAGTTCAGACATACAGTATGTATAGACCTCACCTGTTAAAGCGACCAGACTTAACTTACCCAGACAGTTTGTTACAGCAATCTAGTGATTTTACAGTCGTTAATCACAAATATGTTGCACGTGGTCAAGTGGTTAAGGAGTTGGGCTAGCGATCTGAAGGTCATGAGTTTGAGCCCCAGCTAAGGCAGCGTGTTGTGTCCTTGAGCAAGGCACTTAACCACACACTGCTCCAGTATATCCAGCTGAAAGTGGGTAGCGGCAATATGCTTGGGGTTAACCTCGGGATAGACTGGTGTCCTATCCTGGGGGGGAGGGGGGGTGCAGGGAGTCTCGTACTCTCAGTCACTTCACGCCACGGAAACCGGGATAAGCACTCAACTGATGAGCCTATAAGCCTCAGGACAAACTTTAACTTTTAACTAACCACAAATACAAAAGTCTTATTTTAAAATAAGACATAGGAGACTGGAGATGCTGGAATATGGATCAATGTACAACACACTGGAGGAACTCCGCAGGCTGGCACCATCCACCCGAGATCTTGCAGCACCTTGTGTGTTGGTCTTAATTAAATGCCTTATTTAATTGTGTCTTTAAGTCATTTGTAAAGGCCCATCTAGTAACAAAGAAGAAAACTCTCACCTGTGTCAAAGCAATGCTGTAAAGGTAACTCTAAGCCTATGCTTGTTCCCATTATTATGTAAAATATACAGATTTTGCCAAGGATAAAATAATTTTAGAACCCAGATAAAGGATTGACAGTAGTAGATGATCTGAGAGGAATTTAGATTGATAGGGATGAGATAAATCGAACCCAGGGTTGGCTCTTTCCCCTCACTCTATGAATGTCTCACCAAAGCTTTTGAGAAAATTTTCTTAACCACATACCTACACAATCTTTTTCGCATCCTATTTTTTTTTATCTCTGATCGGCCTCGAAGTCCCAACTATAGAACATTATATTGTAGTTTGAACCTCTTCCCTTCTCTTCCCAGTGTCACAATACTTTCACTGTTTCAACATCTTTTCTTTACCTTCCCCTCCAGTTTTGCTTACTTATTCAGGTACAGCGCAGAATAAGCCCTTCCACCCAGCAGTCCTCCAATTTAATCTGAGCCTAATCATGGTACAATTTACAATGACCAATTAATGTAACAACCAATAGGTCTTTGCACTGTGGGAGGAAATCAGAGCACATGGAGGAAACCCCACATGGTCACAGATAAACTTCTTATAGGCAGTGTCGGGAATTGAACCTGGATCACCTGTACTGCTAAACATTATGCTAACCACTACACTACCATGCTGCCCCATTAGACCATGTTACTTTGTTGACACCTGATAACCTAACATGGTTTCAATTCAATCTCAGAGGAAAATTTGTGTTCATGCCTCTTTAGAGATTTGCCTTCTGAAACTTGCTTTTTCAATGGCTTTTTTATATGCATCCTGATTTCTCAACTTCCACTGTGGAGAATGGACAATAGAAGATGGAAAGAGGTTTTTTGTTTTCACTTTGCTTCACAAACTGCTCACTGAAATATGAACAAAAATAGTGAACTACTATTGAATGCAATGTCTTTAGGAAGGTACTGTATTGAGAATTGGATTCATGTTTGCTCAGGTCACAGTGAATGATGATGTGTGATCCTAACTTTCTTCACTTCAATGCTCTTTGAATAACTGTACTCTCACAAAAGGAAATGTCCATGTTTCTCTCATAGTCATTCATGTAGACAAGATGGAATGGTCTCATAAACCACTTTCAAGATTGAGGTGGTTTTCTCACAAGATGTCTCTGCAGTCTTTATGAACTATGCACTTAACAGATAAATCTTCCAAATCTTTACCAGTTCTCTGAAGTATTGTCTTCATGTTAACAATGCTCAAAAGTTCTGAGTGCAACTCTTCCATTAGTTACAAAAAAAAACCAAAAACAGCTCTGATGTAAAACTGTAATAGAAACAAAATCTGCCACAAACACTGAGCAGCATCTGTGGAAAAAAAAAGTTAATACTTCAGGTCAAACCTCTTCATCAGAAGATAACAGGCCCTCAATCTGAAACGGTGCTTCCACAGGCACTGCCTGATCTGCTGACTACTTCTTTCATTATTCTTCCTTTAGTAAAAGAACACTATTCTTAGAAACCATTTGACATAGTGTAGCTTTGGGGACAAACTCATAACACCAGAAATGGAAATGGTTTACATCTTGATCCAAATATGTCTGCATCAGTGCATGCACTTAAAGTATATACAGTATGAAATTGCACTTTCTGTAATATTTTATATTTTCTTTTTTTAAATTGACATTTTCTTAATTTATAAATGACAATGGTTTGTTGTAATAATTGGTTTGGCTACTCACTATTCAATTTCATGGAAGGACTATCCAGGGCCCTGAACGGTGATGAGGGAGGAATTGCAGGGACAGATGTAGCACTTGTCCCAATTGCAGGGTTAAGTGCCAGGAGGGAAGTCAGTGGGGAAGGATCAGTGGACAAGGGAGCCAAGGTAGACAACAATCTCTGCAGAAAGCAGGGGAAGACAGAAAGATGTGCTTAGAGTAAGGATCTCATCGTAGGTGATGTACTGGTTACAGAGGCTTGTGGGGTGGTAGGTAAGGGCAAGGGGAACCTTATTCCTGTTATGGTGGCAGGAGGATGTGAGGGCAGATGTTCAGGAAATGGTGTAGATGTGGGTGAGGGCAGCATCAATGGTGGTGGAAAGGAAACCCCGTCCTTTGAAGGAGGAGTATATCTCAGATTCTCTAGAACGGAAAGCCACATCCTGAGAACTGAAATTGAGTAAAGGGAATAGCAATTTTACAAATCACAGGATGGGAAGAGATATAGTCAAGCTAGTTGTGAGAGTCAGTAGGTTTATAAACGATATCAGTAAGTACAGAAGGAGACAGTGAGATCAAGATAGAGGAGGGGTGTCAGAGAAGGACCAAGTAAATTTGAAGTTAAAGCAAACTTGGTGAAATTGATGAATGCAGTACGGGTGCAGGAAAGCAACACCAATGTGGTTTTTAATGTAGCAAAGAAATAGTTGGAGAGTGTTACCGATGTAGGCTTGAATCATGGACTATTCCACATGGCCGACAAAAAGACAGGCATGGCTGGTGTACATGGCTACACCTTGGGTATGGAGAAAGAGTGAGGAGCCTACAGGGTGAGAACCAATTCCACCAGATGGAGGAGGGTAATGATGGAGGGGAGCTGGTTAGGTCTGTTTTCCAAGCAAAAGTGGAAATTTTTAAGGCCTTCCTGATGGGGATAGAGTGTATAGGGAGTGGATGCCCATAGTGTAAATGAGGTGATCAGGTACCTGAAGTGATCAAGAGCGTGTGAAGTGTCACAGATGTAGGAGGGAATGGACTGAACCAAATGAGATAAGATGGAGTTGAGGTGTACAGACATAAAGGCAGGAGCAGACAGGAGCAGTGGGCTGTCTCAGACAATCAAGTATGTGGATCTTGGATAGGAGGAAGAAATTAGCAATGCAGGGTAAGGAATCTAAGAGAGAGACCACAGTCAGTACAGATTGGAAATAACATCTCCTTGTTGACAATCAACACTGACGCATCTCGGCGATATGTGCTGAGCCCTCTGCTTTACTCTCTCTACACCCATGACTGTCTGTCTAGGCACAGCTAAAATGCCATCTATAAATTTGCCAATGACAAAACTATTGTTGGTAGTATATTAGATGGTGATGAGGATGAATTCAGGAGGGAGATAGATCAGTTGGTTGTCTGGTGTCACAACAACAAACTTGCACTCAGCATCAGTAAAACCAAGGAGTTGATTGTTGACGTCAAGAAGGAGAAGTCGAGGGAACTCATACCAGACCTTCATCGAGGGATCAGCCATTGAAAGGATGAGCAATTTCAAGTACTGGGGTGTCAATGACACTGAAGATGTATCCTGGGGCCAACATATTGATACAATTACAAAAAAGGCACAGCAGCCACTATATTTCATTCAGAGGCTTGGAAAACTCTTGCTACTTTTTATAGATGTACTGTGGAAAGCATTCCAGCTGGTCTGAAATGGGTGGGGGGGGGGGCACTGAACAAAGTCCGAAAAAGCTGCAGGAAGTTGAAAACTCTGCCAGTTCTATCATGGGCTCAAACATTCAGATCATCGAGGAGAGCTTCAAACAGCGATACCTTGAAAAGACGTTATCCATCATTAAGATCCTCCAACACCCAGGGCATGCTTTTCCTTCATTGTTATTATCAAAGAGGAAGTAGCGAAGCATGAAGAAATATGCTCAATGTTTCAGGAACAGCATTTTCCTTTCTTCCATTAGATTTCAGAATGGAACCATATACACTATCTCACTATTTTTACCTCTTCTTGAACTACCTGTTTAATTTAAATTTTTATATATTTCTTATTGTAATTTATAGTTTTTATTGTTATGTATTGCAATATATTGCTGCTGCAGAGCAAATTTCATATTGCATGCCATTGATATGAAACCTGATTTTGATCTGAGTTTGGTACCAGTGGATGGGAGTTGCTGAGATTGGGATGGTGCAGGGGAAGATGCCCTAATGCTCCTTATTGGGGTCCTGTTCAAGGAGTAGTAAGAGAAGGAGTCTGAGAGTTTCCACCTGTGCTCAGCAAGGTAGATGTCAGTCTGCCAAACTACAACACTCCCCTTGTCTGCAGATTTGATGGTGTGATTGGGATTTGTGTAGAGATAGAGGAGGGCAGTGCAATCAGAGTTGGTGCAGTTTGAATAGGAGAGAGTGCTGAAGTCAAGATGGTTGATGTCTTATAGACAGTTAGAGATGTCAGGATCCAGACCATGCAGAAGACCAGAGCGGGATGCCCAAGAAGAGGAGGCGAGATGAAAGTAGGAGAAGTGGTCATCTCTCCGACATGGGGAATCCTTGCCAAAAATGTAGGCTTGAAGACAGAGAAGGCAGAGGAAAAGCTTGGCATTATGGCAGCCGCAAAACTCTGTGAAGTGCAGGTGCAGGGGTCAAAGGTAAGGGCCTTGCTTGAGAATAAAACATTCTGCCTCAGAGAGGAATAGGTAGGAGAGGATGGTGAAGACACAGCAGGGATTAGAACTGAGATCAGGTGAGGATAGAGGACAGGGAAGGGTTGGAGTGTTCAGAGAAAGGTGGGTGGGAAGAAGATAGGGTACAGAATAAAGGGGTGACAAGAGTAAAGGTGAGCCTGAGAGACTTAGGGTTGATAGGAAGTAGTGGTGAGAAAAGAGGAGCTGTAGGACCCAGGGGTGGTGTGAAAGGTCTCCGCCTGGAGGTGCAGGTGACCAAGATCAGAGTCGGTGCTGGAGGTGCCCAGGACTGTGGTTGTAACTAAGTGGAAATGGCAGGATCCATGGTCTAGAGAGAGCCAGTCCCAAGGTCAGAGCTGGAGCTGGAGGCAGCGGGGTCCACAGTCTGCAAGAGGCCAAGGCCTGAACTGGAGATGGCAGGTCCCATGGTCTGGAAGCAGGTGATTTTCTGATCCTTCCTGATAAAGACAGAGACAGGTCCTGCAAGTATCTCCACATGGCAGTGAGGGTGGTGCATGGAGTCTGGGCGAGATCAGTCTATTGAATACAGGTATCTGAGATCCTCTTGGTCCCAAACTAGCAAGCCTGTAAACAGAGCTGAAAGCCATACATCACAAGATTGCAGAGGCGACAAGTTTCCAGGGAGGACACCTGGCTGTGGTAGCAGGTCTGTGTGACTATATGGTTGAAGAGTCAGAGAACAGCAGAGATCACAGAGGGGGAGCAGAGAGAGAGGGTCTCACTGTTACCCTGTTGAAGAGAAGATGTAAACCTTTTCATACTCCAAGAGACTTCACGGTGTATATTTATAATATACAGTGGGTCTCGGCAGCGGAACAGATCTTCAACCTGCGACCAACCCGGACATTGGAAGTTTCAGAGACGGATATTTCACTCAGGTCCCCTTCCTGGGTAGAAGACGGCAGCAACAGGCTATGGCAGCATAATAGAACTTTGACCACTGACCAATCTGGTCACTGGAAGTTTGAGAGGAGTGTATTTCACTCAGGTCCATTGCCTGAGTAGAACAGGGCAGGAGCAGGACATGGCAGTGTGATAGAGCATTTGTGATCAATTAGCAAGAGCAAATTAAAGGAAGCCAGGGGCACATGCAGCAGCTGTTGTCTGAGTAGACAGAGTCAGAGTGGTGATCCTGAGGCTTTAACTCTTCAAGGTTTCAGTCAGATAAAGCAAGGACAAGAAAAGCTCTAAGCTACTTTTTTTTTCTTCCCATCTTTATATCTGCCCAGCTAGGACGGTAGAGATGCCAGGCAGGATATTTGAATGCTCCTCTTGACAGATGGGGAGAGATAGGGAAACCTCCAATGTCCCTGACGACTACAACAGTGAGAAGTGCATCCAACTGCAGCTTCTAATAATCTGCATTAAGGAGCTAAAGATGGAACTGGATGAATTCTGGATCATTTGGGAAGCTGAGGGGGGTGATAGATAGAACATCAACACTGCCCTCAACTGCATCTCTTCCATTTCATGCACATCTGCTCTTACCCCATCCTCCTGCCACCCTATCAGGGAGAGGGTTCCTCTTTTCCTCACCTACCACCCCCACCAGCCTCCAGTCCATCACATTATTCTGCCACCTCCAACGGGATCCCACTACCAAGCACATCTTTCCCACCCCACCGACTTCCTCCTTTCCACAGGGATTACTCCCAACACAACTCCATTGTCCATTCATCCCTCCCCATTGATCTCTCTCCTAGCACACACTTATCCTTGCAAGCCCAACGAATGCCCCTACACCTCCTCCATCACTACTATTCAGGGCCCAAAACCATCCTTCCAGGTGAGGCAACACCTCACCTGTGATTCTGTTGTGGTCATAAACTGTGTGCTGTGCTCCTGGAGTGGTTTCCTGTATATCAGTGAGACCTGATGTAGATTGAGAAACTGCTTTGCCGAGCATCTACGTTCTGTCCACCAGAAAAAGTGGGATCTCCCAGTGGCCACACATTTTAATTCCACTTCCCTTTCACATTTTGATATGTCTATCCATGACTTCCTCCACTGTCATGATGAGGCCACTCTTAGGTTGGAGGAACAGCACCTTATATTCTCTTTGGGTAGCCTCCAACCAGATGGCATGAACATCAATTTCTCAAACTTCTGATAATGCTCCCCTTCACTATTTCCCATTCCCTTTTTCCTCTCTCTCACCTTATCTCCTTGCTTACCCTTTGCCTGTTTTTGGTGCTCCTCTCCTCTTTTCTGTCTTCCATGGCCTTCTCTCACCAATCAATTTCCCAGCTCTTTACTTCATCCTTCCCCCTCCAGGTTTCACCTATCACCTTGTATTTCTCTCTTCCCTCCCCCCACCTTTCAAATCTACTCTACAGCATTCTTCTCCAGTCCTGCTGAGGGTCTCAGCTCGAAACAATGACTGTATTCTTTTCTTAGATGCTGCCTGGCCTGCTGAGTTCCTCTGGCACTTTGTGTGTGTTTCTAGGACATATAGAGAGGTAGCTACACCCAAGGTGCAGGACACAAGAAATAGGGTGACTGTCAGGAACGGAAAACGGGTTAAGGTGCCAGTGCAGAGGACCCCTGTGGCCATCCCCCTCAGCAACAACTATATCACTTTGGATGCTGTTGGGGGGGTGTTGACCTTGACCTAACAGAGGAAAATCACAGTCATCTGGTTTCTGACACAGAGTCTGTCTCTGTGACTCGAACGGGAAGGAGAGGAATGAATAATAGACAATAGACAATAGGTGCAGGAGTAGGCCATATGGCCCTTCGAGCCAGCCCCACCATTTAATGTGATCATGGCTGATCATCCACAATCATTACCCTCTTCCTGCCTTCTCCCATATCCCTTGACTCCGCTATCTTTAAGAGCTCTATCTAACTCTTTCTTGAAAGCATCTAGAGAATTGGTCTCCACTGCCTTCTGAGGCAGAGCATTCCATAGATCCACAATTCTCTGGGTGAAAAAGTTTTTCCTGAACTCCGTTCTAAATGGCCTACCCCTTATTTTTAAACTGTAGGTCTCTGGTTCTGGACTCCCCCAACATCGGGAACATGTTTCCTGCCTCTAGCGTGTCCAGTCCCTTAATAATCTTAAATGTTTCAATCAGATCCAATCAGAATGAAAAGGCACACTGTGGTGAAAGGGGACTCATTAGTTAGGGGAACGGACAGGAGGTTCTGTGGGTGAAAATGAGATTCGCGGATGGTATGTAGACTCCCGGGTGCCAGGGTCTGGGAGTGTGAACATTGTCCATGTTGGTACCAATAACATGGGTAGGATGAGTAATGAGGTCCTGCATAGGGAGTTCAGGGAATGAGGTGCTAA
This sequence comes from Hypanus sabinus, assembly GCF_030144855.1. NCBI lineage: Eukaryota > Metazoa > Chordata > Chondrichthyes > Myliobatiformes > Dasyatidae > Hypanus > Hypanus sabinus. The sequence goes on from NC_082728.1 coordinate 48,914,763, forward strand.
GATAATGGACAGGACCTACAGGATTGTAATCTTAGGATTGCTAACCATACCACATTCTAGTGAGGCCAGATCTAAGAAGATCTAGGAAGAGTTGCTGTAGGAGGGAAGACATAAAATTATTGAATTCTTGGGCTCTCTTCTAGGGAAGATGGGTCCTGTTCAGAAGGAATGACTTGCACCTGAACTGGAGGGGGCTAATACCTTAGTGGGAAGATTTGTTAATGCTGCATGGTGGGGTTTAAACTGGAGTTTCAGGGGGTGGGAACCAGAGTGCCAGAACAGTTAGTGGAGAGGTTGTGGAGCCAGATGTTGGTAAGACCTCAGAAGAAGTTAGAAATCAAAAGGTTGAACATTGTGCAACTAGTGTTCTGAGATGTGTATCGTAGGAAAGGCAGATGAACCCAGGGCATGGATCAACACCTGGAATTGTGATAGTGTAGCCATTAGTGAGACTTGGTTACAAGACAAGCAGGACTAGCAGTTCAATATTCTGGGTTTCTGTTGGTTTAGATGTGACAGAGCAGGAGAGATTAAAGGAGGAAGAGTGGTGATACTAGCCAAGGAAAATGTCACAGTCGTGCTCAGACAAGACAGACTGGAGAACTAAAATAGTGAGGCATTCTGAGTGGAACTGAAATAAGAAAGATATGATCATGTTAATGGGGCTATATTAGACACTACCCAACAGTCTGAGGGAATTAGGGGAACTAATTTGTCAGGGATCACAGACCGTTGCAAGAAACATAAGGTTGTTTTAGCAAGTGATATTAGCTTTCCACATATTGACTGGGAATCCCATACTCTAAAAGGACTAGATGGGATAGAGTTCATCAAGTGTGTTCAGGAAAGTTTGCTTCATCAGTATGTAAAAGATGAGATTGCATGCAATACTGGATCTGCTATTAGGGAATGAGGCAAGGCAGTTAACAGAAGCTTTTGTAGGGGAACACTTTGCATCCAGTGACCACAATGCCAAAAGTTGCCAAAAGATAAGTCTGGTCTGCATGATGAGATTCTAAATTGAAAAAAGGCTAATTTTGATGGTAACAGAAATGATCTGGCAAGTGCAGATTGGGATAGGCTGTTCTCTGGCAAAGGCTGTTCTCTGTTCTTTGGAAAGTGGGGGGGGGCCTTCAAAAACACAATTTTGAGAGTACAAAACTTGTATGTGCCTGTCAGTGTAAAAGGTAAGCATAACAAGTGTAGGTTCCCTTGGTTTTCAAGAGATATTGAGACCCTGGTTAAGAAAAAAAAGAAGGTGCATAGAGGTATAGGCAAGTAGGAACAAATGAGGTGCTTATGGAGTTCAAGAAGTGCAAGAGAACACAACAAAGAGATCAGGAGGACTAAAAGAAAGCATTAGGCTGCTCTAGCAGACAAGGTGAAGGAGAATCCTTTGGGAATCCACAGGTGTCTTAAAAGCAAAAAGATTACAAGGGACAAAATTGGTCCTCTGGAAGACCAGAATGGTATCCATGTATGAAGCCAAAACAGGTGGGGGAGATCTTAAATGAATTCTTTGTATCTGTATTTACTCAGAAGACAGATACAAAGTTTATAGAAGTGACACAAAGCAGCATCAACTTCATGGACCCTGTACAGATTACAGAGGAATTTGTGTTTGCTACCCTGAGGTAAATCACAGTGGATAAATGCACAGGGCCTGACAAGGTGTTCTTTTGGGCCCTACGGGAGGCAAGTGCATAAGTTGCCAGGGCCCTAGCAGAGATATTTAAAATGAATTAGCAACAGGAGAGATACCAGAGGATTGAAGGATAGCCAATGCTGTTCTGCTATTTAAAATGGCCCCAAAACAGAAACCAAGAAATTATAGACCAGTGAGACTGATATCAGCAAGAAACATAGAAACCCTACAGCACAATACAGGCCCTTCAGCCTACAATGCTGTACCAAACTTGTACTTACTTTAGAAATTACCTAGGGTTACCCATAGCTCTCTATTTTTCTAAGCTCCATGTACCTGTCCAGGAGTATCTTAAAAAATCCTATCATGTCCACTTCCACCACTGTAGCCGGCAGCCCATTCCACACACTCACCACAATCTGCATGAAAAAACTTACCCCTGACATCTCCACTGTACCTTCAACTGTGTCCTCATGTGTCAGCCATCTCAGCCCTGGAAAAAAGCCTCTGACTATCCACATGATCAATGTCTCAATCATCTTATACATCTCTATCTGGTCACCTCTCATCCTCCGTCACTTCAAGGAGAAAAGGCCAAGTTCACTCAACCTGTTCTCATAAGGCATGCTCCCCAATCCAGGCAACATCCTTGTAAATCTCCTCTGTACCCTTTCTATCATTTCCACATCCTTCCTGTAGTGAAATGACCAGAACTGAGCACAGTATTCCAAGTGGGGTCTGACTAGGGTCCTATATAGCTGCAACATTACCTCCCGGCTCTTGAACTCAATCCCACGGTAGATGAAGGCCGATACACCGTATGCCTTCTTAACCACAGAGTCAACCTGCATAGCAGCTTTGAGTCTCCAATGGACTCGGACCCTAAGATCCTCCGCACTGCCAAGAGTCTTACCATTAATACTATATGCTGCCATCATATTTGAACTACCAAAATGCACACTTATCTGGGTTGAACTCCATCTACCATTTCTCAGCTCAGTTTTCCATCCTATTGATGTCCTGCTCTAACCTTTGACAGCCCTCCACACTATCCACAACACCCCCAACCTTTGTGTCATCAGCAAATTTACTAACCCATTCCTACACTTCCCAGAACAGATCCCTGAGGCACACAACTGATCACAGACCTCCATGGAGAAAATGACCTGTCTACAACCACTCTTTGCCTTCTGTGGGCAAACCAATTCTGGATCCACAAAGCAATGTCCCCTTGGATCCCATGCCTCCTTACTTTCTCAATAAGCCTTGCATGGGGTACCTTATCAAATGCCTTGCTGAAATCCATATACACTACATATACTGCTCTACCTTCATCAATGTGTTTTGTTACATCCTCAAAGAATTCAATCAGGCTCATAAGGCATGATCTGCCTTTGACAAAGCCATGCTGACTACTCCTAATCACATTATACCTCTCCAAATGTTCATAGATCCTGCCTCTCAGGATCTTCTCCATCAACTTACCAACCACTGAAGTAAGACTCACTGCTCTATAATTTCCTGCGCTATCCCTACTCCATTTCTTGAATAAGGGAACTACATATGCAACCTTCCAATCCTCCGGAACCTCTCCCTGTCCCCATTGATATGCAAGGATCATTGCCAGAGGCTCAGCAATCTCCTCCCTTGCCTCCCACTGTTGCCTGGGTACATTTTGTCTGGTCCTGATAACTTAGAAACACAGAAACATAGAAACTAGGTGCAGGAGTAGACCATTCGGCCCTTCGAGCCTGCACCACCATTCAGTATGATCATGGCTGATCATCCAACTCAGAACCCTGTACCTGCTCTCTCTCCATACCCCCGATCCCTTTAGCCACTAGGGCCATATCTAACTTCCTCTTAAATATAGCCAATGAACCGGCCTCAACTTATCCAACTTGATGCTTTCCAAAACCTCTAGCACATCCTCTTTCTTAATGTCTATATGCTCAAGCTTTTCAATTTGCTGTAAGTCATCCCTAGAATCACCAAGGTCCTTTTCCGTAGTGAATATTGAAGCAAAGTATTCATTAAGTATCTCTGCTATCTCCTCCGGTTCTATACGCACTTTTTCACTGTCACACTTGATTGGTCCTATTCTCTCATGTCTTATACTCTTGCTTTTCACATACTTGTAGAATGCTTTGGGGTTTTCCTTAAACCTGCACACCAAGGCTTTCTCATGGCCCCTTATGGCCCTCCTAATTACTTTCTTAAACTCCTTCCTGCTAGCCTTGATTTCTATCATTACCTAATTTTCTCAACCTTTCATAAACTTTTCTTTTCTTCTCAACTAGATTTTCAACAGCCTTTGTAAACTACAGTTCCTATACCCTCCCATCCTTTCCCTGTCTCATTGGAATGTACCTATGCAGAATGCCACGCAAATATCCCCTGAACATTTGCCACATTTCTGCCATACATTTCCCTGAGAACAGCTGTTCCCAATTTATGCTTCCAACTTCCTGCCTGATAGCTTCATATTTCCCCTTACTCCAATTAAACACTTTCCTAATTTGTCTGTTCCAATCCCTCTTCAATGCTATGGTAAAGGAGATAGAATTGTTATCACTATCTCCAAAATGCTCTCCCACTCAGAGACCGGACACCTGACTAGGTTCATTTCCCAATACCAGATCAAGTACAGCCTCTCTTCTTGTAGGTTTATCTACATGTTGTGTCAGGAAACCTTCTTGAACACACCTAACAAACTCCCCCCTGTCTAAACCCTTTGCTCTAGGGAGATGCCAAACAATATTTGGGAAATTAAAATCTCCCACCACACCAACCCTGTTATTATTACACTTTTCCAGAATCTGTCTCCCTATCTGCTCCTCAGTGTCCCTTTTGCTATTGGGCAGTCTATAAAAATCACTTAATAGAGTTATTGACCCCTACCTGTTCCTAACTTCCACCTACAGAGACTTAGTAGACAATCCCTCCATGACTTCCTCCTTTTCTGCAGCCGTGACACTATGTCTGATCAACAGTGCCATACCCCCACCTTTTTTGCCTCCCTCCCTGTCCTTTCTGAAACATCTAAAGCCTGGTGCTCTAAGTAGCCATTCCAGCCCCTGAGCCATCCAATTCTCTGTAATGGCCACAACATCATAGCTCCAAGTACTGATCCACACTCTAAGCTCATTGGCTTTGTTCATGATACTCATTGCATTAGAATAGGCATATCTCAAATCATTGGTCTGAGCACATCCCTTCTCTATCACCTGCCTATCCTCCCTCTCACACTGTCTACAAGCTTTGTGGAAAAGATATTGGAAGGTATTCTAAGGGACCAGATATATAAGTATTTGGATAGACATGGATAGTCAGCATGGCTTTGTGCATGGTAGTTCATGTCTGACCAAACTTAGAGTTTTTCAAGGAACTTATAATGAAAGTGGATGAAGGCAAGACAGTGGATGTTGTCCACATGGACTTTAGTAAGGCACTTGTCAAGGTCTTGCATGGGAGGCTATTCAAGAAGTTTCAGTCACTTGGCATTTAGGATAAGGTGGTAAACTGGATTAGACATTGGCTTTGTGGGAGAAGTCAGAGAGTAGTAGTAGCAGGTTGCCTCTCTGACTGGAGGCCCATGACTACTGGTGTGTCGTAGGGATCAGTGCTGGATCCCTTGTTGTTTTGTCACCTATATCAATGATCAGGATGATGATGTGGTAAACTGGATCAACAAATTTGTGAATGACATTAAGACTGGGGATGTAGTGGACGGTGAGGAAGGCTATCATAGCTTGCAGAGTATCTGCATCGGCTGGAAAAAGGAGCTGAAAAATGACAATACAAGGTTTTGTACTTGGGGACAACCACCCAGAGTAGGTCTTGCACAGTGAACGATAGGGGACTGAGGAGTGTGATAGAACTAAGGGATTCAAAAATACAGGTACATAATTTGTTGAAGGAGGCAGTACAGATAAATAGAGTCATAAAGAAAGCATTTGCCACATTGACCTTCATAAATCAATGTATTGAATACAGAAGATGGAATGTTATGTTTAAGTTGTGTAAGACATTGGTGAGGCCTAATTTGGAGAATTGTATGCAGTTTTGGTCACCTTCTTACAAAAAAGACGTAAACAAGGTTGAAAAAGTGCAGGGAACATTTACAAGGGTATTCCCAGGTCCAGAGGACCTGAGTTATAAGGAAAGATTGAATAGGTTAGGACTGTATTCTTGAGAAGCTAAAAGGGAACATGGAGGGAAACTTCTTCGTTCAGCGGATTGTGAGAATATGGAATGAGCTTCCAGCACAAGTGGTCCATGTGAGCTCAACTTCAATGTTTAAGAGCAGTTTGTATAGGTATATAGATGGATGGGATATGGAGGTCTATGGTCCTGGTGCAGGTCGATAGTTTAAGTAGTTTCGGCATGGACTAACTGGGCTGAAGGGCCTGTTTCCGTGCTGTACTTCTCTATTACTCTATGAGTCCTGTATGTTATTTGTCCCTACAGTACGTGCCAGTGATGCTGCTTCAAGCAAGGTTTTCATTCTAACTGTACCTCACCGTGACCCCAACTTGTGTTGTCTTGAACTGTTTGAAAACACATCCTTTTTAACACAACAATATATCAGAAATAAAATCGAATGTAGTCAGCTACTGATTGACTCAGAAAGCTGATGAAAAACAATGGCTACTCAGAATGGGGAAAAAAAAGTGCCTGCCAAATTTCCAAATTTTGTTGGAAATGAACTTAATCTTTTAACCTTTTCATTGTAGGATTTATGGGAAATTGTATAGGAAGAATTTATCTGAAGATCTTTTGCCTTTCAGGTTCTGCCTCCTAGGCAAAAACTCTATAGTCAGATACAGTTCAGAAACAGTTATTGCCAGCTGTCACAAGGTGATCAAACAAATGATGGTGCAGGGTGCAAGAAGTAGCCGTCTTACCTCTTACATACAGTAGGTTCCCAGTTGGAATATAGTGGAGCTAGAAACAAATTTGCAAATTTGAAATTCATGATACTTGTAGGAGAAAGAAGCCAAGCTGTCATGTAATGCTGCAGGGGGAGAGTCACGTAACTTCCCTCCTATAGATGATCACCAAGTGTGCAAAGAAATTTTCTACATGGTCAGTCTGTTGAAGTCTCTCAGAGTTCAGTGTTAGTTACCGATGATCATCAAGTGGTGTACTGTCGTGGCAGTGACTAAGTGATGAGTGACAAGCTAGTATTGAGTCAGAAAGTATGACCCAACAAGGCTTATTACACCCTCAGCACAAAATGCTGGAGGAACTCAGCAGGTTAGGCAGCATCTAGGAAAAGAGTAGAGTAAACGTTTCAAGCCAAAACCTTCACATGCAAAGTTCAAAGTTCAAGGTAAGTTTTATTATCAAAGTACATATATGTCACCATACAAAACCCTCAGATTCATTTTCTTGTGGGCATACTCAACAAATCTATAGAATAGTAACTATAACAGGGTTAATGAAAGACCACCCAAATAGTGTGTTCAACCAGAATGCAGAAGACAACAAACCATGCAAATGCAAATATAAATAAATAGCAATAATTAGTGAGAACATAGGATGAACAGTCCTTGAAAATGAGTCTGTTGGTTGTGGGAACATTTGAATGATGCGGCAAGTGAAGCTGAGGGAAGTTATCCCCGTTTGTTCAGGAGTCTGATGGTTGAGATGTAGCAACTATTCTTGAACCTGATGGTGTGAATCCTGAGGCTCTTGTACCTTCTAGCTGATGTGATCTGATTTACCTATAGTCAGAGCATACAGTGTGTCACAACATTCCAAGAATGTCTCACAGCCGAGACTTCTCTTGTAGATACCGTACACTCTCTGCTGTTTCTTTCCTCACAGCTAAAGCTCATCATTCATCAGTTAATGTGGTGGTGTCAACACCATTTCAAAGACTGGCCGAAATCTGGCATAATGCCAGAAGGGTCAAAGTTCACAGAAATGATGGAAAGGTTACTTTGGCTGCACATAGCGAAACAAAAATGCAAGCCAGTTTGGTTGGAAATAAGCTGCTGATAATTCTTTTCATTGTCATAGAGTCACAGAGTTATCCATACTAGAAACAGGCCCTTCAACTCAACTGTTCATGCCATCAAAGATGTCTACCTGAGTTTTGCCGTTTGCCTACATTTGGCATATATCCTTCAGAACTTTTTCTGTCCATGTACTTATGCAAATTTCTTTAAATGTTGTAATCATACCCACATCTACAGCTCCCTCTGACTTCTTTTTCCATTTACCCCTCAACCACTGAGAGAAGAAGCTGCTCCTCAGTTTCTCTTTAAATCTTTCTCTTCTCACCATAAATCAACAATTTGTCCCCTAATTTTAGATTCCTCGTCCCTTTGACTGTTCGCTTACTCAGCTAAGATGGATACTTGACCTCACAAGATTATTGACTTGCACCTTATTGTCTACCTGCACTGCACTTTCTCTGTAAGGATAAAACTTTATTCTGCATTGTTATTGTTTTTCCTAATACTATTGAAATGATCTGTATGGACAGCATGTTTTTCACTGTACCTCAATATAAAAACTAATTAACCTCAAGCCCCTGCTAATCCCGTCTCTCCTTCTAATTCAAGACTTCCTCTATGGGTAACTTCCTTATGAATATTTCCTGCACCCTTTTCAGCTTAATGACATCTTTTCTATAGATGAGCGACCAGAAAGGTTTCCAAATCTGCAGGTGTATGTCGTTAACTGATAATAAACTTGACTTGACTTGATAAACTGGGGAATAATTCCTACAGCTGTGATGCGACATTCCATCTTCTGTATTTACTTTCCTGACCAATGAAGATAAGTGTGCTAAATGCCTTCTTTGTCATCCTTTCTATCTGTGCCTCCAAATTCATGGAACTATTTACTTGCATTCCTCTGTCTGATCACTTCTACCACCTGAGTATAGACACAGACTGAAGACAGACAGCACCAGTAGTGAGGGCCAGGAAGGTATGGACAGGGAAGGTACAGGAGCACTTACAGGACTGTTTCGAGTCGGTAGACTGGACTGTACTCATCTTTGTGTCTGAATGAGTATGCCACAGCTATCGCTGACTTCACTAAGACCTGTGTGGTTTAGTATCAAAAGCCATGGATGAACTGTGAGGTCTGAGTTCACTGAGGGCTAGAGCTGTGATATTCAACTCTGGTGACTCAGGTCTGTACGAAAAAAAAACAGGTATGACTTTTGGAAGGCTATTTCAAGAGCTAAGGAATAATTCCAAATGAGGTGGAGATGACATTGGATGCACGTCAACTCTGGCAGGGTTTGCATGCCATTACTTCCTACAAAGTGAAATCCAACACCATGAGTGGCAGTGATGCTTCACTCCCCGATGAGCTCAACACCTGCCAAGCTTGCATTGAAATGAGGATCCTTGCAGCACCCAGTGACCCTGTGATCTCTGTCTTGGAGGCCAATGCCAGGCTAATTTTCAAGAGGGTGAAACCCTCCAATGGCGACAGGCCACAATAGAGTACTCGGTAAAGGCTCTGAAAAACCATGCCAACCAATGAGTGGGGTGTTCAAAGACATTTTCAGTCTCTCGTTATTACAGACAGAATTTCCCACCTGCTTCAAAAGGGCAACAATTATACCAGTGCCCAAAAAGAGCAGGGAGATCTGCCTTAACCATCGTCATCCAATGATATCCACATCTACAGTGATGAAATGTTTTGTGAGGTTGATTATGGCTGGAATCAACTCCTGCCTCAACAAGGATCTGGACCCACTGCAATTTGCCTATCATCACAATGTCTACAGTGGACACAATCTCATTGGCTTTCCACGCAGCCTTGGATCACCAGAACAATACAAATCCAATGTCAAGATGCACTTTATTGACTACAGCTCAACATTTAATACCATCATTCCAACAGTTATGACTAAAAAGCTCCAGAATCTGGGCCTCTGTTCCTCCTTCTGCAACTGGATCCTTGACTCCCAAACAGAAGACCACAATATGTGTGGATTGGAAGAAACATCACTTACAATCAACACTGGTGCACCTCAGGGAGATGTGCTTAGCCCTCTCCTCTACTCTCTATACACCCATGACTGTTTGGTTAGGCACAACTTAATTGCCATCTATAACTTTGCTGATGATACAGCCATTGTTGGAGGAATCTCAGAGGGTGACGAGAGGGTGTACTGGAGCAAAATATATCACCTAGTTGAGTGCTGTCACAGCAACAACCTTGCAGTCAATGTCAGTAAGCCCAAAGAACTGATTGTGGACTTCAAAAAGAGTAAGACAAGGGAACACACACCAATCGTCATTGAAAGATCTGGAGTGGAGAGAATGATTACATCACTATCTCTGAAGACCTAACCTGGACCGAACATACTGATGCAGCTATAAAGATAGCAGTTATACTTCATTGGTAATTTGAGGAGATTTGATATGTTACCTAAAACACTCACAAATTCCTACAAATATGATGGCAGAATATAGAATATTGCTGCGTGGAGGATCAGAGGGATCTTAGGGTCCGAGTCCATAGGACGCTCAAAGCAGCTGTGCAGGTTGACTCTGTGGTTAAGAAGGTGTATGGTGTATTGGCCTTCATCAATCGTGGGATTGAATTTAGGAGCCGAAAGGTAATGTTGCAGCTATACAGGACCCCGGTCAGACCCCAATTGGAGTCCTATGCTCAGTTCTGGTTGCCTCACTACAGGAAGGATGTAGAAGCCATAGAAAAGGTGCAGAGGAGATTTACAAGAATGTTGCCTGGATTGGGGAGCATGCCTTATGAGAATAGGTTGAGTGAACTTGGCCTTTTCTCCTTGGAGTGACGGAGGATGAGAGGTGACCTGATAGAGGTGTATAAGATGATGGGAGGCATTGATCGTGTAGATAGTCAGAGGCTTTTTCCCAGGGCTGAAATGGTTGCCACAAGAGGGCACAGGGTTTAGGTGCTGGCGAGTAGGTACAGAGGAGATGTCAGGGGTGAGTTTTTTACTCAGACAGTGGTGAGTGCGTGGAATGGGCTGCAGGCAACGGTGGTGGTGGCGATACAATAGGGTCTTTTAAAAGACGTTTGGATAGGTACATGGAGCTTAGAAAAATAGAGGGCTATAGGTAAGCCTAGTAATTTCTAAGGTAGGGACATGTTCAGTACAACTTTGTGGGCTGAAGGGCCTGTACTGTGCTGTAGGTTTTCTACATTCTATGTTCTATGTTCCATATACCCTGAAGGGCATTCTAACTGGCAACACCACCATCTGGTATGGAGTGCTACTGCACCGGATCAAAGTAAGAGTTGTAAAAATAGTCAGCTCCATCATGGGCACTAGCCTCCATAGTATCCAGGACATCTTCAAGGAGTGGTGCCTCAAAAAGGCGGTGCTCATCATTAAGGATCCCCACCTCTCAGAACATGCTTGCTTCTCATTGCGACCATCAGGAAGAAGGTACAGGAGCCTGAAGGCACACACTCAGTGATTCAGGAACAGCTTCTTCCTCTCTGTCATCTGATTTCTGAATGCACATTGAACCCATGAACACTACCTCACTACTTCTTTTATTTCTATTTTTGCACTACTTACTTAATTGAACTAATTTATATATAAATATATTGTATATACTTACTGTAATTCAAAGATTTTTTTCTATCATTTATCATGCACTGCACTGCAAAGTTAACAAATTTCACAACATATGCCAGTGATATTAAATCTGATTCTCTTTGTTCTCCAACACTTTCCAGGAGACGACCATTTACCATGTGATTCTGCTCTGGTTCAGCTTACCAGTTGCTCCGCCCAGTTGCTGTTTCCCTTCTCAGTTGATCTCCAATAAGTGTTGTTTCTCTGTGACAAATTAACTGTTTGTTTTAAGTTTTTGGAGTTCTATACAAGGTTTTGGAGAGGAGTATAGCTTTGTGTTTTGTTCTAATCTGTTACTTTGTTTCTTGTGTTTGCTTAGTGATGCACCATCAATAACTCTCGGAGACGGGAGGTGAATGATAGGCTTTTATTAGCAGCAAAACAGAGCACTGTATCTCAGAAACTGAGGGAGGAGCAGTGCCTCCAAACACCTTTATACAGGGGTCTGTGGGAGGAGCCACAGGAGCAGTCAGCAGAGAGGCGTGTCCAGACAGGTATACATAGTTTACCACACTTAGTCAGTTACTTTGTTTATTGTTTTTTTTAAATCTGTTTCATGTGTATTGTGTCTTAACCTATTGGTTTTAACCCTGCAATCAGTTTTGGAGATGACTCACTTTTCATACTGGCCAAATGAAATTCTTTGAAATTTAGGTGACTTTATTCCAGATATGAGATGCCCACATTTCAAAGGGAATTGAGCATTTGGGGAGCAATTCTAGTACGTAGTTCTATTATTCTTGTGTTTTCTAAATATCCAGTGACTAATCAGGAGCGAATGTATTACAGAATGGCAAGTGGCGAATGTTGATTTGTGGTGGGAGATCCTGTGATACATTTTTGTGTACAGGCAGTCCCCAAGTTACAAACGTCCAACTTACGGACAACTCGTACTTACGAACCGAGGAAGGAGAACACGTTCCACCATTTTAAGTCGGATCACAACACCGTCCGCCATTTTAAGTCATTGCAGTTGACACTGTGTTGAATGTTTAACTTTGTATTTGGCTTAAATTGTTCTTAGTAAGATTCATCCTGACTCTGCCCCCCCCCCCCACCCCCGCTCAGTTGGCTGGTGGCGCAGTGAGATCAGCGCAGGCTGGAGAACGGAGGTTTCTGAGTTCAATCCAGTGACTCCCGTACCATCCGTGCTGGGTTGATTTCGAGCTTGCCACTCGACCATTTTAAAAAAAAACACTGCCACCTCCAGTTTAAATTCCCACGTGGAATATTGTGGCAGATCAAATACCCAAACCCAGCACAGCCCTCACTTGTCCCATTTGGCCTGTCTCAGTGCGGTGGTCCTGAGGACCCAGCGGACCTCTGGAGCCGGCGCAATTCGGGAGCCGCCACCCACAGTGTTTCTGTTCCACTGACGGGAAGCGATCGCGATTGAAAATAAAGTGGAAATAATAAAATGTTTGGAAAGAGGTGAAACGCCATTGGTCATTGGAAAAGTGTCAACGATCAGAACAATTTTAAAGGGTAACGGATAAAGTAAGGATAATGGAGCATGTGAAACGCCCTGCCCTGATGAAAGCTACAATTATTACTAAGTAACGCAGTGGTTTAATTATTGGAATACATATGTTTCTTAAGTGTTTTATATGCATAGAAAGGTAAAATATATACTATATACCAAGACAAACATTTGACTGACGCTAAATAATACCAGATGTACTTGTTCCGACGTACGTACAAATCCAACTTAAAGACGGACTCAGGAACGGAACTCGTACGTAACCCGGGAACAGCCTGTATTGAGCTTGCATTTACACACTAGACCAATGGATCAGATTGCTGAATTTGTATGAGGACTCTTTACTACATTGCGGAAAGAACATCGATCCTTTTGACAAGGAAAAGACTGTTGGGGGATATTATCTAGCTTCTTGGGTTTTAGCATTGTTTTGGAGGAGTTTTGAGGGAGTAATCTACTCCAGTCAACTTTGAGCCAGGGTATGCTAACAGCTTTAAGAGACTTGAGCCTTAATAGACCTTTTAAAGTACTTTTAAAGGCTGATACTTCCCTGCATACCATTTGTTGAAGTGGAAGGTGCTGACTCTTACAGTGATTTTCCCACCTGACAGGGAGTGTTGCATACAAGTACACAATGCAAGGTGGATGGCAAGTGTGAGCAGGAACAGTATCCTGGGACAGTTGAGTCTATGCCTAACGGTCTTGTGAAGCTGGGCACTTGTTGGGCACTGAAGGGCACTTACTGGATATGCAGTTTCTGGGCTAACCCGTGGTTCCCAAGAGGTGGTGTGGTTAATATGTGGTGCCATATATATGCAACCCCAGTGCCTAGGATGAGCATCTTGCCCATGCTAGTCGGCATATTAAGAGAGCTATCACAAAGGAAGGAAGGTTTTGAAAGATAGCCTTTCTCAGCATGGTGCAGCCAGACTGTCCTGGGAACTGATTTCAATTACCTTAGATACAAAGGAAAGTGGCACTTGTACTGTTATTAATCAAGATTACTGCACTTATATTCCTGATGAGGACGTGAACGTTACTCACCTAGTTCATCACATCTGAGAGTCAGTGATTAAGATTTAGTGGGGGACAAGCTCATTCACTATTATATTCCAGGGTGGGGCTGGCGGCCTTTTGTGGTGAAGAGAGGCTGGTGACTACTGTGGTATACAGGGAAGTGACTATTGGGCTTACAGTACTGGGTATTGTACTTCAGTGTTTTATATGGAGCTTAGCTGGGAGTTCACAAGAAGCATTTAAGTCTGAAGGCTGGATCATCGCATTCACAACTTTTGAGGGATGGAGTGTCCTGTGGGGGATGTGCCTTATTCTGATTGGTGAAAGTCGCTTCCGTCGTGATTGGTTAGTTTAGAAACTGCAGCTGCTTTTCCTATTCGTTAGCTGCCTGGTGTCCAGTTTCAAATATCCTGGGTACGTAGCGAGCATGTGTGGGATGTTCTTTTGTTTAAGGTAAGTGGTGCACATAGCCAATGGGAAAGTATGCTCTGCATGTGCTTTTAACTAAGTATGTTTGTTGATTATTCAGCTTCATCATGTCTGTAACCTGGGGAACATGAATATTTGGTCGAATTTTTACTGTTTGTAAATAAATGATTAATATATTTACTCAAAGGGTGTGTTTTCTGTCTCACTTGCCAGATCCATGAACCTGATTCAACATTACAGGTTAGTAGATTTATTTGTCATTGTAAATTGTCCCATGATTAGGCTAGGATTACATTGGGGAATTGTTGGCAGCGTGGCTCTCACCAAGGGCCTATTCTGTGCTGTATCGGAATAAATAAATAAATAGACTTTCCCATTATTGCTTTAAGTACTGTTTAATGCCTACTCTTCGTTTGTTCTTCAATTGTATAAGGCTCTGACCATTTTCCCTTTCTTTTCACAACCTATCATAATCCTAATTCCCTTTATTTCAACCTATGTTCATTTCCCTCCATAGATGCTGCCTGACCTGCTGAGCTTTTTCAGCATTTTGTAGGTGTTGCTCAAGATTCCCAGCATCTGCAGAATCTTGTATTTCTTAATTTTACATAAGCACCACTTCACCCTTGCGCTCAATTTCAATCCGTTCATAGGTAGAATAGGAAAATATCACATTTCAAAGTTGAAGTAAAATTTATTATCAGAGTACATTGATGTCACCACATACAATCCACATACAAAAATAAATATTCTTTTTCTGCAGGCATACTGCACAAATAAATAGATATAGTGTGTTTTCTTTGCCTGGTAAAACACATCTAACTGTTCTACCAATTAACGAAAGGGTTTCTACACTATGTCATAAACTTCAAGCCTCCTTATGTAGCTAAATTACTGTCTGTCGTTTCATTGTTCCCTGTTTATTGTTGCAAGACTTATTAACTTCGTTATTGTTGGCCTTTAATTCTGTCAAGCTCAAATCTACACAAAAATCCTTTTGATTTCAGTCAACGCTATAATAGCACCATGACTCGCCATGCAGCATCCTGAAAACTTTGATCTTTCAGATCCGGTCCACTTCACCAGAGTAGGTTATCCTTTTGCATTCTTACTCTGGTAAGTTGCAGAGGACACAGAGCCACATGTGGGGAAACACAGAGATCATCAAAAGGTTTGCCAGTTTTATAAGGTTATTCCTACAATGTGCATAAAAGCAGAATGATACACGTATAACTAAAATCATCACAAAAGATGTCGTACCTACTTACATACTGTACAGTATCACCACTGTGCCAATTGGGGTTGATGACTGACTGAAAAGTTGCACAGAAACAACAAATGTATTTTACATTGATTGTCAGAAATTGGGTATAAATGTGCATCACAAGAAAGCAATGAATTCAAATCAATCTGACTGGAAATGGTGACTGGACTCTGGAAGCAATTATTCTTTGTTCATTTACCATTCATCCCGTTGCTTGCTATGGGATCTTCCTCTGTACAAATTGCTGCCACATTTTAAACAAAACAACAGAAACTACATTTCAAAAACATTCTGCAGTCATGATGGATTTATAAAAGTGAAAGGTGTTTTCCTTCCTTTGAAAAACCAGTCAAGTTTTTGGACATGTCTCATAGTGCAGTATTAGGTTACTGTCAAACCATCAAATCCATTTAATGTAAAAGGGATTACTCAATTGGGTAAAATAAAACAGGTGGAAATGGGAGTCAAAACTATACTTAATTTAACTTGTGTATTTACTAAAAGTAAGATGAGTCTGGGCACTTAGGCCAGAGCATGGCTCCAAGAGTTGGATTCTTACCCATCTTAATCTAATTAGCCTAAGGCCTAGATGTTCCACTCAATTTTACTTGATCTCTTCATTTTAAATAGGTTAGTATTGACTTTATAGAAATGCCAATTGTTAACTTAAGGTTAAAGTTCCTGACCTGCTTGCTGTCAGGATGCTAAGTGAAATAACTTTGAGCAGTTTGATTCCACTAGTAACTGTGTCTGTGGTGACTGTGGGTGCAGAGGTGTACAGAACCACAGTACCCTGTTCAACTGCTCAGTATAAAAATACACCGAGATGACTTTGGGTCAGTAAAGTGCAGATGCTTTAACTCACAAGTTTATGAATGTGAGCCATGTAATTGCATGGCCTGAAATCCATCCTGCTAACTTAAATTAACCTTATCTGCCGTTAAAAGCAGTCAGAAACACTGCTGCAGAATTAGTGTAGCTATTTCTAAACCATTATCTGCACAAGGTTCAGGCAAGACAAACATGGCCACTTAGGTTTGCAATTGGCTTTACTATAGAAGGTACAGGGTGGTAGTGGTTGATGCATCTTCTTTGGGCTGAAGCTCTGTAACTCGTTGTGTTCCTCAATGATGCATACTGGGACCTCTGCTGATTGTAATATATGCTGTATATACTTGACAAATGAAAACTAGGGTTGGTAAGTTTGCAGATGATGTGAAGATTGGTGTTGTTCTGGATAGTGTAAAAGATTGCCAAAGGATTCAATTAGATACAGATAGGAACCAGATTTGATATCACTGGCATATATCATGAAATTTGTTGTTTTGTGGTAGCAGTAGATTGCAATACGTAATAATAAAAAATGTAAATTATAATAAGAAGTAGAATAAATTAAAGAAGTAATGCAGAAAGAAAGGGAAAATACAAAGGAAGTGTTCTTAGCAATAAGAAGAGGGCATGTCCTGGGTGATGGGGTAATGGATGCTACTTTTTTCAGGCATTGCCTTTTGAAGATGTCCTCTTTGCTTGTGCCCACGATGGACCTGGCTGTGTTTACGGCTTTCTGCAGCTTTTTCCGAGTCTGCACAGTGGCTCCTCCAAACAGATGGTGATGCAACCGGTTAGAATGCTCTCTATTGTACAGACGTAGAAATTTGTGTCTTTGGTGAGATACAGTAGCAGTTCTCAAACCCTTAATGAAATATAGCTGTCATGCCTTGTTTGTAATTGTGTCAATATGGTCAGCCCAGGATAGATCATCAGAGATATCAACACCCAGGAACTTGAAACTGCTCACCCCTCAATGAGGACTGGTCTATGCTCACTCAACTTACCCTTCCTGAAGTCCACAATCAATTCTTTCATGTTACTGACTTTGAATGCAAGGCTGTTGCTGCAACTCCACTCCCGCAGCTGATCCTGTATGTCTCCTCATCGCTATCTGAAATTCTGCCAACAATAGTTCTGTTGTTGGCAAATTTTTAGATGGTGTTTGAGCTGTGCCTCACCACACAGTCGTGTGTGTAGAGAGAGTAGAGGAGTGGGCTAAACACGTGTCCTTGAGAAGTGTCAGTGTTGATTATCAGCGAGGAGGAGATGTTATTTCCAATTCAAACAGATTGTAGTCTCACAGTGAAGAAGTCAAGGATGCAATTGCAGAGAGGGGAACAGAGATCTAGGTTTTGGAGCTTTTTGATTGGAATTGCTTAGGCAGGAGTTGATTTGAGCCATAACCAACCTTTCAAAGCACTTGATCACTGCAGATGTGAGTGCTCCTGGTTGATCGTCAGTGAGGCAGCTCACCCTGCTTTTCATAGGGCACGGGTATGATTGTCACTCTTTTGATGCAGGTGGAACCTCCAATTGCAACAGTGAGAGAGCAAAGATGCCCCCTGATCACCCTTGCCAGTCGGTTGGCACAGGTTTTCAGAGCCCTTCAAGGTATGCCATCAGGGCCTGACACCTTGCAAGGGTTCACCTTTCTGAAAGACGTTCTGATGTTGGCCAAGACAGAGATCACAGGGTCACTGGATGCTGCAGGGTTTCACAGAAATGTAGTTCCATTCTCCCTTATCGGCGAGTGAAGCATCAGTTGCAGATATGGGGAGAGAACTGGTAGATGGTGTTTAATCCAGCCAAGAATGAATTGTTGCACTCTGGGAAAATAAATCTAATGACAGAGTACACCATTAATTGCAGGGTCCTTACCAATATTGTTGTACAGAGAGATCTTGGGGTCCAAGTCCTGAAAGTAACAACACAAACTGATAGAGTAGCAAAGAAGCTGTATGGTGTGCTTGCCTTCACTAATCAAGGCATTGAGTTCAAGGGTAAGGAAGTTATGTTACAGCTTTATTAAACTCTGGTTAAGCTACATCTTGTTACGAATGCAGCAGCAATGAATATTAAATGAGTCAGGGTTTATAAACAAATCCCGAGATTTATTAACCTCTAATCAAAAACATTGAAAAGTAAACAAACAACTAACTTCACCGGAAGTTAACAGTTAGGCAGCTATATCGAACAAACAGTCAAACTTAGAAACTGTTCTTAACGAGTTGTCATCCAAGCACAGACTTAAAGTGGTAAATTCAAAGTCCAATTGATTTATACAGTTATTAAGGACAGACTCCACAAAACAATTCCTTTGAAGTAACAACGAACCTGCCGATCCCATGGCCGGGAGATGCCTTGTTCAAAGAAATCATGAGGAAGTAAAAGGAACTGACCTTTTGACTGGAGGGTGGTCACTGCACAAACCTTCCCGACCTTGCAGGGGTTTAACTCAAATATGCCTGGCACAATTCTTGAATGAAGATTCAGAATGGTCAGTCATTCCCAAGATGCTGAATGACATTAACTGTACCCAATCCTTTAAGCTCAGATAACTCTGGTAATGTCTTCACTTTCCAATACTGGACTGTAAAGGAAAAATAAACGTGCAACAAACAAAACCTGTGGAGCCTCCACACTTCCGACCGGCAACAACAACACTGCACAAAAGTAAAAATGAGAACTGTGTCACAGTTGTGGGCTTCGTTTAAATACTGTTTGGAACATGCCATCACGTGACATAACATCACCCCACTGTCATGGGATAATTACATCATCCCACTCACAAGACCATAACATTACCCCACCATCATGGGACAATTACATCATCCCACTCACCCGTGTTCAAGCTGTGAGTATGTAACACTCTGATCACCCCGTTTTAGGAAGGATGTGGATGCTATGGAGAGAATGCAGGAGAGGTTTATCAGAAAACTGCCTGGTTTGGAAGACAAGTGCTATGAGGAGACAGCTAGTATCTTTCTCTCAGGATCCAAATACGTAACACTAGATGGCATGCATTTAAGAAAGTTTAAAGGACATTACTAGTTTCATGAGTATGGCACAACATTGTAGACTGAAGGGCTTGTTCCTGTACTACACTTCTCTATGTTGTATGTTCTGTAGTCCTGTGGCTTAACTGCTTCAGCCCACATGATGAAACCCATTCTGAAAACCACCTGTACATTGACTCCACCCCCATAATTACTGATCTCCTCCCTGCAGTCATGCCCACAGTTCCATTGCAGCCTCTGATACTATTTCCCCTGATGACCGACACCACAATCATCAACCATTTGCAATTTTAACAAAATATGGGAAGACGATGAAGAAAAAAAGAATACCTGGTTGGAATTCTTGATTTTGGAGGGTTGTGGGGCTCAAACACTGAATGTGTTCCAGACTGAGACTAAAAAAGATCAGGAAATACTAGAGCAGGATGAGAACGTGGATTTAATGAACAGTGGATTGGGTTTAGCACCACCTCCTGCTTGTTTTTCATTGGTTCTTCTTCCTTTTCTATAAAATGTTTATTGAAGTTATCAAAAGAAAAGGGGGCCACAATCTAAGGCATAGTCTTGTCCTTTCTTTGAAACAGAAATGTCAGGAAATAATAGGTTGATCACCTTGCCTTATGAGATACTCTTCTAGAATAAGGTACAGTATATGAAACAATAAATATGCTTTATATGAATTGTCTGAATTGTGGTATAGGAGTGCTAAATACTGTATGTACCATGGGGAGTCAAGAATGGAAGAAAATACTCTCATAACATTTATGCAGTATCTTGATAAGCACTTGAATGTAAGACTATGAACTTTTAAATAAGATTTGTATGGATAGATACTTGTTTAAGATTGGTTTAAGCAACAACTTGCTAGTGGTCAGTGAAACAAAGAAAGCAGTAAAATACTTCATTATTCACTCTTTTTTTCTGTAAATAATCACTGCAAACAATGGCATGAGGCTTCCCTGTCAGAGCTGAGCTGAATCACCTCTGCGATTAGGCATTTTTGTGATGCGGCTGGAGTCTCGCTGGGACAGGACCTTTGCAGCATGTTTGGGCTGGAGTTGCTGGAGTGGACTTGGAGGCAATTAGATGAGGTGGAGCTGAGGCAAGGTGAGGAAAGATCTGAGGTTTAATCAATTTAAGAGCTGAGCCGAATTAGAAAGGTCGGGCACTGGCTGTTTTGAGACAGTGGAGCCCGAACCTGTGGTCAAGGAACAACCCAAAGTTTGCATGAGTTAAACACCAGGGCAGATTGAAATGGTCACGGTGTCAAGGTCAGAGGTGAGAGACAGGCCAATTCGGCTCACTGCTCCACTGGGTTTGCCCATTCCTATGCTAGCTTGCAGCTAGTAGTCTTCTGAATCAGCTGTAGTGATGTCTGGTATTGTGAAGTTCAGTTCTGAATGCTGATTGCTTGCTTTTATTGTTTGCATAATTTTTTCTCTCTCTCTCTGCTCACTGGGTGTTTGGATGGTTTTCTTTTGTTTTTAATGGGATCTATTGGGGTTCATTGTTTTGTGGCTGTCTCTAAGGACACGAATCTCAGGGTTGTATAAAGTACACATACTTTTATAATAAAATGTACCAATGAACTTTTTGACAGTCTTTATGGACACCATGGGCTGAAGCACCTTTTCATTGCTATATCCAGAAGTAATATAGAACACTTTTTTTAAATGCAGAAAGCATTTATGATTTGGTATGCATTGCTTTAAAGGATGATCAAATTCAATAGAACTACTTCAAAGACGAATAGTTAAACACTTGAAAGGGAAATGTTATGGGGTCTTGGAGAAACGGGGTTAATTGGAGTCCTTTAAAAGAGCTGGCCAGACATGAGGGATGACATGACCTCCAGCTATGCTGTATCGTTCTACCATTTTACGATTCTAAAAATCTAAAACATAGACTAGAAGAAAGGGATGCTGTAACTAAATAATTGTTACCAGCAGAACGTTTTAGCACAATGTCATGCAAATTAAAATAAGCTGTTGTTAGGTCCATAAGTTCACTGCTCTGATCATATACCACAACGTGTAGGAAACCAAACAAGAATCGATTTTTAAAGGAAAGCCCTGCAGAGTAAGTGAGTGGCATTTCTGGCACTATTTTACCTGTGCTTGGTAACTTGGCCAATGTTTTACTCCCTAAATATCAGAAGTAGATTAACAGTTCTTGTGGCTGCTTTAATGCCATGTAAAAGATGGCTGTCAAATTTGCCTAGGTGACAGGCATTTCATTTGAAAACTAATAATGTGTATATGAAAAGTAATGGGACCTTTCCATTAGATATACAGAGGCACAATAGAAAAGCAAAATTTATTTTGTGTCGCCATCTCTTTTCAGTCCAGGCACGAAAACTAAACATGATTTAAATAAACAGTTCTTACGTTTGTTCACGTTGGGGTCTCCACCTTGTAGGAGAGACAGCATTATCTCTCAGAGCCTCACTTTATTAGATATGAAAATAACATTGGGAAACTCATTTCAACTTAAATCACATTTTCAGTGATGTTAAAGTTTACCCATTGTATACTTCAATAAAGATCATAAACTTCAACAAGGATCATGTAATTCAATTCTGGATCATTGGGATCTCTTCTGGGGATGTATACAAAAAGATCAGGTTACAACTGAACTCTCAGGGGACTAATATCCTTGGAGGCAGTTTTGCTAGAGCTGTTGGGGAGGGTTTAAATTAATTTGGCAGGGGTTGGGAACCTGAGTGATAGAGCAGTAGCTATACAAGTAGATGTTGTGTGTCGTGAGCCTGTGAGGAAAGCCAGGCAGATGAATGGGCAAAATTGCAGATGGGTTGAAGTGTGGCCTTCAACTAAATCACAGGCTCAACAGTTCAACAGTTCAGAAAAATGAGGATAATGTAAAAGGGCTGTAGATGACAGGAAACATTATGAAAGTCTCCAGAACAAATAGAAACACACAAAGTATAAAAAAAATGGTAAGTTTTTAACTTCCAGTAACATGGTGTCAAAACTAAAAAGGGTGATGAATACAGGACTGCAGGTGTTATATCTGAATGCACGCAGTATATGGACTAAGGAAGATGATCTTGTAGTGCAGATAGAGATTGGCATGTATTATGTTCTGGGCATCACTGAATCGTTGCCGAAAGAGAATCATAGTTGGGAGCTTCATATCAAATGATACACAATTTATCAAAAGGAAAGGCAGGTAGGCAAAAGGGTATCTCTCTGTTGGTAGAAAAACAATGAAATCAAATTCTTAGGAAGAAGTGACAAGAGATCAGAAATGTAGAACCCTTGGGGATAGAATAAGGAAACTGCAAGGGTAAAAGGACCCTGATGGGAGTTATATACAGACCTCCTAACAGTAGCCAGGATGTGGGGTACAAATTACAATTGGATATAGAACATTTAGGAGAATCGGCAAAGAAGGAAGATAGTGAGGGGAAGTGCATGGTCATGCATTTTGATAGGAAGAATAAGGCTGTACACTATTTTCTAAGTGGGGAGAAAACTCAGAAATCAGGAGGTGAAAAGAGGCTTGGAAGTCCGAATGCTGGATCCCCTAAAGCTTAACTTGCAGGTTGGGTCAGCGACAAGAAACCCAAATGTAAAATTAGCATTCATTTTGAGAGGAATGTGATATAAAAGCAAAGATGTAATGCTGAGGCTTAATAGGGGATTGGTCAGATCACACCTTGAGTATTGGGAACGGGTTTACTTATCTAAGAAAGGATGTGCTGGAACTGGGCAGGGTCCAGAGGAGGATCATGAGAATGATCCCAGGAATGTCGGGGTTAACGCATGAAGAACATTATAAGAGTTCTGGGTTTGTACTTACTGGAGTTCAAAAGAATGAGGAGGAATCTAACTGAAACTGATTGAATATTGAAAGGCCCAAATAGAGCAGATATAGAGTGGATGATTCATATAGTGGGGGAGTCTGGGACCAGAAGACACAGTCTCAGAATAGAGGGACTTCCCTTTGGAACAGGGATGAGGAGGAAGTTTTTTCAGCCTGAGGTTGGTGAATCTGTGGAATTCAGGAAAGATGTTCTGACATTGGTGTCTGAGACAGGTATCACAGTGTCACACAGTGACTGCTGAAGGCTAGATCTGTGGCATTCAAGTCTGGCAATCCAGGCCTGTACCAGAAAACCAGGTATGATTTGCAGAGGGCTATTTCAAGGGCAAAGAGACAATTTTGAACTAAGCTGGAGGTAACATCGGATGCACGGCAACTCTGGCAGTGTCTGCAAGACGTTACTTCCTACAAAGCAAAACCCAATAGCATGAATGGCAGTGATGCTTCACTACCAGATGAACTCAATGCATTCTATGCCCATTTTGAAAGGGAGAACACAACCACTGCTGTGAATGTCCCTGCTGCACCTAATGACCCTGTGATCTCTGTCTCAAAGGCTAAAGTTAGGCTGCCTTTAAGGAGAGTGAACCCTCGCAAGGCGGAAGGTCCTGATGGAGTACCAGGTGAGGCTCTGAAAACCTGTGCCAACCAACTAGCGGGAGTATTCAAGGACATTTTCAACCTCTCACTACTACAGGCAGAAGTTCCCACTTGCTTCAAAAAGGCAACAATTATACCAGTGCCTAAGAAGAACAATATGTGCTGCCTTCGTGACTATCGCCCGGTACCACTCACATCGACAGTGATGAAATGCTTTGAGAGGTTGGTCGTGACTAGACTGAGCTCCTGCCTCAGCAGGGACCTGGACCCAGTGCAATTTACCTATCATCACAATAGGTCAATGGCAGATGTAATCTTTCCACACAGCTTTAGACAACCTGGACAACACAAACACCTATGTCAGGTTGCTGTTCATTGACTATAGCTCAGCGTTCAAAACCATCATCCCCACAATCCTGATTGAGAAGTTATAGAACCTGGGCCTCAGTACCTCCCTCTCCAATTGGATCCTCAACTTCCTAACTGGAAGACCACAATCTGTGCAGATTGGTGATAACTTCCTCACTGATGATCAACACTGGCTTACCTCAGGGCTGTGTGCTTAGCCCAACTGCTCTACTCCTTATATACATATGACAGTGTGGATAGGCATAGCTCAAATACCATCTGTAAATTTGCTGATGATATAACTAACCATTGATGAGATATGCAACTAGTAGAATGGTGTCACAACAACAACCTGGCACTCAACGTCAATAAGATGAAAGAGCTGATTGTGGACTTCAGGGAGGTTAAGATGAAGGAACACATACCAATGCTCATAGAGGGATCAGAAGTGGAGAGAGTGAGCAGTTTCAAGTTCCTGGGTATCAAGATCTCTGAGGATCTAACCTGGTCCTAAAATATCGATGTCATTATAAAGAAGGCAAGATAGCGGCTATACTTCACTAGGAATTTGAAGAGATTTGGCATGTCAACAAATACACTCGAAGGGTCTCAGCCTGAAACGTCAACAGCGCTTCTCCCTATAGATGCTGCCTGGCCTACTGTGTTCTACCAGCATTTTGTGTGTGTTGTTGTTCAAAAACTTCTGTAGTTGTACCATGAAGAGCATTCTGACAGGCTGCATCATTGTCTGGTATGGCACGGGGGAGGGGGGAGGGTTACTACTGCACAGGACCAAAGGAAGCTGCAGAAAGTTGTAAATCTAGTCAGCTCTATCTTGTGTACTAGCCTACAAAGTACCCAGGGCATCTTCAGGGACTGGTGTCTCAGAAAGGTAGTGACCATTATTAAGGACCTCCTGCACCCAGGGCATACTCTTTTCAGGTACAGAAGCCTGAAGGCACACACTCAGTGATTCAGGAATAGCTTCTTTCTCTCTGCCATTCAATTCCTAAATAGACATTGAATCTTTCAACACTGCCTCACTGTTTTAAATATACAGTATTTCTGTTTTTGCATGTTTTTAATCTATTCAATATGCATATACTGTAATTGATTTACTTATTCATTTATTATTCTTATTTTTATTTTATTTATTATTTTTTTCTCTTCTAGATTATGTATTGCATAAGCTACTGCTGCTAAGTTAACAAATTTCACATCACATGCTGGTGATAATAAACTGATTCTGACCAGATGATGGAGGAATTTGCACAGTTATGTTTTTATTCTCCCTTTCAAAGTGTGCATAAACAGCATTCTGCTCATCAGGGAGTGGAACATCACATATGATGTTAGTTTTCACCTTGTAGCTAGTGGCCTGCAAGCCCTACCATTGCTGACATGTATCTTTAAATGGAATTGCTTTCTCACTCTTAAGTTAAACTTCCGTAGGTCATACCTTGACTTCTTGTAGAGTTCTAGATCACCAGTCTTAAACTCTACAGATCTAGCAGACTGCGAGTCTCACATTTCATCCATGGTTTCTGGTTTGGGTATGTCTGGTATGTTCTCAAAAGCACACACTTACCCACACAGGTTTTGATGAAGTTGGTGACAGTTGTGGCATGTTCATTCAGACTTGAAGTGAATCCCTGAGTATTGTGAAAGCAAATTCAACTAAGATTTCTATTGTAGGATTTTAGTTTAACTATAGCTTCTTTTGCCAAATCTATGCCAGTGTGTAATTCCATGCAAAATTTACGCTTGATTTTCTATCACTTTCCATTAGGAATCATTGCTGTAAACTGGATCCAAACTTCCAATCCCACAATTGCCACAGCAACAGAGAGCTGCTAAAAATGTTCATGAATGCTGTTTATATCAGATTCAGATTATTGTCATTTAGAAACCACAAATACAATGCAGTTAAAAAATGTGACAACTTTCCTCCAGAACGATATCACAAAAGCATATGACAAAACAGGCTACACCAGAAAATCCACATAATGTTTGGCAATCCCCAATCCAGAGTCCAGAGAGGCTGCTGCATAAGGCTACCATCTTAACGCGTGCCCCGGAAAGGAGCTCCAAATCTACCAGACAAAACAAGACCAAAAACTAAAGCTACAAGACCTGCACAAAACCACATAGTTACAACAGTGCAAACAATAGCATAATTGATTAAAAAAAAAACAGACCATGGGCACAATAAAAATAATCCAAAGATGTTAAAGGACTGTAAGTTCAAAAGAAATCACCACACAGTTTCCACAAGTCCCCAGGGTCCCGACAGACTCACCATCCCATGCCGGCGGCAGTAGGGAATACCCCCGCTATGGACTTCCATGGTGTCGCCTGACTCAGCCTCGCAGACACAGCAGACAATGAAAGCTCCGTCAAAACCAGCCTCGTAGATGCAGCACACACCAACAGCGACCTGACTGCAGCGGACTCCGAGTCCGTTGAACCTCCGAGCCGATGACCATCCCCTCTGGCACAGCTTCTCTGAGCACCATCCTCTGCTGAGCGTATTAAGACAGCCCCGCCAACGGCCATTGGCAACGTGACCCCAAGGACTGGGCAGCAACGGAGAAGGTCTTCCTGGAGATTTCCAGATGTTCCTCCGTGCTCCCACGTCCTTGTTCAATCGATTATGATTGCGCACGGTGCCCCGCTTCACAAATAACAGATAATCAGCTCCGGAGTGACTGCTGCAAGCTGCGTCGCGCCGCTATCTTGGATCATAATATCAGACAGCATATTCCTTTTTATTCACCTCCAATCTGCAGGAACACACTTCACCCAGTTTCCTAAAGTAGTATTTATTTGGATGGATAAAGAATTAGTGCCAAACCTGTCAAGTTGCCTCAGAGCATTCACACTTTGAGTTTCTCAAAGTATTCACTGTTAACAGAGTTACATTGATTGACCCAAAGTTGCTGTTGCTTAAACTGTTGGCGTTTACCTTCATTATTGAAGAAAAGTTATTTCAGAATGCCTACAGCTTAATTTCCTTTCACTGAAATCAGCCAACGTTCAATCAGCAAGACTTTTTGCCAGAGTCCAATTACCCTCATTTCAGTCTTCATAACCCACCATCGGGTTGAGTTAAAGCAATTTAGTTTTTCATCATGTTGACCAGCAATTAACAGCTTGTCATTGCAAAGAATGAATACAGCTACAAAATGATTTACAAGGATTGACGTCCTATAAATGAGCAGTTTCATGTGCTGGAATGCAGCTAAAGGCAATAGTGGGAAAATGAAACAAGTGTGAGCCTGAGTAAAAGGCAAAATGATTTCTGAATTAAAATTAGTTGGTAGCTAATGGCTGCTCAGAGAAAACGCACAGGTAAAATTTATCTCCTTCTGTTCTGCCCTCGCTCAAGATTTTCCCCATTTTCTTAAGCTAGGCTGACAGGTAAACTTCAGTCTGTGTAGTTGCAATGCCAAGGCAGCCTCATAATTCACCAATGTGTTACAGTACACAAGGAGCTGATGTAAAAAGACAGTTCTTCTCAGCATTCTCACAAAAAGTAGATCCAAATATCAACTGAAATTCCTTCAACTTCTGACAAAGATCTTAATACTAGCAACTAAATGAAATGTGCAAATGATATAAAATGGCCGACCGGATGACAAAAGTTAATTGCTTAACAATGCAATAATATGTAATCACCAGCAGCTGTGAACTTACAAGTAAGCATTGAGATCCAACAGTTAGAAATAAAGTAACAAACCACATCAGAAAGGGCATAACACCTTCCCTCAACTGTTTATGTTGCCTTTCTCTCTATCGCTTACCTACAGGTTTGTCTTCATTTGTTCTGTATGCTTTCTGTATGATCTCTGCACTATTTCCAGAATCTTGAAGAGAAAGCTAATGTGGCCAATTCCTTTCCCCCAGCCAATGATGCTGGAGTCAACTTCAGTGAATGTTAACTGATAGGAGTAAAGAAAAAGCCCAAAGCCCAAGGTCCAGAGCTGGTGAGAGCCCATGAGGTGAAGGGCAAACAGCAGTGAGCCCAATAACCAAATGAAAAATGCAGCTGGTAGCATCTCCATACTTTGTTGCTCACACTGCCTTCACCTCATCCCCAAAGTATTAGAGAGATTGTACTGGCAAAGTTTGGAAAAGCACGTGAACATCTGCTGCGAAAGAAGGTGCACCTGTGCCCAATTTATGAAGCATGAAAAGATTTCAATAAAGAATTTTACTATCTCAGGCTATGTCAAACTGGTCAAATTCCTCTTCAGACAGTAACACATTTTTTGATGTGCTGCAATGCAGTAAAGCAGCAATTGAATTATTTTCACTTGATTTCACAATGTTTTGGGCAGACAATCAACTTTATGCCTTGGTTGAATTAAGCCAAAGCACAAGGGATGCTCTTCTGTAGAGTCACAGTCACAGAGCGCTACAGCACAGAAACTGGCTCTTTGGCCCATCTCGTCCATGCTGAACTTTTATTCTGCCTAATCCATTGACCCACACCTGGATCATAGCCCTTCATGCCTGCCTCTCCCATCCATGTACTTGTCCAAAATTCTCTTAAATGTTGCAATAGAACCCACTTCCACCACTTCCACTGGCAGCTTGTTCCACATTCGCAACACTGTCTGAGAGAAGTTCCCCTTAAAAATTTCACTTTCACCCTTAACCTATGACCTCGAGTTCTAGTCTCATCCAATTCAGTGAAAGAAGCCTGCTTGCATTAACCCCAAATATACCCCTTATAATTTGTATACCACTCTCATATAGTCCCTTTATGCTTAGCTGAGAGCTTTTGCAGAGCCTCAGAAAAAATGGCCACTGTCAATTCAGTATAGTACTAAAATTCACACAGGATTAAGCAGTCAAGTGTCCAAAGCGGAATATGCAGGTTCCAGTTCAGACTGTTCTCTATTGTCACGTGAAGGTTATTTGGAGCAAGTCATTAGAGGGGACAGGTTAATGTGTTTGCAATGAGCAACTGCAGAACAAATTTAAATTTGAATAATGACACACATTTCAGAACAATCCTGAACATAAGTTAATAAACAAACACACTAGTTTTACATGACTGAATTACTTAAACTATACTTTTTCTGCAAGTACATTCAACGTTTTCACCAAAGCACCATTTTGCATGCTTCAGAACTTCTAAAATGCTAAACCTAGTTACCATTCTCCAATCTTCCACTATTGTTAGAGAATAAGAGAAGAATGTCAGAACAAATTGATTTATTTGATACAACTTTTGAAAAATGTTTTCTTCCATTTTGTTCTGTCACATCTCATCAGATTTCTTTCCCTCGTTTCCACTGCAACCAGCATTGGAAATTTCAAAGGATTTCAACTCCAGGGATGGTTCATGTTAGGAAGGGAAAGCAGACAGTGAGAAATGAATAACTTCTGAAAATCTTGTGTGTAAATATTCATCCCATGCCACTGATGCATCATCTTTTCCCTGAAGCTAGCAAATTCACCTTGTAGCTGGGTTTTGCCCTGAAGAGGAAAAGTCGGCAGCTGATTTTACCCTCCTTTGCCTGCAGGAAATGCCTTGGGTGCACAGGCAAAGGAATACATCTCGTAATGGAGATTGATTTTTTTATATGCATCTTTATATTTGACTGTGATCCTCAAGGGTACCCTTCATATGAGAAGCAATTTTGATGGCAATATTGTAGAGGGAACAAATTACGTAGAAGTTGAAGAATACCGATCATTCTGAAGTGACCTGTTCTCCCCAGGGATATTCATCAACATAACCTGTACTGAAGGAGATGACGCGCCTGGTTTTCCTATTTGATAACTTTAATATAAAACATTGTAATGCAGGGAAAGGAACCACCATCTCACTGCAGAATTTTTCTAAATTGCAAATGTGGCTGGATTTCTTTGGGTGTGAATCCTTTAGGGATGGATCAAGGCCAAGAAAGTTCTTAAATAAGTGCAGGAGTTTCTTCTTTTTTTCAAATGTAGATGTTAGAACATCATTTACACTTGTCCCAACTTTCCCCCAACAAGAGCAATGATTTCTCTTCCTTCAAGGATAATGAAAATCAGCCCTCTTCTTGGACACTTGTAGAAGCTCAGTTTGAATAACTGTCAAAGAGAGAGAGCCTGAATCACTATTTTGGGTCAACTACTGAAGGGAAGTCTTTAATGAAAGGAAGTCTCTCTTCCCACTGCTGCTATCAGGGAAGAGGTACAGGAGCCTTAGATCCCACACCATCAAGTTCAAGAACCGTTATTATCCATTAACCATCAGGGTTCTGAACCAGCATGGATAACTTCACGCACCTCAACATTGAAATGATTCCACTAGTGTACTCACTTTCAAGGACTCTATAACCCACGCTCTCTTTAGATATAATTTATTTATTTATTGTATTTGCTCAGTTTGACTTCTTTTTCACATTGATTGTCAGTCTTTGGGTGAGGACCTAACCTGGTCCCTGTCACGGTCCAGTCCGAAGTCCGCATTCCGGTTCACGTTCCAGTCCACAAACTCCAGACTCCGGGTCCTCCGACTGTCCCTTGTTTCATTTGGACTCAAGCATTTGCACCTGATGCTCATCTTGTTGGCTGGGAATATAAGCGGCTCAGAGATTGAGTATAATTGTGGGGTTGTCTTGTCAGTCTCTGTTTGGAGTAACCCACTGGTGGAAGGCTAGCTCATTCAGTGGGTTATGAATTTGGCTGTTCTGTAGCCTGCTGAGGTTACTGGCTGCCTTGGGTCTTGGAGCCACCCCAGACTGAGCTCCCTTCCTGTCCCTCGCCTGTGTTGGGTAAGCCAGGCCGATCACTGTTATCCTGTGAATGGTTCTGTCCCTTCCTGTCCCTCGCCTCTGTTGGGTAAGCCAGGCTGATTGCTGTTATCCTGCAGTTGATTCTGTCCCTTCCTGTTCCTTGCCTCTGTCGGGTCATGTCCCGCGTCCTGCCCAGGAGGCTAGCTCCGAGCACCCACGACTCTGGCCTGGAGCTCCGAGCACCCACGACTCTGGCCTGGAGCTCCGAGCACCCACGACTCTGGCCTGGAGCTCCGAGCACCCACGACTCTGGCCTGGAGCTCCGAGCACCCACGACTCTGGCCTGGAGCTCCGAGCACCCACGACTCTGGCCTGGAGCTCCGAGCACCCACGACTCTGGCCTGGAGCTCCGAGCACCCACGACTCTGGCCTGGAGCTCCGAGCACCCACGACTCTGGCCTGGAGCTCCGAGCACCCACGACTCTGGCCTGGAGCTCCGAGCACCCACGACTCTGGCCTGGAGCTCCGAGCACCCACGACTCTGGCCTGGAGCTCCGAGCACCCACGACTCTGGCCTGGAGCTCCGAGCACCCACGACTCTGGCCTGGAGCTCCGAGCACCCACGACTCTGGCCTGGAGCTCCGAGCACCCACGACTCTGGCCTGGAGCTCCGAGCACCCACGACTCTGGCCTGGAGCTCCGAGCACCCACGACTCTGGCCTGGAGCTCCGAGCACCCACGACTCTGGCCTGGAGCTCCGAGCACCCACGACTCTGGCCTGGAGCTCCGAGCACCCACGACTCTGGCCTGGAGCTCCGAGCACCCACGACTCTGGCCTGGAGCTCCGAGCACCCACGACTCTGGCCTGGAGCTCCGAGCACCCACGACTCTGGCCTGGAGCTCCGAGCACCCACGACTCTGGCCTGGAGCTCCGAGCACCCACGACTCTGGCCTGGAGCTCCGAGCACCCACGACTCTGGCCTGGAGCTCCGAGCACCCACGACTCTGGCCTGGAGCTCCGAGCACCCACGACTCTGGCCTGGAGCTCCGAGCACCCACGACTCTGGCCTGGAGCTCCGAGCACCCACGACTCTGGCCTGGAGCTCCGAGCACCCACGACTCTGGCCTGGAGCTCCGAGCACCCACGACTCTGGCCTGGAGCTCCGAGCACCCACGACTCTGGCCTGGAGTTCCCCAAGCCTCCAAGAACTCCAGGAACCCAAGTCCTAGAACCCAGGCCTTGTCATGTCTTTGCCTGGTTTGGGGGTCCAAGCCCGAGTCAAGGCCCAAACTCTGGGTCTGTGTCCAGTCTCGAGCTAGGAGTCCACTCCAGGCTCCTTGTTCCCAGTCCCTCGTCCCGGTCCTGCTTCCCCAGCCCTGCCTGTGACTTGTCCCGGTCTTTAGTTTTGTTCCTAGTACTTCAGTGTCTGCATCCTGCATTTGGGTCCAGTCTCAATGTCCTCCTGTATGACAGTCCCAGCATATTGATGCAGTTATAAAGGAGGCAAGATAGTGACTATACTTCATTAGGAGTTTAAAGAGATTTGGTTTGTCAACAAATACATTCAAAAACTTCTATAGATGTACTGTGTGGAGCAATCTGACAGACTGCATCACTGTCTGGTATGGGTGGAGGGGCTATTGCACAGGACTGAAAGAAGAGGTGGAGGAAATTTAGTCAGCTCCATCTTGGGTACTAACCTACAAAGTACCCAGGACGTCTTCAAGAAGTGGTGTCTTCGAAAAGCAGCGTCCATTATTAAGGACCTCCAGCATCCTGGGCATGCCCTTTTCTCACTGTTACCATCAGGAAGGAGGTACAGAAGACTGAAGGTACACACTCAGCGATTCAGGAACAGCTTCTTCCCCTCTGCCATCCGATTCCTAAATGGACATTGAACCTGTGAACACTACATCACTTTTTCAACATATATATTATTTCTGGTTTTTGCACGACTTTGATCTATTCAATATATGTATACTGTCAATTGATTTACTTATTTAATATATTTTTTTCTTCTATGTTATGTATTACAGTACAATGAACCACTGCTGCTAGTTAACAAATTTCACAACACATGCCGGTGATAAGAAAGCTGGTTCTGATTCTGTTTTCTTAATGTTCCACTGTGAAAGCCTGCAAGAAAATGAATCAAAGAGTAGCATATCATGACGTTATGTGTACTTTGAGAATAAAATTTATTTTTAAAAACTTACTTTGTACTTTTGAACTTTGAATGCAGAATAGTTAAAAATACACATGCATAGCTTATGTTCTGCAAAAAGCTTTGCATTCTGTTCACACCGCCAGTGAGATATATATGAGACGAAAAGTCCTCTATGCTGCCATGCCAGGTTAGAGGTAGCATTGCTTATTAGTGAAGTTATCATGGAATAGAAGATGATTAATACAGGTTCTCACATCTCAAGTACCTTGGCAACAAAGGTTGAGTAGCTTGAGATCATCATTCTTTCCAAGGGACTCGGAAAAATCTCCCTTCATCCTAGAATATGTCTCCTTTTCATAAACACTTCATGGCCACTTCATAACTTTATGCACATGGGAAATTATTTAGTTACATGTCCATAAATTGATAATCAATAAAGTGATGTGTGTCAGTATGTATCCTGCATTACACAAGCTCAATCCATGTCAGAATTTTGAACAACCATGGTGGGATGGAACACTGGTCCATGTAGTTGACTTGCTGCTTCACAGCACCACAGATCTGGGCTCAATCCTGACCTTGGTGCTGTCTGTGTATAATTTGCACTCTCTCCCTCTAACCACATGCCTTTCATTATGTTAGGATAGGATTTCCTCCCACATGCTCCCTAGCTGGTAGGTTACTTGGCCTCTGTGAATTGTTCCAAGTGTGTAAGTGAGTGGTTAAATCCTGAAAGAGTTGGGCATATGAGGAGAATAATAAACAAAATCCAAATAATAATCTAAGTTTAGTGTAAAGGAGTAGGTGACGTTCAGTTGTCTACAGGGCCTATTTCCATCTCTCTATGACTTTATAGGAAGTAAAAGAAGATAATAAAGTTGTAAACAGAGAGTAAGAGATGGAGAATTTCTTAAATGCATTTATTTTAATGCTCAGAGCATTGTAAGAAAGGTGGATGAGCTTAGACCATGGATTGATACCTGGAAATATGATGTTGTAGCTATTAGTGAAACATGGTTGCAGGAGGGGTGTGATTTGCAACTAATTATTCCTGGATTTTGTTGCTTCAGGTGTGATAGAATCGGAGGAGCAAGAGGGGGAGGTGTTGCATTGCTTGTCAGAGAATAAATTACAGTGGTGCTTTGGCAGGATAGATTAGAGGGCTCGTCTAGGGAGGCTATTTGTGTGGAACTGAGGAATGGGAAAGGTGTAGTAACACTTATAGGGGTGTATTATATATCACCTAATGGAGAGAGAGAATTGGAGGAGAAAATTTGTAAGGAGATAGCAGATTTTTATTGTAAGCACAAGTTTGTGATTGTGGGAGATTTTAATTTTCCACACGTATACTGGGAAGCCCATTCTGTAAAAAGGCTGGATGGTTTGGAGTTTGTAAAATGTGTGCAGGATAGTTTTTTGCAGCAATACATAGAGGTACCAACTGGAGAAGGGGCAGTGTTGGATCTCCTGTTAGGGAATGAGATAGGTCAGGTGATGGAGGTATGCGTTAGGAAGCATTTCGGGTCCAGTGATCACAATACCGTTGATTTCAATATAATTATGGAGAAGGATTGGACTGGACCAAGGGTTGAGAGTTTTGATTGGAGAAAGGCTAACTTTGAGGAGATGTGAAAGGATTTAGAAGGAGTGGATTGGGACAATTTGTTTTATGGGAAGGATGTAATAGAGAAATGGAGGTCATTTAAAGGTGAAATTTTGAGGGTACAGAATCTTTATGTCCTGTTAGGTTGAAAGGAAAAGTTAAAAGTGTCATAAGGGGACAGGAGGCTGGACCCAAGTGCAGGATGCAGGCACTGAAGTACTAGGGGCAGAATGGGAACAACTAAATGATAGACAAGATGTGGTGACCATGGTGTTCATGAGGGACATGACGTTCAAAGTGATTCTGGGGTTCCGAGAGATTCTTAGAGTTCCGGCAAGGAGGGTCTAGGAGTTCACTGGGCAGGCTGCATAACTCCTGGGCAGGGCCTGGACTTCCTAGGCAGGAACACGGGGGCCTGGGCAGGTCACAGGGCACCTGGGTAAGTAGCAGGGCACAACCCATCGACAACGAGAGATAGGTAGGGGCAGAGACCTCTGGGCGGGCCACATAACTCCTAGGCAGGGCCCAGACCTCCCAGGCAGGAACACAGGGGCCTGAGCAGGTTGTGGGGCACCTGGGTAGGTTGCCAGGCACAAGCCATCGGCAGCAAGGGATAGGTAAGGGTAGAGACCTCTGGGCGGGCTACATAACTCCTAGGCCAGGCCCAGACCTCCCAGGCAGGAACACAGGGGCCTGAGCAGGTCACAGGGCACCTGGGTAGGTTGCAGGGCACAACCCATCAGCAGCAAGGGATGGAAAGGGGCAGAGTCCCCTGCCAGGCAACGGCAGTCTAGCCAGGCTTGCCCAACAAAGGCAAGGGATAGGAAGGGAACTAGGTCCAGGGTGACTACCAGACTTACTCGAACAACTCATCTTTAATGAGGGGACCTCCAAGCCAGAGCAACCAGAGGAATAGGATAGGCAGGACAACCCCCCAACTCCACTCAGTCCCAGGGCCCTCTATATACACCGCCAGTCGATGGGCATCAGGTGCGCCTCCTTGAGCCCCAACAAGCCACGATGATCCACAGGTGTGACTAATTGGGCTCAAGGGCGAAAGGAGGGACGGCTACAAGACCCGGAATGCGGGCTCCGGATCGGACCATAACAAAAAGTTTGAAAGAGCCATGATTTTCAAGGGATATTGGAAACTTGGTTCAGAAAAAGAGAGAGATCTATAATAAATATAGGCAGCATGGAGTAAATAAGGTGCTCGAGGAATATAAAGAATGTAAAAAGAATCTTAAGAAAGAAATTAGAAAAGCTAAATGAAGGTATGAGGTTGCTTTAGCAAGTAAGGTGAAAATAAATCAAAAGGGTTTCTACAGTTATAGTAATAGCAAAAGGATGGTGAGGGATAAAATTGGTCCCTTAGAGAATCAGAGTGGACAGCTATGTGTGGAGCCAAAAGAGATGGGGGAGATTTTGAACAATTTCTTTTCTTTGGTATTTACTAAGGAGAAGGATATTGAATTGTGTAAGGTAAGGGAAACAAGTAGGGTAGTTATGGAAACTATGATGATTAAAGAAGAGGAAGTACTGGCACTTTTAAAGAATATAAAAGTGGATAAATCTCCAGGTCCTGACAGGATATTCCCTAGGACCCTGAGGGAAGTTAGTGTAGAAATAGCAGGGGCTCTGACAGAAATATTTCAAATGTCATTAGAAATGGGGATGGTGCCGGAGGATTGGCGTATTGCTCATATGGTTCCATTGTTTAAAAAGGGTTCTAAGAGTAAACCTAGCAATCATCTGCCTGTAAGTTTGACATCAGTGGTGGGTAAATTAATGGAAAGTATTCTTAGAGATGGTATATATAATTATCTGGATAGGAACAGTCAACATGGATTTGTGCGTGGAAGGCCATGTTTGGTAAATCTTGCTGAATTTTTTGAAGAGGTTACTAGAGAAGTTGACAAGGGTAAAGCAGTGGATATTGTCTACAGGGACTTCAGTAAAGGCCTTTGACAAGGTTCCAAATGGAAAGTTAGTTAGGAAGGTACAATTGTTAGGCGTTAATATTGAAGTAGTAAAATGGATTCAACAGTTGCTGGATGGGAGATGCCAGAGAGTAGTGGTGGATAAGTGTTTTTCAGGTTGGAGGCCGGTGACTAGTGGTGTGCCTCAGGGATCTGTACTGGGTCCAATATTGTTTGTCATATACATTAATGATCTGGATGATGGGGTGGTAAATTGGATTAGTAAGTATGCAGATGATACTAAGATAGGTGGCATTGTGGATAATGAAGTACAGTTCTGGTCACCGAATTATAGGAAAGATGTCAACAAAATAGAGAGAGTACAGAGAAGATTTACTAGAATGTTACCTGGGTTTCAGCACCTAAGTTACAGGGAAAGGTTGAACAAGTTAAGTCTTTATTCTTTGGAGTATAGAAGGTTGAGGGGGGACTTGATAGAGGTATTTAAAATTATGAGGGGGGATAGATAATGTGGATAGGCTTTTTCCATTGAGAGTAGGGGAGATTCAAACAAAAGGACATGAGTTGAGAGTTAGGGGAAAAAGTTTAGGGGTAACACGAGGGGGAACTTCTTTACTCAGAGAGTGGTAACTATGTGGAACTAGCTTCCGGCAGAAGTGGTAGAGGCAGGTTCGATTTTGTCATTTAAAGTAAAATTGGATGGACAGGAAAGGAATAGGCGGTTATGGGCTGAGTGCAGGTTGGTGGGACTAGGTGAGAGTAAGCGTTCGGCACAGACTAGAAGGGCCGAGATGGCCTGTTTCTGTGCTGTAATTGTTATATAGTTATATAGAAACATGGAACCATAGAACCATAGAACACTACAGCACAGTACAGGCCCTTCAGCCCTCCATGTTGTGCCGACCCATATAATCCTTAAAAAAAAGTACTACACCCACACATAACCCTCCATTTTTCTTTCATCCATGTGCCTGTCCAAGAGGCTCTTAAATACCTCTAATGTTTTAGCCTCCACCACCATCCCTGGCAAGTCATTCCAGGCACTCACAACCCTCTGTGTAAAAAACTTACCCCTAATGTCTCCCCTAAACTTCCCTCCCTTAATTTTGTACATATGCCCTCTGGTGTTTGCAAAATGGTTATGCAAAATACCAATTTACTCTTTATTCTTTCCTTTAATTATGATGTTGACATCCATGTTAATTTTGATTATTTAGAGGATTGAATATACCAATAGCAAATATTTGACTTCTTAAACATATGCATTGCCAGGATGCCTATGATTTTTGTACAGTGAGTTTGTAAATCTGACAGGAGCAAAGGACGGCAAGGGTGGAACTCCACTGGGAGGGTGTGGGACTGGAGGCGGATAAAGAGTGCCAGGTTGGGGAATGGCACACTTTCCGACATACCTAAAACACCAGGCAAACATTTGATTCCAAATAATTGGTTTTTTGATCATTACAGAGTGTCTCTTTGGTGCTTCCCACTCCCTCCCCTCTTCCTTCCCCTTTTCCCAACCATGATTCCCCTCTCCTTTCCCCCTTTCCACTCTCAGTCCACAATACAGACCACACCAGAATCAGGTTTATTATCACTCACATATCTCATGAGATTTGTTTTTTTTAACAAAACTGGAGGTGCAACGATTTGAATTTTTACAGATTGCATGAAAATTGGCGGTATTGTAGATAGTCAGAAAGTTTGCCAAATCAAACAGTAGGATATTGATCAGATGGAAATGTAGATGACGAAATGATAAATGAAGTTTAATCCAGAGAAGTGTGAAGTATTGCACTTTGGAATGTCAAATGTAAAAGGGATGTCTACAGTAAAGGCAGGACCCTGAAGAGCGCTGATGTACAGAGGGATCTTACAGAGGATGTCTGCTGCTGCCTGAATATGCAATACAAACAGATAGAGTGGTAAAGAAGGCATACAGAATTCTTGCCATTATTAGCTGAAGCTCTGAATGTAAGAGTTGGCAAGTCCTGTTGTAGCTGTATAAAAGCTGCACATACTACATTTTGGCTATTGTGTGCAGTTCTGGTTGCCGCCATAACTGTCTAAGTCTTCCCTACCAACAGTGCTGCTAGAATGTTCGTGAACTCTGTAGAATTTTCTCTATTTCGGCATAAATATGACCTAAAATATGTTCAGATCTTCACTTAAGTCCTAAAATTGGATAAGCAGAATCCAGTTAAAAAAATTAACACAAAAACATAATTTTTGTTCATTTAATTATTGAGAAAAATGATCCAATATTACATGTACTTATTGGAAAAAGGATGTAAACCTTTGCTTTCAATAACTGGTGTGAACCCCCCCCCCCCCCCGCCCCTTGTACGGCAATAACTTCAAACAAATATTTCTAGTAACCGTTGATCAGACCTGCACATTGGCATGGAGGAATTTTAGACCATTCCTCCTTGCAAAACTGCTTCAGCTCTGGGAAGTTGTTCGGCTTCCTTGCATGAACTGCTTGCTTCAGGTCCTTCCACAACATTTCTATAGGATTAAGGCCATGACTTTAACTTGGCCATTCCAAAACATGTATTTTATTCTTTTTAAAACATTCTGTTGTTGATTTACTCTTGTCTTTCGGATCATTGTCTTGTTGCATTATTCAACTTCTATTAAGCTTCAGGTGAATGGACTGCTACCCTGACATTCTCCTGTAAAATATCTTGATACAAATTTGAATTCATTGTTCACTCAATGATTGCAAGCTGTCCAGGCCTTGAGGCAGCAAAACCGCCCCTAATCATGTTGCTCTTCAAAGGTTTCAAAGGTACATTTAATGTCAGAGAAATGTATAGAATATACATCCTGAAATGATATAACAAAATGATTTATGATGTTAAAAGACATTGCGTCGCTTTTTCCAAGTTCCATGCCCAAAGAACGTAAGGCTCTGGGCACACAGCCAGAGACCTTCCATCTCCCACAACACACCGATTCTCTGCAGAGTCACTGACCTTGAGACCGCCCGCTTCTGCAGCCATGAAATCCCAAAACTCCGAAGTGAGCTAATCTTCTAGGCTGCGCCCTTTGTACGTCGAATAACAGCCAGTTGTGAGACCCCGAGAGCAATTCCCATTCCCACTAAGAACCAAAGTCAGTTTGTAACTCCAGGTCAGGATTTTCAAAAGAACCTTGAAAGGGAAAAATAGAGATATTAAAGATGGAAATAGAACTGTTTCTGAAGATGCATGCAAAGGAGTCGCCGTTAGGCTCTATTGTCTCCTAAGCTTCACCCCTTACCATTATGTTTCACAGTTAAGGCCAATTTATACTTCTGCATCGAATCTACGCCATAGGTACAGCATGTTCCCTACACTGTAGCCTGACGTGCACCTCCCCAAAAATGTAACTACACATCGCAGCGAAGCAGACCGCAATAACTGTGATTGGTCCACTTGGCAGCATCGCATTTCCTCCGCATTTCTGGCTGCTTCTGAACGATGAACCAAATCGTCAAATCTACCTCCCAATATCTGAAAATATTTGCAATGCATTTCCTCATCTGTGTCTCTCAGTGGCCGGACAAGCACAGAAAATTCACCCTCCTTCTGCTTCAATCCATTCAATGGTCGTACACACCATCTCCTCCGACATCTTCTCTCCTTTCTGTGTTGCAGTAATTTCAATAAAAGTAACTCTCGTTCAACATTTATTAGCTCCAATTCCAACATGATGCGCTCAGTAGTTGCCATTGTTTGAAGTACACGAAGAAACTACACAGAGGCATAGAAACCCCACCACCAACTAGCGTTTTGGCGGTGAATTGCAGAGCGACACAAACACACCAATGTACAAGTATAAGTGCTCACAATGGCGTAGGCCACTTGCATAGGCTACAGTGTAGAGCCTGCACAGTAGTATAATTCAGCCTTTAGGATGAGGTTTTGGTGTTGGTGTGCAGTGCCCCTTTTCCTCCAAATATAGCAATGTGTATTTCTACCAAAAAGTTCAACTTTTGTCTCCATCTGTCCACAGAACATTGTTCCAGAAGCTTTGTAGAAGATCCAGGTGGTCTTTTGCAAACTTGAGATGATGCAGCAATGTTTTTTTTTGGAGAGCAGTGGTTTCCACCATGGTGTCCTTCCATGAACACCATTCTTGTTCAGTGTTTTTCTTATAATTGACACATGAACAGAGATGTTAGCAAGTTCTAGAGATCTCTGCAGGTCTTTTGCTGTTACTCTTGGGTTCTTTTTCACTTCTGTTACATTGTGCTCTCTGTGTGATCTTTGTAGGATGCCCACTCCTAGGGAGAGTAGTAACAGAACTGAGTTTCCTCCATTTGTAGACAATTTCTCTTACCATGAACTGATGATCACTCAGGTCTTTAGAAATGCTTTTGTAGACTTTTCCAGCTTCATGCATCTCTATAAATAGATAAATAAATAAAACCTCTTAAGTTCCCCTAAAGTTTGTTTTGATTGAGGCATGGTGCACATAAACAGGTCCTTCTTGAGAAGAGCAGGTTCTGTCAGTAACCTGATTTTATGTGCCTTTTTATAGAGCAGGCTCCTCTACAACCCACACCTCTGATCTCATCTCATTGATTGGAATCCCTAACTCCAAATAGCTTTTGTAGAAGGCATTACCACAACAGTTCACATACTTTTTCTGACAAATACATGTAATATTGGAACATTGTTCTCAATAAATTAATGAGGAAGTATAATGTTTTTATATTAATTACTTAATTGCCTTTTCTTTATCTAGTTTTAGCACTTTCATGAAGATCTGATCAGAGTTTAGGTCATATTCATGCTGAAATAGAGAAAATTCTGCAAGCTTCACAAACTTTCTAGCACCACTGTATGTACCCATCCAAGTACATTTTAATTTTTTTTAACACACTCAAGCACTTCCTCTGACAGTTTATCCCATATGTTGGTCAGTGTTTGGCAGAAAAAGGTATCCCTCAGGTTCCTATTAAATCTCTCCCTTCTCACCTTAAACCCAACCTGCTCAATCTCTCTCCAGAAGTCCTAGCAACATGCTTTTCAATTTCCTCTGCACTTTTTCCAGTTTAATGGACATATCCTATAAAAGGGTGACTAAACTGAGCACAATATTCCAATCGTAACCTTGCCACTGTCTTTTAAAGAGCCCTGGTAACATTCTGGTAAATCTATTTTGCTCACCTAATATAATTTTCATTAGACATGGTGGTAGCTCTTAGTATTATATGTATAATTCTGGAAAATCTTCCTCCCATTCAGACTCTGATCTTTATTAGTTATAGAGCACATTATCCAATTGTTATCTCAGTCATCTGTGTTTATGGACCTCTAAATCATTTTGGGTTTCCATGGTTACTAGCTTTTCACTATTTAAAAGCACAGATCTATCCTACTTTGACCCAACATGAATGACCTCTCACTTAACTAGAATAAAATATATTTGCCAGAGTTTTGCTCACTCACTTAATCTACCAATGTCTCTTCACACTGTTATCCTCTCATCTATACAATTCAACAAATCACCAATCTGTATGCCAGTAACAGAACTTGATGTTTGGTCTACATTGAGTTCAGTGTCCCAACTCACTATTGGGCAAGCTATTCCCCCAACTGGTACCGTCCTACACTGTTAGTGAACTAATCATTTTAAGCTACTGAGCATCATTTTTATCCTCATATAAATTTTTACAACACAATTATAAAAATAAGAAAGTTGCCACACCTTGCTACAGTATTCATCCGAATGATATCCAATATGGCATTATAAAAAGAGATAAGTTTTCTTCTAGTCTCTTACTGTGAGTGTTTGAAAGAAATTTGAATACTTGAAATGAAAAAAAATGTGGAATTAACTTGGGTAATGGATAGATCTTTCAAAGAACAGGTTTGGAATTGATGGGCCAAATGGAAGTATGCTTTTATAGTTCTCGTTTAGTTTTGGCTTTTGATGGAAAATAAAAGCAGAATAAGCAGTGATGCATCTTCACTGCCCAGTGAAAATGTCAGACTGAGGATCATCTGTCTGCAATGATGCATGATACAAAATAGCATGAATGTTTTTTTTTGCCAGCTGAATATGTAAGATTTGACAGCATGAATTCATCTAATCAGAACTGGGTGTGAATAGTAATAGCTTAGGTCAGCTTTTTTTCACCTGCAAACTGGAATGTGAGCAAAATGTGACATTTCACAATCTTTCTCAAACTACCTGAATTAGTTGATGAAAACCAAACAAAAATCTGCAGGTGCTGGAAATCTTAAATAGAAACACAAAATGCAGAAAACACTCAGCAGGTCAAGTGGCGTTCATGGAAAGAGAAACAACATTGATGGTTTAAGTTGAAGATCCTTCATCGGAACAGGAGATGCCTGATCAGCTGAATGTTTCCAGCATTTTCTGTTTCTCATATCTGAATTGCTAAACATGAGTTTACAACACATTTGCAAGCTGATGGTAATCAATGACTGGCAGTGTGACTTCCTGCTCACACTCATTTATGGATGGGTTCTTGTTTGTAGAATCAGTTAGTAGAGGAATACATGAGTAGTGATGATGTGACAATTCTTCAAACCCATCATGGGAGCAATTAAATTCTATTAAATAATCA
Source organism: Hypanus sabinus (assembly GCF_030144855.1). Classification (NCBI taxonomy): domain Eukaryota; kingdom Metazoa; phylum Chordata; class Chondrichthyes; order Myliobatiformes; family Dasyatidae; genus Hypanus; species Hypanus sabinus. The sequence goes on from NC_082728.1 coordinate 48,957,875, forward strand.
AGAATATTACAATAAAGCTAGTAATTGTAATGGTGATGCAAGAAAGGGAACTATCACCCTGAAGAAGACTTTATGGGGTTATGCAATTAGTGAGTGAAAAAACACAAGGGATGCTCACACCCAGCCTTATAGCTCTACCTGTTTTAGTGCTTCTATCCATAACACTATTGGGAAGATTATTTTGGTAGCCTTCTTTAGACTAAGTCTTGTCTTTACACCAAATTCACCCCTGTAATCTTACATAACATTGCCATTTTGCTAAATAACATTGAATACATCCTGTAGTATTGAGTATCCATAAGTACCCTGTCAGAACTATATCATGCGACAATATCACAGCCAAGGAAAACTCTTTTTTTTTCACTCTTAAAAGCATTCAGCCAACCAAAGTTGCAATGTTAGACTATAGCTTGCTAAATGCACATCTAGACAATTTGCAACTAACTTATCTGAACAAAGTTCAGCAATCTTAACTCAGCTTATTTTTTCCTTTTACAAGCTGGTGCCAGAGAAACCCAGTGATACATTGTGGACAGCTTACAAAACTTATAAATATTTTTCTTCTGAACTAATCCCAGATGAGCCAATGCCTTTTACACTCGCTTTGATTGTCAAAACATGGAGGCGCCTTCACAAACTCCCACAGCCTCCAATGACCCTGTGATTTCAGTCTCTGAGGCCAATGCGAGAACATTCTTCAAGAGGGTGAATCCATGGAAAGCACCTGGCCCAGAAAGGGTACCTGGTTGAGTACTAAAGACCTGTGCTGATCAACTGGCTGGACTGTTCACTGATATCCTTAAGCTCTTGCTTCGGCATTCTGGGGTATCTGCCTGTTCAAGTAGGCTTCAATTATACTGGTTGTGACTCTACCAACTGTGCTATCTGGGCTATTAATCTAAGGGTCTAGGGTGGAGTGGGGGGGTGCGGAAGTAGGAAGAAATTACTTGTGGCAGACCTGCTCTGTTATGCAAGTGCCTAAGAACAACCTAGTAACCTGCCTCAATAACTACCATCCAGTAGCACTTATATCCTCAGGGATGAAATTGGTGATGAATCATATCAACTCCTGCCTGAGAAGTGGCTTGGATCTTCTCCAATTTGCCTACCGTCACAATAGGTCAACAGCAGATGCCATTTCATTGGCTCTTCACTTAACCCTGGAACAGCTGGACAATGAAGATGCATACATCAGGAAGCTTTTCATTGACTACAGCTCAGCATTCAATACTATCATCCCCTTAAAACTAATTGATAAGCTCCAAGACCTTGACCTCCCTACCTCCTTTTACAACTGGATTCTCGAAATCCTCACTTGCTGATCCCAGTCAGTTCAGATTGGTAACAGCTTCTCTTCTACAATTGAAAATCTGGCTGAATGGTGCCACAACAACAACCTCTCAGTCAATGTCAGCAAGGCCAAGGAGCAGATCATTGTCTGCAGAAGGAGGAAATTGGACATCCATAAGCCAGTCCTCATCAGGGGATCAGAGGTGGAGAGGGTCTGCATCTCTAAATTCATTGGTGTTATTATTTCAGAGGATTTGTCCTGAGTTCAGCACGTAAGTGCCATTATGTAGAAAACACAGCAGTACCTCAACTTTGTGAAGATTATCTAAAACTTTGACAAACTTCTATAGATGTGTGATGAGGAGTATACTGACTGGCTGCATTGCAGCCTGTTATGGAAACACCAATGTCCTTGAATGAAAATGCCTGAAAAAGTACTGGATGCAGCCCAGTTCATCGTGGGTAAAGCCCTCCCCACCATTGAGGATATTTACATGATGCACTGTGACAAGCGAGCAGCACCCATCATCAAGGAGCCCCAGCATCCAAGCTACGCTCTCTTCTCACTGCTGTCACCAGGAAGAAAGTACAGGAACCTTAAGACTCATACCAACGGGGTCAGGAACAGTTATTACCCCTCAACCATTTGGCTGTTGAACCAGAGCAGATAACTTCCCTCATGCCAAAACTGAACTGTTCTCACAACATTTGGACTCACTTTTGAGAACTCCATCTCATGTTTTTGATACTTATTGCTTATTCATTTATTATTTTTTTCTTTCTTTTTGTATTTGTGCAGTTTATTGTTGTCTTTTGAATATTGGTGTTTGCCCGTCCTGTTGCATGAGGTCTTTCATTGATTCAGATTTGTTTCTTGTACTTACTGTGAATGCCCACAAGAAAATGAAACTCAGGGTTGTATATGGTGACATAGATGTACTTTGATAATAAATTTACTTTGAACTTTAAGCTAACTTGACAGGGGTTGAATAATGGAACAATGTGGACATCTTCTCTTAACACTAGACTGATCAGTGAACACAAACAAGAGAAAATCTGCAGATGCTGGAAATCCGAGCAACACACACAAAATGCTGGAGGAACTCAGCAGGTCAGGCAGCATCTACGGAAAAGACTGGTCCTGTTGAAGGGACTCAGACTGCAATGCCAACTATACTCTTTTCCATAGATGCTGCCTAGCATTTTGTGTGTGTTGAGTGAACACAATCTATGGACTCACTTTCAAGGACTCTATAATTCATGTCCTCTGTATTATTTATTTATTTATTTATTACAGTTTTAATACTTGTTTCCTTCTGCATTTGCACAACTTGTCAGACTTTGTGTGTAGTTTTTCATTGATTCTTTTGTATTTTTTCTACAGTCAACAATACCTGAAAAAATCAATCTTAAGGTACTATTTGGTACTTTGATAATGAATTTGCAGTACTTTGAGCTTTGAACTTTTGAACTCTTATGCATATTCAAGTCTGTCTCCAAAAGCTTTGTGGAGATGAAGAACAGTCCAAGGTCCTGCTGCCATTGAACAGTGAGAGGCTGGCTACCGGAAAAAAACTCTTCTCATACACTTCATGGGTGTGCTGTTTAAAGAGGAAATATAATCGATATTAAATGTGTTGATTAAATGGCTCAATGAACTTAAAAAAGACATTGATTTTATTTGTTATATGCATTTTTATGAATAAAGTATATTTTTGAAAATAAAGATGAGTTGTTTATATCTTATGCTGGGTGTTTATTTTTAAAATCCAGTTTTGGGAAAAGTTGCCATAAAACTATAAGACTGCAACTTAAAAAAAGTCTTGTTCACTTTTGTCCTTCAGGCAAAGAAATCTGCCATCTTACCAAGTCTGATGCATGTGAGCCCATTTAACAAGAGGCAATTAGAGGTTCTGGAGGATTGGAGGGTTGCATAAGTTGTTTCTTTATTCAAGAAGGGGAGTAGGGATAGCCCAGGAAATTATAGACCAGTGAGTCTTACTTCAGTGGTTGATAAGTTGATGGTGAAGATCCTGAGAGGCAAGATTTATGAACATTTGGAGAGGCATAATAAAATTAGGAATAGTCAGCATGGCTTTGTCAAAGGCAGGTCGTGCCTTATGAGCCTGATTGAATTTTTTGAGGATGTGACTAAACACATTGATGAAGGTAGAGCCATAGATGTAGTGTATATGGTTTTTAGCAAGGCATTTGATATAACCCATACAAGGCTTATTGGGAAAGTAGGGAAGCATGGGATCCAAGGGGATGTTGCTTTTTTGGATCCAGAACTGGCTTGCCCACAGAAGACAAAGAGTGGTTGCAGACAGGTCATATTCTGCATGGAGGTCGGTGACCAATGTTGTGCCTCAAGGATCTGTTCTGGGACCCCTAATCTTTGTGATTTTTATAAATGACCTGCATGAGGAAGTGGAGAGATGGATTAGTAAATTTGCTGATGACACAAAGGTTGGAGGTGTTGTGGATAGTGTGGAGGGCTGTCAGAGGTTACAGCGGGACATTGATAGGATGCAAAACTGAGCTGAGAAGTGGCAGATGGCGTTCAACCCAGTAAAGTGTGAGGTGTTTCATTTTGGTAGGTCAGATATGATGGGAGAATATAGTATTAATGGTAAAACTCGTGGCGGAGTGAAGGATCAGAAGGATCTTTGGGTCTGAGTCCATAGGACACTCAAAGCTGCTACGCAGGGTGACTCTGTGGTTAAGAAGGCATACGGTGCATTGGCCTTCATCAATCGTGGGATTGAGTTTAAGAGCTGAGAGGTCATGTTGTAAATATATAGGACCCTGGTCAGACTCCACTTGGAGTACTGTGCTCAGTTCTGGTTGCCTCACTACAAGAAGGATGTGGAAACCATAGAAAGGGTGCAGAGGATACTTATGAGGATGTTGCCTGAATTGGGGTGTATGCCTTATGAGAATAGGTTGAGTGAACTTGGCCTTTTCTTCTTGGAGCGACAGAGGATGAGAGGTGACCTGTTAGAGGTATACAAGATAATGAGAGGCATTGATTGTGTGGATAGTCAGAGGCTTTTCCCCAGGGCTGAAGTGGTTAGCACAAGAGGGCACAGTTTTAAGGTTCTTGGAAGTAGATACAGAGGAGATGTCAGGGGTAAATTTTTTACACAGAAAGCAGCGAGTGCATGGAATGGGCTGCCAGTGGTGGTGGTGAAGGCAGAAACGACAGGGTCTTTTACGAGACTCCTGGTTGGCTACATGGAGCTTAGAAAAATAGAGGGCTATGGGTAAAGCCTAGGTAGTTCTTAGGGACATGTTCGGCACAGCTTTGTGGGCCGAAGGGCCTGTATTGTGCTATATGTTTTCTACGTGTCTGTGTTTCTATATCCACATGGCCAATGATATAAATAATTCATGGACTTATCAGTTTAAAGCTCAACAATTTCTCTTACGGGGCTCCAACTTTCTCCAAACCAAAGCTGTACCATGAGCACTCACTTGGGCCCAGCTATGCCTGCCATTTTTTTTGGCTATGTCAAGCAGTCCAGGTCCCAAGCCCACACAGGGAATGCTCTCCAGCTCCTTCTGCACTACATTTGTGTCTGCAATGGTGTTGCCTCCTGTGCTCACGCTAAGTTAATCAATTTCATCAACTTTGCCTCCAACTTCTATCTGATCTCTCTGTAAAAGGTAGTGACAAACGGGGATGTAGGAGAGAAACTGAAAATTTGGTTAAATGGTGCCACACCAACAACCTCACTTAACGTCAGGAAAACTGAAGAGCTGATTATTGATTACAGAAGGAAGAAACCAGAGATCCAGTCCTCACTAGGGGAACGGAGGTGGAGAATGTCAGTAGCTTTACATTGCTTGGTGTTAACAGATCAGAGGATCTATCCTGCACTGAACACTTAAGTGTCATCACAAGAAGGATACAACAGGGCTTCTACTTTCTTAGAAGTCTGTGTGGATTTGGCATGTCACCAAAACAATTTGACAAACTTCTGTAGATGCACAGTGGAGAGTATTCTATCGGGCTGCATCACGACCAGGTATGGAAACTCCATTAAGTACACTTAAATAGGGCACTGACACAATAAAGAGGCCTCCGTCATCAAAGACCTCTACCATCCAGACTATATCCTCTTCTCACTACTACCATCAGGTAGAATGTACAGAAGCCTTACGAACCAACAATTATTAACCTACAACCATCAGGCTCCTGAACCAGTGTGGATAACTTCAATCACTACTAGCCTAAACTGATTTTACAACCAGCAGGATCAATTTCAAGGCCTTTTTACAACTCTTGTTCTCAGTATTATTTCCATTGTTTGCACAGTTTGGCTTTGTTTACATATTGGGTGTTGTCAGTCTTTGTTTATGTATAGGATTTTGTGGAGTCCATTGGATTTCTTTATTTTCCTACATTCCTGCAAAAATACATTTATCTCAAGGTAATATATGGTAGCATAAGTGTACTTTGATTCTAAATTTACTTTGAACTTTGACTCTCACAGTTATTTTGAGTATACCTCTTCCCACTGCCCCTCACTTGTTTAAAAAGATTATTCCCTCCTCTCAGTTCCTCTGTCTCTGCCCGTCTCTTCTCAGGATAAGGCTTTCCATTCTTGTTTTTGTTTTTCAAAGAACAATAGACAAAACTAACTTGCTTTAAAAACAGAGGGTGGAATTAGGGAACGGGGGAGGAATAATTTATGACAGGAGTTACAAAAACTTCTCCCCATAAGATCACCATGAGTGGAGAATGATATGTACAAAATCACACTTGTTGCTATAATGAATCCATGAATCTTGTTTGATACTGGTGTGAGACAATTTCTCTATTTTGGGAATAGCATTGTTACTACTTTTGCAAGAACATACAAACTCCACATAGAAAGCACCAGTCGCCAGGTTTGAACTGTCTCATAAGGGCAGGTAACAAACAAACTTGTTTTTAAAGAGTATCATGAAAAGGAAAAGAGAAGTAAGAGGTGAGAGTTCAGTGATAATTCTGTGGTTTAAGACCCTGGCAGTTAAGTATGGCTTCCAACAGTGAAGCGAATAAAATGAGGGAAATGCAAGCAGTCTATGTTGGTGGAAGGATGACATTTATGACCAACCATCTGCCTCCTGGATTTCCATTTGCTAGATAACATTGATGTTGGTAGGAAATTAAAAAACAAACAGAGGTCTAGGACTGAAGAATAGGGTATGCATGGAGTGAATTTAAATTGTGACATACAAGCTTAGAACTCAAAGTGAGAAATTGTTTCCTTTTCATGCAGGTGATGGCATTTCATGAGGAACACAATACATAACTCCTGGACTTTTGGGAATTCTGACAAATCACATAGCCATCTCATGCTGCTGTCAGCTGTACATGGGAATGAGATTAAATTGCTTCCTCTGAGGACAGCTGCTTAGTTTCTGTTGATGATGTCCCTGATGACCATCATAGAATGATTGAAAAGTGTACAAATTCAAGAAAGTAAAATGAGCTATGATTTTGACAGACACTATTTCCCTCTTACATGGGCTGAAGATCTTCAGATCCAGCTATGAGTCAGTGTAATCTGGACCATCCTTGGTAGCATGTCTTAGTCATCCTCCAAATTAAAATGTCTGTCAATATAGATATGGGGAAATTGCTACCACTTTTGGCGGAGTGCAGAACTTAAAGACACACATGTAAAATCACCACTGACAAAATGGGAAAATGGCAGGAATTTTATGGGGACTAAATGGTCTGACTGAGCATTACTTTAACAATTAATTGTGTCCCCACAGGCAATGTGTACAACATGCAAGATGGACAGAGACCTGCTAACATGTATAACGGAGTTACACAACACAGGAACAGGCTCTTTGATTCAACTCAACTATGCCAACCAAATTCACCCCCTCCCCTGAGATAGTCCTCCAGCCAGCTCATTTCGTATACCCACTAAACTCTGTGTGGAAAACTTGCCCCTCTGATCCCATTTAAAACTTCTTCCCCTCAATTTAGATTTAGATTCTCTTAGCCTATTCATCCTATCTATACTTCTCATGATTTTATAAACATCTATAAGGTAACCCTCTAGCTTCCATTGCTTCAGGAAGAAGAGTCCCTGTCTATCCAGTCTGTCCTTGTAATTCAACCCTTTCAGTCTCCGGCAACATCTTTGTAAATATTTTGCACACCCTCTCTATCTTAACCACATCTTTCCTAGCATAATGTCTAGAACTGAACGAACAGCCCAACTGTGGTCTCATAAATATCTTACACAGTTGTAACATGACGCCCCAACTCTTGTCCTCAACGCCTTGTTTGATGAAGTCAAATTACTATAATCCTTTTTGTCCACCATATCTACCTGTGTTGCCATTTTCAGAGACTTTGTACTTGTACCCTCTGTCTTTCTGTTCAACAAGACCTTCTACGGTCCAGCCATTCACGGTTTACGTACTACCCTGGTTTAACTACTGGAAACGTATTACTTCACATTTGTCTGATTTAAATTCCATCTGCCATTTCTTCACCCAGTTGACCTAGGCTCCGGTTTAACTTCAAGATAAGTGTTATACTGTCCATTGCACCACCTTTCATGTCATCCACAAACCTACTAATTATGCTATCTACATTCACATTCAACACATTATGATTTAGAATTTAGAACTTATTTAAATCTTACATCCATCCCACAACACGAGGGAGTAAAAATCTTTGTGTTATGACTCTATCGTAATGTACAGACATGTGAATTTAAAAGTCTAATAGCTTGTGGAAAGACAAGCAGCACATGTGTTAAAAGTCTTGTGCTAGATTTTACTAATGTCACAAATGGTTTTAAGGTGCTTGGAAGTAGGTACAAGGGGGGTGTCAGAGGTAAGTTTTTTTCACAGGGTGTGTTGGGTGCATGGAATGCATTGCCAGTGACTGTGGTAGAGGTGGTTACAATAGGGTCTTTTAAGAGATTCTCAGATAGGTACATGGACCTTAGAAAGATAGAGGGCTTTGAGGTAGGGAAATTTCAGGTGGTTTCTAGAGTAGGTTACATGGTCAGCACAACATTATGGGCCGAAGAGCCTGTAATGTGCTGTAGATTTCTATTTTCTATGGGGTATTATGTCAATCATGTCCATTTGTATGTTGTGGCCAAACTGAAATCTTGTTTCTCTCAATCTTCAGTTCTCCCTGATGACTTATAGCACAGGATTTTCATAACATTGTGCATGTGATAAAACTCACATACTTTAGAAAGATCATAAGACATTGGAGCAGAATTAGGTCATTGAGTCCATCAAGTTTGTTCCACTATTCCATCATGACTGATTTATTATCACTCTCAGCCCCATTCTCTTGTCTTCTCTCTATAACCATTGAAGCTCTTACAAATCAAGAAGCTATCAGCCTTCACTTTATGATATGGCCTCCACAGCCATCTGTGGCAATGAATTCCACATATTCACCACCCTCTCAGCTAAAGAAATTCCTCCTCACTTCTGTTCTAACAGAGTATATATCCTGTGCTCTCTTGTCCTAGACTCCTCCACTATTGGAAATATCCTCTCCACATCTTGTGCTCTAGACATTTCAATGTCCTGTGCTTCCAGGTGCTCCTTATCCATGATGTCAAGGTCCTCGGCACCATTGTGAAAGCTATTTTACATTTAGTGTGGTTGTGGGACAGAGGTTTCTAGGACTGACTGGGAAGATGCATTTTTCAAGGAGACGAGCTTTAATTTTTCTTCTGTCTGTCTGAGTTTGCTGGGTGTAACATATAATCAATCCAGAGGTCTAACTCTGTTACCTGAACTAGATATTAATTCCTTGCATATTTTCCCATATCTTTCAAGCCTTTCCCATTTGAAGAAGATGCCTGATGGATGAAACTAAATATAAATCATTATGTTGCTTATTTCAAAGTGAATATGCTAAATGAGGGAGAGAGAAAGAGAGAGCATTCAAATGCATTGCCATTTTGACTAAAGTTTCTTTCAGTCTTCTTCAGATTAATCCAATGACTATCGTGTTCACAGATACTTTTCAGTGCCCAAATAAAGAAGCAACACCAGACGGGGACTAAGAATTTTTGAATGAACTAACAAATTAATTAAACCCTGATACTGGAAAATCACCACAAACTAAGGCCATATTATCATTGCCGTACTCTGAATATAGTCAAATGCTTTATTTGACTTAACCCTAACCCTAATGCTTCATAGAGAAGCAGGTTAACCGTAAAGGAAATATAAGCTAAATGTGAAATGTGTATGAAATAAGTAAGGAATCTGCCTTTTGTGATGTAAGGTCTACTCAAGGAAAATCTCAGAAGCCCGATTAAAATAAAATAGATCGATTCAATACCAGTTTCATGCCAGAAGTATCAGGCTTAGCATTTGTTAATAAGCCAATAATTATGAACAATATCCCCTGGAGAAATGGAGAGAAGGAATTCATTCCACAGCTTCAGTTCAGAAAACATTACTAGAGTTAAGCCAAGGGAAAGTCCTCAGTGACCTGAAAGTAAAATTGCATCTTGGCATGTAATCTTGGATGAAAGGAGCTCCTATTGTATTGTGTTTAATTCTCCTGTTGGCAGATACAGATTGTTGCATTTGCCTTCAATGTTTTTCAATGTTTGCAGAATTTGAACACAAGACTAGCAAAAGAAAAGAATAAGTCTTGCCTTTATTAACATCTTATGTGGCTTCACAATAACTCAAAGGACTTTTTGACAGGTGTTTTTTTTAAATGTATCAACACTGCAGGTTGTGAGGAGGGATAACATATAAGAAGGATCAGCAAATGAGGCAATTGTCCTTTTCTTGGACCACTGTGGGAGCCAAAACCATCAAGAGAGTGGAAGACCAAATTGGTGGGCAATTGGAGATGCAAATGGAAAGGGCATCAATGGGTGTGGGGTGGATTTCAATCCCCTAACTTAACAGAACACAAGAGCACAGGAACATAAGAATGAATCTTGCCCATCAAGCCTACCTCAACATTTAATATTATCACAGATGATCTGTCCCAGGCTTTATCTCATCTCCTGTGTCAGATCCCCAAAGCCATTAATTCCTACATAAAAACTGATGTTAAAATATTCCAAATCTAAAATCAGAAGATTTTTATTCAGCAGGGAAGGAGGAAGTGGGTGTGAGAGGGAACAATTTTGGATTAATTTTATAAAATGAAGTTGGGGTTGTGGGCCCACTCCTCCTTCCCTTGTTCCTATCAGATTCCTTCTTCTCCAGTTCTTGACCTTTCCCTTCCACCTGGCTTCAACTATCACCTTCCAGCTAGCCTCCTTCCCCGTCTCCCCCAAATGTTTTATTCTAGCATCCCCCTTCCTTATGAGTCCTGAAGAAAGGTCTCCACCCAAGACATCAACTATCTATTCATTATCATAGATACTGCCTGATCTGCTGAGTTCCTCCAGCATTTTGCATGTTGCTGGAGATGTCAATGATAGTGACTATAATTTAGTTATGTTTAGCTTAGCAAAGAGAAATAAAAGTATTTCAGAAAAGTGGATTGGAAGTCCTTACTTGAAAGTAAATCAATGTCATAGTAGAAATCATTCAAAGTGGTGTTCAGTATAAATATGTTCCCATAAAAGTAAATGGTAGAACTATTAAATCTAAAGGCTTCTAGATGATAAGATGCACCGAGAGTAAGATGAGAACAAAAAAAGTTGTCCTATGTTTGGCACAGAGAACCCAACATGTCCAAAGTTCTGACAAAATCTCAGAAGGGCTTACCTAAACAGCAATAGTGGGCAGCTTTTCAGAGTTAGTACTCAAGGACTATTGAGAAAAGCACGGACTAATCAAAGATGATCAGCAAATATTTATTCATGGAAAGTTCTAACAATTGTATGTTTTGAGGCAGCATCAAGGGTTTCAATAACAGAAGTGTCTTTGACGACATCTACATGGATCTTAATTTTGAAATGAGATACCTGATCAAAACTTTGGAAAAGCCCCTCACTGCAGGCTGGTGAAAATTAAAAGCCCATGCATCTAAGGGAATATGACCATCTGGTTCAGTGGCACAGAATGAAGACCATGGTTAACAAGTACCTTTGCAAATGGAAGCCCGTATCTAAAGCTTCAGTACTCACTCCTTTGCTGTCTGTAACTAATGTAATCGATGAAATTTAATCCAGAGAAGTTTGAGGATGATGCATTTAGAGACATGCAACATGCTAAGAAATTCACAATATAGGTGACGATACTGAGAGATTTGGAAGAACAGAAGGACCCTGGACTTTGTGTATATGTAGCAGAATAGGTCAATGGAGAATTTATAAGAATCATTTAGAATTATCTTCTTTATTAATGAGGCCATTAAATACAAGAGCAGGATGGTCTAGCTTGAAACATGTACAATACTAATTAGATGACAGGTTGAGTGCTACATTGCAGAGCAATTTGATTGAAAAGAGGAAAAGATGACGAGACATGTGAGAAATTTCCCTGATTTGGAAAGCTATGAGGGAGGACTGGATATGTTGGATTTATACTCTTTGGAACAGAAGAGGCTAAAGTGAGATTAAATTGAGCAGAAGAATATGAGGGCTTTGGCAGTGAAAATAGGAAAGGTTGACTCCTTTTGACAGGTTAGGGGTTAGTGTCAGGGATATTGGGAGTTAGGGGTCAGTCCACTTCATGTTCTGCATTTGAAGGCCAGCGACAACATGGATGAAGGACATCCGTGGACCAGTGTCAGGCCAGCAAGTCCTGTGGATGAAGATCAATGAAGACAAGAGTACATGCCCCCAACCCCGGGACAGTGAGTCTTCCATGAGATCAGAGCTCATGTAGGCAAGAGCCATGAGGGTGGGTGAGCCTCTAAGTATGTGAGTTCATGACCCCAGAGTTCGAGGTCTGGAATTCAGGGTTGTTATGTTTTGCAACTCCAAAAACTAATCTGAAGAAAAACATAAGAGAAAGGATGTGCTTTGCTTACTTGATTTACACATGTATCTTGGCTACTGGGACCACTGGCATTTCCCATGGGCTTCACTGAACTTGGAAAGAATTCTATGCAATCTAGCTCACTGGCTACTTGATCACGAATGGTATAAGGGTTTTGTAAAATTTGACTGTGGCATTTTCATTTAACACTGTTTTACCCTCGACATGTTTGAGTTTTCCACTGCCATCCTTGGACACTCCTGTGGCATCATCCAATACCTTACTTAATTTGCTTTCAGTTCATTCTTTTACAGTAGATGTGGCATGCAAATAGTAGATGGATCGTCCAATCAAGTTGCAGTTGTTTCAGCTACATGCCCTCCTGGTTTTATCACATGCAAGCCCAAAGTGGCTTGTCAGTTGTTTTGTTTCACTGTTATGAATGTCATTTCCATTGGAACTATCTTTCTCCAGTGCAAGTTCTTAGTTGGACATCTGCAGGCTTCAGTTCAGTATCTTTGAAATGCAATTCAATCTCATTTTGCAGAATGACTGAAACAGCCAAGCCAGTGTCCAATTCCATTTTAATTAATTTGTCATTCACTTCTAGTGTAAGCCATATTGCTTGTCTCTTGTTAGTGTTCACATTGTAAATCTCAAGGGTACCAGTCCCGTGTCACTCTCATCACTATCAGGATTTTCTTCAACAGCATGCAGATTAGAGCTCTTTCCGAAACTGTAACTTGACTTTTTTCCCTCTCCCCTGTGCATTCCATTTATTTTTGTCTGTCCAACTTTGTTGTACTTTCTGCAAGTTTTGCCTTAAACCTCTATTAATCTGGTGTATGTGAGCACCAGCCACAATGGTGACACAATGTGTTCAGCTAGGTAGATTTCTGTTTTGGCATTTCAATTTTGTTCACAGTCACTTCCATTCCTAACTGCAACTCAATTACATCTTTGGTTGCCATTTCCATTCTTACAACGATATCAACTGGTCTTGTAATTGTGAGTTAGCATTCAATTAAGCCATTTTGAATGCTTTCTTGTAAGATTCCACAAGCTAAATGATTTCTTAGTACATCATTAAGCCCATCAATGAACTGACAAGGCTTGAACAATCTCTTCAATTTAGCCACACAAGCTAAAATGGACTCTCATTCCTTCTGGTTCCACTTATGAAACTTAAGGCATTCTGCAATTAACAATGGGTTTATTTTTAAATGTTCTTGCATAACATTCATAATATCAACAAAGCTCATTTCAGCTCTTTTGGTTGGAGTTGTCAAACTTCTCAGCAAACTGTATGTTTTTCCACCTATTACACTCAGTAACACTGGCACTCGTTTCTTATCGGCCATTTCATTTGCTTTAAAATACTGCTCAATTTGTTCAGTATACATCATCCAGTTATCTGTTGTGCAATCAAACCCATCTATCTTTCTGACATGGCCAGCCATTTCTGCATTATTTATTATTACTGTTATCCAGTACTCACCATTCGTGCACCCATGAATTTTGTCTGTTTTCTGATTTTTTTTACTCAAACATCTCTCTCTCCTTTCTGAAGAAAAGTATCCTGCACTTCAAAAGGTAGTTAGTTGCCCTGAGCTCATATTAAAACTTACTCGTCACCACTATTATGTTTTATGAGTCCAAAAACTAATTAAAAGAAAAGCATAATAGCTGGGGTGAGCTTTATCTACTTTGTTTTAATTTAGTAAGATGCTCACTTATGACGTGGTGCTGTAATGACATATGCTATTCGCATATAACCTGTAATCAATTATGTAAACTACAAACAATGATTATTAAACAATATATTTACAACATTTCTCAAATATAACTGAAATATTAAATACATGACAGGGGTCCCATCATTGGAGATGAAACAAAACTTGAAACCCAAAGGATAATTGGAAGTCCGGAGGTTGGGTCCTGATGCCCTGAGTTGGTTATTCCACTGGGGAGGTCTATGGTTTTATGAAGCACTACAATGAACCAAATAAACTCGCATACAGCAAGGAACAACAGATAGTAACAGCAACGTGATTATGAACCAATACTATTTCCTGGTGATAATGATTGATAAATATCAATTGCTGCCTGGTAAGGTGGTAGAGTCAAATACATTAGAGTAGAGATGGCCAAACTATAGTGCATACGCCAAAAGTGGCACACTGGAAGATTAGAAGTGGCACTTTGCACCCCAGCGATAATAATAAAAAAATAAGCCTACTCATGCAAAAAGTATTAACCAAAAACCGATTTATGGAAAAAAAATCTATAACTAGTAGCTTAGAGCTAGAAATGGGTTTTACTGAGAATAAATCTAAAACATAGCAATTATTTTTAGCAATTTTATTATTTCCTGCTCATCTTTTGGCAAATATCTTCTTTCACATTAATCTGTTTTCAATTTTTAAAAAAAATGTTCAATGAGTCAAACTAGGAAAGAAGGACTTTTGTTCTGCAGTTGTTCTATCACTGTTCAATACACGTTTGATACTTGTTTGATCCTGAGGCGCCAGGTGTCTGCACCAGTGGTGCATCGCAGGTTTTTGCCAGTCAGTTTACTATTGACACTTGTGCGCTATGGAGTTGTGCTTTGTTTGTCCTTTGTAAACATCTGCAGTTTTGTATTTTCTTTGAAAATTAAGCCTTGTTTTTACATTCAGTTACCCATCACAGTGAAATAGAAAATGAGCAAAAGAAAAGGAGAAAGTGATAGTAAGCATGAATTCAATGAACAGTGGGAAAATGAGTTCTTATTTATAGCAGGTCCATCAGGAAAACCTTTGTGCATTGTTTGTGAAAACCCTTTTTCACATCTTAATAGACACTGTAAAACACAACATCAGTCTGAAATAGAAGGAAAACTGAAGCTGGTGCTTGGGTCTGAGTTACAGAAAGAATATGTGATTAAGAAAAAGGAAGAAATCAAAAGAAGACAAAATATATTTGTTAAAAGTTTCATTAAGGTAAGTAATGTTTATCTTGTTTTGATATTTAATCAATATATCATGTAAAAATGCAAAATATGCCAATATTAACATATTTTTATAAGAATTGAATGGGGGTACAAGAATTGTATGGTGCATCTGAACTCGTGCATGAAAAAATTGATGCATGGAATGCAAAAGGTTGGCCACCCCTGAATTAGAGGCTTTTAAGAGATGCTTAGATAGGAACATGAATATGAAGAAGATGGAGGGATATGGACATTGTGTCAGTAGGAGGGATTAGTTTTTTTTTACTTGCTGTTTAGCTGGTTCAACACAACATTCTGGGCTGAAGGGCCTTTCCTATGCTGTACTGTTCTATATTCTGTTACTGAAATGTTGGAGCTAACTCCCCCACTTTTCGTCCACAGAGGGGGCCTAACAGTCATACAAGGTCTATATTCTGTAAAAATCAACTGCTGGAAAAGTGAGAGACCTTTCAAAAAGATAAAACTCAACATAAACAAAAGAAAATAAAGTTTTCAAAAATTAGATTCATTGAACATTTCATTATAAATCAAGATCCAGATGTAAATGAAGCAGGTTTACAGATACCAAAGGAGTAATACAGGTTGTAATTCCTTAAACTAAGGAAAAGGAACAGGCCTGATGATGACCCAGACAGTTCACTACTTTCAGTGTGAAGCACTCATTTCATTGTGGAGTCATAATCATGGTCTTTTGACATAGCTCTCATTAGCTAATTAAAACAAGGTGCGCTCAATCACGACATCATCACAATCACAAAACATGATGGGGAACTGGGCTTGCATTAGGATAAATCACTTCAGCAGGTGGCCAGTCTAAGTACCTGGTTCATGGAGCTTCAATCAGAAATGGGAAAATATTTCAGAACAGGTGCAAAGCAATTCTTTTGCAAGATTTACAGCTAATAACCGACTGTCAATGGGTCCACTTTTCAAGCATCAATATTCAAACACTAAAACATTATCACCTGCAAGAGACAAATCAAATCAAGTATCTTATAGCCAAGAACTCAAAGACTGCTCCATCTGCCACAAAAGACACAATTTCCTGGTATCCACCCATTTTAATTCTATTTTCCATTCTCATTCTAACATGATGGCCCCAGGCCCCCTTTACTGCCACAATGAGGCCACTCTCATGGTGGAGGAGCACACCTCATATGCAATCTGGGTAGCTTCCAACCTAATGGCGTGCACATCGAATTCTCTAACTTCTAGAATGTTTCCCTCTCCCTCTTCTCTCTTTATATCCTTTCTCTTCTCACCTGCCTAGCACCTCCCTCTGATGACCCCTCCTTCCCTTTCAGCCATGATTCTCTTTCCCCTCCTATCCTATCAGACTCCTTCTTCTTCAGCCCTTTGCCTCTTCCACTTATTATCTTAGAGCTTCTCAATTAATTCCCCTCCACCCCCCCACCTACCTCCCCCTCACCTATCACTTGCCAGTTTGTCCTCCTTCATCTCACCCCACCTTCTAATTCTGGTTTCTACTTCCTTCCTTTCCAGTCCTGATGCTACCTGATTTTATGTTTGTTGCTGTAGAATTGATGTTTATTTTTCTAATCTGATCACAATTAATTAATATTCAAATCAATTTGTAACTTAGGTAACACTGCTGGTACTTTGAAATAAACAACCAAAGAAAGTTTTTGGATTTTGTCCTTGTTCTGTGACCATTCCAAACATTCCTTGGTAAATGAGTTAACGCCTCTGTTAAAAAGGAGGCTCAAGTTGCCAAAGAAAAATATCTTTGCAAATGATGAGCCACTCCCTGTCAGTCAGCTGCCAAACAAAATCTGCTGCCCGTCCAATTGACATCTATGGAGCAAACCATCATAATAATTTTTTACAGCTGGGTTGTCAACAATTTCACCATTTCAGTCAGCAGAACTTTCATTCAGGTAAGGAACTATGGATTTACACAGAATAACTGTTGGGATGGTATTCCCCATTACACTGCTGGCAATTAGGGCAGCAATGTAGGTTCTCTATCTCTGGCAGTGTTCAAGGATTCCTTCATCTTATTATTTCTTTATTGAGATACAACATGGAATAGGCCCTTCCAGCCCTTCGAACTGCACTGCCCAGAAAGCCTTGGTTTAACCCGAGCCTAATCGCGGGACAATTTACAATAACCAATTAACCTACCAACCAGTATGTTTTTGGACTGTTGGAGGAAACCCATGTGGTCACAGGGAAAATGTACAAACTCTTTTCAGGCAGCATCGGGAATTGCGGGAATTGAACCTGGGTTCAATTCCCGATGAAAGCATTGTGCTAACCACTATGCTACCGAGCCACTGTCAGTAGCTCCCTCTCAGTTTTCAGTACTGTCAGTCATGCAAATCCTGGATGGAGACTCAGGTATACTGTCGCACTCAGATGTAGAAGGATTCTTCATTGGTGTTTCCTTAACAATTTAGTTTTACCAGTCTCGGTGGTTAGCCCTGAGCTGAATTCCCAAACTTGGAGGACCGATGAACCACTCTCAGTCCTGCTACTACCCGTTGACCTGCTTGTCATGGGTGACCCTGTGCACCCTTAACTCATATGCAATCTGGCAGTGGAGTTGTCGGGGCGCCATCATGACAAACTTTTTGCACCGATCTTTTTGGTGATTGCACATCATATGGTGTGTCATGGGCATCTGAATCCTGGCTGGATTCCAACTTGGGAGCCTTCACTCCGAAGTCCGCCACTGATGGCACTACGCCACCAGCCTACCAAGAGCCAAACCATAAGGCATTGACTCCAGCCAGCATAGCTCTCTGGATCATTGAGGCACAACAAGGATGTGGTCCTCTTGGAGGAGAATATTTGGTAACTAAACGAGAATGTCCCACTTTGTTAGATGTTGTCTGCCTTTCAGAAAATATCTTGAGCTGACTACCATTCCAGCAATAATTCAGTATTTTGAAAAATATTTTCAGTTGTCACTCCGCACCTCCATTACACCTATAAACTGTCTACCTTTTTCACTGTTATTACTCAACCATGAGTGTAATCACTTTTTCATCCATTGATGTTTACGTGGTGTACGGAATAGTTCCCTTATTCCCTAGCATAAATGGCACTGCATGCAAAAGTAATCAATCAATTGGGAAACATTTGAGGACATCCTGAGAATACAATGCTTCTTCTAAAGCTTGAATGTTTTTAATTTGTTCCAAACGTCTTAGGGTCCATGAGACAATGGCAGTCTTATCAATATACAATCCTACTGTGGATATACAAACCCAGACTTCTTAAATGATAAAAGATCAGCAAGATGAAATGATTTGCTCCAACTGTGAAATGTCAGTCACTGGTTAGCAATCAGTGCACATAAGGAATAGTTGTTTGGCCAATGCAGTGATGGCCCTAGGAAACTATGCAGCAATTAGAGACAGTATTAGAATATAATTCCCTTAATTAACTTGCAGCTGCTGTTATCTTCAAGGCACAGATTGTAAATCACAAGCAGCAAGAACAGAAATCCATGGCTGTGGGGTTGGAATTGAAGCAGGGGTGTTAGAGTACAGTCACAAGATGCAAACTGTTTCAGAATGAATTAATGCCTTCATTATAATGGGATTAAATAAAGGAGAAAATATCTGATTGGGTAAATATTTTCTGAGACACGAGTGATTCTGCAGAGACTGGAAATATTGAGGAACACACACAGAAGTACAGAAAAACTCAGCAGGTCAGGCAGCAATAGGGAAATATCTCAGGCTGAGACCCTTCAACGGGACTGGAAAGAAGAGGGGGCAGAAGCACGATGAAGAAGGAGAAGTGGCAGGGAAAGGAGTACAAGCTGACAGGTGATAGGTGAAAAGAGAGGAGGAAGAAGGTGAGCGGGGATGAGATGATATGAGAACTTAGGAAATGCAGTTTATTTTAAGGTGGAATACAGGAAATTTGCTATTTATTAACAGAAATGATCACCTAAACAAGAAGACAGTCTTAAACAATGACAAACAAATGGTACCCATAAGTTATGATAAATCTGCTGCCTGTCCAGAAATATGATTCTAGACCCATCAATGCTTTTTATTATTAACTAGTCAGCTTAAAATTGCTGGCATGGACACCCTTATGAATGGGTAAGTTGTTCCACTTTCTTTAACTCTACTTAGCTATTTACATGTATTGATTTTTAGTGTTAAATCTCCAAATAAACTATTGCAGTAACCATCAACTTTAATCCATTAAAAAATAAATATTTCTCAAAGTGAAATCTCTGACAATAATGACTTCAAGAAGAAATACTAAACAAAAAAAATGAAGGAATTATAGTCCCATGATACTGTCCACAGGGTGAATTTGGCAGATTAAGCTCTGGGATCATATAACAAACAATAATCATTCCAGTGACAGGGCTGCCTGAGGAAATGAACTGTCACTCACATCTGTCCATCAGGTCACAGTTATTAATACAGAGAGCTAATGCCATTCATAATTTAAAGCACTGCTTTCCGTTCATTTCAATTTGATTGATAATGGATGTTAGAGGTTACAGTGCAAAGGTGGAATGCACAAAAATTCTGATTTAGAATAACTTTGTATATATTTAACAAGGCTACGTATTACCCTAACATTATAATCACTTCCATTCATTCGTAATCAATCTACTAACCAGCTTATTTAGTAAACTCACCCACTGGTGATATTGAGCTGCAACAACCAAACTCTCAGCATTATTACTTGAATTAGCTGATTTCTGAAGGATTGCTGTGGTCTTACAATTGCATTTAACAAGTTCCAATTGCTAGCAGCTATCAAGTATCCAGTCTCAGACGCCATTAAGTAGAAAATGCTGATAGCTGTCATCTCCTGTGTTATGGCTGTCTTTTGACAAACTTTGGTAGCTATTGGGTAGTTATAAACTGGAAAGCACTGGTGGGTCTCTCATGAACAATGTTAAATTCACAAATACCCTGATGGTACACGTCATTAGTTGTCTGGGGTGGTGGCTATTAAATATCAAGTCAGAAAAATGTGGTTGCTAAATTTCTGATAGATTTCAAAAACCAATGCTAGTGACTTTCAAAACACCAGAGACTATCAAATGGCCAGTTTTGATATCTGCCATATTGTCACTGCCAGTAACTAGCAAATAACTAGTGCCATGGCTATGAAAAGGCCAGTGTTAATTGCTGTCAAATTGTCAGTTTCGTGGCTATCAAAATGTCAGTGCTAGAAATTATTCATGGCTTGTGTTGGTGACTTTTCAATACCTAGCATTGGAATCAATCAGATGGCTTGTACTGTGGCTATTAAATGACCAATATTAATGTTTATCCATGGCCTATAACCATCTCTCCTCAACAGTCAATGCTGATCACCATCCAAAGGCTCATCTGTTAGGTATCTGATAATCAACTCTTGTGGCTATCCAATGGACACTAAGAACATAATAAATAATCAGAACAAAAAAATCCCTGAAGTCTGCTCTGCATTTATTAAGGTCATGGACAGTCTGATCTTGCGCACTCCCCTTAAGCCTTGTTTCCCCTAAAGTTTACCTATCTTAGCTTTGGTTTTAATCTATCAAATTTCCATGGATTCTGGAGTGATACCAGGGATTGGAAAACTGCAGGTGTGATGCCAAGGTCCAAGAATGAACAGAGACCTAAGGAAGGGTATGGCAGACCATCTATTTGAATATCGGGCACGATATTCAGAAAAGTGTAAGTCAATCAGGTAGTCAACATGTTTTTGTGAAAGGAAAACTTGCTGACAAGTTCTCTTCAGTTCTTTGAGGATGTGATAGACAGGGTGGATAACAAGAAACCAATAGATGCAGTATTTTTGGACTTTCGGAAGGCATTTTTTAGGAGGTTACATAAAAAATAATCCACAAGATTAGTGCTCATAAGTTATAGGGCTGGACAGGAAAATGACTACTAACCAAAAAGAGAATAGAGATAAATGATTTATTTCTTGGTTAGATATCAGTAATTAGTTGGGTAACAGTGATCGATGCTAGAGCCTCAATTAGTCATAACCTATAATAATAACATAGATGAAGGAAATAAGGATAGATTAGCTAAATTTACTGATGATACAAAATGATTGGTTGACAATTTTAAGAAGACCATGCCAAGCCTGAAAAAGGATGCAGATGGATTGTGTGTTTGGGCCAGAAATTGGCAGGTGCAGTGCGATATTGGAAAATCTGGGTTCATTCTCTTCAAAAGGAACATGAGAAAGCAACCAATTACTTATACAGATTGGATAAAGGGACCAAGAATGTTACAGTACAAAGAGACCTGAGTCTTCAAGGATAAAAAACACAAGAGTTAGCGTGTAGATACTGCAATTAATAATGTGTATCTTTATTACATGGGATATGAAGTATAAATGTTGTGAAATTCTGAATACTGAAAACTGCATACAGTGTTGGTGTCCATATTTAAAGAAAGATGTGTTTGCATTCGATGTAGTACTGGCAAGGTTCATTAGGTTGATTCCATGGATGAAGGAATTGACAGGTGAAGCAAGGATAAGTGGATTGGTCTCACCTTCATTGGAGATGAGAAAAATGTGAGATGATCTTATTGAAACATAGAAGGGATAGAGGAGGATTAAGATGGAAGATGCTGTCAGGATGTTTCTCTAATGGTGTTATCCAGAACTTGGAAGCATAGCTCTGATTAAGGGTTGCCAATTTTAGATGAAGGTAACAAGGAAGTTTTTCGCTCAAAGTTTTGTGTGAAATTCTTAATCCCAGGGATCTGTGGATGGAGAATTGGTGAAAATATTCATGGTGGAGATAGACGGAAGTTTAAACTGCAAGAGTCAAGGGATATGGAAGAATAATGGAAAATTGGTATTGAAAATGGATCAGACCTAATCGTACTGAATAGCAGAATAGGCTCAAGGTGGTAAGTGACAATGAAGGAAGAGAAGAACTTGGGCCTCTGTACCTCCCTCTGCAACTGGTTCCTTGATTTCCTCATTGGAAGAGCTAAGTTAGTAAGGATAGGAAATAATATCTCTTCCTCATTGACAATCAACACAGGCACACCTCAAGGGTGTGTGTTTAGCGTGCTGTTCTACTCTCACTACACTCATGACTGTTTGCTAGGTACAAGCCAAATGGCATCTCTTATAAACTTTGCAATGACATAACTGTTGTTGATAGTGACAAGGAGATGTACAGGACTGAGGTAGACCAACTGGCTGAGTGGCTTAACAAAAACAACCTTGCAAGCAATGTCAGTATGAACAAGGAATTGATTATGGACTCCTGGAAAATGAAGTCGGGAAAACACACACCAGTCCTCATCAAGGGATCAGCAGTAGAAAGGGGAGCAGCTTCAACTTCCACAGTGTTAACATCTCAGAAGATCTACCTCGGGCCCAACATGAAGATGCAATGACAAAAAAGGCATACCAACAACTATGTTTCATTAGGAATTTGAGCAGGTTTGGCATGTCCACCAAAGACTAACAAATTTCTACAGATGTGCCATGCAGAGCATTCTGACTGGTTACATCACTGTCTGGTATGGAGGCACCAATGCACAGGGTCAGAAAAAGCTGCAGACTGTTGGAAACTCAGCTAGCTCCATTATGGGCACTAGCTTCTCCACTATCAATGACATCTTCTAAAAGTGATTCCTCAAGAAGGCAGCATCCAATGAGAAAGACCCTCACCATTAAAGCTATGCCCTCTTCTCATCACTACCATCAAAAATGAGATATAGGAGCCTGAAGACATAGACCTAATGGTTTAGGAACAGCTTCTACACCTCCACCATCAGATTTCTGAACAGACCATGAACCTATGAACACTACCTCATCATTTTGCTCTTTTTGTGCACAACTTATTAGTTTATATTTCTTATTGTAACAGAGTAATTTTTAGGTATTGCACTGTACTGCTGTCACAAAACAATTTCAGTACACATGTCAGTGATGATATATCTGACTCTGATTTATCTCCATCCTCAAAGATGCAAAGACCCAGCATTCACAGCAATATTCAGCCAGGAGTGATCCTTCCAAGCTCCTAAGCACAAGAAAATAGCAGGAGAAGGCCACTTATCATCTCAAGCTTTC
Source organism: Hypanus sabinus (assembly GCF_030144855.1). Lineage (NCBI taxonomy): Eukaryota > Metazoa > Chordata > Chondrichthyes > Myliobatiformes > Dasyatidae > Hypanus > Hypanus sabinus. The sequence continues at coordinate 48,981,093 of NC_082728.1, forward strand.
CTTAGCATTCAATATGTTTATGGTTGCCCAGCACCAAATTTCATACCATCTTTCATTGTAGCCCCTGTAGTATTCAAGTCCACAATATTTCAAATATATATCTATCAACTTTTTAAGCATTCCCAATTATCTATCCACTACAATCCTCCTGGACAGACAAATCACCATATTCTATAAAAGGAAGCTCCTGTGTACCTCAGTCTTAAATGACTGCCCACTTATCTTGCAACCAAGCTGAAGGCAATGAGCACCGAGGTTTAAACACACTCCAGTGGGTGAGTCATATCTCGCACAAAGGAAAATGGTAGTGACTGTTTAATATGAGACAAAGACCTTCTGTTTGTCTTTACAATGATTCTGCCCGACTTGGAGACTATTTCTAGCACATTTTGCTTTCATTTCAGATTTCCAGCATTTGTACTTTTTAAAATCTCTCAAGTGGGGCTATTTAATAGTGATTACACAAGATACAATTACATTTGCAACACTAAGTGAAATAACCAGGACCTAAACAATACTGGACTCCAAAAATGGCAGGCAATAGCTACCTGCAAGAAGAAACCAACTATCATTGTCATTAAATGGCATGGGGCTACCTTTGTCCAATCAGTTAAATGCCGTGGCTACAAGAGCAGTTTAAAGGCGAGGTATCCTTTGGAAAGTGATTCACCTGATATCACAAAGTCTTTCCACAATCTACCAAGCCAAAAAACTGGGAGTCTAATGCAATAGTCTTCATCTCAAGATGGTGGAGTTCCTAGGACCTGATGTTTCAATCCCTTTGATAAGCAGATCTTAACTCAGGTCATAGCATAGAGATCTTGAGGTGGGGCTTGGTAGATGGCAGATATTTCCGAGAGGTCGTCAGGTGGACACCCCTTTTCTTAGATGTTTCATCACTTTAAGGCCATCACATCTCCAGAGGGCTCAACAGGGTGACGCATCATCCCAAGCGCATCCCCTTCACATCTGGCCACCCATGGGTCATTTTAGGGCCCATCTGCCGTCTTTCCTCTTCACCTGTAACCAGCGGCTGCTTCGCTCGGCTGCCTCCGAGAGTTCTTTCATAGCTTGCCACCGGCCTTGGCCTCAGACTCTCAATCCCTTCAGCAGTCTGACCATGGAAATAGCCACAAATCCTCTGCAGCCAACCCCTGCTGGGAAAATCTGCACCGTCCAATAACACTGCTTAGCATCTGTGGCCAGCTCAGCGAATCTTACATGTTTCCGCTCATACGCCTCACAGGCTGCATCTTCCCAGGACACTGTGAGCTCTGAGATTACTACAGCCTTCAGACTCTTTACCGCAAGACCAAATCTGGTCTGAGGATGGTAGTGGCTATCACCGGGGTAAATATTAGCTCTTTGTCAAGGTCGACAGCCATGTTCCAGACATGAGCAGGCTCTAGTATGCCTGACACCAAGCGTGTCACTGAGAGTAGTGCTGTCTGTTCTTGCTGGACAAGGGGGATGATGGTTCTCCCAGGCAGATGCGGTTTAGAGTTGTCATTCAGCCTTTGCTTCTCCACAATAGATGCCAAGCATCTGAGGACTGGGTTGTGCCTCTATGGGTATCTTCTTTGAGTGAGGCTTACTTTGTGGGATAAAAGGATGTGCTTCAGGTTTGCTGTTCCTCCACAGAGTGGACAAGCTGGGTATTCACCAAGCCACTGGTTCAGATTTTTGCGAGTTGGGAGAACATCATAAACAGCTCTTATAAGGAGGCTACTCTTTCTTCCTTCCTTTTCCCATGGTCTTTCCAGCTAAATTTTCTTTTTCTCAGTGTTTTCCCACCTTTTCCACTGTCCCTGTTTTGTCTGAGACACTGCTCTTGCATACCTCATCTGCTCCTCCTGTCGCTGTACTTCCTCCATCACCATAGAAACATCGAGACATAGAAAACCTACAGCACAATGCAGACTCTTCGGCCCACAAAGCTGTGCCAAACATATCCTTACCTTAGAAATTACCTCGGGTTACCCATAGCCCTCTATTTTTCTGAGCTCCATGTACCTCTCCAGCAGTCTCTTAAAAGACCCTATCATATCCACCTCTACCACCGTCACCGGCAGCCCATTCCACACACTCACCACTCTCTTTGTAAAAAACTTACCCCGTTACCTAGCCATTTCAGCCCTGGGAAAAAGCTTCTGACAATCCACACGATCAATGCCTCACAGTTCACCTTGGCTTTTGTATTATCACCTTTTGCCAAATGGGCTTATTTGAGCCTGTACCAAGGCCCCATCTTCCAGATTGCACCTGGCCCACCATGTCTGCAAACCTGTGCTGCTTCTGCCTGTTTTACTGACTCTGCTGGACACCACTTTCTCCCTGTTAAGGTTCTGGGTGCAGCATCTTGAACAACACGGTCATGGGATGCTGAGAGAGTCATCTCAAGCCTCACTTTGGCACACATGAACTCTTCAGTCAGCCCTGTGACAGGCAATTCCAGAGCTCCTTTGCCATACAGGTAGATGTTACTTAGCGATCTTGGTAGGCCCATCTACTTATTAATTAAAGAACTAACTGTCTTCTTTAGCTTTACAACATGAGTGATGGGGACTTCATACAGAGTCAGTAGCCACAACACCCAAAGGAGCAATCCAAAATTAATGCACCAGAGCTTGAGGTTTCCTGGCAACAAGGTCTTATCAATGGCTTTCAGCCCTTTGATGGTTTCTTCTCTCAGCAGTTTCACTTGAATTGTATCACATCATACCAATGCCTCAAGCTTTTAACTGGCATTTCTGTCACAGTAAGGATTAGTTTCCTATCCACATGGAACCTATAGTCAGCCAGCTTTCCTTTGACTACAGAAATGCTGCTAGACTTCTTTGTTTTACTCAGCATTCAGGCCCATTTGATGTTTAAGTGGATCTTCTCAAGCAACTGTTTGGTACATGAGATCATAGTTGTCAGGATGGTTAAATCATCCATAAAATGCCCAGATTGGTGCTAAGTGTTGTCCTAACTTCAATTGTTCTCTTCCTACTACCATTTAGAAGCTCTAATGATTGCCATCATAAAGGCCAGCAGAGAGGTGGTGCAACCTGCCAGTATGTCTATTTCCACAGGCTGCCCGGCTGTGTTGTACTCTGTGGTTATCAATGAGAACTGGAGATCTTGAAAGTAAGCTGTGACCAGGGCTATAACATATTCTGATGCATGGAAGTACTCAAATGAAGACCACAGGAGTTTATGTGAGACCGACCCAAAGGCATTGGCTAGGTCCACGGAACTCTCTTCTTTCCCTTTCAGCAGTTTGTATTTGATGCCAAGTTATATTTGTGGGTTCCAAGCAGCCAGTGAAACCCGGCATCCCTGTGTGTCAATGAAACTCAAAACCATCCAGGACCTTGATTAGTACCCCATCCAACTTCCCTTGAAAGGTTATTGACCTGAAGATGTAACTGTTTTTTATCTCCCTGGATTTTGTCTATTTCCAGCAATTCTGAATTTATTTCACATTTACAACATCCATTTTTTTTTCATTTCAAGTTATCACACTGATTGGAGTAAAGGTCACGTCTCATAGATCAATAATAATGACTCACAGGTCATGGCAGCCACATGACCTCTCACCTGTTCTGTCAGAATATCTGCTGCTAAATATATGTCTGTTCGCAGCCTGAGAGATGGTAGCCACATAATAAAACATTACCAAGTAACTTTGATAAAACTAAGAAACAAAAGAAGTATTGATAAAGTAGGTGTTGACATTTTATGGCATTAGAAAGCTGCTACTGAAGTCACATCATTTTAATCTCAGTAGCAGATTAACTGGAAATAAATATTCTCTGGAAATCACAGACTGTAAATTTATAAAGGCAGGGAGACAGCTGAATTGTAATTCAACAGTCAGTTAATGAAATCTAGTGAAAATATATAGCCCAAACAGAGACAGCACTTTAATGTTAATGGCTGGCTGTACAGCAGAACAAGAAAAGGAACATTGAACATAACATTGAATGATAAGAGAGTCACTTATTGAATATCAGGATTAAGTGGGGTTGGCTAAATGTGGATTACATGCATTAGTCGATGACCTTAAAGAACTTCACCAGAGCTTTGGGTGTTTGATAAACTGATCTTCTTTGTTGAAATGATTGTTTTAGCATTCCATTGCAGGTTGATGGGATTAAATTCCCACTGGTGTTTTGAAGGATGACAACAGCATTCCTCAGGGAGAACTCCAGCTGTCACTACGGACTAGAATATAATGGATTTGCATTCTGTTATTCTGTGGTTTACATATAAACTGATCCAGGAGGAAAGGCAGAACATTTGTTAGCCTGAAATTACCTTTTAAACTGTATGTTTCAGGCCCTTAAATTACTTTTTCACAGGAATATACTTCACAAACTTAAATTACTTCTCCGCAAATGTTTCTTTCCCTTATGTAACCGTTCTGTGGATAAATGCAGTGCAACAAAATGGTTTTGAAATTAACCCTTACACCAACTCTTTGGTTCACAGAGAATCTCTATCACTAATTTGTATTTCTATTTGCAAAGGCTTCTATATAGAATATGATACTTCATAAGATTGTTTAATTCAAAATTAATGCATCAATTCTGATTAATAAAGTATGTCTAGTCATTTTGCAACACTGAGACATACAGGATGTCCAAAGTTGATCACAAGACAATCGTACCCATTGGATGTTTCTGATTAGGCACTAAATTACCTTAAGGCAAATACAAGGAAAAGGACATCATGATCTCTCATATAAAGTTGCGAACCTTCCCAAACTCTCTTGGTATTTTCAAGGTTTTAGGATTAATCTCCAGCATATGAAAATTAATATTTAGAAAGCATAAGAAAATTACATAAAAGGAATTTTTCCATTCTCTTTGAACACTCATTTGACACATTTAAAAACAATATAGTCAGAAAGAAAGGGACAGTTGACAGATAGTCAAAGGTCAGAGGCTGTTACAGATTTTCTTGGAGTGGGAACTGTGTTGATGGATATGTTTGGTGCATGATTTCTGAGATCATAGGGCAGGATGCCATATGATGAAACCAGGAAGAGATCCAACCAGTGTTGGAAATCCAAAGCTTAGCTGAGTGCATCTCATTGAGTCCCTGGAGGATACATTGGGTCACATGTATTTGCTTCAAAATAAGATAAGATCTGGGTGTCATACCAGACATTAGAAATGCTAAGTTGGACACATCCAGGCATTATAAAAAGAAAACGATAAAACGAAAAAAAATAAGCAAATGTATTATCCAAAGTTTTGAGTAAATGACAGGCAAAATTACCTCCAGTCTCTAAGATTTTTAATAATATATTAATATTTACTTAGCTAGTTTTTTCTCAGTGGAAAGCACAAAAGGTGACCATGAAGATCTTCATGAAGAAACTTCAATGAAGATCTTACAGTCGTCCATTTTATTATGGACTATGTGTTTGCCAGTGAAGTCTGGAAAAGCATGCAAGGACTCTTGTTGAGTTTCATCAAAAGCAACTGAATAACAGTCTGATTTATAGATCTCTGTAAATCTCTGATGTAAAGGCTGTTCCCAGACACACACCAGTTCCCCACATCAAATGCTGCTGGAAGTTCAGCTTGGTGAAAGACACACTTTGATCTGCCCCAAACTGTTGGTCTTTCAGGACAATGAGATTCCGTAAGGGAAAACTACTTTCTGGCATGTTCTCTGTAGATACGGTCTGCATTTTAAGGTCCTTCTACCACTGGATGTTGAAGTCTTGGGTTCTGTGTTACAGTTCTATAACAACTTGAAGGGTGTATTTTTCAAAGAGGCATCATGAAAGCTATGTACATAACAAACAAACATTAAAAAACAAAATGATGCATGGATTTCTTTATATTTATAGAACTGCCAGGTCTATGCACTCACAGAGTCATTAATATACTTTGTGTGCAAAGGACCAGTATCACTCATGAGACCTCTTTGAAAAATATGCCCTTCAAGTTGTTATAGAAGGATAATCATGGACTTTCCATGATCATAATTGTTCTCAGCAGATTTTTCTACAGAAGTAGCTTGGCATTGCCTCCTTCTGGGCAATGTCTTTACAAGACAGGTGACCCCAGCCATTTACAATACGCTTGAGAGATTGTCCACCTGGCATCAGTGGTCACATAACCAGGACTTGTGATATGGACCAACTGCTCATTTCACCATCCACAACCAGCTCCCATGGCTTCACATGACCATGATCAGGGGTGGGGGGGGGGGCCCAAGGGTGACCTGCAAGCTAATAGAGGAAAGAACACCTTACTCCTCCTTTGGTAGAGATGTATCCCATATAAAATGAATAAAGCTTATTTTTGAAATAAAATTTATCCAGTATCAACAGTACTATATAACAATCGTTTTATTTGAATATATTTTATAAACCAGAAATACAGTGATTCCACCATAGATTAGTCTCCTGTGAAGTTTGAAAGATGGCAAGCAGTAAAGTTTGAACTGAAACAGATCTGGACCAGATTACTACCATCAAGCCCATGGAATCAAATTGGCCAATGATGGAAAGGTTTAATGTAGATCGGTTCAAATTTGTATTTCTTTGTAGAAAAAAAGTTAATAGGTTTTCCCAGATGTTTCTACATAGCATAACTAAAACACCTGGCACATTGGCAATTTCAGCTGGGAAGGACAATTATAATTTCTCTGGCCTTTTGCTGAAATAGCACTCTGCAGTTCAGCAACACTGATGTGGAGTTCATGGGCTTGGTCCATTTATGTCTCCTTAGCCACTCTCAGAAAACTGCTTCCATCTGTATTAGGGCCCCATCTACAGAAATGAGTATCATGAGAATCAATTGCAGAATTTGGTATTAAAGCAGAGAATAGTACAAAAAAATGCTTAGCACCAGAGAAATAGAATAGTCCAGAACAGTGGTTCCCAAACTGTTTTGGGTTATGGCCCCCTTGGCTCCCAGGCCACATACCCAAGGCCCCCCTCTCCCTTTTTGACCAAAAAAATTTGATTTATGATGCACAGCAAAAGAAAATAGGAACTGCAATTTCAAAGAAGTGATAAATGATTGCAAAAATTATTCATATCTATTTAAAGCCACAAATAAAATTACTTCTTTCTTTAATTACAATAAAAACAATTTCCATCAGCAATTTTAGAGCTTGCCTTAATATCAACCATTCACTACTTTAAAGAGCAAACATGAGGAAATCTGCAGATGCTGGAAATTCAAACAACAACACACACAAAATGCTGGTAGAACACAGCAGTCCAGGCAGCATCTATAGGGAGAAGCACTGTCGACGTTTCGGGCCGAGACCCTTCGTCAGGACTAACCGAAAGATAGTAAGATAGTAATTCACTACTTAATTGCTTTTTCACCTTTTAATGAGATGGATGGGTTTGATGTAGTGATATCAGCTTCTCAATATCAGGCTGAATGTCACTGAGGAGTGTCAGGTCTCCACATTCAGTAAATTGCAATTTATTTTGTTGCTTTGAAGGAAGTTGGGAAACTGCACTGAAACCCCTCTCTATTAAATATGATATTAGAAAGACAATAAAGAACACCTTGACCTTTTTCCAAAGTGCAGGTTAATGTTCAGTGATCTAGACCATAAGATATAGGAGCAGAATTAGGCCTTTTGTCCATCAAGTCAGCTCCACCATTCAATCATGGCAGATCCCTTTTCCTCCCTTTCTCAGCACCACTCCCCGGTCTTCTCCCATAACCTTTGATGCCTTGGCTAATCAAGAACCTATCAATCTCCACCTTAAAGACACCCAACAACCTGGCCTCCCAGCTGCCTGTGGTAACAAATTCCACAAATTCACCACACTCTGGCCAAAGAAATGTCTCTGCATCTCTGTTTTAAATGGACTTCCCTCTATGCTAAGGCTCTGCCCTCTTGACTAGACTCATCCTTTCCACATCTACTCTGTCTAGGCCTTTCAACATTCAAAAGATTTCAAGGAGACAGCCTCCGACTCCGTCCTTCTAAGTTCTAGCAAGTATAGACTCAGACCATCATATAGCGACCCTTTCATTCCAACTCAACCGGCAAGTTAACCTTTAGGATGTTCTGCACAAGGACTCCCAAGTCCCTTTGCATCACAAGTTTTTTGGATTTTCTTCCCGTTTAGAAAATAGTCTGCACATTTATTTCTTCTACCAAAGTGGATGACCATGCATCTTTCAACATTGTATTTACTTTGCCTCTATCTTACCCATTCTCCTAATCTGTCTAAGTTCTTCTACAGCCTTCCCATTCCCTCAACACTACCTGCCCCTCCACCAATCTTGCAACTTGGCAACAAAGCCATCTATTCCCTCAACTAAATCATTAATTTACAGCATAAAAAGTAGATTTCTTTCTGCAGACAAAAGTCTTGATGTAATTTTTTTTAACCTTGTCTTCAGTTCAAAGTCATTTTGTAGCAAGTTCAGTTCATCCTCCATCCTTCCTGTTAATTTCTCATTACAATGTGTTCAGGAATGGATTTATTAACCAATCTGGAATTTGAATCCTCCTGCATGTCTTTATGCAGGTCACCCAGGTGGGCACAATATTCTTGAAGTTCATAATCTGGCATGCTTTCTTTCTTTTCAAACTCAGAGTGACTTGGAATTTGGTAAAGGTTGTGATGGCCAATATTGCACTTAAACGGGGTTAACTTGGACATAAGAATGGAAATGGCTAATGTGATTTTGATTACATTCACATGAAGATTTATTTAATTAAACTTTGCAAATAATTCTGGCAAATGAGTCATGTCATGCCTAATATTCTTGAGTTGATTGCTGAATGAAGCATTCAAGTGTTCAAAGAATTTTGGCAGTTTCAAAAAGCATATAAATGTGTTTCAGTTTCCTTTTAAGAGTCATCTGATTTCTGTGTGCAACACCAAGCATTCAAACACATTGAAATAGATGCCATCTATAAGCCTCTAAGAGCCTAAAAACGTGAACCAATAGAATCCAAAGGTCAACTGATGGGCCAATCAGGACTGAGGCAAACTAACGGGAGAAGGGGCGGGACTATATGAACACAAGCATTCACAGAGTTAAACACCAACAACCGTGCACCAAGGATGTCACCTTGACTGGTGATGTAACGTCTGCAAGCTAATTGCCAGGCTTGGCAAACTCACAGTATCAAATGCGTTCAAACTGTTCATTCTCAATATAAAGCACTCAAAGTAAGTTGAGAGTATAGGATTTGATTTTATCTACCACCGTGATAACAGTATTTAATGATATGTGTAGCTGATGACTTAGGAATTTCTGCAACAAGATGTTGACTGTGAATTACACAGTCAATGGTAAATATGTTAGGTACAGCTTTATTAAAGAAAGTAATATCCCCAATGTGGCATCCTGACACTGATAGTACCACATCTATCGCACAAGCATGAATGTTGGTGAATGGAATGTCCTTTTCTTTAGAAAATTGTTCAACAACCCAAAATATTGACTTCCCCTTTGTATATGTTTCTAGTCCCCTTGCAAATCACAACTCTTGAACCATGTTTTCACCTTTTATGAAGTCAACATAACCAAGAAGCAAAGATTCATTGCCCGGCAAAGTTGATGCATCAACTGAAAAATAAATTCTGTTGTCCCAAATATGTAGCACAATGTTTCTTCCACATTCTCAGACATTTTGTCTATTTATCTTTAATTTCTTGGTCTGGTGACCTACACAAAACCATACTCAGATCCTCCTTTACTGCTGGCAGAATCAGTCCTTCTCCAATTGTGTGTGGTTTTCCAGACATAGCAATGAGCAATGAAATGTTGAATGAAGCATGTAAAACATCACTGTTTTGTTGTTAAGCGCTGGCAAACCTTTTTTTTTGAAGTGTTTCTCTTTCTAAAAGTCCTAGCTTGCTTTATCAGAATGTATTCTCTTCAGGGAAAAATAGTTTAACTACATAATGCCTCATAGGCCTGATTTTATTCTCACAAATCAATGAATCTGTTGTAAAAAAAAATCACTTCCTACTTGTACATAGTTCTTTCCTTTTGCTTGTTTTTTTCTTTCCACTCATTTCTATAAGTGTATACCTCAGATAAATACTTTGTGGAGATTTGTGATATATATGATTATATGATGTATATGTACAATGTCTGAAATACATCTTATAGAAATGTTTGTTTGATGAACTTCAATAAAAAAAATTACAAAAAAAAAGAATGTATTCTCTTCAAATGCTCAAGGAGCCTCATTTGAAAAAATCCTTTTCATACAGTAGTCACATTGGCTGCTATTTGGAGAAGCAGTGTCGACGTTTTGGGCCAAGACCCTTCATCAGGACTGTGCCTCTCCTTATAGATGCTGCCTGGCCTGCTGTGTTCCACCAGCATTTTGTGTGTGTTGTTTGAATTTCCAGCATCTGCCAATTTCCTCGTGTTGGCTGCTATTTGTTGCTTGGTGCTGGTATAAATCCATATTTCAGATACTCCACACTATACCATCTACAATTCTTTATCATCTATACCATCTAGCGGAATTAGTTTTTACTCTCAATAATTTCTCCTTTGGCTCCTCCCACTTCCTCCAAACCAAGGGTGTAGCCACAGACACCCGCATAGGTCCCAGTTATGCCTGCCTTTTTGTTGGCTTTGTGGAACAGTCCATGTTCCAAGGCAATACAGGTGTCTGTCCCCCTCTTTGCCTTTGCTACATCAATGACTGTATTGGCACTGCCTCCTGCACGCATGCTGAGTTCGTCAACTTCATTAACTTTGCCTCCAACTTTTCCTGCCCTCAAATTTACCTGGTCCATTTCCGACACCTCCCTCCCCTTTCTTGATCTTTCTGTCTCCATCTCTGGAGATGGCTTATCTACTGATATCTACTATAAGCCTACAGACTCTCACAGCTACCTGGACTATTCCTCTTCCCACCCTGTCTCTTGCAAAAATGCTATCCCCTTCTCACAATTCCTCCGTCTCCGCCGCATCTGCTCTCAGGATGAGGCTTTTCATTCCAGGACGAAGGAGGTGTCTTCCTTTTTTAAACAAAGGGGCTTCCCTTCTTCCACTGTCAACTCTGCTCTCAAACGTATCTCTCCCATTTCCCACACATATGCCCTCACCCCATCCGCCCACCACCCCACTCGGGTTAGGGTTCCCCTTGTCCTCACCTACCACCCCACCAGCCTCTAGGTCCAATGTATAATTCTCCGTAACTTCCGCCACCTCCAATGGGATCCCACCACCAAGCACATCTTTCCCTCCCCCCCTTTCTGCTTTCCGCAGGGATCGCTCCCTACGTGACTCCCCTGTCCACTCATCCCCCCCCCCCATCCCTTCCCACCGATTTCCCTCCTGGCACTTGTCCTTGTAAGCGGAACAAGTGCTACACCTGCCCTTACACTTCCTCGCTCACCACCATTCAGGCCCCAGACAGTCCTTCCAGGTGAGGCGACACTTCACCCGTGAGTCAGCTGGTGTGGTATACTGCATCCGGTGCTCCAGGTGTGGCCTTTTATATATTGGTGAGACCCAACATAGACTGGGAGACCATTTCACTGAATACCTACACTCGGTCCGCCAAAGAAAGCAGGATCTCCCAGTGGCCACACATTTTAATTCCACGTCCCATTCCCATTCTGATATGTCTATCTATGGCCTCCTCTACTGTCAAGATGAATCCAAACTCAGGTTGGAGGAACAACACCTTATATACCGGCTGGGTAGCCTCCAACCTGATGGCATGAACGTTGACTTTTCTAACTTCCGTTAATGCCCCTCCTCCCCTTCTTACCCCATCCCTGACATATTTAGTTGTTTGTTTGTTTTTCTCTCTCTCTCTCTGCCCATCACTCTACCTGTTCTCCATTTCCCTCTGGTGTGTCCCCCCCCACCAACCTTTCTTTCTCCCGAGGCCTCCCGCTCCATGATCCTTTCCCTTCTCCAGCTCTGTATCACTTTCGCCAATCACCTTTCCAGCTCTTAGCTTCATCCCACCCGCTCCAGTCTTCTCCTATCATTTCACATCTCCCCCTTCCCCTCACTACTTTCAAATCTCTTACTATCTTTCCTTTCAGTTAGTCCTGACAAAGGGTCTCGGCCTGAAACGTCGACAGTGCTTCTCCTTATAGATGCTGCCTGGCCTGCTGTGTCCCACCAGCACTTTGTGTGTGTTGTTACAATTCTTTATCATTTAGTTTGCTTCTGCCATTTTCGATTTGGATTAACCACCATGTTGAATTGCCTATTGTTTAAATCCAACCTCAAATGCTGCGATTAATAAAAGGAAAGTTATGATGTCATCATAGCTCAGGCAAAACCTGACTCACTGCCTGAAGGTACATAAAGTGTGGCAGCGATATCTCAGTTTGGCCATGGGCTAGAGAAATGCAGTCAAGACCATTCAAAAGGGCAGATTCTGAATTTTATCCCATTGAATGGCACACTGTAATTCACAGGAATTACATCACTTCGTGATTAGAATATAGAAATCATACTAGCTAATATTGTAAAACAGTAGTGAACTGCAATAATGTGTGAGCCAAGGCTGGAAATAATATGATTTAATCAGTCCAGGTTTCTCATGATGTGTCTCACATTGCTTTACAGCAACTATAACGTGCTTCAAGCAAAGTCCCAGAGAACAATTGTGTGATCATTGTAATTAATTATGAGGTACTGTGACACTGTGTAGGAAATGCTTATAATAAGAAATTCATTTCTTAAATTAGGCCTGTAATCCCTCATCTTCCTCCCCCCCACCCCGCCTCTGAGTGCTCCCTTACTCTTTTATCTTTATCGCCCCCTTAGATACTCCCACTGCCACCGTGAGTCAAGAACAATGGAAACTGGATAAAATAGATATTATATTAAAGAACATTCTTTCTTAGCAACTTCCTTCAACTTGGAACACCTCAAAGCACATCATAGCAAATAAAGTTTCTTTTCTTAAGAATGCCACAATACTTGAGGAAATATTACAATAAATGTCTGTCCCACAAGATTTTAAGTTGTGTGATAATGACTAGATAAGGCATTTTCATGCTGATAGTGAGGGATCAGGATTGGGCAGAATATCAGGGGCAACACACATTGAACAAGTGCTGAGATATCTTTTGACTATTCTCGGTTAACATTTCATCTGAGAATGGTATCTGGAGCACCAACCTTACAATCTTCCAGGTTCATCGCTGAGCCTCAGCTATTAGTCAGCCAGCATCATAAAAAAACTGCTGGAGGAACTCAGGGGATCAGATAGCATCTGAGGAGGGATAAGAATGGTCCATAGTTTGGGCAAGCACCAGGATTGAAAACATAGAGCATTGATAGCCAGTATAAAGAGGTGGAGGTGAGATAGTATCCAGTAGGAGATAGGTAGACTGAGGTAGAGTGTGGGATGATGGACAAAAGGTTCCAGGGAGGGGAGAAGTGGAGTTGGGAGACAAAGATAGGAGTGATGTGGAAACAGAGAATGAATGAGAGAAGGGCAAAAATGGATAAAAGTTGCTGAGTGAAAGAGACAGGAGATAGAGTGTGATAAGTGGAGGCTGAAGAGGTGCAAGTGCTGGACTTCACCATTCTGAAAGCTGGTAAGTGTAACCAGACACAAGAAGACCTTTTGAAAAGGAGTGTGGTAGATGGAGTAGTAGAGGGGCCAAAACTGGATGATGGGAGAGGGGGGCAGTGAGTAGTGGAAATAGATAAATAGATGCTGGGCAGACCTAAGTGAGAGAAAGAGGGGGAAACACCAGAAGTAAGCATTACGTGGTTGCAAAGTTCAAAGTTCATACCATTAATCTGCGGACTATCAAAGAAGAATACAAGGAGTTGTTCCTGTTCATACATTGGGAGTGAAAAAGGCCAAAGGTGGACATGTCACAGTGTGGGAATGCAACAAGGAGCACAAGATGGCCAATGCAGGCATTATTCCAACATGCCAAAGCAAAAAAAATCAAAGCAAAGTAAATTTATTTATTATGAAAGTATGTGTATGTTACCAGATACTATCCTGAGATTCATCCTCTTATGGGCAATCACAGTAGAAGAAAGAAATACAATAGAATTAATGAAAAACTACACGCACACAAAGACTAACAAACAAATGACGTGCAAAAGAAGGCAATCCATGCAAATACAAGGTCGAGAGATTCATTAAACTAAGAATATGAGTTGTAAAGTCCTTGCCAGTGAGTCCATAGGTTGTGGTGTCAGAGCTTGCTATATGTGGTCCATTGCCACCACTTGTTTCAATCAGCGGCTGGAGTGGACCCAAGTGCAGGACACAGGCATGGAGAGCTGTCTAGGAGTCTTACAGGGACTTGAACATTGGCTTGGACTCAGAGCCTGGACTTGGACTGGACTTAAACACCGAGTCAGGACACAGAACTTGGACACAGAGCCGGGACTTGGAACTTGGACACAGAGCTGGGACTTGGAACTTGGACATGGTGACGACAACACCATACAAAGACAGACAATTTGTTTCTTGGCTTGGAGGAGTGGCAAACGGCCAGCAATCCTCAGCTGGATACGAGGCGACAAAACCCAACAACGACAGACAATTCATGTCTTGTCTCAAGTGACGTTTCCTGTTCTCAGTGGTCCAGGATGACCATTGCCACACAGCCCTGGAGGCTCAGATTACGGTCTGCCCCTGAGTAGGTATAAGCCGGAGTTTTTATGCTGCCAGTTCGAATGAGCCTCAATCAAGGAGCCAGGTAAATCATGGGGAAAAGGGAATTAACAGAAACAGGGAGTCAACAGACTGGACCGTGACACCTCTATTGCCAAATTGAGTCTACGCTCAGGTTGGAGGAACCACACCTCATATTCCATCTGGATAGCCTCCAACTTGATGGCATGAACATTCATTCCTCTAAATTCCTGCAATTGCCCTGCCCCTCATTCTCCCTTTTCCAATTCCCAATTCTGGATCTCTTCTTACCCCTCCTTTTTCCTCTCCTGCCCATCACCTCCCTTTGGTGTCCATTCTCTTTCTCTTTTTCCCAATGGTCCACTGTGATCTTTAGATTAGATTCCTTCATCAGTCTTTTCCTATCACACTCCTTCTCCTTCAGCCCTTTACCTTTTCCACCTATCACCTCCCAATTTCTCATTTCATCCCTCTTCCCCCACCCACACACCTTTCCCCTCACCTGGCTTCAGCTATCATCTGCTAACTTGTGCCCTACCCCTCCCACCCACACCCCCACCTTCTTATTCTGGCTTCTTTTCCCTTTCTTTCCAATCCTGATGTAAGGCCTTGACCCAAAACATTGACTGTTTATTCTTCTCCATAGATTCGGAACAAGAAGGAAACATGAGAGCACCTAAGGATTTCTAGCGGGAAGACATTTTGAGTTCTCGGGGGAAGAGAGAGGCCAGACTGCGCAGGCACATGACATCAGCCAGTTGAACGTGAACAGTTTAAAAAGGCAAGGAATCTGCAGAAGTTTTTGATTCGGAACAAGAAGGCAATGGGAGAGCACCTAAGGATTTCCAGTGGGAAGACATTTTGAGTTCTCGGGGGAAGAGAGAGGCCAGACTGCGCAGGCACGTGACATCAGCCAGTTGAGCGCAAACAGTTTAAAAAGAAGGCAGCCATATCCAGTGGGCAGCGGAGTGAGAGGCAGCAGAGTGAAAGGGCTTTGGCTCCACGGGCTTCAGCGGTAACGGGACGAGGTGAGGCAGTGTTGATTGCAAAAGGAGGTAGTATGTGTGTGAGGTCGGTTTTCTGTGGTCCGTGTCAGATGTGGGAGGTCCTGGAGTCTCCCAGTGTCCCGGACGGCCACATCTGCACCCAGTGCATCGAGATGCACCTCCTAAGGGACCGTATTAGGGAACTGGAGTGGCAGCTCGATGACATTTGTCTGGTCAGGGAGAGTGAGGAGGTGATAGAGAGGAGTTATAGGCAGGTGGTCACATTGGGGCCACAGGGGACAGAGAGATGGGTCACAGTCAGGAGAGGAAAGGGGAAGAGTCAGGTACTAGAGAGTACCTCTGTGGCTGTACCCCTTGACAATAAGTACTCCTGTTTGAGTGCTGTTGGGGGGGGGGGACAGCCTACCTGGGGGAATCAACAGTGGCCGTGCCTCTGGCACAGAGTCTGGCCCTGTGGCTCAGAAGTGTAGGGAAAGGAAGAGGAAGGCAGTAGATATAGGGGTCTCTATAGTCAGGGGTTCAGACAGGCGATTCTGTGGACGCAGGAAAGAAACTCGGATGGTAGTTTGCCTCCCAGGTGCCAAGTTTCTGATCACATCCAAGATATCCTGCGGTGGGAGAGAGAACAGCCAGAGGTCGTGGTACATATTGGTACCAGTGACATAGGTAGGAAAAGGAAAGAGGTCCTGAAAGAAGACTACAGGGAGTTAGGAAGGAAGTTAAAAAGCAGGACCTCAAAGGTAGATAATCTCGGGATTACTGCCTGTGCCACGTGACAGTGAGAATAGGAATAGAATGAGGTGGAGGATAAATATGTGGCTGAGGGACTGGAGCAGGGGGCAGGGATTCAGATTTCTGGATCATTGGGACCTCTTTTGGGGTGATTGTGACCTGTACAAAAAAGGACGGGTTGCACTTGAATCCCAGGGGGACCAACATCCTGGCGGGCAGGTTTGCTAGAGCTGTTGGGGAGGGTTTAAACTAGTTTGGCAGGGGGGTGGGAATCAGAATGTGAGTGCTGAGATTAAGGTAGAAGGACAAGGGCATGATGCTAAGAGTTCTGAGTTGATGAGGAAGGACAGGCAGGGGACAGAACATAATTGTAGACAGTTAAAGGGGTTGAAATGAGTCTATTTCAATGCTCGGAGTATTAGGAACAAGGAGGATGAACTTAGAGCATGGATTAATACGTGGAACTACGATGTTGTGGCCATTACTGAAACTTGGTTGGAGGAAGGGCAGGATTGGATGATGCAGGTCCCGGGGTTCAGGTGTTTTAAAAGGAATAGGATGGGAGGTAGAAAAGGTGTGGGAGTGGCATTGCTGGTCAGGGATAGTATCACAGCTATAGAAAGGGAGGATGCTGCAGAAGGAGTGTCCACGGAGTCAGTCTGGGTGGAAGTCAGAAATAGGAAGGGATCGATCACTGTGCTGGGAGTAGTCTATAGGCCCCCAAATAGCTCTCGGGACACCGAGGAGCAGATAAGCAGGCAGATTTTAGGTGCAGGAAATACAGGGTAGTAGTTATGGGTGATTTCAACTTCCCTCATATTGACTGGCACCTCCTGAGTGCAAAGGGGATAGATGGGGCTGAATTTGTCAGGTGTGTTCAAGAAGGATTCCTGACACAGTATGTGGACTGGCTGACGAGAGGAGAGGCTATACTGGATCTAGTTCTGGGTAATGAACCTGGTCAGGTGACAGACCTCTTGGTGGGGGAGCATTTTGGTGAGAGTGACCACAACTCCCTTAGCTTCAGCATAGCTATGGAAAGGGATAAAATCAGACAAAATGGTAAAGTGCTTAACTGGGAAAAGGCTAACTTTGAAGGGATGAGGCAGGAACTAGCGAGAGTAAATTGGAAACAGATGTTCAAAGGGGAAAGCACAGAAGTAATGTGGGAGAAGTTTAGGGACCATTTGAGCTGGGTTCAGGATAGGTATGTCCCACTGAGGCAAGGAAAAAATGGTAGGAAAAGGGAACCGTGGCTGATGAAACATCATCATGTGAGGCAACTCGTTAAGAGGAAAAAGGAAGCATATGTTAGATATAAGAAGCAGGAAGTAGGAGGGGCTCATGAGAAATATAGGGTAGCCAGGAAGGAGCTAAAGAAAGGACTTAGGAGAGCTCGAAGGGGGCATGAGAAGGCCTTGGCATGTAGGATTAAGGAGAATCCCAAGGCGTTCTATGCGTATGTGAAGAATAGGAGGATGACGAGAACAAAGGTGGGACCGCTAAAGTATAAAGAGGGCAACATGTGCCTAGAGGCGGAGGGGGTTGGGGAGGTCCTAAATGAATACTTTTCTTCAGTATTCACAAGTGATCTTGATGAGGATGAGGTCAAAGTAGAGTGGGCCTGTGTGCTGGACAACTTTGAGATTTTGGAAGCAGTAGTGTTGGATCTTCCTAAAAACATTAAGATTGATAAATCCCCAGGGCCGGATAGGATACACCCCAGGTTGCTGTGGGAATTGAGAGAAGATACCGCTGGAGCATTAGCCACGATCTTTGAATCCTCTTTGGCTGCAGGGGAAGTGTCGGAGGACTGGAGAATGGCAAATGTAGTTCCCTTGTTTAAAAAAGGAATAGGGAGAAACCTGGGAACTATAGACTGGTGAGTCTTATGTCAGTGGTATGCAAACTACTGGAAAGGATTCTTAAGGATAGGATCAACGAGCATTTGGAGAAGTACAGTCTACTCATGGATAGTCAACATGGCTTTGTGAAGGGAAGATCGTGCCTCACGAGCCTGATTGAGTTTTTTGAAGAGGTAACAAAAGAAATTGATGAGGGTAGGGCAGTGGATGTGGTCTACATGGACTTTAGCAAAGCATTTGACAAGGTCCCTCATGAGAGACTCATCCGGAAAGTCATGAGGCATGGGATAAGTGGAACCTTGGCTGTTTGGATAAAAAATTGGCTTAAAGGAAGAAAGCAGAGGGTAGTTGTGGAAGGAAAGTATTCTGCCTGGAGGTCGGTGACTAGTGGAGTGCCGCAGAGATCTGTCCTGGGACCCCTGCTATTTGTGATTTTTTATAAATGACCTGGCTGTAGAGGTGGAAGGACGGGTGAGTAAGTTTGCGGATGACACGAAGATTGGAAGAGTTGTGAATGGAGCTATAGGTGGTCAAAGGTTACAAGAGGACATAGACAGGCTGCAGAGTTGGGCAGAAAAATGGCAGATGGAATTCAATCCGGACAAGTTTGAGGTGATGCATTTTGGAAGGACAAACCAGAAGACTGAGTACAAGGTTAATGGTCAGTTACTTAAGAGTGTGGATGAACAAAGGGACCTTGAGGTTCAAATCCATACATCCCTTAAGGTCACTGCAGAGGTTGATAGGGTAGTTAAGAAGGCGTATGGGATGCTAGGCTTCATTAACAGGGGGATTGAGTTCAAGAGTAGAGAGGTCATGTTGCAACTCTACAAATCTCTGGTGAGACCGCACTTAGAGTATTGTGTTCAATTCTGGTCACCTCATTATAGGAAGGATGTGGAAGCTATGGAGAGGGTGCAGAGGAGATTTACCAGGATGTTGCCTGGATTGGAGAACAAGTCATATGAAGCAAGTTTAACAGAGCTGGGACTTTTCTCTTTGGAGTGTAGAAGAATGAAAGGGGACTTGATAGAGGTCTACAAGACTATAAGAGGCAGAGATAGGGTGGACAGTCAGTACCTGTTTCCCAGGGCACCAATAGCAAACACCAGAGGGCATATGTACAAAATTAAGGGAGGGAAGTTTAGAGGAGACATCAGGGGTAAGTTTTTTACACAGAGGGTTGTGAGTGCCTGGAATGACTTGCCAGGGATGGTGGTGGAGGCTAAAACATTAGGGGTATTTAAGAGCCTCTTGGACAGGCACATGGAAGAAAGAAAAATGGAGGGTTATGGGGTAGTGTGGGTTTAGTACTTTTTTAAAGGATTATATGGGTCAGCACAGCATGGAGAACTGAAGGGCCTTACTGTGCTGTAGTGTTCTCTGGTTCTATGATGCTGCCTGACCTGCTACATTTCTCTGGCATTTTGTGTGTTGCACATAGCAACATATATGTAAGTAGGATTCACAAAAAAAAAATAAGCACAAAGCATGCAGAATTTTACAAGAAAGAACACAACTAGAATAAAAATAGGAACATCTTGATCTAAAGTGATCAGTTCCAATACTATTTTAATAATATTTGAGCAATCTTGGATGTATATAGGTTGATTAAGCATTCTTGTTTGTTTAAATAACTCATTACAGATTATATGTATAAATAATGTGGACTACATATGTCATCACGCTAACACATGATATGTGTGCACCTCACTTAAAGTAAACTCAAAGTTAAACCCGCATTTGGGGCACTCGCATCTTTCTTTGAATTAGTTTAATGTTCTGAAGTTACAAAATGTAACAGAACTAATGTTTGTACAACTCTGCTAACTTTCATTTTAGAATGGTAAATGCTGGAGATACTCAGCATATCAGGAAATATACGTGGTGAAGAAAATAGAATTAAAATTTTGGATTTCATCCAACTGTTCTATTAACTTTCCTTCTCTCCCCAGGGATGAAAACTTACAATATTTTATGTTTTTTTTACAATAGTTTTCCAGCATAGGCAACAGTTTACTTAACCTTCCTTGCAATACAGATGCTAACATCAATTTTCCTGGTTTCTCCACATAATTCATCCCTGGAGCCAAAGTCGCATATTAGCTGAGGAAAGGAAGCATGAGCAGGCCTCCTGGACCCTCAGCACTACTTTATTGTATTGTAAGATATTAGCTTATCCAAAATTTCAAGTACATCCTCCTGTCTAACCCCCTTGAAGACTTACATCTATGTGTTATTTGCAGGGCTTGGATATTAGATATATTTCAATTTCCAATCCTGAGAATAATATATCTACTCTATACTCAAACTACACATCTGCTTTTTTAAAAAACCCAAACTGCTCTAAATCTGTTTAGCTTTGGAATTTTTGATTTTCTTCAACCCATATCAATTCACTGCAATTCACTGAAGTGAGCTTTCCTTCAGTTAAGTATTTTTATGCTTTTTAAAGAAAAAAGATTAAAGATTTGCTTTAGTTGTCACATGTACATTGAAGTGGACAGTGAAGCGTCATCTGTGTCAAATCAAATCAGTGAGGATTGAGCTAGGCAGCCCATTTGATTTTACCTTGTCTGATTTCATAATTCTTCTAAGTCTAACAATATCATGATCACATTTCTCTAACTATTTCCAATGTAATGTGCTTCATTATCCAGCTCCATCTCCTAGGAGTAGACCTGGTATGTCTTTTTCCCTTGTTGGTCTGGAAATATAGCCTACAGAAATCACTCCCTTGTACATATAGCAAGAATGTTCCTGCATCCATCCATGCCCTCTCTCACAACTCTTTTTGTTTTTTCCACTACTGTTACTCAGTTTATAAATTAGTAACATTCACAATCATCTGCACTGCTTACAGTCAAAGACTAACTGCAGCCATAGAAGCCCATTCTACCTATGATAGTCTCATAGAGTTATTTAGCACAGAAACATCTTCTTCAGCCCAATAAAGCTGTCTATCTGAGTTAATCTCATTCAACTGCATTTGGATGATATCCCTCTAAACTTTGGTTTGGAGGGATATCAAGGATGTAAGGTAGGAAGGGACCCTAATTCAGTCCCTATGCTCTTCCCCCTTCACTTTCTTCCATGGTCTTCTGTCATCTCCTATTGGATCCCCCTGTCTCCAGCCCTTTACCAAAAGCAAATTGTTGCTTTTGCAAAACTGTTTGTGTTTCACTTTCCTCGGAACACAGTTGGCTGTGCTAGGAGTGTCCAACACATTCTGTGTTTATTTCAATCTTCCAGATCTTCAGTTTGTTTGATTATCTCTTCCCTGCTGCAGATCAACTGTCTCCAACTTTGCAGTTCCTTATGCATAGCCAAGAGTCCAACTCATGAGCATGCAACCAAACAGCTTCATCATTCCATATGATATACACACAAGGCCAGGACCACACAAGCATTCCACTTCTGAAAACCACACAGATTATTGGAGGAACTCAGCAGGGCAAGCAGCTTGTAGGGAGGGAAAGAACAGTTAGTGTTCCAGGTCTTGGATAGAAACTTTGATTGTTCATTACCGCCCAAAGATGCTGCCTGAGCTGCTGAGATCTTCCAGCATTTCATGTGTGTTGCTCAAGATTTTCATCATCTGCAGAGTCTCTTGTGTCTCCACTTTTGTCAGCTCCTGATTCCTATGGTCTGACCTTGAGGTTGTCATAGCCAGGGAAGTAATGGGGATAAGCTTCCACTACTTATTAAATTCTCCCAATGGTGTCTGCTTCAAATAGCCTCTGACAACTAAGTCCAGTTCTTGCCTTCATGTGTGGCTAGCTACTAATCTTTATAGAACTATCTCCATTGACAGAAGAAGTGGCAAAGGCAGGTTACTGGTGCTTTAAAACCAGTAACTTTGGGCAGATGAGGCTCGTCATTCATGGTCGGCAACTCATCTAGGAGAAGAAAAACTGATCTCAAACTTCTGCTGCCTTACAGCTATACCCACTCATGGGGAAGGCTTCAAGAGTAAACCCCAAGAAAACTCCAGAGGTGGAGTCCCTAAGGCAGACCTACTTTAAGTTCAATGCTGACTAGCAATTCCTGCAATGCCGCTGGTGCCAAACTGTATCAATTTCTGCCAGTCCTTTGGATTCATCAGCTGTGTGGAGAGGAATAGTCTTTTGCATGGGCAGCAACTTGCTGTCCATACTGCACTGCCCTTGCTTGCACTCTGACTTACATATCCCGTATAACATAATACCCATGGTCAACCCTTTTCAACAGAGGGCTTCAAAGTGTACCTTTGCTTTTCCTTCTACACTTGGATAGTGCCCGTAACAGAGCTGCTGTCTTACTATCTACAGGAAGACGTGGAGGCTTTGTAAAGGGTTCAGTAAAGGTTTACCAGGATGTTGCCTGAATTAGAGGATATGAGCCATGAGGGCATTTGACAAACTTGTTTTATTTTCTCTGGAGCATCAGATGCTGAGGGGAGACCTGACAGAACATTATAAAGTAATGAATGGCATGTACATTTTTCCAGGGTAGAAACAGAAATATTAAGTACTAGAGGATACATATTTCAGGTAAGAGAAGGAAAGTTTGAAGGAGATGTGTGTGGCAAGCAATTTTACACAGAGAGTTTAGGGGCTAAGAATGGGCTACCTAGAAGTAGATATAACAGTGGCTTTAAAGAGGCTATGAGATAGACACAGGAAGGGCCTGTCCTGTGCTGTACTGTTCTATATTCCAGGCAGTTGCCTTCAGTTTGGACTGCACCATCTCACTGTGAGAAACAAAGGTTGCTGACTGACAGGCAACAGCTAAGACAATAGAGGAATTGACAATGATATCATTCTGAGAGAGGACAATCAAGGCAAACTCCACAAAGCCACTAGTCATCTCCCATTTCAGTGCCTCATCATTACTATTGGTTTCCAGTAGGACTAGTACTGGAGTATAGATAAGGGCTTTTAAATACCAGTATCCTGAGCTATGATAGCCACTATAATGGACATATGTTTATGTACCTTCAGTCCGTGCTAATGATGAAACTTAAGCCAGTGGCAATCAGGCACTGGATGGGATTGCAAGTCCTGGACTTGAGTTGCGCTCCAAGCTCCCATGGAGATTGGAACTGGACAACTCCTGCTTCCTGACATCTCACACAGATTTTGAAACACTGTAAATGACCAAGCACCAGAGTTTGTATGGCCGCAAAGTACAGGTTGTCCCAGTTCTCAACTGGACTGAACTGAGGTGCAGATTCAGCCAGGCTTCCACATCTGCCCGGCTTGCAAGATAAGCAGACTCAGAGACACACAGAAAATGCAGGAGGAATTCAAACGGCCAAGCAGCACCTACGGAAAGAAGTACAATCGACATTTAGGCCCAAGACCCTCCAGTCCTGCTGAAGGGTCTCAGCCTGAAACATCACCTGTACTTTTTTCCATAGATGCTGCCTGGCCTACTGAGTTCCTCCAGCATTTTGAGTGAGTTGCTTGGATTTCCAGCATCTGCAGATTTTCCCTTGTTTGTAAAGCAGGCTCAGTGACTCACTGCTTGTAGATCCCATATCTAAACTGTCTACGGTCCACAGAGTGGGCATGGGATAATAACAGTGGGTGGGACGTGTCTGAGGTTTTGGCTATAGCTGTTCAGCAGCATGAGCCTTGCCATATGGGAGTTCTGAAAGATGTAATACACAAAGATAGGGCCATAGTAAGGAAAGAAAGCAACACTTAGTGACACCAGTTCTGATAAAGTATCTTCAAGCTGAAACATTCAACAATTGTTCTCTTTCCACACCTGCTGAATATACAATAAAGAAAAGGGCAGTGCAAGCCCTTCAGCCCATGATGCCTGTACCAGACCTGATGCTAAATTAAACTAATTCTCTTCTGCCCGTATATGAGCCATAATCCATCAATATTTTGAACAATGTCTGTGTTATTTCACTAATTTTGTACTTTTGATAGACTATTAAGTTCAAGTATTCAGAAGTCAATATTTGTCAATCAAAAAGTTGATCAACTCAGGTGTATGATCATTGACCGGAAATGTTAACTCTGTTTCTCTCTTCACCGATATTGCCTGAGCTAATGAGTGGTTCCTGTATTTTTTGCTTTTATTTCTGATATCCAGCATCTGAAGTTTGTTTTCATATTTTTAATTTGATAAAAATTTAATTTGATGCTATACCAGCTGTGGTTTGTAAATCAGAAAGGAGGTAAATGTTTACGAGGGAAGTAAGAAGATAGGTCAGGCATGAATAAGCTGAAATTTATGACTCTGAAAGACACTGAAATGAAATGCTGTTGTGTGGTGTCAAATCCCACCACACTCCCTGCCTGACCAAATAATCATATCACAAACATAAGCGGGGGATCTGATAGAGAGGCCTTCACTACAACAGGAAAGATTAGGACTCTCAATGAATTTTGTTATATTTTAATCCAAAGTTTAAATTATAGAAATATAAAATACTATGATATTAATTGTAACAGTTTGAATCCAGTGAGTGGGGAGTTGGCACAAGGAGATTATCTATGATATACTTTATGTATAATAAATTTAGAAAGATGGAGCAGGCTGAAATCTTTCTTTGAAAGCAGCAGAGTACCACAGGGCTGCAGAAGTCATTGCTGGGCTCAAATCAACATTTAAGATTCAATTAGATGGCTGGTTAAAAGAAAGGGGATGAGAATATTGGAAAAGGCCACATGGGATTAGGACTACTTAAGGATAAGAATTCCATTCTGTTTTCTTTGCACATTTTGGAGCCCCATAACAAATTCTACTGCCCCAAGCCTGGATAAATGACAGGGAATTAGTGGCTGGGAGTGCGTAATTTCATTTTATGTATTCTCAGTATGCAATAGGAGAACAAAAATTGAATTCTAAATCCCCGGGTGCACCAATCCAAACTAGTCCAACTCTCATAATTTCTGATATGTTCTCACATTGCTTCCTTGCAGAGCAGATGTGGAGCTATTATGCTTAATAGATGCCCTCGAACGAGATCACTAAAATAATATGGAGAGTTTGGTCGCTCATGTAACTGATAACATGGCTTTGCTAGGTCCAAACTGACTTCCATTCTACCTGTATTACAACAAACTTCAAAAGCATTTTCCTGGTGCACAATGTTCTCAGCTGTGCTGGATCCATAAAGGGTGAGGATTTAAAGAAAATCCTTTTCTTGCTCTAACAGCTTGATATAGATCACTTCACTTCATTCTCTCATTGAAATATCTTACACCTCATGACAGGTATGATTACTCCCTGAGGTTCTCCTGCTGAGGTCACCATTGACAACTGAACTTTTAAAGTTCAAAGTAAGTATATTATCAAAGTACATATATGTCACCATATACAACCCTGAGATTCATTTTCTTGCCGGCATACTCAATGGATCCATAATAGAATAATAACCATAATAGACTTAATGAATGACCACACCAACTTGAGCGTTCAACTGTGTGCAAGAGACAATTGTGCAAATGCAAAAAGTAAATAATAATTGTAATAAATAAATAAGCAATAATGCAAAGAACATAAGTTGAAGAGTCCATAGGTTGTGGGAACATTTTAACGTTGGGGCAAGTGATGTTAAGTGAAGTTATCACTTTGGTCCATGATGGTTGAGAGGTGTTCTTGAACCTGGTGGTGTGAATCCTGAGGCTTCTCTACCTTCTTCCTGATGGCAGCAGTGAGGAGAGCATGACATGGGTGGTGGGAGTTCCTGATGCTGGATGCAGCTTTCCTGTGACAATGCTCTCAGTGGTGGGGAGGGATTTACCTGTGATGGACTAGGCCATATCCAATACTTGTTGTAGGATTTTCCATTTTAGGGCAGTGGTGTTTCCATATCAGTCTGTGATGTAACCAGTCAATATACTCCATACACCACACATTTATAGAAGTTTGTCAAAGTTTTAGATGTCATGCTGAATCTTAACAAACTTCAAAGGAAGTAGAGGCTTCCATGTTATTTGCATAAATGCACTAACTTGTTGGCACCAGCACAGGTCCTCCGAAATGGTAACACTGAGGAATTTAAATTTGCTGACCTTCTCTACTTCAGATCCTCCGATGAGGACTGGCTCATGGATTTCTGTTTACCTCCTCCTGATGTCAATAATCAGTTCCTTGATCTTGCTGACATTGAGTAAGAGGATGTTGCTCTGGCACCACTCAGCCAGATCATCAATCTCCCTCCTATATGCTGACTCATCACCACCTTTGATTCAGCCTACGACAATGGTGTCATCAGCAAACTTGAATATGGCATTGGAGCTGTGAGTCATACAGTCACAAGTGTAAAGGAAGAAGAGCAGGAAGCTAAACAGATAGCTTTGTGGTGCACCTGTGCTGCTGGAGACCGTGGAGGAGCTGTTGATGCCAATCCAATCTAACATCTGCAAGTGAGAAAATCAAGGATCCAGTTCATAAGGAGGTACTGAGGCCAAGATCTTGAAGCTTATTGATTAGTTTTGAGGGGAAAATAGAATTGAATGCTGAGCTGAAGTTGATAAAGAACACCCTGATATAGGCATCATTGCTGTCCAGATGCTCCAGGATTGAGTGAAGGGCCAATGAACTTGCATCTGCTGTGGACCTGTTATGCTGGTAGGCAAATTAGAGTGGATCCAAGTCACTTCTCAGGCAAGAGTTGATATGCTTCATCACTAACCTCTCAAAGCAGTTCATCACCGTGGATTTACTAAAATACAATCTGTGCATGGAACAGTAGGCATTCCTTATCTTAGTATAACACTGGTCTAGTGTGTTGGAACTCTGGTGCTGCAGATGGTAATTGGACAGGGCTTTCTTCAAACAAGTCTGGTTCAAGTCTCCCACTGTGATTTGAAATGTGTCAGGATGGATTGTTTCTTGTTTGGAAACGGCATCATGCAGAATCTCCAGAATCTCCTTGGTTCTTCCACTAAAGTTAAGAGGTTGTGGGACATGGTGCTGAATCAGAAGCAGCTGATCCCCTACAGCAATTATCACCATCTGTTTCATACTTCTAAGAGTTGCAGTTGTAATTGAGTGTGTTAGTTGATTTACATGTCACGGAATCCTCCAAGTTGGACTCAGAATCTCCAGTAAGTTATGAGGGCTTCGGGGCCTCTGGAT
The DNA here is from genome assembly GCF_030144855.1 of Hypanus sabinus. Classification (NCBI taxonomy): domain Eukaryota; kingdom Metazoa; phylum Chordata; class Chondrichthyes; order Myliobatiformes; family Dasyatidae; genus Hypanus; species Hypanus sabinus. The sequence goes on from NC_082728.1 coordinate 49,008,379, forward strand.
GAACTCCAGGTCTGGGGAACATTTTGGGTCTCACAAGAAGAGAGGTCCCTGAGTTAGTGAGTAGTAGCTGATGTGGATCCTGTGGAGAGGGAATCAGTAGCCTTACAAAGAAGACCAGAGCATATGGGAAACAGAAGGGAAGGATACCTCTGACCTACAGTGCACAGAAAGCTTTGTGTAACAGTTTATGAATTTTTACCTTTTGTCTCAATGCTGCATAAACCTAAACAGTCATATTAACTACAGTTATATAATAATAATTGTTTTAATATATATACAATCATATTCTAAAGAACCAAAAATCATGCAATAAAAATGAGTTGGACATCCTTATATTTTCAGGAAAAATTAGAAGTACTTGAAAGGAGTAATACATCAACTTCAAAGGACTCAAACATGCTAGAGTACAACCAGAGTCCAATTTTCTCACTGGAATTAAACACCCATGGCTCATGGCTGCAACATTTCCAATGGATTACAGAGTTCTTAATGAAGCAATCATCATACTTTATACAAAATAATGAACTCACAACTTTCCTGTTGAAACTTGTCCCCTGGCCGCTTGCCCTAAGTATGCATAGATTCCATGGCTTTGCATTACATTCTTGTTTCTAAAACTGGTTTGATTGAAATCCAGCCAATTCCTGGCTTTTTGCTTCTTCCTTTGAAGTTTGTGGAAGTGAAATGAACAAAAGAGTATGACATGAAGCCATTAGTATATAAGTGTAAAATATAAAATTACCAATGATGAATTGCCAATGTTTATAATGTTAGTGAACTCTGTTGAGCTCTCCATGTGGTGTTGTTCACAACAGGAACACTAGGGAATTCTCTCATATTAAAGGTACTGTATAAATGGAAGCTGTTGTAGTGGCCAGATCCTTAAACTTTTAGGATCAGCTAAATAATAAAGCCCTCAGGTAAGAACATTTTAATACCTGTGACTGTAAACCAACCTTCCAACTAGACTGCATCAACTATTTCAGTCAAAGGGAAGTTGTTGTGCCCAAAAGCCAATGAGAAAATGAGGAATAATTTGGACAGGGGTAGTAGAAGTCTACATTAGTGGATCAGCAGTAGAGAGGGTCAGCCCCTTTAGATTACTAGGTATTAGCATATCAGATGACCTGTCCTAGGGCAAACACTCTAACTAACTTTGAAAATTTCTAACTGTTGAAAGTACCCTGACTGTTGCATCATGGCAACTCCAATGTGCAATTTAAGAAGCAGCAGAAAAACGTAGACTCAGCCCAATACACACGGACACATCCCTCCCCACCATGGAAGTATCTACATGAGGAGTTACACAACATCTGCCATCAAAGATCCCCACCATTATGGCCATGCCATCATCTTTCAGCTACCATCATGCAAGAGGTACAGAAGCCTGAAGTCCTACAAGAACATGCGCCATCAACCTGCACCATAAAGACATTCTGTTGCTTTTACGCTGACCTTGACTTTCTTTGTCAGCCATGGTTGCCTCATCCTCCCTTTAGAATACTTCACCTCTGAGAAGTATCTATCTGCACCTTCCTAATTACCCCAGAAACTTCAGCCATTGCTGTTCTGTCATCATCCCTGATAGTGTCCCTTTACAATTAACTTTGGCCTGCTTCTTTCTCATGCCTCTGTAATTCCCTTTACTCCACTGCAATGCTGATTATTTTCTCCCTCTCAAAGCGTATTATGATCATCATCTCCTGAGGGTTCCTTTAACTTAAGCTCCCAAATAAAATCTGATTCATTACACAACACCCAATCCAGAATTGCTTTTTCTCTAGTGAGCTCAACCGCATTCTACTCTAAAAAACAATCTCATAGGCATTCCACAAATTCCTTTTCTTGGGATCCAGCATCAACGTGAATTTCCCAACCTACCCACATATTGAAATTCCTCATGGCAATCATGACATTCCCCTTATTACATACCACATCCTGGCTACTTTTCAGAGGCCTGTATATACGTAACTCTCATCAGGGTCTTTTATTCTTGCAGTTTCTTAAATCTACCCACAAGGCTTCTACAACTTCTGATCTAATGTCACCTCTTCCTAAGGATTTGATTTCATTTTTAATCAATAGAGCCACTCCACTCCATCTGCTCACCCTGCCTATCCTTTTGATACAATGTGTATCCTTGGGTGTTAAGCTCCAACCATGATTATCTTTCAGCCATGACTCAGTACTGCCCACAACATCATGCCCACCAATCTCTGACTGAGCTACAAAATCATCTACCTTATTCTGTATTAAAATAAAGCTCCTTTAGTCACAGTTTTTGATTTTGCCGTTATATTACACTTCAACTCATCTCTCTGACTCCAATTTTGCCCTATCATCCACCCGTCCCTCTTCACAGTCTCACTACTCAATGCATCAACTTGTACAGGACTGAAGGTGCTGCATTTAAATGCACATAGCATTCAGAATATGATGGGGAACTTGTAGTGCAATTAGAGACTGATCAGTATGATGTTGTGGCTGAAAGAAGGCTTAACATCAAAGGATATACCTTGTATTGAAAGGACAGGCAGGAAGGCATAGGCAGTGGTGTAGCTATGTTGATAAAGGATGGAATTACTTCTTTAGGAAGAGGTGACATAGGGTCAGAAAATGGAGTTAAGAAACTGCAAGGGTAAAAAAGAAATATTGTGGGAACCATATATCAGAATCCAGATAGTAGCTAAGATGTGGGGCTGAGATTGCAAAGGGAGCTGGAAAAGGCATGTAATAAAGGTAATGACACAATTGCAATGGGAGCGTTCAATATGCAAGGGGATTGGGAAAATCAGAGAGGGAATTTCTTGAAAGCCTACGATATGACTTTTTAGAGCAGCTTGTGCTTAAGTCTACTAGGGGAAAGGCTATCTTAGATTGGGTGTTATGTAATAACCCAGATCTTATTAGGGAGATTAATGTAAAGGAACACATAGGATACAGTGATCATAATATAGACAATAGACAATAGACAATAGGTGCAGAACTAGACCATTCGGCCCCTCGAGTCTGCACCGCCATTCTGAGATCATGGCTGATCATTCACTATCAATACCCAGTCTCTGTCTTGTCCCCATATCCCTTGATTCCCCTGTCCATCAGATATCTATCCAGCTCCATCTTGAAAGCATCCAGAGAATTGGCCTCCACCGTCTTCCGAGGCATGAATATGATTTAATTCATACTGCAATTTGAGAGGGAGAAGCATAAGTCACATGTATCAGTAACACAATGGAATAAAGGAAATTACAGAGACATGAGAGAGGAGCTCGCCCAGGTGGATTAGAGAGGATACTGGTGGGTGGCAGAAGATTCTGGGAACAGTTCACAAGGCACAGGATAGATACGTCCCACAGAAGAAGAAGTTTTCAAGTGGTAGGGTTAGGCAACCGTGGCTGACAAAGGAAGATAACTGACATGTGGCTGTTGTGTTTTACTATTTATTGTTATGTTTATTATTTAGTGTTGCATTTATTATTTATTATTTATCATTTTGCACTGCTCCTGGGAAGCACTGTCTCATTCCGTCCTGCAGAGCTGATGTACAGTTAGAATGACAATAAAGTTTTTGAATCTTGAATAAGGACAGCATAGAAGCCAAGGAAAGGGCATATAAAGTAGCAAATGTGAGTGGGAAGTTGGATGATTGGGAAGCTTTCAAAATCCAACAAATGGCAACTAAAAAAACCATAAGAAGGGAAAAGATGAAATATTAAGGCAAACAAGCCAATAATATAAAATAGGATACCAAAAGTTTTTTTGCAGTTATATGAAGAGTGAAAGTTGATATTAGACCACTAGAAAATGATTCTGGTGAGGTAGTAATGGGGGACAAGAAATGGCAGATGAACTTAATAAATACTTTGCATCAGTCTTAAAATGACTTTATTTCTTACATCCTTCAAATACATGAGGAATAGAAATCTTTACGTTATGTTTCCATCTAAATGTGTAACGTACAATTTATAGTAAGTTATAATAAATAGTAGGTACAACAGGACAGTCAATATAACATAGAAATACAATTGTACCAACATGAATTAATCAGTCTGATGTCCTGGTGGAAGAAGCTGTCCCAGAGTTTGTTAATCCTGGCTTTTCTGCTGTGGTACCGTTTTCCAGATGGTAGCAGCTGGAACAGTTTGTGTTTGGGGTGCCTTGGGTCCCCATTGATCCTTTGGGCCCTTTTTACACACCTGTCTTTGTAAATGTCCTGAACAGTGGGAAGTTCACATCTACAGATGTGCTGGACTGTCCACACCACTCTCTGCAGAATCCTGCAATTGAGGGAAGAACAGTTCCCATAACAGGCAGTGATGCAGCCAGTCAGGACGCTCTCAATTGTGCCCCTGTAGAAAGTTCTTAGGAGTTGGGGGCCGTATCAAACTTCTTCAACCGAGCGTAGTGAATCTGTGGAATGCTCTGCCACAAACTACGATGGAGACCAAGCTCGTGGGTATATTTAAAGCAGAAGTTGATAGTCTTATCATCTTAAACCAACTGCTCCATTCTCAGGCCACTACTCCAGCTCCCAACCCCTGCCAAATTAACTTAAACCCTCCCCAACAGCTCTCACAAACCTGTCCACAAGGATATTGGTCCCCCTCGGCTTCAGGTATAACCTATTCCTTTTTTACAGGTCATACCTTCCCCAAGTATCCAGACATCTGAAACCCTGCCCTAGTTTTATTGCAGGCATTTGCAGTAGAATAAATACAGTAGAATCAATTAAAAACTATACGCAAAGACTGACAAGCAACAATGCGCAAAAGAAAACAAGTTGTTCAAAATATAATCAGTAAGTGAATAAATAATATTGAGAGTAATGGCTGCCTCATTAATGCATATCTATCACTACAATGGACTTTTTAAAATTCTCTTTGTGTTCTTTCCTGTGAAATATTGTATAATTTATCACTAGTTTATGCTTTTATTTTTAGTCTTGTGTTTCTGATGTCATATGCCTACTGCTGCAAATAAGTTTTTCATTAGTCTTGCGCATACATGCATTTGTATATATGACAATAAGCAGGAAGTTTGAAGCTTTGACTTTGACATTGGGTTGATGTAGAGTAAGAGGTGGGAATTTCACTCCTTTAATGCTTTGAAGAATGAGAGAAAGTCATGCTAAAACAAAGAGTTCTTATATAGGAAGTGAAGTGTAAAATCAGGGGTGATAATATCAGAATAAAGGGAGGGTGGGATTTACAACTGAGATAAGAAGAAATTTGTTCAGTCGAGGCAGGACGGTGGAGGCTCCAGCACTGAATTCATTCAAAGCAGAGATTGATTGATTTCTGGACATGAAGAGAATTGGAGATATGGGGATAGTACAGGGAAATGGTGTTGACATACAAAAGATGATCAGCCAAGGCCTCTTGATGGCCTGCAACTAACTCACCTTTGTGAACTTCAGTTCTGAATGCTATTTGCTTTGCTTGTTTTTTTTTCATCTCTCAGCACATTGGGTGTTCAACGGTCTTCTTTTGTCTTAATGGCTTCTATTTGGTTTCCTTGTTTTGTGGCTGCCTGTAAGGAGGTGAAACTCAAGGTTGTATAAAGTATACATACTTCAATAATAAATGCACTTTGAACTTGAACTTGAATGACCAACCCCTGTTTCTGTTTCTTGGATCCTCATGGTCTCTTCAAACTGAGGTGACAGCCAGCTCAATTCAATCCATTGCTTAATCATTAATCTCAACATGACCAGTTCCTCACAATTTAGTTTAATCTTGCACTGTTTTGGTAAAGGTGACTCACAAAGAAACAGAAATTGATGTACTAAGACTCAGTTGAGCTGGACTTGGGCCAATATGTTGGGCTCAAGATATAATCGTAAAAAAAAAAATAGCAGAATCAGAATCAGGTTTATTATCACCAGCATGTGATGTAAATTTGTTAACTTAGCAGCAGCAGTTCAATGCAATACATAATCTAGCAGAGAGAAAAAAATAAAATAAAATAGTAATAATAAACAAGTAAATCAATTACATATTTTTAATTAATTTTTAATTAATAGATTTTTTAAAAAGTACAAAAATAGAAATACTGTATATTTTAAAAAGGGGGTTAGTGTCCAAAGGTTCAATGTCCATTTAGGAATCAGATGACAATGGGGAAGAAGCTGTATCTGAATCACTGAGTGTGTGCCTTCAGGCTTCTGTATCTCCTACCTGATGGTAACAGTGAGAAAAGGGCATGCACTGGGTGCTGGAGGTCCTTAATAATGGATGCTGCCTTTCTGAGACACCACTCCCTGAAAATGTCCTGGGTACTTTGTAGGTTAATGCCTAAGATGGAGCTGACTAGATTTACAACCTTCTGTAGCTTCTTTCGGTCCTCCATACTAGACAGTGATGCAGCCTGTCAGAATGCTCTCCATGACACATTGTTAGAGGTTTTTTAGTGTATTTGTTGACATGACAAACCTCTTCAAACCCCTAATGAAGTATAGCGCTGTCTTGCCTTCCTTATAACTACATCAGTATGTTGGGACCACATTAGATCTTCAGAGACCTTGACACCCAGGAACTTGAAGCTGCTCACTCTCTCCACTTCTGATCCCTCTATGAGGATTGGTATGTGTTCCTTCGTCTTACCCTTCCTGAAGTCCACAATCAATTCTTTCGTCTTACTGACATTGAGTGCCAGGTTGTTGCTGCGGCACCATTCCACTAGTTGGCACATCTTACTCATTGGAGAACTACAACCCAGCTGTGACCAGGGAGTAATAGATAAAGGCCTGATCACAAGCTCTAGGAAAAACTTTGGTGAAAACATACATTAAATTGTCTCTGAGAAGATAATTCAGCATCCTTACCTGGTCAGGCCTACACAGCTTTCACACAGAGTTGCTGGAACTCTGTTAGCTTACACAAGCATAGAACATCCAACAGTACAGAACAGGAAAAGGCCCTCCGGCCCACAGTGTTGTGCCCCTAACTAAACTATTTCTTTCTGCCTGCACGTGGTCTATAACCCTCCGTCCACTGTACATTCATGCGCTTACCTCAGAAAGTCTTAAATGTCTCTTTCAGACCTGCCTCCAGTGTATTCCTGTGTAGAAAAAACTTGCTCTGCACATTTCCTTTGGATCTTCCTCTTCTCAGTTTAAAAGTATGCCCTCTAGTTTAGGCCATTTCAACCCTGGAAAAATATACTGGCTGTCTACTCTATCTATACCTCTCATGGTCTAATAAACCTCTACTCAGTCTCCACTGTTCTAGAGCCAACAGCACTAATTTGCCCAACCTCTACTTACAGCACGTTTTCTCTGATTCAGACAGCACACTAGTAAACCTCTTCTGAAATCTCTGCAAAGACCCCACATCCTTGCTATAATGAGGCGACTAGAATTGAATGCAATCCTTCAGGTGCAGCCTAACCAGTGTTTTACAAAGCTGCAACATAACATCCTGACTCAAACTCAATGCCACGACTAACTGTGTACTTCCCTCCTTACGTCTGACCTCACAAAATGCAGCACCTCTTACTTGTCCAGTTTAAGCTTCAGCTGCCATTTCTCTTCCCATATTGTAACTGATCTATACCCCACCATATCCTTTGTCACTCTTCTACACAATCCACAATGCTACCCTTCCATGGGTCCTTTGCAAACTAACAGTGATGCAGTATAAAATATGACTGCTCTTTTAAAGAGCCAGCATCAATACAACAGGCCAAATGGCCTCATTCTAGCATTTCTCTGATATTACAACTTATGGCATTTACTCGGTGGACCAAGGTAAGACAATCTGCATTTCCCTAACTACCAAATGTCGGCTGTCCCCCATATTTCCCTTCCTTCACAATGCGATGGATTGGGAATAAATAATGGCATTCTCCTGGCAACTGAGCCTCATTATAACACCAGTAAGACCTAATAAAGCACCTTAAACTTCAGATGACAGATTTTGATTACAGCTATAAATAAAGGGGATATAGATTTGAGTCTAAAGCTTTGAAAAGCTATTGCTCCTTTGGGGTCTTCATCATTGCGATTATATAAGCACAAATCCAGTCTTCATAGGGATCATCCCGTTGAATTTATATAGAGAAACATAAAATACAGGCATTAATTTTAAGCACGCTAAAATAGTTTATAATGTAAGCATTACTGACCTGAGAAGGAAAGGAAGAGGTTTGATTGCATTGAAAAATGCATTTGAATCATTTTGTGTGAATAACCTATGCCAAATTCACACCAAATTTGAATCCTAACATATATAGAAAGAATGACAGCAATAGACATCTTCAATTGCACAGTTTAACACAGTGCTGTAAAGGTCAGAGTGGAATTTTGGGAATTTGCAGTCCCAGCTGTACCCAAAAGCTATTGATTGAAACAAGTCTGCACCATTTAATCGACAGTGCTCATTTCCAGCAACTACTGCTAGAGGTCATCCACTCCTTTGGAAAGGTAGAGGAAGGACAAGAACAAATATCCCGATGTTTGTGCTATTTTAGACTTTTTAAGCCAAACAAAAAAGTGTAGAGAAATTGGATAGCAAGAAAGCACTGCAGGTGTGTTGAAAATGTCATTTGGCAACAGTTAGTTAAAGAGGTTCACAGCAGAAGGATGACACCTTGGAGCTGAATTTTATGCCAAAGATAACAATATTGACCTTATCTGTAAGGTCAACATTAGTAAACAAATTGTCAAAATCCCATCTCTAAACAATGGCATTTCTGTGTTCAATAACTGCTACATGTTAAATAACCTGTCTAACAATAACCTCTATCAATGACAACTCCTGCAATCCATACACACATCACCACTTGCAAATTTCACTGCCAGCTGTTCAATAACAGTTGATACATTAACTAGCACCCTACAGGGCACCTATCAACACAATTTCCTCTCTTGCTCTTCAAGGTAGTAACAGATTCTCAACATAAATACTACATACATGAAACGGCCTAGAACAAGGAGTGCTGATCATCACAGAAATGGCCACCAAGAGCCTGGCCTGGTGCTCAAAGCCCTCCTGCTCATTCAAACTTTGATATTCTACAAATGGTGTAACAGGATTGGTCTTTAATCCCAAGTTTAACAGATCTGTGTGTTTTATAAACTGTTCCTAACTTGCTGGAAGTTATTTTTCATAAACAACAATCCTCATGGTAGGTATGAAAACAAGATAGATAGGCAGTTATCTTTTCTTAATGCTTTTCTGCACGCACAGAGGTTGTTGTAGCACAGAGGTCTTTGATGATAATAGAATGTTCAAATCTAACTCTCAATCACAGTTCCTTCCACCCCACCTTCTAACAACCCTCTGCCAACCCATCTAATAGTCTTTTACTAGCTGCCTAGTTTGACTACCATTATTTCCTATATACAGAAAGTCCCACTGCCCAGTTTTCACCTGCTGGACAATTCCATCATGCATGCTATTTACAACATAAATGCATTGTAATTCAAAATAAAAGAGAATAGATTTACTTCTATTTTCATACAGTGCATTTAATGATGAGGTCTATTTGATTCTGCTATCTCCCTCTCCTAATAACGAAAGGACAGATTTGAAGATCTCAGCTTTTTTTTAAAGTTAATCTCAATGAGTCAGTAAAAAAAATCAGTCTCTGCTAGAAATAAATCTGGTGATGTCACTGATAAAAAAGAATTAAGGAATTAAACCCCATCCCTAGTATCGATCAATCCCTATTAGATCTATTGAATAGATCTCTCAAAGCTGAGTATTTTTATCCAATTCAGAACTGGACCTGGCCAATACTCTTTTCGCAGCTCTTTAAATCTTTAAAGGAAAGTTTATTATGTACTACGCACCTCAGAAAGGCAGAAAAGCATTGGGAAATGATAACTGCCTATTCATTCTGTTTTCATAACTGCCATGAGAATTGTTGTTTATGAAAAATAAATTAGAAACAGTTTATTCAACACACAGATTTGTTAAACCTATGATTAAAAGCCAATCATGTCAAACACTTCACAGGAGATCAGAGTCTGAATGAGCACCAGGTCAGTCTTGGCATTAATAAGTGTAATGAACTAGATTTCAAGCTATCTACAAAGCAGTAATGCACTCTGAAAGTGGAAATGATCAATTTATAAATTGCATCTACTGTCTTGCCTCAGGTTCTTCCTCGCTTTTCAATCAGCAGCTATATACTGTACATTATTATAGGCTTGACTTGACCAATGACTTGTTTGCCTCTGGACCGATTCAATCTGTACACTGGATTTTTTTGAGGTTGGATATAAGTTAAAAAGGCCAGCACTGCACTGAAGGTCAGGGGTTAATGCAATGGATGAATGTAAATGGATAGTTCTGTCTGTCTTCTCAGATGGATGATATAGGACCCATGGGATTATACAAAGGGATGCAAACAGCTGTCTGTGGGTTTTTAACCAATGTTACTCCAACACAAGTTAACCAGTAACTTGTTTCTTTGTCGATTTTAGAGCTCAATTCTGCTGGGGGTGCCCCCACTCTAAGCATTAGATCATAAGTTTGAATCTCTCTGAATAGATGGAGCACAAAATCAAAGCAGATAGTTGGAGTGCTGCGCTGTTGGAGGTGACGAGGCAGATGGAAGTGACCTCCACTCACGTCCCTCCACTGCTGCATTTACTATTTATAGTTCTGTGGTTCCAGGCAAATCCAAACCCTGGTCACCACAGCCACTCCATGTGGCCCAAGGTCCACCACAGGGAATGACCCTCAGAACACTTTATCATTTGATAATTTGTTTTTGTGGCAGATGGCTGCTGTCAAAAGCCTCTGAATTCTTTTTAAGTGACTCTGCTGATCAATAAGCTCTTGCATAAACACTTCAAATTGGCTTCACTGAAAGAATAAGGTAAATATTTTTTAAAGTAACAATAGTAAATGAAGATAAAATAAAAGTGAGATTGAATAGCTGAGCCTTCCTGAGACTTGATCCTCAGTGGCTCCGTACACCACGAAAACAGACACAGGAGATGAACTCACCCATTGGCAATTCCAACCCGAAGTAAGTATGTGACAGTCCTTTGTCTTTTTTGTTTAAATCTAAACCCAGTTTAATTATCTCAGATGTGTGCCATGCACCTTTTCAAAGAAGCATAGAGGAATTCACCCCTCTGCTCTGGCCAGTATTTAACCTCAACTAACATCACTAAATTGACTTGTCATGAATTAGCATATGGCTGTTTGTGGGGCTTTGGAAATTGGTTATCACATTCCCTTCAAACAGTAGTGATTCCACTTCAAGAATACTGCACTTCAATAGCCTTAATGCATTTTTGAAATTATGAACGACTAGAAATCAAGGTATATCATTGTTTTGGAATAGATGCCTATTGTTATATTTAAGAAGGTATGAAGCATTCTCCTGTGATAGACCACTTACTCTACATCTAATACAACATAATGCTACAACCTCTATAATCTACAGAACACAAGATAGAGCCTCTGATTTATTCAATTACTTTATGCTAAATGCCTCTGCCTGGAAATGCATCCCAAGTGTTTTGCATTACCAAGTGAGAATGGATTTCTGTATAACCTCATAAGTATACACAATTTTTTGGGGGGATGGTGGTTAGCATAGAAAACTTATGCTAAAGTTCACTAAATCTCTATACTGGTTGATTTCTTTCTGCCAAGAATAAAAATGCAATGTGAATTTTCAATCAACTGCATTAAATGGCTTGATTATCTTGCTTTCAATAAACCCATGTTCACAATTTGTATTGCCCCTGGAAATCCACAAGTAAGTATTGAAATTTAAACAATTCTGCAATGGAACAGACAACGCAAGTCCTGCCTGTTGTGACCTTGTTGGATAATAAACATATGTTGACTCAGTCCAGTAATTTCCATACAATACTGATTTCAGTTAAAAATTTCAGTACTCTTTTCTGACATTAACTTCCAATGAATTGTTGGCCAAATGACATTGAGATGTGATAGCTTTACATTGACAGCCAATGGTGTGGGAGATCAATACCACCTAATAAGTAGAGGCATGCATGGACTGCTCCAATTAGGCAAATAGAGCTGGAGGTGATCTATTAGCCATGACAGCCTGTCAGAAAGCAAGACACATGTGCTAAGGAGAGAGACTGACAAGAGTTCTTTCTGCCTGACTGAATCACTAATGTGAGCGGTCAAACAAAATGGACTCCCATTGACATTGCCTTCCAGAAGAAGCCATCACCAATTACTGTAGAATCTTTATTAGCTTACGCAGAAGGAAGTTTATGGCTTGCTTCACTAAAAAAAAAGAGGCGAAATGTATTACTGGGCAGTAGAAAGAAAGAAATAAAACATCTATTTTCTTTACTATAAGTACATATTTGAGAAAAGGACAGTTATTTCAAGGGAGGATAATATTCAGTGAAGTATAATTGACATTGAAGTTTCTGATGAGGTTCTGGGGCTATCACTTATGTTAAACTAAACTCCTCCCATTCAACTAGTTAAAAACATCCATCAAATTATGTGAAGATCAATCTTAACTTTACAATTGGCCAAAAAAAGCAGAGTGAGGGCACTCTGTACAGCCCATTAGCATCAATTGATTGTCTGCTCTGTGCTGTTCCATGCTAATGTTCTTTTCATGTTGCCAGGAAACCAAAAGGTCACCGTAGTTTAATAGTCCACATTTGGATAAATCTCATCCATATACAACTGATGAACCTGAACAAAATAAACTACAAGTGAGTATATTTTTATTGGGAAGTATATAAACATTATAAATGAAAAGTGGTATTTTTTGCAGGAAAATTATACTTCAAGTTGTGTGTGTTGTAACTGTGTCCATTTTTCCATTAGTCAAAATGATTGATAAATACATTTCAATTCATTCTCAAGTAACCATAACTTCTACAATGATACTAGTTTTTTGTTCTCTTAATTCACATTTACAGCAACGATGACAAACTTCCAAGGATTCATGGGAAGTTTTGTATGATTAATATAGGCTTCACTGACACAGAGATACATGAAGAAGTACTGCTAAAGTACAACAAAGAAGACCATTCAGCCCAATTGCTCCATGCCAGTCCCTTTTACTCCACACAATCTGCCTCACTAATCGCTTAATTTAACTGAATTTTTTTTTTTGATGCAGAGTAGAGAAACTGAAATACTCTGCCTTTCTTCAAAAACTTCAGCTATTTGACACTGCTAAGGAAATAACTTGTAAACTTATGCAAAATATAATCATCTCATAATTCATTTAAAAATATAGTTTATGGATCAATAAGGGTACATGGATCATTGGATATTTAACATGCTCCTTTGCAATGATTTAAAGCATGATATTTATCTAAAGTAATTCCTTTAACTAAAGAGAATAAGTTCAGCAAAGTGGACTTAGCTGAACCCTACTTACAGATGGAATGGACAAAGAGTCCAAAGTGTTTCTCACCCTAAACACTCCCAAAGTGCTTTATCACTCCGATATGCATACTTTTGTAGCAACATATCCAGCTTCATTGTGGCAGAAACCTATGGACCAGGTTACCTGCAAGACATTATTGATATAAGTAAGAATGACAAGGAATGTCTCAAATATCTTAAAACAGAGTTAAAAATATTAGAAGATGATAGGCTCAGAGCATGACACAATAAGCATCACCTACTGTGGTCACACCATTCACACACAATATTTACACAAGTGTGCTGAAAAAATTCAAGCAGTGCTGCCTGCCCCAAGACCAAAGGATATGTTATAGTTGCAGCCCTTTTTAGGATTTGTCAATTACTATAACAGGTTCCTGCCAAATCTGGCTACTGGGCTACTCAGCTAAGATGAAAAATTATTAACAATTGTTAATTCACCAGCAGTTATAACGCAGGTGATCGTCTCTAGTTTGTATTTCAGTGAGCTGCTTCATCAGACTTAGGCTAAACTTCAAACACTAATTCCACAACCAGTAATCTATGGACTATGTTCAATAATTTATTAAATTAAGATATGTTCTGATATTCAAATCAATAAAAGGTAAGTGGGAAAAAAATACTTGTGCTGCTTAATTTAGTGAAACCATATATAGATCAAAGCGGTTACTCTAGATGTTATGTGAGGATGGAACTAAGTCATCCAGACTGAAGAAACAATACTTGGCTATTTTGTAGACAGGTATTATTTAGTGCGACTGAAAAACTGACAACATAAGCACAAAAAAATTTTGAAATATTATCTATAAATCTACTTCACTGATAATCATTCATGCAATGATAGTGATTGGTAGAAAGCAAATGTGGTATTCAGAGGTGAACATTATTTCATCTTTTACTGTTAATCTTCTTTATAACATTGAGTTATCATAGGGCAGTTTTATTTTCTGACAATTTCATTGTCATTCCTATAATGTGACATTTTGATTCCTTGTTCAGTTATGATCCAAAGTTGTGTCTTGTCAATTAAAGTAGAGCAATGGATCAGTGTTCTTGTTGCATTCCCTGTGAATGTCTGGGTAAGCGGACACAGTCCTGATTAGTTATTGGATGGGAGGTTGGCTTGGAATGCCGGTTCAAGTAGATTCTCTGGTTGAGAATCCACCAAACAGAATCAATCCATGTCTCAGACACACTGTATGTACTAGGAAACCTAAATATATTTAATTTAGGTGAAGGAGAAAAGAATTGAAGAAAAACTCTTTGGTGCAAACATAGCTTTGCATTTCGTGTACCTAGATCATACTTCTGAAGGGTGTTTCCTGTTCTTTTTTAACCTTGATAACTTGCCTGGGGTTGAGTGTTAACAAATGAGTGCTGGTCTAAAAGAAAAGTTCCAAATAATTGATTTTCCATTTTCTATAAGACTTCTCCTATTTGATAAGATTTCTTCCATTTGACTACATCACTAGTTTAGAAGCCTAATGTAATTTCCAGCTCGTAGTCTTCCTATCAGGAAGCTAAGTGTTGAGTGGAGAGTGTCCCAAGAAGACTGCAAGGATTTATCCACTGAGATTTTAAGGTATAGAGCCCTGTGTTAGGGAAGGTACCTTTGCTAAAGTGTTTGAAGCTATTTTCCACCTTGATCTGATTTTCAGGTGGAATTATACAGAATGGAACAAGGCCTCTGGCCCAACTTGTCCATGCCAACTAAGATATCTCAAAGTTCGAAGTACATTTATTGTCAAAGTATGTATAAATTATACGAACTTGATTCATCTGTTTACAGGCAGCCACAAAGCAAGCAAGGGCAGCGGGCAGAGCATAGTCATGATGGCACTAAACAGCGACTCCTTTGCTTGCATCTTCGGAAACAGCTCCATTTCTATCTTTGACATCTCTTTTTTCCCCTTTCAAGGTTCTTTTGAAGACTCTGACTTGGAGTTACACTCTGACCTTGGTTCTTCGTGGGAATGGGACCCGCTCTCAGGGCCTCATGATCGGCCGCTTTTTTGGTATCCCAAGGACACAGGCTGGAAGGCAAGCGCACCTTCAGGGTGCCGGATTTTCATGACTAGAGATGGGCTGATTCAAGGCAAGTGCTGCCCCGAGGCATCCCAGGAAAACACAAACAATCAGAAGCAGCGGGCTAGCTGCCGTGGGCTGTGTGTCCAGAGACCTAAGCTCTTTGGACACAGAGCTCGAAAAAAGCGACACAACACACTTTTAGCACCATAAATCAGTGAATTATTTGTTCTACCTCCCCTCTTGTTGTGAAACGGGGTCATCTCTTTTTCTGTTATTAGGGAGAGAGAGAGAGCCTGTGGTATGTCGAATTACCGGGTGAATGAGTAGTCTTTGGGGTGCTGAAAGTCGACGCTTTGCTGCACGCTTGAGTACTCGGTGGTGGGCGCTGATGTTTTTGTGCTGATAGGGTGGGGGGGGATCATTGCTTTGCTTGTGTGTGGGAGGGGTGAGCTGCGGGGTTCTACAGTTTCACTGTCATTCATTCTCTGTTTTCATGGATGTTTGCGAAGAGAAAGAATTCCAGGATGTACATTGTATACATTTCTTTGACATTACATGTACCTGTTGAAACCCAAAAGAACTCAATTTATAAAAAAGACCAACACCCAATGCACAGAGAGAAAGGGAAAAAACACAAATTGTGCAAACAATAAAAACAAACAACAGCATTCAGAACCTGATTGAGTCCGCAGACCCAGAGCCCAGGGCAGCCGGAGTAGGCCCAAAGTCTCATTCTCAGTTTATCACACAGTGGTGCAAATTGCCACAAACCGCATAGTACCCAAAGCGAGTGGAATTAGCATGATCATCACCTCTGGTCCAACACCCTGACTTATCGGTCCATCTGGGCTGGTGTTTAAATAATCCAATCTCGTCCTGTTTGTCTATATATGACCCATATTCTACTAAATCTTTTCTATCCATTAAACATGTGAATGTCTTTTAAGCACTGCTGTGTAAATATAACTCAGAGAAAGACCAATTAAATATTTAAGTTATTCTTTCTTCCTGTTTAGACATTAATTGATCTGTTAGATGAGCCATCTAGATATTTATTCTCGTGATATGCCAAGATTTCAAAAATAAAGCAGGAATGAGATGGAAGGGTTTTAGATAAAGCGATGTTTACATACAGTCATCATTCTTTCTCTTAACATTCTGAAATATATAAACCAGAACTCAATGGTTTCTCTGACAATAACCTGACATCAGCATTGTCAGGATTTACGTCTGCTAATCTATGAAACATCCAACTGATAGATTTATATTAATCTCTGCTCTGTCCATTTAGATTATACTTCATAGCAATAGCTCTGAAAAATAATGATAAAGCTTAATTAAGCATAACTACAGCTTAAAATCAGAGACTACAACGCAGACACTGTCCTTTTGGCCCATCTAGTCTGTGCCAGATTGTTATTTTGTCGAGTGCCACCTACCTGGACCCAGATTGTAATCTCGTTACCCTGTTACCCATCTACCTCTCCGGTCAAGATGGTGCCAAGCTGCGGTCTTTGTTGTCTTCTTGTTTGTAGGGATGGTTTTGGGGACTAATCAGGGAGTTAGGGGTCAGATGAGGGTTTCAGGACAGTGATGTGGGGGGATTTAGACATCAGAATAGAGTTTAGGGACATGGATGTGGAGGGGTTAGAGGTCAGGCCTCTACTACATGCTCGAAGGCAAGTGACGTGGACAAGTAACGAAGGACATCCAGAGACCAGGTCTCCACTCCATCACTTAGTGCTCAGAGGTCAGGTGACGAGGGACATCCATGGATGTCAGGTGCCCTAGGTCGGCATGTCCTGGGATCAGATGGCCTTGCCAGCAGGAGGCAAGTGGCCCAATGAATCAGAGCACCAGGAGTTTGAACCTGGAGTTTGGGGTCCCACCATCAAGTAGGCTGGGAATTGGTACCAATAACCAAACCATGAAGGTCGATCAGAAGTCCAGAGGTTGAAGCCTGGAGACTGGAGATTTGAAGGCCTGCTCCGGAATTGGAGAGCTGTCCACGTGTGTGGATGGAGGAAAGGAAAGGGATTGTTCTCCTGTTGTTGTTTTGTTGTTTGTTTTGTTCCATTTCTGCCAAGCATTATGGGCACGCTACGTTGGCGCCAGAATGTTTGGTGATACTTGTGGTCTATCCCAAGGTTGTGTGGTTTGGTAACGCAAATGATGCAGTTCACTATATGTTTCAATATACATGTCATAAATAACCTGAATCTAAATCCAGATTTCCCATAAATGTTGCCATAAATGTCAACCCACATCCACCACTTGCACTCGCAGCTTGCTCTGCACTCACATTATTCTGCGAGTGAAGAAGTTTCCATTCAAGTTTCCCTTAAATGTTTCACCTTTCATCTTAAATCTATGACCTCTACTCGCAGGCACATCTAATTTCAGGGGGAAAAGCCTACATGTATATATGCCCCTATCTATACCCTTTTGTGTACCTCTGTGAGATCCCTATTCATTCTCCTCTGCTCTAGGGAATAAAGTCCTAACCTATTCAACCTTTCCCTATAAGTCACGTCCTCAAGTCCTGGCAACATCCTTGTAAATTCTCTCGGTATACTCTTTCCAGCTTATTGATATCTTTCCTGTAGGCATTTGACCAGAACAGCAAATTCAGCCTCACCAATATAGAACCATAGAACATTACAGCACAGAAACAGGCCTTTGGCCCTTCTTGGATGTGCCAAATCATTTTTCTGCCTAGTCCCACTGACCTACACCTGGACCATATCCCTCCATACACCTCTCATCCATGTACCTGTCCAAGTTTTCCTTAAATGTTAAAAGTGAGCCCGTATTTACAGCTTCATCAGGCAGCTCATTCTGTACTCCCACCACTCTCTGTGTGAAGAAACCCCCCTAATGTTCCCTTTTTCCTCCTTCACCCTTAACCCATGTCCTCTGGTTTTTTTCTCCACTAACCTCAGTGGAAAAAGCCTGCTTGCATTCACTCTTTCTATACCCATCATAATTTTATATACCTCTATCAAATCTCCCCTCACTCTTCTATGCTCTAGGGAATAAAGTCCTAACCTATTCAACCTTTCTCTGTAACTCAGTTTCTCAAGTCCCGGCAACATCCTTGTAAACCTTCTCTGCACTCTTGCAACCTTATTATTATCCTTCCTGAAATTCAGTGACCAAAACTGCACACAATACTCCAAATTCAGCCTCACCAATGCCTTATACAACCTCACCATAACATTCCAACTCTTATACTCAATATCTTATATCACTTTCACTTATCATGCTAAATCCTGTACTCAATCTCTGATTTATGCAGGTCAACCCTTTCTAGTGGTGATGCCACTTGCAAAGAATTTGCATCTGAATTCCTAGATCTCTTTGTTCTATTACACACCTCAGTGCCCTACCATTAATTCTGTAAATCCTTCCCTAGTTGGTTCTGTTGAAGTTCAACACCTCACACTTCTCTGCATTAAATTCCATCTGCCATTTTTCAGCCTATTTTTCCAAGGGCAAATTTTGATAGCCTTCCTCACTATAAAATACACTCTCAATTTTGGTGCCATCTACAAATTAGCTGATCTAGTTTACCACATCATCATCTAAGTCATTACTATAGATGATAAACAGCAACAGACCCAGCAGCAATTCTTGGGACACTTCACTCGTCACCAGCCTCCATTCAGAGCAACAACCAGCTACTACCACACTTTGTCTTCTCCAGTTAGGCCAATGCTGAATCCTGAATACCAAGCAATTTAACCTTTTACACCAGCCACCCATGTGCGAATGCATCCTACCTGGATTTGGTATGGCTTCTGTTTATGATCTACTGCTAAAATACTGTAGGAAATATCCCATACTACAATAAGGATGAACTCTTGATCTCGCAATCTATCACTTGCACTTTGCCTACTTGTGCTGCACGTCCTTTGTGACTCAACACTATATTCTGATCTGTTACTGCTTTTCTCTTTGTAGTACCTCAATCTGCTTATGTCTTCAAATGATCTGCATGGATGCCATGCAAAACAAAACTTTTCACTGGATCGCAGTACATAGGACAGTAGAACATAGAACAAGGAAATCTACAGCACATTATAGTCCACAATCTTCAGCCCACAATATTGTGCCGACAAAGTAACCTACTCTGGAAACTGTCTAGAATTACCCTACTGCATAGCCCTCTATTTTCTAAGCTCAATGTACCTATCTAAGAGACTCTTAAAAGACCCTATTGTATCCGCCTCCACCACCGTCACCGGTAGTGCATTCCATTCACCCACCACTCTCTGTGTGAAAGACATCCCCCTTGTACTTACTTCTAAGCACCTTAAAACTATGCCCCCTCATGTTAGTCATGTTAGCCATTTCAGACCTGGGAAAACGCGTCTGGCTATCCACACAATCAATACCTCTCATCATCTTGTAGTAAATCATTTACCAGTAGGGAATCCGACACTAGTCTAGCACCAGAGACTTACCCAGATCCAAGCTCTTGGCCCCAGACCCATATCCAGCAATAGACCCATTGGATGTGGAAATGTCACTATGTAATGTCAGAACAGTGATTGGTCACGACTGAAGCAGCAAAGAGCCAGAGTAAAGCAGCAGAATGACAGTTCAAAGTTCAAAGAAAACTTTATTATCAAAGTACAATACATATATGTCACCACATGCAACCCTAAGGTTCAATTTCCTGTGGACATATTCAGTAAATCAATAGAATAGTAACTATTAAAAAATCAATAAATAACATGAGATAATGAGGTAAAGAGTCCTTAAAATGAGATCATTGGTTGTGGGAAACATCTCAATGATGGGGCAAGTGAGTGTAGTTGTCCCCTTTATTCAAGAGCCTGATGGTTGAGGGTTGAGGGTTAGTAACTGCTCTTGAACCTGGTGATGTGGTTCCTGAGGCTCTTGTACCTTCTACCTGATGACAGCTGTGAGAAGAGAGCTTGGCTTGGCTGGTGGGGATCTCTGATGATGGATGCTACTTTCAAACAACAGCATTTCATGTAGATGCACTCAATGTTTGGGAGTACTTTACCCGTGATGTTCTGAGCCGAATCCATTGATATCTCCATATCAGGCTGTTTTGCAGCCAGACAAGACACTCTCCACTACACATCTTCAGAAGTTTTTCAAAGTTTTAGATGTCATGCCAGACCTCTGCAGACTCCTAACACAGTAGAGGCATTGCCATGCTTTCTTCATAATTACATTTATGTGCAGGGTCCAGGACAGATCCTCTGAAATAGTGAAACCCAGAGGCGGTAATGAGAAGGTAGAGGAGTGGCAGTGAGTAAAACAGAAAAGACACTGAGAGTGAGTGAGAACAATGATATTTATGTTTTAAACATGACTAATATTACTGTTCATATATGGAGGATTTCTCATCAGTAGATGAAGAGCTTTGGATTGTAAACCTCACCATCCCAGCAAGTAATTTCAGACTTCTAATTATGAAGCAAGTGCACCACTGCTTTACATCTGAGGTCAAGGGAAAGTGGGATCTTTGTTAGATACTTCAGGTAATGCAATAGTGTAGCACTCCTTCAGTATTTCCCCGTAGAGAAAAGTTCAAGCTTCTAATTATGAAGTAAGTGCACCACCAGTGACCCACGGCTGACTGGAGTGTTTAAGGATATTTATAGCCTCTCCGCAGATCTTCTTTAACATTCCAGTACAGTATACCTGGCAGAATCCTGTTCATTAAAGAATCTCTAAGACAGGAATAGAGAATTAGGTGGTTCTGTGATATGTGAATAACATATTCACTCAAAGCTGTTTATGAGCTCACGTTTATTAATTTGGTACCGTCACAATCAGAACTTGTATTGAACTTTGCATGTGCTCTGACACAGAAAGACGATTGTACCAGTGCATCCCATGGAATTAGTAATCGAGATTTAACCAGAAACTTTCATGAAGGAAAAGTGCACAGCCCTGGAATGACGCTCCAATGAAGAATAATTGTTCCCCACAGCTGCAGTGGGCAAGGCACTTAAGTTTTTGTATAGATCTCAGCTCACCTGGTGCATGGTGAATGTAACTGATAAATGCAGAAGTAATTTATCATCAATGACTTTGTTTGAAGCCAATCAAAAGACATGCATTATATCATGATGTGATCTGGCCTTCACTAGCAAGTGCTGGAACTGGAGCAACAATCTGCTGGGAGATCTCTTTGGGTTGAGCAGCATCTGTGGGAGGAAGGGAATTGTCAGTGTTCTAGTTCAAAGCATTGCTCTGGGATTAATTGCTGAGTTCCTCCAGCAGGTTGGTTATTAAGAAAGAGAAGGCCATATCAAGGAGTCTGAGAGTTGAGGGTACCACGTGGATGCCACAGCCAAGAAAGCACATGAGTGCCTTTACTTCCTCAGGAGGCTAAAGAAATTTGGCATGTCCCCTTTGACACTCAACAATTTTTATTGGTGCACCATGAAAAGGGTTCAATCCAGGTGAATCATGTCATGGTTCAGTAACTGCTCTACCCGGAAAACTCCCAGGAAACTGCGGAGAGTTATGAACATAAGAAGATTGAGAGGAGATTTGATAGAGGTATACGTAATTAAGAGAGGTATAGATAGGGTAAATGTAAGCAGGTTTTTTCCATTGAGATTGGGTGAGACTACAACCAGACGTCATTGGTTAAAGATAAAAGTGAAAAGCTTAAGGGGAATATGAGGGGCAACTTTACGCAGAGGCTGGTGAGTGTGTGGAATGAGCTGCCAGCACAAATGGGGCCTGTGAGCTCAATTTCAATGTTGAAGAGAAGTTTAGATAGGTTCATGGATGTTAGGGGTATGAGGGTTATGGCTCTCGTGCAGGATGATGGGAGTAGGCAGTTTAAATGGTTCACCATTGAAGCTTCTGTTTCTGATCGTCCTTTTCTAGGACTCTTTAACTTATCATATCATAAAAATGAGTCTCATCTCTCTGTCTGCACTTCCTACAGCCTCAATAAATCATGCAACATATGCAAAGAACCCCCCCCCCACATATCCCAGACTCTCTCTTCTCTCCCCTCTCATTAGGCAGAAAATACAAAAGCTTGAAAACACATACCACCAGGATCAAGAATAGCTTCTATCCTGCTGCTATAATATTATTGAATGATCCCCTTTTATAATATGAAGGATTTTTGTTCTCATAATCTACCTGGTTATGGCCTTGAAATTTATTATCTCCTCGCAGTGCATTTTCTCTGTAATTGTAACACTTTATTCTGCATTCTGCTATTGTTTTCCACTATACTACCCTCATATACTGATATGATGAAGATATCTGTATGGATGGCATGTAAAATAATATTTCTCACTACACATCCATCATCATCATCATCAGGTGCCATGCCCAGTTTGAGCTTTGACTGCCATGGCCTACACACTCCTGTTTCAGGTCAAGTGGATCAATTCATTGGTATTCATTTCCAGTTCTCTGGCTGCTGTCCCCATCATCATTTGTCTTTGCCTTCCTCTTGCTTTCTTCCCTTCAATCTTTCCCATAATTACTATGCATTCTAACTCTTCTTTCCTAATAACATGTCCAATGAAGTTACGTTGCCTCTTCATGATCTCAGACATTATTTCTCTTTTTGTTCTTGCTCTGTTCATGACATCCTCGTTAGATATTCATTTCATCCATGATATTCTTTGCACCTTCCTTAAAAACTACATCTCTGCTGCTTCAATATGTTTCCTCACGTTACTAGATATTGTCCAACATTCTGAGCCATATAACATAACTGGATAAATGTAACATTTCAGTACACTGAGGCGGGTTGTCATGCCTAGTTTAGTGTTGGTCAGTATACTCTTCATTCTCGTAAAGGTGTCTTTTGCCATCCCTATTCTTCTTTTGATGTCCATGTCGCACCTGCCATCTGATGTCACCCAGCTTCCTAAGTAGCAAAAGTTCTGTACTTGTTTTATGTCTTCCCTGTTTATTCTCAGCCTGCAGATAGGATTCTCCTTCTTTTTGGATATCACCATACATTCTGTCTTTTTGCAATTGATAGATAGGCCCATTTTTGCACTTTCTTCAACAACTATATCAATTAATTTTTGTAGTTCTTCCTTCATACTTGCAATTAACACAGTGTCATCCGCATCTCTGAAATTATTAACGTTTTCATCGCCAATTTTGATTCCCAAGATGTCTCTTATTTTTTGTAATATTGTTTCACTGTTCACATTAAACAAATCAGGGGAGAAAACACACCCTTGTCTAATGCCTCTCTTAATTTTCGTAAACTGACTCACTTATTCTTACAGAGGCAGTTTGTTCCCAGTACAGATTTCTGATTAGGCGGAGGTCTTTCGAATCTAGATCTACACATCCATACATGTAAAAGTAAGAAAGCAATTTACCAACTTGGAATTGTTTGGTTTATTATTGTCACATATACCTACCTATTGAAAGCAAACAGAACATTCAGATGTAGCTCAAGTACAGAGAGAGAGAGAGAGAGAGAGAGAGACATCGACACGGGTCAACACTTCACTGACTTTAATGTGAACTTTGCAGAATTTTAAGGGAAAGGGTAACAATAAACGTTAGGCCAACAAGGCCATTAACTAAAACTCTCAAACTGAAAGTAAAATGCCAACACCATGGCTGAAAGCAATATTGAAATACAAAATGAATACTGCTCCTTTCCAACGTCAGTTGAAACGGTAGTACTCTCTCTCAGACAAGGACGAAAGTAAGCAGGGAGTGTAACGTTGCTGTGCTTTGCTCATGTCTTGACAAGACTGCAACAAGAAGAAGGGAGTTAAATACTGCCATAATGAAACAATAATTGCCTTTAACATACATACTCACAAGCACATTGCCGAACCTGTTGTGCAGTCTGACCTATAAGGTGTGTAGACCCTGCAGCAGAGTCCGTGGTTGCAGCAGTATCGAAATACAAAGAAAATCTTTTGTTTGTGTGCAGTCAGAGAGATCATGCCATTTGAATGTTCATTAGGGTAATAAAAAGAAAAACATAATGCATAATATAGTGTTGCAGTTATGAAGAAAGTGAAATGTAGGCAAACAAATGAAGTACATGGGAAGTTGGGAAATTAAGATTTCAGATTCAGATTTATTTATCACATTTATATTGAAACATACAGCGGGTTTTTCTGTTAACAACCAACACCCCCAGGGATGTATTGGGAGCAGCCCGCAAGTATCACAACATATTCTAGCACCAACATAGCATCTCACCGTGCTTGGCAGAGCAACACACAATATGAAATAGAACCTACCAAACAACAAAATACAAACAGCAAAACAAGCTCTATTCCTCACTCCCATGCACAAACACCAGGACACCAGGACAGGCTGCCTTCTTCAGCCTCCAGCCTTCAGTGGACTTGTATATTTGTAGTCATTGAGCCTTTGTCTTCCCCAATGGACTCACAGAGATTCACAGACACAGAGCACTGAACATCGGGCTTCAACCTCTGATCAAACTTGGGGCTTTGATCTGGACATCCAATAGACCTTTGGGATTCAATCTGGACTTCTGATCAATCTTCAGGCTTTGACCTTCTGTATCAACCTGGCACCAGCTGATGACAACAAATGAGGAAACTGGGTGAGGACCCTAAACTCCAGGCCTTGAACTCCAGCCTCTCCGGTGTTGGGACACTGAACACTAGGCCTTGAACTTCAGTTTCACAATTTGTATATTTAGGGGATCACCACCCCTTGTTTCTGCTGGCCTGACATCTGATCACATCCACATTACTGATCTTCGAGTGTGGAGCAGAGGCTTAGGCTCTGGCCTGTCCTCTAATTCCCCACAATCCTGCCTCTAAACCCTAACCTGATCCCTAACCCCCCTATCTGTCCCCAAAACCACTCTTACAAACCTAATTCTGAGCTGCAACCACCACTCTGTGCCACCCTGACTGGAAAAGGGGAAATTTTTTTTTTTTTTAAAGAATATCATGACAGATTAAACAGTGTATAATTTCACATGATGCATGCTATTAGTAGATTTAAGGAAGAAAATCATGAGTCACATTGAGAGGGCACTCAATCCATTATATTTAAGTTGGATTTTTGAAAGGGTTATCCAATTTGTCCTCTGCCACTGCTATTTCTGCACAGTTCTCCAAATGTTTATCCTCTTAAGTACAGAATCAAATCCTCTTTAAAGATTTCCATTGAACCAGATGCTACTGCTCTTTCATAAGTACTTTGTAGATTGAAACACATCACTGAGTGAAAACCCTTCACTTTATTCCCCACATCTTGCTGGCATTTTTTTCCCCGGGTATTTTATAAACTGTCAATTGGAAAAAAAAGTAGCTTGCACTATCAATTTACAAAACTTCTCATACTTCTGAACTAACTTTGTGTCCTTTTTATAGTGGGGAAGAGGTGGAAGAAGTGGTCTATCTTCCTGGGGATTCAGTATCGTGAAATCTACCAAAAAGTAACACTTTATATCTTGAGGTTCAAGTAATGCACAACCTCTCCAAAAGATATTAGTGGCTAGGTTTCAAAACACTATAGCAATAATTATCCTGACATAGGTAGCCTCCATCCAGTATCTGATCACATCAATAGATTGAGTATTAAACAGAGTCTTCCTTGGGATCTTAACCCTCTGTAGTAGAGAAATTAGAAGAACTAAAACTTAGTGTTTGGCGTTGGCATCCAGCTGGGATTCATGCAAAAAAAAATCATGTATCACTCAGAACCAAGTAGGTATGTCAAGCCCAGCAGGTTCTCTTCCATTTTCATGCACCTTGTGAGTTATGGCCTTTGTGGCTAAAGGGATCAAGGGGTATGGAGAGAAAGCAGGTACAGGGTTCTGAGTTGGATGATCAGCCATGATCATACTGAATGGTGGTGCAGGCTCGAAGGGCCGAATGGCCTACTCCTGCACCTATTTTCTATGTTTCTATGTTTAGAAACCTACCTGCACCATACAATGCAGATTTTGTTAAGAAAGGGAGCCAACCTGCAAAGGCATGATCCACATCAATTCTGATCACCCCATTATAAGAAGGATGTGGAGGCTATGTATAAGGCAGAGAAGAGATTTACCAAGCTGTTGCCTGGATTAGAGCATGAAATCTATAAGGAGAAATTGTGCAAACTAGAACTGTTTTCTCTGGAGTGGTGGAGGCTGAAAGGAGACCAGATAGAATATTATAAAACTACGAGGGGCATAGATAGACAACCAATATCTTTTTGCCACAGTTGGAATGTCTAATACTAGAAGACCTGCACTTATGGTGAGGGGGGAAAGTTCAGAGGAAATCTGTGGGCAGGTTTTTGTTTAAATAAGGAGTGGTGGGTGTCTGGAATGCGTTGCCAAGGTGGTGGTGGGGGCAGATACACAGAGGAATTTTAGAAGGCTCTTGATTAGGTGTAAAGATATGCAAAGGATGGAGAGATATGGATCATGTGCAATCAGAAGGATAAGATGTCATTAACTTCATTAGCTTGGCAAAACATCGTGGTCCAAAAGGCCATTTCCTGTGCTGTGTTGTACATTGACATGGTAGCTGCATAGCAACAGCACTCACTAAAGCTGCCATGGAGCTGACAGACTGTAGGAGATGAAGAGACAATCCCCATAACTGTTAGAGTATAGGTCCTGTTCTATGTGAATTATACTGGAGATGGTGAAAATGCCGTGAGTTTTGAGAGGGCCATGACTCATGCAAGTAACCTGACTAGAAGTGACTCCAGTAACCTAGCAAGGAGTAACAATCCTCACATGCTGAAGTAATGCTGAAAGAAAACACCAAGTACACTGCAGATGCTGTGGTCAAACAAGCTGGAGGAACTCAGCAGGTGGGCACAACATGCTGAAAGAAATGTCATACCCTCATAAGAAACAGTTGAGATCGCTCTTTACACTACAGAGAGGAGACTCTAACATTTTTTATTTGAGTTCTTTAGTGAGGAAACACAGAGGTATTGTCAAAAGTCAATAGAATAACTGGAATAGAGATTCATCAATGATTAGTAGAATTTAATGCTTCATTGGGCTCTCCCAGCAGGCTGTCGATGTTAAGGATATAATAAGGACAAGTTCACATGGTTTCCACCAGTGAATGTTGTAGCCACCTGATTTGAATCTCTTCCCTAATAGGGAGTTCTGTATATCCCATGACAAAGTTCCCAGCTCCACACCTTGCTCCTGCTACTCTTCTTCTCCAAACCGTGCCGCATAACCATCAGGATTCAGGTCTCCTGAAGAAGGGTCTCGGCCTAAAATGTTGACTGATTTTTGCTTTTCCATGGATGTTGCCTGACCTGCTGAGTTCCTCCAGCACTTTGTGTGTGTTGCTTCTGGTCTCCTTGCTGCTTTTCCTCCACCAAGTTTGTACAGCAAGCAACAAACAGCAGTAATGCCTCTACATCTGCTTGGAATACTTACCCCTGAACCGATGTGCACAGAGCGATTTCAACTTGAGGAGATCAATGATATTCTGGTATTTGTTTGTCTCTTATTATATCTGTGCTTAACTGGTGTGGTGGGAAAGCACAGTGTAGAGTAGTCCTTGTTGCTCAGAATTCATCTCTCCACTCTTCAATCGTGGGCAGATCTTTCATGTAATTCCCAGTCATCAGCACATCGAGGAAGTCCAAAAGTCAAAGTCAAAGTAAAATTGATTATCAAAGTAAGAAGATGAAACATTCCCTGCTCACACATAGTCTGTGTTTACAAAGGAAAATTCTCATGGACTCGTGAATGCAGTCAGGTTTGCCTGTACTCATGGGAAGCCAGTTTTGCTGCTATATCCCAGTGTCCTGAATGCCACCTGCTCCTCACTGAGATCGAACCAGTTGAAATGGCCTCTTAGGGCCTGTTGGACTCCCTGATCTGCTGGGCAATAGAGTGTGAGATACAACAGTAATTTGTAGCATCCACTTGGAAATACCTTGTGGTAAGAAAGTAGAGCATCAATGTAACTTTATCCTCCATGAATAGAGTAGGCCAGGCACAACGTGCGGCCAATGTAATCAATGATTGATGAGCATGAACTAGGTCCTCAACCCTGCTATATATCTCCAATAATGAAGAGCTGCCAGGGATGCCATCACTGCAGCAGACATTGAAAGAATGTCCCAGTAGCTAAATGATGGACTAAACTTTGTTGGTTTTAGCGCACTGTGTATAGTTTGTAGGTGTTTGCACATCTTTCAAAGTATTTGCAGGTTTCACTTGATTTATATAACAGAGAAAGCAACAACACTAGCTAGCATGATTCCTCTAAATTTTACTGATTCTTTTCTTCAACAGTTGCAGTGTCAAGTTTTCTCCTCCAGCTTCTGTCTGTGGGCATTGCATGAATGTGAATGTAATTACAGGTAAGTGGACAGCTGTGAGTCTGACACACCAAACCGAACTGTGTATAGTCGACTATTGATGAAGCACATTTTAATCCAGCTTCAAAGAGTGGTGCAGTGGGTAGTTCTGCTGCTTGTCAGCTTCAGGGATCCGCACAGTTTGAGCATTCTCTCCCCGAGTGCATGGAGAGCTCGAATTACCTCCCACATCGCAAAGACATGACTGTAGGTCTTTGGGCTACTGTAAATTGATCCCGATTTTAGTGAGTGGCAGGAGAAGGTGATGAGTTTGTGAGAGAGGAGTGGGTAGTTGTTGGTTTGTGAGAGAGAAGAGGGCAGCTGATGAGTCTATGAGAGAGAAATGCAGTTCATGGTTTGTGAGAGAGAAGGGAGTAGTTCATGAATTTGCAAGATAAATGGGAGAAGGGATAGATGAAAGCTGGCTGCCTCAGTGAATGCTGCTTCCTGTATTGTTAGGAAATATAAGATTTGGGAATAATGAGAAAATAATCCCCTGCATGACCTTCACCAGATAGTTGAAATTAGGTCTCATAGCACCCATCTTATAAATCTCTGTGAAGGTAATCTCCAAGTATTGGCTCACTTCCCAGTACCACTTCAAAAAGAAGCTCACTCTCAGGAACTCCCATAAACAAACACTCATAGGGAGTGTGTGCTGGAAATCTGTCTTGATAGCATCCATCTATTACTCCAAAAGACTACCTTTGTCAGACTTTATGGAAATGAAAGCGGCTTCCTAACATTGGACCTTGTTATTCGCATCCTTCAGCTCATGCTCAAACACAAATACATCACTGTCAGCAGGAAGTGGGTGTTACAGAATACTCCCCCCAATGATTCTCTCCTTTAGTTATTTCTTATCCCAACTCAAAATGTTTCTATTCCTGACTTTCTGACTGGAGATAATTTCTCATGTCAACATTATTATCAAATTATCCCAAAACCATATCTTTCCAAACTATCAAGGACCCTGGGATATTCAATTCCCCATCTTGATCAATGCACCAGCTTGAGTTTCAGATCATTCTTATATATTTCTACTTGAACCATTAAGGCATCAGTTTGTGAACTCATATGAAAAACATTGAATTCTGTGTAAATGTAATTCAACAGAAGACTGATCGAGTTGAACATTAATTTGCTGCAGATTTGCTTGTAAATTTTGAAAGACATTTGAATAAGTATTCAATAGTAAACAAAGTTGCAGGGGCTATGGAGAAAAAGACAAGGGATATGATTGGCTGGATTGATTCATGTCATGTTGAGTCAAAAACCACTTTCTTGTGCTATGACAATTCTGTGATCCTATTATCAATCTCTTCTTCCTGAGGCTGTGGAACCAAGATGTATCCCACTATTGATGCGTCAGTCTTGTGTTTTTATCTCATTGACATTTAAACAGAGTTACATGACTCTCAAGATGAAATTCTGATCCAACAGACTGGGATTAGCAGAGATCATGTATTAAATCCTGAGCTTGCAGTAAATCAAGAGGTATTAAATTAAGTCAGAAGCCATAAGTATTTAAATGTAGAAACCATTCTTATCCAATGGAAAAGAATCCCTTCAGATGAGATTATAGTATAGTCAGAGAGACATTAAACAGATTTAAAGAATAATCCAACAGTAAATGAATGTGTCAACCTGTCACTGTTTCTTTTTTAAAATGACATGTCATAACTTGTGGAAGTGCACAAGGGGTTTACTGTACAACTTTCCACATGCTATACGACTTTATGTGGAGAATCCGGGCATGCATGTGTGAGGTCTCTACCTTTCCATCATCAGGGAACTACTGGCATTGCAAGCCAAGGTTTCCAAGATGCATTTCTGGAAAAATAAGACTCTCCATCAAAGGCGTTGTCAAAAAATTATCAGCATAGTCTACTCTATATGGTCATCCTTTGTTGAAGATACACTCAGTGGCCACTTTTGTACCTAATAAAATGGCCACTGAGTGTATGTATGTATATTCATGTTTTCTGCTATTGTAGCCCAAGGTTTGACATGTTGTACATGCAGAGATGCTCTTCAGCACACTACCTTTCTAACTTGTATTATTTGAGTTACAGTTGTCTTCCTGTCAGCTTAAGCAAGTCTGACCAACCTCCTCTGACCTCTGTCATTAGCAAGGTGTTTATACCCACAGAACTACTGCTCCTGATGAAGGGTCTCGGCCCGCAACATCAACTGTTTGCTCTTTTCCATTGATGCTGCCTGACCTACTGAGTTCCTCCGGCATTTTGTGTGTGTTGCTTTGGATTTTCAGAATCTGTAGATTTTCTTGTGTTTGTGCCACTTACTAGATTTTTTTGTTGTTTTTCACATCATTCTCTGTAAACTCTATAAACTGTTGTGTGTGAAAATTCCAAGGGATTAGCAGTTTCTGAGACACTCAAACCACCCCATTTACCATCAACAATCATTCTGCAGTCAAAGTCACATAGATCACATTTCTTCCCCATTCTGATGTTTGGTTTGAACAAGAACTGAACCTCTTGACTATGTCTGCATGCTTTTATGCATTGAATTGATGCAACAGGATTGGCTGATTAGATATTTGCATCAATAAGCAAGTGTACAGGTACCTAATAAAGTGGCCACTAAGAGTAAATTTGAAAACGTGTTGGCTGAATTATGACAGAACTAATTTAGTCTGAGTATGGATGAAGTTGTAAATTCTATCTTCATTATTCATACGTAGCTGCCCTAACATTGTGACAAGAGATTATTAACCAACACAGATGCCATCACCAAAACCACTTTGTTGGTATTCACAGTGCTCCTCAGATAGGAGTTCCTGTACACTTTTAATCCTCTCCACAGGATAGTATATGGCCATATGCTAAACAACATAATGTGATAACAATTAAGGCCAAAAGAATGTACATCTGAAGTTGCACCAGAAATATCTGCAAAGGGACATGAAGGCTTTATAAATCAACAACAAACTTTTTAAAGACAAAACAAAGTTGATCTCCTTTCTCATCCAACAGCATTAAAAAATTGTTACTCTAATTGTAGCAAAATAAAATACCAAAAGAAACATCCTGTGACCATAGTGAACCCCAGTACCATGTAACAATACTATCGTTCCTTTCGGTTAGTCCTGACGAAGGGTCTTGGCCTGGAACATCAACAGTGCTTCTCCCTATAGATGCTGCCTGGCCTGCTGTGTTCCACCAGCATTTTGTGTGTGTTGTTGTTTGGAGAAGAGAGTATAAGAATGGCCATCAATAGGAAGCCACTCCCACAAGGGTTCCTTTGGCCTACATCTACCTCAGTGAAGACAAATAAAACAGGCATCTGTGGTTCCGAGAGGGTCTTGTAGATACATTACACTGGCTAGAACCATGACTTCATTGCAGATCAGTTGGAGGAGTGCTTTGCTGCTGGTTGTTAAGGCCATGTGGTCATGATCCTCCTGACCTCACACCCTTCCCAGACTGCAGCAAAAGGTATCACCAGCCTAAACCAGTATTGCATGAGGGAATTCACTTGTTTTTTTTTCCATTCCAAGGGAGATGAATGCATAGCATTCTTCATTTGCAAGAGAGAGGCAGTCTGCACAAGAGACTTTGCCACGAGTCCAATGGTGCAGATATGCTGAGTGTGTGATGGTGCTTGGCTTACTGACTGCGGTTCTAAACTCAAGCAAAGGCTTTAAACCCTATCCAATATCAATGGCCATGAGAACTCTCACTACAGGGAGATTCTAATGTAACTACCCAATCTTCAAAGACTACTGTACTTCCCTGTTAATTCTCCTCGGTGGGTTTAGCTGCCGATACCCACTATGTAAGTAATGGGTCCCTTCTTTCTACCGATGAGAAAATACATCCTTCTAACAAAGTAGTCGAAACATAGTTCATTTATTTTCAGTGGTACACGTTTAAATTCAAACATCACCCTTAAAGCACATTTAAAACTCACAGAGGATTTCTACCTTAAACATATCCAAAACACAAACCATTTCCTAAACATTCCTTAAACATAAAATACAAAGCATTTTTAATCTCAAATAATTTCCAAAATACAGCTGTAATTCCTATAAAGTAAAAAGACATACCGTCAAGTTGCAGATGAACAAGTCCATCGCAGAAACTGAAGCTGGAGGAATTGATTCTAGTTCGCCCCTTGTTTCTTTCACAGCATCTAAATATTTCTTGCCCCATTCCTCATATGCCTGAACTGCTTTCTACACTTACACTCCTTTTCTCCCACCTGGGTGACATCACATGCACGTATTTCCTCAGATGTCTTTTTAACACAAAGTTCAAAGTACAATTTTTTTATTATCAAAGTACATATATGTCACTATATACAGCCCTGAGATTAATTTTCATATGGGCTTACTCAGCAAATCTATAGAGTAGGATCTACAACAGTATCAATGAGAGATCAACCAGAATGCAGCAGACAACAAACTGTGCAAATGCATAATAAATAAATAACAATAAATAATAAGGACATGAGAAAATGAGATAAAGAGTCCTTGAAAGTGAGATCATTAGTTGTGGGAGCATTTCAATGATGGTCAAGTGAAGTTGGGTGTAGTTATCCGCTTTTATTCAGGAGCCTGATGGTTGAGGGTAGTAACTGTTTTGAACTTGGTGGTGTAAGTGCTGACTTTCTTGTACCTTCTACCTGATGGCATCTTTGAGAAGAGAGCATGATCTGGGCAGCAAGGATCTATGATGATGGGTGCTGCTTTCCTATGACAGTGTTTAATGTAGATGTGTTCAATGGTTGGGGCCCATGATGCACTGAGCCGAATTTACTACTTTTTGTAGGATTTTCCATTCAAAAGCATTGGCATTTCCATACCAGGCTGTGATGTAGCCAGTCAATATATTCTCCATTACACATTCAAAGGAGCTTGTCAAAGTTTTAAATGTCATGCCAAGTTTCCACAAACTGCTAAGGAAGTAGAGGCGCTGCTGTGTTTTCTTATCAATTGCACTTTATGTGCTGAGTCTAGGACAGGTCCTCTGAAATAATAGCACACAGGAATTCAAAGCTGCTAACCCTCTCAACTTCAGATCCTCTGTTGAGTACTGGCTAATGGATTGCTGCTTTCCCTCTCCCGAAATCTATAATCAGTACCTTTGTCTTGCTGACACTGAATGAGAGGTTGTATTATGACACCACTCAGCCAGATTTTCAATTACCCCCTTATACGCTGACTCACCACCACCTTTGATTTGGCCCATGACATTGGAGTTATCAGCAAACGTGAATATTGCATTGGAGTTGTGCTTAGCCACCCAGTCAAAGGTATAAACTGAGTAGAACAGGGGGCTAAGCACACAGCCCTGTGGTTCACCTGTGTTGATGGAAATCATAAAGGAGATGTTGTTTCAATCCAAACTGACTGGGGTGTACAAGTGAGGAAATCTTAATCCAATTGCACTTCAGTCTAATAGCATTTTTTGGACTCAGTTAGATATATTCAAGCTAACTACCTTGAGCAGATAAAATCCTTCCAATTTTAAACACATTAGTTATTGATATGCTAAATGATATTATCCATCTGTTCTTCAAGCTTCCTTGAACTAAGCAACTTATCTGTTTGAAACAACCCAAATTAAACAACCTATCATTTTATACTCTACCCTTAAGCAATAATAAAGCAGGTGCAGTGACTAGCACCGGCTTTCTCACAGAAATAGTGTTTTCAAATTATGGAGCTTGTTTAAAAAGTTGATAATACTTTGTTTTTAACTTCAAGCTGATTACTGCTTGCGGTTTATATTTTTAAGATTACTTTCTTTTGCAACCAGAGATTAAATAAACTGTTCACTGGAAGCTTACTTACAACTGTTTTAATTGGCAACCACTATTTAGAAAGCACGCTTAGCAAAAACCCAACAAGTGAGTATCCGCCACAAGTGCATGTACATACAGTAATTTTAGAGGAAGTCACAGGTCTTCAGTAACCTCACAACCTCACTATTTTGAGGACTCCACCATTACCACCCAGTGAGTAGTGTTATCACCGATTAACTGGGCTCTGAAAACTTACATTCATTCCTCAATTATATTTTATTTACTTGAGCACAAGGCAAATAGCCTGACCTCTATCACTAAACTGTTCTAATAGTTGAACAAAGAAATTATATTTTTATATTATAATTGACTATTTGGATGCAGATATTGACCAATTGATAACCTTATGGATGTTCAAATTCCTTATTTGCATAATCAATCACCTATCATACTGTGATAATATCCAATAGAATCTGCACATTAATGGCTAATAATACTTCAGAATTATTAAAATAACTGTCCAACAGTAAATATCACTTGAGAACCCTTTCTTTGCATCTTTATCTTGTCTTGGTATTCCAAATGGCTCCTGTCCCATGCTGTGCATAAGGAAGACACACTTATCAAAGACCTTTCTCACCTGGGTTATATGCGTACAATCTGTAAATAATCCTTCCTTGCATATTATCTTAAACATTGCCTTGACACAACCTCATTGTAGCAGATGAGCTCACAGCAGGAGAAGGAGAAACAGGCACAAAGAAAGCCCCTATGATAGAGGGTGTCCATAACCGACTATGAAACCAATGAATATAATCATAAGGCCTAATACTGCAATGGAGAATGATAGAAACATGGAAATCTAATACAAGTGACTTATTTCAATCCAAGATAAAATTTTGTTAGCCAAAGATTAAAAAGCAGATTATAAGGTAGGTACTTGGGGTTAGATCACAAATTAACCAAATCTCATTATTGTAGGAACAGACTCAAACAACACCTATTCCCCAAATTCCTTATTCCATATGCTTTGTATTTGTTCACCTTCCTGGCAACAAAGCAAAGTAAGCAGGACTTTGAAATGAACTTTCAAAATTAAAGGTAACTTTTTATGTCAAACCTTGACAAATATCATACATAGATTAATTGATCATCCTTGGGCATTTCAATAGTGCATATCATTCAACTACCATTGTTAGTCCCAGTGGCACTATGAAGTTCTACCTCAGTGGCTGGGTGACTGGGTGAAGTAATCTGAGGGTGGCCTTGCAAGGTGATCAGCAATCTTGCACCTCTTCGACAGAAATAGTAGCACCAGGAAGGGAAAAGGCACCAACAGATGTCAGGGTAAGGAACAGGAGTTAACTGTGGGAGGACAGCTGATTTATGTCCCATAGTATTAGGTGATGCGTTTGTGTGGAACAGCTAATCACTCCTGAAAAGCTGGCAACGTGTAATGAAGGTATGGATCTTGCAGCAGAATAAGTGACTGAAGATGTGGAGTAACATATAAACAGTAGCCTTGACACTGTTGTTAAGTGACTGATGAGATAAGTCTGTTTCTGTGCTTCGCCTGCATGATGCTATGTAATTTTTTCTTTCAGTTTTCAGTTGGAGTCCTACATCAACAGCTGTAACCCAGCAAACCATTACTGAGTGAAAACGTCAGTTACCTGCGCAACTGTTTTATCATATATTCATTACCACTGAATGGCACGAGCTCATTAACATGCACATAAGAACAGAATAATAGAGAAAGGAACAGAAAGATATGCTGATGAAATGAGATGGAGGCAATGTTAAGAGGTGTGTCTACTGGACTACATGGCATGTTTCAGTGCAACTAACTGTGTAATTTATTACGTTTTCCTCATGGACTGAGCCCCAGCATTTGAAATAAGCATTCATTGACCTTGATCACTTGTGAGAGATCATTGACCATTTCAGAGTGCCTTGCTTCTGATAGTCATTCCCAGAGATGTCACCCTGGTCTGCTGTGCACAATGTGCCTGTTGCCCCTGCAGTGACCCCACGTCTGCTTCAAAAGCTCACATCCACCCCTTACGAGTTCCACTTCATTTATCTACTCCCTCCCCACTTGTGCACCTGTGCTTCCTACCTTTCACAATTACATATAATGTAGAACCTAGGAAGGGACAGGGCAGGCCTTTTGGCCCACAACACTGTGCCAAACTAATTAAACCAAAGCTCCAAGTTAATCTAATCCCTCTTCTCCGCACATTGGCCATACCCCTCCCTTCTCTACACATGCCAACCTAAGACCCTCTTAAATGTTCCTATGCTACCTACATCTTTTACCACACTCAGCAGTGCATTCCAGGACAGCATTCCATCTCATTCATATGTTCCCCTCTCACCCTAGGTGCATGTCTTCTAGTATTATAGAATCATAGAAATCTATAGCACATTACAGGCCACAATGTTCTGCCAACCATGTAACATACTGTAGAAACTACCTAGAAACCTTGCCACATAGCCCTTTAATTTTCGAAGCTTCATGCACCTACCTATGAGTCTCTTTAAAGACCCTATTGTATCCACCTCTACTATTGTATTCCACACACCCACCAGTCTCAGTGTAAAAAAACTTTCCTCTGACATCCCCCTTGTACCTATTTCCAAGCAACTTAAAACTATGGCCCCTCATGTTAGCATTTCAGCCCTGGGAATATGGCTATCCACACAATCAATGTCTCTCATTATCTTATACACCTCTATTAGGTCACCTCTCATCCTCCGTCACTCCAAGGAGAAAAGGCCAAGTTCACTCAACCTATTTTCATAAGGCATGCTCCCCAATCCAGATAACATCCTTCTAAATCTCCTCTGCACCCTTTCTATGGCTTCCACATCCTTCCTGTAATGAGGTGACCAGACTGAGCACAGTATTCCAAGTGGGGTCTAACTAAGGTCTTATATTGCTTTAACATTACCTCATGGCTTTTGAACTCAAAAGTCTTAGATATTTCAATCCTGGGAGAAAGATGCTCGATCTATTCCACACATAATTTTATAAACATCCATCAAATATCCTTTCAGTCTCCATTTCTGTAGAGAGATTCACCCACTGCCCGTCCCCCACCAGCTTGTCTAACCTCTGCATGTGACCCCCAAACAAGGTAGCATCTTGGTAAATATTATATGCACCCTCTTCAAATCCTCCATATCCTAGAGGTCCCAGAACACCAGTAATCACAGACCTCCATTCAAAATAAAACACATTAACCACTACCCTCCATCTTCTATGCATAAGCTAATTCTGTATCCAATCAGCCTAGTCAGCATAAATCTCATGCATCTAATTTCTTGGATCAGCCAACCATATGGGACGTTGGTGAATACCTTACTAAAATCCATGTACACAATACTCACTGCTCTTCATTCATCGATCATTTTGATCATCTCCTTGAAAAACTCAATCAGACTAATCAGGCATGAGCTCCCCTGTACAAAACAAATCAGAATTGAATGAAATTCTGATGGCCTTTGTGTTCCTGTTCATAATTAGACCTTACTTTTCAAAATGCTCATAAACCCTATCCCTAAGAGTCCTTTCCATTTGTTTCTTACCAGTGATAGGAAACTCATTACTCATTGGTCTATAATTTCAAAGATTATTCCTGCTTTTCTTTTTGATCAAAGGATCATTATCTACCCACCAGTCCTCCAGCATCACACCTGTGGCTAGTGAGAGTACAATGTTTTTGGTGTATAAAATACCAATACAAAAGAATACAAGCCGATACAAGTTGGCTTAAATATGAATGATTTAGCTCTACAAAGATGCTGCCTGTCATTTTGATTTTCAGCTCCATGACTTGTCCTTCTAGGAAGTACAATTCTTCATTACAAGAGAGTACGTTTACCATTCCTGAAATTGACTAACCCTCACTGAAGTGTTGATAAACTTCACAGTGCAATTAAACATGACTGGACATGATTACTGCAGTATGTTAGAGAGCGAGCAGTATGAACTTTACTAGATGTGCAAAAAAGCTGGATGAACTCAGCAAGCCGGGCAGCATCCGTTGAAAGAAGCAGTCAACGTTTTGGGTTGAGATCCTTCGTCAGGACTACTAGTATTACTTACTAGTACTTACTAGTAAGGGTCTCGACCCGAAATGTTGATTGCTTCTTTCAACGGATGCTGCCCGACCTGCTGAGTTCATCCAGCTTTTTTGTACGTCTTTGATTTGACCACAGCATCTGCAGTGTACCGTGTGTTTGTATGAAGTTTACTATCTTTCTGCTTCTGGTTAATCATACATTGAATTCCCTGCACCCATTTTTGAAACAGTATCCAAGTTATCTCTCACAAAATATTGTGCTAATTCTCATAACTTTGTTACATATAGAAGGATACAGAAAACTCATTTAAAAGATTAGTGCTGAAACTAAGAGGTTAGATCTATCGGGTAATACAAAGCAGCCTGGTATGATGTTTCCTAACAATGAAGTGACTAGATAAAAGGATTAAAGTTATGAACTTGCTTGAAAGAATGGGGATCTAAAATGGAGTTCATAAAATTCAGATAGATACTGTCATAAAAAGAATAAAGAATTTACGAATAACTTCTTTACATAAAGAGATTATTAAAATCTAGCATGGAATGGTTGAGACAACTAATATCTAAGGGAAAGTTCTTGAGGGAACAAGTAATAGAAGGATAGGGTTAATGGACAGTGTGGGCAGCAGGTAGATCTGCTGTTGCTCAGCTCCAGTGACCTGAATTTGATCCTGATTTCAGATGCTGTGTGGTGGAGTTTGAATGGTCTCCATACTTTCCTAAGTCCAACAAAAACAAGACATATTGGTGGGTTAATAGGCTATCATAAATACTGCCAGGGTAAGTGAGTGGCAGGAGAATCTCAGGCAGGATGGGGTTAGTTGATAGGCACCAGCAGGAGAATAGTTTATAGGGAAGCTCTGGGAAAAATACCATGGGTACTCCGAGAGCCAGCATAGACGTGAAGGCAAATGGCCTTCAAGTGAAGAAAGGTGGTGAAGAAGGTGAATGCAACGTTGGCATTCATTTCTAGAGGAATAGAGTATAGGAGCAGGGGTGTGATGTTGAGGCTCTATAAGACCACACTTGGAGTACTGTGTGCAGTTTGGACTCCTTATTTAAGAAAGGATGTGCTGACATTGGAGAGGGTTCAGAGAAGATTCACTAGAATGATTCTGGGAATGAGAGGGTTAACATAGGAGGAATGTTTGACCGCTCTTGGACCGTACTCCTTGGAGTTTAGAAGAATGAGGAGGGACCTCATAGAAACATTTCGAATGTTAAAAGGCATGAACAGAGTGGATGTAGCAAAGTTGTTTCCCATGGTGGGGGAGTCTAGTATGAGAGGGCATAACTTAAGGATTGAAGGGCGTCCATTTGAAACAGAGATGCGAAGAAATTTTTTTAGCCAGGGGGTGGTGCATCTGTGGAATTTGTTGCCACGGGCGGCAGCGGAGGCCAAGTCGTTGGGTGTACTTAAGGAAGAGATTGATGGGTATCTGAGTAGCCAGGGCATCAAAGGTGGGGGAGTGGGACTAAATGGGAGAATGGATCAGCTCATGATAAAATAGCAGAGCAGACTCGATGGGCCGAATGGCCGACTTCTGCTCCTTTATCTTATGGTCTTATGGCTTCCTTCTATAAGAGATCAGTCATTTGGAACTGAAGTACATTGAAATTTATTCACTCTGCCCCAAGTGTAGTAGAGGCCAGATCATTAGATGTAGTTAAAGTGGAGACAGATTAATTATTTGAAAGGGTATAGGGAACTGGCACCAAAACTGAGTTGAGGCCAGCATAGGTCAGCTATAGTCATATTCAATGGTGGGCAGGCTTCAGGCTCCTGCTACGCTCTCCCTCCTCCTACTTCCTTGTGTTCTGTATGAAAATGTGGGTATGAAATGAACAGAGAACAAATCTTATACAATCCATTCTGGGGAGGATTGTTATTAAGATAATATATTGATATATATAAGATATTATGTATTAATATTGAAGTAGTAACATGGATTCAACAGTGGCTGGATGGGAGATGCCAGAGAGTAGTGGTGGATAACTGTTTGTCAGGTTGGAGGCCGGTGACTAGTGGTGTGCCTCAGGGATCTGTACTGGGTCCAATGTTGTTTGTCACATACATTAATGATCTGGATAATAGGGTGGTAAATTGGATTAGTAAGTATGCAGATGATACTAAGGTAGGTGGCATTGTGGATAATGAAGTAGGTTTTCAAAGTTTGCAGAGAGATTTAGGCCAGTTAGAAGAGTGGGCTGAACGATGGCAGATGGAGTTTAATGCTGATAAGTGTGAGGTGCTACATTTTGGTAGGAATAATCCAAATAGGACATACATAGTAAATGGTAGGGCAGTGAAGAATGCAGTAGAACAGAGTTATCTAGGAATAATGGTGCATAGTTCCCTGAAGGTGGAATCTCATGTGGATAGGATGGTGAAGAAAGCTTTTGGTATGTTGGCCTTTATAAATCAGAGCATTGAGTATAGGAGTTGGGATGTAATGTTAAAATTGTAAGGCCAAATGTGAAGTATTGTGTACAGTTCTGGTCACTGAATTATAGGAAAGATGTCAACAAAATAGAGAGAGTACAGAGAATATTTACTAGAATGTTCCCTGGGTTTCAGCACCTAAGTTACAGGGAAAGATTGAACAAGTTAGGTCTTTATTCTTTGGAACGTAGATGGTTGAGGGGGGACTTGATAGCGGTATTTAAAATTATGAGGGGGATAGATAGAGTTGATGTGGATAGGCTTTTTCCATTGAGAGTAGGGGAGATTCAAACAGGAGGACGTGAGTTGAGAGTTAGGGGGAAAAAGTTTAGGGGTAACATGAGGGGGAACTTCTTTACTCAGAGAGTGGTAGCTGTGTAGAACGAGCTTCCAGTAGAAGTGGTAGAGGCAGGTTCGATTCTGTCATTTAAAGTAAAATTGGATAGGTATATGGACAGGAAAGGAATGGACGGTTACAGGCTGAGTGCAGGTTGGTGGGACTAGGTGAGAGTAAGCCTTCGGCACAGACAAGAAGGGCCGAGATGGCCTGTTTCCGTGCTGTAGTTGTTATATGGTTATATAGAAACATGGAACCATAGAACCATAGAACACTACAGCACAGTACAGGCCCTTCAGCCCTCCATGTTGTGCCAACCCATATAATCCTTAAAAAAAAGTACTAAACCCACACTACCCTATAACCCTCCATTTTTCTTTCATCCATGTGCCTGTCCAAGAGGCTCTTAAATACCTCTAATGTTTTAGCCTCCACCACCATCCCTGGCAAGTCATTCCAGGCACTCACAACCCTCTGTGTAAAAAACTTACCCCAGATGTCTCCCCTAAACTTCCCTCCCTTAATTTTGTACATATGCCCTCTGGTGTTTGCAAAATGGTTATGCAAAATACCAATTTATTCTTTATTCTTTCCTTTAATTATAATGTTGACATCCATGTTAATTTTGATTATTTAGAGGATTGAATATACCAATAGCAAATATTTGACTTCTTAAACATATGCATTGCCAGGAATGTATATGGACAGGAAAGGAATGGAGGGTTATGGGCTCAGTGTGGGTCAGAGGGATTAGGTGAGAGTAAGCGTTCGGCATGGACTAGAAGGGCCAAGATGGCCTGTTTCCATGCTGTAATTGTTATATGGTTATATAATTGGCCTGTTTTATTGTTGTTAACTGTGAATTCAATAGGTCTCAATAGGTATATTTAATGTCAGAGCCATGTATACAATATACATCCTGAAATTCTTTTTCTTTGCAAACATCCACAAAAACAGAGTAGTGCCCCAAAGAATGAAAGACAGTTAAATGTTAGAACCCCAAAGCCCCCCCAGCTCCGCCTCCCACACACAAGCAGCAGCAAAGCAATGACCCATCCCCCCACCAGCAAAAAAACCATCAGCCCCCCCACCAAGCACTCAGCGTGCAGCAAAGCATCAATCAAGACTCAGACTTGCAGTACCCCAAAGACTACTCGTACACCCGGTAATTCGACATAACACAGGCTCTCTCTCCTTAATAAGGGAAAAAGAAGTGTTCCCATTTCACAGTGTGAGGGGAGACATAACAAAAACAACTCGCTGATTTATGATGTTAGAAGTCTGTTGTTTTGCTTTTTCCGAGCTCTGTGCCCATAGAACTCGAGTCTCTGGGCTCACAGCCAGCAGCCAATTCGTTGCGTTCAATCTTCAGTGAACCCCCAAGACACATCAGGTGGCAGCACCGACCTCAAGTTCACCCTCCTCCAGAGCCACGGAAATCCAGCACCCTGAAGGTGTGCTAGTCTTCCAGGCCATGTCCTTGACATATTGAAAAGCAGCTGGTCGTGAGGCTCTGAGAACAGGTACCATTTCCGCAAGGAACCAAAGTCAGTGTGTAACCCTAGGTTAAGGTCTTCAAAAGAACCCTGTAAAGGGGAAAAAAAAAGAGAATAGAGCTATCATTTTAATATAAATTCTCTGCAGTCTTCAGGCAAGTTTCAGCAAAAGCCCTGTCATCAACAACCCAGGCTCTGCAACCCACAATTAATTTCTTCTATTACCTAATGCAAATGTCAGAAATCTGCACAAGTAGCACTTTAACACATTGTATGTTGGTCTAACACGTCTACTAACAGACCAAAGTATTTAAATCAATCTAATAGAATTGCCTGTAAAAATTTGCACAAGACATTATATAAATGAAGAATATCCACTTAGATTTCCTGTCATCTTCACCCATCAGATACCTATTTACTTTTTATGTGGAAATGATCTTCACTCTTTAAGACCAGGAACCTCACACAAACACCACCAATACTTGTTGGACAATAATTCTACAGGTAAGTACCTGCTGTGGTATAATTAAAGATGTGAAGCAAAATGGAAGTAAATATTCATCATCATTCTAATATGGTTTCATTATGGGCTCTTTGAAGATGCCATACATGCATAAAGCAGTATCAGTTATATAATGCAAGATCAAAAAGATATTAGATACATGGCAGTAACTTGAAGGTTTTTATGAAGGACATAAAGCATTACTAAATTATTCTAGCCAATGAATTACCAAGAGAAATGAGTGCCTGATCCATATTCTCACAGAGCACTCTCTCAGTAATATGAACACAAAAAAACAGAGCTGTTATAAATTGACAAGTTGTGATGGAAAACCATTAACCAAAATAAAATTATTTTGTTTAGTTATTAGAATTATTATTGACCCTGAGATGCTCATTATCGTCCATCATGACAGGAACCCCAATTGAGAAAATGACCAGAGTGCCCTGTGGAAGAAGCTTATTGCTGTAGGAGATTGAAGCACAGGGAAGACCACAGATGTTTATTGATTATATATCAATTATATTGCACAGGCATGTGACTAAGAATCGCGGACCCTTATGTTGTGCAACCAAATTAGTGCTGCTTTTAACCCTCTCACAAGTGCATAAATTCAGATGGGAATTTGAAATTCCTGATAGATAAATGAAGCTCAGACAAAGTCATCTAGTGCCGTGACAGATGTAGGGGCACGGGATCACAGTTCATTGATCGATCCATGTTTGCATGCAACAAATTAAGAGACTGATTAGAAAAGAAAAACTTGCACTTTTATTGCAGTTCCACAATATAAAAACATTCTACAAACAGTGAAGCTCGTTTTCAATCATTCTTGCCGAATTTGTTATAGTGATGATGATTGAAAAATGGATAATGGTCAGGGCAGTGAAGAAAACATTCCTCTCTGCTTCAAAATGGTGATGTGAAATCATCTGGGCCCACCTGAGACATCAGAAAGGCATCTAAATGACAATATCACCTAGAGCAGAACATATTCTTCAACAACATACTGTAATGCCAAGCTAGGTGTTGTACTCAAGGCTTTGATGTTAGTTTTAAACCCTCAGAAGCCTGCTCCTATGAATGAGATTGCCATGCCCAATCCATACGTTTGTTACAACAGAGAATGCTGACATTTGAGCAACATATTCAGTAGGATTGACCCAAGTGAGAGGTTTTTGAATGTCCAATGCTGCTGGAAAACTTCATTCAATGAACTTTACTTAGAGGTGTTGAAGGTAGAATTTCACACCCCAGTAGAATGCGCTAAATATATATTAGTATTGTGGCAGCATATTGCTATTCTATTTCC
Organism: Hypanus sabinus; assembly: GCF_030144855.1. Classification (NCBI taxonomy): domain Eukaryota; kingdom Metazoa; phylum Chordata; class Chondrichthyes; order Myliobatiformes; family Dasyatidae; genus Hypanus; species Hypanus sabinus. The sequence continues at coordinate 49,053,029 of NC_082728.1, forward strand.
AAAATCTGAGTCCAAAGACTGAAATTTTATCCCTGATTTCCAGTCACCAGAGGACACTTAAAACTGACCTTAGCTGCATATTTATTCATGTAACGTTCTGTAGATATTCTGGTCAATCCATAAGCATCTGTGGATCTGTCTAGTATCTAATCACGGTACTGTGCAAAAGTCTTAAGCAAATATGTTAGCTAGGAGGCCCAAGACATTTGCATAGTACTGTAGTAATTTTATGTATTGCACAGTACTGCTACCACAAAAAATACAGTTTTCATGTCATAAGTGAGTGATGATAAACCTGATTCTGAGATGGGTGTCTATTGTAGACTGAGAGTAGGAAGGGGGCAGGGAGAGGGGAATCATGGTTCGGGAGAGGGGAAGGAGTGGGAAGCACCAGAGAGACATTCTGTAATTATCAATACACCATTTCTTTGGAATCAAATGTCCTTGCTGGTGTCTCAGGGCTGGGCGTGTCTATATCCATGCAATTCCTCACCCTGGCACTTCTCTTCTGCTACCTGTCCCACATCCCTCCCATGGAATTCCACCATCACCATTCCCAACATCCTTTGTTCCCAACCAATTTACAAACTCGCTCTCCACTGCACTTTGAGAAATACAGTACTGTGCAAGCATCTTAGGCACCCTAGCTATATGTGCCTCAGACTTTTGCACAGTACTGTACGAGGGGTGATTGATATGTTCATGGCCTAAGGTAGAAGGAGTCAATTTTAGAAAACCTAGCACATTTATTTTTCAACATAGTCCCCTCCTACATTTTCACACTTAGTCCAGCGGTTGCGGAACATACGGATCATGGACCTCCAGAAAGTGTCCACAGACGAGTGATTGATAAGTTTGTGGCCTAAGGTAGAAGGAGATGAGTTATACAGCTCTCATTACATGCACATGCAGTTCAACTCTTTGAGTGGTTATGCAGAAAGTTTGAAGTTAATAACTCATCGCCTTCTACCTTCGGCAATGAACTTATCAGTCACCCCGCTGTTTCTGGAGGTTCAAGATCCGTTATGTTCCACAACCGCTGGACTAAGTGTGTAAATGTAGGAGGGGACTATGTTGAAAACTAAATGTGCTAGGTTTTCTAAAATTGACTCCTTCTACCTTAGGCCACGAACTTATCAATCAACCTTTGTATATTGCCATCTGAGTGATAGATTGTGGTTTTTGTACCATAGTCAATCTTTCTGAAGAAATGTTTTTTTATTTCAAGGCCTGAAATGTATCATTAACAGTTTTGTGTTCCAGACACTGAGTAAACCCACAGACTAAGTTATAAATAGACATTAATTAACTCACTCCATTTCATACATCTTCTTATAAGCAACAAGGAAAATTATAACCTGCTTTCTGGGATTTATTTTTGACAATTTCTATCAATTTTAATTTTAATTAAAATTTCAATTTTAAACAGCAAAAATAGTTCCCACTGGCTCAAAACCCTGGCACTTTCATGTTTGAAAACTAGTTAACCAACAGAAAAATATCCCTTATTTCCCATTTGATGATTCACTAACAAAGAAGCTGATACCTCATTTACTCTTCCTTGGAATGTAAAACTCCAGTAAAAGTATTTTACTATATTTCATTACAATATAGAAAATGTCCATTTCAGACAGTCAAATCTATGCTGCTCACAACATAATTCCACTTCTCCACTAATTTTCTCTGTAACCTATCCTCCCCACATGTCCATCGATTTCACCCAGGTTCTAAATCTCACCCATGAAATAGGAGCATAATTGCAGTGACCAATTAACATAATAACCTGCACATGTTTTAGATTTGGGATTAAACTGGAGCTCTTAGATGAAATCCGCATGGTTACAGATAGAATGTGCAAACTCCACACAGAGAGCATTGAACCTGAGTTGCTGGAACTTTGAAACAGCAGAACTACTTACTGTGCCTCAGGACCAGAAGAGAGAAAGCACCATGCACCCTGAAAGAGTTTGGGAGGAGTTACCTTTTATCATTTCACAAGGTCAGAATGCTCAGAAGCAGACCTTCTGGCCCACCATTGTAATTATCTAGACTAAATCAGTTAAAATAAGTGGAAACTAATATTCCATAAACTGCTTTACCTAGTTTTTATGCTCCTTTACAACTTTATACACACAAACTACTCTTTAACTATTTAGTTTTTAGGAACAGTGAATATATATTTCCTTTTTGAACACAATAGGTAAATGTTCCACATTCATAAAACTTTCATTGGATCACCAGGCAACACAGCTCCAGGTCTCATCAAAGCCTTGCTCAAAGTATGGACGAAAGAGCCGAAGTTCAGATAGTAACACAGTTCTTGATAACAAGGCAGCATTTACAAAAGGATATATGGAGCAGACCACTTCAGCTTCACTCGACCCTCCTTCCATCTTTCCTCATCTAAATCTATCAGTTCACATTTGATTCCCTCCTATCAAGCCTGAACTTAAAATAGAGTACATCATCTCAATTACTCCATGCAGTAGTCTAGTTACGATCTTCCCCACAAGTGAACACATTCTACTTTGACCCAGTTTATCAAAGTCTTTCACAATTTTAAAGAGCTCTCTCCCTCAGACTGTATGCCCTAGAAAAAAGGAGACACACTCTTTTTAACCCTTCCCTGATAACTATACTCTCACATTTCTAGTAATATCTCTGTAAATTTTCTCTGCACTCATTCCAGTACCTCCATAACTTTACTTTAATACGGGTTGCAGGTTACTTGTTTTAATTATAGTAAAGCAAAAGCAATCATTATTGAGTAATCTTCCAGGTCATCTATTACCTTAGAAGGATTAAAAATTTGATACAGATGAATCCCTCTCTTTGATAGTAATTATTGCTGTCAAATATTATGTTTAGTTTGAATTTGGTAAACTTCTATCAACAAAAAGTATAAAAAATGAAGAAAAGATATGGAAGTCATGGATTAGCCTTAGCCTCAATGAATGGCTGAATATGTTCCAATAACTAAAAACACTCCTTCTGTTCCTATATTTTTGTGCTTCAATACTGAGCCAACAGGCCTCCTTTCCTCTTGTACAAATCTGTAATATCAACCAATTAACACCTAAAGTGTTCCCTTCCCACCAACCAGAGATCCAAGCAGTCCATCCAACTAAAGCAGCAACTCATTTTTACTCTCTCCTATTTAGTATATTGCAGCTGGTGATCATGATGTGATCTCTAACTAGAGAGCTCAACACAGGTTAGGATGGTAGGGAAAGAGTGAAATAATAGAACAACTATTCAAAAAAAACAAGACTAAGCGTGGATTTATGAAACAAAGTCATGTTTGCCAATTCCCTTTAAGTTTGTTCGGGGTATGACTGATAAAGTGAATAATGGGGAAGGAGTGAATGGAATATATTTGATTTCCTGAATGAATAAGGGGCAGTCACTGAATTAAGTGTATTTGACTTCCAGTGCACTATTGACATGATCCTACATTGGAGATAGGCTAAGGCAATTAGAGCACGTGGAGCTGAGGGCAGTATATTGATACAAATATATATTGAGAATTAGTTATTGAACAGAAGGTAAAGAATTGGAATAAACAAACCATTCTCAGATTAGCAGGCTGTAACTAGAAGAGTGCTTTGGCACCAGCTATTCATGGTCCATACCAAAGACTTAACTGTGGGGACTAGATGTCATGTTTCAAGATTTGCTGATAATGTAGATTGGGCAGCATTGTGTATAGGGAGGAAGACATAAGGATGCTTCAAGGGGTTACTGAGAAAACTGAGCATGTGGGCAAGGATATTGCAGATGTAAAAATATGTGAAGTCTTCTGCACATAACAGAAGACCTCACATTGCTAAATAGTGAGAGATTGGGTCATGCTAATGGTCATAGGAACCAGGGTATGCTTGTACACAAGTCATTGAATGCCAATGAGCACTGCAGTAAGCAATCAGGAGGATAAATTGTATCTTAGTCTTCTACAAAAAAAGAATTTAATTACAGGAATAAGGAACTACTACTATAAAGTGCCTTAATAAGACTGCATCTGGAATATTTTGTATAATTTCAGTCTCCAAATGAAAGAAATGATGCAACTACCATAGAGGGAGTGAAGCAAAGGTTCACTGGACTGCTTCTGTGACTATGGTTTTCCCTACAAGGAAAATTTAAATAGACAAGTCCTTTCTTCTAGAGCTTAGATGGGAAAAGACCTAATTGAAGCTAAAAATAATTTTTAACAGGTTTGACAGGAGAGTTGCAGCAAAGACATTCGTCCTGACAGAGGAGTCCTGGAGTAAGAGTCGCTATTTGAGAATAACGGGTAGACCTTTTAAGACTGAAATAAAGTGATACGTCTTCACTCAGAGCTGTGGAAACTCAAATACTGTGTTCTTTAAAAAGATTATATATTTCCTAGCATTAAGGAAATCCAGAGATCTGATGATAATGCTAGAAAATGTCACAGAGATAGAAGATCAGACAAAATCTTGTTGAATGGCAGAGCAGAGAATGGTTTTTATTTCTTCTGTGTATATTGTGTATAAGTCTGTTGGATCATTCCAAGTTCAGAATCAGAATCAGAATCAGAATCAGAATCAGACTTTAATCGCCAAGTACCTGTGCACATACAAGGAATTTACTTCCGGCAGATGTTGTCTCTCTGCTCATAACAATGATAAATATAAATAAAAATATAGATTATACATGCAAGTAGTGCAATCCAAGTAATAGTTAGCCGACAGTTAACCGGCAGTTAACTGTTCAGCAAAGTGACCGCAGTAGGGAAAAAACTTCTCCAGTGCCTATTAGTCTTAGTATGGAGGGATCTGAAGTGCCTACCAGACGGAAGCAGTTCAAACAGTCCATGCGCAGGATGGGAGGAGTCCTTTTTGATGTTCCCCACCCTCTTCTTCAACCTGGAAGAGTACAGGTCCACAATAGAGGGCAGGGAGGCTCCAATGATGCGCTCGGCAGTCCTCACTTTGCGCTGTAGTCTGGTTCTATCCTGCTTGGTGGCGGCTCCAAACCACACAGTGATGGAGGTGCACAGGACAGACTCAATGACTGCAGTGTAGAACTGCAGCAGCAATTCCTGAGGCAGACCATATTTCTTCAAGAGCCGCAGGAAGTACATCCGCTGCTGGGCCTTCTTCAGGATGGAGCTGATGTTCTGCTCCCACTTCAGATCCTGAGAGATGGTGGTTCCCAGGAAACTGAAGTTCTCCACGGTGGACACAGGGCTGTCGAAGACTGTGAGGGGGGACATAACGGGGGGATGTCTCCTGAAATCCACTATCATCTCCTTTGTCTTGAGCGTGTTCAGCTCCAGATTGTTCCGACTGCACCAGAGCACCAGTTGGTCCACCTGCTGTCGATATGCAGACTCATCACTGTTCTGGATAAGACGGATGATGGTGGTGTCGTCTACAAACTTCAAAAGCTTCACATAGGGGTTGGAGGAGGTGCAGTCATTGGTGTAGAGGGAGAACAGCAGTGGAGAGAGGACACATCCCTAGGGGGCGCCGGTGTTGGTGATTCGAGTATCCGAGGTGACCTGTCCCATCCTTACCTGCTGACTTCTGTTGGTCAGGAAGCTGTAAATCCAATCGCAGAGGTCAGGTGGCACAGTGAGGTGAGACAATTTGGAGCAGAGGGTATGAGGGACGATGGTGTTAAACGCAGGTTTCCAGCAACCTGGCACTTCATTAGTCCATCCTTCTCTCACTCTGCCATCTCAGTCCTTGATCTCCTATTCTGTTCCTGGACAGTTCTGAAGCAAGGTTAGCCAGCTATGTTACTATCTCAGTTTTTCTCTCTCCACAGGTGCTACTAGTTCTGCCAACTACTTCCAGCAGTTTCTGTTAGTTTAGATTTTCAACAACTGTTGTGTTCTACACTCACAGTTCCAACATTATGTTTTCATCCGCTTTCCTACTGTCATTCAGATTCCAGTAGTTACATTCCTCTGATTAACAAGCTTCCATCATTCTACCTTAAGAGGACATCCACAGCATTTGTGTCTCCTGACAATCCTGGCTTCTACCTTCTCCCAGTCATTCCTTTTGACTTCACCACCCTTCCTTCCTCCCTCTTGAACTTAAAATACATTTACTTCCTCACTTTTCTCATTCAGATGCTCTGGTTTCCATTCACAGTCCAAGGACATATCGGTTGGTAGGTTCATTAGCCACTGAAAGTTGTCCCATGATGAGGCTGGGATTAAATCTGGGTAGTGCCAGTCGAAGAGCTAAAAGGGCTGGTTCTGCACTGCATCTCAATAAATATATAAATCTGTTTCTCCATACACAGGTGTTGTCTGACCTGATTGGTTGCAACATTTTCCATCTTTTATTTATAGCTTTCAGTTTCAGTAAGTGCATTATGGTGACTGGGGGAGTGATGGTTTATGAAAGTCATTTTTACAGACACCCTTTTCACCTGCATTTATAAAAATGACTTGACAACAGATGGCCAAACTTAACACGCCATTAATTAAACACTTCTGCAATTATGTGCTTTGTTATGATGCATTTTAATATAACACCATTATTCAAATATCTGCAGTTCGAAAAAGTAAGCCATATTTTCCAAATGATATTATTTTATTTTGATGCCAAGTATGTTCATACCAAAATTCCCTTCACCACTAATTTGAAACAAATGATAGCCCTTGGAGCTCTGAATTTTCAAAACAAACACATATCTACGGAGTCCAAACATTCTCCCACTCCATATGTACTTGAGCAGCTGGAGCTAAGGGGTCATACAAATGCTAAGGTTTTCAGGTGAGCCCATGTATTGTAAATCTGTCAATTCTTTGATAAAATGTTGGAATACAATAAGAGCAAAAGTTCAAAAGTTCAAAGTTCATGTATATTTTATTATCACAGTGCATATATGTCACCACAAACAATCCTGAGATTCATTTTCCTGTGGGCAGACTCAGCAAATCTATAGAATAATAACTATAGCAGGAACAATGAAAGATCAAATAGAGCATAGAAGACAACAATCTGTGCAAATGTAAATATAAATAAAGAGCAAAAAAAAAGGAGAACATGGAATAACAAGATTTAAGTAGAAGGGCAAGTGAGTGTAGTTACCCCTTTTGTTCACGAGCATGATGGTTGAGGGATAGTAGCAGTTCTTGAACTGGTGGTTCAAGAATCTTGGGAATTAGCTGATTTCATGAAGGTTTTGAAGATACAGTCAGTTCAAGTGGGGATTGGCAAGGGAAATTTCAACAAAACTGTTCTGGTAGGTCAGTCTTTGTCTAGAAAAATGTCAAAAGATATGGAATTGGTTTATTCAAAAATGGAATTGGTTTATTATTGTCACATGTACTGAACTACAGTGAAAAACATCTTACATACTATTCATACAGATGAGAACATTACACAGTGCATTGAGATAGAACAAGCTAAAATGTAACAATCCATATTAAGTGTATTAGCTACAGAGAAAGCGCAGTAAAGGTAAACGGTGTAGTGCAAGATCATATAAGGAAGATTGTGATGTCAAGAGTTTATCTTATCATACTAAGGAAACATTCACTCGTCTAATAACCATAATACCCTAAGACATACAGGAAGAATTGGGCTATTTGGCCCATTGAGACTGCTCTGCCGTTATGGCTAATCCTTTATTTCCCATCCTCAGCCCCACTCTTGGCTGTCTCCTGTAACCTTTGATGTCATGATCAATCATGAAGCTATAATCTCCACCTTAAATGCACCCAGTGACCTGGCCTCCGCAGCTGCCTGTGGTAACAAATTTCACAAATTCACTACCGTCTGGCTAAAGAAATTTCTCCACATCTCTGCTTTAAATAGAGCACCCTCTATCTTGGGGTTGTGCCCTTTGTCCTAGACACTCCCACCATGGGAAACATACTTTCCACATTTACTTTGTCTAGGCTTTTCAACAATTGAAAAGTTTCAATGAGAACCCCCTCATCCTTCTAAATTCCAGTAAGTACAAACCCAGAGCCACCAATCATTCTTCATATGATAACCCCTTCATTCAGAATCATCACTGTGAACCTCCTCTGAACCTTCTCCAATGCCAACAGATCCTTTCTTAGATTTGGAGCCCAAAGCTGCTCACAATACTCAAGGTGAGGTCTCACTTGTGCCTGATAAAGCCTCAGCATCACATCCTTGCTCTTGTTTTCTAGATCTCTTGAAATGAATGATAACTTTGCCTTTTTCTTAATCATCACCAGTTATACCTATGTTAACCTTTAGGGTGTTCCACGCAAGGACTCCCAAGTCCCTTTGCGTCCCAGATTTTTGGATTTTCTCCTGTTTAGAAAATAGCCTGCACATTTACTTTTTCTACCAATGTGCATGACAATACGTTTTCCAGCATTGTATTTTATCTGCCATGTTCTTGCCCATTTTTTTAATCTGTCTAAATCCTTCTGCAGCTTTCCTCAACACTACATGCCCCTCCACCAATCTTCATATTGTTGGCAAACTTGGCAACAAAGCCATCTATTCCATCATCTAAATCATTGATATACAGCATAAAAAGAAACAGTCCAAACACCAACCCCTACAGAACACCACTAGTCACTGGCAGCCTAATAGAAAAGGAATCTTTTATTCCCACTCATTGCCTTCTACCAATCAGCCAATGCTCTAACCATGTTAGTAACTTTCTTGTAATACCATGGGTTATTAACTTGGTAAGCATCCTCTGAAAGTCCAAATATACAACATCCACTACATCCTGTTTATCTATCTGAATTGTAACCTCCCCAAAGAATTCAAGTAGGCTCATCAGGCAAGATCTTCCCTTAAGGAAACCAAGCTGACTTTGCCCTATCTTGACCTGTGTCACCAAGTAATCTATAACCTCATCCTTAACAATTGAATCCAATATCTTCCCAACCATGGAAGTCAGGCTAACTGGTCTATAATTTTCTTTCTGCTTACAGCAGTGTAGAAGCTGTCCTTGATGGTACCATCTGCCCAATGGAAACACAGAGAAGAGAGAATGCCTGGAGTGAGTGGAGTCTTTGATTATGTTCGCTCATTTACTGAGGTTGCAAGCATTATAGGTAGAGCCCATAGAGGGGAGGTTGGTTTCCATGATATGCTGAACTGTGTCCACAACTCTCTGCAGTTTCTTGTGATCATGTGCAGTGCAGTTGTGGGCCAAGCCATTGAGTCATCGTTGAGATTGATTCTCCAAACTGGACACTCACTCAGTGATGCTCAGCATAAGAAGAACAGTGAACTGAACAGAGAGATATCATCAATTTCAATTCATTAATGGAAACGAAGTACTCCACAAAGAGAAAAAGATGTACAACCAACGAAGGCTGAGACAAAGCTTAGAGTCTGAGTAGACTTCCTGAGGGATTAGAAGAGAGAAGTAGATATTACCAGATGGAAAAGATAATAATCCCATGTGCATCTGACACAGAAACAGAATAGAAATGCAGACAATTGGGCTTAAGGAACTGAGGAAAATCTAAGAGTGATAAAAATATCACCAAGCTGTTGCAGATGTTTTGACAGGTACCACTATTATGCAGATAAGAGTTTAGAAATCTGAAAGACAAAACCAGAAGGAGTAATTTTGATAAGAAGTTTAAACTTCACTCAGGATTTAGGAAGATATGGAAGGAAGAATAAAGGAATCCTTGATTCCTTAATAATATAGGCAAATGGTGGTCGAAGTATTCCAAACATAATGCAATGTAATCTAGATTCACATCACTAGCAAAGACCTAGTGAATTATTTTGAACTTGACTTGGTCAGGGGCTATGCTGTAATTATGGAGAAGCAAGTCTCAGTAAGACACATGTCTGAAGCTGCAAGCATGGACTTGCTGAGCCAAATAGTCTCCTTCTGAGCCAATTCCCTGATAGCTGACTTTTTCGGACCTTTGATGTAAAGTTTAAATAATTTTGCTTGAAACATTTCAGTCAAGAAGTAGGAGAAGTTGATAACCAATGCTCAACTGTTAAAAGAACAGAGGGAAATGGTACAGTGGATTGCAACAATAAAAAACTAATAATGTAACCTTCTGTTCACTGCTTCCTCAGCAAATGCTTCTAGAAATGTTCACTCTGCTTATTTTATACTTGAATGAAATTAATGAATACATGATCATTTGACAAGCACTGTCTATTGGCAGTGTCTCACACAATGTGCAAATGCTGCATCACTATTCTGCACAATATCTGTCTCAATGATCAATACTCAATCAATGGACTGATTGTGTTGGACTCCTCTCTCTATACTGCAAAATAAACAACTAGCAGTGACACATAAAGAGGTTCTGATTGTATTAAAGTCCCAAAAGCAGAACTTAATTTAACTATTTAATATATACTGTATATACTTACTGTAATTCAAGTATTTATATGTATATTAAATAGTTAAATAAGTTCATTTTCTCCCTCTTATTATGTATTGCACTGCAGTACTGCCGGAAAGTTAACAAATTTCACGACGTATGCTGGTGATATTAAACCTGATTCTGACTGTCATCAGAAAGTAAATATAATCCTGAAACTAATTTGCATCTTAAAGTCTAATTAAAAAACAGAGCTCTCAGGAATTTAAAGTCTGGCAGTGTGATAGCAAATGACATTTCATTTCACAGGAACAATGTAAATGCTGAATTTGATTCTAAACTAAAGAAAATCAAGACCTGTAAGGTCCATATTTACCAAATGTCAGAAAGATAACTGCAATAACTGCAAATTACTAGCCCCTGATCATCTAATGATAGTGAGGGGGCATTCTGAACATTTAAGCAAAATTATTAGCTGATACTCCATTGTTTCATTAAAAGGCATAAGTGATGGAGAAAGTCAGGTATGAGAGCAAAGACAGGATCTTTTCAACTGAGAATCACCAAGGACCTCACGTGGTCTGTACATACCAGTTGTGCGGAGAAAAGAGCACGACAGCACCTCTTTCACCTCAGATGGCTGAAGACGTTTGGCATGAGACCCCAGATCCTAAGGACTTTCTACAGAGGCACAATTGAGAACATCCTGACTGGCTGCATCACTGCCTGGTATGGGAAATGTAATTTCCTCAATTGTAGAACTCTGCAGAGAGTGTTGCAGACAGCCCACTTTAACACCATAATTAGTGAGTTGTTTCATTTTTGTCTCTCCTTTCACTGTGTGACACCTCTCTGTCCCTTTGTTAGGGAGAGGATGACATGTCGAATTATCAGGAGAATGATTTCCTTTTGTTGTACTGTAGATCGTGCTCTCTCTTGGAGACTTTGCCATTGCTAGGATGGTGGGTAGTGGTTGCTGATCCTTTTTGCTGAAGAAAGTGGGGGAAGAGGTGGAGGAGGGTTGAGCTTTGCTGCTGCTTGTGCGTAGGCAGGGAGAGTAGGGGATTTGCGTCCTAGTGTTTTCACTGTCACTCATTATTTGGGGTACTCATCTGTTTTCATGGATGTCTGCAAGGAGCAAGTATCTCAGGTTGTATATTGTGTACATTCTCTAATATTAAATGTAACTATTGAACTAAAGATCTGCTGAGTTTGTCCACAGGACAAAGAATCTCAGAGCTGTACTTTGATAATACAATTTACTTTGAACCTTGAAGATGCTAGTGAGCACCCAACCCCCAGATCAGTCTTAAGAACGGGACAGGATTGATGCATCCAAACAACAGAACAGAGGAGTGAAAACTCAGATGTGAAAGGAATCTGTGAAAGATGATGGAAAAATACCTTGCCTATTATATGAAGAACTTTATTGCAAGGGGTAAGGGAAGATTTGATGCAGCATTAGAGGGCAATGCCTGGATTTCTGTATACGATTTTACTCTTTCTGTTGGAAGTAATGCAGAGAAGGTTTACCAGGTTGATTTCTGGGGTGAAGGAATTGGCATATGAACAGATGTTGAGCAGGATTACATATATACACTAGAGTTTAGAAGGATACCAAGAGATCTTATTAAAGCTTATGACCTTCTGAGGGGGAATGACAGGGTGAGTGCTAAAAGCAAGTGGAGTTAGCTAGAATTAGGGAAGCATAATTTCAGAAAAAGGGATCATCTGTTGAAGACGAGGAAGAATTTCTTCAATCAGAGTATTGTGAATCTTTGAAATTCTGCAGGGGTAGAGTTATTGAATATACAGTACCAAGGACAATGTGATAGATAATAAACAACAAGAGAGTCATGGAATTTGGGAGAGAGCAGGAAAGTGACATTGAGACCTGGATTGTCTCAAAAAGAGCCTTATTGAATAGTGGAACTTCTGGAACCAATTGGCCTGCTCCTGTTTTCAGTTTTTATATGACAGATTATGTAATAAAATGAGCAACTGGGAGAGGATATGCAATACGTTCAATTATTGCCTGAACCATTGAGAGTGGAAAGTTGTGCATGGATTGCATTTGAAAATGTAGAAGCTAACTGAAGTTATTAATAAAGATGATACCTGAAGCTAGTATGTCATCATGAATGTGACTGGTCAGCATCGGCAACTTACACCATAACTGGAAAAACACCAACAGCACAAGTGTAAAAGAGACACAAGGACCATCGATGCTGGAAGAATGAGCCTCTTGAGGAGATCAGCAGGTCAGACAGCATCTGAGGAGGGAAAAGGGTGGTTGCTATTTCAGGTTGAGATCCTTCTTCTGGGCTTCTCCAGCAGACTTGGCAGTAACCTTATCACCAACACAAGACATCAACTCATCAAGGACAGGGAGAACCAGCTTCAAGCCGATAAAACGGAGAAAACATTACCACCTAAATCTCCATTCACATAAGATATTATGTACAAAGCATGACAATTAACTTAATTTTAAAAGCAGGTTGTTTGTTAGAAGTTTTAACAAAACTGCCAATTAAAAAAAACACTTTATATTATTGCAAGAATAAATACTTATATTTCTAAGGCCATCCATAACATGGTGCTTATGATACCCATTCACTGGTATCAGTGGATAATGCTCACTGCATTGCTCAGTAGTACGTAGCCATAATATACATTAATTTGAGTCTTAAAGTATACTTAAGTAACAAGAAGATGCAACAGCTTCTACACCAGATGTCCAAAATACTTTATGCACTGACTGTTTATAAATCAGCAAAGGAAGTTTAACATAAAAAAATACTGCTTTAGCTTCCCAAATCAACCACCACCAATTCACCATATCATGCATTTTTAGAATAATTTGAGCAAAATTTACTACCTTAAGATTTATCCATTCACATCTTTTTAAACATTAAATGCATTTAAATGTTATCTAAATTAACTCAGCCAGAAACCACAAATTAAAGGCAAATTCATCTTAATGTTAACAGGGCATTTGCTGCCTGCAGCACTGAACCTTGATAGTGATGCGCTGGCTGACAACGTGGATGTGACATTTGAACAGCTACAACACACTTCAGTATTTCGAATATAGATCATTGACCCTTTGGCTCAATAAGCTTCACTACCTTTGAATGGGCAATGAGTATGACAGATGCAAAAGCATTCATATTGATTTCAAGTGCTGTCTATCTGTATCTTTCACCCAATTCTCCATTTCTTTTCTCTAATCCCATATTTTGCATCATACTAATCAGTCTTTTTTGCCCCTCAGATCACAATATTGCCACTTATATCTCCCTACTGCACCTGTTATTTGAGCAAACAGCATAATACGTGCAGTGTAGACATAAGAGAGAATGGAGTTTAATTGCTCACAGGCAGTTCAAGTCATGGGCCACCATCTTCAAAATTGCAAGGGCTAATGTTTAAAGTCCCAGAGCTTCATTTCGTTCAGCCTGGTCTACCAGATTCTGATAATGGCATTGAATTCCAGACAAGCTGTTTGACAGTCTTTTTTCCTCTTGGGACACTGGCCAACTTTACCATATTTAACTTAGACCATTGTTTTATAAATATACAATGGATAATAAAAGGAACTTACGACGAGGTAATTTCTAGCTTTTTAATCTTTCTTTATCTACCAGATGTTAGTTGACCTCCAGTTCTATGCATTTCTTTTTCTTTTATTTATGACTCTCCATGATGTTCAGTTCAAAGCTCTCTCTTGGTACTGAAATGTCAATTTTCTGCTTTTGCATTCCTGGTATACAAGGTCAATCCATGTTGTGAGTCATTGGCATTCCACCATGACATGGGAAATGTTGCACAATCACAATCTGGAGAAGCAAAACTTTCTCCCCATAAATCATTCCAGCTGTATCTTCTTTATACCCATTCGCATCTATCACAGACCTTCCCTTTTCTTCACTCTGGGTTAAACCCCACTCCACCCACTTCACTTCTGTTACTTCTCCATTTCCAAGATTTTGTCCTTCTACATACATTCGTGCATCTCAAACTCAAGATTTTTCTCATTGCACTGATTTTCCCTCTTTGGCTAAATTATTTTGTTATATAGAACCCATAAATACACCAAATTATTTTGTTGCCATTAAAGAAAGATTCCATCTCTGTCCTCATTGCTGTTTCTGTAACAATTGTTTTTTGAACCTGGAGGGCCAGTAGACCACTCTTAATCTGACCTCTGTCTTTGACGTGTTTGACATGGCTGAACCTATCAAAAGCCAAAACACAAGGCCCTGACTCCAGCCAACAAATCTCTCTGGGTCATTGAGGCATGCAAGCCTCTAAACCCTACAAGGTTGTGGTCCTCTTGAGGTCTCCCTTATGTAGGTGGTGACAATTCTTTGTTTGCATTCTCAAGAACAAGTGTTGGCCTGTGGTCTTTATTTGCTTCACACTCTCACATCTTCTCCTGTCACAAGGCAAGCAGTAGCTGTTGTGTTGAAATGGAATGCTAGAACAATCTGGTGAATCACAACCTGGTACTCCAGCTGCAGTGCTGCCGACAAAAAAGCCTTGCAGAGGGTGGTTAGGGGAGCAGAGAAGGTTATTGGGGTCTCCCTACCTTCTGTCCAAGACCTCTTTCAGAGTCGATGCCTCCAGAAGACACAGTACATCATTAAAGACCCCTCACACCCTCTCCATAAACTGTTTGTTCTTCTGTCATCAGGCAAACGCTACAGGAGCATCAAAACAAAAACCACAAGTCTACTAAACAGCTTCCTCCCACAGGCAGTCAGACGGCTAAATAGCTGCTCTACCTGATTCTGCTTTGGACACCTTTAACTTGCACTGGACACTTATAACTTGTTTTTAACTGACATGTGGCTGTTGTGTTTTACTATTTATTGTTATGTTTATTGTTTAGTGTTGTGTTTGTTATGTTATGATTGCACTGCTCCTGGGAAACGCTGTCTCATTCTGCCCTGCAGAGCTGATGTATGGTTAGAATGACAATAAAGTTTTCGAATGTTGAATCTTGAATAGGGCAAGCAATGCATAAATCAGGCATCTGCCTGAATGAATGTCTCTGATCAGGGGGTCAGAGATCTCAAAGTAACTGCCAACACATAAACGCTTTGCCTCAGGTTTTTAATTGAATATTTCAACATTTTAAAGCTATGAGCAGCAACCAATTGGAGAGATCAAAAGCTTGAGAAAATGGAATTGACTCAGGTTCACTAATCATGTATTAAAGGCAGTGACGCAGCAGTTTTTTTGGAGCATTGAGCAGAGGCCAACTGGCATTTGGGATTGATTAGTAAAAACAAATTAAAATAGGCAGGGGCAAGCAGAGTGGCAGTCATTGCACCGGCCATCATTGGAGTAGTTAGAGGAGAAATTTTAAGGCTTCACTCAGAGAAGGAAAAAACAAAAAGCTGTAGATAATTTTTCTCCTTCTTTACATTTGCTTGGTTAGAATAGTAGAGATTCCAGATACAATACTGGGATGCTCCTCTTGTCAGATGAGAAAAAGCCTCCAGGGTCCCTGATGACTATACCTGCAGGATGTGCATCCAACTGTAGCTTCTAACACCGTGCTAAGGAGCTGGAGCTGGAAATGGATGAACTCCAGATCATTCAGAAGGCTGAGAGCATGACAGATTGAGTATATAGAGAGATAGTTACACCCAAGGAGCAGGACACAGGAAACTGGGTGACTTGGAAGGCAAAAAAGTGTTTAAGAGTCAGTGCAGATTACCCCTGTGGCCACCCTCCTCAACAACCCTGTGGTTTGTGTATACCTTTGGTATATCACTTTGGATACAAAAATACAACTGCAGATGCTGTGGATCAAAAAAATACGTACACAACGCTGGAAGAACTCAGCAGGTCAGGCAGCATCCGTGAGAAAAGAGTAGCCAACATTTTGGGCCAAGTGAAGGGTCTCAGCCTGAAACATTGGCTACTCTTTTCTCGCAGATGCTGCCTGACCTGCTGAGTTCTTCCAGCATTGTGTACGTCACTTTGGATACTGTTGGCGGAATGACCTAGCAGAGAAAAGTCACAGCAGTTGGGTCTCTGGCACTGAGTCTGGTTCTGTGATTCAGAAGGGAGAAGGTGAGAAGAGGAGAGCTGTGGTGATAGGGGATTCATCAGTTAGAGGAACAGAAAGGAGACTCTCTGAGCTAGAAGAAGACTCCAAGATGGTATGGTGCCTTCCAGCTGCCAGGGTCAGTGAAATCTTGGATTGAGTCCTTAGCATTCTTAAGTGACAGGGTGAGCAGCCAGAGATCGTGGTCCAAGTAGGTGCCAATGGCATCGGTAGGACGAGTGACAAGGTTCTGAAAAGGACTTCAGGGAGTTAGGTTCTAAGTTAACTGGTAGAACCTCCATGGCTGTGCTACCCATGCCATGTGCTAGTGAGGCCAGAACTGGGAAAATTATACAGTTTAATATGTGGCTAAGGACTTGGTGTGGGAAGGAGAGCATAAGATTTTTGGATCATTGTGCTCTCTTCCAGGGAAGGTAAGACCTGCACAGAGGGATGGTTTGCACCTGAACTGGAGGAGAACTAATATCCTAGCAGGAAGGTTTACTAATACTGCATGATGGGGTTTAAACTAGAGTTACAGGGAGATGTGAACCACAGTATCAGAACAGTTAGTGGAGAGGTTGTGGAGACAGATAGTGGTAAGACCTCAGGCAAAGTCAGGAATCAAAAGGTTGACCATGGTGCGACTGGTATCCAGAGCTGAGTAAATTTCAATGCAAGAAATATCATAGAAAAGGCGGATGAGCTCAACACCTGGAATTATGATATTGTAGTCAGACTTGGATGCAGAAGGGGCAGGACTGGCAGCTTAATATTTAGTTCTTTTAGAGGTGACAGAGTGGGAGGGATTAAAGGAGAAGGGGTGGCATTACAAGTCAGGGAAAATGTGCTCCATCAGGACAGACTGGAGAACTCATCTAGTGAGATGTTATGGGAGTAACTGAGAAATAAGAAAGGTATGACCACTTTAATGGGGATATACTACAGACCAACCAATCACTCTGAGGGATTTAGAGTAACAAATTTGCAGAGAGATTGCAGACTGCTGCAAGAAACATAAGGTTGTTATAGTAGGTGATTATAACTTACCATATATTGACAGAGACTCCCATTCTGTAAAAGAACTAGATGGGATAGAGCTTGTCAACTATGTTCAGGAATGTTTCCTCAATCAGTACACAGAAATTCCAACAAAGGGTGTGTGTTGCTGGGTCTGCTATTAGTGTTACATGGTGGCATTGGGAGCGGACCCAATTTCAGGACACAGATGAAGAGGTAGTATAAACAGATCAGTGTTTATTGATAGTTGCTAGGAAGGCCAGGGAGCGAGGATTAAATGTCAACATGGACATAAACATTGGATAACAAACCGGTGAAGCCTGGACTTGAACTTGCCTTGGACTCGACTTGGACTAAGAACTTGGACTCAGACTCGACTTGGACTTGGAATTTGGATCTCCGCTTGGACTCGGAATTTGACTTGGGACTTGGAACTTGGGGCTCGACTTGGACTCAGAACTCGGACCACAAACTTGGATTTAGACCATGAAAAGACAGAATACCCAACTCAGGGTAGCGGCAAATGACCAGACCTACACAGTTGGAAGGACTTGGACAATGAAGAGACAGAATACCCAACTCGGAGTAGCCAAAACAGCCAGACCTACTCAGTTAGAAGGACTCAGACAACAAATAGACGGAATACCCAACTCAGGGTAGCAGCAAACAGCCAGGCCCACTCAGCTGGAAGGACTATGACAATGAGGAGACAGAATACCCAACTCGGAGTAACAGCACACAGCCAGACCTACCCAGCTGGAAAGGATTTGGACAACAAGGAGACAAAACCACACAACAACAGTCCATATGTTTCTTTGCTCGGAGTGGCAGCAAATGGCCAGCAAGTCTCAGCCGGCCACAAAAACGACAGAATGCGAACCTTACTCGGAGCAGCAGGAAAACAGCCAGCAACTCAGCTGGACACGAAAATGACTGAATTCACTAAGTAGCCACGGGCACCGAAGCAACTAAAGTCTACAGTTCTCGGCAGTCCCCGGATGAGCATAGCCACAGTGGCTACAGTGAGATGACTGACTTACAGTGACTGGTTACTGGTGATGAACTTCTGATGACAGTCCAGCAATAACTGCTGTAACCTGGAGCCCTTGATGTTGCTAGTACGACATGAAGATCAGATGTCTTAATTAAGGCATCCAATGGAACACGGGGAAAAGGAAATATCTGGAACGAGGAATCCACGGACCGGACCGTGACAATTAGGTAATGAGACAGGGAAGGTGACAGAAGCTTGTGTCGGGGTACACTTTGCATCTAATGACCACAAAGCCATCAGTGTCAAAGTAAATATGCAAAAGTTAGGTCTGTTCTGTGGGTTGAGATTCTAAACTGGAGAAAGGCCAATTTATGATGGTACCGGAAATTATCTGTCAAGATTGGTACAGGCTGTTTTCTGGCAAAGGTGTACTTGGTAAGTGGGAGGCCTTCAAAAGCAAAATTTTGAGAGTACAAAGCCTGTATGTACCTGTCTGAATAAAAGGTAAAGATAACAAGTGTAGAGAACCTTGGTTTTCAAAAGATATTCTGGCCTTAGTTAAGCAAAAAAAGGAGATGCATAGCAGGTATAGGCAGTTAGGAACAAATGAGGTGCTTATGGAGAATAAGAAATGCGATAGAACTCTTCAGAAAGAAATCGGGAGGGTTGAAAGAAGACATAAGGTTGCTCTAGCAGACAACATCGAGGAGAATCCTAAGGGATTCTACAGATATGTTAAGAGCAAAAGGATTGCAAGGGACAAATTTGACCCTCTGGAAGATCAGAATGATAGTTCATGTGTGGAGCTAAAACAGATGGGGGAGATCTTAAATAAAATTTTTGCACCTGTATTTATTCAGGAGATGGACTCTGAGACTATAGAAGTGAGGCAAAGTGGCATCAACATCATTGACCCTGTACAGATGACAGAGGAAGAAGTGTTTGCTCTCCTGAGGCAAATCAGGGTGCATAAATCCTCAGGGCCTGACACAGTTTTCCTTCAGACCCTGCGGAAAGCAAATGCAGAAATTGTCAGGGCCTTAGCAGTGATATTTTAAAAATCCTTCACGAAAGGAGAGATACCAGAAGATTAGAAGATAGCCAAATGATTGATCCATTATTTAAGAAAGGCTCTAAACATAATCCAGGAAATTATAGGTCAGTGAGTCAGATATCAGTTGTAGGAAAGTTATTGGAAAGTATTCTAGGGGACCAGATATGTAAGTATTTGGATAGACATGGACTGATTAAGGATAGTCAGCATGGCTTTGTGCATGGTAGGTCATGTCTAAGCAATCTTATAGCATTTTTTGAGGAAGTTATCCAGAAAGTGGATGAAGGATGGTGGATGTTGTTTACATGGACTTTAGTAAGACAGTGAAAGGTCCCGATTGGAAGGTTGGTCAAGAAGGTTCGGTTGCTCAGCATTCAAGATGGGGTAGTTAGTTGGATTAGATTTTGGCTCTGTAGGACAAGTCAGAGAGTGGTAGTAGATGGTTGCCTCTCTGACTGAAAGTCTGTGATTAGTGGTATGCCACAGGTATCAGTGTTGGGTCCATTCTCGTTTGTCATGTATGTCTATCAACGAACTGAATGATAATCTGGTTAACTAGATCAACAAATTTCCAAATGACACCATGACTGGGGATGTAGTAAACAATGAGGAATACTATCATGGCTTGAAGAGGGATCTGCAACATTTGGAAAAATGGAGTGAAAAATAGCAGAAGGAATTTAATGCGAGGTCTTGCTCTTCAGTAACACCAACCAGGGTAGGGCTTATATAGTGAATGGTAGGGCACTGTGGAGTGTGGTAGAACAAAAGGATCTGGGAATACAGGTCCACAATTCATTGTAAGTGGCATCACAGGTAGATAAGATCGCAAAGAAAGCTTTTGGCACATGGGCCTTCATAAATCAATGTTTTGAGTACAGGAGATGGGATGTTATGTTGACATTGTATAAGACAGTAGTGAGGCCTAATGTGGAGTATTGTGTGCAATTTTGGTCACCTATCTACAGGAAAGATGTAAAAAGTGAATCGGATAGGACTTCATTCCTTAGAAAGTAGAAGACTGAAAGGAGATTTGATAGAGTTATACAAAATTATGAGGGGTTTAAATAGGGTAAATGCAAGCAGGTTTTTTCCACTGAAGTTGGATGGGACTACAACCAGAGGTCATGTGCTAAGGGTGAAAGGTGAAAAGTTTAAGGGGAATAGGAGGATAAACTTCTTCACTCAGAGGGCCGTCGGGATGTGGAATGAACTGCCATCATGAGCTCAATTTCAATGTTTAAGGCTAGTTTGGATAGATACATAGTTAGTAGGGTACTGAGATCTATGATCCCCATGCTGTTCGATGGGAGTAGGCATTTTAGATGCTTTGGCATGGACTAGATGGGCTGAAGGCTTGTTTCTGTGTTGCACTTCTCTATGATTCTATGAGTCTACAGAGAAATAGCAAGAGTGTGAGATTAATTAAATAGTTTTCAAAAGAGTCAGCACAGAAAAATGGGTCAAGATTCATCTTGAAGTTTGCTTAATTTGTTTAATTTGCTAAATCAAATAGGGGTAGAAATCTATAATGTTCTTTGAAATTAGATCCATTTTTCCATACTTCAGATCAAGTGGAGTCACAAGAGACTTCAGATATTGGCTTCTGCAGAACAGAACCTACCATTGGTAGGGGTGGGGTGCTCAATGGGTCAAACAGCCTCTGTGAAGGCAAAGGAGTCATTGAGACCCTGAGTTGGGATGATGTTTGCTTTTTGCTTTGGATCAAGTAGTTTTCAGTATATTTTTCAGTATAGTTTTCAGTATAGTTTTCAGTATAGTCCAAATTCACTATTTACAGCCTTCAGCTGATTGTTATCAACTAAGAAAATTAAAACTACAGCACAGCACGGAACTCTGTGTTGTTGCTTTAATTAGTCTAGCAGCTCAGGATTTGTTACATATTACACCGTGATATGCTCATTTAAAGTATAGAGTATGTTTCAGGTGACATTTACAATTCACTCTCACAGTTCAACGTTATTTGAATTTTTCAATGCATTTCAGTGTTGAAGAACAGTTCAACTCTCAAAGTTAACTTATAAGAGTTAAAGTGACCTATTTATCATAAGGTATGTTTCTAGGTCACAAGCAATACACAGCAGAATATCAAGGTAATGTGTATGGTTGTTGCTGTCACCTATTCCATTTTCAATCCTAACAAATGAGCAACAAGAGACTGAAAGATTGAAGACAAAGTTCAATCTTTTAAAGGGCTGCAACAGTGAAGAGCATAAAAAGTTTATTCTTTCCTGCCTTTTGTACTTCTTGTATACTTATTGATAATATTCTAGAATTAATATAAAGGAAAGCACAGAAGACCAGAATGTCAGTATAACCAGAAACTTGGAAAGATATCACAATGTTATTGTTTCTTGCTAGGGGAATTAAGTTCAGGCCTCTGTAATACAGGGCAGTGGTGAGACCACATTTGGAGTACCGTGCATAGTATTGGCCTCCTTATTTGAGGTTTAGAAGCAGTTCAGAGAATATTTACTAGACTAATACCTGGAATGGGTAAGTTGCTTTATGATGAAAAGTTGGACAAGGTAGAATTGTATCCACTAGAATTTAGAGGAGTGAGAAGTGACTCTGTTGAAACATAAATTAGTGCAAAAGATGAATCACAAAATAGTTTTCACGGGTTCATGGAGCATTCAGTAATCTGATGGGAGAGGGGAAGAAGCTGTCCGTGGAATATTTAGTGTGGGTCTTCAGGCTCCTTTACCTGCTCTCTACTGGTAGTTACGCAAAAAGGACATGCCCCAAATGAAGATCTTTAATGATGGATGTCACCTTCTTGAGACGTCGTCATTAGAGACAAAACATTTACTCTGAGAGGGTTATAAATCTTCAAAATTCTCTTGAAATAGCAGTGGTAAGAGAGACTTTGAATATTTTTAGGGCTAAGGTAGATAAACGCTTGACGATCAATGGAAGGAAAAATTACTCCCAGTAAATTGAAACACGCAGATGAAATTACAGCTAGGTCAGTCATGATTTTATTGGATGTTGGAGCAAGCGTGAGGTGCGAGATCCATCTCCTGCTACTAATTGATAAAGAGTGTTATAATATAAGAACATGTTATCCAATTTTAAAGAAATTAAAGAAGATAGTTAGCTACAAGGTGGTGAACATGCAATACATTATAGAAAATGATATTACATATTTCAGCATCTCAGTGTTAAATTTCTTATTTGTACTGGGGAGAGTGCCTTTTTATTGTTGGTGAGATCGCTCTGCTACAGAGAGGAGAGACTGCCTTTTTATCACTCTGCTATGGAGAGGGCATACTGCCTTTTTATCGCTGGTGAGATTGCTCTACTACGGAGAGGGGGAATGCTGTTCAGAATTTCTTCATTTTGTGTGTGGACTTGGACTGTCAACTTTTTTTCAGCTTTATGGTTTTTCTGTGTTCTGTGTTTTCACCTCACCTTGTGTGGGGCAGGAGGATTTGGGGTTGATGATCGTACTGCTGTTCTTTTCTTTCTTGGTTTCATGGCTATCTGGAGAAGAAGAATTTCAGAGTTGTATACTTTGATCATAAATGAACCTTGAACCTTTGAAAGTGGAATCTATTTTGATTTTACAGACTGTGTATTTATTTAAGAAATTAAAGACAGTGGTGGAAACTAAAGAACAACTTTTCTTCAAATCTTTTCTTCCTAGCCTTCAACAATATTAATGAAAATATCCATGAGAAGCAGTTTGACCCATCCACTGCCTCAGCAGCTCTAGAGGGAACAGAAATTCCTTCCAAAGAAATATTGGAAACCCTAAAGCCACCTTCCTTTGTTCCTCAAAAGCCGCAGTCTCTGGGTTGCTCCTTAGTGTGAATTTGAAACTGGACAATCAGGTGGACCAGGTTTGAGATGCCAAGATTCCTTTGTCCGCTACTAATCATAGATGATAAAGAGTGTTATCACAGGTTGTGGATTCCACTTTCTAGGACTCTACAACATATTCTCAATATTACTTATTTACTCGTTTATTTCTTATTATTATTGTAGTTGCACTGTTTGACTTCTTTTGCTCTTTGGGTGATTGTATTTCTTTGTTCTATTGTGAATACCTCCAAGAGAGTGAATCTCAAGGTAGTATATGGCGACATATATGTTCTTTGATAATAAATTTACTTTGAACTTTGACTTTTAACTTTGAAATAACATGCTTTATAGGGCACAATTGAGAGCATCCTGACTGGCTGCATCACTGTGTAGTATTGGAACTGTACTTCCCTCAATAGCAGGACTCTGCAGAGAGTGGTGCGGACAGACCAGAACATCTGTAGATGTGAACTTCCCACTATTCAGGACATTTACAAAGACAGGTGTATAAAAAGGGCCCAAAGGATCATTGGGGATTCAAGTCACCCCAACCACAAACTGTTCCAGCTGTTACCATCTGGGAAACAGTACCACAGCCTAAATGCCAGGACCAACAGGCTCCAGGACAGCTTCTTCCACCAGGCCATCAGACTGCTTAACTCATGCTGACACAACTATATTTCTATGTTATATTGACTATCCTGTTTTATATACTATTTATTATAAATTGCACATTGTACATTGCACATTTAAATGGAGATGTAATGTAAAGATTTTTACTCCTCATCTATATGAAGAATGTAAGCAACAAAGTCAATTTAACTCAATAATAGCTGGTGACAAGGTTGTGAATCTAACCATTTTATTTTGCAATGACATTGTATATTTTAGTATCTCACTAAGATAATTTCTTTATTTTTTACTGCAGAGTAAAATCTTTGTGACTATTTACTAATATTGATCAACATGTTACTTTATTTATAACATTCTATCAACATATGAATTAGTAGCAGGATAAAGACTCACAGGTCCAGGATTTACTCTGGGCCAAATCTCTATGCCATCATTAAAACCATGATTCTGCATCTCCCTATCGTCATTCATCTTTGCTCCTCCCTCTGCTAATTTGCTCTGTAATATTCATCGTAAGCAATGCACAGAAAGCTCAACAGGTCGTATAGCTTCGATGGTGAGAAATGGACAGATGGGAAGGAAGGATGTGTGAAAACTGTAGAAATTTACCAGGACACTGCCTGGATTAGAGAGCATATATTATGAGGAAAGTTTGTGTAAGCTATGGCCTTTCTCTTTGAAGCCAAGGGGGATGAGGGGCAACTTGATCAAAGTATATAAGATTATAAGAGGCATAGATAGAGTGGACAGGCAGAAGCTTTTTTCCAAGGGCAACAGTGAACATTTAATGACATCCATTTAAGGCGAGTGGAAGAAAGCGTAAGAGAGATGTCAGAGGTAGTTTTGTTTTTAAACACAAAGAGGTAGATGCCTGCAACGTACTGTCAGGGATAGTGGTAGAGATAAATACAACAGGTACATTTAAGGGAATCATAGATAGGCACATGGATGTAAAACAAATAGAGCATTGTGGGTACATGTAGGATGGAAGTGTTAGATTGTTTGTGGAGTATATTTATATAGGTCAACACAACATATTGGGCTGAAGAACTCATTTTGTGCTATTATATATTCTACACTCTATGCTCTATAAAGCACATAACCTGCCCTATACAAGGCTATTTTAACTGTCCCTAATAAGCTTATGCTTTTCCAAATGTGAATAAATCCTAAAATTAAGGGACAACAGAACAGCACGGGCTCCTCTCTAGTTCTCAGGAACCACACCAATGATCAGAGAGGATACAAAGATCTCTGTCAAAACCCCAGAAATTTTCTCCCTTGCCACTTCCAATAACCGGGGATAGATCCCAGCGGGCACTGGAGATTTATTCACCTCCTCCCTTGTGAAGATGTGATGCCCTAGAATACTAGCATCCCAACACTGATTTTCTTGATGTCTTTCTCCTTGGTGAATAGTGGTGCAAAGTACACACTTCATGCTGTGCCCACTTCCTGCATAAATTCCCTTCTTTATCCCTGAGTAGCCCCACTGTTTCACTAGCTATCCTTTTGTTTCAACGTGTGCATATAAATCTTTGGGATTTTCCTTAATCCTCCTCATGGTGGATATTTCATGGTTCCTATTTGACCTCCTGACTCCCCAATGGAATTTTTTCCTGCTCCCTTTATATTTTTTAAACACCCAGTTTCAGCTTCCTAAACCTCAAATATGCTTCCTTTATCTTTTTATTTAGATTGATGACTCCCTCTTCGCCCAAAGTTCCTGAGGCTTGCCACGCTTTTCTTTCTTCCTCAATTGAATTCTGACCGGCTGTTTTTTAAATGACTCACATATGTCAGACGTGAATTTACCCAATAACAGCTGCTGCCAATCCAATCTCCCCAGCTCCTGCCTAATATTGTGATAGTCTGCCTTTCCCTAATTTAGCACTTTCCCCTGAGAATCAGACATCTCCTTATTCAGAAATATGTTAAAACTTAGAGTTGTGATCAACATGCCACCAAACAGAAGCTCACTGGCCTAATTAAACCTGGCAGAGACCCAGAATAAGCAGCAAGCTACCATTCATTGATTGATAATGTATATTCAAAACCGAAAGGAAAAGGCCTTCAGTTTACAGGGAATCAAAGTTTAAGTCACTTCAGACAAGAAATTAGGGCCAAAGCCAAGGATCAGATCAATAATGATGATATTGAAGAGAAAAGCTGGATCAAGAACCCACTTGGCCAAGTTCTGCTCCTATTTATGTCTCAAACCAAACATTTCAAAACAGATCCATTTCCATCTTTGCTTCTAGTATTCCTTGTGCGGTTATAGGGAGTACATACAAACTCTGTGCAGGCAGCGGCAGGAACTGAACCTGGGTCACTGCTAACCGTGGCACTACCATGTCACCCCAATAGTTCAAATGAAGGGTCTTCAACATGAAACATTATTAGTTTCTGTCTCTTCAGGTGCTGCCTTGTCTGAGGATTGTTTCCAGAACATTGCTTTTATTGTCAATTTTGGGCATCTGCAGTTTTTTTTAAACTTTTCTGGCCTTGCCCTCTGCCCTGGTGAATAGAAAAGCCCACATAAAGTGTTGGATATAGCCCAGTCTGTCATGAGTGAAGCTCTCCCCATCTTTGGCTAAGGGGGTCCATCTGCCAGTCCTCATTAGGGGACAGGAGGTGAATAAGGTCAGTAACTTTAAATTACTTTGCCTTGTCATAACAGAGGATCTGGCCTGGGACCAGCATGTAATTGCCATTTCAAAGAAGGCACAGCAGCGCCTATAGTTCCCTAGAAATTTACAGAGATCTGATACGTCATCTAAAATTTTGATAAACTTCTATAAATGCACAGTGAATAATTCTGACAGGTTGCATCATGGCCTGTTATTGAAACACCAATGCCCAAGAATGAAAAAGCCTTCAAAAATTGGTGAATACAGTCCAGTCCATCACAGGAAAAGCCACCCATTGAGCACATCTACAAGGAGCACTGGCACAAGAAAGCAGCATCCATCATCAAGGACCCCAACATCCAGGCCATGCTTCCCTGCTGCCATTGGGAAGGAGGTACAGGAGCCTTAGGTCCCACACCACCAGGCTGAGAAACAGTTATTAACCTTCAAGCATCAGGCTCCTGAGACAGCATGGACAACTTCACTCACCTGAACACAACCTATGGAATAATTTTCAATGACTCCAGAACTCATGTTCTCAGTATTATTTATTTATTCATTGTATTTCCATCATTTGTCTTCTTTTGCACATTGGTTGTCAGTCTTTGTGTGTATGTAGTTTGATTCTATTGTATTTCTTTATTCTGCTGTGAATGCCTGCAAGAAAATGAATCTATGAAAATACAGGGTAACATATATGTACTTTGATAATAAGTTTACTTTGAACTTTGAACAAGTGAATAAGTGGCTCTCATGTCACATACCATCGTGACTTGGAAATCCATCTCTACATCTCTAACGTTGCTGGGTCAAAATTCTTAATAGCACTGTGGAAGTCTAAAACCACCACTTGTGATGACTATTACAACAGGCAATGAGACTTCCTGAGGGATCTGAGCTCTCAGGTTTGGCTAGTTTCAAATACATTATGCATGAAGGGGAAATTCCATCAGCACAACACTGAGTGAAGATTATTCGATGCAGGTCTATCAAAGGTCAACCATCAGTAGCAAGCTACCAAACAATCTCTCTGAACACTTACTACACAACACTTGAAAGATTAGTTCTGCAGTATATTTCACCAGTAATTGATACAGTCTAGGTTTAAATCAAGTTCGAACCAGAACCACTGTTATTGAAAATAATTTTCAATGAAATCTGAAGACTAGTGTTGCATTTATCAATTTATCAAATGCTGCTATCCTGCATACACACCCTCTGGTGGAAGTATCAGGAAGTATTCAACAATGGTCTATTCATCTAGTCAATCTGTTACTTTAAAGTTGACATTTTTAGAGTTTGCCTGACAACCAATCTGTATCTTGGAGATATCAAGCAAGTGGTCTCTTTTGTGGATTTCCTCCGGTGCTTCTCCTTTTCAGTCAGCACATTAATGGCCTGACTTTGATCAACTAATGATAATTTGTTTGTGCAAACACAAGGAAATCTGCAGATGCTGGAAATTCAAACTACACACAAAAAATGCTGGTGGCCTGCTGTGTTCCACCAGCATTTTGTGTGTATAATTTGTTTGTGTCCTTTTGCCTATCCTTCAAGAGGGTAATTTACAATCAATTTAACCTGAGACAGAAGTCACAATGTTGCCAAAAGAAGCACTTCAAAGCTGTTTGGATAATGCTTATGTTATTGTAGATGATATACATGCTGACGGTGTAACACCTTGAGGTTCAAAAGTGTGAGAGAATGTGGGGTATATGAATGTGAGGAAAGATTAGTGATAATTTGAGATTGTTGCCAGGTGAAGGATAAGGGTGTAGTGCATGGAGCAGTTTGTAAACCCAGTGGAGCTGATATTGAGAAGGAAGGGAGGATGACATAGACCACCTTGAATGGTTATTAAACCTTTTGAACTATTTGAGCTTCCCTCCTGCCATTCCCCAAGTGCTATATCCTAGTCAAGGATCGAGGTGGCTCAGTGGATTTCTACTTCCAGAGGTTTCCATTCATCCCTCCACCTCAGGCCACATAGAAGATCAGGAGTCTCATTTTCACCTGCGTTCCATCGCTTCTGCTAAATATCTTCATAAAAATGGTGAATTACGTCTACTAGAGTTCAGATACATTGTACAAAGGGCTTCAAATAGCACTAGTCTGCTTCAACAGGAGTTAGTCAGTCATAAGTAAACACCACTCAAATATGAACAAAGGGAGTATATTGAGAGATCAGCATTGAGAGCCCATCACAATCTGATAAGGAATCAGGAACATGAAGTTTAAGATTCTGCACAGAATCAACCACATGCCTCAATTTTGGATCACATTTTATGCAAATTATTTCCCAAAATGTATAAGGTATGGACCACTCCAGTGCCACGAATCAGGTACATTAGCAGAAATGTACTGTAGTGTCTTATGGCATGCTACTCAAAACTGCAACTCTACAAGGCATAGGCCCACTAGGCAATAGGTTCATGGGCCAAATGGCCTGGTTCTGCTCCTATATCTTATCATCTTATAGTCATGACAGAAAATCTTTAGTTGTTGTTCTCTATCTTGGCAAGTTTCCTTAACTTTATCCTTTACATTTAAACGTAAAAGAGCTTCCAAAGAAAATCAATTACTGCTTGGAATGATTAACTATACTTTTATGCGTTTCCTACACCACAGCATTGAGTACACCTCAAAGATATTGTACTGGACATAAATATTTTAGGAATACTCTAACTTTTATAAGGAGCTATATAATAGCACAAATCTTTCTGTGGAAGGCTTTGGGATTCTTCTCCAAAGTAAATAAATCTGTTATATAAGAATATATTGCTTTTCTCAAGCCAATTAAAAAAAAACTTCTGGGAAATACTTCAACATTGGCTCACTGACACTTTCCCAAGTGAATATGGAACTGGCCTGGCCATTTCAGTAATCTCATATCCTATGCAAAGTAGCAAGAAATCCTCACTATCTCTCGCTTTGGTTCATTTACAATCACACCATGATAGATTTAGTTTAACAATCCCACACAGGATATTATAGCTAATGTCCGCCGACCTACCAATGCCCTTTCTATCAATGAAAAGGAGCTGACATACATACCAATATAGAACACCATTAAACCATTGAAAGCCCCAGACATTTCCAGCAATGTAAGCAACTGACAGTGACCACGGCTTAGCCAAATGCACTTTGCTCAACAGATGGAGATTACCAGTCAATCCCTTAACATCAGAAAAAGTAATCAGTAGGCAAACCTTAATTCCTTCCATGACATTTTAAGGAGATCTCCAAACAGTAAGATTTTCCACTTGCTGTAATGTGTATCTTCATTGTACACCTTGTATGCATTTAAAATAATTTTATCAATACTTTTATGACAGGTCCTTCTATTTCCCAGAGGAACTTGACTCTCATGCAAACTCACTTAAAGTTCAAACTTTTCAATATCATATTTCTTTTACCCAAAACTGAAGAGAATTGATTTGCTATTATAGACAAGCAGTCACCAGCTATACAGTGACAATCTTAGCACATAATCCCCTTCTGCTAATTCCCTTATGAGTAGTAACTTCAATGTCAAAGGAAGCAAGCAGCTTTCGTCATAAACCACTCAATTCTACCTTCTTTGTAATTCACTACCATGTTTTCATGTGGTCATCACAGGATAGAATTAGTTTCAGGATTAAAATCCATCTTGAAAAGTACTTAGCTCGTCTGAAGTCAAGAAGTAATTTCAAGAAGCAGAGATTGTTGGGCCTTCTCCGGACTAAAAATCCCAAAACACTCATCAAATCAATATTGAAGATGAACAGATTTCAATTCAGGTCAAATGCTTATTGAGTAAAACTGAAAGTGAAGTGACCGTTTCCTCTGTTTTATTAAACAGTCAATCAGCAATCAACCATGATTAGTGAAACACATGAACAGCCCTACATGTTTCATTTACCTGGCTCTAATAGTGATCAATAAATAAAATGAGACTTGTACTGTGAGCTACACAAAGAGGAGATGGTTCACAATACTCATCTGTCACCTGCTTAATTTTTGGGATCAGAGGTATGTGCCTTTGCAAGTAGCTAAAGAAATTAGACCTACACTCTTTGGAGTTTATAAAAATGAGGAGTTATTTTATGAAACATCAAGATCTCTTCACCAGCAGGATAATCTTGACCAAAGGGACATAGTTACAGAATTAGGGGTTATCAAGTAAAATTACCTGCAGGAACTTATTGTGACTGATCTCTGGAATTCTCCACCCCTGAATGTTGTGTGACAGGTAAGAGTGTATATCTATAGCTGTAATAAAAGAACACGTGACATTGGTTCAGTTTAATATCAGAGAATACAATATATGACCTGAAATCCTCACTCTTTGCACACATCCACAAACCAAAAAAAAACAAATAATGAATGATAGAACATGTTAGAACCCCAAAGCGCTCCTCGCCAATGCACAGGCAGCAGCAAAGGTATCAACCCTCCCCACCCCCCCACTTTCTCCAGCTAGAGCATCAACACCCACCACCACCCACCATGCAAGCAAATAGCAAACACCCCCAGAGAGACCATGATGTAGAGTCCATCAAAAACTACTGTCCATTGCTACATTTAACTACCTCAGACAGGCTCTCTCTCTCTCTCACTAGCAAGGGAGAAAGAGATATCGCTTCCACAATAATGAAAGGGCAGATCAACAGCTTGCTGTTTCAATGTTGCAATCGGCTGCGTCGCTTATCCAAGTTCTCTGACTTGAAGATTAACAGACTCTCACTTACCATCAAGAAAGGGAGAGAGAGAAAGAAAGAAAGAATGCCTGGTTGTTGGAAGATCTCCACATGCTCCATGGAATTCGTAATAACTTTAATATGTATATTTATTTCTTTCCCCTAATAACCAATTGTTTCATCTTCAGAGCATCTATATATTTAATCCTGTCTTTTGTAAATAAAGGCTCCAAATTTTCAGAGTTAGGGGGGAGGGGTTAAGGGGAGGGGGTAAGGGTTATATACATTGTTTTTTCATACTTTGTAATCATTTAAAAATGCAATAAAAAAAGTTTTAAAAAAAAAGAAAGGGAGAGAGAGAAAGAGATCACTCAAGTACAAGGTCCTTCCAACAGCAGTCTAACCAACAATCTGTTATTCCAATATTTCTATCTCCCGAAACCATTCTATCTGCAACATCGCTGAGGAGCCAGGTCACCCACAGGGCCACACCCTGAAAGCACACTTCTTCCAGGCTGTAGCTGGAGATACCAAAACTCCAGGCCACAAGGTGAGTCCAAAAACAAGAACCATAGTTTGAGCTACAGGTGCAGATCACAGAATCCAACACATTGAAAAGAAAGACATGAAAATAGAAGAAGAAACTGGTTTTTGCACGACTGGAAGAAGTCCCCTAGATCTGCAAAATCCTCCGGCACCATCTTTAGCTCCTCCCATCCCCTAATAAAATTATTAGGGGCATAAATAAGAACTACATTCCAGGGGCAAGAGAGTCTAGAACAAACTCTAAGAACTATGGGGCACAGGTTATAATGTGAAAGGAAAGAAATTTAAAGGAAATCTGGGTGCAGGTTTTTCATGCAGAGAATGGTGAATGTCTGAAATGAGCTGCGAGAGACAGTGGTGATAGATACAATTACAAATTTTAAAAGACATTTGAAAGATGTAGAGAGATACAGACCTAATATGGGAAAATGGAATGAGTGTAAATAAGGTTCATGATTAGCGAGGATGAGGTGGGCAGTACATTGCTATAATTCTATGTATTTATAACATAAAGGTTATTAATTACAAGCAATTTATAATTAATGTATTTTGAGAATTTGCAAACAAATCTGAAAATAAAAGTGACCATAAAGCAAACAATTGTCTTTGAAACTATTTCGCTTTTAGAGAAGGAAAACTGTTTCCCTTGCCATACCTGATAAATACACCCACCATCCCACAAAATCACACAGCAATATGATTGACCTTTAACTCTGAAGTGATATTGCAATCTATTCTGTTATATTAAACCATAACCAACATAGCAGCACTACAGGAATTAAAGGCTATACACTTAGGGCAACCAGAGACTAGTTACTGGCTTTCTCAGCAAAGCCTACATCTCATAAAGTAACATCCAAATACCAGAAACAGATTCTAGTTCATGTAATCTTATCCTTCTATCCATCTCAAATAAATTGTAGGAAAGTTAGAGGGAACTTGATTGAAGCATATTTGAACCAGAGGTCTCTTGATAGGACCAACATCTTAAGGGAAGATCTATATTTAAGACACTATTGAGGTGACTTTTTTGTCTCTTAGTATAAAAAAGGATCTAGTGCTTTCCCAGCGTGTATGACAAATAAACTCTTCTCAGGCTTCCACCCAGGTACAGGGATTTATTTTAACCAATGCTTTGATAAAAAAACTCTGCTATCTTCATCAGGGATGATGCCAGGGAATGTCCAATTTGGTGGTATTTATACCCCTATCGACCATCCCTCATGATTGGTTAGTCCTCATCCAGTCAGGTTTCTGCTCTCCCACCTTGTTTACCATCAAATTTCAGTTCTTACCTAGAGCGAGACCCTCATCTTTATTAATATTCTTTTCCTTTAGTTTTATTTCAATAGCTTCCTTCGACAGACCCAAAATCCATTGGTGCAGCACAGTAGTTTTGTGCCATTGAAGTCAATTGTGAATGCAATGTCCTACAGCCGCTGATTTCTCCAGGTGGCACAAAAGGATACCCCTCCTGTGCTCCTTGATGTGGATTTCCACTGTGCGTCCCATCTGGCTAATGTACACTGCTCCACATTCACAAGGAATCCTTTAAACACCAGCCACACAAGCTGTGAGTTGAGCTTCCTTATGGCTTTGTAAATCCAGGATTTCTTCAGGATTCTGACAATCCTTCCAGAACCCATGGAGATATAGGGAAAACAGCCAGTGGCCATGGGTTCCTCCTCATTGTTAGGTTTCCTGGTTCTTCTGTCAGACCTTTTAAGGGCCTGATTAACAAGTCTTTGAAACTCTTCCACATAGGGCAGTGGAAGTAAAGTATTTTCATATTGTAAGTCAGAACAGATAGGTTTGTGATATGTAAAGGAGGGGTTTTAAAGTTGCCAGAGGTGGACAAGAAGGCAGAGTTGAGGTTACAATCAGTTTGGCCACAATTCTGTTGAATGGCAAAGCAGGGTTGAGCAACTCAGTCTTCTACTATTGCTCTTAATCTGTACATTTGCAGTCCATAATCAGCCCTCAACAGTTTCGTCTGGTGTAAATTTTCATATTTTCTGAGCACAAAGTTATCAAATAAGGGGAAAAAAATCAAAAAAGCACAGATGTTAATATCCCTTAAGCCAATAGGTTGTGAGTACTTGCTCGAGACTGTCTTGATATTAGGAGTGGTATAGAGTTAACATGCAGGGGTTTCGAAGTGGGCACCCTCTTCCTTGATGTTTTATTGTTTAGCCCACTACATCTGCAAACGGTACAATGGTGACTTCTGACATCCCAGTGTCACCCCCCCCCCCTGTTGTGTCCTCCCACTCCATTGAGGCTATCTTGCAGCCCAGGAGAGCTCTTTACACTTGATCCAAAGTCAGTGACTGTTTCTTTCTGCCACCTCTGATGGCTTGCCATGGAGTCTGACCATGGATCCCCAGCGCCTGCAGCATTTTGATAGTGGATGTAGCTATAAATCCCTTACAACCCACTTTTCACAGGGCAACTTCTGTTTTTCCAGCCTGGTCTCTGAGGTTCAGCTGCTAGATCTGCATGGCATAGTCTGTTGCACACATGTGCTTCAGCTACTACATCCTCCCACGGGACTGTGAGTGAGTTCCACGATGTAGACAATCTGTAATGAATTGCACCAGAGCACCAAGTCTGGCCTACGGTTGGTGGTAGCAATTTCCAGTTATGGACAATATTCTTCTGTCCTGTTTCTGGCTTAGGAAGGAGATTACTTGGTCTTTTCTCTCCCTCTTGAACAACTGCTGCTGGGGTCAGAGTGTTAGTTATTCGAAGGGGCAAGGAGTCGGTTGCTAACCTCTTGGTTTCAATTGCCATTGCCAGACTCTTCATGACCTGGTTGTGTTGCCACAAGTATCTGCCTTGTGTGAAGACTGGTTTTGCAGCTTGCCAAGATATGCTTGAGGAATCAGGCACAGGGAACAAGTTAGGCTCTCACCAAACCACTGGTGGAGGATTTTTTTGTGAGGGAAGCACATCATATGTAGCCTGATGAGAACACTAAATCTGTTTACTTCCGTCTCCCATATATCCTCCCAGCTGATTTTCCTCCTCTCAATACTTTCCCACCACATCCATTACCTCTGTTTAATCAGGGAGACGGCCTTCACACTTCTGTCCGACTTTTCTTGGTGCCAGTTACAAAAACTGTTTTTAATAGTAAAGTAGCATCAAAGCTAGAAAATAAATTTATCATTTATCATTTGGATCTGAAGATCATCCCTAAGAGAGACACTGTTTAAATTTTAAACATATTAATAATGAGAGACATTTAAGCAACAAGAATAAAAAAAACACTTCTGGTTAACATCTTTATGGAAAAAAAAACTTTAGTGGATAAGTTCCAAACATTCTTCTTCACTGCAGTTTTGTGAGTGTTATTCTCTGACTTTGAAAATACCATGAGCATTGATTTGCAAAACAAATATTATTATGACCTTGTTTGATGGATTACATTGCTAAATAGATAGTGTGGAAACTTCCTCAATCTCTTTCTAGGGTTGAAGACACAGGATTTCTTCTATTCATGTCATTATAGTGTAAAGTATCTTGGTATTTCAAGACGTGTAATGCCTAGTTCCAATGTGTAGAACTTCATCCCTTATTTCTCAGTATCAATGGTTGCCATGATTCTCTCTCAGCAAAGTCATGGTTTGGATTCTATGTAGTCCAGTTAACATAGTTCTATTGTCAAACAAGAGAAAATCTGCAGATGCTGGAAATCCAAGAAACACACACAAAATGCTGGAGGAGCTCAGCAGGCCAGGCAGTATCTATGGAAAAACGTACAGTCGATGTATCAGGCCAAAACCCTTCCGCAGGGCTGGAGAAAAAAAGCTGAGGAGTAGATTTAAAAGGAAAGAGAAACACGAGGTGATAGGTGAAACCTGGAGGGGGAGGATTGAGGTAAAGAGCTGGGAAGTTGATTGGTGAAAGAGACAGAAGGCAGTGAAAGAAAGGGGACAGGAGCAGCAGAGGGAGATAAGATGAGAGAGAGAAAAGGGGATGAGAAATGGCAGGGGGAAGAGGGGGCATAACCAGAAGTTTGAGAAATCAATGTTCATGCTATCAGTTATCAAGTTGGAGTCTATGCAAATGGAATATAAATGAAAGGGATAGTTCTCTTACATTTCACACGGCTGCTGTTATCCCATCCTCCCATCAGCCGAGCAAGGATAGGGTTCCTCTTGTTCTCACCTACTACCCCACCAGCCTCTGCATCCAGCACACAATTCTCCGAAATTTCTGCCACCTCCAATGGGACCCCACCACCAGGCACATCTTTCCCTCCCTCCCACTTTCTGCCTTACGCAGGGATCACTCCCTTGTCCATTCATCCCTCCCTGCTAGTTTCCCTCCTGGCACTTATCCTTGCAAGCAGAACAAGTGCTATACCCGCCCCTACACCTCTTCCTTCACTACCATTCAGGGTCCTGAACAGTCCTTCTGGTTGAGGCGACACTTCACCTGTGAATGTGATGGGGTGACATAATATATTCAGTACTCCCAGTGTAGCCTCCTGTATATCGGTGAGACCAGACATAGATTGGGAGACTGCTTCACCGTGCACCTACCAGCCAGAAAAAGCAGGATCTTCCAGTAGCCACCCATTTTAATTCCACTTCCCATTCCCATTCTGATATGTCCATCCAAGGCCTCCTCCACTGTCATGATGAGGCCACGCTTAGGTTAGAGGAAAAACACCTTATATTCTGTTTGGCTAGCCTCCAACCTGATGACATGAACAGTGATTTCTTATACTTCCAGTAAGGCCTCCCACCACACCCCACCTTCACCATTTCCCATCCCCTTTTCCCTCTCTCACCATATCTCCTTGCCCACCCATCACCCCCCTCTGGTGCTCCTCCCCCTTTTCTTACTTCCATGGCCTTCTGTCTCTTTCACCAATCAACTTCCCAGCTCTTTACTTCATCTCTCCCCCTCCAGCTTTCACCTATCACCTTCTGTTTCTCTGTTTCCTCCCCCCACCTTTTAACTCTACTCTTCAACTTTTTTTCAATAGTCCTGCCAAAGGGTTTCGCCCTGAAACTTTGAGTGTACTCTTTTCCATAGATGCTGCCTGGCCTACTGAGTTCCTCCAGCATTTTGTGTGTCTATTGCTGTAGCTCTATTGTCTATGTGTTTGGTCAAAGCAGAGAAGAATGCTTCATAGCTTTCTCAGTTTCCAAAACAAACATTTATTTGGACTTCCACCGTGGGCTGGTATCCTGCTTGCTTCACAGGTTCTTGAGGTTATGCAGCTGTCTTTGTAATTTCAACACTGATTACATTTGTGAGTTACATTTGCAGGTGGTTTGCAGATTGGTATTTGCTTGCACTAATGAAATTAAAACTTTTATTCTAGCTCACTGCTCTCTATCAGGCATTTCTCTCTGTCTGAAATCTAAGTTGTGAGCTGCTTTTGAGTGACGGGTAGCACATCATACAGAAGTGTGGAAGAGAAACTCAGATATATTTGTTCTGTACAACTTCACTCCTTTTTGAAAATCTGGTTGAGTGATGGTACAACAACAACTATTCAACGTTAGCAAAAACAAAGAGCTAATCATTGACTACAGGATGAAGAATACACAAGTCCATGAGCCAGTCCTCTCTATGGGATTGCAGGTGGTGTAACTTTAAATTCCTTGGCGTTATCTTTTCAGTGGATCCGTTTTGGGTCCAGCACAAAGAAAGCACAACTGCATCTCTACTTCTTTTGAGATTTGCATAGATTTGGTCACCAAAAACTGACAAATTTCTATAGATGCACAGTGAAGAGAATAGAACCATAGAACCATAGAACACTACAGCACAGTATAGGCCCTTCAGCCCTCCATGTTGTGCCGACCCATATAATCCTTAAAAAAAAGTACTAAACCCACACTACCCCATAACCCTCTATTTTTTTTTCATCTATGTGCCTGTCCAAGAGGTTCTTAAATACCTCTAATGTTTTAGCCTCCACCACCATCCCTGGCAAGTCATCCCAGGAACTCACAACTCTCTGTGTAAAAAACTTACCCCTGATGTCTCCCCTCAACTTCCCTCCCTTAATTTTGCACATATGCCCTCTGGTGTTTGCTGTTGGTGCCCTGGGAAACAGGTACTGACTATCCACCCTATCTATGCCTCTCATAATCTTGTAGACTTCTATCAAGTCAATCTCATTCTTCTACGCTCCAAAGAGAAAAGTCCCAGCTCTGCTAACCTTGCTTCATATGTCTTGTTCTCCAAACCAGGCAACATCCTGGTAAATCTCCTCTGCACCCTCTCCATAGCTTCCACATCCTTCCTATAATGAGGTGACAAGAATTGAACACATTACTGTAAGTGCGGTCTCACCAGAGATTTGTAGAGTTGCAACATGACCTCTCTACTCTTGAACTCAATCCCCCTGTTAATGAAGCCTAGCATCTCATAGGCCTTCTTAACTACCCAAACAATCTGTGCAGCGACCTTGAGGGATGTATGGATTTGAACCCCAAGGTCCCTTTGTTCATCCACACTCTTAAGTAATTGACCATTAATCCTGTACTCAGTCTTCTGGTTTGTCCTTCCAAAATGCATCACCTCACACTTATCCGGATTGAACTCCATCTGCCATTTTTCTGCCCAACTCTGCAGCCTGTTTATATGCTGTTGCAACCTTCGACCACCTATAGCTCCATCCACAACTCCTCCAATCTTCGTGTCATCTGCAAACTTACTTACCCATCCTTCCACCTTTACATCCAGGTCATTTATAAAAATCACAAATAGTAGGGGTCCCAGGATAGATCCCTGCGGCACTCCACTAGTCACCGACCTCCAGGCAGAATATTTTCCTTCCACAACTACCCTCTGCTTTCTTCCTGTAAGCCAATATTAAATCCAAACAGCATCAAGGTTCCACTTATCCCATGCCTCATGACTTTCTAGATGAGTCTCTCATGAGGGAGCTTGTCAGATGCTTTGCTAAAGTCCATGTAGACCACATCCACTGCCCTACCCTCATCAATTTCTTTCGTTACCTCTTCAAAAAACTCAATCAGGCTCGTGAGGCACAATCTTCCCTTCACAAAGTCATGCTGACTATCCATGAGTAGACTGTACTTCTCCAAATGCTCATAGATCCTATCCTTAAGAATCTTTTCCAGTAGTTTGCATACCACTGACGTAAGACTCACTGGTCTATAGTTCCCAGGTTTCTCCCTATTACCTTTTTTAAACAAGGGAACTACATTTGCCATTCTCCAGTCCTCCGGCACTTCCCCTGCAGCCAAAAA
This sequence comes from Hypanus sabinus, assembly GCF_030144855.1. NCBI lineage: Eukaryota > Metazoa > Chordata > Chondrichthyes > Myliobatiformes > Dasyatidae > Hypanus > Hypanus sabinus. Next base: position 49,092,003 of record NC_082728.1, read on the forward strand.
GGATTCAAAGATCATGGCTAATGCTCCTGCGATCTCTTCTCTCAATTCCCACAACAACCTGGTGTGTATCATATCTGGCCCTGGGGATTTATCAATCTTAATGTTTTTAAGAAGATCCAGCACTTCTTCCTTAATCTCCATACTGTCCAGCACACAGGCCTGCTCTAATTCAACCTCATCCTGATCAAGATCCTTTTCACTTGTGAATACTAAAGTAAAGTATTCATTTAGGACTTCCCCAACCTCCTCCGCCTCCAGGCATATGTTGTCCTCTTTATCCTTCAGCAGTCCCATCTTCATTCTTGTCATCTTCCTATTCTTCATATATGCATAGAATGCCTTGGGGTTCTCCTTAATCCTACATGCCAAGGCCTTCTCATGCCCCCTTCAAGCTCTCCTAAGTCCTTTCTTTAGCTCCTTCCTGGCTACCTTATATTTCTCATAAGCCCCTCCTACTTCCTGCTTCTTGTATCTAACATATGCTTCCTTTTTCCTCCTGACAAGTTGCCTCACGTGTTTCGTCAGCCATGGTTCCCTTTCCCTACCACTTTTTCCTTGCCTCAGTGGGACAAACCTATCCTGAACCCAGCTCAAGTGGTCCCTAAACTTCTCCCACATTACTTCTGTGCTTTCCCTTCATTACTTCTGTGCAGAATGTTAACTGATTGCATTATAACCTGGTATGGAAACACCAATGTCCAGGAAGCAATAAGACAACAGTAAGTGGTGGATACAGCCCAGTCCTTTACAGCCAAAGCCTTCCCCACTGAGCAAATTTACACAAGGCTTTGCCGCAAGGAACAGCATCCACCATCTAGACCATGTTCTTCTCTCACCAATATCACTGGCAGGAGTTACAGAATCCTTAGGTCCCACACAATCAGGTTTCAGAACAGCTATTACCCTCCAACCATTAGGCTCCTGAACCAGCATGGATAACTTCACTCATCGTAACTCTGAGCTGATTGTACAACTCTGCCAAGGACTCTTTATAACTCATGTTCTCAGTGCTATTATATTTGTTTGCACAATTTGCTTTCTTTTTCATTTTAGTTGTTTGTCTTTATTTCCTGTATGCATACTTCTTCATGAATTCTGTTGGATTTCTTTATTTTCTTGCAAGAAAATGAATCTCAAGGCAGTATATGTCAATGTACATGTACTTTGATAATAATTTTACTTTGAACTTTGTAGCCCTTTGCACAATGGCAGAAACAGAATTTACCCAGAGCAGTCTGTTTACACAGCCATAACATAATCTTTCTAAACCGCAATTGCTGCCCTCATATTTCAGTGGATGAGGTCGCTCCACAAAAAACAAGATATTGAATTCTCTGAAGCATTTTTCACATTTTTATTAATTTAATTTCACTTGAAGAGAACATAACTGATACATTATAAATATTTCATTTAATCAGCTACAGCTGTAGTTATTATGGCTCATTAGCCACAAGATAATTGTTCCCTGAGCTTTTGCCTACAATATAAAATAATCACTCTTCTAATATACTATTTAATGCAAATTAGCATTCCCATCTAATATATGAATAATAAACATCATCAGTCTTAAGTACAGAACTTCAACCCATATGATTGACCCAAGGGAATTTACTAACCTAGTAAAGGAACAAAAACAATCTGTCTAGGATTACAGTTTGGATTGTATTCTATACCAGCAGCAGGTTGTGGCCTAAATGATGAAAGGAGCAAACACTGGGTGCAGTTTCTGTAAAATGAATAACACTTAATCACTGGATGAGCAATTGAATTCTCAAAGCATGAAGGTGCTGGATAATGGGATTAGTGTGGATGGTTACTTGATGGTCAGTGTGAAAATGGTTAGCTGAAAGATCTGAATCTGTGCATTTAACTTTAGATCACAGCAATCGAGGTCAATGAAGTTTCTGCAAGTCCCAAAACCAAACACAGAATAGATAGCACAGCTTTGCAAATAAACAATTCCGTCTGAAGAGCACAGATTGGCCCTTAGACTAAAAGATATGGTTTGCAAAGTGAAGACCATGTGGCATTCTCAAATGTTGATGTAAAATAAAAATGGGGTTATGTTCATTGAGCCTGCATCAAATCGGGCAACGTGGCTAAGTTGTTTGTCATTGCAATAATTGAAATTGTATTGAATCTCCTCCTGTTACCTTTGATCTTAAGAGTATAAAAGTGAGATGCACTTTTGAGCTTGCGAGACTCTACCAAGAGTGTCTCCGGAAGAATGCCTGCTTGCTGTGAAGAATAAAGACCTTTATATCACAAACTTCAGAGGTGACTTAAATCACCATCACATATGGATCAGAATCAGAAGCAGAGTGGCCAGTTCAATAAGAGAGAAACTGTACCCATTTCCAATTACATCAAGTGAACCATGCACATCAATCTATCTATATTCATTAGAAACCTTCCCTAACCTCGATCTTCTTACCAGGGAGTATATTATATACAGGCTTCTCATTAGTAGTGCTGTTGTCTCGCCTTTGGGGAAATCCTCAAATGTACAAGCGATGTAAAACTGTCTCGTTGACATTACCCCTTCAACCTCATGAACCATTTCAGAAGGAAAAGCACATAACCATTATGTTTCAGGATTAAGTGCAGAAACTCTCCAAAACGCAGCCATCAGGATAGCTTCCAAGAGATCAAGGAGGATGGTAATGAGCTTTCATTCATAGATTACTTTTCAGGAGCTCAGGATTTCAGTCTAAGTAAGTATGAGAGACATAGAGTAGATATTGGTGACCTTTTCAACATGACAGAAGTATCAGGAACTATGACGCACAGGTTAAAAGGTAAGTAGGAAGCTCTTTTTCTGTCACAGTCCAAACTGTTGACTCCTCACTTCTGTTAATTCCTTTTTCCCTGTGTTCTACTGAGCTCCTTGATTGAGGCACCTGATTGTCATCTGAACAGGCAGCATAAAAACTCCAGCTTACATCTACTCAGGGTAGGACCGTCACCTGAGCCAGTGCAGCAATGCACCTTCTGGCAATGCCGAGAATAGTGGACTCTTTGTTGCTTCGGTGCCTGGGGTTGCTTTGGGAATTCTGTCATTTTTGTGGGCAGCTGAGTTTTGCCGGCCATTTGCCGCTACTCCAAGTCCAAGTCCAGGCTCCATGTTCAAGTCCAAGTCCAAGTCCAGGCTCTGTGTCCGAGTCTGAGTCCGAGTCCAGGCTCTGTGTCCGAGTCTGTCCAAGTCTAGGCTCCACGTCCAAGTTCGAGTCCCAGCTCTGTGTCTGAGTCCAGGCTCCATGTCCGAGTCCAAGTCCGGGCTCCGTGTCCAAGTCCAAGTCTGGGTTTCATGTCCGAGTCCAAGTCCGGGCTCCGTGTCCAAGTCCAAGTCTGGGTTTCATGTCCGAGTCCAAGTCTGGGCTCCATGTCCGAGTCCAAGTCCATGTCCGGGCTCCATGTCCAAGTCTGTGTCCAAGTTCAAGTCCAGGCTCCATGTCCAAGTCCATCCGGGCTCCGTGTCCAAATCCAAGTCCAGGCTCTGTGTCCGAGTCTGAGTCCGAGTCCAGGCTCTGTGTCCGAGTCTGAGTCCGAGTCCAGGCTCTGTGTCCGAGTCTGAGTCCAAGTCCAGGCTCTGTGGCCGAGTCCAGGCTCTGTGTCCGAGTCCGAGTCCAGGCTCAGTGTCGGAGTCGAAGTCCAAGTCCAGGCTCTGTGTCCGAGTCTAAGTCCAAGTCCAGGCTCTGTGTCCGAGTCTGAGTCCAAGTCCAGGCTCTGTGTCCGAGTCTAAGTCCAAGTCCAGGCTCTGTGTGCGAGTCCAGGCTCTGTGTCCGAATCTAAGTCCAAGTCCAGGCTCTGTGTCCGAGTCTGTCTGAGTCCAGGCTCTGTGTCCAAGTCTGAGTCCGAGTCCAGGCTCTGTGGCCGAGTCCAGGCTCTGTGTCCGAGTCTGTCTGAGTCCAGGCTCTGTGTCCAAGTCTGAGTCCGAGTCCAGGCTCTGTGTCCGAGTCTGAGTCCGAGTCCAGGCTCTGTGTCTGAGTCTAAGTCCGAGTCCAAGTCCGGGCTCCGTGTCCAAGTCCAAGTCTGGGTTTCGTATCCGAGTCCAAGTCCGAGTCCAAGTCCAAGTCCGGGCTCCATGTCCAAGTCCGTGTCCAAGTTCAAGTCCAGGCTCCATGTCCAAGTCCATCCGGCTCCGTGTCCAAGTCCAAGTCCAGGCTCCGTGTCCGAGTCCAAGTCCTGCTCCGTGTCCAAGTCCAAGTCTGGGCTCCATGTCCGAGTCCAAGTCCGGGCTCCGTTTCCGAGTCCAATTCCAGGCCCAACGACCAAGGTCTGGGTTCAAGTTCCTCTGGTTTGTTGTCCAGCATTCACGTTCATATAAGCATCTAATCCTCACTCTTCAGCCTTCCTTGCAAATATTAATAAACACATTTCTGTTAATGTTACCTACATGCAGTTGGGTCTACTCCCAGTCACCCAATGTAACATTTTCGGCCAGAGGATGCTGGAGATATAGAACACAATGCCTGAATGGTTGCTGGAAGCCAGTACCCTCACAACATTTAAATAGACTGATGCTCACTCGACTAGTCAAGGCTGTTAAAGGTGATCAGTAAATGTAGATAATTGATGGTCAGGATGGACATTGTTTCTGTGCTGAATGATTATGACTTCCTAAATCAATTCACAGCAAATGAAAGACTTTCCAAAATGTAGTTACTGATGCACTGCAGAATAAGGTACAGACAATTGGATCTTACAAATAGAATATCATAAACAGCATGATTCAATATAAGTGAACATAAAGTAAAAACAAGTCTTCTGAAATTGCTGTCTGAATGCAATCATCTGACCACTAGGGGCAATTGATAACAATACAATCACATCTTTTAAACAAAATTTATGTCTAAGGATTACCACTTCTTTTCCATCTTAATGTGGCATATTCCTGCTTTGAATTTTCAAATAGCCTACGACATCTATTGAATTGGAATCCCATTTATTATCATCGACGTATGACATGAAATTTGCAATAAAGTGCAAAGACATAAATAGTGAAAATAATGGGCAATGTTTATGGACCTATCAGAAATCAGTGTGGGGAAGAGCTGTTCCTAAATCATTGAGCATGTCATCAGTTTTTTGTACTTCTATCCTTTTGGTAGTGAAGAGAAGAGGATGTGTTCCAAGTGGTGAGGGTCCTTGGTGATGGATTCCATGTTCTTGAGGCACTGCCTCTTGAAGATATCCTCAACAGTGGAAGGATTGCTGAGTCTATAAACCCTGAAGCCCCATATGATCCTGTGCATTGGGACTTCCATACCAAGCAGTAATGCAATCAGTCAGAATGTTCTTCACTGTACTTCTTCAAAGGTTCAAAGGTTCATTTACTATTAAAGTATGTATGTAGTATACAACTCTGAGATTCATCTTCTCCAGATAGCAACAAACCAAAGAAAAACCATGGAAGTTAAGTTCAGAGAGAAACAGCAAACCCATTGACATGATCATCAACCCCCACACAAAAGACAACAAAAACATCGCCCACCCCTCTCGGCACAAAACTAACAAAAATGCAACAAAACATTGATCCCCCTCCAAATCCTTCCCCCCGGCACAAAAAATAACAAGAAAGAACAGCAAAAACACGGAATATAAAAACCATAAGACTGAAAAAAAGTCCATAGTCCAGAGTCTGTAGTCCAAAATCCATATACAGTAACCCCAGTAACACTCACCAGCATTATCGAAAGAGAGGGACTTCAGGCACAGCAATGGACCACACAGGCCTCCTTTTTGGCAGTAAAGCAATCCCATCAGCAATCAAAAGTCATCGGTGCTCGCTTTCTGCATTCATCTCAATGTTTCAATCTTCCTCTTTGCTTTAATCACCAAATATTGGAAGTGACATGAATAAGAGAAGTGAATAACTCTGTAGAAATCTGTAGGGGTCTTTAGTGACATACAAATTCTCCTCAAGCTCCTAATTAAATAAAGCTGCTGGTGTGTCTTTTTAATGGTTCCTGGCATTCTCTAAAGGCTCAAGTTGATGGGATCACAGAGGAAAGGCTACTGTATTGGAAAAGATCAGACTATTAACTTCTGACGATGTTTTTGAGCATTTTGTCTACTTTAATTTACTGGTAAACATAAAGTATCCAGGGATGTAAAGTTCAGCTCTTTGACCAGGGCCAAGGTGCAAAACATATTACTAACAACACACAACACAAAGCACAATTGGTTACAGTTGCAGAAAAACATACAGTCACAAAGAGAAGGAAATGTAGCCCAAATCTCACAGATGCCACAGCTCTCTACCACACTATCTCTAGCGACTCCTCCCTTGGGTGACTGCAACAGGCGATCCCGTGACAAAGACCTAGTCCTTGTCAGAACCAAGACATTCCCTTGCCATTGGATCTCCAACAGGGTCTTGTGATCGCAACAAAAATATCCAAGACAATCACACACAATGCATATTGTCTCAACAGAACAACGGTATGCATCAAGAACAGAAAACAATACAACAACAGTATGCAATAAGTCCAGCTCCATTGCTATCAAGCAACTCACTGATGGGATAGTTCTGCATTACTTGGTGTTCTTGATATCCAGCAGTGACTTGCGATTGTACAAATGAAGTAAAAGCCAAACAAATGTATCTTTGATTTGACCTAGAGTGGCCGCTGCACTTGAGTGCACTGTCATCTTACCAGCAACTAAGGTAGTGTTTTGGGTTGTGTCCGCTGGTTCAAGAACCAGATGACTTAATGGAGGCAGCTGTTCGTAAAATCGATGGCATGGGGTTTCAGACATCTATACTTCCTCCGCAATACTAGTTTCAAGAAAATGGCATGGCCCAGATGGTGGGGACCTCTGATGATAGATGTTGCCTTCTTAAGGCTGGGCCTTATGTAGATTCTTCCAGTGCTGTGGAGAGATGTACCAGTCATGTACTGGGCCAAGTCCACTGCTCTCTACAGCTTTATGCATATTCAAACTGGTGTACCAGACACATGCTGCAAACATTCAGGGTACTTTTTGTAGAAGTTTGTTAGAGTGTTCAGTGATAAGTCAAGCATCCTTAACCTTGTAAGAGAGTAAAGATGCAGGTGTGCCTTCCTTGTGATTGCGTCTATGAGCTGGGCTCTGGGCAGGTTACCTGATACATTAATTCCAGGAATTTAAAGCTGCTGATCCTTTCCATTGCCAATCCACCTTCATACCATGTGTGCTTTCAAATTCATCCTATGATACTTTACTAGATGAACTATGGAAGGAATTTAAAGTACTACTATGTTCATTTTGACCTGTATGTGCCGCAACACCAATTAAATGAGTATCAGAGACTCAATCGTTTGAAATCCTATACAATTTTAATGAATCATACTACCACAGAGAAAGAAGGATCAAGATCTCACAGAAGGTCACAACTCATTTTCTTATAACCATCTTGGATAATCCTCTTTCAACTACTGTCACTAGTTAACATAACGGCATTATGCTTATAGAACTAATTTTTGTATGCAATGTCATTTTCAGGACATTGTTCAACCACTAGTGGGCATTGATGACCAGGTAATGGCAACATCTCTTAAAGAAACCTTGCAGTTCTTTAAAGTTTATCACAGATGAATAAAACAAATGGCCACATCATCTGTTTTTGTGGAACATTTCTGAAGAAATAGATACTGGACGGGAATGTGCTCTGCTCTACTCAAAACTATATCACACGAGGGGGTCAAGTGAAGCCTTATGTAGGTGGGTTGCTCCTCAGAAATCACTGTGGCTCCTTTCAAAATTGTTCCATTGTGTACGCCAGGCTTTAAATTTGTATCTCAGATGCACAAAACTTAGTAATGGCAAGGGATCTTTGCACAAGCTTAAATTTAATCATTTAACAAATATTTTAACTGAACATTTACTAATCCTGACACTTATTCCAGACAGGGAGAACTTGATGGAAGTGTAATAAATTCAGAAAAACATTTCACTCATATACAAACTATAAATTCCTCCACATTAAAACTTAATGTACCCATGAGGTAAATGTAACAAATGTACTAATTCGTAAGCCGGGGCTTTTGGCTACTTTCATGATCAACATGCAATGAATGTAATGGACTGATTCATTGTTGTCAATTTCCCAGTGGATAGCTTATGTCCTAAACTCCATTACATAGATAGAACCCTGAGGCTTTCTCACTAGTTCTCCTGGCTGAATGAGATATTGTTGAAAGCAGAGCCCTGAAGAACAGTTAGAGCAAAGGAGTTGCTACAAATTAATAAAGCAGACATCTGTATAAGGTGTTTTAAAAGTTCAGCACAAAAGCTTCAGAAAGCTCCTCTGAAATTGTTTCACAACATTAAATCCCAAATAGATAGATACGTCAGTAAAACAATGAAATATTAATCCATTTTTATTTATTTCTTTCTGCATATTTTTCATTTTCTCTAGCTTTATTATTTTCCCATTTCCTCAGGAAGAGCAATTGTCTGTAATTGTATAATACCCTTGCATTAAATATTTATTCTTAAAGGCAAAACTAAGTTCTGTGGTAAAGAGCCTTAAGTGGGTTTCTTACATTTTTGATGTGAATTCTTGGAAGATCAATTCACTTTTGTCAAGAGTTACACTTAATTTATAACAAAAGAAAAAAAAGCAGCTAGTCTAAGTCATTGTTTATGCAGAATACGTCTTCACTCCTTTCCATCCTTTCCCTTTCCCTGACTCTATACCTTTCCCTTTTACACATCCAAATTTCCCTTAAGAACATCATGCTTTTTGCTTCAATTAACATGTGCGAGAAAGCTCTAAATTGTAACAGAAGACTTTTATCATTGCATTTTCCATATATTGAGTTCTTCCCATCCTAAAGATGACACAATATTCTTTCCATTAACTTGTATAGAAATTCTGAGATTACACTGTTATGAGTGTATTTGAATCAATAAAAGTTAATGGTAGGAATGTCTTTGTGACCAGCATCTCATTTCACTTGCAAGTGCGTTTTCTAGATATAAAGGCAAGTGCATTCCAGCTACTTTTACGAGGGGTGATTGATAAGTTTGTGGCCTAAGGCAGAAGGAGTCAAATTTAGAAAACCTAGCACATTTATTTTTCAACATAGTCCCCTCCTACATTTACACACTTAGTCCAGTGGTCATGGAGCATACAGATCTTGGACCTCTGGGAGGTGTCCACAGCAGGGGTGATTAATAAGTTTTTGGCCTAAGGTAGAAGGAGATGACTTATACAGCTCTCGTTACATGCACATTCAGTTCAACTTTTTAAGTGATTATGCAGAAAGTTTGAAGTTAATAACTCATCAATTAATAACTCATCGGGGTGATTGATAAGTTCATGGCCTAAGGTAGGAGATGAGTTATTAACTTCAAACTTTCTGCATAATCACTCGAAGAGTTGAACTGCATGTGCATGTAATGAGAAGTGAAGTGTATCAAATATTGAAAGACATAGATTGTATAGATGTGGTGAGAATGATTTCTATAGTGGGGGAATCTAAGACCAGAGGGCACAGCCTCACAGTAAAAGGATGGCCTTTTGAAGAGATGAAGAGGAATTTCTTTAGCCAGAGAAAGGTGGTGAATCTGTGAAATTCATTGCTACAGATGGCTGTGGAAGCCAAGTCATTGGGTATATTTAAACCAAAGATGATTAGTCTTAGGACTTCTGTGATTACTACTTCTTTGAAAACATGATTAATCATTTGTTGCTCTGGTCGTGTTAGCAACTGATACCATGTACCTGTGTGGGCCACAGGCACTCATACCAAGTACATCATGCATCATCACTAGAACTCTGAAATCTGGAATATTTTAATGTTGGCCAAAATTGCTCCCTTAAACATTTGCTGTTACAAAGATGCATATCGAGATAATATGCTTGAAATCAAGACCTCACTATGCTTAGAGATTTCCGGAAGTTCTTGGACCAACCTCTTGGAAAACTTGTAAATATACAAACCCTTGTAGGATAGCACAAGGCAGCAGCTTGGACAGAAAAAAATGGAATGAAACCACCAGCTGGAATGAATATCCACTTTCTGTATTAACATTAAAGTTTCCTGATATAATGCATGGAAGGTTCTGAGTTGAATTGATATTGAATTTGAATCAGGCATGACCCACTTCAGGCAGAAATGTACTTCAGAACTTCTACAGAAAGTGACTTTGTCAACGTATTATAATGCTACATATCAGAGATATATTACAAAGGTGGATAGGTACCATCAAGATCAATCAACTTTTTAACCTTAAACTTGACATAGATAATACTCAACAGTGTGGAAGAGTGGAAATGGAGGTGGTTTGTTTTTTAGAAGTCCATCTGGGAACGAGAGGAGGAAACATGATCAGGCAGAGCACATCAGCTACTTCAAAAGGAGTAGGACAAGAAGCAAAAGAAGTTGAGTGATGAGCTTTACTGCTGTGGTACAGGACACCTCTTTTTCTCTGGACTTTATCCATAGGACCTCAACTGCTCTACCCAAGTTGTATTGGATTCTTTCTGTCCAGCCCCAAACCATCTGAAATTGTGCTCTTCTGTGCCAGTCTGTGCAATGCACACCTTCAGCAGAAGTAAAGTAGCAATGCTAAAGTGCCAAAAAGGGCCAAAGGATCATTGAGGACCTGAATCATTCCAATCACAAACTGTTCCAGCTGCTACCATCCAGGAAGTGGTACCACAGCATAAAAGCCAGGACCAACAGGCTCCAAGACAGCTTCTTCCACCAGGCCATCAGACTGATTAATTCACACTGATACAATTGTATTTCTGTTATATTGACTGTCCTGTTGTACATACTATTTATTACAAATTACTATAAATTGCACATTGCACATTTAGATGGAAATGTAATAATGTAAAGATTTTTACTCCTCATGTGTATGAAGGATATAAGTAATAAAGTAAATTCAATTCAACATGTTGTAGGATACCACAAGATACATAATATTAATTATATAAATTGCAGCAATAGTTGAACTACTCGTAAAATCCACAGCTTATCAGGTCCTGAGTCTGCAAAATTCTGGTCATTATTGTCAGAAAAATTCTTAAGGCTAATCAACAATTAGGACTAAACTAGTATGCTAAATCTACACTTCCAACTAGCTTTGCCTCTGTACACATTTAACACCTTTTGCTTGAGAAAATGCCCTTTGCCTCTTAAATAATGCTGCTGCCATAATAATTACATTTTACTAATTCTTAGCAATATTTAAATTTAATTGAACCATGTTCTAATATTTGAATCTGTTTTGCTGCCTCTCAGCGAAACTGTTTTCTTCACAAATCAGATGTCTGTGGACCTGAACATCTCTGGAGGATTTTATCACACAGTGCAATAAGAGTATCGTGGTTACAACTGCAGACTGAATACTAATCCAGGAAAGAGCAAACTACAGCTAATTCACCATCTGTAATTGTGCTGGACAAAAAAAAAAATTAATAACCACCAACTGAGTACCAGGGGAAGGTGGGCCATCTGGAGCCCTTTGTCTGGCATAAGCTTTCTGTCTTATGTTCACAATTCAAAACTTCATTATCTCATCTGAAATAAATGTATTCAACAATAGGACATCTCTTGAGCTTAAAAATGAAAATTTTAAAATGCGGACGTTGAAAATATAAAATAAAAATAGAAACTCTGGAAACACTCAGCAGGTCAGGCAGCATCTATGGAAATAAAGTTACTGATGTGAAGCATGAACTCTTCTTTATCTTTCCAGATGCTTCCTGTCCTACTAAGTGTTCCCAGTATTTTCTTACATAAACCTGTTTTTCTTGGTTCAAACTGGCATTGGTATTCCAACAGAACCAGTATTTCTTTTGTTCTTCTGAGAACCTAATCAAATTGAAAACTAATAGTAACAGAAGATTAAAATCAAACCAACTAACAATATTTAAAACTCTCACTAAGAATCTTTCACTTTGTTTTCTCCAACCTAAGAAATTTTGAATCTGTTTAAACCTGCAAATTTTATACAGATATTCATAAATAGAGGAGCAATCTGGTACAGTAACAGACCTAACTATCAGATAAAAATGGCTCAAAATGTTCAGTCTGGCTTCTAGGCAGTCAACTCCCTAAGAAGAGCCAACCATGCGTCTCCATCCTCACCCATCTGTTGCCACCCTTGGGTCTTTCTTCTAGTATATCCTCTTTTCCACAGGTTAAGATCCACTTGCTCTTGAAGTGATGCAGTTTAGTTCTACCTACCTTAACTGCTTTATAAGATGCCTCTCCCAGACAAGCATTGTCATTACTTTTCACAATGAACCTCTGATTTTTTTTCGTAAAGTGTATTTTGAAAATGGGATTGAAATTCATCTGTCAAATTGGGTTAACACCCAACAGAGTTGGGTATGCATTACGTGCCATATTCAATTGATCTCATATGCCAGGTATTCTATTGTATTTCAATGAAAATACTGTATAATATCCTTTTCCTTGTTGATCTTCCTCTTTATCCTTACTGAGCTCTCTCCCATTCTCTTGTTGTCATGTTTCTTGAATGTCTCTTCCATTTATGCTTCCCTCTCAAATCTCTACCCCAGACTTTTACAATCCTTAAGCTCCCTAATTTTCTTGTTATTTTAGACTAGCTTTACATAGGACAGTTGTCATTACCTCCATATGAACAACAAATCTACTCACTCTCAAGACAACTATCCTGGCCCAGTACACCATCTGCGACCCAAGCTTGTTAATGTTTGTCCCATCCAGCTCAACTGATGGAGAATTACCCACTCCCACTGCTCATTGCAACTCCCTTCTGTAACCACACCATTGCATCCATAAGCTGGTTAGATAAACATCAAAGCCTTAGCTGAAAGCCTAAAAGAAGGGGGATACTCCTTCCTGATGATAATGTTCTGTGTTTGGCACACCCAGACTAAGTGCCGGAGGGAGGGGCGCGGTGGGGGGGGGGGTTATTCTTAATAACAAAGAACAATCTAGGATGAATCCTTCTCCCATGACATTTCCTCATCTCAAAGCACTTCACCATATTTCTGCCTTTGCAACTTCCATTCAGATTCAGCACAAAATGCTGATAATACTCAGCTAATTAAGCAGCACCTTTTGAGAGAAAAACATAATTATATTTCATAGCTCTATTGGAAAGGTCATGAACCAGACCATTAAATGTCATAACCTAATTGAGTATCTCTTATCCAAAATTCCAGAATACAAAAACCTCCAAAATTCGAAATATTTTGAACACTGACGTGATGTCAAAAATGGGAAATTCCTCAAGTCACTAGAAAGGATCCCAGGTGATGCACAGATCTCATGCACAGAGATAGTTCTGAGAAGTGACCGCACATATGGAATGAACAGAAGTTAATGAAAAATAGAAAAATCACTGCATTAAGCAAAAAATGAAGATCTCGATTGTGTATCAAAAGAATGGATTCATCAGTGCCAGAATGAACATAAGTTGCTTAACAGCATTCTGATCATGAAACAAGCAAAGATCTATCACGACAAACTAAAATTTGAAGGTAATTGTGAATATTCAGCAGGCTGGTTGCAGAAGTTTAAGAAAAGCCACAGCATTAAATTTTTAAAGATTTGTGTTGATAAAGCATTTACTAATCATGAAGCAGCAGAGAAATTCATTGATGAGTTTGCAAAGGTCATCGCTGATGAAAATCTAACAATCTGAATGGAAACATCAGTGCATTTGTGTGATGAACAAATGTTAATACAAAGACAGCTTACTGGTGGAACTTAAGTTCAGTTGGGAATCATGAATACACCAAAAAGCCATTAACGGTCTACATGGTTGGCCAAAGTAGTGATAGCTTACCTTTCTGATGATTCAATTTACACATTATTGTTTCATAAACAAAATTATTAAAAATATTACATAAAACTACCCCCTCCTGTCATAGTTGCTATGGAATGGACAGCTGTTTGAAATCGATAGCGGACCTGACACCAATCACAGTGCTGGAACCCAGTAAAAGAGACTCTCAGGAGCAATCATTCAACTCCAACAGTCTGTAGAGGGCCCAGCTCCATCACATCAGACTGTGCTCCAACTGCAAACTGTTCACTCTGTGAGCTCCTCACCAGCTGTACATAAGGTGAATATTTAATGTTAAATGGATTTCATGTTTAGAATTAGGTCCCATCTTCAAGGTATCTCATTATATAAATGCAAATATTCCAAAATCTGGAAAAATCCAACATCTGAAACACTTCTGGCCCCGAGCATTTCAGATAAGGGATGTTCAACCTGTAATAAAATTGATAAGTACCCATGAGAAAAAATCTCTCTGGGTCAATGTAAAATTCCCCAGGAATTCACAGTAAATTTACTTCGAAACAATCTACAGTGCCTACTAAAATTCAGGGTTGGGTCGAGGGACTGGATAAGACTCCTGACTCATAACCAGCAAGTGCAGGTGAGCACCATTATAACAATTACCACAGGATCAAAGCTTTTTTGAGGTCCCATGTGGCAGGTTGGTCAAAATTAAAAGCACATATCATTCAGTAGAGACTGGAAAATGGGATCCAAAATTGTCTGTGTTAAGAAATAGATAATATCAACTGACGGGTTTTTGTTTTGCAACCAGTAAATTGTTTCCATAAGGCTTGGTACTCATTTTTGTTGTATACCTTTAAGGCCAAAATACAAAAAAAAATCAGGGGAACGATAAAGAAATTCGTAGATGAGACAAGGATTTGTCAGAGGGGAATATTTTAGTTTGCAGAGGACATCAATACCATAGTCACTTGGGTAGTAAAATAGAAAATGGAATTCCATCTGTAAAAGTATGATGTTAAGCACTGGGGAAAGTGCCAAAGACCAGGGAAAACTAGGTAAATGATAGACATAGAAGAACAAAGGAGCAATGGATTGGGATATTTAAAGGATTAATGAGATGTTATGCTTTATTAGCTGAAGTGTAGAATATAAGAACAGAGAGGTTATGTATACAACTCTGGTTAAGACACAGCTTGAAACCCACATCCACTTTTGGTCACCAAGTTACAAAGAAAGTGTGATTGCACAACATATACAAGACTGTTATTTGAACTTAAAATTTTGAGGCAGAAGGGAACTCTGGAGATATAGGGTTTGTACTTTTTTGGAATAAAGACGGCTAGTTGATTTAGTCAATGTGTATTTTCTGCAGGGCCCCTAAGCAGGAAATAGAAAGGATGCACTTCCCTTAGGGTCAAGAATCCTGGAAAGTGGCTTTAAAGAAATTGGTAAAAAGCTTTAAGAGGAAAGGGGTTCTTGAAACTTCTGTCTAAAAAAAGTGGAAGGTGCGCAAACCCTTTTCTCACTGAAAGGGTACTTTAATAAACAGCAGAAGAGTTGCGGTCTGTAGGTCAGGTGGTGGTAGGTAGTGGTATGCTGTGCTGCTGTTTCAACCAGCACAGACAGGATAAACCAAGTGTCACTTTCTTTATCATAAATTTTCAGCAATTTTAAAGCCAGGAGTCTAGTGAGGAATTCCAATGGGACTCTCAAGAGATGGCTCTGCAGTCCACCACTTTGAATCCAATCATATATTTTCACCAAGGAACTTCACAGAGAAGTGCTGTGATAAAGTTATAGAATCATATATCACAGCAATAGGCTACTCAGCCCACTATATTCCTGTTTGTCCCATTTACCCATATTTGGTCCTTAATTTTATATGTCTTAGCAATTCACGTGCTTACTTAGCTACTTGTTTAAGAGTCCCTACTTTCACCTCCTCATCAAGCACGGCATTCTAGATTCAAAACGCTCTCCACCTCAGATTCACTTTACCTTTCACCTTCTTGTTTTAATGCCCCACAAAGAAAAATATTCTTATGATCTACCCTATCATAAACTTCCATACCTTTCAGGGCACCAATCAGTATTTTCCTCTTCATGGAAAATAAATCCAGACTTTCCTATATCTCCTTATGACAGAAAGGCTCCACACCAGGTCATATACTGGTGCATCACCTGGGGTACATATGATGTAATGAGGTGGCTGCAGGATATTCTCAAGGGGGAGGTGGAGGGGTCATGGTGCATATTGTTATTAATGACATAGGCAGAAAAGGGAAAGAGGTTCTATGCAGAGAGTAATTAGAGTCAGGAAAGAGGCTGAAGAGAAGGACCTCTAAGGTTGTAATATCAGGATTACTCCCAGTGTCACGGGCTAGTGCAGGTAGGAATGGGGTGATAGCATAGATGAATTAGTGGACGCGGACAGGGTTTTGACCTCTTCCAACATTGGAACCTTTTCTGGGGAAGGGGAGACCTGTAGAAGAGGTGTGGGTTGCAACTGAAATGGAGAGGAACCAATTTGCTGATGCTGCTTGGGAGAATTTAAACTCATTTTGCAGATGGGTGGGAAATGAAGCCCAGATTATTAATGGAAGGATTGAACTGGAAGGTAGATGTGAGGAAAATATTGAAAGGCAAAATTAAAATAACAGGTATGATGGGTTGAATAGTTTGAAGTGTTTATATTTTAATGCTAGGAGTATTATGAGTAAGGATGATGAACTTAGAGCATGGATCAGTATATGGAACTACATTTCTGAAATCTGGTTGAGAAGGGGGCAGGAATGGGCGATTAAAGTACCAGGTTTTCGGAGTTTTAGAAAAGATGGAGGAGAAGGTAAAAGAAGGAGTGGAGTTGCACTACTAATCTGTGACAATATCACAGCCACATTCAGAGGTGATGTAATGGAGGAGTCAGACACTGAGTCCATTTGGGTGGAACTCAGGAATGAGAAGGATACAATCACACTGACAGGATGGTACCACAG
The DNA here is from genome assembly GCF_030144855.1 of Hypanus sabinus. Lineage (NCBI taxonomy): Eukaryota > Metazoa > Chordata > Chondrichthyes > Myliobatiformes > Dasyatidae > Hypanus > Hypanus sabinus. Next base: position 49,108,751 of record NC_082728.1, read on the forward strand.
ACCCCCTAACAGCCACTGAGACATTGAGGAACTGATCAAGGAAATGTGTAAAGGAATTAAGGAAATGTCTAAAGGTAATAGGGTTGTTGTCATGGGGGACTTCTACTTCCCTAATATAAACTGGTACCTTCTTAGTGCTGGAGCTGAGTTTGTTCAGTGTACCCAGGAAAAGTTCTTAAATTAGTATGAGGACAGTCCAATGAGAGGAAGGGCTGTACTGGACTTGGTGTTTGGTCATGAGTTCGGCCAGGTGACTGATCTTTGAGTGGATGAACAGCTATGGAACAGTGACCACAACTCCATATCTTTCAGGATAGCTATAGATAAGGAAAGGTAAGGTCCTTGTGGGAGAGCTTTAAATGGGAGTAGGGCAAATCATGTAGGCAGTAGGCATAAACTAGGAAGCATTAATTGGGAACACCTTTTCTCTAGCAAGTCCACATCAGATATGTGGACAGTGTTTAAAGATCAATTGCACAGAGTACAGGACAGGTATGTTCTTGTTAGAAGGAATATCAGGGATGGAAAGGTAAGAAAACCAAAAACCCTGTATATCCAGAAAGGCGATGAATTTAGTCAAGAAGAAAAAGGATACGTTTGTAAAGCTTCAGAAGTCAGGATCAAATGAAGCACGAGGAATATAAAGAAGCCTGAAATGAACCAAAGAAGGGAATTAGGAAAGCCAGGAGGGGCCCTGAAAAGGCCATGGCAAGTAGGATTAAGGTGAATCCCAAGGCATTCTATACAGACATCAGGAGTAAAAGGGTAACTAGGGAGAGGTTGGAACCACTCAAAGATAAAGGGGGGAACAATTGCATGGATGCAGAGAATGTGAGTGAGGTACTTAATGAGTACTTCAGCATTTACCAAGGAAATGGATATGGAGTACCAGGAGATCAGTGCTGAGTGTATAAATACCTTAGGGAGTGTAGAGGTCAAGGAGGAGGAAGTGTTGGGCCTCCTGAGTTCCCAGAGCCTGATAGGATTTACTCCAGGTTATTGAAGGAGGTAAGTTTGCTGAGTCCTTGGCCAGTATCCTTGTGTCCTCTCTAACATCAGACAAGGTCCTGGAGAACTGGTGAGAGGCTAATGTTGTACCTCTATTTAAGAAGGGAACAATGGAAAATCCTGGGAACTATAGACTGGTGAATCTCATGTCAGTTGTAGGAAAATTGCACAGAAAATTCAACACGCTCTGAACTTTAGCATAGCCTTGAAGAAGTATTTAATTAATAGAGGGCTAATTATTATGCCAATAGACAGGAACTAGGGCGTTTAAGTTGGAAACAGATGTTCTCAGGGAAATGTACAAATGTGGAGCTTGTTTAGGGAGCATTTACATAGGGTTCTGGAGGGGTTTGTCACATTGAGGTAGGGAAAGGATAATAGGGTAAAAGAAACGTGGTGGATAAGACAGGTGGAATACCAAGTCAAAAGGAGGAAGGTTCAGGAAACAAGGATTAGACAGAGCTCTGGAGAGTTATCAAGTAACCAGGAGGGAACCTAAGAAGGGGCAAAGGAGAGCCAGATGGGGACATGAGAATAGTTGGCAAGTAGGATTAAGAAAAATCCCAAGGCATTCTACATCTACATGAAGAACAAGAAGATGACTACAGTGAGGGTAAGACCAAAAATAGATATAAGAGAAAATGTTGCTGGAGCCAGAGGAGGTAAGGGAGTTCCTTAATGAACTCTTTGCTTTAGTATTCACCAGTGACAGGGACTTTGATGAATGTGAGGTCAGCAAAGCTTTCAAGGTTAACAGAGAATGTGTTGGAACCTCTGAAGAACATTAAGACATACAAGTCCCCAGGGCTGGACAAGATATATCCCTGGTTACTATGGGAAAAGTGGGAAGAAATTGCTGTGCCATTGGCGATGATCTTTGTATCCTTGCTGAACACAGGTATAGTACAAGAGGATTGGAGGATGGCAAGTGTTTTTCCTTTGTTCAAAAAATGTAATAGACATAATCCTGTCAAGTATAGACCAGTGAGTCTTACATCAGTGGTGGGCAAACTAATAGAGAGGATACTTAGAGACAGGATTTATGAGTATTTGCAGAAGCATAGTCTGATTAGGATTAAACCCACAGCTCCAATCTGCTAATTAAGTTTGCTGACGACACTACACTGATTGGCCTAATCTCAAATAATAACAAGGCAGCCTACAGAGAAGAAGTCATCACCCTGACACAGTGGTGTCAAGGAAATAACCTCTCCCTCAATGTCACAAAAACAAAGGAGCTGGTCATGGACTACAGGAGGAATGGAAATAGGTTAGTCTTTATTAACATCAATGGATCTGGGATTGAGAGGGTGAACAGCTTTAAATTCCTCAGCATAAACATCACCGAGGATCTCACATAGTCTGTACACACCAGCTGTGTGGTGAAAAAGGCACAATAGTGCTTCTTTCACCTCAGACGATTGAATAAGTTTGGTGTGGCCCCCAAATCTTAAGAACTTTCTATAGGGGCACAACAGAGAGCATCCTGACTGGCGGCATCATTACCAGGTATACGAACTGTACATCTTTCAATCGCAGGACTCTGCAGTTAGCCCAGCACATCTGTAGATGTGAACTTCCCACTATTCAAGACACTTACAAAGGCAGGTGTGTAAAACAGGCCCGAAGGATCATTAGGGACCAGAGTCACCCCAACCACAAACTGCTTCAGTTGCTACCATCCAGGAAGCGGTACCACAGCATAAAAACCAGGACCAACAGGCTCCGGGACAGTTTCTTCCACCAGGCCATCAGACTGCTTAATTCATGTTGACACAACTGTACTTCAATGTTATGCTGACTATCCTGTTGCACATACTATTTATTATAAATGACTATAAATTACACATTTCACATTTAGAGAGATGTAACATAAAGATTTTTACTCCTCATGTATATGAAGGGTGTAAGTACATTGCCTCCCAGGTGTCAGGGTCAGGGACGTCTCAGATCACATCTACATTTTGGAGAGGGATAGGGAGCTTCCCAATGTCTTGGTACATATCGGTACCAATGACAAAGGAAGGAAAAGCAATGAGGTCCTGAAAAGAGAATTCAGAGAGCCAGGTAGAAAGCTGAGAAGCAGGATCTCCCGGGTAGTAATTTCTGGATTGCTGCTTGTGCCACACGTCAGTGGCAGATAAGTGTGTGGCTGAGATGCTGGTTCAGGGGACAGGGGTTCAGGTTGTTGGATCATTGGGATCTCTTCTGGGGAGGGGAGGTATGACCTGTTCAAAAGTGATGGGTTGCACCTGAACCCGAGGGGGACCAATATTCTCGCGGGCAGGTTTCTTAGAGCTGTTGGAGAGGCTTTAAACGAATTTGACAAGGGGGTGGAAACTGGAGTGAAGAGACTCAGGATAGGACAGATTGTAAAAACATAAAGATAGCAGGCAGTCAGACTGTCAGGAAGGGCAGGCAGGTGATGGGAATTAGTTGCAGCCAAAAGGCTGAGTATCAAAACATTAGGGATGCAGAATCAGAAAGGATAGCAAAACAGTACTCAAGGTGTTGTATCTAAATGCACAGAGTATAAGAAATAAGGTGGATGATCTTGTTGCACTATTACAGATTGACAGGTATGATGTTGTAGCCATCACTAATCATGGCAGAAAGATGGTTGTAGTTGGGAGGTGAATGTCCAAGGTTGCACATTATATTGGAGGGATAGGAAGAGAAGGTGGCGTGGCTCTACTGGTAAAGAATGGCATCATATCAGTAGAAAGATGTGACATAGGATTGTAAGGTGTTGAATCCTTGTGGGTTGAGTTAAGAAACTGCAAGGACAAAAGGACATTGATGTCGGGCCTCCCAACAGTGGCTGGGAGGTGGACCACAGATTACAACAGGAAATAGAAAAAGCGAGTCAAGAGGGCAATGTTATAGTAGTCATAGGAGATTTTAACATGCAGATTGGCTGGGAAAATCAGATTGGTAATGAAACTCAATAGACTGAGTTTGTTGAATGCCTAAGAGATGGCTTTTTAGAGCAGTTTGTCCTTGAGCCTGCTAGGGGATCAGCTATACTGAATCGGGTGTTATGTAATGAACTGGAGGCGATCAGGGAGCTTAAGGTAAAAGAACCCTTAGGAACCAATGATCACAATATGATTGAGTTCAACTTGAAATTTCATAGGGAGAAAGTAAAGTCCAATGTAACAGTATTTTAGTGAGTAAGGAAAATTACAGCAGTATGAAAGAGGAGTTGGCCAAGGTAAATTGGAAGGAGCTGCTGGCAGGGATGTCAGCAGAGCAGCAATGATGCGCATTTCTAGGAAAAATGAGGGCAGTGCAGGACATACGTATTCCAAAAATGAAGAAATACTCAAATGGTAAAATAGTACAACCGTGGCTGACAAGAGAAGTCAAAACTAAACATAGGACATACAACAAAGCAAAAATTAGTGGGAAGGTAGAGGATTGTGAAGTTTTTTAAAACCTACAGAGAGCAACTAATAAAATCATTAGAAGGGAAAAGATGAAATATGAAAGCAAGCTAGCAAATAATATCCAAGTGGACAGTAAAAGTAAAATAAAAGAGAAATGAGAGTAGATATAGGACTGCAGGAAAATGAGGCCAGAGAAATAATAATGGGGCACAAGGAGATGGCTGATGAGTATGAGTATTTTGAATAAATATTATTTTTTGAATATAATTTTTCAATAATTAAAATAATTAAAATTAAAATAATATATTTTGAATATAAAATGAGTATTTTGCATCAGTTTTCACTGTGGAAGACACTAGCAGTGTGCCTGATGTTGTAGTGAGAAGAAAGAGAAGTGGGTGCAGTTACTATTACAAGAGAGAAGGTGCTCAAAAAACTGAAAGACCTAAAGGAACATAAGACACCCGGACCAGATGAACTTCACCCTAGGGTTCTGAAAGAGGTAGCATTAGAAATTGTGGTGTTATGTAGCCCTAGGGTTCATTTTTTTCTGTGGACTGTCACTTTAAAACACCAGGAGAATGAGACTGACTTTCGGACACTTGAATTTCTGCTGACTGCAGAGTTGCTTAGTTACCATGGTGGAGAGAGATGGAGTTATTTATTGGACAATCGATGTTATGGTTTCTCTGCAGCTTGTTTACTTTCTACAAGGACAGTCACAGACGCACAGGCACACACAGTTAGGGTCAAGATGGATTCGGTCAATGGAAGACACCAGTGAGTCGGTCACTGGTTTAAGCTTTCAGTAGCCCATAAAGGGTGAGTTGAGATCGATCCAGAGTATTGATAAATGTCTCTCACCAGTTTTCTGCGAATAGAAAAAGTTTGCAGAGAAGAGGGGGGAGGAGACGGAAGGCCGGAAACAGAAGAAACCTAGTGACAAAGAGATCACTATTTGGACTCTCTCTAAGCAGCCCGTGAGGGTGAGTTTGTTTCCACTTGAGTACGAAGGTGTGATTGTTACATAGTTAATCCTCAGAAATAGGTTCTCTGGTGAGGGGAACCTTTGTAAATACCACGTGTGTGTTTACCCTTTTGGCTGGATGTGGTAGTTCTCTGAAGAAAGGCACCCCTGTGGCAAATCACTGTTGGAGTTATTTCGTATGTTGTGGAACTGGATAAGCAGCTATCACAGTAGTGTGTTTGAGGTAACCTTGTGGAATCTACCGGTGTGTCAACCCTTGCCTGGTTGGTGGTTCCCTTGAAGATGGTCCCCTTTGTGATAAGCTACTGTTGGTGATAATCCATACGTGGATTCTGTTTGAGTATCCTGTGGTCACCACTTTGGGATGTCCCATAGCTGAATTCAGGTGTGGTATCATTGTGTTGAAAGGATATTCATTGAAGATTACTGTTGATGATACTTCATGTGTGGAGTAGAACAACTTCGGAATAAAAATCTACAGCTCTTATTATTTGTCTCTTAATGTGAACAAAACAAAAGAGATGGTTGTTGACTTCAGGAGGGCACAGAGCGACCACTCCCCGCTGAACATCGACGGCTCCTCGGTAGAGATCGTAAAGAGCACCAAATTTCTTGGGTTTTACCTGGCGGAGAATCTCACCTGGTCCCTCAACACTAGCTCCATAGCAAAGAAAGCCCAGCAGCATCTCTACTTTTTGCAAAGGCTGAGGAAAGTCCATCTCCCACCCCACCCCCCCAAATCCTCATCACATTCTACAGGGGTTGTATTGAGAGCATCCTGAGCAGCTGCATCGCTGCCTAGTTCGGAAATTGCACCATCTCGGATCGCAAGACCCTGCAGCGGATAGTGAGGTCAGCTGAGAAGATCATCAGGGTCTCTCTTCCTGCCATCACGGACATTTACGCTACACGCTGCATCCACAAAGGAAACAGCATTATGAAGGACCCCATGCACCGCTCATACAATCTCTTCTCCCTCCTGCCGCCTGGGAAAAGGCTCTGAAGCATTCGGACTCTCACAACCAGATTATGTAACAGTTTCTTCCCCCAGGCTATCAGACTCCTCAATACCCTGGACATGATGCTGCCACTTTTTAAGACACTGGTGAAGCCTCACTCTGAGTACTGTGAACAATTTTGGGCTCCTCATCTTAGAAAAGATGTGCTAGCATTGGAGAGGGTCCAGAGGAGGTTCACAAGGATAATTCCAGGAATGAAAGGGTTATCATATGAGGAACATTTGATGGTTCTGGGTCTGTACTTGCTGGAATTCCTAAGAATGAGGGGGGATCTCGTTGAAACCTTTTAAATGTTGAAAGGCTGAGAAAGAGTTGATGTGGAAAGGATGTTTCCCATGGTGGGAGAGTCTAGGACAAGAGGGCACAGCCTCAGGATAGAGGGGCACCCTTTCAAAATAGAGATGTGGAGAAATCTCTTAAGCCAAAGGGTAGTGAATTTGTGGAATTCATTGCCACATGCAGCTTGGAGGCCAGGTTGTTGGGTATATTTACGTCAACGATCGATAGGTTCTTGATTGGACATGGCATCAAAGGTTACAGAGAGAAGGCCAGGAACTGGGGTTGAAGAGGGAAAAAAAGGATCAGCCATGATTGAATAGCAGAGCAGACTCAATAGGCCACATGGCCTAATTCTGCTCCTATCTCTTATGATCTTACCGTCTAAGTAATAAAGTCAATTCAATTCAATCAACATGTCTTTGTGAGGGGAAGGTCATGCCCTTTGACTTCTTCAAAGGACTCAGCAGGTCAGCTAACATATATGGAAAGGAATAAAGAGTAGATGTTCCAGGCCAAGGCCTATCTATCATGTCCTGTTGAGGAGTCTTGGCCCAAAACATCGACTCTATTGCCTACCATAGATACTGCCTGATCTACTGAGTCCCGTTAGCATTTTGTGTCTGTTCCTCTGGATTTCCAGCATCTGCAGAATCTTTCATGTTTTTGACTTTTTCTAGGAAATGACAAAACAAATTACTGAAAGCAGAGCGGTGGAAATGATGTTTATGGATTTTAGTAAGACATCTGACAAGGTTCTTCATGGCAGGCCCATGCAGAAAGTCAGGAGGCACGGGATCCAGGGCAACTCGGCAGCATGGATTCAGAACTGGCTTGCCAACAGAAGGCAAAGGGTGATATTACATAAAGCATATTCTGTCTTGAGGTCACCCAAGCTGGTCTGAGAATCCAACTCTTTGCCATTTTCATAAATGACTTAGATGAGGAAAAGGAAGGTAGGTTAGTTAGTTTATAAATGGCACAAAGTTTGGTAGTATTGTGCACAGTGTAGAAAGTTGTCATAGGTTTCAATGGGATGCAAATAGGACACAGAGCTGGGCTGAGAAGTGGCAGATGGAGCTCATTCTAGAAAAATGTAAAGGGATATACTTTGGCCAGTTGAACTTGAAAGCAGAATACAGGGTTAAAGGTAGGATTCTTGGCAGTGTGGTGGAACAACGAGATCTTGTGGTCCACATCCATAGATCTCTGAGTTACTGCACAAGTTGATAGGGTTGTTATGAAGATGTGTGTTGGTCCTCATTAGTCAAGGAATTGAGTTCAAGAGCTGTGAGTTAGGTTCAAAGGTACATTTAATGTCAGAGAAATGTATACAATATCCATCACGAAATACTTTTTCTTCACAACCATTCATGAAAACAGAGTGCCCTCAAAGAGTAAATGACAGCTGTATTAGAACCTCAAAGCATCCCCCCAGCTCCCCCTCCCATGCGTAAGCAGCAACACAGCAACAATTCCCCCTACCCTCCAGCAAAAAAAAGCATCGCCACCTCCCACCAAGCTCTCAAGCCTGCAGCAAAGCATCCGCAAAGACACAGACTTGCAGTACCCCAAAGACAACTCATTCACCCAGTAATTGACATACCACAGGCTCTCTCTCTCTCTCTCTCTCTCTCTCTCTCTCTCTCTCTCTCTCTCTCTCTCTCTCTCTCTCTCTCTCTCTCTCCTTAGTAATGGAGAAAGAGGTGTCTCCATTTCACAGCGAGAGGGGACTTCCAAAAGTTCACTAATGAGTTGCAGCTGCTCTGCTCTGGACCAACAAAACATGCAGAGAGAAGTAATCACTGTCCAGTTCTTTACAAGCTTAGCACTACTTTTCATATGGTCTAAATCCTCAGTGTGTTGTTTCAGGAAGACTGATAGTATGGCCGAGGACGCCTGCCACCCTGGCTGTTCTCTTTTCTGGGATGCCTGGATGACCAGTCATGAGAACAACTTCTTCACCACTGCTATCTGACTTCTGAACCAATCACCTCTCTCACATTCCCTTCCCAGAGGTGCTGCCACACCCTCAGACTCTTAATTCTACCTCTCTCAGATATCCTTCTTTAGCTCTTCAGCATTTCTTTTTGCAATACTTCTCTTCCACTACTATACTTTGCACCATTCTGTTGTTTTGTGCTTGCTGCATTTATTGATGCATTCATTGTTACCACGCATACTGTCTACTCTGCAGACTTCACGCAGGCTTGGAATCTCATTGCACCCTGATGTATGTGACACTATACTCATCTGAATCTGAAACAAGTTAAATAGAGAAAGCATTAGCTTTATTTTTCACATATACATTGAAACATCAACACACACAAAATGCTGGTGGAACGCAGCAGGTCAGGCAGCATCTACAGGGAGAAGCGTTGTCGACGTTTCGGGCTAAGACCCTTCATCAGGACTGATGTGAAATGCATCATCTGTATCAAATCAGCAAGGAGTGTATGGGCAGTCAAAAAATGCTCCTCACACGCCTGGCACCAACATTGCATGCACACAACTGTTGTAATGCGAATAAAGTCACTAGAGAGACACAACTGGTAGATACAAAGCCACCTGTTTTTCAACAGAATAAGACACTCCCTGTAGGAAGAATCCTGTTCAATCCAATATTACCTGACATTTTATATGCTAAAGGGCAAAAGATAATTCTATATTTACAAAGTATCTACAATGCTTCCTTTGAATTACATACTGTATTGGCAGAATTTTGAACTGGCTTGTGCATACACTCAGCACTGATCTCCTGGTCTTCCATATAGATTTCCTTGGTAAATACTGAAGCCAAGTACTCACTAAATATCTCACTCATGTTCTCTGTATTCAAGCAAATGTTACACCCTTTATCCTTGGGTTATCCCTTTTCTTTTGATGTATGTAGAGAATGCCTTGGGACTTACCTTAATTCTACTTCCCACAGATTTTTCATGGCCCCTCCTGGCTTTCCTAATTCCCTTCTTCATTTCTTTTCTGGCTTCGTGTGCTTTGTTTGATCTTGACTTCTAAAGCTTTACATACTTCTCCTGTTTCTTCATGACTAAATCCATCACCTCTCTGGACATCTAAGATTCTCTTATCTTTCCGTCCCTGTCCTTCCTTCTAACAGGAACATACCTTTCCTATACTCTGTGAAATTGATCTTTAAACACCCTCCACATGTCTGATGTGGACTTCCCAGAGAATAGGTCTTCCTAATTAACTCTTTGTTTCTGCCTAATGCCCTAGTAAACTGTCCTCCTCTAATTGAAAACTCTCCTACAAGGACCATACCTATCCTTATCGATAGCTATCCTGAAAGATAAGGTCACTGTTCCCTGAATGGCCATTCACTGAAAGGTCAGTCACATGGTCAGGCTCATTAACCAACACCAGCCCCAGTACAGCCCCACCTCTCATTGGACCAACCATGTACTGATATAAGAAATTTTACTGGATACTTTTATTAATTCAGCCCCGTGTCAGCCCCATATAACCCCAGTTTATATTAAGGAAGTAGAAATCTTTGTGACAACAACCCTGTTATTTTTAAATGATTCCTTAATCTGATTATGTATCTCTTCCTCAATGTCCCAGTGGCTATTGAGGGGTCTATAGTACACTCCCATCAGTGTGATTGTACCCTTCCTGTTCCTGAATTCCACCCAAATGGACTCAGTGCCTGTGACCCCTCCATTATACTTCCTCTGAGTGCAGCTGTGATGTTGTCTCTGAGTAGCAGTGCAACTCCACCCCCTCTTCTACTCATTCTCTATTTTTTCTAAAACTTTGAAAACCTGGGACATTAATCACCCTCTCTCCACCAAGTTTCAGTAATGGTTACAACATTGTAGTTTCATGTACTGATCCATGCTCTAACTTCATCTCATTTACCCATAGTTCTTCTAGCATTAATTATTTACACTTCAAACTATCTGCCCCTCTTACCTGTTATTTTGATTTTGCCTTTCAATATTTTCCCTGACATCTACCTTTCAATCCAATTCTTTCCCTACTGACCTGGTGTCCAGTTCCAAGTCCCCTGCAAAATTAGTTTAATCTCTCCCAAGTAGTATCAGCCAGGATATTAGTTCCTCTCCAGTCCCATGTTATTTGTCTTTTGCACTCTTTATTTTGTGATTTATGGTAATTTTAGGTCTCCAAACAAAAATAAATCATGAGTCAGTGATAATAAAACTGATTCTGATTCAGATTCCCTGTAGATGCATTCACAGGAAAACTATAAATCAAACACAATTTTTAAAAGAAGAAAAAATTAGAAAATAATGTGAAGTCTGTAAAGCAATCACTGCATTATTAAACACTAGTAATTAGGGCTGTGCTGGTCAGTTCAAGAACTGAATAGTTGAAGGGAAATAGCTGTTCTTGAACCTGGTAGTAGGGGGCTTCTGTATCTCCTCCCTCATGGTAGCTGTGAGAAGATAAAGTAGCTCGGATGGTAGGGATCGTTGATGATGAATGTTACCTTTTTGAGGCAGTATTTCCTGTAGATACTACTAATGTTTCTGTGCCAGTTTGACAGATAGAGCCATAACTAAACACATCACTTAGTTCACTGGAAAATGTGGTATACTACCATGTGACACTTAAAAAAGGGTGTCAAAGCGTCAAATGGAGTAAAATCCAGTAGTCCATGGAATCTGTCAGTCCACCAGCACCAAATTCCCAAGAGTGGTAGATTTACTATGCATGTAAGAATTTTACTATGCATATAAATGCAAATAAAATGCAATAAACAACCTTGTACATTCCCTCAGTGCATGCCTTCTGTGTACCACTGTTTTTGTGTGACTATCCCAGTAGGGCTAGAATGGGTGGTGGTAGGTTGGTAACTTGACTGAGGACACTGGCGATGTTCTTTTAGGTGCAGTATATTGTATATCTCTTATTCAAGTACGCCTGTCTTTGACCACATCAATTCTGTACTGTAACTTTCTGAGAAAGGACACTGTCGTTAATGAATTTATCTTGGCATGAATTGGGAGGAGTTTGAAGAGATAATGTTGGTCATATCTTTCTAGTACTCTGAGGTTCTTGTTATTAGTCCTCGTCTTAGAGCACAGAACATGGCAGTGATCTCACAGCTGCCTGATAGTCCGTGAGTTTTGTACCAGTTTAAGGTGGTGATCTTCAAAGTCATCAGAAGAATTGACGAGTTCTGGAACACTGAAAATGTTAGTGAATGTCATCAGCAATTTCTGAATTTGTCCAACAGTTGCAGCAGTAAATACACAATCAGATGTGTGCAATCAGGAATACTGTTGTCCTGGTTGCTAAGGCATATTCTGGACTTAGGTTGTATAGCAAAGTATTAACTTCAGCAATCAATCTTTAGACCTGAATGTGGACTGTAGGTTAAATTTAATATGCAGTTCTGGACAATAGGCTCCTGGATCTGTGAAACGCAGTTAATTGAAAAACCAGACAATGCTGAGTTTTGAGCATCCTGAGTGTGGGTGAGAAGAAAGAGGTGTGAAAATTATACAGTGACATGCAAAAGTTTGGGCATCCCTGATCAAAATTTCTGTTACTGTGAATGGTTAAGTGAGTAGAAGATGAACTGATCTCCAGAAGTCATAAAGTTAAAGTTGAAACATTCTTTTCAACATTTTAAGCAAGATTAGCGTATTATTTTTCTTTTGTACAATTTTACAGTGAAAAAAGGAAAGGAGCACCATACAAAAGTTTGGGCACCCCAAAAGATTTGAGCTCTCAGATAACTTTTACCAAAGACTCAGACCTTAATTAGCTTGTTAGGGCTATGGCTTGTTCACAGTCGTCGTTAGGAAAGGCCAGATGATGCAAATTTCAAAACTTTATAAATATCCAGACTCCTCAAACCTTGTCCCAACAATCAGCAGCCATGGGCTCCTCTAAGCAGCTGCCTAGCACTCTGAAAATTAAAATAAATGATGCCCACAAAGCAGGAGATGGCTTTAAGAATATAGCAAAGTATTTTCAGGCAGCTGTTTCCTCAGTTCATAATGTAGTTAACCCTGACATATTGTTCAGGTCAAATTTGACCTGTTTTTGTCATTTGACAGCAGTAAAAACACCCTAAATGCCATTTTTTAGCTGAAATTTGATGACTTTTCCTAAAGTGACCCAAAATGCGCAAAAATTAAAATATTTTAAAATTTTATACTTTTATACAGATGCCACAAATTTTTGTACATTGAGGCTGTTCTGGGTCAAATTTGACCCATATCCATTGAAATGGATTTTAGATCTCTGAAGCAAACACAAGGAAATCTGCAGATGCTGGAAATTCAAGCAACACACGCAAAATGCTGGTGGAACGCAGCAGGCCAGGCAGCATCTATAGGGAGAAGCGCTGTCGACGTTTCGGGCTGAGACCCTTCATCAGGACAGGACCCTTCGTCAACTCTGCACTTCCCACTTTTACCTCCTACCCAGCCTTATAGTTCCCACACCCCTTCCCATTTTTACCTCCTACCATCCTGACGAAGGGTCTCGACCCAAAATATCGGCAGTGATTCTCCCTATAGATGCTGCCTGGCCTGCTGCATTCCACCAGCATTTTGTGTGTGTTGCTTTAGATCTCTGAAATATTAATTAAGCATTAATGTACATTGAGGCTGTTCTGGGTCAAATTTGACCCATATCTATTGAAATGGATACTGTGAAGGTATAGAAAATGAACAGGTTGCCTGGGTTAAGAAATGGCAGTTAACAGGAATGGTGGAGGTCAAGTTGAGGTCTGGAAGACCAAGAAAACCTTCTGAGAGAACTGCTCATAGGATTGCTAGAAAGGCAAATCAAAACCCCCATTTGACTGCAAAAGACCTTCAGGAAGATTTAGCAGACTCAGGAGTGGTGGTGCACTGTTCTACTGTGCAGCGACACCTGCACAAATATGACCTTCATGAAAGAGTCATCAGAAGAAAACCTTTCCTGCGTCCTCACCACAAAATTCAGTGTCAGAGGTTTGCAAAGGAACATCTAAACAAGCCTGATGCATTTTGGAAACAAGTCCCGTGGACTGATGAAGTTAAAATAGAATTTTGGTCGCAATGAGCAAAGGTATGTTTGGAGAAAAAAGGGTGCAGAATTTCATGAAAAGAACACCTCTCCAACTGTTAAACATGGGGGTGGATCGAAAGGAACAAGGGAAATTCTTGGGAATTATAGACCGGTGAGCCTCACATCAATTGTAGGAAAATTGCTAGTGAAAATTTTTAGGAATAGAATATATGAGTATTTGGAAACCAATGACCTAATTAGGGAGAACAGGTCATTGAGTATTTTGACAAGGTGATGAGAGAGATTAGTGAGGGTAGGACACTGGATATTGTCTGCATGGATTTTATAAAGGTGTTTGACAAAATCCCTCATGGAAGGCTATTTCAGAAAATTAAAATGCATGGGATCCACAGCAAATTGGCTGGATTCCAAACTGGCTTGCTTATAGAAGAGTGAGTGTAGTGGCTGAAGGGACTTATTTGAGCTGTAAGTCTGTAATTAGTGAAGTTCCACTGGGATCTGTGATGGGACTTCTGCTGTTTGTAAATGTATATAGATGGCCTGGATGAAAATGTGGAAGGGTGGGTTTGTAAGTTTGCTCTGTGGTTGATACCAAGATTAGTGGAGTTGTAGACAGTGTAGAAGACTGGCAAAGAATACAACACAATATAGATCAGTTGCAGATATGGCTGAGAAGAGGCAGACAGAGCTTAACACAGATAAATGTGAGGTGTTGCACCTCAATAGGGCAAATGCAAGGACACAGTACACTGTTAAGGGGCAAGATCCTTAACAGCATTGTTCAGCAGAGTGATCTTGGGATCCAAGTTCACAGCTCCTTGAAAATGGCAACACAGGTTGATAAGGTTGTTAGGAATGCTTATAGAATACTTTGTTATATCAGTCGAGGCACTGAGTTCAAAAGTCAGGAGATTATATTGCAACTTTTCAGAATTCTGGTTAGGCCACATCTGGAGTATTGCATTCAGTTCTGGTCACTCTGCTCTAGGAAGGATGGAGAGGGTGCAGAAGAGGTTTACCAGGATGCTTGCTGGCTTATGTGCATGTGTGATCAAGAGGCTGGAGATCTGATAGAGGTTTACAAGATTATGAGAGGCATAGATAGAGTATCTGTTTCCCAGGGTTGAAATGTCTAATACCAGAGGGCATGCATTGAAGGTGAGAGGGGTTAGGTTTGAGGGGATGTGAAGGGTAAATGTTTTACTCAGAGAGTTGTGGGTGCCTAGAATGTGATGCCTGGTATGGTGGAAGAGGTAAATACATCAGACTTTTAAGAGAGATTTGGATAGGCATATGGAGGTAAGGAAGATGGAGGGATACAGACATGGAGTAGGTAGGAATGATTAGTGTTTAGGTTTTGTTGATTTGCTTTTAGATGGTTCAGCACAATATTGTGGGCTGAATGTCCTGTTCGTATGTTGTCCTCTTCGACATTCTATGTTCTATGTAATGTTAATGGATTCGTGGACTGATAGAAGATTTGATGGCAAAGGGAAAGAACCTGTTCTCAAGTGGGTAAGTTGTTCATTGTACCTTTTCCAGTAAGATAGTGGCGTGCCTTGTCATAGTGGCCTCTCCGGTCCAACAACTTGTGCTAATCTTATTTTGCGGCTGTATGTGCTCTCATAACCTTATGTGCTGTTTGCTGTGTGTGACTGTGTGTATTGTGTTTTGCATCTGGGCTCCTGAGGAATGCTGTTCACTTTAGCTGTACACATGTGTGTGATTGAATGACCTTGACCTTGAACTTGCACTTGTGAACATGTACCTGCACAATAAACCCAACTTTGGCAAAAGTCTCTGTACATGTGACAGTCATAAACCAATCCCAGGACCCCAGTGAAGTTGAAGGTAGAGTGAAACCAGGTGAATTAGATGCTGAACCAGTCAGCTTTACTGAACAATAAGAGAGCAGATTATCAAACTTTCACTCCAAAATGTGTGCAGTCAATGACAAACTTGTACCATGGATAAGTCTCCTCACTTGGTTTATCTATCACTAGCTAAAAGAGAATGAGACTAAACAATTTTTCTGTATGTACAGAGTATCAGAGACCTTTCTTGTGCAGAATTGCACTGTTCATCTCAAATGTTTGCAATTATCTCTAGCTGCTAGACTCTAGCAGCATCTTCAACAGAACCAGCACAAGGGAGTGAAAAACTACATGACTATACCAGACATTGAAGTCTTTGCTTTATCCTGGGAATGTTGGCAAATGTCACTTCTGTGTCCTATTGCATTTTTTAGTATTTTTGCGGCATCTCACACCCACGAGATGTCACAAAAATACTAAAGAAAGCACCTGTGAGATGTCACAAAATTAGTCCTCACTAAAGTTGGAGTAATGGAATTCCCCCTTAAAGATCCTTGGAGGATACTGTGTCTCTGACATTGCCTTCTCACTACCCCTCCTCCATTTTATCATAGTTTGCACTATAAGGCTGACTGTGCCTTTGTTTCATCATAAGATTTCAAATATTCTAAAGAAGTACCTTATCATCAGGCAGGTCATTCTCTGAAGACAATAGAAATTTTGTAGAATGTCAGAGAGATGCTGAATCTCTGCAGCAGCCACAAGAAATAACCCATCCACCAACCATGCAACTATCCGGAGGGGAAAAATGAGAACCATTAACTCAACATAAAATGCTAGAAATACTCAACAGATCAGGCCTCATCTCCAACAAGAGAAACAGAGATAATGTTTCAAGTTGATGACCCTTCATCAGAATTGATCAACATTTTGGTAAGTGTGATCAGAGCTGCAAAGGTTGCTGCTTTGTTTTACTTAATTTAAATTAACATTAATTGTTGTTGATATTTACATATGTTTTCATTTTTCTACTTCCAAGATTATAAATTAATTGCTATTTACTAATGAAACACAAATGATATGATTATACAGCAGAGGGACTGGACATGAATGTTTAATTAAATTCCTTGGCTCTGAAAGTGGAACGCAGCTTCCATCTGGTTCACACCCAGCCCCCAAGCTCGCACAGTCTGTGAAAGTGCACCAATTTTTCAAATGACTGGCAAACATGAGGACTCCTGCAGATCTATGTGTAATACCCCTTCCCTAACAGGAACAAAGGGGAGTTCCTATCCACACCCCAAAATATCATTCCCAAGAACCCTACCTCAATTGCCTTTGAACTTCTGTCTGAATTAAGACATTTTTAGGTTCCTCGTGGTTAGAAAAGAGTATCAAATCGTTCCTTTGTCAGTTCCTGTTGTAAATAAATTGATTTTATCCATGCAATTTGATTGGTTAGATTTCCAAGGTCATTGTCATCTTTCTTTATGAAGGGAAAAAGAATCATCTTGCTGCTCTGTTTAATAGTTCTTGCTGCGTCAGGACCCAGTGACCAACTATGACAATCGTTTGCATTATATATGTTACTGCTTTCTTCCAAGCAGTGCTCCAAATGACACATGAAATACACAAATTAATTCACCTACAGGCATATGGGCATGGTAGTGCAATGATTAAGGCACTGAACCCAGAAGCCTGAAAGAATAATCCAAGAATACAAATCCCACTAGAGTAATATAGGTGTCTAAATTCAATTTAAAAACCAGGTCTAGAGACAAAGACCAGTGAAATCAGTCAGATTGTAATAAAACCCAGATGACTTATTAATATCCATTAGGGAAGGAAACTTGTCACCTTTAGCCAGCTTGAATTATCAGTCCCCCCATTCCAATGCTCCACCCTGAATTCACTTGTGAAAACAAGCCCATGCACCCAACAAATCTGGTCAAGTCCACAGCTCAAGAGCAAATTGCTTTTTGTTCCCAGATGAATCAGTACATTCATTAAATACAAGTTAATGGACCACACAGTACCATCAGAAAGATCATTTGTTTTGCTTTTGATATGAATCAATGCTCCCTCTGAAGCTTAGACTTGTTAACCATCACAAATTCCCTCATAAACTGGAAAAAAAAAGCAAGATGAAATGTATTGACTTCGGTCTGTTGGCAGTAATAAAAGCTAGCTGAATCATAATACATAGCAACAGCCGGATAAGAGGTTTAAAATATCAAACAAAATGGCAAACTGCTTATAAAAGATCTGACACCCTAAAAATAGATCTTTCAGTCCATCAGCAGAAAGTTCTAAAGTTTTTACCATTCTGATAAACATAGCTTGCAAAGTACACGCTAACGCAATGGCCCAGCAGTTACTCTCAGACAGTTTGGGGAAACTCCATCAACTCCCTTTTGAAGTAAAGACATTATTGGTGTTCAGCACTGCCATCTCCTGTTTTGTTTAAAGTGCACAATAGGCAGGGTTCTGGCAGGAACTCTTCTATTCCAATTGGCTCAAAATACTTACGCAGGGAAACACAATGAACCCATTTAGTGAAGCCATCTGTCCACTGCTCTCTCTCACACACAAGGCAGAGTTATAGAAAACATGAGCAGAAATAATTTTTCCAATGCTTTGAACCTGCTCCATTTTTCACTAAGGTCATGGATGATCATCCAGATCCAGTACCCTCCTCCAACTTTCTCCCCATATCTCTTGATCCCCAAGAAAAATGTCTATTTTTCTCAGCTAAGCACATCATAGGGAATCAGCCTCCTCTCTGTTGATTCTGTCTATACCTCTCATGGCGTCAATAAAGCAGCCAGTATAATCAAAGATTCCAACCACCATGGACTTGCTCTCTTCTCCCTTTCCTATCAGGCAAAACATAGAAAAACCTGAAAACACTTACCACCAGACTCAAGGAGAGCTTCTATCCTGCTGTTGTCAGGTTCTTGAGTGGCCCTCTTCAAAGAATCGAAGTACATTTGTTATCGAAGTACATTTGTTATGCAATATACAACCCTGAGATTCATCCTCCCACAGACAGCCACGAAACAAAGAACCCATTCAAAGAAAAACTTCAAACCAACCACCCCCATGCCAAGAAAACAAATCGAGCAAATAGCAAAAAATAATGAGTAAAAAACACAGAACATAAAACACAAAATTGAAAGAGTCAGTTCACCTAGTTCAGTTCAATCGACGGCTGTCCTTCGTGATCTGCAGACCACCCCAATCAAAATCGCCCAAAATAGCAACAAAAAAAAGGAGCAACAAGAAACATTTTCTAATGTGAACTACAAAGTCCAATCCACAGACTGCATCAGTTAAACTTTCCCCAGACCCAGGACTCTGAAGGAAAGGGAGACTATTTGAATGTAGGAACCTTCCTCTGAGAGCAGTGGGTGAGACACGGGTAGATGCCACTGAACACCCACTGATTTCAATCTTCCTCAATGTTTTAATCAGCGAGAAATGGAGTGGATTATGGAGTCTTGGCCTTGAGGCTGCACTCTTCACACGAAACCATAAGGAACCCCCTTGGAAACAGCAGAGCACCAGATCACTCAATAAGCCCAAAACCTCACCAGTAAAATGCAGATCACAGACTCCAACAGTAGCAGAACCACATTTGAAAGAAAAATAAGGTGCAAAAGAATTGAAAGGAGTAGCTTCGTGAACTGTCTGGAGGACATCGCCTTTGATTGTGTGGTTCGCTGACACCATTTAATAAATAAGATGGATTCTTAGCTTTTACCTTTTTTTTTACCTGCAATGCACTGCACTTTTTCAGTAGCTTTTACACTTTATTCTGCATTGATATTGTTTTACATCATTCTAGTTCAATGTGCTGTATAATGATCTGATCTGTATAAACAGTATGCAAGATAAACTTTTCACTTTATCCTGGTACATGCGACATAAATAAGCCAAAACCAATATTTCTACTTACCTGTTCAACACCTCCCTCTCGTGCTTCTACCCCTTTTCTTTCTTCCATGGCCTTCTGTCCTCTCCTATCAAATTCCTCCATCCCCAGCCCTTTATTTCTTTCACCAATCAACTCCCCACACGTTACTTCACTCCTCCCCGCTCCTGGTTTCACCGATCATCTTTTACCTTGTATTTCTTCCTCCCTTCCCCCCCACACTCCGACTTCTCATCTTTTTTTTCTCCAGTCCTGATGAAGGATCTCGACCTGAAATGTCGACTGTACTTTTTTCCATAGATGCTGCCTGGCCTGCATTTTGTGTGTGTTACCAACATTTCCTTTTGGAAAATATTTGAATTTTAGCTTCAACTACTTTTTATATTGAAGAATTCCACAGGTTCATCACTCTCTGAGAAAAGAACTTTCTATCTCATGATCTTATCCCCTATCGTAGACCGTGATCCCTGGTCTTGAGCTCTCTATTCATTGAGAACATCTCCCACCCAAACCCTTTAAGGATTATTAGTACAAGTTCCCCCACTACTTGCATTTGGAGTGAGTTGTCCTATTGCAGCTAGTTAGTGACCATGTTAAGGAACTGGAGCTGCAGCTAGATGACCTTCGGCTCAAACAGGAAAATGAGAAAGTGATAGACAGGGGCTACAGAGAGTTAGTCTCCTCTAAGTTGTAGGAAACAGGTCCCTGGGTGACTGTCAGGAGACGGAGAGGGAATAGGCAGCCAGTACCCCTGTGGCCATTCCCCTCAAAAATAGGAATAATACCACTTTGGCTTAGAAGCCACAGCGACTTGGTCTGACTCTGTGCCTCTGAAGGGGAGGGGGAGAAGAGGAGTGCAATAGTGATAGGGAATCCCATAATTAGAGGAGGAGAAAGCGGACTCGATGGGCATGAAAGAGACATATTGGTACCAACGACATAAGTAGGAAAAGGGAGGAGGTCATGAAGAGGAAGTATAGGGAGTTAGGCAAAAAGCTGAAAAGCAAGACCTGGACTGCTGGATCTCTGGATTGCTGCCTGTGCCATGTGCCAGTGACGGTAAGAATAGGATGATTTTGCTGAGGAATTGCTGCAGGGGGTAAGGTTTCAGATTTCTGGATCATTGGGATCTCTTCTGGGGAAGGTATAGCCTGTACACAAAGGATAGGTTACAGCTGAACCTGAAGGGAACCTTGTGGGCATGTTTGCTAGAATTGTTGGGGAGAGTTTAAACCAGAGATAAAACCCTGGGGGGGGGGGTGGGAAACAGAGTGATAAGGCTGAGGATGGGGAAGTTGGCGTACAACTAAACACAGTGTGTAGTGAGACTGTCAGGAAGGACAGACAAATGATAGAGTAAAATTGTGATCAGTAGAATAAGTTAAACTGTAACAGGGGGCCAAAATCAAAAGGGGTGAAAAGTACAGGACCGGAGGTGTTATATTTGAATGCACACAATATACAGAATCAGGAAGATGATCTTGTAGCACAGTTAGAGATCGGCAAGTATGACATTGTGGGCATCTTTGAGTTGTGGCTGAAAGAATATCATAGATGGGAGCTTAACATCAAAGGAAACACATCAAAGAACAGGCAAGTAGACAAAGGGTGCTTTTATTGGGAAAAAATGAATTCAAATCCTTAGAAAGAGATGTAGAATCTGCATGCTTAGAATAAAGAAACCCCAAATGTAAAAAGACCCTGATGGGAGTTATTTTGATGCCCACGACGTGGGCTACAAGTTACAGCAGGAGATAAAAATGGCATGCAAAAAAGGCAACGTTGTGATAAAACATGCAAAGTTTCAATGTGCAGGTAGATTGAAAAAAATCCATTTGTTGCTGAATAAAAGAAAGACAAAAGTAGATATTGGATACTGGAGAGGGGGTAATAGGAAACAAAGAAGTGAACTTAACAAGTATTTTGCATTATTCTTCTCTGGAATACAGTAGCAGAATGCCAGAAATGTGAGAGCATTGGGGGACAGAAGTTAGTGACGTTTCAACTAACAAGGTAAACGGTGCTTGGGAAGCTGAAAAGCCCGAAGGTAGATAAATCACCTGGAGTAGATGGAGTACACTGGAGACATTAGTAATGATAATTCTAGAATCATTAGGTTCTGGAATAGTTCCTGAGGACTGGAAAATTACATCCCTCTGCTTAGTACACCCTATCAGTGGGTCTGGCTCCCTATCAGCATTGTCATGCTTGGTGGCAGCACCCGTCGATATCAACAGGATACCTCAGCTCTCAAATCTTTCACAAAACCCCTCCTGTGGGACATCAGGGGTACTACCGAGTACTGTACCTTGTTGATGGCAGCCTTCCGCTCCTCCATCGCGTTTTCCTCCTCTCTTACTTCTCTGATCAACGCAACAAATGAGGGAGGGGGGCATATCTTACCTGACGTTCGGAGGCTTAAGGCAATCATGTCACGTGACTGTGCACCCTTCACCACTTGGTCCATCCTTAACTGACGCACCTCAGCCAGATGATTAGCTCCTTCACACCGCAAGCAAAGCAGCTGTCTCCTAGCTGGACAATGTTGGCAGGAAGTTTCTCCCCTTTCTCCTGAAACATGCTCCTAAACCCTGTCATAAGCTCCACTGCTTGCTAGCACTTGCATATAGCCGGTGGAAGTAGCAAAGGGATTCTCTGCCTTCAAGGTCCTCACCACTTCAGCAGCCAGACTCTCTACCAGTCACCACTCATCCAGTATCTGAGAGGCCTGCACTATCCAAGTGTCATTTTCCTCCTCCCCTGTAGAGATGGGCTTCACTCCCGAGAACATTCTCAGCCTATGATAACTTTGACTCTCTGCCGGTGCACTTTGCCTTTACCTGCCAGGGACATAAAGGCCGATACCAACTCAGAATTTTCATTCCTCACTGGAGGACTCATTAGACCTTCCACATCAGACCACTCCTTCCCCTCACTCTGCAGAAACAGAGGCAACTTGTCTTTAAAGTCTCCACCCTCAGCTGCAGGAAACTTGGCTTCCTATTTGGCACCCTCATCTACACTCCCCTCTTCTCTGAATGTATGGACATTCCATGGTCCCATCTCTCCCAGGACCCCAAATATAATGGGAAAATCCACTCCCATCGCATCATCGCCAGACTGAACAAAAATAACATCTTTGCCTGCCTTTTGGTCAAACTGCTGCTCCATGATCATAACTTTCCCCTTTCCCTAACAGTACTTAAAACCCTAATCAACAATTCATCTTGGCTGTGAATATCCACCCTGCTCAAAACACAAGAATTAGATGGGATTGAATCACACCAACGCTTAACCCCTGTGGCGACCATAGCCAGATATTTTAATGACTTACCCGGACAATAATTTAACACAGGCTTCAACACAATAGCACTTAATCAATCCTTAGGGCAATCACTCAGCATTCAACAAATTCAATCCCAGATGAGCCCCATCATGAAACTCCTTTTTACTGGAAGTCTCTGGAAGTATGGCTTGTTAGGCCCTCGCTAATAGCCACTGGACTCCATGGTGAGAAAACCACCTTCTCAAGCTCCATACATCTAGGGTGTATATGACTTTGGTCCCGCCAAACCCGTGAGGCTGGAATGTCTCGCCCACTCAAAGCCCGGCTTGTATGAACGCTGTGTGATTTACTGCCCCTCTGCAATCACTTGTTGGCAAAAAAATAGATCATACACTGCATATAATTATAAAGAAAGTATACTTATGGATGTTAACTTAACTAAAAAGTTATTAAAGTAAGAAAAGAAAAAAACCAAAAGGGTCAATTATAATTAAACAGTCAAATGTACTCAGGTAGAGCTCCAACCTTCTAAGAGCCATTGTTTCAGATGTGCTCACTGCACCAACTCCTATTCACCGCTCCCCGGTAGGAACTCCCCTCTTGGCTCCATGAGATCCTGAGCTACTGCCGAATCAAGTCCTACAGCCAGTTCTCTTGAGCTTTCTCTCTCCATCTCCCACCTGACCTACCTCATTGTCATAAACACAAAAGCTGCTCCCCCAGCGTTCTCTAGAACCTTCTCCCAGTTCCACCCTCCTGATTTGATGACATATACATTCCTAAGCATTCTTTATCTTTACCTGTACCCCAAACATTGTCAGCAGAGCACACTGCTTCTATAGAAATAAAACACATTACATGAAATACCCTACAGTATTAGCAGAAAATTCTTTACCAGGGTGTCACATACAAATGTCTTTAAGAAGGGAGGGAGGCAGTAGAAAGGAAATTATAAGCCATTTAGCCTAACATCAGTGGTTGGAAAGTTGATAGCGTCTATTTTTAAGGATGAAGTTTCATAAGGCACATGATAAAATAGGCCAAAGACAGCATGGTTTTCTAAAGGGGATATCTCATCTGACACACCTGTTGGAATTCTACGAGAAAAATACAGGCAAGATAGAGTCATTGGATGTTGTTTATTTGGATTTTCAGAAGTTGCCACACATGAGGCTGCTGAACAAGATATGAGTCCAAGGTATTACAGGAAAACTGTTATAATGGATAGAAGATTGACTTACTAGCAGGAGGCAAAATGTGGGAATAAAGGGGGCCTACTCTAGCCGGCTGCGATTGACCAGTGGTGTGCCACAGGACTTGTTATTGGGACCATTTCTTTTCACAATGCGTGTCAATGATTTGGATGAAGTAATTGATGGCTTTGTGGCCAAGTTCACAGATGAAATGAAAATAGGTAGAGGGGCAAGTTGTGTTTGGGAAGCAGAAGGACTTTGATAGATTGGGGGATCAGGCAGAAAAGTGGCAGATGGAATATAACGTAGGGAAGTGCATTGTCATTCACTTTGGCAGAAAGAATACAAGTGTAGACTAATTTTTAAATGGCAAGAAAATTCGATAATTAGAGGTGCAGAAGGACTCGAGAGTCCTTGTGCAGGATTCCCTAAAGGCCAACCTACAGACTGAGTCAGTGGTAAGGAAGACAAATGCAATGTTAGCATTCATTTTGAAAGGACTAGAATACAAAAGCAAGGATATAATGCTGAGTCTTTATAAAGCATTGGTTAATCCATATTTGGAATATTGTGATCAGTTTTGGGCCCTTAATCTCTAAAAAGATGTGTTGGCATTGGAGAGGGTCCAGAGGAGGTTCACAACTCACTGGAGTATAGAATTCCCCAATCTCATTTTACCAAAATAGATGTTGAAAGATCTGGATAAAATGGAAGTGGAGAGGATGTTTCCTGTAGTGTGGGTCTAGGACCAGAGAGCGCAGCCTTAGAACAGAGGAGTGTCCATTAACAGTGATGAGGAAAAATTTCCTTAGACAGAGGGTACCAAATCTGGGAATTCATTGCCACAAACGACTGAGCAGGCCAAGTCATTGGATATATTTAAGGTGGAGGTTGATAGGTTCTTTATTAATCAGGGCATCAAAGATTACAGGGAAAAGGCAGGAGATGGAGTTGAGAGTGATAATAAATTACCCATGATGAAACAGTGGAGCAGACTCAATGGGCTTAATGGCCTAATTTACTCATTTGGCTTATGGCTGCCAGCTCCATTTACAGCCAGCTTAATAGTACCATGAACTTACTGAAAAGGCAGGCGTTCCTGTGGTTGAAGCAAACACTGGTAGGTAGTCTGCAACTGAAAGTAGCCTTGGAAATTGAAAGGCATCACAACATGGATTGCGTTGTGAGATTAGTGGTGCAGTCGGAGGATATAACATCTGACAATGCATTCTCTGATCTTCTTTGTTCACATGAAATCATTCAGTTTATTCTGAACTGGACACTCAATGAGTTTTTAGAAGCTCATTTCTGAGCAATTATTTCTCTCTAAGCGTACCCCTGGAAGGACCCGTGGTTTCCAGAAGTGCAGAACACATCTCCTTTCCACATCCTTACCAATGTACTCAGTATCCAAAAAGCCATTTGGTGCTACTTGGATTTTCTTGGTCAGTTTTAGTCCAGAATCCCTGGCAGCATTTGTACCAGTTTCAAGGCACACCCCCTTGGATAAGTGTAAGATGATGTTAAGCAGTGCAAGCCAACTGTAACTAGTGCTGCAATCCATGGCAATAGGACTCTGCTAATGCACCCAGCCAGCGGACCATCTCCACACAATAGCCACAAAGATGAACCACTGTGAAGCTGGCATGCCACTTGCTCTCCAACGAAAAGGATTGACTGCACCCATGTTAAGTGTTCTGTTCAATTTATCCCTTAGAATGTTCTATAATTACTTTCAAACTGGAAATTAAGATATAAGTTGAATGAGACAAAGTCTTTTGCAAATTGTGATTTTCAGTGGGAATGGCTTTAGGGGAAATGGATGTCACAAGGCGTACTAATGCAGTAGAAATGATGAATGTAGTGTACCTTTAAACATCCAGTCTCCGTTTTCTCATTAATTGATGGTCTCAAAGCAGTTTTGTCAGTTTTGAGTTTAGCTTAATTGGCCTGGGAATCAGCAATTAACACAGACTTCCTTAGCAAGTAAGAGAACATTACTAATCTCCTTCCTTCCCTGGGAGGAGGACACACTATAATGTCACCAAAAAGACTTTTAATTTCTCCCCTCCTCCACTGGTCTTACTTGGTTCCTCAGGCGGCTGATCATAATCAAGCTGATGCCAAACAAAGCATTTTCCTGATTGCTTCGCCACTGGTCTCAATTCAAACCTATGGGATAGCGTTCAGTGGGGAGAGGGTGGGGGTCCTGGAGAGCAGAAGGAAGATGGAAGTATTTGAATAATCTAAATCAACTGGTTCAAAAGGGTCTCAATACTACAAATTAATCTTTAGGGAACTGAAGTGACTTTTGTATTGTGGAGAAAAAAACAAACAAAAATAAAGTACCCTGTTATTCAATTACCAGCATCTACTAAACATAGAACCACCCCCCCCCCCCCACCACCACCTAATCCCAGTTCATTCCTTATCATAACACTTATGAACAGGTTTCTTACTTTCTGCAATGGATAATTAACTATCCAAGAAGCTCAGTACCATCTATAATCTCACAGGTTATTATTTTAGTTACTTTTAGAAAATTATAACATCTCTCTCAAACTGTCAGATCCAAAGTAGTATTTCTGGAGCTCTGTTGTTGCACAGATGAATGCAGCAATTATTTTGCAAATAATACAGTCCCATAAACAAAAGGAAGATGAATGACCAGTTAATACATACTTTGACAGCATTGATTGAGGAAATGGCTTAGAGGAAGACTGGCTGGTGCAAGTGAATGGAGAAAATTTGAAGGCTGGAAATATGAAATGAAACACAGTTGATCAAGTTGCACTGTTAGGAAAAAGAAAATGAAGCTGAAATATTAGTTTGTTATTTTATCTGAACTGAAAGTAAGTAAGGTTGAACAGCATTTAAGCAAGAATTTGGTCAGTAAAGGTAAGAAAGAGGGAATGAATGGCAATGGAAAGGTCCATTGTCAGGAAATAAAAGACAGTTTAGCTGTCTTTAGAGAAGCTAAAGACAGATGGCTAAATGAGAAAAGCTCAGAGATAGAGATACTATAATCTCATAACTCTGGAACAAAGATGATGCACAGTAAGATTTAACAGGGAAATTACCTTGCTCAGCAAATGGATGCATCAAGGAAAAGATGGCAACTTAGTTATGAGCAAAGAGAAAGTCCTAAATAGATGGACAGAATATATAAAAGAACTTTTGAAGACCAAAGAGGAGAAAAACCAAACATAAAGGAGAATCTCGAAGGACCTAACATTCTAAAATCAGAAATTCGAACAGCCATAAATGAAACAAAACATAACAAAGCAACTGGTCCAGACAACATCACTGTTGGAATGATACTGGCCTTAGAAGATTTTGGAATAGAGAGAATAACAGAAATAGCAAATGAAATCTATGATCCTGGGGAGATACCTGATGATTTAAGTAAGTCAGTGTTCATCACACTCCCAAAGAAAGAGGGAGCACCAGAATGTGAGTTCTGGTGAATAAGCCTGATGAGCCACGTGGCAAAAATTATTCTCAGAGTAATCATGATGAGAGCAAGACACTGTATAAAACCAGAAATCAGTAGAGAACAATGCGGCTTTGTGGAAAACACTGGAAACAGAAATGCAATTTTCATGCTACAGATGATCTGTGAATGAGCCATCCATATACAAAAAGACATCTACCTATGTTTCATCAACTATACAAAAGCTTTTGACACTGTCAGACACCAAGATCTCCTGGAAATGCTTCAAGATCTTGACATAGATGGAAAAGATATACGTTTCTTAAGAAACTTGTACTGAGACCAGACAGCATCTGTCAGAATAGAAGGAGATGTGACTGAGTATGTGAATACCATGAGAGGAGCCAGGCAGGGTTGTGTCTTTTCACCTAACTTATTCAACCTGTATAATGAAAATATCTTGAGAAGTATCGAAGACATCAAAGGACTCACAATTGGAGGCCATAATATAAATAACATCAGATATGCTGATGACATCACACTAATAGCTGACTCAGAAACAAATCTTCAAGAACTACTCACTATAGTGGCAGCAGAAAGTAATCGCAGAGGCCTCTCAATCAACACCATGAAGACAGAAAGCACGGTCATCTCCAGAAAGACAAACATCCCACAATGTGTGATCAAGATCGGAAATACAAACATCAAACAAGTCAACAAATTCAGTTATCTTGGCAGCCAAATAACAAGTGATGGCAGGTGCAACACAGATATCAAATACAGAATAGCAATGGCAAAAGAAGCTTTCCAGAAAATGAAGACCATATTAACAGACAGAAAGATGAGCATGAACATTAACAACAGAATACTGCAGTGCTACATTTATTCTATCCTGAGTTATAGAAGTGAATGCTGGACCATTTCCCCAGCAATGGAAAAGAGACTAGAAACAGCTGAATGATGGTTCTACAGGGGAATGTTAAAACTATCATGGACTACATACACATCAAATGAAGAAGTTCTCAGAAGAGCCCAGGCAGTTAGATCACTCATACCAACAATAAGAGAAAGACAACTCAGATTCCTAGGACACATCATACGGAAAGATGAGCTAGAAAAACTCATACTCTCTGGAAAGGTCGAGGGGAGCAAACCTGGAGGAAGATCTCGGCTTATGTACATCAAAAGCCTAGCCAGATGGCTACACATCAAGGAAACGGAACAAGAGATAGATCTGTATGGAAAACCATGGTCACCAACGTCCACATCGAATATGGTACCTACACAGACAATGACAGAGGTGATGTTGGTGCAAGACAAAAGTAGATGATTGTGGGGCAACTTCACTTTTCCAGTACCTGGTGTATTTCACTTTTAACAGAAAAATAAAAGGTAGGATCATTTGTAAATAAGATTCCTTGCAAAGGATAAGGTTGGCACCCTTATAGTGAGGTCTGTCTCAAAGCATTATTAGATTTAATATTACAATACTGGACCACAAATGAAATACTGCTCTGTTAAGGAAAACATTGCTAGTACTAACATGCCTTATAAACTATGGAATTACAGAGCTACAGGATTTTGCTGATAAATAACATTTCAGTCAAACTCAATTTTAACCAATTGCACAAAATGCACTGTTTTTAATGCAAGGAAACATAAGAACACTCACAAGTTGTATGTTATTTTAGTTGCATCCGAAAATAATTCAAGTTATTAATGTGCCCCTGAAAGCTACACCTCAGTTGACAGGAATTCTAATACCTTCTCCTAAAAGTCATTGGTTACATGCAAGAATGGACATTGAGCAGTAACACGAGTAGTGATACAGAGTTTCAACCTAAAACATCAACAATTCCTTTTCCCCACAGGTGTTGTTTAAGCTAGCAGATTGTTTGTTGCTCCAAAATCAAGTATCCCCAAGAATTTGTCCTGTGTCCCCAATAAGTCTCATCTTGCTTTTCTTCAAATCGTGCTGTGGATTTTTTTTGCTATCATCTTAAGGAAGGAGATGGGGGTCCAGTTTAATATCTCAGTCAAAAGTCAGCACCACCTCAGCTGAGTGGAGTAGGATTTGACCACAAAACTTTCTATCTTAGAGAGTAAGGTAACTACTACTGACTCAACACCAACAATGGTTACTATCAGCTTCACTGTTGCTTTATTTCACAAGTTGCTTATTGATGCTGATCTGCACAAAGTACATAAAGTGATTTTAACTAAGAATTAAAACTGTGCAAAAGCTTAGTAGAAGAAGAAGATTTTAAAGCGTATCAAGATGAGAAGAGGTAAGGGAGTAGAAGTAGAGGAATGGATAGGTCTAATGAAGATTTAACATAAGTTCAAAGGTTCAATTTAATGCCAGAGAAATGTATGCAATATACATCCTGAAATGTGTTTTCTTTGCAACAAGTTATAGCAAAGTGCTAACAGAGATTAGTACAGAGGGGTAGTACAAAATTTTGACAATGGTTGATATATTACAACAGTTGTATTTATCAGTGAATAGTCCTGCAACTTTTTGATTTTCATTAATATCATTATGTGCTGTATCGTATGAAATGGGTGAACATGGTCTTTACCATCATTGTTCATGGCAAATTTTTCTACAGAAGGGTTTGTCATTGCCTTCTTCTGGGCAGTGTCTTTTCAAGATGGGTGAGCCCAGTCATTATCAATAATCTTCAGAGATCGCCAATATGTCAATGGTCACATAACCGGGACTTGTGATGTGCACCAGCTGCTCATACAACCACCCACCACCTGCTCCCTGTTAATGCCCAAACAACAAAGGCATGTTTTTCTTTTGTTTGAACACTTTACTTTCAATGCCTCCATTCAATACCTGAGGGCCACCATCTCTTCATCCCACAATTCCACTTTTTCCTCTGGTGCACACAAGCCTAACAGGGAAGTGTGCACAGCTACTAATACTACATCATCCAAGTGAACAGAACTAAGCACTCCCGTGGCTTCTCATAACCCGGATCGAGGGGTGGGGGCGGGCAAAGCAGGCGCTACACCTTGTCCAAGGGTGACCTGCAGGCTAGCAGATAGAAGGAGCGCCTTGCACCTCCTTTGATACAGACATACCTCCATACTGTTTTCCATACTGTTGCTGTCATTACAAACAGGAGCATGGTGCATGAAATTCTACACTTTCAGATTATGATTTAGGGTCCATCCATATAAATGAAGACTGCCAGCTGAGCAGGTACAACACAAGGCCTTAAGAAATCTTACAGAGTACGAACACTGACATGGCTCTGTTAGCCACAATGGCAGTGATTCTAAGCCTTCAAAGCAGCAGCTATTTGGCAGTTTGCAGTTGTTTAATATCATAAATTCCAATTGCTCTGTTTTCACTTGGAGACTGCCTGGCTATATTGGCTGCACTCCAGGTTTCAAGTCCATAATCTAGGCAATGCGGTGTACAGTGTGCCCTCAAAGGTGACCTTTGGCCCTGCTATATTGGATGTAAAAGAGCCCATTTAAAGAAGAGCAAGTCATTCTCTGGGTCTTTGGCAAGCATCCTTCCCTCATACACCACCAACATCCATCAAATGAAGCTATTTGTAGAAGCTCACTAAGCACAGGCCATCCATTTCAAAATATAAATTGATTATGGATCATTTTATTGAATGTATCTTTCCAAATGAAGACTTTAAAAACATCAGATCTAAGCCGAAGGTCTCCACCATCCAACCTCTCTCAGCAGTACCATCTGGATCAGTCATTGTCTTTGCCTCTTGCCCTATCACAGGTATTCCCTTTGTTTTTTCTGCTCTTCTCCTTCTCTGCAACTTATTGTATTGTTTTTCGTTTTCACGTGATGCCTCCAAAATATCATATTTTCTCTCTCCATAGGTGCTGCCTGACTACCTGAATATCCCTAGCATTTTCCATTCTTAAGTATGACATATAATATGCTGAACCAGGAGCTAACAAAGAGAAAAAGACACAGTTCTTCATTCTGACTAAATACAGATAAACTTATAACCATACCATATCATCAGCCACCTTGATTCTATTTACAGAGTAATCCTGATCTGATGTTAGAAACATAACACTATCACACAGCAAGCTCCCACAAATAATACATTAATTGAAAATCATAATTTTAATGAAAACAGCAAGCCATCTGCAGGAAGATCTCATGTTGAGAAGTATTCCTCCAACAGATAGTTTGTTGCTCCAGGTTTCAGCATCTTGTGTCCTCATAATTTTCATGGCATTTGAGAGAAGATACCGGATAAGCGGCACAGCCCAGGTCCTGGACTTCCTGTCAGTTCACTGGCAGGTGGTAAGGGTGGGCTTCCTCACCTCTGCCCCTCTGACCCTCAACACAGGAGCCCCCCGGAGCTGTGTTCTAAGCCCCCTCCTTTACTCTCCGTATACTCATGACTGTGTCGCCACCCACAGCTCCATTCTGCTAATTAGATTTACAGATGATACTACATTGAGTGGCCTTTTCTCAAAAAATAATGAGGCAGCCTACAGGGAAGAAGTCACCTCTCTGACACAATGGTGTCAAGAAAGCAACCTCTCCCTCAATGTCGCAAAAACAAAGGAGCTGGTTGTGAACTACAGGAGGAATGGAGACAGGCTAACCCCTATTGACATCAATGGATCTGGGGTTGAGAGTGTGAACAGGGTGATGACTTCTTCCCTGTAGGCATAAACATCACCAAGGATCTCACGTAGTCCGTGCACATCAGCTGTGTGGTGCAAAAAGCACAACAGCACTTCTTTCACCTCAGACAGATGAAGAAGTTCAGCATGTCCTCAAATCCTAAGGACTTTCTACAGGGGCACAATTGAGAGCATCCTGACTGGCTGTATCACTGCCTGGTATGGGAACTGTACTTCCCTCAATCACAGGACTCTGCAGAGAGTGGTGTGGGCAGCCCAGCTCATCCGTGGATGTGAACTTCCCACTATTTAGGATATTTACAGCAATAGGTGCATAAAAAGAGCCCAGGAGATCATTGGGAACCTGAGTCACCCCAACCACAAACTGTTCCAGCTGCTACCATCCAGGAAATGGTATTAAAGCCAGGACCAACAGGCTCCAGGACATCTTCTTCCACCAGGCCATTAGAATGATTAACTCAGGTTGACACAATTGTATTCTAAGCTATATTGACTGCTCTGTTGTACATCTTACTGTACATACTATTTATTATAAATTACTATAATTTGCACGTTGCACATTCCAATGATTTTTACTCCTCATGTATGTGAAGGTTGTAAAAAATAAAGTCAATTCATTTCAACTCATTTCAGGCTCAGTAGTGAGTTTCAGCACCCTGAGCTACCACTCCTTGCAGAAACAAATGTAAATAATTTGAGATAGGCTACAAGACCACAGAAGGTCTTTCTCAGAGGGCAGAAGGCAAAATTAAGCAGGTGGAGCACAATGGAGTGTTCTGGTTTGCACTGGTTTATCATAACTTGGTGGCAAGAAGACGTAGTGGCAAAATTACTGCCAAACCTCTCAGCCAATATTGTGGGACTTCTCAGAGGCCAAACATTTTAATTCTCATTCCCATTCCCATTCCAACATGTAGACTGTGGCCTCCTGTCTTACCAAGATGAGACCATCCTCAGGATGGAGCAGTAACACATACTCTGCCTGGGTAGCATTCAAACTGATGGCATTAATCTCAATTTCTCCTTCTTGTAAAGAAACTACCCCCCACCCACTAACTTTATTCCCCATTCTGACGTTTTACCTCTGCGCATCTGCTTATTACTTCCCCCGGTCCCCCTTTCTCCCATGGTCCACTCTCCTCTCCTTTCAGGTTCCTTTATCTCCAGGCCTCGACCTTTTCCACTAATCCTGACTTCACCTATCATCTTCCAGTTAGCCTCCTTACATTCTCCCTACCTTTTTACTCCAGCATCACCCCCCTTCTTTCTCAGTCCTACAGAAGGGTCTAAGCCCAATATGTCAACTATCTATTCACTTCCATAAATGCTGCCTGACCTGCTGAGTTCCTCGCATTTCATGTGTGCTGCCACCAATATTTAATAATGTATTATAAGAGGTCTGGTAGAATGAACCAAGCAAGTTGCAGTGAAAGAAGAAAGAAAACCTCCTTAAGTATCCCATAACAACAAGGATTTCCCAATAATAACAGTGCCTAGGACTCCCAAACAACCCAAAATAAACCTAACTGAGGGCTCACAGTTTCATCTTTTGTCATATTGCTGGTCAAAACGTATGAGTAGAAGCTTTGGTGTGTCAATCATGATTACTCCACAGCTGGTTAAATTGTAATTAGCCTTAGGATTGAAATGCTGGTCAGGTATAGATGCCACAAAAATCTTTGGAGTTTCCATGAGTCCAGGGATCAATGGCTCATCAAATGTAGACATGTAGGCCAGGATGAATATTATAGGCACACTGACCCAGAATCGCTGAGCAAACATCTGCCACTCAAGTCAAGGCAAGTCACTTTTATTGTCATCTCAACCATAACTGTTGGTACAGCACATGGTAAAAACGAGACAATGTTTTTCAGGACCATGGTGTTACATGACACAGTACAAAAACTAGACTGAACTACACAAAAAAAAACACAAAGAAAAAAACACACAACTACACTAGACTACAGACCTACCCATGACTGCATAAAGTGCACTAAACAGTGCAGGCATTACAATAAATAGTAAATAGGACAATAGGGCAGTAAGGTGTCAGTCCAAGCTCTGGGTGTTGAGGAGTCTGATAGGAATCTCAAATAACAACACCAAGGATTGGCCGCACTAAAGAAGAAATGTTAGACATCAATTAAATGAACTCTCAATGTTTCACCCAATTTTTATGTCTGTTTTAACTTCCCCACCCCCAACTTTGAGGTGATGTACAACTCCTGATAGCACTTAACGGAATAGACTGGACAATAATACAGTGAAATACTTCATAAAAGAATGGGAAGGGAATAATTGACAAAGTTTTGGGTGAAGAATTAGATTTGAGGAAACTACAAAGAAGAATTGTTCAATTTATAAGGACCTGTCCCTGCAAAGCAGGCAACAGCAGCAAGAATGAACCAATGGGCTACAGTTGACCTGTCATTACCAAGAATCAAGTTCCATGGATCAGAGCCTCGGTTAAAGGGACAGATCACCTTTTCAACAGTAACTGTATAAATCAGTTGAGTTTTACAACAGTCTGACTGCTCTATCATCTGCTTTGATGTCAACCAAGATATAGAATTCTATTTTAGAATTCGCCATAGCAAAAGACGAGCAGTTTACCCCTGCTCCATGTCTCTGAGGTGATGTTCAGACAATAAATTGCATTGAAACAATAAGATCAAAGTTCAGTATAAATCTATTTTCAAAGTATATATACACATTGAACCTATGAACACTACCTCACTTTCTTAAAATATAAAATAGGCATCCGTTAGTCTCAAGAGACAATTGCCTTGGCAAGTTTCCAGGGCGCAGGCCTGGGCAGGGTTGTATGGGAGACCGGCAGTTGCTCGTGCACCGATGTGCCAAGGGAAGGGCACTAGGCCGATACAGCTTGGCACCAGTGTCATCACAGAGCAATATGTGATTAAGTGCCTTGCTCAAGGACACAACATACTGCTTTAGTTGAGGCTCGAACTAGTGACCTTCAGATCACTAGACCAACACGTTAACCACTTGGCCACATGCCATCGCAACAGCTGGTGGTGTAGTGGCTTCAGCGCTGGACTTTGGGGCAGAAGGTCCCAAGTTCGAATCCAACCGGCTCCTGTGCACACTTTCCATCTGCGCCAAGCTAGCAACTCAACCTCATAAGAAAAGAAATTGCCTCCTACAGAAACATCAACAGCAAAAAGTTAATAGCCTATGCTCTCTGATGAGTTGAAAGGCAATTTCTTCTTCTTCTTCTTCTTCTTCATCTTAAAATATGTTATTTCTGTTTTTGCACTATTTTTAATCTATTCAATATACATATACTAATTGATTTTTTTTTCTTCTATATTATGTATTGCATTGAACTGCTGCTGCTAGGTTAACAAATTCCATAGCACATACCGGTGATAATAAACCTGATTCTGATATGTCACCATATACAGTCCGGAGATTCATTTTCTTGTGGGTATTCACATTAAATACAAGAAACAGAATAGAATTAATGAAAAAACACACCCAACAGATACACAAACAACCAATTTGCAAAAGACAACAACCTGTGTAAATTTAAAAAGAAAAAAATAGTAATAATAATAATAAATAAACAAACAAATATTGAAGATATGAGAAGAAGAGTCATTGTACGTGAATCCATAGGTTGTGGGAACAGTTCAGTGATATGGTGAGTGAAGCTTAGTGGAATTATCCCCCCGGTTGAAGAGCCTGATGTTGAGGGGTAATAACTGGTGTCTTCACAGGAGATACACCAGAAGTCTTTACAGCAATGTTATAAAACAGAACTTAACACGAATCTACATTGAAAAATAATGGATCAGAAGATGTAAACCTTATCCAATGTAAATTTTAAGGTATTATCAAAAAGAAAGGACAAATTGAAAGTTGGAGGAAAGGAGCATGTTCCAGAACTTAAGATCTTGGTAAGTGAAGTTAATGGTGTCCACTAATGGTGGAGTGGTTTGAATCAGATATATGCAAGGGACCTGATTCAAACGAGCTTAAGGACCTCAGGAAAGTGAAAGGATTGGATAAAATTTCAGAGTTGGAAAGGGCCAGGGTATATGAAAATATTAATGACTGACAGGGGAGAAAGACTTTGAGTTAGATCACAAGGAACACAATTTTAGATGTCAGCAAATATAGAAATAGTACTACTTTGGAGACCTGCAAGTGGAGCACTGGAACAGATTAGATAGGTTTACTGTCTAACATACAGTAAAAAATTTCTTGCATATGTGAAGCTCATGGAAAAAACTCTATACATGGTAATTATAAGTACAATGACACATACAAAACAATGGAATTGTGCAAAAGTATAGTAAAGCAAAAAGAAATACTAAACACAATTAAAAAGAGTAGATTTAAGTGCATAAGAACATGGCAGGATTACTGAGAAGTGGATGTAAAAGAGATGATCAATGCAGATCCATTTTGTTCGTTCTTTTGCGTGGGAGGAGGGATTTGGGGGTCGATGTGCCTGATCCATTTTGCTCGATTTTTCTGTGGGAGGAAGGATTTGGGGGTTGATGTGCCTGATCCGTTTTTATTTGGTTTTTTGTGTAGGAGGTGGGATTTGGTGGTTGATGTGCCTGATCCGTTTTGTTCATTCTTTTGTGTGGGAGGAGGGATTTGGGGGTCAATGTGCCTGATCCATTTTGCTCAATTTTTCTGTGGGAGGAGGAGTTTGGGGGTTGATGTGCCTGATCCATTTTTATTTGTTTTTTTGTGTGGGAGGTGGGATTTGGTGGTCGATGAGCCTGATCCGTTTTGTTTGTTCTTTTGTGTGGGAGGAGTGATTTGGGGGTCGATGTGCCTGATCCATTTTGCTCAATTTTTCTGTGGGAGGAGGGATTTGGGGGTTGATGTGCATGATCTGTTTTTATTTGTTTTTTATGGAAAGGTGGGCTTTGGGAATTGATGATCATGCTGCTTTTCTTTTCTTTCTTGGTTTCATGGCTACCTGGAGAATTGAGGAATTTCAGAGTTGTATACTTTGATAATAAAATGAACCTTTGAACCTTTAATGTCTGATAGCAGTAGAGAAGAAGCTGCTCTTGAGTGTGGTTATCTACACTTTCAAGCCTCGTACATTCTCTCAAGAGTAGAAGAGATAAAAGAAGAACCAGGATCGCAGGCATCCTGGATGATATTGGTAATGCAACACACTGTGAAGATGGATTGGATGGAAGGAAGTGACTAGCCTTTGATGGGCTGTCAAATTTAGTAGTAATAAGACCAGAACATATGGGCATGAACTCACTATCTGTAGGAAGAAAAACAGTTAACATTCCAGATCAAAGACCCTTCAGCAGACATCTCTGTTTTTCTTTCCTATTTCCAGCATGAGCAGTTATTTTGATTTTCATTGGAAGTAACCAAGGCATGGATAAGATTTTTAGCTCTAAGCCTGGCACATGGACATCAACAGTAGTTCTGATTATTGACTGCATATGGGATTGAGAAATCTGGACATTATTAAGAACAGGAATGTCCACTGTAAACTTCTGCAACCACAATAACATGCTCTGCTTGAACAAATCAATTTAATTGGGAAATATATTGGCCCAGATTTAAATAGGCACGAACATTCATGAGTACTTTGACATAATTGTCAGAGAGAAGAATATGACTGGTAGTGAAGGATTAGAGCTTCTGTCAGGCATACAAGATGTTGGCAAGAATCAGTAATGTCAATTTTTAAGCATTAATAGGCCCAAGCAATGAAAAATGTCAACTATATCATAGAACATTGAACATTACACAGTACAGCCCATAATCATGTGTACAGATATGTGTAAAATACCAGCCACCATATTGAGTAAAGGGAATAACATGGCTACTGATAACTTCTAACGGGGTACAGTATACAGAAGAGCTGAATCCAGTCATCAAAAGGTGCACATCCCTATATTTTTGGAAACACATCTCCGGACCATATTCTCTTAACTTAGCCCATGCACGTATCAATTGAAGTTGTATAAAAGTCATCTGATTCCTCCAGTACTATTTAAGGGCATCGTTCTCTATGTCTAAACTGATTAGTTTGGGGGGGGGGGGAGCTGTTATTTTTGGTTGTTGTTACACTTCTGCATGGTTCTTGGTGCTTTCCAAAGTTGCTTCAATTTTTAAAGACTTCAGGGAAGATTGTAGCTGACTTCAACCCTTCAGCTCACCAGAATGAGAACATCTTTGAGATCTCCCCTTCCAATCAAACACAGATAGAGTAGCATGCAGGTCTCACTATGTTTCAGGGGACTTGAGGGAATAATATTCTGTTCTGCGAAAAAATTTATTTTCATGCACAGTGCACTTAAAAAGACACAGCTGCATGACCAGATTTCTAGGCAATAAAATCCAAATGAGAAAGGCATTCTACAAGGTACCAGATTCATGGATTCCAGACTGATCATTTCAGAGAAATTCCCAATTCAGACCCAGTTCATATTCTGTTAACTTATTTGCACCACAGTAGCTACAAGAGTTGGAAGAAATCAGTAATGTTTCAGCTGTCAGATAGTGGTAATATTAAGTCACACCGGGCCATAAGGTAAAGGATTCTGATCAAGCGACAGAGAGAAATTATTTCCTCTGCAAGAACAGTCCAGAACAAAAGCTGAGGCAGACTGAAAAGTAGAACCAGGAAATATTCCTTCACACAAAGGTATACAGATCTGGATTTCCCTCCCAGAGAAATACACTAATGTTGAAGACCTTACCTTTATTGCCAAGCTTTCTAAATACTGACATTTCTAAATATCAAGGTGTTGTTTTTGAGTAAGTTAAACTTACAACCAATATTATTTGTTTAGCTTCTTGTTGCAAACAGGACCCAGTCTTCAGTTTTTTAATGTAAATATCAAGCAATAACCAGTCTGAAGTTAAAAGAACAGCTTTGCAAACAAGCACTATCTATAGAATGTGGCCAATAGCACAAGGCTAATTGCTCAAGAAATACACTATAAGACAATGGGTTATTTAATTGGGCTTGGTTCAAACTAGACGCTGTAGACTAATTTATTTAGTTCAATGAAGCTTGCAGACCAGGTTGATATTATTACTTAGCATATCAAGTGGCTGATTTGGTAATAGTTGGAAGATTTGTACACTCAAGAGAGTCTGCTTCACAGAATTAATAGGGGATACCTGTGATCTTAATTTCCAGAAGCTTTTAGACCAATTATATAAAAGGTGTCTGAAAAAAACATCACCTGTGCATGAAGTCACCCAAATGACAGAGGAACAGTATAAATGTAGAGAGCAGTCCAGGCTTTTTTGGACTGGTCCAGGAACATCAAGAAGAATGACGGAAACATGGGATGAACTAGAATCCATTGCTCTGCCTTTGATTTCTGCAAGGAATTCATCGGTATGTCTTTTAGCTCATAGGAATCATAACTGTGATTTGGAAATCCTTTGTGTTTTAAAAATGTTGTTTGGATTTAAATATACTACGTTTAAACTAATTTGTTAGCTGGAAATATCTTTCCCTTGGTAGGGAAGGGGATCTGCCACTCAAATAATGGGCATTGGTAGCCAAGCTCAGAATGGAGGATAAACAAAGAAGTGAACTAGTTTTTGAAGAGTAGGTGGTTTTAGTGAGTGTATTGTAGCTTTCTATATCAGTTAAGGCTTAAGGTCTTTGTTTGAGTTTAGAGCCTCGCAGTCAGCAAACCCTGTACTATGAGAAGAAATCTGCAGAAAGTGATCTGTAATTGTGAGGGAGGAAAGTCTATCTTTTCTGAATAAAGCATGTGACTGTTTACTCCTTCAGATTGAAGATTGAGCAGCCATCTTTTGAGAGAAAAGCATTTAGCTGGAATATTTTTTTTCTGAGTAACTTGAAGTGTTGCTGTTGCCTTCAGGGTTTAATGGTCAGTTTTCAGTGACTGATAGACCCTGTTTTAAGTTCTCATTTTTCTATGTTATATGTTTAATGTAACTTCACCCAATTTTCATAGTTGCAGAGAACCCACTGAACTAATTCTGCTCTAAGGGCGTTGTACTACATCTTGTCAAGCCCCCAACCACAATAAGCCTTATCCACAGCCCTGTCCTTTATAGTTAGGATGCAAATTTGGCAACTCTATGGGGAGAGTGGAACTAGGTAAGTGCGGCTAACTGTACATGTTGCTCAGTACTAACTGGCAGCTTCTGAAAAGACAGAAAGAGAACGAAAAGATTATTAATTTAGAGCGAATTAGAGGCATATTGGCTTGAAGCCAACTTGGTTTAAGACAACCCTTGTGCTTTTCACCTCTCCCCTTACAGTGAAAAGACATGTGTAAAATGCAATGATATTAAAAATTCATGCCTTGGCAACACTCATGCTTCACTTACACGGTCATATTAATTAAATACACAGGCAGCATAACATAACGAGAAAATGCTGAGGATTATTTTGAGTCTTTAATGTGATAGATACGCATTAATATTTCAGCGGTATTTCTATTTGGCTCAGTATTCAAGACGTAAATATGAACTTGTATGCATAAATAATTAACAATTCTACTCATTGATTTTTTGAAATTTATATTAAAGACCATTTGTCAGTAGTTACAGCATTCATCAGCCATAATGTTACTTCTGTCATTGAACTGCAGGGATTAGTACAGTCATATTACAGTGCTCTGGAGAACCAATGGCCACTCTACATTACAAAGGTCAATTTGCAATTCTCTATTGAAAAGAAAGATTGTAGGTCCCTTGCCTGATGGATAATTAGAAAAAAAATCATTTATAAACATGAAGTTTAAAGCAGCCACTTGTTCGAACATAAAATACTTTGCCGTAGGGTGTTAAGGAAATAAATATATAAGAACAGAATATATTGACCACTGACATCATGCTGATGAATAGAAAACATAATAAGAGTCTAAATTTGGATTCCTACAGCAGACAGCCAGAAGGAATGCAATGGGATAAGTGTTTCTCCAGGATTGTCTTGGAACGGTAATAATCTTGAAAATCCATGCTGAATGCCTCCAAATGTATTCATGGCTTAACCTGATTTCTCATATTTATGGAGTAAAAAGTATTCAAAACAATTGCATACAAGAAGTCAATGTCCAACGTGACAGAGTAACTGAGAAGCAGTTCAGTAAAGTATGCTGCAAAAGCTGAAATTCGAGCAGGTCCTTACATAAAGAACCTATATAATGTACATAAGGGATATTGCTAAAATTTCAAAACACAACTGGGTTGCCAACAGAATGTTATTCTTGGATTAGGATTTATTTGGCACATTGTCAGAACATTATAATTTAGTTACAGCCTTGAAACTCACTGCCGGATGCCTATTAATGTTCCTGCATTAGTTACACTTTATGAAAGTCATTTTAGAACTTTGGAATGCTGCATTCAACTTACTACCACCATTCCAGTATAAAATTTCATGCTGTACAGAGATTATCAAGATTATTCAAATATTACTGATATATTAAATACACAACACTCCTCCCTGTCTAGCCATAAACTCCAACTCAAAGTAGAATGCACCTCAAATTTAATAATATATATTATATAATACAACTACTATACTGTACAGACATTCCACAGC
Organism: Hypanus sabinus; assembly: GCF_030144855.1. Classification (NCBI taxonomy): domain Eukaryota; kingdom Metazoa; phylum Chordata; class Chondrichthyes; order Myliobatiformes; family Dasyatidae; genus Hypanus; species Hypanus sabinus. Next base: position 49,150,317 of record NC_082728.1, read on the forward strand.
ATAGTAAATTTTAAATTGTCCCATTTGAGTCTAAAGGTTTAATAGTTGTGCAAGCTTTCTCACTCTTGTGGAATAACACCTTTCCTGACTAGGGGGATCACTCTGCTTGGCAGGTGAGCCAAGTGGCTGTGAAACAAGCTCAGATTTTGGTGCCTCTTCTGTGGTAGTTGTAGGAGTTGACTGTAGGACTACAGGAAGAGGTTTCGACAGCTCTGGACACCATTCTTCTCTAACATTTGACTCTGCTTTCTTCAATTGATCAATGTGTCATCACCAGATGTTATCAGATGCAATCTTCACCGTGCTGGACAGTGGTCCATTTCTGTCCTTCATCTTTCTGAGTACCCACTTTTGATCACCTCTGTAGTCCCTCGTCCTGGTTTGAGGAGCCCTCAATTTGTATCAGCTGTTTGTCCTGCATACTCCTTCTGGGATTGGGTTTGAGGAGATCCAAGCATGAACACAAGGGACGACCCAGGAACAGCATAGCTGATGAGTTGTTGTTTGTACATTGTGCTGCTTTGCAATATGAAAGGAGGAAATTGGTGAACTTCTGACTCAGTGTCAGTTTAGTGTGTTCTAAAGACATTGCTTGCAGTACTTTCTTTGGACTCTGGACAAACCTTTCCACCAAGTCATTTGTAGCTGAATGGTACAGTGCAGATGTAATATGTCTTATTCCATTCATTTTCAGGAATGACTGAAGCTGTTCCACAACAAACTATGGTCCATTGTCACTGACCAAGTGTTCTGGAACACCAGTGCTTGAGAAGAGGCTTCTCAACACATCAACAGTGTGTGAGGCTGTAGTGGGGGCTACTGGAAACACTTCTGGCCACTTTGTAGCTGCTTCCACTGCTGCCAAGAAATCTGGGCCCATGAATGGTCCGGCAAAATCCACATGAATCCTCTGCCAGGGCAATGCAGGCCAGAGATGGAGTAGTGTTGCTCTTGGCATCTTAGGGACATATTGGCATCCCGAACAGTGCATGGCAAGCTGCTCGATCTGTTGATCTAACTGAGGTCACCAGATAAAGCTTTGAGCCAATGTTTTCATTTTGACCTCACTTAGATGGATGGCATCTCCAAATAACTCTCAGCTGGGCGAGAGTAACAGCTCTCAATTCCCACATAAGGAAATCCCACCAATGGCAAATTCATCTCAAATGGAAGAACTGGAATTTCTGCTGCACATTCAAGCCATTTTGGGTGGCCATATAGACCTGAGACAGTGTGGGGTGTTTTCTGGTTTTCCTTTGGATCATCTCTGCAGTAATAGGGAGACTTCTGACTTGCACTAGGAAGAATATGTCAGGAGTATCCTTTTTTGTTATTTTTTCCTTTTCCAAAGGTAAATAGGACAACACCAGTGTTTCTATGATTAGTTGCCCTCTTGAATTCAGTCGTGTAGTTGTTTCCTCCAAGAAACAGAGCCCATCTCTGCAATTGTGCTGTTGCTGTTAGTGGACCACCCTTCTGTGTATTGAAAACGGACACTAGTAGTTGATAACCAGTTATGAGGTTAAACTGTGTCCCATACAAGTACTGGTTGAAAAGATTTACACACCAAACCAGACTCAAGGCCTCTCTGTCAACCTGTGCGTATTTTTACTCTGAAGCTGTCAGGTAATGTGAGGGAAGATAATGCAAAGGCTATGGGGCATTCACATCCATTACTCATAACAGGTGACTTGACTGCACCTATTCCAGATGGTGAGGCATCACAGTCAAGTTGCACTAAACGATGCAGATTATAATGTGTGAGGACAGTATCTGCCACCACCATTTCCTTTGCCACTTCACACTGCTTTGTCCACTGCCATTTATTCCCGATCTGTAATAATGAATTCCAGGGGTGGAGCATTCCAGCCAGGCTTGGCGGGAACCATTTATTGACAAATCCTTAAAAGGACTGCAACTGTGATGCATACTTTATCCTTGGGGCGTGAACCATTACGTGCAGATTTTACTCCAAAAATAAGCCTATTATAGCAATAAAGCCATTTGTGAGCATTTATGGTGGTTACACTTTGGACTTTTCTTCCATCTCCATCTGTAGGTAAGCCTCCACTAAGGAGTCTGAAATGGTTTCCTCCAGAAAGGTTTGCAAAGGTATCCTCAATCCTGGGAAGAGGGTATTGATCTGGTACTGGGTTGATGGTGACTTTAAGGTCACCACAGATCATGAAGATGGATCAAGAAGATCCATTCTTCTTAGCTGCTGGGACCTCTGGTATTGCCATGGGCTCCATGGACTTCATTATCCTGTTATATATGTTATATAATCCTGTTATATATGCTGTTCAAACTCATCTTGTTTCATGACTGAAACAGCTAAGCCAGTGTCCAATACCACTTTAATTAATTTGCCTTTCACTTCTGGTGTAAGCTATATTGCTTGTCTATTGTTATTTTTCATATTGTAAATCTTAAGGATACAATAGAGTCTTTTAAGAGATTCCTGGATAGGTACATGGAACTTAGAAAAATAGAGGGTTATGGGTAACCCAAGGTAATTTATAAAGTGTATTTGGCACAGCATTGTGGGCCGAAGGTTTTGTATTGTGCTGTAGGTTTTCTATGTTTTTATGTTTTCTGTGATACATGGTCCTGCAGCACTCTCATCATTATCAGATTTTTCATCAACAGCATGCAGATTAATGCTCTTTTTGAAATGGGTTTGAATTTTTATCTTTTTCTCTTCCCTATGCAATCCATTTATCTTTATTTTCCCAGCAAGCTGTTTATATGTGCCAATCTTTGCTGCATTTTCCGCAAGTTTTGTCTTTAAATCTGCATTGGCCCAATGTGTATGTGCCCCTGACATAACAGTAACACAATTTATTTAGCCAGAAAGGTTTCTGTTTAGACATTGCAATTTTGTTCACCTTTACTTTCATTCCTGACTGCAACTCAGTCGAGTCTTTCTCTGTTGTTTCCATTGATATAGCTATTTTAAAAATGAATTGTGCTTCAGTTAGGAGCCATTTTTGAATTCTTTCTTGTAAGAGTCCACAAAATAAATGATCCATCTGTGCATCATTAAGCCAGTTACCAAACTGATAATTCACAGACAATCTCTTCCATTCAGCCACATATGCTGAAATGGTCTCTTCTTCTTTAGGTTTATGAAAACTAAACCATTCTGTAATTAACAATGGTTTCAGTTATAAATATTCTAGTAATTTTTTCATGATATCAGCAAAGTTAATTTCAGCTGGTTTGATTGGAGCAGTTAAACTTCTAAACAAATCATTATTAAGTGAGCTCTGCTGATGTCTAGGGGTTAATAGATTGTCCATTGGAAATATAAAAGTCACTCAGAAGGCTGCCCGCCTCAGCCCTTTGAAAAATCACTGGTTTTTGCGTGGGGGGACCGAGAGAGAGAGATTGGGGGAGAAGAGAAAGAACTTGCCGAGTCTTGATGAATCTTCCGTGAAATCGGGGCAGCATTGGTTTCCTCTCCCCGATGTTAGTTAAAAGCGGTTTCCTGTGATTCCAGCCACAGATTCCAATCCCGGAATCTAACGCACGTGGTTTCCTTCAGAATGGCTTCCCGCTGCTGCAGGACCACCCTCTCGTGTCTTCTTGGTGCGTCTGAGGGGCTGTCCCCCTGAGACTCTCCTCACGGGGTTGCAAGTGTCAATCAGGTTGGGATGATGCAATCTCTCTCTCAACCAGCCCACCTTGCCCAAGGGCTTTTCACGTGGTCTCCATGAGACAATAGTCGCTGTTGTCTTTATTCTGTATCCCTGGTGGTACCTGCAATTTGGCACGTCTCTCTCTCTCTCTCTCCGACTGGGTCTACTGACCCCCCCCCCTTCAACGGGTGCTCTTGCGATTCTCACAAAGGAGGGGGCTGAGATCATAACACCTCCCCTCTTAAAAGACGTTTTACCAGCGGTTAAAACGAAGTGGTCCACAGTCTTACCGGAGTTTTGGATCTAACACAATACACAAGTTTTTTCTTTTCACAAAATACTAGCATTATACATTCAAGCCAGTATCTAAATAGTTAACGATTACAGTGTCCCTTTCTTTCATATCTTAACATTGTGAACCGTACATCAGACTTCAATTCAATAACCACCTATTTAATTTTTTTTTCTAAGCAACAAAACTAAGGAGGTGTGACCTTAGCTTAGGTGCATTTACAAAAGTTTACGCGGATACTAATCGTTTCAGTGGTTTAACTTAACTGGCAGGTCTCCAAAGGGCTGCCTTTATTATTCACAGGCTTTGGCGCAAACCCGTTCAACCTGCCTGGCTGCCTAACAATGGCATCTCCATTAACCGTTGCCTCTTTTCCGGCGAGCCCCCCCATGGGGAACTTGAGTTGTTTTGCGTGGTGAACTCCCGCCCGCCCCGCTCATCGGGGTTATTGTAGCAACACCATGCACCAGACTTAGACCCTTTTCACCCAATTCTTCGATTTTTCCCAGGTGGCTGGCCCTTTTATCAGTCCCCTTCAGGCTATTGGTGTTTGATTCGAACTCTTCGCTCAAGTTGCCTGTCGAAGGCAGCCTTTTCACACCCCATCCTGGCATAACAATAGGGCCGCTATTCCCTGGCTCACTCTGTGAGCGATCTGCCAGGTTTAAGATTTCTTCCTTCGATTTGGAAACTACAGGCTTTTCGTTTCTTTCGCCAACAATCCTCACCCCCCCATTCTTAAATTCTGCATTAACTTTGAACACTCCTTTGAGTACAGACGCTGGGGAGCTCACACTTTCCCCGGTTACCAAGGTTAACCCTTTTCCCACTGAACCGAGTCCATCTGACCCACAAGGACGGCCGCCCCGTTCCACTGGGTCAGATACCTCAGACTTCTTCTGAGCTCCGTTACTAGGTTCAGCCCCTCGGGCATCCCCATCTCGGACACTCTCAAACGGGACATTGGCCTCTTCCAGGCTTTCAACACCCGTACCTTTTTCAAATTCTAACCTCCCCCGATCCTCCCAGTTACTCTCTGGGCAGCTCCCACCCCGGGGAAGGCGCAACCCTGCGAGCTGAAACAACCTCCTCGGCCTTTTCAGCAGACTCCTTTGAGGCAAGGGTATCCTTTCCATCTAGGGCTGCCCCCCTCTCGTTATCGGTAACACCTTTAGAACTCTCAAATTCTTCAAACAACTCTGCCAAACCAGACAGATCATCCATGTCCAACTCTGGACCTTTTAACAGCTTTATCTGTTTCTCATCTTTATTTCCCACCTTTAGGACCTTTCTCTTCGCTAAAGGCAGATCTATCTCCTTTCCCTTACGCCCTTCCACTTTACTACTCTTCGTCTTACCACCCTCGAAACCCTCATGGCACAAGGTCGGCAAATCAAATCAAAACGGGCCAGGTTTAAACTGCTCTCGTTCTCAGCTCTCTCTCTCGACAGGCTGCGAGTGACCGCGCCGGCGAGATGGTCCTTGGGCGCTAGGGGCGGGGCCACCGTACTCGCCGGTCGCCAGGTCGGCAGCATGGCTAACCAAACCTTACCCCCTGCTAAGTCGTTTCCCAGCAGGATGTCCCTGTCATCTCTCGGGAATTCTGAGGGCACCCCTATTTCAACTGATCCATACACCAGCTCACAATCCAGAATGACCTTATACAAGGGCGCCAATCTCAACTCCCTACTAACATTAAACCGCTCTGTTTGGTCTAACCCTTGATCTCTTCGCTCGTTCTTCATCGTCTCAATTTCCCAGTCCTGTTGCCTCTGTTTCTCTTTCTCAGCCCATTCCTTCTCTTTCTCTTCTGCTTCTAGCTTCTTTAGGTGAATTTCATGCTGTCTTTGCCTTTCCCTCTCTCTCCCAGCCACTTCCAGCTCTTTTAACTTAAGTTCACGTTCCAACTTTAATTTCTCCACCTCGAACTGAACCGTCCCACTTGATGGTACTTTGTCAGGGATATCTTCCAATACCTCATCTTCAAACACCTTCTTCCCAATGTAATACTGAGTTATGGCCCTTCGTACCTCCCGCTTTTTCATGGACGACCTCACTTCTGTGAGGTTCAACCCCTTCGCCAAATTTAACCAGTCTAATTTGGTGGCCGCCTCTAGCTGTCCCCACTGTCGGGTTTTCCATAAATTCCCCCAATTCCATCTTTGCTGGTTTCCCGTCTGGCTACCCGCGTAACCAGATTCAAGTTTTTGATTTACAAGCCCAATTCACTGGCCTCCCAATTTGGTGTCAAATCCCGGACGAGCAACCCAATTGTTACGTATCCCATAACTGGATAACTTACTAGCAAAGATAGAGAGGTCTGTTGAAGTCTGTTGTCACTATTTTCAAACGTTTTATTCATAAAGGGACACAAAAGTAGGGTTAATACATACATTCAGATAGGGCACATTGTCAACACTCAATCTAAAGCGCGGGTATATTAATAATCATCATTACTAAATGAGCTCTGCTGATGTCTAGGGGTTAATAGATTGTCCGTTGGAAATATAAAAGTCACTCTGAAAGTCTGCCGGCCTCAGCCTGTTGGAAATCGCTGGGTTTTTCGTGGGGCGACCGAGAGAGAGAGATTGGGGGGAGAAGAGAAAGAACTTGCCGAGTCTTGATGAATCTTCCATGAAATTGGGGGAGCATTGGTTTCCTCTCCCCGATGTTAGTTAAAAGCGGTTTCCTGTGATTCCAGCCACAGATTCCAATCCCGGAATCTAACGCACGTGGCTTCCTTCAGAATGGCTTCCCGCTGCTGCAGGACCACCCTCTCGTGTCTTCTTGGTGCGTCTGAGGGGCTGTCCCCCTGAGACTCTCCTCACGGGGTCGCAGGTGTCAATCAGGTTGTGATGATGCAATCTCTCTCTCAACCATCCCACCTTGCCAAAAGGCTTTTCACGTGGTCTCCATGAGACAATAGTCGCTGTTGTCTTTATTCTGTATCGCTGGTGGTACGTGCAATTTGGCACCTCTCTCTCTCTCTCTCTCCGACTGGGTCTACTGACCCCCCCCCCCCCCCCTTCAACGGGTGCTCTTGCGATTCTCACAAAGGAGGGAGCTGTGATCATAACACAGCAAAGTTAATTTCAGCTGGTTTGATTGGAGCAGTTAAACTTCTAAACAAATAGTATGCCTTTAAATTCAATGCACTCAGCATAACTGGCACTTGTTTTTCATTGGCTATTTCATTTTCCCTCAAAATACTGCTCAGTTTGCTCAATATACATTTCATTTATCTCTTTGGAAATCATGTAGCCAGCCATTTCTGCTCTTTTTTATTATTTATGATGATTGTCACCTGGTACTCACTGTTTATGAACCTGTGAATTCATCCAATTTCTGCCTTTTTTTTTAACTCGACCATCTCTGTCCCTTCCTGAAGAAGCATGTGCTGTGCTGATTTTTCACTTGATCATTTCGTTTTTTTATCTCAAATGTCTCACTGTATTTCAACAGGTCAATAGTTGTCTCAGGTTCATTTAAAACTTTTTTGTCACCGCTGTTAGGTTTTGTAACTCCAAAAAATAAAACACGGAGCTGGAAATGTATGTCTTAGCTTCGTTTTTATCCTACCAAGATGGCACATATGACATGGTGGTATACTGACGTATGCCATTCACGTACTTCTTATATATAATCCATAATGAATTATGTAAACAACAAAGAATGCTTAATCAAACAATATATTCACAATCGAGAAAATCTGCAGATGCTGGAAACCCGAGCAACACACATAAAATGCTGGAGGAACTCAGCAGGCCAGGCAGCATCCAGGAAAAGAGTACAGTCAATGTTTTGGGCTGAGACCCTTCAGCAGGACTGGGTTAACCCTTAGGATTGTATATATTTACAATATTACTCAAATCTTACTGCTATGTTAAATACACAACAGAATGTGAGCACCAGTATTTAAAAAATAATCAGTCATTCAAGAGAGTAGAATTGAAGAAGTCCGGTGTTCTTGAAGGGATGTAAAGCAGAAGAAAGTTACAAAGAAGGAGTGGGACAGCCATGAAGATATTTGGACATGAGTATTTGAATGATATCCAGGGGTACATTTGGACATGGGACAGCAGGCATGAATGTTGCTAATGGATTTGATGCAGTCGGACAATTGGATGCATTAAAATGTATGGAGTTGCAAGATATAAGATCTTCCAAGAGTATTCCGACTGTAAGCAACATTCTTGATTATTGCAAAGACTTCAGGAAAAGATGAGCTGAGGCAAGGAGGAAGGCAGAGGATGTAAATGACAGAGTGCCTGTGATCAGAAACACATTCCAGGGTCAAATGTTACAGCAAGCAGCCTGATTCAATCTTGGACTGCCGCCCAGGAGAAACTTGGAGTCAATGACTAGGAAACAGGAATTCTGATGGAGGCCAAAGGGAATGGATTTAGTTCTCTCAGAGGAATTCCTGGAGTTCTGAATGTTGAACCAACAATACAGTAAGTCATGGATGCTGGTGATGGATGTGCTCTGCATTGACTTGGAACATGGCTAGTTGTCCAACGATGATTACATTTTGGAACTCCGTTCATTTTAATTCATCCAAATTTCTCACAATGTCAAGTCCATTTGAAACCTTTCTTACTTTATCCAGTAAATTTGGGACAAATGTGAAGCCACTCACCCACCAGTCCACCATAACAACACCAGCCAAAGAAGCCTCCAGTTATTTATTTGTAGCATTTATATTAAGCACTCATTCAGGCATTTTTTTAAATGTTGAGGACCTTTGTTCATAGACAATAAGTCATGCATTCTTGCATATTTTGGATTAAAACTCTCTTTCACAGCTCCCCTCAGTCTTAAACCAAACCAATTTTAAATCAGCTTCCCCTTGTTATTGACCAAATGTGTCACCTTGGCAAAGAGATGATTGTCTAACTAGGTTTGTGGTGTTGGCAAAATGCCATTAAGCTCAGTGTTTGCTTATAATAGATATCCAATTCAGCTTTTGTTGCAGGAAGAAATATGACACGTTGCACCGATGTTAACAGGCCCAGGCAACTGCTACAGTAAAAATAATTGAGCCCACATATCCAGAAATTAACCAAAACAATATCCCAGAATAGGATGATAAGACCACAGTACTCTGTAAATCTACATGAGACAAGAGAGGAACTAAAATTTGCATTTGTTCAAACTCAACCATCTCCTTTTCCCTCTTTTACTCTGCCATTTGCTGTCCACAAAATCCATGAAGTTCACAGGGCTCCAAAAAAGTCTAGATTCATCCCTAAAGCCCTTCAAGATGCTAAACGTTCAAATTGTTGTTGAGCTAAAAGCCACTGAACAGCACTTCAAAATGCAAACAAGCCATGCTTTGTGAGGACCAATTTGTTTTCAGAATTATATCTCATCATTACTGGTTAACCCAGGTTATCACAACAAGGTAACAACTGCACAAACAAAAAGGGGAGGAAATCTTGGAGTATATATCTTGGAACTGGAATTTGAATTAGAATTGGTTTATTATTGTCACATGCCTCAAAATACAGCGCACTGCTTACCTTGCATACCCTTCATGCATATCAAATTATCACACAGTTCACTGAGGTTAAGAAACCTTAATGCAATGGCTGACATTATAATATTCTCTCATCTCTCTATGCTCTGTGCTGAAGCAGGTTTTGAGACTTATGGAGCGATGTACAGTAAATACAGCAGGAATTAATTCAAATGAGAAACAGTCTTCATTTTTTAATATAAATTGTAAGCAGTAATCAGTCTGAAACTAAAGGAGAGTTCTTGCAAACAAACAGGAGTGCTGGCTGTTCGAGGGACAATGTTTGCTGCTCACCCTTTCCACCAATGACCCCTTAATGATGACTAGTGTATGGTCTCCCAACTTCCCCTTCCTGAAGCCCATGATTAATTCCTTGGTCTTGATGACTTTGTGTGTGAGATTGGTATTGATGTACCTTTTAACCAGCCAATCTATGTCATTCCTAGACGTCTCCTCATCACAATCTGAGATTCCACGAGCAACCGTGGTGTCATCTGTGAACCTGTGGATAGCATTTGCGCTGTGCCTATGAACGCAGTCATGAGTGCAAAGACCAACATCCTTGAGGAGAGCCTATGTTGATAGTCAACAAAAAGACAATGTTATTACTGATCCTCCTCCTGATGAGGAGGTCAAGGATCCTGTTGCAAAAGGAGCTACAGAGGCCCAGGTTTTCAAGCTTGTTGATTAATACTGAAGGGATGATGGTGTGGGACTCGGAGCTGTAATTGATAAACAGCAGTCTGACCATGTTTTGCAGCTGTCTGGGGTGCTCTAAAGCAGAGTGGAGAGCCAGTGAGATTGCACCCGCTGTAGGCCTCTTGTGCAGTAGGCAAATTGCAGCGGATCCAGGTCCAGGTCTTTTCTCAGACAGGAATTAATTCCAACCATGACCAACCTCCCAAAGCATTTCATCACAAGAGATGTGAATGCTACTGGGAGATAAACATTGAGGCAGCTCACCCTGATCTACAGTCGGGCACCAGTCTGATTGCTGCCCTTTTGAAGCAGGTATTAGTTCTTAGGCAGACAAGGGGAAAGCACTGGTCCTATTGTCTGGCTCCCACTCAAAAGTTAGTTCCTAATTTCTCTTCTAGTTGTTGTCCCTTTTCCAAGTGCCTACACTATTATTGCCCATTGTATCTCCTACATTCACCTGTGTGGTCAGTTATTCCAGTCAAACCAGGTTCTGAAAGATCATTGTCCAGTAACCATCACCACTCAAACCAGTGGTTATTTATCAGTTTCACTACCTTACAACTCCTCAAAGACAATAAAGGAACTTAGAAGACACTTTTATAATTCAAATATCATACTAGAAAACTGCACAGCAAGTTCCCACATTCAGCAATAAAAAGTTAAATAGTAGTATCAATTTGATCGAAGAATAATTATTAGCAAGGATACCTAAAATAATTTCCTTTATTTTTATAAGTAGAATAGGATAGTCATATTTCTCCCCCAGATATTAGAAGAGACTTTGCATTATTATCTCAGACATTTTTATTATTATTATAGTACAGCTCTGCACTGTTTGGTCAGATTGGCTAGAGCTTTTGGTCTTAATTTGCAATCTACTTCTATTGGCAGAGATTCTGGTCTGTAAAAAATCCAGTCTCTACCAGAACACCCTGATGGTTACTGCTCTGTGTCATTCATCAGCCTGTCCAGCATCACCATCACCATCACCAAAACACTCCCAACTTCAGCCCAACAGCTTGCTATTGACTTCAGAGACGATCTAACAAAAGTGGAACAGGGAAAAGAAATTTCAAGTCAACAGTAGGAACCAGGACTGAAACCATGAGGGAGTGATATCATTTACTTTTCAGAGCACAGCAAAATAATCACAGTGAAATGCCAGTTGAGGAAATCCTAATTTCTAGCTCCTGTATGTTTTAAGGGAGAGCAATATTTATTAAGGAATTGTCCTGCCATGAAATCAGCATGCAATTTTTTATTGAATGGTGAACAGTTTTGATGGACATAGGGGATGTTGCCATACGTACAGCAGAAGATGGGTGAAAAATCTTTGACAGTGAATACCAACTGACTTATTTTGCAGTGGTAAAGTGATGAATGGTTTCAGACAAGTAGATATTTTCAATGCTTTCCCTAACTGAAGACTTGAAAAGGCTGTTTCAAAAGTGATGTTGATACCTTAGATTACTGAGTCCACAGCTCAACCTACTTTCCACAACCTTGGAGCATCCCAAAGCACTTTACACCCAATGAAACATTTCTTAAGTTCTTAAAGCCAATATTGTAATACAGAAAACAATCACCTCACATGAAACAAACTCCAGTTTACAGCAATGTGATTGCAACACATCACTAGTTTTTAAATGTGTTGTGAATAAATACAGGGCAAGCAAGAGATTAGTGTTTGTAAGACTGGTGTCTCCCATTTGCTTACTGATGTTTACAATGGGCTGGTTGTTGAATCACTGCCAGCTTTGGTGAAGCCCTAACTAGGGACTTGTTGAAAATGACAAAAAAACAGGCAAAATTTGTGATCCTGGCGTGTGAACTAAAGTGTTGTAGTCTTTCAGCTGACACTGCAAGAGCTTTCCTTTCCTCTTACCTGTCAAAGCTACAAGCTGCACTCTGGGTACACTCAGCCATTCCAGGGACAACAACATCTTTATTTATTCAAATAAAACACACCTTCCAATGTCTGACCAAATCATGTTTTCCTGACTGCAGAATCCCTGTGAGTGTAAAAGTCTTACATTTAAACTATAACCTTCTTGCCATGAACAATATAAATTGCAATTTAAAGTTTAAGTTTCAGTCTGGCAACCCTCTGACCTGAACGAAGCATGTCAGCTCTCTTCCCCTCTGCTGACCAGTCCTTGGATACAATTTTTTATGTCATAACTTCATAACTTTGGATGACACTGTTGGTAACACTGGACAGCAAATTCTTTCAAAAATGTTGCTTCAACAGGATTTTTTTTGGTTATGGTAGACCACTTGAAGCAAAATACAAATATAATTTCAGACTACTTGTATCATGTAGGGATTTGGAGAAACAAAACAGTTTTTATTGAATATAATGTGTTTAATTGGATAACAGCACTGATGCTGTGCAATACTTCAGCTAAGCTAAAAGTGTTTTGTTGATGCCTACTGTTTGTACTCAGTCTCTGTAATACAAATACTGGTGATTTTTTTTTTAAATGGTGTGTAATGGGAAAATTTCCTGGAAATTTTCATGAACAGCAGCCCAAAATCTGTAAGATACACCCAAAAGTATTCAGGAAGCAAAATCTTGGTTGTCCAATGTAATTAGACTTCATTTCAGCAAAAGTGGGGATAAAACTCAGACAGTGAGCTTTTACATTATCATAAAGATCATAGCACTGGACAATGCCTCTCACTCTCTCTTTCTCTCTCTCTCTCACTGTAAGCTGTGTTATTTACCTTGTTCTATCTCAATATATTGTATAATGATCTGATCTATAGGAACAATATACAGGACAAGCTTTTCACTGTATCTCAGTACATGTGACAGATATAAACCTGATGTGTCTGTGCACAACCACATATATATATTTAATAAAAGTACACATGTGGAAGGTGCTTTAACTAGTATATTCACCTTGCAGCGCGCGCGCGCGAGAGAGAGAGAGAGAGAGAGAGAGGGAGAACAATGCATGTGCACAAACAACAGCTCAATACAGTGCTGGGGAGGGTCATTGCTCTAAAAGAAATGGATCCATACATCCCTTATAGATTAATGCAACATAAAACTGTATATGTAAAAAACATTCAATTTCCCTTTTATAAACCAATATTCCAAATAAACTTGCTTTCACAAGAACAGCCCATAACTAATGTCACAGTTCGAAAGGTTCAGTCTTTTGTGTGGTGCTCTGTTTCTTTCAGGACAGCACCTCTGGACCTGTGTTCTGGCATCAGGTGTGGTAGGTGTCATGTCTAAACCAAAGTTCTCAGTTTCCTGTATCAAGTTGTCAGTGACGTGTTCTTTGGTTGAGCATCCACATGATGTCTCTATGTCTGATATCCAACTTCCACTGTGTATGTCAGTGGTCCAGTTCTTAAAGTTATCCTACCGGATGTCCCCTTGTCTTCTTAGTAATCACATGCTAGGACTTGCTGTCCAATCTTGAAGCTCCTTTCTGCTTCACTTGGCAACTGGCTGATGTCATGTGTCCAGCAACAATAAATATATAATTGAGTCAAGTTTTATAAACAAACATAAACATTTATTAAATTCTGCTCAACAATAGCAAAAAGTATTGAAACGACTAACTTAACTAGAAGTTAACTGCTATACGGCAACTCTAGAACAGTTCTTAAAGTGGTAAATGCAAACACAGTCTTAAAGGGGTAAATTTGAAAGTCCAAGTGATTTATACAGTCACTTAGGAGAGACTTTGCTGAAGGAAAGAATTCCTCAACGACGTGGCATTACTGCTGATCCCAGCCGAAATATGCACTGTCCGAAGGAATCATGACGAAGGAAATAAAACGGTTTAAAGGAACTGACCTTTTTATTCTAGAGGATAGACACTGCACCAAACCCTCCTGCTCTTGCAGGGGTTATCTCAGATGCAGGCCATTATTCTTGAACGAAGATTCAATGAGGTTGATCCTTTCTAAAACCACTGAGCAACATCAACTTTCCTCACTTCTTTTTTCACTCTCTGATCCTGAACTGTAAAGGCAAATCAAAGATACCCCAAACAAAACTGGCAGCAATTGACAAAACTGCTGGCACAATGACTTTACCTTACAAAAGAAAGTAAAACTCCACTCTAAAATGAAACTGCAACATGAGATGAATACACAGCATAACGGAGTAACTGACAAATTAAACAACGATTCAACTGTGTAACAACAGGGATTTTCCATTGTATACCTGTTGAGAACATGTCATCACATGACCTCACACTGGTGGGAAATTACATCACCCCACCATCACAAGACCATTATATCATACTCACAAGATACTCAATTACATCATGGTCAAAAGAGAGTCGCAAGATACCCACAAGGTATGTAACACTGAACTGTTTATTCTGCACTTCCCTCCATAGATCTGCTTTCAGGAGGTCAGTGTGAGATCTCAGATTCCTGTTCATGAACAGCATTGAAGGTGTCTGATTTGTTGTCACAAGAACAGATTACCGATACACAAAAAGGAAGTTGTCTACCTTGTGCTGTAGAGAAATGTCTTCCTTGTCCATAGGTTTAATGGACCTCTTGAAGGTTTGGATAAACCTTTCAGCTAACCCATTCATTGTTGGGTGGTGAGGAGCTGACTTGAAATGTCTGATGCCAAATTTGTTCATGAATAGTCAGAATTCTTCAGACATGTATTGTGTTCTGTTGTCATCCACAATTTGTTCTGGCAAAGATAGTCCCCAGAAAAGAGAAAGTCTTTGCTGAGGTGGTTGACCCCCAGCCACTTTGAGTGAGCATCCACAGCAAACAGAAACATCGAGTCCATGAGTGATCCAGTAAAGTCACTACATCCTCTTTGCCTGGGTGACAATGGCCACTCCCACAGGTGTAGCTGTGCCTGGTGGGGGGGGTGGGGAGTTCATTTTGAACTTTTTGGCATTCTGAACAGCTTTTGTCCAAGTCTTCAATCTGTTTATCTATTCCTGGCCACCACACGTAGCTCCAGGCAAGGCTCTTAATCTTGGCTGTGCCCAGGTGTCCTTCATGCAGATTTTCTAAAGCCCTGGTGCACAGTTTAGAGAGAACCACAACATGAGAATACATCAGCATTCTTTGTCGTGCCAACAGTTGGTCTCGTCTTGCTGAGAACTCTGAAAACATAGGGTTATCGTGAGCTGGCCATCCTTGCTGTGATTTCATAGACTTATGACAATGTGTGGAACTCTTCTGCTGGGTAACAGTATGAAGACTGTTCTCATTCAGTTGCCAATAATGGAAGATGTGACAAGGCATCAGCATTACCCACGGGAGTGGGAGAGGTCGGGTGGGGAGGAGAATACCCCTCATCAGCGGTGTGAATAGATGAGTCAACATGGTGCCCCAGGAGTGGCTGGAAATGTATAGACTGTAAAGGAACTTCGGTAAAGGAACGAGAGTCAACTTCTGAATGTTTATTTTTAATCATTTTTATTTTATTGTAAATAAGTCTTTAATCCTTGCCTAAAGTTTGAGAGTCAATGAATGGTTTATTGTAAACAAATTTAATTTGAATAGGAATAGAGAGCCAACATGTAATTTATTGTAAATAACTTTATTTATTGTATAAGGATTCCGACTTAACGAATGGTTTTTTTCTATGTAAATAACTTTATTTTGTAATATTCCTGAATAAAGTATTTTTGGGGAAAAAAATCAGCATTGCTGTGTTGTTTAGTACCCTTGAACTTTATGTCATAACAGTGGGCCCCTAGGAATAGTGTCCAAAGTTGTAACCAGGTAGCAGTCATGACTGGAATTCCCTTCCTGGGATTGAAAATGGACACAAGGAAGTAGTGATCTGTCACTAGCTTAAACACTCATCTGTAGATCGTTGTGGAGCTTCTTTATTCCCCATACAAGACTAAGGGCCTCTTGGTCAATCTGTGCTTAGTTATATTCTGCGCTCATCAGTGATCTTGAAGCAAACGCAATCAGACGTTAAAATCCAGTGATAAAACATCTCCAGTGCCATAAGGGGAAGCATCATATGCCAGTCTAATGAGAAGGGATGGGTCATAATGTGTGAGCAGTTCATCGGATGTTATCAGTCGCTGTTTCCTTGAATGCTCTTTCACATCTTCCTGACCATTGAATGTTTCAGGTCAAAGACCCCTTGTCGGAACTGGAAAGGAGGCAAAAGAAGCATGTTAATCTGCCGGGAGGGTGGGGGAGGGGTTGTCTCTGATAGGATAAACCCAGCATGACCATGGGGATTAGCTATGAACTAGACTCTCTGGTCAGTGAGTGAAAGGGAGCAGTTAGAGAGACAGAACAGAGAGAGAAATGAATGTGGAGCTGCAAATGCAGAGCAGGATGAAGTGCCCAGCAGGTCATTCCATTCCCAGAAAGGAACGAAGAACAAGTAACAAGCTGAGACAATATCACAGTCAGAGAAAAAAATCAACTTTCTTGAACATAGTAAAAATCAAAATGATTCAAGCTTTTTGCAACATGATCAGGTGGAAGATGAGGTGCTCTTCCTCAACCTTACACTCAGGCCTCATTGCAACAGCACAGGACCGATAAGAAAGAGAAGGAGTGGAGGGAGGGATCAAAATAGCAAGCAATAGGACCCTCAGGGTCACCTCTGTGGTCAGAACCCAAAATCCTCGCTAAAATAGTCACCCAAACTGCTTGGTTTCTCCAGTGCATAAGAGACCCTATCATGGACTTGTGAACATTGCATGTTTTACACTCGTTTGGAAGAATTCTCCAGACACCTTATTATTGTATGCAAAATGCTTTGTTCCCTGGAACTGCGTTAAAAGAAAAAAGTATTTGCAAAACTATAACTAAATCTTTGTCAACAGAATAATCATGTTTCCCTTTACGACTATTCTATCTATTTTGGGTTAACTTACACAAATTTCACAAGGATTCACCAATAATATGTTATTTTGAGGTGTAACTTTTTTTAACATATTCTCCATTAGAAGACGGGCTATTTTAGTTGATAGAAAGAATATTATTCATAATGAAATGTGACATAACAAGGAATCACACCATGTTGTACAGCAGAAATTTAATACTGAAAAACTGTTCTCATTTGAAAATTGCTTCTTCAAGCTTTTGATCACATTGTCTTCACCATGTATGACTGAATCTCCCATCCCATCTCATTTCACCTGAAAGTCACAGTAGAAAGAGAATATCCCCTCAAAAGAAGATTTATTTGAAAGAATTAATTAAGGAACCAGGGATCAAGAGCCATTTTAAATAATCAGATGTTCAAGAGAAGGATTGAAGAGAAGTGCCTGGTTTGAGTTGATGGGATAGACTGCCACCTAGTGTCACATCTGTAAACTTCAACTAGACAAATTCTTGACAAACAACTGTAACCTTGGTGATAATTTTATGGCATTCTATAGGGGAACTGTTCAACAAAGATTTATATTTTCACTCCACAGCAAGGTTATTACTATTATTTACCACAAGCCAAGTGAAATGGTAAATGATGAGAGTTTATAGTCAACGGAAAAGTTACACCACCCACTGTTGACCTCAAGTGAAGGCACTCACAAAGATTAGCAATTTCTCTTGCGAGTGACTCAGGCAGATAATTGACTGGAAAGATCTCAATCTAACCCCTGCTTTTAGCTAAATGGTGGGTGGCAGGGCTTCTTACAACTACTAGCCTACTGGTCACCCTTGGTAAGTTGTACCACCTGCTTAGACCCCACCCCCCCCCCCCCATCAATCAGGGTCACGTGAAACCATGGGAGCAGGTGGTAGATGGTCATATGAGCAGCTGGTGCATATCACAAGTCCTGGTTATGTGACCACTGACACCAGGCAGACAGTCTCTGAAGAGCAAACACGAGGAAATCGGCAGATGCTGGAAATTCAAACAACAACACACACAAAATGCTGGTGGAACCTTCGGGTCTCGGCCTAAAACGTCGACAGCGCTTCTCCATATAGATGCTGCCTGGCCTGCTGTGTTCCACCAGCATTTTGTGTGCATTGTAGTCTCTGAAGAGTATTGATAATGGCAGGGGCCACCCATCTTGTAAAGACACTGCCCAGAAGAAGGCAATGGCAAACCAGTTCTGCAGAAAAATTTGCCAAGAATAATCATGGTCAGAAGACATGGCACATAATGATGATGATGAGCTAAATTAGCAAAAGTGAGGATGGTGGACAGTTCAGTGCTTAAGACTAGTAAGAAATTAAAAGGCGATTATTTCTATTACATCAATGACTCTTTGTTGAGAATAATCTTTTACCTCAATGCTACACTAACCCCCATGGCTTGATTCAAAGTTCAAAGTAAATTTTACTATCAAAGTACAAACATATTTGTTACCATATACAACCCCAAGATTCATTTTCCAGTGGGCAGACTCAGCAAATCTATGGAATAGTAACTATTACAGGATCAATGAAAGATCAGAGTGCAGAAGACAACAAACTCTGCAAATGCAAGTATAAATAAATACAATAAATAATAAGAACATGAGATAAGGAGATGAAAAGTCCTTAAAGTAAGATCATTGGCTGCAGGGGACATCTCAATGATGGGGCAAGTGAGTGTAGTTATCCCTTTTTATTCAAGAGCCTGATGGTTGAATGGTAGTACCTGTTCTTGAACCTGATGGTGCTGGTTCTGGGGCTCTTGTACCATGGCAGCAGCGAGATTCCCCTTGCATCTAAAAATATTGAACATATGCTGTAACTGAGCATCCGCAAACCTCTGAGAAGAGAGTTCTAAAGGTACAGTACTGCAGAAATTTCATCTCGCCATTTGCCCAAATGGCCAACTCCTTACTTAGTATGCATGACCTCTGGTTTCAGGCTCCCAAGCTGAAGGACACATCTTAACTACAATCTACCCAATTCAAGTGGAGTCACTTTTCATTCACTTTTACTCAAGAGCTTTGGCCAAATCAGCTTAATCTTTCAACCAATAATCAATGTGATTAGTATACCCTTTCAATAGGGATACCAAAACACTACAAAATTTCCCTGATTTCGCTGTATATAATTACAGCAAAAAGTCTTTACTGTTGTTCTCAAATCCAAATAAAGACCAGCATTCTTGTTGTTTTCTTGCTACACATTCAGTTTCAATGAGTCATGGACAAAGACACCCAAGTCCCTCTGAACATTGACATCTTTCAGTCTCTCAAGTGAATGATGAATGAGCGTTAAGCTCAATTGCAAGGGAAGGCACATTCAAGATATTACTACTGATGCCCTCTGGGTAACTCTTTGACACCAGTATGTCAGTTTAACAATTCAACCAGTAAAATAGATGCTGCCCAAGGTTCCACAATATGAGCTTTATCACTTGGCAAACACATTTATGAGAAACAATAATGTACAGAATATTTCAGATAGAATTCCTGAATAGGTCAGCTATTCCTATACTCAGAAGTAGCACACTCCACAATACTTACATCTCACTTCACCTAATAGCACACTCTATTCCTTTCTTCACTTCATACTTCTATAGCATCCCTTTAAATACCTTACCCATTTCAATTCAAGTTAAATTTAATTGTTATTCAAGCATACACGAACATCCAAGAATACAGCCAAATGAGACAGTGCCAAGGTGCAAAACACAGAACCAACACTCACACACAGCACAAAGCACACATACTGCATCACAGATAGCAAGCACATGTAAGATATCAGTAAAATACAGACATGCAAAAAAAATAGTCCAGACCCTGAGCCCATGAATGCCGCAGAAATCTGCAGCTGACCACAATACAGCTTGTCTTCTACCGAGCGAACACTGGGAGCAGCATCGACTCCATCCAGCCTGGATGCCATGTCACACCACCCCCTGGTGAAGCACGCCAGCTCTGATACCTCCCTCCTGGTAGCTGTAAACAGGTGATACTAAAGCTTGGGAGCTTGAGGCCCCGTATCCATGAATGCCACAGAAATCTACAGTAGACGATAATATAGCTTGTCTTCTACTGAACGAACAGTGGGGGCAGCACTGACTCCAGTCTGGATGCCACGTCACACCACCCCCTGGTGGAGCACGTTAGCTCTGATGCCTCTCTCTTCTGCTGAGCTAATACTGGAGAAGACAGCACCAACTCCAGCCTGAGTGTCACTCCACATCATCCCCCTGTGGAACACACCAGTTTCAATGCACCTTTCCTGTTGGCTGTAGAGCTTCATATTCTCACCAATCTGTGAATGGTTATGACTTAATTCCCTGTGAAATTTATCATTAATTATCTAATAACTTTTGGAATCCCCAACAAATGGAATGTTGGTCTATCAGAAACCATCAGAATTTGAATGCTTCAACACACTATCTATTCTGGGGGGGCGGGGGGGCGGGGAAACAGCCACGGTGCAAAAGTGCACACACTCATGGCTATTTTTTGGCTCTCAGTGTTACAAAGTTATTGAATATCATTGTCTATCATTATGCATGTGCGGGAGAAATTCATTACTTAAAAGGATTTATGAGTTCTTTCTAAAAGGATCGTAAACTTCCCTCTGCAGATGGAAATGATTTTACACAGATTGTATGAATGGCATATCATCCATTTATCTCTGACATCCACTGTGATGCCTTCCCCACCCCCCAGAAGTGCGGGTAAAATCATAAGCATTATAGAGTTTGTCTCCTTCAAAGTCCACTGAGGTAGAAGGGCAGGCAGGTCGACTGTTGGCATCAATGCCTCAGTACAACAATTTATCCAGTAAAATATACACAGTGGCCACTTTATTAGATACGTCTGTACATCTGCTTGTTAATGCAAATGTCTAACCAGCCAATCATGTGGCAGCAACTCCCTGCATAAAAACATGCAAACATAGTCAAGAGGATTGTCTGTTGGTCAGACCAAAGACCAGAATGAGGAAGAAATGTGATCTAAGTGACTTTGACCGTTGATGCCAGATGGGGCAGTTTGAAACTACTGATCTCCTAAGGTTCTCATGCACTACAGAGATTACAGAGCTTGCAGAGAATGGTGTAAAAACATCCCGCGAGTAGCTGTTCTGTGGGTGAAAACACTTTGTTAATGAGAGAGGTCAGAGGAGAATGACCAAACTGGTTCAAGCTGACAGAAAGACAACTTTGACTCAAGTAACAATGTGTTACAAAAGTGGTGTGCAGACACAACTCATTGAATTTTGAAGTAGATGGGCTAGAGCAGCAGAAGAACACAAACATACACATGGATGTAGATTTTACCCAAGGAAACACGGTGACCTTACCACTTGACAAGTACATTTATGCTAAGCAATATCATACAAAATGGAGTCAAAATTGTTGTGATGCATCTAGTGTGGTCGTGTTTTGGGTAGTGCTTGTCACTCTCACTTTCAACTTCCACCACTAGCTAGCAGTCTTTTGAAAAGGAGAGCTGAATGTGTAAGTCTCTCCCTGCCAGTACATTGCCTCTCCAACAGCAAGCTTCATGTAGTGCCTCCTCACTGGCAACACATGAAACTGAACTCCTTGTGGTCTCAGGCTGAACTACAGAGGACAGGGAAGAGGTCTGGCCCCTGCATATGTAGCACGCATGCCCACTGGTGATCATAAACCAGATCCCCAGCTATGGGTAAGTAGCTCTACTGCCTTGTGGGTATCCACAGAAGAGACGGAGGCTGCTGAGGTAAACCCAGACAGCAAATCCGGAGTGGAGCCCTAAGGCAGCTGGCCATCATTGAACATCCTTCCAGCAGCTCCTGCAGCCAAGCTGGTACATGAGCTTATTGCTTCATGAGCTTTCCTTTGGACTACACTAGTGAGGCCAAGAGGGGGATCTTGATGACTGGGCATCTCAGGATCTCCATACCTTCCACCCAAGCTTGTGATGGTGAGAATCACCACCCATTGTCCTTCAAGACAGATGGATGCTAACTAACCGTTGTACAAAATTTAACAAGCCAACCAGAAAAAAAGCTTTCTGATAGAGTTTATATTTCAAATGTGTAATCATGTATTTTGAAAACAAATGCATTTGATCTCTTCAGTCTTTGTATGAATCACTCTTCATCAGAGTAAACAGCTCCAGGTATATTGTACTTCTTCATTGTTTACCTTCTCCTCATACATGACTACCTTTATTCCGTTAGGGCAGCATTGGCTTCACCTGTTTATTGAAATAAAAGGTAAGTTTATGTCTCCTCCCTTAAAATCTTGGTAACTCCTGTTTCATTGACCAAATTTTTGGTCACCAGCCCTGATATTTCCCTTCATGAGCTCAGTGTTGACTTAATTTGATAAAATATTCTATTGAATTTCTGCTTATCTTGCAGCATGGTTCATTAAAGACATGAGCTTGTGAGACAAAGCCAGTTGTCCATGGGACTTCCCCAAGCTCAGCTGGACAGTAGAGCACAGCACTCCGCATAAGCATTCCAATAAATTCATCTAACTTCTCCTCCAGTCACACACATCATGTCAAGGAGAGTGCTGCAGTCCCTTCTGGGTGGAGCAGGGATCAGAAGGTCAACAGGAAAGAATAGAGGACAAAGAGCAACTATAATGAAATAAGTTTTAAAGACAAATTAGATAATTCTTTTTAATGGTTAATTAAAACCAACGTACAGCTGTCCCACAAAGGTCCTCTTTGGAAAATGACAATGAAAAGCTTTTACTGAAGCACAAACAGTAGTTCCACAAGGTTAAAGATTAAACCTTGCTGCAAGAGCTAGGCTTTGTTAACTAGATTTAGATCAAATTAAAGTGAAATTAATGTTCAGTCAAAACAGATTTGCAAACATGATAGAGCTTCCTTCATCAAAGAAAGTCAACACTAAATTAGCAACAGTAGTTGCTAATACAATACCTCAGAAGTCATAGCATATGGTGCACAGTTGTTAAAGGGTGCTCTTTTATATACAACACTGTGAAAATTTACTGATAAAGTATCTTGGCCACAAATTTCAACTGTTTATTCCCCTCCATAGATGCTGCCTGACTTGCTTACCTCCTCTAACATTTTGGGTGTGTTGCTCTAATCTTCCAGCATCTCTTGTGTTTGTGAAAATTTACTGTTGTGTTTTCTGTATTACTTCAGTGATAACACTTCAAAAATACTTTATTGGCTGTAAATGTTTTGAACTAACTATCTGTCCTTGCTTCATAAAGCTACCCTGGACATTTCATATCCATGTTGTATTTTGGCATCTTTTCATTTGGCTTTGATAGGTGTGCAGCTGTATGATTGATTCATGGGAGTGCCTAGCAGTACCCAGACATTGCTAACAGATGGCATCTTCAGATCGCACCAAAAGCTGGAATCATGTGAGTGCTAACTGAATCCTTCAATGAAATTCCTGCATGGGTTTCAATATGCAACATGAAATCTACTCACAGGTGTTAGCCAAAAGAAAATTAGCACAAGCTGTAAGTAGGTATTGAGCTGACTGTCATATTCTAGCACTCTTAATGTTTTACTGATCTTGTTGCTCACACAGAGTGAGGTAAAATGGAAATCTACCTCAACAACACACAATTATTCATTTAAGCGTTGATGGGTTTATAAAGAATATTGTTTTCTTTAGACTTGTGTTTTACAGTTTCATTGTAAAATAGAGCAGTGACAGCAAAGGACCCTTGTAGACTGGGTTGCAGATAACCTCTATTTCATGAGGATGTCCGACTGAGTCAGTTTTATGTTCAGGCAGCTTTAGGTGCATCATTATGTGAACAGATTTAGTGCCTTGAGCACATTTCCTGTCATAATCTAAGAAGCCAAATCAAGCTAGAGTTCCCCTGGTCCTCACACTCTACTCCACCAGCCTTTACTATCAACAGACAATCCTTTGCAGTTTCCACCATTGGGCATGTCTTCCCACTCTTTTCAATTCAGCACTTCAACAGGACCATCTCTCAAGATCACCTTTCCATCCTTACCAATTCCATTTCCTTCTTATGCCATTTCCCCATGCAATTGCTGAAGCTATTTGCCTCTTCCTTACCAGCCATACCAGACCCAGACAGTCCTTCCAAGTGGAGCAGTGATCTGCATGCACTTCCTCCTACCTTGTAGTGTCTACAATGTGAGGAAAACCAAGCACAAATCAGAGACCGTTTTGTGAAGGGCCAGTAAGAATGACCAAGTTTCCTGTTGTCTGACACTAATATTCCATTTTATTCCCACATAACTGAGTGTCTGCGGACTTCAGCACTGCATTAATGAGGTCTCATGTAATACTTGATGAACAGCACTTCATTTTCCGTCTTGGCCTCTTGGATTCAGTGTCAAATTCTACAATAACACAGAACTTGCTTTCTCTCTCTCTATGAAAACTGACCATTCTTCTGTAAGTCATCTACCTATGATAATGGCTGAAATTATTCTCTCCCCATTTGCATAGTCTGACCTGCCAGACACATCTTACAGCTCCCACTTTGTAACGGTTACATCTCTTGTGTTGTCACTGTCTACCTGCCCTCATCAATCCTTTGACAGGGTGACATTATTAACAACACAGCAACCCTGGCCTCATTGCATCAGAAAGACTCCACTGGTTCAATGAATCCTTCCCTGTAACTTAAAACAAACGTCCTCTTTTTCCCCATTTCTATCTTTATCCTGAAATATTACCATTTCTCTTTCCACAGGTGCTAGCTGATCTGCTGAGATTTCCAGCACCTGCAGTATTCTTGATGAAAATAAATTTCAAGAAACTCTTGTGGTCTTTATTTTCAATTATGCTTGGGTTTCCACTAAACTACCTCATAGTCTATTTTTCATTTGCTTTAACCATTCAGAGCAAGGATTGGGGAATGGAAAGGTTGCATCTGTTTTCAATAATCAGTCTCACCTATGTAGTATCTATCCATTTATTCCCACACATGGAAACAAGAATAAAATTAATTGGAGTGTTCTGCCTCAACACCATTAATTCCCCTATCCATTCTTAATTTATTTGGTTTTCATTCATTCATTTTTTTATCTTCAATGTATTGTTTTCAAGATCTGTGCATCACTAGCAACTGCAGAATTTATTTCCCAGCCCTGATAGCTCTTGAGAAGGTGGTAGTGAGCAGCCTTCCAGAATGATGTCAGTTCTCTGGTAAAGGCGTTCTCACACTGCTGTTGGATGATTCAGGATTTAGATTCAGCCCTGTGTAAGACCAACAATAATCTTTCAAATTAAGATGGTGTGCAACTTTGAGGGAAACGTGATGGCAGTGGTGCTCCCGTGTATCTGCTGACCCTGCCATCATAGTGGTAGAGGCCAGGGTTGGGGAAGTGCCTCTGCCAGTGTCTGCAGTGTCTTTTGTATTTCGTACACTGTAATGGGTTGGTCTGATCAGACCCAAAAGACGCAAACCAACTTGAGTGCCCAGGAGATGTGGTAACAAGTGTACAAGCACAAGAAAGTAACTTGCCTAATTTATTACCATAAAACAGAAAACTCAAATAAACCACACTAAATAATATATAGTCAGTTACAAAGATTTCCACAAAGATACTAGAGCTCAGAAGTCGTAATCTCCACTTGATTGTTGGTGTCATTGGGGGTTTGATTGTAGTTGTTTTCGGCAGAACTCCAAATTCACCCTGAGTCCATCCTAGGTACTGATGATCACGATTCCTAGGTGAAGCCCTGAGAACCAAGTGAAAGGTCCTTCAATAAAAAGGGAATCAATCCACAGACATAGGGAGACTCACCGAGACAGACAAACTATTTGGTCTTTAGTTCTCATGCCACTGACTCAGCATGGTTTCTTTAGGAATTCCATAAGCATTGAGAGACACACAGAGACAGATAAACTCATTGGTCTTTTGTTCTTATGCCACTGCTGCCTGAGGCCAAGAAAGAATCCAGCTGCTATTAGCAAACATTGAACAAACCTACAGTGTAAGAATCCATGCACTGTTAGCAAACATTTAACAAACTTACAAGGTTTAACTCGTTCAGACACTTTACATGCTGTGAGCTCACAAAGAGTTAAAGTGTCACTTTTCAGACGTTCATCTAATACTTTTACAAAATTTAATATACACATACACTCTATAGACATAGTGCATCAACAGTGAAAAGGATGACTGTGAGGTAACAGTCAAACAGACTGCTTTGCCCATGATGGTGTTAAGTTTCCTAAGTGGTCTCAAGAGCTGTTCCAATACAATTATATTCCTGCATTAGAAATTAGAATGCAAACAAAACACATGCGATGTGGGAATTGGGAGATAATACACAGGCATGAACAATAGAATAATACAGTACAGGAACGAGCAATTTCCCCCCTCCCCATCCTGACCACGTCAACCATGATGCCAATTTAAATGAATAGACAAGTACATGGCAGGTGCAGTGAAAAGATGGATAAATGTAAATGTATCCATTTCAGTAGGAAAAATAACAGAAAGGTAACGTGTTACTTGTATGATAATAGTTTCAGAAATGCTAATGTACAAATGAATTGAAATGCTCTTCCACTGTTATTTAACTTAAGAACTTTTGATTTTGAAACCAGACCTTCTGGGGCCTAGTCACTTTTTTCTGTCTTATGAATTTCATCATCTTATTGATAACTAACAACCACATTGGGCAGTGTTCGTAGAAGGAAAATAATGGTTGACCTGAGGAAATAAATCTCTTTCTTCTCACACTTGTAAACTTGCAGATCCCTCAGCTGTCTCCAGGCATACAGCAATTATACATTTTAGCAATTTCTGGAAATGTACATTACTGCATTACTGTACAACTGGATGATCCATGGGAGCTTCTTGCTGCAGTTATTGCAAAAGGAGTACCTGTGACTGGACGAGCTGGATTTTAACACTTGAAAAATCTGTAATATAATTTTAGGGCAAGAATATCCCAATTTTATATTTTTTTAATGAACTTGTGTCAGGGCAAATATAATATCTATTTAGTGCACTGAAAAAGTGAAACATAAATTCTATTCAACCATAATGCCTATATAAAGTTGTTATATAAGTGTGTTCATATCTCTGAGATGACATTGCAGTGGCTTTGTACACTTGTATTGTCTTGTACATTTTAGCTGGGACTATACTCAATGGAATCTACTTTATTCAACTGCACCAGCAATAGCAGACTGGAATGGTCTAGCACCTTTGACATATTCAAATGGCCCAAGATGCATTAAAACAACTCTTTGTGGTTTCCAAATCGATAACACTTTTGTTATTTAACTACTGTATGCAGGTTTCCCCTGCTATCCGAAGGTAGAGTGTTCCTATGAAACCGTTTGTAAGCTGAAATGTCATAAAGCAAAGAAGCAATTACCATTAATTTATATGGGAAAATTTTTGAGCATTCCCAGACCTAAAAAATAACCTACCAAATCAAACCAAATAACACATTAAACCTAAAATAACACTAACATGTAGTAAAAGCAGGAATGATATGATAAATATACAACTTGTATAATATAGAAATATTGTATGTATGGTATAGTTTCACTTATCAAAATCAGGAAGACAGTGAGCCAAAATTGATTTGGGGGAAAAAAATCGGCATGTACACGCATGAGCACGTACACGCCTACACACGCCTTCACGCATATGTGCATACATGCAGACGTACTTACACGCATGCGCACACAACTGCCCGCACAAGGCTTCACGGTCATTGTAGTCTTTCTCAGGGTAAACACACGTATAAAGTGGGCATCTTTTCTTCGTAAAAGCGAAAATCCTCTTTGGTTAGTGAAAGCAGATACTAATGTAGGTCTTCAGTAACAGCGAGCTGTCGTAAAGCAAACTTTCGAAAAATGGGGGCCACCTGTATAAATAACGCAAATTCAAACTGTTGCATAAAAATGAAGACAAAGTGCATATTAAATAGGAACTGATGAATGTCTCTTCTCCTCTTAGGCAGTCCCTCGGATCCTGAATGACTTGCTTTCACTTTGATTTTGCTGGTTCGGAGATGGCTAATGAAGACAATGTGGGAGACACCGACACTTCCACCTGTGGGATGGGAAATGTTTAAGGTCAAATGTTCCTTTCACCATTTACCAGGGCTCCTGTCTGCTCCCAAAGCACAGACTCAAGGATCTCAATACTAATTCTGAATGTTCCTTCTCCATCTAAACAGGCCATGGGCCAAGATTTCAGGAGTCATTGGTGATTTGACATTTCTTCAAGGAGACTCGGGAAATGTCATTGAATCTCTTCTCCTTTCCACTTGAAATCGTTTTGTATGGCAGAGCTCATAATTGAATATCTGTTCCAAGAGTCTGGTGTCAGGCCAAAAAACATGGCTAGCCATGTAGCCAATGGCGGACATCAATGCTGTGAGGTAGCCCTGGAAAGGAACTGGCATTGCTTCACTTATCCTACCATTTGGTGTGCAAGATTTTATGCAGATCCTCTATAATCCACATTTTCTAGAATTTGTACTTGTGCTTCACTCACTGTGCAAGATCCTAGTAGATTGTCAATGCTTCATAAAATAACAAACCTCTAATTTGAAAGAAGATTTTTAAATATATAACAATACACTTGGAAAGTGTCTGTACACCCTCCCCATGGTATTCATGGGTTTTTTCCAGGTGCTCTTGTTTCCTCCCACAGTCCAAAGACTGTAGGTTAGTAGGTTAATTGATCTTCGTAAATAGTCCTATGATTTTGCTAGGGTTAACTTAGGGGTTGTTGGGTGGCACGACTCAAAGGATCAGTAAGACCTATTCCACACTGTATATGAATAAATAAATAAATAAATAAATAAATAAATAAGGCAAAAGTGATTTCCTGCTGGAATTTTCTGACCATTCATACTCCCCTCTTAGCTGAAGTCCTCTGTAAAAGGAAGCATCTCTCAGTAAACTGAGGCTTCCCATGTGGCCACTACTTATTTAACAATGCTGAATGCCCTGGGCACTTTTCATCCCCCAGACGTGTGCTAAGCACAGGATTTGAACTTTTGCTTCTTCCTTCCTTATTGGACTTGATGCTAGACAAGTTTCCTGCTTGAAAAGTGACCTATCAGAGTTTGGAGGTGAAAAGCAACAATGCCTTCACTCAGTTCGAGGAGACAGCTTTAAAACTCAGTATTTCGTAGCCGTTTTCTCAGATCTGGAATAGTGACCCATCGGAGCTTGGGATTCATTAGCAAGGTCAATTAAAAATATAGCAGGGGCATCTGGAGCAGCCATTGTTGCAACGGGACAGTATTAGAGTGAGAAGACAAATCGGTTCAACAGGGTGAGCAGACACATCGGTTCAACAGAGTGAGCAGACACATCGGTTCAACAGAGTGAGCAGACAAGTCGGTTCAACAGAGTGAGCGGAGACGTCGGTTCAACAGGGTGAGCCGACACGTCGGTTCAACAGGGTGAGCAGACACGTCGGTTCAACAGAGTGAGCAGACACGTCGGTTCAACAGGGTGAGCAGACACATCGGTTCAACAGGGTGAGCAGACACGTCGGTTCAACAGGGTGAGCAGACACATCGGTTCAACAGAGTGAGCAGACAAGTCGGTTCAACAGAGTGAGCGGAGATGTCGGTTCAACAGGGTGAGCAGACACATCGGTTCAACAGGGTGAGCAGACACGTCGGTTCGACAGGGTGAGCAGACACGTCGGTTCGACAGGGTGAGCAGACACGTCGGTTCAACAGGGTGAGCAGACACGTCGGTTCAACAGAGTGAGCAGACACGTCGGTTCAACAGAGTGAGCAGACACGTCGGTTCAACAGAGTGAGCAGACACGTCGGTTCAACAGGGTGAGCAGACACGTCGGTTCAACAGAGTGAGCAGACACGTCGGTTCAACAGAGTGAGCAGACACGTCGGTTCAACAGAGTGAGCAGACACATATGTTCAACAGGGTGAGCAGACACGTCGGTTCAACAGAGTGAGCGGAGACGTCGGTTCAACAGGGTGAGCAGACACATCGGTTCAACAGGCTGAGCAGACACGTCGGTTCAACAGGCTGAGCAGACACGTCGGTTCAACAGAGTGAGCAGACACGTCGGTTCAACAGAGTGAGCAGACACGTCGGTTCAGCAGAGTGAGCAGACACGTCGGTTCAACAGGGTGAGCAGACACATCGGTTCAACAGGGTGAGCAGACACGTCGGTTCAACAGGGGGAGCAGACACGTCGGTTGAACAGAGTGAGCAGACAAGTCGGTTCAACAGAGTGAGCAGACACATCAGTTCAACAGGGTGAGCAGACACGTTGGTTCAACAGAGTGAGCAGACACATGGGTTCAACAGGGTGAGCAGACACGTCGGTTCAACAGAGTGAGCAGACACGTCGGTTCAACAGGGTGAGCAGACACGTCGGTTCAACAGGGTGAGCAGACACGTCGGTTCAACAGAGTGAGCAGACACGTCGGTTCGACAGAGTGAGCAGTCACGTCGGTTCAACAGAGTGAGCAGACACGTCGGTTCAACAGAGTGAGCAGACACGTCGGTTCGACAGAGTGAGCATTCACGTCGGTTCGACAGAGTGAGCAGTCACGTCGGTTCAACAGGGTGAGCGGACACGTCGGTTCAACAGGGTCAGCGGACACGTCGGTTCAACAGAGTGAGTAGACACGTCGGTTCAACAGGGTGAGCAGACACGTCGGTTCAACAGAGTGAGCAGACACATATGTTCAACAGGGTGAGCAGACACGTTGGTTCAACAGGGTGAGCAGACACGTCGGTTCAACAGAGTGAGCAGACACGTATGTTCAACAGGGTGAGCAGACACATATGTTCAACAGAGTGAGCAGACACATATGTTCAACAGAGTGAGCAGACAACTCGGTTCAACAGAGTGAGCAGACACATCGGTTCAACAGGGTGAGCAGACACGTTGGTTCAACAGGGTGAGCAGACACATCGGTTCAACAGGGTGAGCAGACACGTCGGTTCAACAGAGTGAGAAGACACATATGTTCAACAGAGTGAGCAGACACGTCGGTTCAACAGGGTGAGCAGACACGTCAGTTCAACAGGGTGAGCAGACACGTCGGTTCAACAGAGTGAGCAGACACGTCGGTTCAACAGAGTGAGCAAACACGTCGGTTCAACAGAGTGAGCAGACACGTCAGTTCAACAGGGTGAGCAGACACGTCAGTTCAACAGAGTGAGCAGACACGTCAGTTCAACAGAGTGAGCAGACACATCGGTTCAACAGAGTGAGCAGACACGTCGGTTCAACAGGGTGAGCAGACACATCGGTTCGACAGGGTGAGCAGACACGTCGGTTCAACAGGGTGAGCAGACACGTCGGTTCGACAGGGTGAGCAGACACGTCGGTTCGACAGGGTGAGCAGACACGTCGGTTCGACAGGGTGAGCAGACACGTCGGTTCCACAGGGTGAGCAGACAAGTCGGTTCAACAGAGTGAGCAGACACGTCGGTTCAACAGGGTGAGCCGACACGTCGGTTCGACAGGGTGAGCGGACACGTCGGTTCGACAGGGTGAGCGGACACGTCGGTTCGACAGGGTGAGCGGACACGTCGGTTCGACAGGGTGAGCAGACACGTCGGTTCAACAGGGTGAGTAGACACGTCGGTTCTACAGGGTGAGCAGACACATCGGTTCAACAGGGGGAGCAGACACGTCGGTTCAACAGGGTGAGCAGACAAGTCGGTTCAACAGGGTGAGCAGACACGTCGGTTCAAAAGAGTGAGCAGACACGTCGGTTCAACAGGGTGAGCAGAACTTCGGTTCAACAGAGTGAGCAGACACGTCGGTTCAACAGAGTGAGCAGTCACATCGGTTCAACAGGGTGAGCAGACACGTCGGTTCAACAGAGTGAGCAGACACGTCGGTTCAACAGAGTGAGCAGTCACATCGGTTCAACAGGGTGAGCAGACACGTCAGTTCAACAGAGTGAGCAGACACGTCGGTTCAACAGGGTGAGCAGACACGTCGGTTCAACAGAGTGAGCAGACACGTCGGTTCAACAGGGTGAGCAGACACGTCAGTTCAACAGAGTGAGCAGACACGTCGGTTCAACAGAGTGAGCAGACACGTCGGTTCAACAGGGTGAGCAGACACATCGGTTCAACAGGGTGAGCAGACACGTCGGTTCAACAGGGTGAGCAGACACGTCAGTTCAACAGGGTGAGCGGACACGTCGGTTCAACAGAGTGAGCAGACACGTCGGTTCAACAGGGTGAGCAGACACGTCGGTTCAACAGGGTGAGCAGACACGTCGGATCAACAGAGTGAGCAGACACGTCAGTTCAACAGAGTGAGCAGACACGTCGGTTCGGCAGGGTGAGCAGACACGTCGGTTCGACAGAGTGAGCAGGCACGTCGGTTCAACAGGGTGAGCAGACACGTCGGTTCAACAGGGTGAGCAGACACGTCGGTTCAACAGGGTGAGCAGACACGTCGGTTCAACAGGGTGAGCAGACACGTCGGTACAACAGGGTGAGCAGACACGTCGGTTCAACAGGGTGAGCAGACACGTCGGTTCAACAGGCTGAGCAGACACGTCGGTTCAACAGAGTGAGCAGACACGTCGGTTCAACAGGGTGAGCAGACACGTCGGTTCAACAGGGTGAGCAGACACATCGGTTCAACAGAGTGAGCAGACACGTCGGTTCAACAGGCTGAGCAGACACGTCGGTTCAACAGGCTGAGCAGACACGTCGGTTCAACAGGGTGAGCAGACAAGTCGGTTCAACAGAGTGAGCAGACATGTCGGTTCAACAGAGTGAGCAGACACATATGTTCAACAGGGAGAGCAGACACATCGGTTCAACAGAGTGAGCAGACACGTCGGTTCAACAGGGTGAGCAGACACATATGTTCAACAGAGTGAGCAGACACATATGTTCAACAGAGTGAGCAGACAAGTCGGTTCAACAGAGTGAGCAGACACATATGTTCAACAGAGTGAGCAGACAAGTCGGTTCAACAGAGTGAGCAGACACATATGTTCAACAGAGTGAGCAGACACATATGTTCAACAGAGTGAGCAGACAAGTCGGTTCAACAGAGTGAGCAGACACATCGGTTCAACAGAGTGAGCAGACAAGTCGGTTCAACAGAGTGAGCAGACACATCGGTTCAACAGGGTGAGCAGACACATCGGTTCAACAGGGTGAGCAGACACTTTGGTTCAACAGGGTGAGCAGACACGTCGGTTCAACAGAGTGAGCAGACACATATGTTCAACAGGGTGAGCAGACACATCGGTTCAACAGAGTGAGCAGACACGTCGGTTCAACAGAGTGAGCAGACACGTCAGTTCAACAGGGTGAGCAGACACATCGGTTCAACAGAGTGAGCAGACACATATGTTCAACAGAGTGAGCAGACACGTCGGTTCAACAGGGTGAGCAGACAAGTCAGTTCAACAGGGTGAGCAGACACGTCGGTTCAACAGAGTGAGCAGACACGTCAGTTCAACAGAGTGAGCAGACACGTCAGTTCGACAGGGTGAGCAGACACGTCAGTTCAACAGGGTGAGCAGACACGTCGGTTCAACAGGGTGAGCAGACACGTCGGTTCAACAGGGTGAGCAGACACGTCGGTTCAACAGAGTGAGCAGACAAGTCGGTTCAACAGAGTGAGCAGACACGTCGGTTCAACAGGGTGAGCCGACACGTCGGTTCAACAGGGTGAGCCGACACGTCGGTTCGACAGGGTGAGCGGACACGTCGGTTCGACAGGGTGAGCAGACACGTCGGTTCGACAGGGTGAGTAGACACGTCGGTTCAACAGGGTGAGTAGACACGTCGGTTCTACAGGGTGAGCAGACACATCGGTTCAACAGGGTGAGCAGACACGTCGGTTCAACAGGGTGAGCAGACACGTCGGTTCAACAGAGTGAGCAGACACATATGTTCAACAGAGTGAGCAGACACGTCGGTTCAACAGAGTGAGCAGACACGTCAGTTCAACAGGGTGAGCAGACACGTCGGTTCAACAGAGTGAGCAGACACGTCGGTTCAACAGACTGAGCAGACACGTCAGTTCAACAGGGTGAGCAGACACGTCAGTTCAACAGGGTGAGCAGACACATCGGTTCAACAGGGTGAGCAGACACATCGGTTCAACAGGGTGAGCAGACACGTCGGTTCAACAGGGTGAGCAGACACGTCAGTTCAACAGGGTGAGCAGACACGTCGGTTCAACAGAGTGAGCAGACACGTCGGTTCAACAGAGTGAGCAGACACGTCAGTTCAACAGGGTGAACAGACACGTCGGTTCAACAGGGTGAGCAGACACGTCGGTTCAACAGGGTGAGCAGACACGTCGGTTCAACAGGGTGAGCAGACACGTCGGTTCAACAGGGTGAGCAGACACGTCGTTTCAACAGGGTGAGCAGACACGTCGGTTCAACAGGGTGAGCAGACACGTCGGTTCAACAGGGTGAGCAGACAAGTCGGTTCAACAGGGTGAGCAGACACGTCGGTTCAAAAGAGTGAGCAGACACGTCGGTTCAACAGGGTGAGCAGACACGTCGGTTCAACAGGGTGAGCAGACACGTCGGTTCAACAGGGTGAGCAGACACGTCGGTTCAAAAGAGTGAGCAGACACGTCGGTTCAACAGGGTGAGCAGACACGTCGGTTCAACAGGGTGAGCAGACACGTCGGTTCAACAGGGTGAGCAGACACGTCGGTTCAACAGGGTGAGCAGTCACGTCGGTTCAACAGAGTGAGCAGAAACATAGGTTCAACAGAGTGAGTAGACACGTCGGTTCAACAGAGTGAGCTGACACGTCGGTTCAACAGGGTGAGCAGACACGTCGGTTCAACAGAGTGAGCTGGCACGTCGGTTCAACAGGGTGAGCAGACACGTCGGTTCAACAGAGTGAGCAGTGCTTTGGTTCAACAGGCTTGGGCGGTAACAGACATGGATAATATAAGTCTCTGGTAAGCTATCTTTTGTTCATTCTTCACTATACTTAAGTATATAGTTAAGGCAGGAGGAATGGCTTCAGGTGTTGTGTTTGTTCAATGTGTGAGTTGTGGGAATTCTCAGAGACTTCCAGCCTCCTGGATAACTACATCTGCACCAGGTGCACTTGGTTGCATCTCCTAAGATAATATGTCAAAGAACTGGAGGTGTAACTCAATGACCTTTGGCTGGTAGGGAAACAGAGGAGATGGGAACTACTGGGAGGTACTCACCCCGAGGGTGCAAGAGGCAGGTGCATGAATGACTGTTTAGGAGTGGGAAGGGAAACAGGCAGCCAGTACAGATTATCCCTGTGGCCACTTCCCTCAATAACAGGAATACCATTTGGGATAGTGTTGGGGGAGGCAACCAACTAGAAAAAGCCGTGGTCACTGGGTCTCTGGCACTGAGTCTGACACTGAGGCTCAGAAGGGAAGGGACCAGAGGAGGAATGCAGTGGTGATAGGAGATCCATAATTAGAGTGGTAGATATGACCACTGCAGTAGAGGTCCCAGGTGCCAGGATCAAGGACATCTCAGACCGTGTCCACGGCCTTCTAAAGGGGAGGATGATCAACCAGACATTTGGTACATATTGGTACTGATGACATAGGAAGGAAAAGTCCTAAAGAGAGAATTTAGAGAGCTAGGTAGAAATCTGAAAAGCAAGAACTCTGGGGTAACAACCTCTGGATTGTAGCCTGTACCACACACCGGAATAATTTGAGCAAATGAATGCATGGCTGATGAACTGGTGCCTGGATCATTGGGATCTCCTCTGGGGAAGATATCACCTGTACCAAAGGATGGTCTACACCTGAATCCAAAGGGGACCAATATCCTTCTGGGTAGGTTTCCTAGAGCTGTTGGGCCGTTTTTAATTAATTTGGCAGTGAAATGGGAACTAGAGTGATAGGGCTGAGAAGAGGGAATTTGGTTTACAAGGAGAGGTAGTGTATATTGGGACTGTCAGGAAGGACATTTTCAGTTGGTGGCATGAGTTGCAGGGTAAAGAGGGGACACAATTGAAAAGGTTGACAAGTACAGGACTGACGGTGTTATATTCATGCAGTATACATAATAAGATCATGTAGCACAGTTAGAGATTGGCAGATATGACATTGAGGGTATCACAGTGTCATGTCTGAAAGACAATTGTAGTTGGGAGTTTAATATCAAAGGACACACAATCGATCAAAAAGACAGGTAGGTAGGCAAAGGAGGAGGAGTGGCTCTGCTGGTAAAAAATGAAATTAAATCTTTAGAAAGAAGTGACATAGGATTGGAAGATGTAGAATCCTTGTGAGTGGAGTTAATAACCTGCAAGGGTAAGAAGACCCTGACGGGAGTTATTCACGGGCCTCCAAACACTAGTCAGGATGTGGTCTATAAATTACAGTGGGAGATAGAAAAAGCACATCAAAAAAGCAACGGTGGATTTCAATATGCAGGTAGATTTGGAAAAACAAATTGATGCTGGATCCTAAGATTTGTGGAATTTGTGGAATGCCTCCGAGATAGCTTTTTGGAGCAGCTTTTGGTTGAGCACTCCAGGGGATCAGCAATTCCGGATTGGGGGTTGTGTAATGAATTGGAATTGATTAGGGAGCTTAAGGTAAAGGGAGCCTTATGAACACCCACAGCTCCAATCTACTAATTAAATTTGCTGATGACACTACACGGATTGGTCTAATCTCAAACAATAACGAGGCAGCCTACAGAGAAGAAGTCATCACCCTGACACAGTGATGTCAAGAAAACAGCCTCTCCCTCAAAGTTGCAAAAACAAAGTTGCTGGTTGTGGATTACAGGAAGAATGGAGACAGGCTGGCCCTATCGACATCAATGGATCTGGGGTTGAGAGGGTGAACAGCTTTAAGTTCCTCGGCATTAACATCATTGAGGATCTCACGTGGTCTATACATACTGTCTGTGTGGTGGAAAAGGCACAACAGCTCCTCTTTCACCTCAATTGAATTGAATTGAATTGAATTATTGTCATTTAGAAACCACAAATGCAATGCAGTTAAAAAATTAGACAAAGTTCCTCCAGAATGATATCACAAGAGCACATGACAAAACAGACTACACCAGAAAATCCACATAACATTTGGCAATCCCCAATCCAGAGTCCGGAGAGGCTGCTGCATATTAATATCACGCTACCATCTTAGCACATTCCCCAAAAAGGAGCTCCAAAGCCACCAGACAAAACAAGACTACCCAGACACACCAAGTCAGGAGACCAACGCTACCACCCAACAAACCAAAAACTAAAGCTACAAGACCTACACAAAACCACAGTTACATATAGTTACAACAGTGCAAACAATACCATAATTGATAAAAATAAAAGACCATGGGCACAATAAAAAATAGTCCAAAGATGTTAAAAGACTAAAAGTTTGAAAGAAACCACCACACAGTTTCCGCAAGTCCTCAGGGTCCCGATAGATTTGTCATCCCACGCAGGCGGCAGGAGGGAATACCCCTGCTATGGACTTCCAAGGTGCTGCCGGACTCAGCTCACAGACGCAGCACACACTGAAATTTCTGTCGGACCCAGCCTCACACACGCAGCACACAGTGAAAGCACTCCAAGTCCATCGATCCTCCAGCACAGCCTCTCCAAGCACCATCCTCTGCCGAGCGCATTAAGACACCCCTGCCAATGGCCACTAGCAACATGACCCCGAGGACTGGGGGCCTGTTCTTCTCAGCAGAGACCCGGACCTCACAAAAGCAGCAGCAACGAAGAAGGTCTTCCTGGAGATTTTCAGATGTTCCTCCATGCTCCTACATCCATATTCCATCAGATTAGGATTGTGCATGGTTCAAACGGTTGAAGAAGTTTGGTATGGACCCCCAAATCCTAAGAACTTTCTACAGGTGGACAATTGAGAGCATCCTGACTGGCTGCATCACTACCTGGTATTTTCCTCAATCGCAGGATTCTGCAGAGACTGGTGTGGACAGCCCAGTGCATCTGTAGATGTGAACTTCCCACTATTCAGGACATTTACAAAGACAGCTGTGTAAAAAGGGGCTGAAGGATCATTGGGGACCCAAGTCGCAGCAACCATATCTGGGAAATGGTACCACAGCATAAAAGCCAGGACCAACAGGCTCCGGGACAGTTTCTTCCACCAGGCCATCAGACTGCTTAATTCATGCTGACACAACTGTATTCCTATGTTATATTGACTATCCTATTGTACATACTATTTATTATAAATTACTGTGAATTGCACATTGCACATTTGGACAAAGATGTAATGTAACAATTTTTACTCCTCTTGTATATGAAGGATGTAAGTAATAAAGCCAATTCAATTCAACTCAATTCATAATATGATAGAATTCAACCTGCAGTTTGAGGAAGAGAAGCTGAAGTCAGGTGTATCAGTATTGCAGTGGAGTAAAGGGAAATACAGAGGTATGAAAGAAGAGCTGGCCAAAGTTGACTGAAAGGGGACATTATCAGGGATGATGGCAGAGCAGCATTGGGTAGAGGATCTGGGAGGAATTCAGTAGGTGCAAAATAGGTACATCCCAAAGAGAAGTATTGTAAGGACAGGATGTGACTGTAAGTTTTCATAAATTGATTTTAAATTGAAGGAAAACCATAACAACTCCTTTATTGTCAACCCAATACAGAATATAAGATGTGATTAAAAAACTTCATGTCATTACATCACCACGTCTCACCAGCCTCTTAAAGTGAACCCCAACTCATGTCAATGGTTGTGAATTATGCATACATTTCCACACATTACATTAGCCTAGAACATAACTATGGCTGACAAGAGAAGTCAAAGCCAAAATAAAAGCAAAAAAGAGGGCGCAAAATGGAGCAAAAATTAGTGAGAAGTTAGAGGATTGGGAAGTTTTTAAAAACCAACAGAAGGCAACTACAAAAACCATAGCAGATGGGAAGCTGAAACATGAAGGTGTAGGATAATGTAATTGGTGGATATGTACATAATTCACAACCACTATCATTGAGTTTGGGGTTTTATTTTAATAGGCTGGTCTGATGTGATGATGTAATTACATATTTTTTTAAACTGTGCTTTGTGTTCCGTGTTTGAGGTACAATGAATGAGTTGTTAGGCTTTACTTAAACAAAAAAAAAGCCTCTGCCAATATCTTCTGTTAAAACTTACAAAGATAAGATAGCCAAAGTATTAAAAATTATACCAAAACTTTTTCAGATAAGTGAAAGAGAGGCGAGAGTCTCTGGAACAGACAGAGAGACTCTGGGGTATCTCAGACAGCTGGGAAATGTTGCTAGAGAGAGTAATGAGGGACAAGGAAATGGCGAATGAACTGAATAAGTATTTAATATCAGCCTTCACTGTGGAAGAGACTAGTAGTATGCCGAAGTTTGAGAGTGTCAAAGGCAAGAAGTGACTGCAGTTGCTAATACTAGGAAAATGGTGCTTAGGAAGCTGAAAGATTTGAAGGTAGATGATCACCTGGAGCTGATGGCTACACGCCAGAGCTCGAAAAGAGCCAACTGAAGATATTGTGGAGGCATTAGTAATGATCTTTCAAGAAACAGGAATCAATAGATTCTGTTATGGTTCCAGAGAACTAGAAAATTGCAAATGTCACTCCACTCTTCAAGTACAGAGGGAGGCAGAACAAAGGACATTATAGGCCAGTTAGCTTGACCTCAATGGTTGGGAAGATACTGGAGTCGATTGTTAAGGATCTGGTTTCAGGATACTTGGAGGCACATGACAAAGTAGGCCAAAGTCAGCATGTTTTCCTTAAGTAAAAATTTTTCTTAACAAATCTGTCAGAATTCTTTGAAGAAATAGTTGGAATACCCTAAGGGTCTCAAAAGTTTCTCTACAAATGCAAATGTTTTATTCTTTCATGTCAATTGTCCCATATCACACTGCAGAGCACTCCAACGTGTGGTGAAAACTGCCCAGCAGATTATCGACACCCAATTGCCCACCATTGTGAACATCTACCATAAACGCTGCCTGGGCAGGGCGAAAAGCATTATCAAGGATGCATCTCACCCTAACCATGGACTTTTTACTCTCCTCCCATCCAGTAGGCGCTACAAGAGCCTCCGCTCCCGCACCAGCAAGCACAGGAAGAGCTTCTTTCCCAAGGCTGTGACACTGCTGAACCTCACATCACAGCGCTAAGCAGTATTGCACCCATATTGTACTGTCTCGGTACTTTTATATTTGTGTGTTGTAGCATTTACTTTTTATTCGCAGCTGTTTTGTAAATAGCGCTATTCTTGGCATTTCTGGTTAGATGCTAACTGCATTTCATTGGCTTTGTATCTGTACTCGGCACGATGACAATAATGTTGAATCTAATCTAATCTAATCATACAAGAAGCTTCAATATATTTTTGTTTTCATATTCCTACCTCGGCCTGTCAAGTTGATGCCGGCTCACAGAGACATCCCATTCCCCCAACAATTTTATTGTAAGATTTTCCCTCCCCACATTACTTGAAATTCATCCCAGATTCTACCATCTCCTACAGCTGAGCAGCAATGTCCAAATAACCTACCAACCGGCGTGTCTTTGGGATGTGGAAGGAAACTGGAGCATCTCCAGGAAAGCTACGCAGTTACAGGAAGACCACGTAATCTCCAGATAGGACAGGATAGCAGGTCAGGAATGCTCTAGAATCACTGGAGCTGTCGCGCCATGTCTGACCAGATGCACCTTTGTTCTTCTCCACTGTCTACTTCATTATAATTCAAGTCACTTTCTTTTGAGTCACAATCTTCATGTCCATTTATTTATGCAGTGTATCCACAGAGACATTGGGAGTTCCTCTGGAACAAACTAGAATAGATTTAACAGAAGGAGCACTGAATATCTTTACTACAAATAGATTTAAAATGTGCTACAGCAGCAAGTGCCTGGGAATTGTGCGCCTCTGCAATCTGAAGACTTCCTAAGTCCTTTGGATACAAATCCCTATCTACAATATGTCAGCAACATTACGATTCCATGGTTTTTACTAATCATCTGCTTAGACAAGTTTTGGTTTCACCAGAACCATTCAACCCCACAGATTAAAGAACTGAAGCCAGAGGAAGTGAATGTGTCCTTTTGTAGAGGGTTACATTTGACTGTGTATGGAGTTGGTTAGGTGGTGTTAATAGTCTTTTAATAGGTGGAGTCAAACCTTAAATGAAGGAAGATAGTTGGGATTATGGGAGGCCAGTCATCTCAGCCTCAGGACATCACTGCAGGTGTTCCTCGGGCAGTGCCCTGGACCCAATCATCTTCAGCTGCTACAGCATTTTTGCTCAAGGTCAGAGCAGTCTCTGATAATTACACAATGTCAATTTCATTTGCTGTCACTGTAAAAGTAGAAAGGCCAAACCCGCATGGGGAATAACTTAGACAATATTTAGCCATGGGCATTGACGTGACTAGTAGCATTAGAATCACACAAATACCAGGCAAATAAAAGAGATTTTAACTTAGCCCCTGGCATTCAATAGTTAAACCATCACCTAGTTCCCATCTGTAAATATCATGGGGATTGCCATTGATCAAAAATTAAATGTATCAACCAGGTTAATAAAGAAGCTACAAAATCAGGTTAAAAGCTAAATATTTCCATAAGACCATAAGGTATAGGAGCAGAAACAGGCCATTCAGCCCATCGAGTCTGCTCCGCCATTCAGTCATGGGCTGAACCAAATCTTCCAGTCATTCCCACTCCCCTGCCTTCTCCCCATAGCCTTTGATGCCCTGGCTAATCAAGAACCTATCTATTAAATGCACCCAATGACTTGGCCTCCACAGCTGCTCATGGCAACAAATTCCACAGATTTACCACCCTCTGACTAAAGTAATTTCTCTGCATCTCTGTTCTAAATGGGCGTCTTTCAAACCTGAAGTCGTGCCCTCTTGTCCTAGACTCTCCTACCATGGGAAATAATTTTGCCATATCTAATCTGTTCAGGCCTTTTAACATTCAGAATGTTTCTATGAGATCCCCTCTCATTCTCCTGAACTCCAGGGAATACAGCCCAAGAGCTGCCAGACGCTCCTCGTACGGTAACACTTTCATTCCTGGAATCATTCTCGTGAATCTTCTCTGAACCCTCTCCAATGTCAGTATTTGCTTTCTAAGATAAGAAGGCCAAAACTGCACACAACACTCCAAGTGCGGACGTATGAGTGCGTTATAGAGCCTCAACTTCACATCCCTGCTCAGCTAGACGATTTTACCATCTCAGCATCTTGATAATAAGCCACTTAACATTGCCCGCAGTTCGTACCAACAAACTTCAGGAGGATCTTCCTACTCCTATCAGCCACCAGACTGGAGGAGGAAGGGGAGCTCTCTTTCTTCTCTTCTACTGGCTTCTCTCAGGCTGAGGATATGACCAAAACCTAGACATGAAAATACCTCCTGGCCTCTCTCACTGCATCACTACCCCACAACAATTATGGTTCTATCTACTTGAATTTGCAAGCATATTAATCAATAACACCACACACTTGCCATGACAATGCTCTTCTCCTGGTCTTTTATTATTGCAAACTCTCAGCTAGGACCTATCCACTCCCTTCGCCGCATTGGACAATAACTCCAGAGAGAAGGAGGCCAAGACGGAGAAGGGAAACACACTATTTGACACTGTAAAGCACCATGAAGAAATTTTCTTCAGACTCATGTACAATCGGTTGCAGATGACCGCAGACTAACTAGAGAACATATCTGCTCCATGACCTCACTTTGCCTCAACCCATTGCAGGGATAATTATATCAAAAACTGGACTTTTCCATGAGCAGTGGGAGATGAAAGCATTCTAACGACCGGGTGATAAGCCATAACCATCTGTGGCCTGGCTCTTTCGGTAGCTCACTTGTGGGCCAATCTCTCTTGCCCCTGTCTCCTTTGAATGGCCACTCCTGGAACAGAACCACTCACTACACTAGAAACAGGGTGGTAATGTGTAGAATGGCATTGCAGATGAACCAGAGGCAGTGTGGATAACAAGAGGCAGAAGCCTACTGAATGAGCAGGTAATATTCGGTTTCTTCTGTGCAGGCTGCAGAACTGAGTATCAGCAATATTAGTGGCCCATTGAGCCTCACAGCTATCATAAATATTGCCACAGAAAAATCACGTGCCCCTGTTTGATTGCAAAGGTACTGTTGATTACCAAGGAAATTAGTTCAACACGACATTGTGGGTGAAAGGACTGTTCCTGTGTTTACTGTTCTACACTACTAATTTCTATGTAAATAGGCAATAAGTTGTCTCATGCTGAAAAGTGATTTATCCTAACAATGCTTTAAATGAGTGTTCATTGGAAAGTTACTTCACCCTGTGAGTGCCCTATTGGTCAAGTGTTGTATCCGCATGGTCAGCATGCCATGTTGCACTGTTAACAGTTTTTCCAGCATTAATTTTCAACTGCCTTGCGTGTTTAAATAGGCAAAAGTAAACAGCATTGGCGGCGGATCAGTCAATTCGCAATTGGTTGCAAATAAAAATGAAGCAGGGTCAAAGCAGAACGGCCATTGAGGGGCCTAGTTTAGGAGTGGGAACTTGAGGCTTTGGCAAGGAGAAACAGCTAAGAAGCAGGAAAGGCTTTTGTAGTGGTTGAATAAACAGTCACTAAATTACAGCTAATTAAATAAAGTAGGACAGGTGCAGGATCAGGTGATGTGGGAGCTGGTGAACCCCGTTGTGGTTCCTGGTGACCATATCTGCAGTAAGTGTTGACTGCTCAAGGAGCTCAGGCTCAAAGCTGATGACCTGGAATCTGAGCTTCAAACACTGTGGCACATCCAGGAGGGGGAGAGTTACCTGGATTCTCTGTTTCAGGAGGTAGTCACACCCATTAGATTAGCTGCCTCAAATTCGGTCTGTGGTCAGGGACAAGAGGATGTGACAGCAAGTGAGGCGAGTAGTGGGATCCAAGAGAGAGTGCTGGAAGAGCCTCAACCCTTGAGCTTGTCCAACAGGTCTGAGATTATTGCTCCCTGTGTGGATGGTAGTGGGGGCTGTAGGAAGAATGAACAACCCAACTGGCACCATAGTTCAGGGAGCCATTCAAGAGGGGGGAAAGAAGAGAAATGGAGTGGTATTTGGGGAAGTATAGTCAGGGGAATGGACAGTTCTCTGTCATGAGGATAGAGCATCTCAAAAGCTGTATTGCCCATATGGTTCCCAGGTTTGGGACATCTTATCTGACCTGCAGAGGAATTTGCAGTGGGAGAGCAAAGATCCAGTTGTCATGTGGGTACCAATGACATAGGTAGAATGAGGAATTTGAGCAGCTAGGAACTAAATTAAAAAGCAGTACCAAGTGCAAATTGGCATAGGGTTAAGAAGATTAGAGAGTTAAAGGATTGGTGTGGGAGAAGTGGATCTGAATTCATGGGAAATTGGCACCAGTATTGGGAAGGAGGGAGCTGTACCAATGGGATGGGTTCCACCTGAACCATGATGGGACCTGGATCCTAGCGAATGGCATAGCTAGGGCTATGGATAGGGCTTTAAACTAAATAGTAGGGGGGTTGGGTTCAACAGTTTTGAGAGGTAAAGTAAAAAAGAAAAGTGTGGATAAAGATAAAGAAAAAAACAAAAAATAAAGTGAAAAATAAGAGTGGAGTGAAGAAAAGTTGAGTGCAAAGGAGTAAAAGGCTACAAGATTTTAAAAGCACAATGAGTGTCAGGGCACTTTATTTGAATGCCTGTAGTGATCGAAACAAGGTCAGTGAACTTGTGCTCAAGTACAAAGAGGTATGATTTAGTGGCCATTACCGAGACATGGTTACAGGGTGGAGAGGATCAGG
The DNA here is from genome assembly GCF_030144855.1 of Hypanus sabinus. Taxonomy (NCBI): domain Eukaryota; kingdom Metazoa; phylum Chordata; class Chondrichthyes; order Myliobatiformes; family Dasyatidae; genus Hypanus; species Hypanus sabinus. The sequence goes on from NC_082728.1 coordinate 49,195,049, forward strand.
AATTAAATATTGAAGGATATCAGGTAATATGGAAGAATGAACAGGAAGGTAAAGGAAGTGTAGTAGCATTCTTAATTAAAGATGAAATAAGGGCAATAATAAGAGACGATAAAAGATCTAAGGGGCAGAATGTTGAATCCATCTGGGTAGAGATTAGGAAAAGCAAAGGGAAAAAAATCACTGATGGGAGTTGTCTATCCACCACCAAATAATAACATTACAGTGGCACAGGCAATAAGCAGAGAAATATCTGAGACATGTAAGAATGGAACAGCCATTATCATGGTGGACTTTAACTTGCACATGGATTGGGTAAATCAAGTTGGTCGAGGCAGTCTAGAGGAGTAATTCATAGAGTGCGTCTATGATGGCTTTCTTGAACATGTTACTAAACCTACAAAGGAATGTGTTATCTTAGATCTGGTCCTGTGCAATGAGACAGGTAAAATTAGTGATCTTGTAGTTAGGGATCCTTTTGGAAAGAGTGATCACAGTATTTCTGAATTTCTCATACAAATGGGGGATGCAATAGTTCAATCTAAAACCAGCGCATTATGCCTAAACAATGGAGACTACAATGGGATGAGGGAGGATTTGGCTAGTGTAGACTGGGAACACAGGCTATATGGTGGGACAGTTGAAGAACAATGGAAGACTTTCAAAGAGATTTTTCACAGTGCTCAGCAAAAGGGTGGGGAGGGCCAGCTTCGGGTAGCTAAGGAAATAAAAGGAGGCATCAAACTAGAAGCTCATGCATACAAAGTCACCAAGAGTAGAGGGAAAGTGGAAGATCGGGAAAGCTTTAAAAATCAACAAAGTACCACTAAGCGAGCAATAAAGACAGAGAAGCTAGGTTATGAAAATAAACTAGCACAAAATACAATATGGATAGTAAAAGATTTATAATTATATGAAGTGGAGAAGGGTGGCTAAAGTAAACATAGGTCCCTTGGAGGGCAAGAAGGGGTCATTGATACTGGGTAATGAGATAATAGCCAAGGATTTCAAAGACTATTTTGTGTAACAGTGTAGGACACATCTGATATGTCAAAGAGGGATGTTATGGTTGCAATCGGAGGTGAGGATCTCCATACAATAGCTATCACTGAAGAGGTAGTGCTGAGAAAACTTGTGGGCCTGAAGATAGACAAGTCCCCTGGCCCTGATGGAATGCATCCCAGGGTACTGAAAGAAATGGCAGAAGTTATCAAAGAGGCTTTGATGATGATTTACCAAAATTACCAAAGTTGTCTGGAGTCAGGACAGGTCTTAGCAAATTAGAAGATGGTGAATGTCACGCCACTGTTCAAAAAAGGATGTAGGCAAGAGGCAGGTAACGATAGGCCAATTAGTTTAACATCTGTAGTTTGGAAAATGCCTGAAGCTATCATTAAAGAAGAAATAGCAAGGCATCTGGATAGAAATGGATCCATCAGGCAGATGCAGCATGGTTTCAGCAAAGGCAGGTCCTGTCTGATAAATTTACTGTAGTTCTTTGAGGATATAATGAGGGCAGTGGGTAGAGAGGAAAAGAGAACATTACAGAAGGCATTCGATAAGGTGCCACATAAAAGACTTATCCATAAGATAAGGACGAAAAGAGTTGGGGGTGATGTATTAGCATGGATAGAGGATTGGTTAACTAATAAAAAGCAGAGAGTTGGGATACATGGGTGCTACACTGGTTGGCAATTAGTGGTGAGCGGAGTGCTGCAGGGGTCGGTTTTGGGTCCACAACTGTTCACGATATACATTAACAATCTGGAAGAGGGGACTGAGTGTAGTGTATCTAAGTTTGCTGATGATACTAAATTGAGTAGAAAAGCAAATTGTGCAGAAGACATGGAGAATCTGCAGAAGGATAAGTTAAGTGAGTGGGCAAGAGTCTGGCAGATGGAGTACAAGGTTAGTAAATGTGGGTCATCCATTTTGGAAGGAAAATGAAAGAGCAGATTATTACTTAAATGGTAAAAAAAAATTGCAGCATGCTGCTGTGCAGAGGGACTTGGGAGTGCTTGTGCATGAATCACAAAAGGTTGGTTTGCAGGTGCAGCAGGCTATCAAGAAGGCAAATGGAATGTTGGCCTTCATTGCGAGAGAGATTGAATTTAAGAGAAGGGAGATTATGCTGCAACTGTACAGGGAACTGGTGAGGCCACACCTGGAGTACTGCGTGCAGTTCTGGTCTCCTTACTTGAAGAAGGATATACTCAACTTTGGAGGGGTTGCAGTGGAGGTTTACCAGGTTGACTCCAGGGATGAGTGGGGTTAGACTATAAGGAGATATTGAGTCACCTGGGACTGTATTTGCTGGAATCAAAAGAGTGAGATGAGATCTTGTAGATAAATATAAAATTGTGAAAGGGATAGATAAGATAAAGACAGGAAAGTTGTTTCCACTGGTAGGTGAGACTGGAACTTGGGGACAAAGCCTCAAGATTTGGGGAGTAAATTTAGGACAGTGATGAGGGTGAACTGCTTTTCCCAGAGAGTGGTGAATCTATGGAACTTCTCTGCCCAATGAAGCAGTGGAGGCTACCTCAGTAAATATATTTAAGACAAGATTGGATATATTTTTGCTCAGTAGCTGAATTAAGGGTTATGGGGATAAGGAGGTAGATGGAGATGAGCCTATGGCCAGATCAGCCATGATCTTATTAAATGACAGAGCAGGCTCAATGGGCCAGATGGCGTACTCCTGCTCCTATCTCTTATGTTCTTAAGCAATCCAGTGTCTAGACCTCCATGTTTAAATTTTAAAGCAAAAGAATAAATGGCAACCTTGTCACTGAAACGAATCTGACAAAACCCTGCAAAGATTTAGCCAAATAGTTCTTCATCTGAATGTTATTTTAAAGGAGGTGTTACAATGTTTAACCAATCAGGAGCTTCATTCAACTGTGTTAACAGTACAATCCTACCATTGGAATGTTATTTATTCAGAGACATTGATTAAAACTGAGATTTATAAGTTACCAGCAGTCCTTGACAAAATAAAATTCTAATGAAACAGCAACATAAACATCTAGATATTAGATATCTAGATCTAGATCTTAAATATAGAACCATAGAACATTACAGCACAGAAACAAGCCTTTTGGCCCTTCTTGGCTGTGCCGAACCATTTTTCTGCCTAGTCCCATTGACCTGCACCTGGGCCATATCCCTCCAAACCCCTCTCATCCATATACCTGTCCAAGTTTTTTTTTAAATGTCAAAAGTGAGCCCACATTCACCACTTCATCTGGCAGCTCATTCCACACTCCCACCACTCTCTGCGTGAAGAAGCCCCCCCCCAATGTTCTCTTTAAACTTTTCCCCCTTCACCCTTAACCCATGGCCTCTGGTATTTTCTCCCCTGGCCTCAGTGGAAAAAGCCTTCTTGCATTCACTCTATCTATACCCATCATAATTTTATACACCTCTATCAAATCACCCCTCATTCTCCTACGCTCCAGGGAATAAAGTCCTAACCTATTCAACCTTTCTCTGTAACTCAGCTTCTCAAGTCCCAACAACATCCTTGTAAACCTTCCATATAACCATATAACAATCACAGCACGGAAACAGGCCATCTTGGCCCTCCTAGTCCGTGCCGAACCCTTAATCTCACCTAGTCCCACCTACCCGCACTCAGCCCATAACCCTCCACTCCTTTCCTGTCCATATACCTATCCAATTTTACCTTAAATGACACAACTGAACTGGCCTCTACTACTTCTACAGGAAGCTCATTCCACACAGCTATCACTCTTTGAGTAAAGAAATACCCCCTCGTGTTTCCCTTAAACTTTTGCTCCCTAACTCTCAAATCATGTCCTCTAGTTTGAATCTCCCCTTCTCTCAATGGAAACAGCCTGTTCACGTCAACTCTATCTATCCCTCTCAAAATTTTAAATACCTCGATCAAATCCCCCCTCAACCTTCTACGCTCCAATGAATAGAGACCTAACTTGTTCAACCTTTCTCTGTAACTTAATTGCTGAAACCCAGGTAACATCCTAGTAAATCATCTCTGCACTCTCTCTAATTTATTGATATCTTTCCTATAATTCGGTGACCAGAACTGCACACAATATTCCAAATTTGGCCTTACCAATGCCTTGTACAACTTTAGCATTACATCCCAACTTCTGTACTCAATGCTTTGATTTATAAAGGCCAGCGTTCCAAAAGCCCTCTTCACCACCCTATCTACATGAGACTCCACTTTCAGGGAACTATGCACAGTTATTCCTAGATCTCTCTGTTCCTCTGCATTCCTCAATGCCCTACCATTTACTCTGTATGTTCTATTTGGATTATTCCTGCCAAAATGTAGAACCTCACACTTCTCAGCATTAAACTCCATTTTCTCAGCATTAAACTCCATTAAACTCCATTAAACTCCCTGCACTCTTTCAACCTTATTAATATCCTTCCTGCAATTAGGTGACCAAAACTGCACACAATACTCCAAATTCGGTCTCACCAATGTCTTATACAACCTCACCATTACATTCCAACTCTTATACTCAATACTTTGATTATAAAGGCCAATGTATGCAAAACATATCTTAGATATATATGCAAAACATATACTTGTGAATGTGTGGCTAAATACAACTCCAATGCCATATTCAAGTTTGCTGATGACACCACTACTGTTGGCTGAATCAAAGGTGGTGATGAATCAGCATATAAGAGGGAGACTGAAACTGGAGGAAGTTTCAATCCTACAGAGACTAAGGAGATTGTAACTGGAGGGGGGGAGACTGAGTGGTACTAAAACAACAATCTCTCACTCAATGTCAGAAAGACCAAAGAGCTGATTATCGACTAGAGGAGGAGGAAACTGGAGAACTATCAGCCAGTCCTCACAGGGGATCGGGTGGCGAGGAATAGCAACTTTAAATTCCTCGGTGATGTCACATCAGATGATTGCCTGGATCCAACAGACAAGTGCCATTACAGGAAAGGAATGGCAACCTCTACTTTCTTAGAAGTTTGTGAAGATTCAGCATGTAATCTAAAACCCCGACAAACTTCTATAGATGCGCAGTGGAGAGTATACTGACTGTTTGCATCACAACCAGATATGGAAGCACCAAAGCCCTTAAACGGATAAAAAGTAGTAGATAGAGCACATTTACAAGGAGCACAGTCACAGGAAAGCAGCATTCATCATCAAGAGCTCCCACCATCCAGATCATGCTCTCTTCTCCCTGCCACTGTCAGGAAGGACATACAGGAGCCTTAAGTCTCACACTATAAGGTTCAGGAACAATTATTAGCCCTCAACCATCAGGTTCTTGAACCAGAGAGCGTATCCACTCACCCCAACACTGAACTTATTCCACAACTATGGACTCACTTTTAAGGACTCTACAACTTCTGTTCTTGACACTTATTACTTATTTATTTATCATTGTTTTGCTCTGCATTTCTTTTTTGCACTTGCTGTTTGTTGTCTTTTGCACATTGGTTGTTTATCTGCCTTTGTTGTTGCATTGATTCTATCAGGTTTCATATTTTCTGTGAATGCCTGCAAGAAAATCGTAGTATATGGTAACATGAATGTACTTGGATAATAAATTTTCTTTGAACTTTTGAACATGCCGATGTACCTTGTAAGGAGCTTCCTCTGGAACTCATTTCTTGAAATGGAATTCAACCGAAGATACAAGACATTATAGATGCTGGAATTTGGAGCAATAAGCAAACTACTAGAAGAATTCAGCAGGTCAGGCAGCAACTGTAGAGAAAATGGACAGTTGACATTTTGCATTTAGACTCTTCATATGGACTGAAAATGGAGGAGAGACAGTCAGTATAAAGAGGTGAGGGAAAGATGTGGGAAAAGAGCTGGCTAATGATAGGTGGATCCAGGTGAAGAGGGGTGATTGGCAGGTGGAGGAAGGAAGGGCAAAAAAATGCCAACAGAGGCTGAGAGGTTAGAGGTGGAGGCAACTGATGGAATCTAATTGGATCATGGAACCAAATAGGGGAAGTTGGGGAGATGACCATTTGGAGGAGTGTGTGGAATTCATTCTTTAGCACATGCAACCAATGATAAGCTTTTATCCTAGACCTCCCATACATCTTCCTTTTTAAATGAGAAAGTATTCACTAGACAATGGTGCAAGAATAAATTACAGGTTCACTTTTCTGTACAGATTCATTCGAAGTGCTTTTATTATTTTATTAATTCATCAGGAACTGAACATTACTGGCAAGGGTGCACTTAATGCCCATCAAAAAGGTGACAATGAAACAAGACCACCCATTCATTCATTAAAGAATTAGCCATGCTAATGGTTCTGCAGTCGCATATAGGTTTGTCATGGTAAGCTTTTTTCCCTGAAGGATAATAGTGAACCACAGAAGTTTTTGTGATTATTGCTACCAAGACTTGTCAATGTTAGAAATTTATTTGTAACTGAATTGAAATTCCTCTGCTGCTGTGGTGGGATTTGAACTATTAGCCCCATCCTCTGGGTAAGTGACCACAGCATCCCAACATGCTTCCCCCCACACCCATTTGCTTTTGCCTTGAGAATATAGTGTTTTTTTATTGAAGCACACCCACTATGCCAAGAAGTAGGAAATTCTGAGATTTGCCCCAGCGATGAAGCAAGAGCAATGATATAAACTTGTATCAGCTTCAGTGCAAACAAATGGGCAGTACTGTTGGAATCGGTTGCGTTTTGTACTTTTTATAAGATAATAGTTGAGTCAATGCAAATCTAAAATTGTAGTTTTTGCTTACATTTTTAATTCATATTTTCACAGTATAGGTTTTTTCCATAAGGAAGTGGTATAGCAGTTACTGAATGGTTTATTACTTTTCTTCATTGGCTAAGTTTTAGTATGTAATCCATGTACTGAGACAGTGTATTTTCATTGGTTTCTTCTTATCTAAAGATTGCTGTATTATTTAGATTATAAATGTGATTTTTCAAAAGCTCCATCTTGACCTCTGCTCTTCATCTCTGCCTTTTTAGTTTCATGTGCCTCTGTTCCTTTGTTTAAACTTTAAATAAACAATTGTGAAGAATCATATCTTTCCATTCATTCTTGAACTCCTAAAAGAACCCAGGGATCGAAAATTACCGAGATCCAACAGTACATTCTGCTCTATGCTCCAAAAGGTGGAAAGAATGTTGAAGGTACAACTGAAGTTGCCTAGCAAATAGAACTCCAGATGTTGAAATCCAAGTCAAAAACTAAAATGCTGAAAGATCTCAGCCAGTCAAGCAACACAGGTTGAAAGAGAATCCAGAGAACATTTCAGGTCTCGGTTCCCAATCCAAAATGTTAACTAGTTTTGTTTTCCGTAAACTGGCTAAGTTCTTGCAACATTTTTATTTTTAAGGATGGCAATATCTAGTATATCCGATTAAATTCCTAACTTTCTATGGCTTGGAATTGCCTTGGAAGTATCCCTGACCCAACACTACAATATCTTCAGAGGATCAACAGAAACATGTATAAGCAGGGTTTCCACTGTAGTGGAAAAGTAGTGATTCAGCACTGAATAATTCTTTAAGGTGGCTCGATTGGAGTGTAAAATACTCACTAAGGCCAGATGCACAGTTTTTCAAAGACGATCAAGTCCCAAAACTGGTTGGATCACTGCCCTGCATGGAGGCTTCAACGCACAGGATTGAAAAAAGTTACCAGCTGCTTCATTGGTGTTAGACCCCCGACCATTGAGGACATTTTCAAACCACGAGAGCCTCAAGAAAGTGACAGCCATCATTAACACTGTTCCCTTTAACCTTCATGGGTGTGCCGTCGTGCAGTAACTGAAATGCACTCATGTCCATAACCTTTGTTGCTGCACAGATGGGAGGTTCTTTTATATATAATATACCATGCATTTTTCAGGCTATGTAAAAATGTCATGCTCAGAGCAATAGTTGGTCTGCACAGCTGTAAAATAATCAGAGGGAACTTTGATCATGAAGGACCCTCACCATCCAGGACATGCCCTCTTCTCATTATTACCATCAGGGAGGAGGTACAGGAACATGAGGACACACACTTAGGAACAGATTCTGCCCCTCTGCTGTCCGTTTCATGAATGGCCCATGAACTCATGAAAACTACCTCACTATTTGCTCTCTTTTGGCACTATTTATTTATTTGTTATATATTTCTTATTGTAATGTAGTAATTGTGCATGTATTGTACTGTGTTACTGCCACAAAACAACAAATTTCAGAACTTAAAAACACAAAATGCTGGCAGAACTCAGCAGGCCAGACAGCATCTATGGGAGGAGGTAGTGACGTATTTATTTCCAGCATCTGCAGATTCACTCGTGTTAAATTTCAGAACTTACTGTATCTCAATGAAAATAAATCTGATTCTAAAACACTAAATTATCAGGTTAAATTGGTGAAAATAATTATTGGCTTTATGGGAGAAGCCACAGATTGGTAGTCAATGGGTGCCTCTCTGACTGGAGGTCTGTGACTAGTGGAGTTCTGTAGGGATCTGAGTTAGGTCTGTTGTTGTTTGACATCTCTATCAATGATCTAGATGATAATGTGGTTAACTGGTTCAGCTAATTTGTGGATGAAGAAGTGAAGAAGGCTATCATGGCATGCAGTGGAATGTGGAGCAGCTGGAAAAATGGGGTGAAAATGGCAGATGGAATTTAATGCAAACAAGTGAGAGGTGTGGCACTTCAGTAGGACCAACCAGGGTAGGTCTTACACAGTGAACAGTAGGGCACTGAGGAGTGCGGAGGCATAAAGGGATCTGGGAATACAGGTCCATAATTCATTAGAAGTGGAGGCACAGGTAGAAAGAGTCATAAAGAAAGCTTTTGGCACATTGGCCTTCATAAATCAAAGTACTGAGTACAGAAGATGGGTTGTTATCTTGAAGTTGTATAAGACATTTGTGAGGCCTAGTTTGCAGTATTCTATACAGTTTTGGTCACCTACCCACAGGAAATATGTAAATAAGATTGAAAGAGTGCAGAGAAAATTTACAAAAATCTTCCCAGGACTGGAGGACCTGAGTTGTAAGGAAAGATTAAATAAGTTAAGACATTATTCCTTGGAATGTAGAAGATTGAGGAGCGATTTGATAGAGATATACAAAATTATGAGGGGTATGGGTAGGGTAAGTGTAGGCATACTTTTTCCACTGAGCATGGGTGGGACTACCACTTTGACACAGACTGCTGAACACCAAAATGGGTGAAATCATGTTTTGCAAAATTCTTATACAAATTCAAGTGTGATTGCATCTAATCCTTTTACTAAATTCAAAGGGTAAACATGATTTTTGGCAATGTCTCTAAGATCTTCATGAACTATTCTGGGGCAGTGGTGACCTGTACAAGAGGGACAGGTTGTATCTAAAATGGATGGAAACCAATATCCTGGCTGAGATATTTGCTAATGCTACTCGGGAAGATTTAAACTAGCTTAGCAGGGGAGTGGGAGCCAGAGAACCAAAGTTCAAAATACAAAGTACATTTATTATCAAAGTATGTACACATTATATAACCTTGAGATTTGTCTCCTTACAGGCAGCCACAAAACAAAGAAGCCCAAAAGAACCCATTAAAACAGTCAAACATGTCAGAAAGTGGAGGAATGAGATGAATTAAAAATAGGTAGAAGCAAAGTAATGGATATGATGGGATGGATAATTTGTGTATTTTAATGCTAGGAGTATTATGGCTACGTGTTGGTGTGTGACCAAATGGTTAAGGCGTTCGTCTAGTTATCTGAAGGTCGCTAATTCGAGCCTTGGCTGAAGCTTGTGTATGTGTCCTTGAGCAAGGCACAACCACACATTGCTCTGCAACGACACCGGTGCCAATCTGTATGGGTCAGTGCCTTTCCCTTGAACAACATTAGTGGCGTGGAGAAGGAAGACTTGCAGCTTGGGCAACTGCTGGTCTTGTATTAAAAAAAAACCTTGCCCAGGCTTGTGCCCTGGAAACTATCCAAGGTGCAAATCCATGGTCTATCAAGACTAGCGGAGGCCTACATGGGTAAAAATGATGAACTTATAGCATGGATCAGTAAATGGGATTATGATGTTGTGGCTATTGCAGAGACTTGGCTGAGAGAGGGACAAGAATGGGTGCTTAATGTCCTAGGGTTTCAATGATAGAAAGGGAGGTTAAAGAGGTGGAGGAGTTGCTCTACTAATCAAGGGCAATATCACAGCTGTATCCAGAGGGGAAGTAATGGACTGCTTGTCTGCTAGGTCCATAAGGGTAGAAATCAAAAGATAGGAAGGATGCAATCACTCTGCTGGGATTGTATGACAGATCCCCTCAACTGCCATCTGAGCATCGAGGAGCTAGTACATAATCATATTGAGGAAAGATGAGAAAACTGGGACCTTCTGAGTGCAAGAAGTTTAAATAGTGTAGATTTTTATTAGTTGCATCCAGGAGGGTCCAACAAGAGGAGGGGCTGTACCGGATGTGCTGTTGGGTAATGAGCCTGGCCAGGTGACCAAACTTGCAGTGGGTTAGCAGTTAGGAAAAAGTGACCACAGCTCCTTAAATGTTAAGATAGCTAAAGATAAAGAGAAGCATGGACTTTGCAAGAAAATATTAAATAGAGTAGGGCAAATTACAAGAGCATTTGGCAGGAATTAGGGAGAGTTTGTTGGGAACAGCTGTTTTTTGGGCAAGTCCATATCTGACGTGTTTACAGATCAACAGCAGAGTGCAGGAATGTTCCACTAAGAAGGAAGGACACAGGTGGCAAGGTAAGAGAGCTTTGTATGTCAACAGGTGATGCATTTATTCAAGAAGAAAAATGAAAAGTACATAAAGCTTATGAAACTAAAATCAAACAGAGACCTTCAGGATTATAAAGGAACCAGAAAAGAACTCAAGAAAGGAATTAGGAAAGCCAGGAGTGGCCAGGAAACATTCTTTGTGTGTTGTGGTATATTAAATTTTGTAAAATATTGGATGAAAGTCTGAACAGCTCCAAGTGACAATTTAACTCCATCAGATCACAGCACGTACAATCAGCTTGACACTTTACAAGTTAAACACTGTAGATTTGTTTAGTGTTTGCTAATAACAGCTGGATTCTTTCTGGCCTCAGGCAGAGTGACATCAGGGTGTCTGTCAATGAATATATGAGTTGTTTAAATTAAAGAAACCATGTTGAGTTAGTGGCATGAGAACTATGACCACATAGTTTGTCTGTCTCTATGTGCTTTGTTATGCTTGTGGATCGATCCCCTATTTAGAATCTAGAACACAGTTTAGTAGAGCACAGGAACAGACCCTTCAGCCCACAATGTTGTGCTGAACAAGCTAATAATTACATTATCAAAACCCAAAAACTAATCCCTCCTTTCTACACAATGTCTGTATTCCTCCATCTCCTCATATTCATGTGCCAATCTAAACGCATCATAAAAGCCACTAAATGAATTTGCCTAAAGATTTACACCAGGCAGCATTTTCCAGGTATCCACCCCTATGAGAAAAAAATTTACCCCTCACATCCCCTTTGAGCCTACTCCCTTTCACCTTCAATGTATGCCCTCTTGGTATTAAATATTTCTGCCCTGGGATAAAGATCCTCCCTGTCCACTCTATCTGTGCCTTTCATAATCTTATAAACCTCAACCAGATCTCCTGTTGGCCTCTGCCGCTCCAAAGAAAACAACACAAATTTGTCCAGCCTCTCACTATAGCACAAACCAGGCAACGTCCTGATAAACCTCTTCTGCACCCTCTCCAAAGCCTCAACATCCTTCCTATAGTAGGGCAACCAGAAATGAACAGAATACTCCAGATGTTGTCTAACCAGAGTTTTATAAAATTGCAACATAATCTCTTGATTTTTGAACTCAGTGCCTCAACTATTAAAAGCAAACATTCCAAAAGCTTTCTTGACCACCCTATTGACCTGTGTAGGCACTTCCATGGAGCTATGAATTTGGACCCCAAGATATCTCTGCTCAGCAACCAGCAACACTGTTAAGGATCTTGCCCCTAATAACGTACTGGCTCCTTGTATTTACCTAACCAATGTGCAACACCTCACATTCATCTGGGTTAATCTCCATCTGCCATTTCTCTGCCCATATCTGCAAATGATCTATATCATGCTGTATTCTGTACCAGTCAAATCCATCCATTCTACCATTTCATCCATGTTATCTGTATACATCAAAAGCAACAAGGGTCTCAGCACAGATCCCTGCAGAACACCACCAATTACAGACCTTCAGCTCGAATAAATCCCTTTGACCACTACCCTCTATTCTATGCGCAAGCCATTTCTGAATCCAAACAGCCAATTCACTGCAGATTCCATGTATCCTAATCTTCTGGATTAGCATCTCATGAGAGGCTTTGTCAAATGCCTTACTAAAATCCATTTATACAACATCCACTGCTCTACCTTCATCAACCTCTCTCATCACCTTGTCAAAAAACTCAATCAAGTTGGTCGGACATGATCTGCCCCTACACAAAGACATGCTGGCTCTCCCTAATTAGGTCACAAGTTTCCAAATGCTCATATATCCTATTGCTAAGAATCTTCTACATCAATTTCCCTACAACTGATATGAGACTCACTGGTCTATCATTCCCAGGATTTTCCATTATTCCCTATTAAATAGTGGTACAACATTAGCCACACTTCAGTCCTCTGGGTCCTTGCCTGTGCCTAGATAGGACACAAAGATACTGTTCAAGGGCCCAGCAATCTCATTTCTTGCCTCCTCCTGGGGTAAATCCCATCAAACCCTGGGGACTTATCCACCTTAATACTCATAAGGAGACCCAACATTTCCTCCTCCTTTACTTCTAAGCACCCTAACATATTTATGCACTCAGCACTGATTTCCTGGTCCTCCATGTCCTCTTCCATGATAAGTACTGAAGCAAAGTGCTCATTAAGTACCACACTCACATTCTCCACCTCCAAGCAAACATTCTCCTCTTCATCCTTGAGTGGTCCTACCTTCTCCCTAGTGATCTTCTTGCTCTTGTTGTATGTATAGAGTGCCTTGGGATACACCTTAATTCTATTTGCCAAGGACTTTTCATGTCCCTCCTGATTTACCTAATTCCATTCTTTAGTTCTTTTCTGCCTTCTTTATAATCCTCTGATTGATCCCAACTTCCAAAGTTTTACATGCATTACTTTTATCTTCTTGACTAAATTCATCACCTCGCTAGACATCCAAGGTTTTCTCATCTTTCAATTCCTGTCCTTTTTTCAAAGAGGAACATTCCTTTCCTGTATTGTGCAATTGATCTGCAAACATCACCAACATACCTAATGTGGACTTGCTTGAAAAAAGTTGTTCCAAATGAACTCTTTAGTTCCTGCCTAATACCCTCGTAATTTGCCCTACTTCAATTTAAAACTCCCACAAGGACCTAATCCTAATCCTATCCTAATCTATAGCTATCCTGAAAGTTAAGGAGTTGTTTTCACTGCTCACTAACTGCTCACCCATTGGAAGGTTGGTCATCTTGACCAGGCTCATTACCCAAAACCAGGTCCAGTACAGCCGATCCCCTCATTGTACTGTCTGCATATTGATTTAAGAAACCCTACTGGATGACACTAAGGTTGGAGGTGTTGTAGATAGTGTGGAGGGCTGTCAGAGGTTACAGCGGGACATCACTAGGATGCAAAACTAGGCTGAAAAGTGGCAGATGAAGTTCAACCCAGATAAGTGTGAGGTGGTTCAAATATGATGGCAGAATATATTATGAATGGCAAGACTCTTCTTGGCAGTTTGGAGGATCAGAGGGATTTTGGGGTCCGAGTCCATAGGACACTCAAAGCTGCTACACAGGTTGACTCTGTGGTTAAGAAGGCATATGGTGCATTTACCTTCATCAATTGTGGGATTGAGTTTAAGAGCCGAGAGATAATGTTGTAGGACCCTGGTCCTTGGAGTACTGTGCTCAATTCTGGTTGCCTCACTACAGGAAGGACATGGAAACCATAGAAAGGGTGCAGAGGAGATTTACAAGGACATTGCCTGGATTGGGGAGCATGCCTTATGAGAATAGGTTGAGTGAACTCGGCCTTTTTTCCTTGGAGCGACGGAGGATGAGAGGTGACCTGATGGAGGAGTATAAAATAATGAGAGGCACTGATCATATGGATAGTCAGAGGCTTTTCCCTAGGGTTGAAATGGCTAGCACGAGAGGGCATAGTTTTAAGGTGCTTGGAAATAGGTACAGAGGAGATGTCAAGTGTAAGTTTTTTACTCAGAGAGTGGTGAGTACGTAGTGGCTGCCGGCGGCGGAGGTGAAGGCGGAAACGATAGGGTCTTTTAAGAGACTCCTGGATGGGTACAACGATCTTAGAAAAATAGAGCGCTATAGGTAAGCCTAGGTAGTTCTCAGGTAGGGACATGTTTGGCACAGCTTTGTGAGCCAAAAAGCCTGTAGGTTTTCCATGTTTTCTATAATTTTAACAAATTTATTCAGGCACCTTTTGCTTAGCTTTTGGGACTTCACCTAGACCAGAGGAATCACAATCAGTGCCTAGAATCTAGACCCAGGGTGGGTATCACGAGTTGGAATTTGGAGATCCCCCAACAACAGCAACAATCAAGTGGAGACTAAGAATTGTGAGACCTGAAATCTTTGCGGAAATTTTTGTAACTTAGTATGGAGTATTTTGTGTGGCTTATTTGAGCTTTCTGTTTTATGCTAATAAGTTAGGCTTGTTAATATATTGTTCTAGTATACTTATTACCACATTTCCTGGACACTCAAATTGTTTGGGGCTGATCAAAGAGAATCCCAAAGCATTCCATATGTACATTAAGAGAAGAGGACAGCTAGGGAGAGGGCAAGACCACTGAAGGATAAAGGGGGGAACATTTACTTGGATGCAGAGGACATGGGTGAGGTCCTTAATGAGTACTTCGATGATGTATAGTCACTTAGTTGAGTCCAACTCTTCATGACCTCATGGGCCATAGGGTCCATAAGGTTTTCATGGCAAGATAATGAAATAGATTACCAGGGCTTTCTCCTGCACAGATACTGCTGCTGCCCAGGTTGGGGCCCAGCTCAGTTTGAACTCAGGATCATCTGCCTTGAAGTCCAGTGCTCATGTCACTACACCACCAGCCGGCCCAACGAGTACTTTACGTCATCGAAGGAGAAAGACGTGGAGGATAGGGTGCTAAGCATATTGATATGCAAAAGCGTTTTAAGGTAAAGGAGGAGGTAGCATTGGGTTTCTTAAAGTGCATTAAGGTGAATAAGTTCCCAGGGCCTGATGGGATATGCTCACACTATTGAGAGAGGAAAGAGAAGAGATTGTTGGGGCCTTGACTAAAGGTATTTGTGTCCTTTCTAGTTACAGGCAGGACCCTGAGGACTGGTGATTAGCCAATGTTGTTCTATTGTTCAAGAAGGAACAAATTGGAGACTATAGACTAGTGAGTTTCACATCAGTGGTAGAAAAGTTACTGGAGCGAATCCTTAGAGATAAGATGTATAGCATAGGCATTTGGAAAATGGTGTAACTATGCAGGAACAGAATGTCTTTGTGAGGGTGAGTGTCGTGAATTACTAACAGGTGAGTTTTTTGATGAGGTAACAAGGATGATTGATGAAGGTAGAGCTGTGGATGTTCTCCATGTGGATTTCAGTAAGGCCTTTGTCAAAGGAGTCTCATCCAGAAGATTAAGATGTATGCGAACCATGGTGATTTGGCCATTCGGATTCAGAACTGGCTTGCCCTGATGGAATTTAACCTGGTCAGATGTGAAGTGTTTGGGAAATCAAATGCAAAGAAACTGTACACTGACAGTGTTGATGAACAAAGATAAATTCTTAGTTCTCTGAAAGTGGCTACTCAGGTTGCTAGGGTGGTTAAGAAAACATATGGCATACTTGCCTTTATTAGTCAAGACCAAGTTCAAAAGTCAGCAAGTTATGGTTGCAGCTATATAAAACTAAGTTAGGCCATTTCTGAAGTACAGTTGAATATAGTTCTGGTCACCCCTTTGTAGGAAGGATGTGGAGGCTTTAGAGGGCATGCAGAAGAGGTTTACCAAGATGCTGCCTGGATTAGAGAGCATGTGCTGTAACGAGAGGTTGGACAACCTTGGGTTGTTTTCTCTGAGGGGAGATCTGACAGGTTTATAAGGTTATGAGAGGCAGAGACAGAAAATACCCATTTCCAAGGGTTGAAATGCCTAACACCACAGGGCATGCATTTAACGAAAGGGGGTAATTTCAAAAGCGATGTGAAAGGCAAGTCTTTTATGCAGTGGTGGGTGGCTGGAATGCATTGCTTGGGGTGGTGGTAGAGGCTGAGACATTAGAGACATTTAAGAAACATTTTAAAAGGCAAGTGAATGTGAGGAAAATGGAAAAATAGGAAAAAGAGATAGGCAGAAGAGATTAATTTAGTTAGCCATTTTGGGGCCTCTTCCTGTGCTGTACTGTTCTATGTTCTTCTTACTTTTGCATTGTATGTTATGCAGCATCGGCTATGATCCTATGTCAGGTACATCCAATGACACCACTTTCAATTGAGATCAACTGAAGAATCACAGAGTCATTGAAACAAACAGCACAGAAACAGGTCCCTCAGCCCATCTAGACAATGCTGAACCATTTAAACTGCCTGATCCCATCAACCTGCACCCAGACCATGCACATACTTATCCAAACTTCTCTTAAGTGTTGAAAACGAGCTTCCATGCACAATTTGCACTGGCAGCTCATTTTACACTCTCGGCCCTCTGAATGAAAATGTTTCCCATCATGTTCCCCTTAAACTTTTCACCCTTAACCTATGAATTCTGGCTGTAGTCCTACCCAACTTCAGTTGAAAAAGTCTACTTCCATTTACCCAATCTATACCTTTCATAATTTTGTATATCTCTTTTAAATTTCCCCTCAATCTTCTATGTTCTATATAGTCCTAACCTATTCAATCTTACTGGTTACTGGTTACTGGTCCTCTAGAGCCAGTAACATCCTGATAAATTTTCACTGTACTCTTTCAACCTTATTCACATTTTCCTGTAGGCAGTTGACCAAAACTGCATACAGACTCCAAATTAGGCCCCATCAATGTCTTATACAACTTCAACATAACAGCGCAATACTTTGATTTGTGAAGGCCAATGTGCCAAAAGCTTTCTTTACTGATCTATTTACCTGTGCTGCCACTCAATTAATTCCCAGACCCCTGTGTTCTACAACACTCATCAGTGTCCACCTACCCTGGTTGGTTCTACTGGCGTGCAAAACCTCGTACTTGCCTGCATTAAATTCCATCTGCTATTTCCAACCCATTTTTCTAGCTGATCATAATCCCACTGCAAGCTTTGATAGTCTTCCTCGCTATTGTCTACAGCCCCAATTTTGGTTTTTCTCGCCAATTTGCTG
This sequence comes from Hypanus sabinus, assembly GCF_030144855.1. Taxonomy (NCBI): domain Eukaryota; kingdom Metazoa; phylum Chordata; class Chondrichthyes; order Myliobatiformes; family Dasyatidae; genus Hypanus; species Hypanus sabinus. Next base: position 49,212,429 of record NC_082728.1, read on the forward strand.
GTCCGGTTAACCACATTATCACTCAGATCATTGATAAAGATGACAAAGAACAACAGACTCAAGACTGATCTCTGATCCATTAGTCAAAGAGGCAAACATCTACCACTCTATGGCTTCTCCCACAAAACCAATACCCAATCCAATTCACTACCTCACCTTGAACGCTGAGCAACAGAATCTTCTTGACCTACCTCTCATGTGGGACCTTGTCAAATGCCTTAATAAGGTCCATGTAGACAACATCCACTTCTTCAGCTTCATCAACTTTCCTCAAAAAATTCTATAAGATTAGATAGACAGAACCTACCATGCACAAAGACATGCTAACTATCCTTAATCAGTCCATGTTCATCCAAATACAGTCCCTTAGAATGCCTTCCAATATCTTTCCCACTACTGATGTCAGGATTACTGGCCTATAATTTCCTGGTTTATTTTTTAAAGCCTTTCTTAAACAACAGAACAATATTAGCTATCCTCCAATCCTCTGATACTTCACCTGTCACGAAGGATGATTTAAATATGTCTGCTGAAGTCCCTGGGAGTTTATCCGCTCAGCCTAAGATGCCTCAAAATATCAAACAACTCCTCCTCTGTAACCTATATGGTGTTCATTACTACCATTGCTGTTTTCCCTCACTTCTATAGAATCTGTGTGGGGGTCACCAGGAGATGCTCATGGAATGAGCACTATTTTAGATTCGCTCCATAACCTTTACTTTTTTAACTTATGATCACCCTTATTTAACTTATTTTTACCTACACCAGAAGGTTCTTGTCACTTTCTTGGACTTATCTTTAAGAGTGTACTGTGAATTTTGAAGAAATGAGTACAGAAATGGCTTTAAGATCTAAAGGGCGAGACCCTGGGAAAGATTCTAATGGCAATGGAAGGAAAAAAAAGACTGATCCTAAACAAACTGAATTGACTTATGATACGTTATTGGAGCTCTTAAATGAAAAATTTGAAGAACAACGATAAACTTCCAAAGAAGATTTAAAGGCTTTCCAGGATTCTCTGCATAAGATTGGTCATGAAATTAAACAGCATCAAACTTTAATCGCAACTCTGCAAGAGGACACTCGGAAGCGAGACTTGAAAATAGAGAATCTGGAGCAGAAATTATCTTTGGCAATTAAACAGTTGGAAATACTTAAAGCCAAAAGTGTCGACTTTGAAAATCGGTCCAGAAGTCAGAACTTACGCCTACTTGGTCTCCCGGAAGGTATCGAACAAGGAAACCCCTTGAAATATTTTGCTCAACTTTGAAAGGATGCATTCCCTTCTGTATTCCCAGATAGTCCTCCATTACTTGATTGCGCCCAAAGAATTATGCACCAATCACCAAGTTCTTCATCTAAACCACCTGTTGTAATTGTTCAATTTCATTATGTGCATGTTAAAGAGCACCTTATTTGTTTGGCTCGTCGTTTAAGGATGGTTAAATTGCGAGAATTTCAATTCCGGTTTGTGGAGGATTTTAGCCCAGAAGTGATGAAGGCGCGGCTCGCTTTTAAACCTTTGATATCTGAATGTTACGAGAAAAACCTAAAACCAGCGCTTTTATACCCTGCGAAACTTAGAATCTCGCCTTCGAATGCACCACGACATGTTTTTCTCTCTGCATCTGACGCTCAAAGCTTTCTGGATGAGAATTATCCTACTGCTTCAGTTTCTCATCTCTAATAAATGTATGGTTTAGATTGTTAAAAAATAATTTTTGTTCCAAAACCAGATTTTGTTTCTGGTTATTGGATTAGGTTTATTTTGCATTTTATATTCCTATTAAAGCTTTTCTTTATCGATGTACTAATCTTTTTAAATTTACTTACTTTAACCATTGTATTTTATTTTTTGGTCATTATTATTAATTCTCTGAAGGTGAATTTTTTTTAACGTTTTGATATATATCTTTTTTTCATTTTTTGTGTAACTAAGATGGTGGTTTCTTTTCTAAAATACTTCTGGCTTTTTTTTTGATTTTGCCTTTTTTTTTGTCGTCTTCTTCCTATAATGCCTTTCTTATCACATCCTAACTTTTATTTGTTCAGGTTTTAACCCGATTTATAAGTTGCTAGTGTTCATACTCTTTTTGTTTTCTTTTTACTAGTAATTATATTAAGATGTCTGTTTTAGTATAGTGTTAATTACTTTTTAGGATTTTGGGTAGATTTTTTTTCTCCTTTATATATCTGGAGTTGCCTTCTGGAGACATGGGGGTAGATTTAGTGTCATGCTTTTTTTTCCTGGCCTCCTTTAGGCTCAGGAGAGTCTTTTTTTTATGGCTGGTGGGCGGAGGGTTTCTTTCTAATTCTATTGGTCTTTTTATTAATTTTTATAGCTTTTTCATTCGGGCTGATTTCAAACTGCTAAAATGTCCGATGTGTCATCATTTCTGGTTCCTCCACTTATTTTTGTTCCTCTTCCGGGTGCATGAGTTCATACTTTGGTTAACTCTTTATATACCAAAGGGTTGATTTTAGAAATATGGCTCAGACCATTAATTTTGTCTCTTGGAATACTAATGGCTTAAACCATCCGATTAAATGGAAAAAGATTTTTAAAATACTCCAAAAGACTGAAAGTGCATATTATTTTTGCACAAGAAACTCATGTGAGGAAAGAGGATAATCAATATTTTTTTAGGTTTTGGAGGGGTCAACAGTACCATTCGAATTCAAATGCCAAAGTAAAAGGAGTTTCAATTTTTATTGACTCCTCTATTATATTGTTCAACATGATATTATTTCAGATCCGAATGGTAGATTTTTGTTAATTACCGGGTTACTTTTTAATAAGAAGGTTGCTATGGTTAATGTCTATGCTCCAAACGTGGATTATTCTGATTTCTTTAACTCTTTATTTACTTCTCCACCTAATCTAAATGAACATATATTAATAATGGGTGGTGACTTCAACTGTTGTTTAAATCCTTTGCTGGATAGATCTATATCCATTCAGACTTTACCAAGTAAGTCAGCTACTTATATCAATTCTGTTTTGACTGATACTGGAATTTTCGATATTTGGAGATCTCTACATCCTAAGGACAAAGAGTTTTCATTGTTTCTCACATGTTTATCATTCTTACTCGAGAATTGACTACTTTTTCATTGACTCTCATTTTATTCCATCTGTAATTGATTGTAATTATGACGTTATAGCCATCTCTGATCATGCTCCAATGAAACTTTCTATTAAATTAATGGACACAGCCTCTAGTATTAAGCAATGGCGATTTGATTCTACCTTACTACAAGATCCGGATTTCATTAAATTTATGAAGGAACAGATTGATTTCTTCTTTTCCACTAATTCCACAGATGAAATTTCCTGCAGAACACTTTGGGACACTTTTAAAGCATATATACATGGACAGATTATCTCCTATTCTGTTGGTTTGAGAAAACGTATTAAGAAGGAAACTCTTTTATTGGTTGATAAGATTAAAGAAATTGACAAGAAATATTCGATTGCTCCTAGCTTTACAAACAAAGGGTTGAGCTTCAAATGGAACACAGTTTATTACTTACATCTTCAATTGAATATCAATTAATGAAAACCAGAAGTGATTTTTATACATATAGTGATAAATTGGGTAAGCTGTTAGCTAACCAATTGAAGAATGCTTCGGTTAAACGTCAAATTATTAAGATTCGCCAATAGAATGGTGAATTGAAAGTTAATCATGATGAGATAAACAAATCTTTTCAAGATTTTTATACCTCCCTGTATCATTCTGAATTTCCTCATGATCATAATACCATGCATGATTTTTTAGGGAAATTGAATTTTCCAAAATTATCATCAGAAGAACTTTTAATATTAGAAACTCCTATTACGGATGCAGAAATTAAAGGTGTTATTTCCGCAATGAATTCCGGGAAAGCACCAGGTCCAGATGGGTATACAGTGGAATTTTTAAAGTTTTTTTCCTCTACTCTTTCTCCTTGGTTATGCAGGGTTTTTGAAGAAGCAATTAGACTAGGTAAATTACCACAATCTTTTTATAGAGCTTCCATTTCTTTAATATTGAAGAAAGATAAAGACCCTACTGACTGTGCATCCTATAGACCAATATTTCTATTGAATGTAGATTCCAAGATCTTTTCCAAGTTATTGGCAACCAGGCTCAAATTATCTCGGAGGATCAAACTGGTTTTATTAAAAAATCGTTATTCTTTTTTCAATATTAGAAAATTATTGAATATTGTTTATACTCCTTCATGCAGTACCTCAGAATGTGTCATTTCATTAGATGTGGAGAAAGCATTTGATAGAGTTGAATGGCCATATTTATTTACTGTGCTTGAGAAGTTTAATTTTAGTCCGACATTTATATCCTGGATTAAATTGATATATCATAGTCCAGTAGCCTCGGTTTTTACTAATAATCAAAGATCTCCCTTTTTTCATTTATTTCGGGGTACCAGGCAAGGCTGTCCTCTTAGTCCATTATTATTTGATATTGCTCTGGAACCTTTGGCAATTGTTATTAGAGAACCACCTAACACTTTTGGCATTACTCGTGGGATAGATATACATAAGTTATCATTATACGTAGATGATTTGTTATTATACATTTCTGATCCTGAGAAATCCATGCCTGCAGATATATCATTATTGGCTCAGTTTAGTAATTTTTCCGGGTATAAATTGAATCTTAATAAGAGTGAATTGTTCCCCTTAAATAGACAGGTTCCAATTTGTGGAAATTTACCTTTTAAATTAGTTAATGACATTTTTATATACCTAGGGATTAAAATTACAAAAAATAAGGAGTTATTCAAGATTAATTTTTTACCCTTAATTGATCAGATTAAATGTTTGTTTACTAAATGGTCACTATTGTCTTTATCTCTGATAGATTGGATTAATGCTATTAAGATGATTATTTTACCCAAGTTCTTATATATATTTCAAGCGGTACCAATTTTTATTCCAAAATCCTTTTTTGACAATGTTGATTCAAAAATTTCCTCATATATATGGCAGAATAAAAATCCTAGATTAGGTAAAAGATATTTACAGAAGTCAAAGAAGGAAGGTGGATTGGCATTGCCTAATTTTAGATTTTATTATTGGGCAATTAATATTTGATATTTGAATTGTTGGTTAAGGGATTTGGATTTATCTCCTAGCCCTCATTGGGTAAATCTGGAAACTAAATCTGTACAAGGATTTTCATTGGGTTCTATTTTAGGGACTTCTCTTCCCTTTGCTCTTTCTAAATTGCATAAACGAATTGACAATCCAATAGTTTACGTATACGGTTTCAATTTCGGAAATTTTTTGGGTTGAATCAGTTTGTTTTAGCAATTCCTATTGTATCCAATTTCTTTTTCCATCCCTCTATTATAGACCAAGCTTATTCAGCTTGGAAGACGAAAGGTATACTACGATTTTCTGATTTATTTTTGGATAATTGTTTTATATCTTTTGAACAATTATCTAATAAATATAATTTGCCTAGATCTCATTTTTTTAGATATTTACAGATTAGAAATTTTTTAAACACTGTAATTCCTACCTTTCCAAATCTTGTTTCTTTGGGTATTTTGGAGAAATTGTTAGAACAAACTCCTTTTCAGAAAGGTGTAATATCAAATGTTTACAATATAATTATGAAAATACGTTCAGAGGCCTTTTATAAGATTAAAAATGATTGGGAAAGAGAACTTAACCTTACTATCCCTATTGAGAATTGGGATAAAATTCTGCAATTAGTTAATTTATCCTCTATATGTGCTAAACAGTCATTGATACAGTTTAAAGTAGTGCACAGGGCTCGTATGTCCAAGGATAAATTGGCTCGTTTTTATTCCCATATAAATCCTATATGTGACAGATGTCATTCTGAGATAGCTTCTTTAACTCATATGTTTTGGTCATGTCTGCTTTTGAAAAAATATTGGAAAGACATTTTCGATATTATTTCCACGGTATTGAACATTGATTTACAACCTCAGCTTATTACTGCAATCTTTGGTTTACCAATGATAGACTCACTTCATTTATCTTCTTCTGCTTGTCAGAAGATTGCATCCCTTACATTAATGGCTAGAAGATCTATTTTGTTGAATTGGAAAGAAATTAAACCCCCTACCATATTTCATTGGTTTTCTCAAACTATGTTATATCTAAATTTGGAAAAAATTAGGAGTGTCACATATGACCCTTCTATTAAATTTGAAAAGACTTGGAAGCCATTTATTCAATATTTTCACATGATGTAATTCGACCCTGTTCCAATCCTATTTGTTCTTCTGGTTTTGATTATATGTATGTTGAGAGGATCGGAGTTGGGGACACTGATGATTCTTTGTCTTTTTATAGATACTGTAACCAGCCCATTTTTTCCTTCCCTTTTTTCCTTTTTTTCCTCTTTATTAGTTAGTGGTTAGTTTGTTAGATTAGTTTTTCTTACGGCAATAATATTTTTTTCTCTTTTTCTCTTTTCTGTTTTTTTCAACATGATATACCTAGGTTTTTTTTTGTTGTTTCATTTATATGATAGTTGTATCATTCATGATTTGGGAAGACTTAAATATATTGTACTTATTGCTTGTGTATCCTTTTATGTTCATTTTAATTTTGTAATTTTGTAATCCCAATAACTATGTATTAATCTTATCATGTTGATATTAATAAAAAGATTGAAAAAGAAAAGAATCTGTGTCTGTCTTACAAGTAAATACATGCAAAAATTCATTCAAGATGTCCCTCATTTTTACTGGTTCCACGCACACATTACCATCCTGAACTTCCAGAGGACAAGTTTTGTTTTTTGCAATCCATTTGCTCTTCACATATCTGCAGAATCCCTCAAGATTTTCTTCATCTTGTCTGGTAGGGCAATATCTTGCCTTCTTTTAGTCCTCCAAATTTCTCTCTTAAGTATTCTTAAGCATTTCTTATACTCCATAAGAACCTCTTTTTTTAACCAGGGCCTTAACCTGGCCTTGAAAACCTAGGTTCCCTAACCTGTTATCTATACAAGCTTTGTATTCTCAAAATTTCATTTTCAAAGGCTTTCTGCTTACCAACTACATCTTTGCCAGAGAACAGCCTGTGGCAGTCCACACTTGCCAGATTCTTTCTGATGCCATCAAAATTGGCCTTTCTCCAACTTAGAATCTCAACCTGTGGACCAGACCTATTGTTTTCCATATTTACTTAGAAATTAATGGCATTGTGATCACTAAATGCAATGTGTTTCCCTACGTAAACTTCTGTCACCTGCCCTGTCCTATTCCCTACTAGGAGATCAAGTATCTTACACTCTGCCTTTGAGACTTCTATTTACTGATAAAGAAACATTCCTGAACACACTTAACAAACTCTTTCCCATCCAGCCCATTTACAGTATGGGAGTCTGCCAATATGTGGAAAGCTACAATCACCTACTATACCAAACTTATATTTCTCACAACAGTCTGCAGTCTCTCTACAGATTTGCTCCTCTAAGTCTCACAGGACTGTTGGGTGGTCTATATTACAGCCCCATTAATGCGGTCATACGTCTCTTATTCCTCAGTTCCACCCATAAACACTGCCTAGACGAGTCCTGATTGAGGAATGCCATGACATTTTCCCTAGCAACACCATCCCATTTCTCTTTACTCCCTCCTGCTCTGTCATCAGTGGAACCCTAGAATCCTGAGCTGCCAGTCTCACTAATGGCTACAATATCACAATTCCATGTGTTGATCCATCCTCTGTACATCAGTTGCACCATGCTCAACCTTTTGATGTCTTACTTTGTCTGAGGTCTTAACAAAATCTGCCTCCACAATTTCCCCGCTATCTGTTCTGGCACTCTGGTTCCCATCTTCCTGCAACTCTAGGTTAAAGCCCTCCCCACCCCCCATGCAGCATCAACAAACTTTCCCACTAGAATATTAGGCCCCTTCTAGCTCAAGGGCAAACAATCTCTTCTGTACAGGCCTCAGCTTCCCTGGAAGGGAGCCCAATGACCCAAAAATCTAATGCTCTCCCTCCTACACCAACTCCTTAGTGTTAAACTGTATGATTTCTGACCTCACTAGCAATCCTGAGATCACAGCCCTGGAAGTCCTGCTCCTTAACTTTGCACCTAACTCCCTGAACTCACTTTGCAGAACCTTATCATGCTTCCTACCCATGACATATGGACCACAACCTCTGGCTGCTCACCCTCTCACTTAAGAATGTTGAGGACTCGATCCATGATGTCCCAGACCCTGGCTTGTTCTTGTCCACAGAAACTCCTTTCTGTTCCTTTAACTAACGAATCCCCATCACCTCAATCTGCCTCTTCTCCTGCCTTCCTTTCTGAGTCACAGAGCCAAACTCAGTGCCAAAGACCTGACCGCTGTGACTTTCCTCTGCTAGGTCATCTCACTCCCCCAAAAGTACTCAAAGTTTTTTTGAAGGGGATGGACACAGGGGTGCTCTGCTCTGGCTGTTTACCTCCTTTCCCCTTCTCTGACTGTCACCCTGTTCCCTGTATCATACACCTTGGGTGTAACTACCTCTCTATATGTTCTATCTATCACCCTCTCAGCCTCCCGAATAATCCAGAGTTCATCCAGTTCCAGCTCCAACTCCTTGACTTGGAGTGTTAGAAGCTGCAGCTGGTTGCACATCTTGCAAGTCATCAGGGACACTGGAGGTCTCCTTGCCACTTCCCAGAAGAGGGGCAATCAACTACCCTGCATGGCAACCCTACAATTCTAACTGAACAAATATTGAGAAAAGCATAAATAAACTGGGGGAAAAATCTACCTACAGCTTTTTCTCCTTCCCTCACTGAAGCCTCGAAGAGCTGAATCCTCAAAATCCCCACCCTAACATGGCCCACTGCAACAAAGTCTTAGCGCAGGTTAAATGCCTCTGTTGTATTTCACCCAACAAAGGGGGATGATGGAGAAATGTGTAAGAGCCACAACTCCAAATCTCTCATCCTCAAGGAGCAGGATACATCAAAGTGTATTGTATCAGGAAGGCTAATGCTTTTGTCAAGGATGCCTGCCTCTGGCTGTTCCCCTTTCTCACTTCTGCACTGTATAAAAGCTTGAAAACCTACACAAGATTCAAGAACTGCTTCCTTCCCTCTAATATCTGAATTCTGAACCAATCACTTCTTTCACACCCCGTTCCCATGGTGATATCTTTTTCTCAAGCCTTTAATTTTACCTCTACTGTTATTGTCACTTCAGCATTTTATTTTGTACTACATCAGCTTGTATTACTGTACACAATTCAATTGTTTTGGGCCATTACTGTTTATATTGTTGTATTTATTATTACTGTGTCTCCTGTTTACTCTGCGAGCTTCACATAAGCAAGAATTTCATTGCATGCTGTTGTACGTATATTAGCAATAAAATGATTTGAATCAGAATCTGAGCTATCCTTTATGCAAGTACTCAACTCTGACACCTATGAATTAAGGAGAGTGTGTAAGTCATGCATTCTGTCCAAAAACATACATTGGCTTAAATCATTTTAATTTTATAGAGAGGATTGCCTGGGCAACAATATAATTAGGCTATTTTTCTTACTATTACTCTTTATATGAGCATACTATATAAAATAAACATTCAGAGGCAGGCCTATAAGACAAAACTAATTTCATCTGTGTAGTGACTGTGATATAACTCACCACAGGTTAACAATCTAATCTTTTTCAAGGGAATTGGATTGGTAACAAATGTATAATTGATTGCCTGCCATATATTCTCAATCTCTTCAATCATGGGAAAATACACAGCTAATGCATCAAATTTTTCTTGCTTAATTACGAGTTATTTATTGCACAAGAGAAATATGTACAAAATTAGGTTGAATCGTTAGTTAAGAAAGTGAAGAGTAAACCCACTGAGACCAAATGAATGAGCAGATTTGAGATGTTCAACAACATATCATTGGTTATAAAAAGTTGGAATATAGGTTATATAATAAGAAGTAAAGTACTAGAAATAGCAAAACACAGAAGGGTCCATAAGCTTTCAGGGAAAGGTCATGAAAATACTCATTTGAATTTACAAGGCTGGTGAAGAAGACACATAATATATAGCAATATATATCTTATCCATGCAGAAACATCAGCTGCAGGCCATTCAGCCCAAACCTATCCTTACCTTCTTGTCTGGCCCACCATCCATTGCCACCACTGTTGGCAAGCTTGTGGCGACCCACTTCCCAGCGCACTCAAACCGGCTCAGAAAGCGGCATGCGCCGGCATTGAGGCTGGTCCCAAAGAGGGTGCCAAGCCTGCTTCACCAGCAAGGGGAAAAGCCCGTGTGCTGGACAGGACTGTGAATACTACAGCATTCCCGCCCAGGGAGGGCAGGAACAGGAAGACTTTAAAGCGAGGCCGCGGTTTGAATAAACCTCTTTGCAACTGCAGCTCACCGACTACGTGTCGTTATTTCAGCGCTGCGTGTAGCACACCACTAACACCGCTACAAGCTCATTGCCAGGATTGTTAGCAAGACTTCCTGGGTGATATGGTAGCGTGGTGGTTAACACTCGCTATTAAAGCTCAGGGTGTTCTGGCATTCGGAGTTAAATTCTGGCGCCGTTCTGTGAGGAGTCTCTGTACACACTAGCCGCAGAATGAGTGGGTTTTCTCCAGGTCCTACAGTTCCACCCACAGTCCAAAGAGACGTACTGTGTAGGTTAATAGGTGTTGTAAATTGTCCAGTGATTAGGTTAGGACTAATTGGGTTTGCGGTGGTGGGGGTGGGGGGGTGTAGGCCTCCATTAGTCTCGATAGACCATGGACTTGTCCCTTGGAAAGTTTCCAGGGCGCAAGCCAGGGCAGGGTATTTTTTTTATATGCAGGACCGGCATTTGCCCAAGCTGCAAGTCTCCCCTCTCCACACCACTGATGTTGTCCGAGGGAAGGGCATTAGGACCCATGTAGCTTGGCACTGGTGTCATCACAGAGCCTTGCTCAAGGACACACATGCAGCCTCAGCCAAGGCTCGAACTAGCAACCTTTAAATCACTAGACAAACGCCTTAACCACTTGGCCATGCATCAATACTGCGGGTTACTGGGGCTGCAAAGGCTCAAATAGCCAGAAGGGCCTACTCTGCACTGTATCACAAAATAAAAATAACTAACAGTCCTAGCAATTCCTAGGATAGGCACAACTCCTTAAAGGAAGTGGCCAACATCATCATTGGGGAAGTACACAAAAGCTCTGAGAGCTCTGATGCTGTGGCTAGAGAGAAAGCGGACCACCCAATGCTAAACCTAGAACGTGGGCCCTACTGGGAAATGTGAAGTGATTGGGTCTGGGACCAAGCCCCAAACTGAGACCGGTAGATCCAGAACCAGGAACCTGACTGAGAAAGAGTATAGGGACCCAAGGATGGGATACTATATCCAGCCCTCCTCTGATCCTGGCCCAACTTCAGAACTAAGCCCAAATCCAACTATTCGCTATCCAGGAACGCTCTACAGGTGGGCATGGGTCTATCATCATAAAAGGAATAGTTACAAAATCACAGAAGAGTTGTTATTGAAAGAGCCATTTATCAACTGTGTACCCACTCCATGAGAGAACAAAGGAGATAGGCTCTGGTCCCTCTCTTTCCCTATTGACATACAGTATTCTCTCCTTTACAAATGCTCCACTTCAACCCCTGGCAGTGCAGCCCACTTCTTCTGTAGAGAAGTTGCTTGAATTGGCAGCTTCAGTTCTTTTGCAAGTCACTTTTATTTTCTGTTATCAGTTGTGTATCTCTTTACAATTTTAAATGACTCTCAGATCTTGAAACTTCCTCTGTCCTGAGGACAATAGCTTTAGATTCTCTTGTGTTCCTACTGCAGGTCTACATAGATCTATCTCTGTATAATGAGGCATACAGTACTGATGGATATTGTCTGTATTACACCAGGCAGCAAATTTTTTTTGTAAGTGTTGCTTCCTCAGAATTTTTTTTTGTTTATGATAGACTGCCTGAAGCTGAACAGAAAGTTAATTTCAGATTATTTGTATCATGTAGGAATTTGGAGAAACAAGAAATTAACTTTTATTGAATAAAATGCATTTAATTGCATAATAGTGCTGACATTTTGCAATAGTTTAACTGAGCTAAAATGTTTTGTTGATGATTTCTGTTTGTTCTCAGTATCTGAGGCTTCTGCCGATATTGATGGGTTCCTGTTGCTCTGATAAGGTTTCTCCATGCCCAACTAAATTTACGACAGATTCACCATTGAATTTTTGATACACTGTTTGGACAATTTAAACGATATACAGTCGGCCCTCCTTATCTGGAGGGGGGGGGATTGATTCGGGACCCCCCACGGATACCAAAAAACGCAGATGCTCAAGTCCCTTATATAAAATGGCATAGTATTTGCATATAACCTACACACATCCTCCCGTATACTTTAAATCATCTCTAGATTATTTATAATACCTAATGAAATGTAAATGCTATGTAAATAGTTGTTATACTGTACTGTTTAGGGAATAATGACAAGAAAAAAACATCTGTACATATTCAGTACAGACGCAACCAGCTAAGAGTCCCCCGCAGGTAAGAAGGGCTGACCGTATATCGTTTAAATTCTCCAAACAGTGTATCAATAATTCAATGGTGAATCTGTTGTAAATTTAGTTGGACATGGGGAAAAATTATCAGAGCAACAGGAAAGCTAAGAGTCTCTCAATTCTTGTTTGGGAGATTTTCACGCATTCTTCCTCGCTGTAAGATTCTTGGGCTGTCTTGCATGCACTGCTCTTTTGAGGTCTATCCACACATTTTCGATGATGTTTAGGTTGGGAGTCTGTGAGGGCCATGGCAAAATCTTCAGCTTGCGCCTCTTGAAGTAGTCCATTGTGGATTTTGAGGTGTGTTTAGGATCATTATCCTGTTGTAGAAGCCATCCTCTTTTCATCTTCAGCTTTTTTACAGATGGTGTGATGTTTGCTTCTAGAATTTGCTGGTATTTAATTGAATTCATTCTTCCCTCTACTAATGAAATGTTCCCTGTGCCACTGGCTGCAACACAAGCCCAAAGCATGATCGATCCACCCCTGTGCTTAACAGTTGGAGATGTGTTCTTTTCATGAAATTCTGCACCCTTTTTTCTCCAAACATACCTTTGCTCATTATGGCCTAAAAATTCTATTTTAACTTCATCAGACCACAGGACTTGTTTCCAAAATGCATCAGGCTTGTTTAGATGTTCCTTTGCAAACTTCTGATGCTGAATTTTGTGGTGAGGACGCAGGAAATGTTTTCTTCTGATGATTCTTCCATGAAGGTCATACCGTGGCGACCCACTTCCCAACGCACTCGAACCGGCTCACAAAGTGGCGCGCGGCGGCATTGAGGCCGGTCCCAAAGAGGGCACCAAGCCTGCTTCACCAGCAAAGGGAAAAGCCCGTACGTGGGACAGGACTGTGAATACGTGCCCCCTACAGCATTCCCGCCCAGGGAGGGCAGGATCAGGAAGGCTTTAAAGCGCTGCGTGTAGCACACCACGACAATTGGTGACCCCGACGGCCCATCGATATTTGGACTGGAGATGAACGACACCGCATCTGTTCATGCAGTTTCGTTAAAACTGCCAAACTTCTGGACGTTGCAACCTTACCTATGGTTCCAGCAAGCAGAAGCCCAATTCCATATTTGGCAGATAACCTCGGATGCCATATGTTACTACTACGTGGTGAGCTCCCTCAACCAGGAAACAGCGGCCCAGGTTGAGGAGTTCATACAGCCTCCCCCAGAGGATGGCAAATACACAGAATTCATAGCCCTGCTCATAAGGACTCACACGGCGCGCACGAGCTGCCCGCTTACTGCACCTGGATGGTTTGGGGGACAGGCCACCATCGGCTTTGATGAACGAGATGCTGTCCCTGGCCAGAGGTCACAAGCCCTGCCTCATGTTTGAGTAGGCATTCCTGGAGCAGCTGCCCGAGGACATACGCCTGCTGCTGTCCAATGCGGATTTAGGTGACCCCCCCCCCCCCCAGAAGGTGGCGTCCCAGGCAGACATGCTGTGGAAAGCCAAGAAGGAGAGTGTGGCATCCGTCAGATCACCAGGCCACGCTCCCAGCAGCAAACCAGACCAGGCCCGGCTGCAGAGCCCGCTAACCCCAGAGGCAGGGGTGAGGAGACCAAAGAACAATGGTGCTTCTACCGCCAGCGGTTGGGTGCATAAGCCCACCACTGTAGCCCACCCTGCAAGTTCCCGGGAAACGCCAGGGCCAGCCGCCACTGATGGCTACAGCGGCTGGCCATCGGGATAGTCTCCTGTATGTCTGGGACAAGCAGTCGGGACACCACTTTTTGGTCGACACCGGAGCCGAGATCAGCATCTTACCTCCGACAAGTTACGACACCCGCAACAGAGAACCAGTTCCCACCCTGAGGGCCGTGAATGGCAGCACAGTAAGGACCTACGGCACCCATACGGTGTTGCTACAGTTTGGCTCCAGCCGGTTCATGTGGGGCTTCACACTGGCCGCCGTAGCCCAACCGCTTCTGGGTGCGGATTTTTTGCGGTCTCACAGCCTACTGGTCGACCTGCCCAGGAAGAGACTGGTCCATGCCGAGACCTTTCAGACGTTCTCCCCGGGTGAAGCCCAGTTGCCAGCCCCTCACCTTGACTCCATCACGATGTCCGACAATGACTTCACCAGAGTCCTGGCGGATTTTCCATCGGTTCTGGCACCGCAGTTCACGGCAGCCATGCCCCGACACGGCGTACAGCACCACATCCCCACCCAGGGACCACCCCTCCACGTCTGTGCTCGAAGGCTTCCCCCGGACAAGCTCCGACTGGCGAAGGAGGAGTTCAAGAGGATGGAGGAATTGGGGATCATCCGGCGGTCCGACAGCCCATGGGCCTCCCCCCTGCACATGGTGCCCAAAGCAACAGGGGGCTGGAGACCATGCAGCAACTACCGTAGGCTGAACAAAGCTACAACACTGGACCGCTACCCTGTGCCGCACATTCAGGATTTTGCTGCAAACCTGCACAATGCGTGGACCTTCTCCAAGGTAGACCTCTTCTGGAGATACCATCAAATCCTGATGCATCTGGAAGACGTCCCCAAAACGGCACTCATCACCCCTTTCAGCCTTTTTGAGTTCCTCTGCATGCCATTCCGCCTAAAGAATGCCACACAGATGTTTCAGCGGTTAATGGACGTGGTGGGACACGACCTGGACTTCGCTTTCATCTATTTGGACAACATCCTCATAGCCAGCAGCAGTCGTCAGGAGCATCTGTCCCACCTCCGTGAACTCTACGCCTGACTGAGTGAATACGGCCTGACAATCAACCCGGCCAAATGCCAGTTCGGGCTCGACACCATCAACTTCCTGGGCCACAGGATTACTAAAGATGGGGCAACCCCTCTGCCCGCCAAGGTAGACGCGATCCGCCATTTACCCCAACCCGACAAAATCAAAGGCCTTCGAGAATTCGTGGGTATGGTGAATTTCTACCACCGCTTCCTCCCTTCAGCTGCCCAAATCATATGCCCCCTGTTCACCCTGATGTCGGGTAAGGGCAAGGACATTACCTGGGACGAGGAGTCCATCGCCGCTTTCATTAAAACGAAGGAAACCTTGGCGAACGCCACGATGCTAGTGCACCCCAGAACGGACATCACTACCACCCTCACAGTGGACGCATCTAACAGGGCAGTCAGTGGAGTGCTGGAACAACTCATCGAGGGTCGCTGGCAACCCCTGGCGTTTTTCAGCAAACACCTACGACCACCCGAGCTCAAATACAGTGCTTTTGACCGGGAACTGTTGGCACTATACCTGACAATCCAGCATTTCAGGTACTTCTTAGAAGGTAGGCCCTTCACCGCGTTCACGGACCACAAACCGCTTACCTTTGCGTTCACAAAAGCATCCGACCCGTGGTCGTCCCGCCAGCAGCAACATCTGTTCTATATCTCCGAATACACGACGGATATCCGGCATGTCTCGGGAAAGGACAATGTCGTGGCGGACGCCCACTCCCATCTTAAAATCCAAGCCCTGTCCCGGGGGTAGACTATGAAGCACTGGCGGAGGCGCAGCAGGCAGATGAGGAGATCCCTAGTTACAGGACTGCAGTCTCCAGTTTGCAGCTCCAGGACCTCCCCATAGGCCCAGGTGAGAAGACCCTACTCTGTGACGTCACCACCGGCCAACCCCGCCCCGTCGTTCCAGCAGCCTGGTGGAGGCACATTTTCAATTCCATTCACAACTTAGCGCAGCCCTCCATCAGGACAACCGTCCGGATGGTAGCCAACAGGTTTGTTTGGCACGGACTCTGCAAGCAGGTCAGTGACTGAGCCAGAACGTTCATGCATTGCCAAACAGCCAAGGTGCAGCGGCACACCAAAGCTCTGCCGCAGCAGTTCCACCCCACCCGCCGGCATTTCGACCACACTCATGTGGATATCATGGGCCCCCTGCCAGTGTCGCGAGGAGCACGGCACCTCCTGACTATTGTGGACCGGTTCACAAGATGGCCAGAGGCGGTCCCGCTCACCGACTCCACCTCCGAATCTTGCACCCGGGCACTGATTACCACCTGGGTATCTCGCTTTGGTGTACCCGCCCACCTTACCTCCGACAGAGGCGCCCAGTTCACCTCCAGCCTGAGGTCAGCTGTGGCCAGCCTTTTGGGGACTCAGCTGCACCACACAACTGCCTACCACCCACAGTCGAACGGACTAGTGGAGCGTTTCCACTGTCACCCGAAGTCGGCTCTCATGGTCCGCCTCAAAGGGCCTAACTGGGTGGACGAGCTTCCCTGGGTCCTGCTCAGAATCCGCACGGCGCCCAAAGAGGATCTGCACACCTCGTCGGCCGAGTTGGTGTACAGCGCACCCCTGGTCGTCCCAGGAGAGTTCACACCAGCCCCAAGGGGGCAAGAGGAAGAACCCGCAGCAGTCCTGGACAGACTACGCGAGAGGCTCAGTGACCTGGCCCCCATACTCACTTCGCAGCATGGGCAGAGCCCGACCTACGCACCCAAAGACCTGCAAAACTATAAGTTCATTGTTGTACGTCGGGGCGGACACCGGATACCGCTACAACGGCCCTAAGAGGGGCCATTTACGGTGATCAGAAACAACGGGTCCACATTCGTGCTGGACATTGGGGGGAAAGAGGAGGTTTTCATAGTGGACTGACTCAAACCAGCCCATGTGGACTTGGCGCAGCCGGTCGAGATTCCGGCACTGCGGCACAGAGGCAGACTTCCCAAACAGAGTCCGGCCCAGACTGTGGACATTGGGGGGAGTATCGTTGGTTCGGGGAGGAGGGGGGGTTATGTGGCGACCCACTTCCCAGCGCACTCGAACCGGCTCACAAAGCGGCGCGCACCGGCATTGAAGCCGGTCCCAAAGAGGGCGCCAAGCCTGCTTCACAAGCAAGGGGAGAAGCCCACACGTGGGACGGGACTGTGAATATGTGTCCCCTACAGCATACCCGCCCAGGGAGGGCGGGATCAGGAAGGCTTTAAAGCGAGGCCGCGAAGTTTGAATAAATCTCTTTTGTAACTGCAGCTCACCGACTCCGTGTCATTATTGCAGCGCTGCGTGTAGCACACCACCACAATACTATATATGCAGTTACATTTTCCTGATTGCAGTAATACTGTGGCTGAGGGATATTCATTAAACAATAGAAACTTCAGCTTTCCATTGATCTGAAGCGAAGTTTCACACTACTTTCATCCACTGCCCTGTGCAAATTGACTCTATTCCTTTCTCCTGTCTGTTTCAGTGACTGCTATTGGACCCAATTTGTAATGTCATAAATTCATAACTTTGAATTACATTCCAGGTGAATAAATATCAGTATTTACAATGGAATAGGCTTTACTATAGTAATATTTCTGGTGAGAAGCTAATTCAGTGGAATCACACATTCACCATAAGATACAATCTGCATGGAGAAATAAAAACTTTAAAATCTGTTCTTCCATTGTTGAACCAAAACCAATGCCAAATTGACATATAAAGGAAATTCAAAGTTCAAAGTACATTTATTATCAAAGTATATATGCATTATACAACCTTGAGATCTGTCTCCTTACAGGCATCCACAAAACAAAGAAACCTCAAAAGATTCCATTAAAAATAATACTGACAAACACCCCTTGTGCAGAAAGAGAAAAAAAACAAATCATCCAAACAATAAAAGTAAGAAAGTAGCTTCAGAACTGAAGTTTATGAAAGATGCAAAGCCAGATATCACTGCAGTTGGAGCAAGCCAAGCCTCAGATCAGCTTGGACAGGAGTAAAGCTGAGTACTTCTGACCTCTCAGGATAAAACTCAGGCTTTGGGCTTTATGACAGTATTTTAGAAGATTCTGACAGAGCTAGAAGCCACTGACCAAATCTGGATAAATGGGATTACAATTATACTTTACAATATAGATCAATTTCTGGATTTGTGGGTACAATCCTTATCTTACCCTACAAGATGGCCAGCCTTGTTAATGTAGATCCTGTTAGCCAGCCTTGTTAATGTAGGTCCTGTTAGCCAGCCTTGTTAATGTAGATCCTGTTAGCCAGCCTTGTTAATGTAGATCCTGTTAGCCAGCCTTGTTAATGCAAGTCCAGTTAGTCAGCCTTGTTAATGTAGATCCTGTTAGCCAGCCTTGTTAATGTAGATCCAGTTAGCCAGCCTTGTTAATGTAGATCCAATTAGCCAGCCTTGTTAATGTAGATCCTGTTAGCCAGCCTTGTTAATGTAGATCCAGTTAGCCAGCCTTGTTAATGCAAGTCCAGTTAGTCAGCCTTGTTAATGTAGATCCTGTTAGCCAGCCTTGTTAATGCAAGTCCAGTTAGCCAGCCTTGTTAATGTAGATCCTGTTAGCCAGCCTTGTTAATGTAGGTCCTGTTAGCCAGCCTTGTTAATGTAGATCTAGTTAGCCAGCCTTGTTAATGTAGATCCTGTTAGCCAGCCTTGTTAATGTAGATCCTGTTAGCCAGCCTTGTTAATGTAGGTCCTGTTGGCCAGCCTTGTTAATGTAGATCCTGTTAGCCAGCCTTGTTAATGCAAGTCCAGTTAGCCAGCCTTGTTAATGTAGATCCAGTTAGCCAGCCTTGTTAATGTAGATCCTGTTAGCCAGCCTTGTTAATGCAAGTCCAGTTAGCCAGCCTTGTTAATGTAGATCCAGTTAGCCAGCCTTGTTAATGTAGGTCCTGTTAGCCAGCCTTGTTAATGTAGATCCAGTTAGCCAGCCTTGTTAGTGCATGTCCAGTTAGCCAGCCTTGTTAATGTAGATCCAGTTAGCCAGCCTTGTTAATGCAAGTCCAGTTAGTCAGCCTTGTTAATGTAGATCCTGTTAGCCAGCCTTGTTAATGCAAGTCCAGTTAGCCAGCCTTGTTAATGTAGGTCCTGTTAGCCAGCCTTGTTAATGTAGATCCAGTTAGCCAGCCTTGTTAATGTAGATCCTGTTAGCCAGCCTTGTTAATGTAGGTCCTGTTAGCCAGCCTTGTTAATGTAGATCTAGTTAGCCAGCCTTGTTAATGTAGATCCTGTTAGCCAGCCTTGTTAATGTAGATCCTGTTAGCCAGCCTTGTTAATGTAGGTCCTGTTGGCCAGCCTTGTTAATGTAGATCCAGTTAGCCAGCCTTGTTAATGTAGGTCCTGTTAGCCAGCCTTGTTAATGTAGATCCAGTTAGCCAGCCTTGTTAATGCATGTCCAGTCAGCCAGCCTTGTTAATGTAGATCCAGTTAGCCAGCCTTGTTAATGCATGTCCAGTTAGCCAGCCTTGTTAATGTAGATCCAGTTAGTCAGCCTTGTTAATCTAGATCCTGTTAGCCAGCCTTGTTAATGTAGATCAGTTAGCCAGCCTTGTTAATGCATGTCCAGTTAGCCAGCCTTGTTAATGTAGATCCAGTTAGCCAGCCTTGTTAATCTAGATCCTGTTAGCCAGCCTTGTTAATGTAGATCCAGTTAGCCAGCCTTGTTAATGCATGTCCAGTTAGCCAGCCTTGTTAATGTAGATACAGTTAGCCAGCCTTGTTAATGTAGATCCTGTTAGCCAGCCTTGTTAATGTAGGTCCAGTTAGCCAGCCTTGTTAATGTAGGTCCTGTTAGCCAGCCTTGTTAATGTAGATCCTGTTAGCCAGCCTTGTTAATGTAGATCCAGTTAGCCAGCCTTGTTAATGTTAAGTCCAGTTCTTAGAGATATATAAATATATAAATATATAAATATCTGGATAGACAGGGTTTGATTAGGAATAGTCAGCATGGATTTGTGCATGGAAGGTTGTGGTGACCCACTTTCTGCGCAGGCAAACTGGCTCACAAATAGCCAGCGTGCGGGGGGAGACTTTGGTAATGCACCTCTGACGTCATTTCCGCACGGAGAGGGTGGGCGTTAGGGTTTAAATGCCAGCGCTGCGAAGTTTGAATTAACTAGTCTCAAAACGACTAACCGACTGCGTGTCGTTATTTCAGCGACATCGCTACATTGGTGACCCCGACGGTCCCAATGAGATTTGGACCAAAGATAACCGACTCTTCATCTGTTCACGCAGTTTTGCTAAAACTGCCGACTTTCTGGATGCGTGTGGTTTAGCCGAGCAGGAGCCCAGTTCCAGATTCGGCAGATATCCTCTGATTCCACATGTTACTATCATGTGGTGAGCGCCCTTGACCAGGAGACGGCCACCCAGGTTGCGGATTTCATACTGTCACCCCCGGAAGAAGGCAAATATGAAGCATTCAAAGCGCTGCTCATTGGGACCTTTGGCCTCTCACAGCATGAGCGGGGTGCCCACCTGCTTCACCTGGACGGTTTGGGAGACAGACTGCCGTCAGCATTGATGAACGAGATGCTGGCCCTGGCTGACCGACACAAGCCCTGCCTCATGTTCAAGCAAACGTTCCTATAGCAACTGCCCAAGGACATACACCTGCTGCTGACCGACACAGATTTCAGTGACTCACGGAAGGTGGCGGCCCGGGCAGACGTGCTGTGGAAAGCCAGGAGGGAGAACATGTCATCCGTCGGTCAGATTACAAGGCCACGCGCCCAACAACAGACCAGACCAGGCCCGGCAGGGAGTCACACACAACACAGAGGCAGGAGTGAGGAGGCCAATGAACAGTGGTGCTCCTACCACCAGCGGTGGGGCACAGAAGCCCGCCATTGTCTCCCGCCCTGCAAGGGCCAGAGCCATCTGCTGCTAATGACCATGGTGGCTGGCCACCAGGACAGCCTCTTGTACGTCTGAGACAAACAGTCGGGATGCCGCTTCTTGGTCGACACCGGAGCGGAAATCAGCATCTTGCCCCCGACGGGGTACGACACCCACAACAGGAAGCCAGGTCCCACCCTGAGGGCCGCAAATGTCAGCATGATACGGACCTACAGTGCAGCTGCAATTTGGCACCAGCTGGTTCACATGGGACTTCACACTGGCCACGGTGGCCCAACCACTCCTGGGGGCGGAATTCTTGCGAGCTCACAGCCTGCTGGTCGACTTGCAAGGGAAAAAACTGGTACATGCCGAGACTTTCCGGACGTTCTCCCTGGGTGAAGCCAAGTTGCCCGCCCCACACCTGGACTCTGTCACGCTGTCGGACAATGAATTCACCAGAATCTTGGCAGACTTTCCATCAATTCTGGCACTGCAGTTCACGGCAGCCATGCCCAGACACGGGGTACAGCACCACATCCCAATCCAGGGATCACCCCTCCACGCCCATGCACGAAGGCTCCCCCCAGAAAAGCTCCGCCTGGCGAAGGAGGAGTTCAAGAGGATGGAGGAATTGGGGATTGTACGGAGGTCCGACAGCCTATGGGCCTCCCCCCTGCACATGGTGCCCAAAGCAGCCAGGGGTTGGAGACCATGCGGCGACTACCACAGACTGAACGAGGCTACAACTCCAGACCGCTACCCCGTGCTGCACATACAGGACTTTGCAGCAAACCTGAACGGGGCAAGAATCTTTTCCAAAGTAGACCTTGTCCGGGGATACCATCAAATCCCTGTACACCCTGAAGACATCCCCAAAATAGCACTCATCACCCCGTTCGGCCTGTTCAAGTTCCTCCAAATGCCGTTCGGCCTGAAGAATGACGCACAGATGTTCCAGCGGCTAATGGATACGGTGGGACGTGACCTGGATTTGCGTTCATCTATTTGGACGACATCCTTATAGCCAGCGGGAGTCGCCAGGAGCATCTGTCCCACCTCCACCAGCTCTACTCCCGCCTGAGTGATTTCGGCCTCACGATCAACCTGGCCAAATGACAGTTTGGTCTCAACACCATCGGCTTCCTGGGCCACAGGATTACCAAAGACGGGGCAACACCTCTGCCCGCCAAGGTAGACGCGATCCGCCACTTTGCCCGGCCCAACACGGTCAAAGGCCTGCAGGAGTTCATTGGTATGGTGAACCTCTACCACCGTTTCCTCCCCTCAGCAGCCCGTATCATGCGCCCTTTGTACACCCTGATGTCGGGTAAAGGCAACGACATTACTTGGGATGAGGAGGCCGCGGCCACTTTCGTTAAAGCCAAGGAAGCCTTGGCAGATGCCGCGATGCTGGTGCACCCCAGAACGGAGGTTCTGACCGCCCTCACAGTGGACGCATCCAACACAGCAGTTGATGGGGTGCTGGAGCAGCTCATCGAGGGGTGCTGGCAACCCTTGGCGTTCTTCAGCAAGCACCTATGACAACCCGAACTCAAGTACAGTGCTTTTGACCGGGAGCTGTTGGCACTGTATCAGGCAATCCGGCATTTCAGGTATCGCGTTCACGGACCACAAACTGTTGACCTTCGCGTTCACAAAGGTGTCCAATCCCTGGTCAGCTCGCCTGCAGCGACATCTGTCCTACATCACCGAGTACACAACAGACATCCAGCATGTCTCGGGAAAAGACAACGTCGTGGCGGACGCACACTCCAGACCAGCTATCCAGGCCCTGTCCCTGGGGGTGGACTATGCAGCACTGGCGGAGGCGCAGCAGGCAGACGACAAGATGCCCAGCTACAGGACCGCAGTCTCAGGTTTGCAGCTGCAAGACTTTCTTGTAGGCCCTGGTGAGAGGACCCTCCTGTGCGACGTGGCTACTGGCCAAACTCGCCCCATCGTCCTGGCAGTCTGGAGGCGACGAGTTTTCAACTCTATACACGGTTTGGCACACCCATCTATCAGGACAACCATCCGGCTGGTCTCCAGCAAGTTCACGTGGCACGGACTTCGCAAACAGGTCAGTGAATGGGCCAGAACGTGCACGCAGTGCCAAGCAGCCAAGGTGCAGTGGTACACTAAAGCCCCGCTGCAGCAGTTCGAACCCACACACCGGAGGTTCGACCACATTCATATCGTGGGCCCCCTACCAGTGTCCCGAGGAGCGCGGTACCTCCTAACTATGATAGACTGGTTCACAAGGTGGCCAGAGGCAGTCTCGCTCACCGACACATCTGCTGATTCCTGCGCCCGAGCACTGATCACAAACTGGGCAGCACGTTTTGGGGTACCGGCCCACATTACCTCCGATACGGGCGCCCAGTTCACCGCCAGCCTGATGGGAATGCAGCTACACCACACAACTGCCTACCACCCACAATCCAACGGACTAGTGGAACGCTTCCACCATCACCTGAAGTTGGCTCTCATGGCCCGCCTGAGAGGACCTAACTGGGTGGACGAGCTTCCCTGGGTCCTGCTTGGAATTCGCACAGTGCCCAAAGAGGACCTGCATGCTTCATTGGCCGAGTTGGTATACGGTGCACCCCTGGCCATCCCCGGAGAGTTCATACCAGCCCCAAGGGGGCAAGAGGAAAAACCCACAGCAGTCCTGGACAGACTACTCGAGAGGCTCGGCAGCCTGGCCCCCGTACCGACTTCACAGTACAGACGGACCCCAACCCATGTACCCAAAGACCTGCAGAACTGTAAGTTTGTGTTTGTATGAAGGGGTGGACACCGGGCACCGCTACAGCGGCTGTACAAGGGGCCGTTCAAGGTGATCAACAACAACGGGTCCACGTACATTCTAGACATTGAGGGGAAAGAGGTGGTTTTCATGGTGGACCGACTCAAACCAGCCCATGTGGACTTGGCGCAGCCGGTCAAGATTCAGGCACCGTGGCGCAGAGGCTGATCCAGACTGTAGACATTCAGGGGTGTATCGCTGGTTCTTGGGGGGTGGGGTTATGTGGCAACCTACTTTCTTTGCAGGCGAACCGGCTCACAAGTAGCCAGCATGCGGGGGGAGACTTTGGTAATGTACCTCTGACATCATTTCTGCCCGGAGAGGGCGGGCACTAGGGATTAAATGCCAATGCCACGAAGTTTGAATAAACTAGTCTCCAAACAACTTACCGACTGCATGTCGTTATTTCAGCGCTGTGTGTAGCACATCGCTACAAGGTCATGTTTGACAAATCTTATTGAATTTTTTGAAGAGGTTACGAGGAAAGTTGATGAGGGTAAAGCAGTGGGTGGTCTCTATATGGACTTCAGTAAGGCCTTTGACAAGGTTCCACACAGAAGGCTAGTTAGGAAGGTTCAATCATTAGGTATTAATATTGAAGTAGTAAAATGGATTCAACAGTGGCTAGATGGGAGATGCCAGAGAGTAGTGGTGGATAACTGTTTGTCAGGTTGGAGGCTGGTGACTAGTGGTGTGCCTCAGGGATCTATATTGGGTCCAATGTTGTTTGTCATATACATTAATGATCTGGATGATGAAATGGTAAATTGGATTAGTAAGTAAGCAGATGATACTAAGTTAGGTGGCGTTGTGAATACTGAAGTAGGTTTTCAAAGCTTGCAGAGAGATTTAGGCCAGTTAGAAGAATGGACTGAACGATGGCAGATGGAGTTTAATGCTGATAAATGTGAGGTGCTACATTTTGGTAGGAATAATCCAAATAGGACATACATGGTAAATGGTAGGGCATTGAAGAATGCAGTAGAACTGAGTGATCTAGGAATAATGGTGCATAGTTCCCTGAAGGTGGAATCTCATGTGGATAGGGTGGTGAAGAAAGCTTCTGGTTTGCTGGCCTTTATAAATCAGAGCATTGAGTATAGGAGTTGGAATGTAATGTTAAAATTGTACAAGGCATTGGTAAGGCCGAATTTCGAGTATTGTGTGCAGTTTTGGTCACCAAATTATAGGAAAGATATCAACAAAATAGAGAGAGTACAGAGAAGATTTACTAGAATGTTACCTGGGTTTCAGCACCTAAGTTACAGGGAAAGGCTGAACAAGTTAGGTCTTTATTCTTCGGAGCATAGAAGGTTGAGGAGGGACTTGATAGAGGTATTTAAAATAATGAGGGGGAGAGATCGAGTTGACATGGATAGGCTTTTTCCATTGAGAGTAGGAGAGATTCAAACAAGAGGACATGAGTTGAGAGTTAGGGGGCAAAAGTTTAAGGGTAACAGGAGGGGGAATTTCTTCACTCAGAGAGTGGTAGATGTGTGGAATGAGCTTCTAGTAGAAGCGGTAGAGGCAGGTTCGGTATTGTCATTTAAGGTAAAATTGGATAGGTATATGGACAGGAAAGGAATGGAGGGTTATGGGCTGAGCGCGGGCCAGTGGGACTAGGTAAGTGTAAGCATCAGCACGCACTAGAAGAGCCGAGATGGCTTGTTTCCATACTGTAATTGTTATATGATTATATGGTTAGCCAGCCTTGTTAATGTAGATCCAGTTAGCCAGACTTGTTAATGTAGATCCAGTTAGCCAGCCTTGTTACTGCAGGTCCAGTTAGCCAGCTTTGTTAATGTAGATCCAGTTAGCCAGCCTTGTTAATGCAGGTCCAGTTAGCCAGCCTTGTTAATGTAGATCCAGCTAGCCAGCCTTGTTAATGTAGATCCAGTTAGCCAGCCTTGTTAATGTAGATCCAGTTAGCCAGCCTTGTTAATGCAGGTCCAGTTAGCCAGCCTTGTTACTGCAGGTCCAGTTAGCCAGCTTTGTTAATGTAGATCCATTTAGCCAGCCTTGTTAATGCAGGTCCAGTTAGCCAGCCTTGTTAATGCAGGTCCTGTTAGCCAGCCTTGTTAATGTAGATCCAGTTAGCCAGCCTTGTTAATGTAGGTCCTGTTAGCCAGCCTTGTTAATGTAGATCCTGTTAGCCAGCCTTGTTAATGCAAGTCCAGTTAGACAGCCTTGTTAATGTAGGTCCAGTTAGCCAGCCTTGTTAATGCAGGTCCAGTTAGCCAGCCTTGTTAATGTAGATCCAGTTAGCCAGCCTTGTTAATGTAGGTCCAGTTAGCCAGCCTTGTTAATGTAGGTCCTGTTAGCCAGCCTTGTTAATGTAGATCCTGTTAGCCAGCCTTGTTAATGCAAGTCCAGTTAGACAGCCTTGTTAATGTAGGTCCAGTTAGCCAGCCTTGTTAATGCAGGTCCAGTTAGCCAGCCTTGTTAATGTAGATCCAGTTAGCCAGCCTTGTTAATGTAGATCCTGTTAGCCAGCCTTGTTAATGTAGGTCCTGTTAGCCAGCCTTGTTAATGCAAGTCCAGCTAGCCAGCCTTGTTAATGTAGATCCAGTTAGCCAGCCTTGTTAATGTAGATCCTGTTAGCCAGCCTTGTTAATGTAGGTCCTGTTAGCCAGCCTTGTTAATGTAGATCCTGTTAGCCAGCCTTGTTAATGCAAGTCCAGTTAGACAGCCTTGTTAATGTAGGTCCAGTTAGCCAGCCTTGTTAATGTAGGTCCTGTTAGCCAGCCTTGTTAATGCAGGTCCAGTTAGCCAGCCTTGTTAATATAGATCCAGTTAGCCAGCCTTGTTAATGCAGGTCCAGTTAGCCACTATCTTGCAGGTATTGCTACAATAACACTGGAATAGAGTGGTAGTGGGCACAGGAAACAAGTGATTAGCCTGGTGGTAAGCAGAACAGGGAAGGGTCAAAACTAAAGCAGCACAGGATGTGGAGCAGCAGAAGTTAAGGCATTTGTGTCAAAATACAGCAAAAAGCTTCAGCCTTTGGTTAAAATTAACACCAATTGACTGAGTAGCCTTCTGAAGTGGTTTGTATTATAAATCTGACCTCATCCACAAAATGTTATATGCCTCTGATACTCTGAGGATATACAAGAAAGAAAATGTCAATGGTGATGAGATTGATTCTGACCACAGTAAGATAAAGTGAACATCTGTGCAACGTTGCTTGTGAAGGTTAGCTAATTTGACAGGGACTTGACTGGTTATACCCAATCTATGTATGAGGTTTACAGCAGTGATCAACGACCAGAAAATGTGTTTTAGGTAGAATTTGCTTTAGCTCATTGATAGAATTCTTGCCTTGGATACAATTAATGGGTTTAAGTGCATTTCCAAAGAACAGTCAGGGGAAGTCTTAACTGAGATTTCTGTGCATTATTGAAAGAAAATGCTTCATTTTCATTGTTCAAGAGAGGTCTTTCAGTTGGGACCATTCATAAACAAGTCAGTTAATAATGCATAGCAATGGTTCTCAATCTGTTTCTGCTCATGGTCCACTTGTGACTTTCATTTACCTCTGTTGTCCCCACTCTCTATAGTATCTGCTAGTTGCTAAAGTTTTTTTTTAATTTAGCCAATTGTATTAATTATTCAAATATACTATTGATATTTAAATTTTAGCAGGTTATAGATATTATTATATGTAATATAATGTTACAGGTGTATATAAAATATAAAACTATTTCAAAGATCTGAATAGGATATTTGATTTATAATATATATAATTCCAACCAGCAATGACAAGGCACTTAATATTGTTACTTCGGATATTTAGCCAGATCCTTGCAACTGTTGCAAACTACCAAGTTTTTGAAAACCTGGTTGTAACTTGGTTAAAGATAATCAAAGGTTACCTCTTTTCACAACATCAGGATGGTTATGAGCTTTTGATAGCAGGTGAAGAGCTTGACTAAAACAACATTTCTCCCAGAGCTGTGGAAACTTTACATAGAAGTCCCAATAAGAGAATATGCGATAATGGATCTGCTACTAGGAAATGAGATAGGGCAGGTGACAGAAGTCTGTGTAGGGGAACACCTTGCATCCAATGACCACAGTGCCATTTGTTTCAAGTAAATATGTCAAAAGATAGGTCTGGTCCCAGGATTGAGATTCTAAATTGGAGAAAGGCCAATTTTGATGGTATCAGAAATGATCTGGCAAGTGTGGATTAAGACAGGCCATTTTCTGGTGAAGGTGTGTTTGGAAAGTGCAAGGCCTACAAAAATGAAATTTTGAGAGTACAAAGCTTGTACGTACCTATCAGAATAAAAGGTCAAGGTAACAGGTGTAGGGAAACTTGGTTTTCCAGAGATATTAAAGCCCTGGTAAAGAGAAAAGTAGGAGGAGCATAACAGATGTGGTCAATTAGGAACAAATGAGGTATCTACAGTGCCAGAAATGCAAAAGAACACTTAAGAAATAAATCAGGAAGGCTAAAGGAAGGCATGAAGTTACTCTAGCAGACAAAATGAAGGAAACTCCTAAGGTATTCTACAGATATTTTAAGCGTTAAAGGATTCCAAATGAAAAAAAATTGTCCTCTGGAAGACCAGTTTGGCAATCCATGTGCAGAGCCTAAACAGGTGAGGAAGATCTTAAATGAATTCTTTACATCTGGATTTACTCAGAAGACAGAAACAGAGTCTATACCTGTTGCATGGATATCAACTATGTGAACCCTGTAAATTACAAAGGAGGATGTGTCTGCTACCCTGAGGCTAATCAGGGTAGATAAATCTCCTGGGCTGACAAAGTATTCCTCAGACCCTAAAGGAGGCAAGTTCAGAAACTGCAGGGTCCCCAGCACAGATATTTAAAACATCCTTAGTGAAAGGAGAGGTACCAGAGGATTGGAGGATAACCAATGTTGATCCACTGTTTAAGAAAGGTTCTAAACAGAAACCAGGAAATTATAGGCCAGTGAGTCAGACATCAGTGGTGGGAAAGATATTGGAAGATATTCTAAGGGGCCAGATATATGAGCATTTGGATAGACATGGACTGATTAAGGACAGTCAGCATGCTTCCGTGTGTGGTAGGTCATGTCTAACCAATCTTATAGAGTTTTTCGAGGAAGTTACCAGGAAAACATATAAAGGCAAGGCAGTGGATGATGTCAACATGAACTTTAGTAAGGTATTTGTCAAGGTCCCATATGGGAAGCTTCTCAAGAAGGTTCAGTCACTCAGCATTCACGATGAGATAGTAAATTGGATTAGAATTGGCCTTACTGAGAAGCCAGAGAGTGGTAGTAGACAGCTGTTTCTCTGACTGGAGGCCTAGGAGATTGCCACAGAGACTGATGGTGGGTCCTTTGTTGTATATCTATATCAATATCAATGGTCTGCATGATAATATGGTTAACTAGATCAGCAAATTTGTGGATTACACCAAGACCGGGGGTGTAGCGGACAGTAGGGAAGTGCATCGAGGCTTGTAGAGGGATCTGCACCAGCTGGTAAAATTTGCTGAACTATGGCAGATGGAATTTAATGCAGGCAAGCGCGAGGTTTTGCACTTCGGAAGGATCTGCCTACCAGGGTAGTTCTTACACAGAGAACGGTAAGGGCACTGAGGAGTATGGTACAACAAAGGGATCTGGGAATACAGGTACATAATTTGTTGAAAGTGGCGTCACAGGGAGATAGGGTTGTGAAAAAAGCTTTTGGCTCATGTATTGCGTACAGTATGTGGGATGTTATTTTGAAGTTGTATAAGACATTGGTGAGCCTAATTTGGAGTACACTGTGCAGTTTTGATCACCTACCTACAGGAAAGATGTAAAACAAGGTTGAAAGAGTACAGAGAAAATTTACAAGGATGTTGCCGGGTCTGGAGGACCTGAATTATAAGGAAAGATTGAATAGGTTAGGACTGTATTCTTTAGAAAACAGAAGACAGAGAGGAGATTTGATAGAGGTATACAAAATTAGATAGGGTAAATGCAAGCAAGCTTTTTCCACTGAGGTTGGGTGCGACTACAACCAGAGATCATGGCTTAAGGGTGAAAGGTGAGAAGTTTAAGGGGAATATGAGGGGCAACCTCTTCACTCAGAGGGTCGTGAGAGGGTGGAATTAGCTGCTGGCACAAGTGCTGCAAGCTCAGTTTCAAAGTTTAAGAGAAGCTTGGATAAGTACATGGATAGTAGGTGTATGGAGGTCTATGATCCCAGTGCAGGTTGATGGGAGTAGGCAGTTTAAATGGTTTTCAGCATGCTCTAGATGGGCAGAAGGGCCTGTTTTGGTGCTACATTTCTTTATAATTCTATGACTCTCTAAGTTATTTTGAATATCACTAGTTACCAGAAGTTTTGCATGCTGCATTTGAATTTTGCTTCAGCTGTTGTATAACTCTGCAGCTCAATATGACATCCATGCAATGTGGTGTCAACATCATTCAGTCACCCTGTATGGATCCACCACCCAATCTGGAAAATGCACCTCTAGCAATTCTCTGAACTGGAATTCCATTATCAGTGTGCAGTTGTTTGAAATGATAAAGATATACAATCAGATCATCATCTTGCAGTTCTAGCTTCTGAGTGGCAATGAAGGAAATCACATAAATTCAAGGAGTCCAATATTGATGCTGAAACATTTGAGTTTTCCAAGGAAAGTATGTTCACATGTTATGAGATTAAAGTTTTTTTCCTTGTAACTGTTTGTTTAATAAATTCAGCTTTGCAAATATATCTGAGTGGCAAAATATGCCAGACTTAGCTGCTTACCACTTAGAAATGCTACAATACTATCCAAAAGTGCAACAAAGTGATGAAGAAAATCACCTTTTCATATCAACGGACCTCTGTAAGTCTTCTTTGGTTTCCTCGCAATGTTGTCAAAAATGATCATCTTAAAGTGCATTTGATTTGATGAAGTTAACAGCCATTATTACAGCAGTAAGGTTTTGCTGCCTCATTTGTATCATCTATCATATCTTCCCATTCATTTAATTCAGGGCTTCAAATAAATTACGTATGTTCATTTATTTTTATTTATATATTTTAGTAATATTTCATTAAAACAGTAAACCTATCATGACCCATTCAGAAACTCCTGTGGCCCTGTTTTTTTTTGTTTTTTACTTGGGACCCCTACAAAATCTGACATGGTCCCTGGAGTGGCGTATGGCTCACATTGAGAACCTCTGACCTACAGCACAAAATGAAGAGTCTCAGCAAGTTCTTCCAATGTCCTTGGCAACACGTAAAACATGGTAGTTGTTCTCTAACCTCATGGTGTTTGCAGACCTTGCACTTTGCATATTGGCCACTGCATTTCCCTAGAACTCCTACGCTGTACTTCAAATAAACTATAAAAGATGGAACGTTAATGCAAGTCCTTCACTTTCCAATACTATTAACACAAGTGAGTCATGTTCTGTGATGTGTGAAGATTGCATTAGATCAAAAAGGTAAAAGTGACTCACTGTTAACAGTATCCCTGTTGGGAAATTGAAGGGATATTATGAGAGGTTTCCTATGATACAAGTAACCAAAGTGCATGCTGACACTACATATATTACAATTCACCAGATTATATTTTTATTCACTTAGTAACCCAAACTTCATTTTGCAACATAATTATACCCTTGCACATGCACTGCAATTGTAACTGTAACACTTTATTCTGCACACTTTTATTGTTTATTCTTGTACTACTTTAATGCACTGGTGTCACAAATTGATCTGTACAAACCAGAATCAGGACCCAAATCAGGTTTAAAATAACCACATACTGTATGTCATGAAATGTCTTTGCAGCAGCAGTGCAATGCAATACATAATAATAGAGAAAATGGTATGCAAGACAAGATTTTCACTCTACCTCAGTGCATCTGACAATAATAATCCAGTTTAGCTCTTGAACATTCTTTAATGTTAAATCATTGTGAAATTGCAGTGGTCTTTGCAAAGTGTTGTATCCTGATATAAATGTAAAGGATATGACATGGTAGAAAGAAATTCATACTGTGCTTTCTAATGGATATATTAGAAGGCATAGCAACCATTCTATTAATAATAAGGCTAATTTATTTTAAAGTAATACGCCAGAATAATGTGTTAATCTGTGGATCTAGGAAACTGAAATTCAATTACTATCAATCATAGTCAAATAAAATATTAGAGATTATGTATATTATGTCTTACATAATTGAATGAAATATTCACAAATAAATAAGGAGGTTAATATCAAGATGCATACAAGTGAAATCCAATTAATGACGTTAACTAATTTCTCCTCAATACTATCAGCAATACCTCACATGGTAACAATCTTGCCTCACTGTAAGGGTTGAAACTATTCTTCAGTACTGAAGGAGTACTGCATATCTGAAAGCATTAAAAGATCCCATGGCACTACTTTGGAGGGCAGATAAATTCCCCTTGCATGTGGGTCATTATTTATCTTCCGATAAACCTCATTGAAACAGATGATCAGAAATGATCACAGTGTACAAATTGCCTAATTAGTTTAATATTTGACATCAGAGCGTAATTTTGAGTCATAGACTACAGTGGGTTGTCTAAGGTCATGAAAGGAGCTTTTAGATTTGTTCTCTAGTTTTGAAGTTTTTTTTACTTTAGTTCTGAGGAAAGGAATAATTGTTAAAAGATACAAGGGATTACAGATGGTGGAATCTGGAACAATAAACACTCTGCTGAAGGAACTCAGAATCAAGCTGTATCTTGGGGGGAAGATTGTAATTGTTAAATTTGGCAATTCAAATACAGGAAGCTCTTCACGACAAAGCTAATATTTTAAACTAAAATTATTTGAATTCTAAAATCATGCTCAGTTAGAAATGGAATTAATTAATTGTAACCAGTGTTCCATATTTAAAGAGTAGGGAATTGCGGATTGTTTGACAATTAAAATGTGTTCTGTGTTTAAGTGCCACACCTGGATCATATTTTTTAGAATACAGATTCGCTGGGGTAACCAAGTGTTTAGTTCCCATTCCCAACAAAAATTCTATACAATTGCTATCAATGAAGCAGGAAATCCAAAAGCCTGAAAGCACATACCACCAAGCTGAAGGACAGCTTCTATCTCACTATTATTAGACTCTTCAATGGATCTCTTGTAGGATAAGAATGGACTCTTGGTCTCACAATCTATCTCATTGTGATTTTGTGTTTTATCATTTACCTGCACTGATATTTTTCAGCAACTTTTACACTTAATTCTGCATCATTATTGTTTTACCTTAATCTAGTTCAATGCACTGTGTAATGATTTGATTAGTATAAAACAGTATGCAAGACAAGATTTTCACTGTATTGTTGTACATGTGACAATAATAAACAATACCAATACCAATCACATGACTGGAGCACATCAGAACTTTGTGTGGAATTAGAGTTCATTCCAGCTTCCTAACAGATAATCATATAATATTAGACCAAGCCATTAAGGTAGAGAAATTTAATTCCTGATCTGTCCTTCAGTTTTAATAGAGGCAAAATTAGCTGGGATCCTGTTCCAGATTTTTATTGAGTCTTCGCTGAAAGTAGCCATGCCCTGACCCATGACTGAGATAAACAATAATAAATATTCAAGTGAACATGGGCTCCAAATAGGTCACAGAATCTAAATTACTTTCTTTGCTTAGGCAATACTAATCTCATAACACAAAACCAGTTTAAAGAACAAGAAAGAGAAATATGCCATAGTAGCCTAAATGTTCTTTAAATTTAAGGAAGTAATAGATGCTTATTAACATGTACTTGAATATAACACAGGATGTTGTCCAAAATCTGCTGCAAAGAGGCCTAACCTGCTTCATTAACTGCAAATTTGAATAGAACCTCATCAGGAAACAACTCAGAGTACAACTCACCTCTCACCAGACTATCAATTATTTGTCTATTTCTTGTGATTTCTGACAAAGTTGCAGTTGGTCACATACTAAGGATGTATTTTTGTCCGACCCATTCTCATAAGTTTTCTGAACACTAACCTTGTATTGGAATGTTATTAGACAGTGAAAAGAACAGATTGCATATGTATGAACAATCTATTTTAATACAGTAAGATGGGGAGAAATAGAAGTTACAATTTCTAGTTATAGATGAGCAGAACTAGGTTAAATGTTAAATGTTATTTATTACTCCCCAGAGAACAGAGGGTCTGTGAACAAGCTACCCATGTGGTGGATCACTCAAACTGCTTTAAATCACTGCTGGAACTGCATGTATAAAAATTAAAGCTGGTGGAAACACTCAGCAGGTCAGGCGGCATCTCGAGAAGGGGAATTGGGGGGGAACACTCACCACTCCTTTTTGATGCCAAACATTTTTCAATGTGGTACACCAGAAGAGCTCTCAACATGAAGTCCCCAACTGCATTGCCTCCCACCCCAACCACCAACCTCCAGCAACAAAGTTAGGCAAACATTGGCTGCTTTAATTCTGGGCATTGATGTATCCTCCTTCGCAACAGCTGATGTGGAATTTTTGCCAAGATAAACCAGTCTTGTCACAATAGCACACCTGCTCAACAAATATGTTCCCAAGTGAATGATTTCAACCAACAATTTCAGAAATTCCTTGACTCCCTCCTCATCAGCTCTATTAATCTCACCACTCACTTTCACATTATGCCTGAGCTTTAAGTCAATGAGTGTTTCTTCTGCTTCACCCTTCTTGGCTTTCAAGCCCTTGTAGAGATTTTTAGCTTCTGGGGAGTAGTCAATGTTAATTTTCTTCTTTTATCCACAGAATCAATTAATTTTCCATTTCTGAAAACACCCTAATCATTGCTTCATAATCACTGTTGGTTTTGTTGGTGCTGAAACTCTGAGACGTTGTTTTGCTGTTCTCAGTGGACATGGCAAAGCTGATTTGCCCTTTTCTATATAACATAATTATCTCAAGACTCTCCTCCACGGTTTGCACAACACTTACTACCACCAATAGCCAAAACTTAAAATCACTTCAACTTGCTGAGAACCATATACATGATGAAGCAAAAGACATGCATTATCACATGTCTGCAAATTGTTAAATATTTTTATATAAAGTGGAATTTGCATAGGTCAAGCATATGTAATACTAGAGAACATATCACTAGAAGAGATAAAAGAAAAGGAACTCCATGTGAAATACTGTTGGCGAGAAGCAACCACAGTCAGAAGGTATAAAGTGCAAGACGTAATAGCCATTAATGCAAAAGAGAACCAGTCTTTAATTTCAAATGCAACCTGCACAATAATCAGTTTTTAAATTAGAAGGACAGTTATGCAAACAAACACTGATTGACCAGAGCAAGCTACCAGCTCACAGTCAGAGGCCACTTAAGAGATTTTCATTGGCTTATTTCAAAACAGATAGCATACTTTGCACCATGTGACAGAGATCAAGGTACCAGACTGGTTATTTTGCCACAATGCATATCAAGTATACTCATAGCATCACAAACAAGAGAAAATCTAAGATGCTGGAAATCCAAGAATCACACACAAAATTCAGGAGGAACTCAGCAGCCCAGGCAGCATCTATGGAAAAGAGTACATTTGATATTTCGGGCAGAAACCCTGCCAAAGGTTTTATACAAGTTCTACAGATGTGTTAACTGAAAGTTAACTCAATAAATGAGAATTTTTAACTAAAATAAGCTGAAGAATTTCATTTGCCTATTGCTGGCCACAGATGGAAAGAACACAAATTTCTTCTAATGGTAAGTGACAAGAGGTACTATAATTGACAATATCATAATGCATAAATGACATGGTAAACAACAGAGGATAATTTTGATTGATATAATCTATCAGGAAGATATAATTTATATTACACAAATTTCAGAGAATTTCAAAGCTCATCTAAATAGAACCGACATATACATGCCAATGTGATTTTATGCTGATCATTAGACTACAATGGAAGATATAGATATTGATTGGGTTTGAGAGCTATACTCCTAAAATATTGTTCTTAGGGTGCCATAGTTAATAGATGTGTTAGAATGGCTTAAGTAAAAACCATTATGAAATCACAAATTATATTTACTCTCAGTGGCCACTTTATTAGGTACATATGCACTCCTGCTCATTAATGCAAATAATGAATTAGCCAATCACATGGCAATGACCAGCTCATGAAGGAAAAGGGCTCGTTGGTTTAGGGGTATGAAACTTGCAGAAAGTACAACAAAGTAGGACACATACAAAGTGCATGTTGGGCAGACAAAAGTAAGTGGACTGCGCAGGGAAGAGAGAAAGATAAAAAGTTAAGTTTAACTTTCAAAAAGAACACCAATCTGCATGCTGTTGGTGAAACATCTGATAGCGATGAGAGTGACACAGGATTTAAAATGTGAAAACGAACAATAGACAAGCAATATAGCTTACAACAGAAGTAAATGACAAATTAATTACAATGGACACTTGTTCGGCTGTTTCAGTCATTCCACAAAGTGAGTTTGAACGGCATTTCAAAGATATTAAACTGAAGCCAGTAGATATCCAACTAAGAACTTGTATTGGAGAAAAGATCATTCCTGTGGGAATGATATTTTGTAACAATGAAATACGCCACAGTGAGTTTGTATGAGGTCAAAACAGGTGGGCAAACATTACGGGGCATAACTGGCTAAAACAACAACAAAGGATCAATCCAGCATTTGCATGTCACATCCTCTGCAATGAGAAAGTGAATTAAAAAGGGTACTGGATGGGTTTCCGGTGACGTCATTGTCAAGAATGGCAGCTTAAGTCACTAGCTCCTCCGGAAAAACACATATTAAGCCCCATTAACCCGTCAAGTATAACATTTTTCAAAAAATATTTGAACTGAAAAGAGGGGCAAGAATGGGAAGAAGCAATGGAAATTAAAAAAGCGACACTGCGGAGCCTGCGTCTGAGGGGAGTGCAGCGAGTGACTCTCCGACCTGACCGCGTGCTAGCGAGGCGGCCGCTGGGCCTCGTTCAGGCGAAGCAGCGAATATCTTCAAAATCCTGAAAAAAATAATGGAGGTCCAGAAAGATATGAAGCAGCAGCTCTGTGATATTAAGGCAGAGCTCGCCAGCGTTAATCAAAAAATAGCGGTGGCAGAGAATCGCATTGAGAAGGTGGAAGATCGCGTTCAAAACGTGGAACGAATACTGAGCAAGACAATAAAAATAACACATCACCAAGAAGGTAAACTGCTTGACCTGGAGGGAAGATCACGACAGAAAAATATCAGAATTTACAACGTTCCCAAAGGAGCGGAGGGCTCATCTATGACAGAGTTTGTCGGAAGTTTGTCGGGACGTGCTGGATCTTCCCCCGGCTATGAAGTTGGAAGTCGAAAGAGCCCATCGTGCGCTCGTCCCGAAACCTACCCGGGATAGAAAGCCATGCTCAATAATAATTAAATTCCTTCGGTACAGTACCAAGGCAGAGATTCTACGAAGGGCCTGGGGTAAGAAGAGAGTGTTTTAGAGGATAAATTAATATATTTCAACCAAGATTACCCCCCCCCGTGGTCCTCCAGAAATGCAAAGAATACTCCGAAGCAAAGCAAGTATTAAAGCAAAATAAGATTAGATTTCGAACTCTGTACCCTACTAAACTTTGAGTGTTTTATGACAACGAGACGCAGTTGTACCAGACAGTGGAAGAGGCAACTACAGACATGAAGGCCAAAGGGTTGCCCGTCAGCATGACCAAAACAAAAGAAAGCCTGGCTGAGGAATTATCCCGCTCCGCTTGGGAGATAGTGTGAGAAACGAGAAGGCAGGAGACAGGAGGAGGCTGAGAGAAACATATCAGGAAGAGACCGGGAGTTTCCCAAAGACAATCCTCACCCCCTTCAGAAGAACCATAAGGTTTGGCTAACTTTAAAAATGTTGAGAAGCTAAACAGAAGCAAAAGTACACGGTGATATACCTATCTCGAGAAATACTTATTATAATGTGGATTTTATATACTTAGTTGTTATGCTTTATTTGCTCACTTAGTCATTTTTCCCCACCAAAATAAGAATATATGTGTGTGTGTGTGTGTGTGTGTGTGTGTGTGTGTGTATAGGAGGAGTACACAGGGAAATCTTTTCTGTGTAATGGATTTGTTCACTGACTTTTATGAATACTGCAATGGGGGCCCTCAACTCACAAGTAGGAGAGGTTGTCCCCCACAGCTAGACATTTCCTCTAGCTCAACACAGGGTCATTTACTAGACACCTCAGCCTTGGAATCACACATTCGTTGCCATTCTTGTTATTATTTAAGTTTCTTGGTTCTTATTTATTCAGGGAGTAGATCGACTAAGTTTTATTCTAATTTCAATGATACATTGACAGATAAATACAGATGGCTAAGGACAAGGTAAAATTCATTTCTTTTAATGTAAATGGACTATTAAATCCAATCAAATGTAAGAGAATTTTATCCAAAATGAAAAAAGAACAAGCCCATGTAGTATATTTACAGGAAACTCATTTAAGTGATAATGAGCATAAAAAACTAAAGAGAATGGGCTTCACTAATCTGTTTTTCTCCTCATATAAATCAGGACATAGGAGAGGAGTTGCTATTCTTATCTCAACTAAACTAAATTTTGAAAAAGTATTCAAAATGGGAGATAAAGAGGGCAGATATATTCTGATAACGGGGAATATAGACGGCAATTCAGTTACTCTATTGAATATATACGCACCCCCGGGAAGTGATATTGGTTTCTTTCAGAAAATTACTGATATTATGGTAACGGAAACAGAAGGTCTCCTGATATGTGGGGGAGACTTAAATTTACAATTACAACCAAACTTAGACTCTTCCAATAGAAAAACTTATGAAACAAAATCTTTACATAAGAAAGTTAATACACTTTTTGAGGATGTTGGTTTAATTGATATATGGAGGGACCTTTTCCCTGACAGAAGAGATTGCACTCATTATTCTGCTCCACATTCTGTATATACAAGAACAGACTATTTCATAACATTTGGAAAAGACAAAGACAAAATAAACACCTGTAGAATTGGGACAATAGATGTAAGTGACCATGCACCTATATATTTATCTGTTGATTTTGACCTACAACCAAAGAATACTATTTGGAAACTAAATTCAAGTCTACTCAATGATCCATACTTTAAGGAACAAATTAAAAAAGAAATTGGTCTCTACTTAGAATTTAATGATAATGGAGTGGTTTCACCTCCCATTTTATGGGATACTCTGAAGGCGGTCTTAAGAGGGAAAATTATAGTGATATCTTCATATAAGAAAAAAAAAGGAATAAATCATTAGAGGAATTACAAAATAGGCTGAAAGAACTAGAGAAAAAAACACAAATTGAATTTGGCACAGGATACATTAGGGAAAATTAAAAGAAATAGGAATGAAATAAATAATTTGGCTACCCAAGAAATCAGGAAAAACTTAATGTTTCTGACATTATGAAAGTGGATCAAAATCAATGAAAATACTGGCATGGAAACTGAAAAAAAAAGATAGCAGAAAATACAATTCATAGAATTAGGGACCCAAGAATGAAAATTATAAAAAAATAAGCTAAGTGAGATTCAAGAAGCTTTTGAAGTGTTTTACAAAAAGCTATATTCCAAAGTTCCAGGGGGAAGCATAACCCAAATTGACACCTTCTTGAATTCTCTAGAGTTACTCATTTTAAGCGAAGAACAAGATAGAAGGATGACTGCTGACATACCTGAAGTTGAATTAAAAGCTGCAACTAGTAGGCTTAAATTAAGCAAGTCACCAGGATCAGATGGGTATGTGGCAGAGTGGTAAAAAGAATTTAAAAATCCTGTTTTACTCCCCACACTGAACTCGGCTCTAAAAAAGGCACAAATGCCACCCAGTTGGAAGGAAGCGGTAATCTCAGCTATACTGAAAGAAGGCAAGGATAAAATGGAATGCGGGTCATTTAGACCAATATCTGTTCTTAATGTAGATTATAGGTTATTTACCTCCATCATGGCCAAACGATTAGAGGAGTTTCTACCCATACTGATACGTAATGATCAGACAGGTTTTATACGACAACGCCAGACTCAAGACAATATATGAAGGACACTTCACATTATGGATCATATGCAAAAAAATAAAATCAAAGCAATAGTGATAAGTGTAGATGCTGAAAAAGCATTTGATTCGGTTAATTGGAATTTTCTTTACAGAATTTTACATAGATTTGGTTTCCAAGACACAATTATTAAAACTATGCAAACACTATATGACAATCCTACCGCTAGGATTAAAATCAATGGATATTTATCAAATAGTCTTACCCTAGGAAAGGGGCACAAGACAGGGTTGTGCATGGTCACCACTACTCTTCGTATTATATCTGGAACCATTAGCTTAATACATCAGACAAAATGAAGATATCAGGGGAATTACTATTAAAGGAACAGAGCATAAATTGGCTTGTCATGCGGATGACATTTTGATCTATCTAGGGCGGGGGTCGGCAACCTGCGGCTCCCGAGCCATTTGTGGCTCTTTCACCTCTGTGCTGCGGCTCCCTGTGGCTTTGGGAAATAATTGGTCAGTATTTAATTAAAATGTATTTTATGTTAGTTTGTTAGCTTTTGAAATGTAATTATGGTGATCTTGTACAACCTAAGTGTAGCGACACATTTCCTGCCACATCATAAAACGGCTCACAATTAGCCAGCATTCCGGCTAAGGGAGATAGCCTACGGGGGTTTGTGAGTACGCGTCTTTTGCAGCATCTGCGTCCATGGGGGCTGGGTTGAGGGAAGCTGAAAAGCAAGGCTGTTTAGTTCGAATAAAGCTATCTTTGACTGCAGTT
Source organism: Hypanus sabinus (assembly GCF_030144855.1). NCBI lineage: Eukaryota > Metazoa > Chordata > Chondrichthyes > Myliobatiformes > Dasyatidae > Hypanus > Hypanus sabinus. Next base: position 49,253,164 of record NC_082728.1, read on the forward strand.
TACTGACACCGCTACAACGTGTTTTTATCGCTGGCTGTCCAGACGGAAGGTGCTGAAACGCTTTGTCGCGTGTCTGGAAGAAGTGAAAACTTTCCTGGGCAGCAAAGGGCTCACCTTTCCTGAGCTGGAACAGCCAGAGTGGCTGGAAAAGCTACACTTCATGGTAGACATGACAGCGCACCTGAACACGCTGAACACAGCTCTTCAGGGGAAAGGACGTACAGCCCTGCACATGTTGGAGGATGTTTTGGCATTCGAGCGCAAGTTGACAGTGCTTGCCAGAGATTTACAGAAAGGCACTTTGTCTCACTTCCCCAATTTGAGAGAGTTCAAACAAGGTCACGACATGATAATTTCGGAGTATTTACATTCTGCAATCATCGCAATGCAAACATCGTTTGGGAAACGCTTCTGTGAGTTCAGAGAGGAAAAAAACACATTATCCTTCCCGGTCACTCCCTTAAGCATCGATCCTTCCCTACTGAATACGACTGCATTGGCAGGTGTGAGTCAACCTGATCTTGAGATGGAACTGGCCGACATAGCCGACAAAGACATATGGGTGTCCAAGTTTAGACGCTTGACAGCAGACCTTGAAGATGTTGCCCGTCAGAAGGCCGTTCTTGCTCAGAAACACAAATGGAGTGATATTGAAAACCTCACAGATGACAGCTTGCGATCCTGTGTAAAGATGAAGGTGACATCATACAGCCCTGATGTGCAGACGCTGTGCGCTGAGGTCCAGGAGCAGAAATCCCATTAACCAAGTATGATAAATATTTTAATTGCCTATTATTTTACTCATATTCATATTTTTTCATTGTTCAGTGAAATAGTCCTTTCATTTTTCAGGATGACAGCTGGCTGACGTTATTTTTGGTTTGCTGCTGGCGGAAAATTTAAGTTCGGCGTTTTTCATAAATACAAGAAGGACTCAAATAGACATTGAATATTTTACTTAAAAGTAACTTTCAACCCAACGTCTTTTTTTCGGAGTTCAAAATGTTTTTGTTGCATGCAGAAATGTAATTTCGTTTTCTCTGCAGGAGTTCATCAATTTCATAAATGCAACACATTATAGTTTGTTTATACATAGCATAAAGGCAAAAAAAACGTTGTATGCAGTGTTATTTCATTTTAAATGTCAAACGGGTTTTGCGGCTCCCAGTGTTTTCTTTTCTGTGGGAAACGGGTCCAAGTGGCTCTTTCAGTGGTAAAGGTTGCTGACCCCTGATCTAGGGCAACCAACATACTCTTTAACTAAATTGATGCAATCCTTTGAACAATATGGTCAATGATCAGGATACAAGATCAACATAGATAAAACCCAATTACTTTCATATTACTATAGCCCACCAAGAGAAATCGAAAGTCGATATTCCTGGGCATGGCACACAGAGTCTTTCAAATATTTGGGCATCATTATGCCAAAAGATTTGGCAAAATTATCAGAATGTAATTATCAGCCTTTATATAAAAAAATTAAGGAAGATGTGGCAAAATGGAGCCTGATTCCTTTTTTCAGTCTCAGCTCAAGGATTGAGTCTATTAAAATGAATTTACCATCCAGACTGTTATATCTTTCAGACCCTACCAATAGAGATTAATCAAAATCAATTCAATGAATGGAACAAGATGCTATCAGAGTATATTTGGCAGGGTAAAAGGCCCAGAGTTCATCTCAAAACTTTGCAATTAGCAAAGGAAAAGGGGGGATGGGGCCTACCTTCTCTTAGAGATTATTATTTTGCAGCACAGTTGAGAGCTGTGATATGTTGGTGCAACCCATCATATGATGCTCAATGGAAAAACATTGAGGAGCGGCTACTTCCCATCCCCATACAAGCAATTTTGGCTGATAAAAACCTGCAAAGGTACATAAATACTATTGATAACCCATGGGTGAAATTGACTCTTAAAATATGGAAAACTACTATAAAAGAATATAATCTAGAGGGAGATATTGCAATTATTAAATGGTGTGCATATGACTCTGATATTACACCAAATAAATTGGATGCTAGATTTAAGGACTGGATAGCTAAAGGAATAACAGTTCTTTGCAACAAAATAAAAGAAGGAGCACTGTTCAGTTTTGAAATGCTTAAAGAGAAACACTTATTAGAAAACCAGATTTTTATTGGTATTTACAGATGTGACAATATGTTAATAAGATGCTTAAAAATGTAACTAAGGCAAGTACATGCTTGATAGAGCTCTTTAAAAAAGCATATAATTCAGATAATGGTAGTAGAATCATTTCAAACACGTATGAGGGCTTGTCAAATCTTAAAACACATTTGACTTTATACATTAAAACAAAATGGGAGAAGGAAGGAGGGATAATTCTATCTGAGGAAGAATGGACAACAATATGGAGATATCAATGGAAGTGTACCAATTCACAGAAATGGAGGGAGTTTGGATGGAAAAACTTGACAAGATATTTTATTGCACCCTCTCAGAAATCCCATTATGATAGTAACCCTGTGTGCTGGAAAAATTATGGAAATCAAAATGCAAATCATTATCATATTTTTTGGGGCTGCCCTGTTATCAAAAACTATTGGAAGGGGGATACACAATGCCCTACAAGACATCTTTAAATGTGAAATACCCTTGGACAGTAAGACCATATATTTTGGATATGTACCTCAAGAATGGTTGAAAATAGATAAATATTTAATGAATATCCTGTTGGTGGCTGCTAAAAAGACTCTTACTAGGAAGTGGTTATCGCAGGAGAGCCCAACTTTAAATACGTGGATGGAAATTACAATGGACATTTACAAAATGGAGAAGACAACAGCATCTGTTAATCATAAGCTGGAACAATTTGATTCATACTGGGAAAAATGGTTTAACTACATAATGCCTCATAGGCCTGATCTTATTCTCACAAATCAATGAATCTGTTGTAAAAAGAAAGATCACTCCCTACTTGTACATAGTTCTTCCCTTTTGCTTGTTTTCTCTTTCCACTCTTTTCTATAAGTATATACCCCAGATAAATACTATGTGGAGATTTTGTGATATATATGATTATATGATATATATGTTCAATGTCTGAAATACATCTTATGGAAATGTTTGTTTGATGAACTTCAATAAAAAAAATAAATTACAAAAAAAAAGGTAGATACTGGATGATGCCACAACTGTTTTCATGCTGTACACCATGAACCATTGCTCAACAGTCAGTAAATAGACGTTGCTATCAACCACTGTGCCTCTGGTTGGAAAGTATATTGGACCAAGGAAGGACCATGCTCCTTAGAGAAATTGTGAAAGTGTCAGAAGCAGTGGTCCACCACCTGAAAAAGTTTTACAGGCAACGTGCTGTATCTGAGAAACTTCTACTACATTAATCAGGCAGATACTTGCAAAATGTGGCTTGGTTTGAAGCTGAAGAGAGTTCAGGGAGCTTCAGGAAAGTTGCAAGCAATCAGCCAATGTGAGTATAAAAAAATCAGATTCTGCTCAGTGTGCATTAGGGTTATTGCATAAACTTCAACACAGAGACAAAAAGCTGCTTGTTAAAAGTAGATGCAAAGACCAAAGTGCAGCTGGATGAATGGAAGACCAAAAAGAAAGGCGTCAATGGAGAGGATTCATCAGAAGATGTTGTGAATTGGGAAAACTAAAGGAGAGAAGAGATAGAAAGAAAGGATGTGAGCAAGAAAAAGCAAAGGATCATGAGAAAGAAAAAGAGCAGTAAAAAGAGAGAGAAAGAAGCTGGGACAGGGAGAGAAGCAAGGATCAAAGTAGATCGAAAGAGAAAAGCTGAGAAAAGTGCTGTCAGGACACTTCCTCCCCTCTCAGAGTCAAATCCAACAGTCACCATGGAGGAGGCCACAGAACCTGAGCTTGTTTTCACAGCTACGCCTCACCTACCACGCAGAGTGATACCCCTCATCAGGAAAGATGTTATCCCACAAGAGTAAGATGTTTGTCTTTCAAGTTACCTCCTGAGGCAAGGCCTCACCGAATTATATCGCATATGCATTTGGTCTGGGATAAAATAGCCAGATTATTTAAATATAATCCATATTTGAATGAAGCCTCGAGTATCTGGATGAATCCGAAGTTGTGTATTGATAAGTCCCCTTTCTTCTGAAGGAAATGGCAAGGGAAAGGCATAATTAAGTTGGGAGACCTTTATAATGGTGATAGTTTAATATCTTTTAATCAATTAACCCAACAGTATGATATTTCTAGGTCACAATTTTGGAGATATCTTCAACTGTGTCATTTGCTACATACAACTTTTGGTTCTACACAACAACCCCCACAAAGTTGCTATGATACTGTCTACTGTACTGCCTGCATATGGTAAAAGTCACGAAGCTTCAACTTATTATTCAGCTTTTAACACAAATCTCTGGGGACAAAATTCTGTTGGGTCTTAAAAGAGCATGGGAAAAAGACCTGAGTGTGACTTTTGAAACAAAAGAGTGGGACAAAATGTGCAAAAAAGTCAAAATAATGTCAAGAGACCTGAGGATGCGCCTTATTCAGTTTAAGATCTGACACAGTGTCTATTGGACTCCAGCAAGGTTACATAGATTAGGGTTGAAAAACACCCCGAATGCTGGCGCTGTGAGGCGGGTAAAGGGGACTTAGTACATGCTTCCTGGTCCTGTCCCAGAATTCAAGAATTTTGGATTATGATACATAAGCATATTGGTTAAGTTTTAGGTATTCAACTCCCTTTCTGCCCCCGACTTTTTGTCTTGGGAGACACACTTGAGTTACTTGGAGATAAACACTCTCAAAATTGGATCCAGACAGTATAGTGGTAGGAAGACAAATTATATTTAGAAGTTGGAGGAACTTGGGGGGGACCATCGTTTCAGGAGTGGGTCACAGAAATAGCCAAAGTGGCAGCTTTTGAATGCATGTCTTACAAATAGTTTGATAGATTGGACATCTATACACAAAAATGGGGCAAATATTTAGGTTTCCTGGGGTGGGGAATAGTGCTGAATGTAGTGGTGAAGCATATTGCTGAATGGTAGTCTTTTCTGTTATTAGAGGTCTAATAGTCACACTTGGCTATTACATTGGTATTTATTTCTGTCATGTTTGTTTTTATTTTATGGACAATTTTATGTTTTGTAAGCTATGGTTTTCATAATTTTAACACTGACTCAAGGGTTCGGGGAAAAAAACTTCTAGAAATAAAATTTGAAAAAGAAGGGTAAGAAAACCTCCACGGCAATGAAATCTTTAGGCCTGAATGGACAATTTAAAATTTATTGTGCTGTGGATGCCTGCATAGTAGGTTTATTTATATATTATATACTGTGTATTTCTCGAGATGCATTCTATAATGAGTTGGAGTTTATAGCTAAGCAAGAAAAAGTGTTGTGTATTTGATATTTCAGTCATATTTGAGTAATCTTGAAAATATATTGTTTGATTAAGCATTCTTTGTTTTTATAGAATTCATTAGTTATATGTAAAAGTACGTGAATTGCATACGTCATGACACTACCACATGATATGTGCACACTCACTTAAAGTAAAACTAAATTACACTCACATTTCAGACTCCCGTCTTTTCTGTTTAATTAGTTTAATGTTCTGGAGTTACAAACCATAACAATCTCCACATGGTCTTTTGTCTCACAGCTCAGCTCGACTTCGAAAACTGGAATCCTTGCAGTCTATCCCTATTTGTGAAAAAGGGCCTCTTTCCCAAAGTGCTGATTGGTTTCTCTTTCCAAAAAATGCTGCTTGTTTGATTGAGTTCTTCCAACATTTCTGTTTATGCATCTTGAGATCCATTAAACCAAAGGCAATCTGTGAATGGAGCAATTTAACCACAAGCATGCATGTTAGGTCTAACCAATCTTATAGAGTGTTTTGAGGTGGTTACCAGGAAAGCTGAGATGAAGGAAAGGCAGTGATGTAGTCTACGTGGACTTTAGCAGGCCCTTAACAAACTCCCACATGGAAAGTGGTCAAGAAGGATTAGTCACTTTGCATTCAGGGTGAGTTAGTAAATTGGATTTGACACTGGCATCAGCATTCAGGGTGAGGTAGTAAATTAGATTTGATGCTGGCATGTTGGCATCGTGGCAGAAGCCAGAAAGTGGTAGTAGATGGTTGCCTCTCTGTCTGGAGGCCTGTAACTAATGGTGTGCCTCAGAGATTGGTGCTGGGCCCATTGTTGGTTGTCATCTATATCAATGTTCTGGATGATAATGTGTTAAACTGAAACAGCAAGTTTGTTGATGACACCAAGATTGGAGGCATAGTGCATGGTGAGGAAGACTATCAAAGCTTTCAGTGGAATCTGGACCAGCTGGAAAAATTAGCTGAAAACTGAGATGGAATTTAATGCAGACAAGTGTGAGGTGTTGCACTTTGGGAGGACAAACCAGGGTAGGACTTACATACTGAATAGTAGGGCATTGAGGAATGTAGAACAGAGGGATCTGGGAATCCTTAATTCCATAATTCCTTAAAAGTGGTGTCACTGCTAGATAGGGCCATAAAGAAAGCTTCTGGCCTTTGTAAATTAAAGTATTGAGCACAGGAGTTAGGATGTTATGTTAAAGTTCTATAAGCCTTTGGTCAGGAGCAGTTTGGAGTATAGTGTGCAGTTCTGGTCGCCTACCGACAGGAAAGATATCAATAAGATTGAAAGAGCGCAGAAAAAATTTATAAGGATGTTGCTGGGTTTTGAAGTCCTGGGTAACAGTGAAAAATTGAAGAGTTTAGGACTTCATTCCCTAGAGTTTAGTAGATTGAGATGAGATTTGACAGAGATATATAAAATTATGAGTGGTATAGTTAGGGTAAGTGCAAGCAGACTTTTTCCACTAACAAGAACAAGGTCATGACAAGGTCGTGGCTTAAGGGTGAACTTCAATGTAAATTTATTATCAAAGTACATATATGTCACCATGTACACTCCTGAGGTTCATTTTCTTACAGGGATACTCAATAAATCTATAATAGAATAAAAGCCAGAACAGAGTCAATGAAAGACCACACCAATGTGGGTGTTTAAACCAGAGTGCAAAAGACAACAAACTGTGCAAATACAAAAAGAAAGACATGATAATAAATAAATAATAAATATGTAGAACATGAGATGAGGAGTCCATGAAAGAGAGTCCATGGTTTTTTGGAACATTTCAATGATGGGGCAAGTCAAGTTGAGTGAAATTATCCCCTTTTGTTCAAGAGCCTGATGGTTGAAGGGTAAGTTGAGCAACTTTTTGCTACATCTTATAACAAATAACAATTCACTCAGAATATATCTTTCAGCAGTTTGACATATACTCAAGGTCCATCAGCATTATGTTGCACAAACACTATTAGCAAAACACTCTAGTACAATCCAGGTTCCATTTTGTTCCAGACAAAAATGCCATCTTGTTATTATTATAAGTACAGTACACTTCCACTGTAATAATTGTTCCTGAACCTGGTGGTGTGAGTCCTGAGACTCCTGTACCTTCTTCCTGATGGCAGCAGCGAGGAGAGAGCATGACCTGGGTGGTGGGGTCCTCAAAGATGGATGCTGCTTTCCTGCAACAACATTTCATGTTGATGTGCTCAACTGTGGAGGCTTTATCAGTGACGGACTGGGCCATATCCCCTACTTTTTTTTGTAGAAACTTCTGTTCACGAGCATCAGTGTTTCCGTACCAGCCTGCAATGCCACCAGTCAATATACTCACTCATAAAAATACTTATAAGGGGAACATGAGAGGAAACTTCTTCACTCAGAGTGTGGTGAGGCTGTGAAATGAGCTGCCAGCAGAGTGGTGGATGCAGGTTTGATTTCAATATAAGTACCTGGATGGGAGGGCTATGCTGGTGCAGGAATTAGGCAGAATAATATTGTGTCACTGACTAGATGGGCCAAAAGGCCAGTTTGTGTGTGTAGTGCTCTATAACTCCAAATGTCAGGTGCCTGTATTATTTTGTACATTCAGATTACAAGGACATGCAAAGTCACTTCCCAATGGTTTGGTCGTGATTCCCTCACATTGGAGTGATTAAGGAGTCACGCAAAGTTCTAAACCGACATTTGGGTGTAGTTCTGACTATGTACTGCAATGTTATAGGTACCATCTCCTAGATGATAGGTAAGGTTCTTCTGTCCTTTTCTAGAACATAAAACAGTACAGGATAGGAATAGGCTTTTGATCCATGAAGTTGTGCCAAAACTGTTAAGCTAATGACACCTTATTATCTTCATGGACCATGTCGCTACTTCTCTGCATATTCTTGTGCAGAGAAATCTCTTCAATACTTCTTTTGTATATACCTTCACCACAATCAATGACAGCACATTCTGTGTCACTGCGTAATAAAACTTGCCCAACCATCTCTTTTGAACTTCCCCTCTCTCATTTTAAATGCATGCCCCCACACTTCAAGCCTGAGGAAAAGAAACCAGCAGTCTACTCTATGTATGCCTCTCATAATCTTATGAACTTCTATCAGGTTCTCCCTCAGTCTCTGATGTTCCAAAATCCGAGTCTGAGTTTGTCCAATCTTCCCCTAAACCAGGAAGCATCCTGGCAAACCACTCCAAAGCCTCCGAATCCTATCTATAATGAGGCAACTAGAATGGAAAGCAATGCTCCAGATGTGTCCAGAGTTTTATAAAGCTACAACATACTTTCCTGACTCTAGAACGTCAACTAAGTCCAATTCCAATTCCAATTCCAACTAATTGCAAGCATATCATATGCCTTCTTTACCACAATATCAGCTCAGGCAGCCACTTTCAGAGAGGTATGGACATTCACCCTAAGATTCTTCTGTACATCAATGCTGTTGAGGGTTCTGCCATTAACTGTGTACTTTCCCTTTACGTTTGATCTTCTGTAGTGCAAAACCTCACACCTGTCTGAATTGCTTTAAATTCCACCTGCCTTTTCTCCACCATATCTGCAACTGATTTGTGACTCACTGTATCCTTTGACAATCATCTGCACTTCCACATCACCAATCTTTGTGCAACATAGACTTAAAGTATCCTATGAAAATAAGTGGAGAGAAGAAATGAATTGCACTTCTGTGATGCTGTTCACAGTTGCAGAATAGTTCATTAGGACAGATTTCTTGTATTCCTGAAATACAGGACTGATTACTTCTTCGGCCTGTTCCAGCTCCAGCCTGTAGAATGGGCTTCAATTTGCTGCATTTTTCCAACCTGATGCAGTCTCGGGGCTGTCTCCAAGAGGACCACTGAACTAAGGAGCTCTGGCAACTGGCGACATTCCGCCCAAAGTTCAACAGCTGTCAAAGCTATCAGTTTTATTGACTGCAAATGTCTTTGACATTCGTAGTCAGCAACACTTAGGCCCTGTTAAAAGCATAAAATTAGTTTATTTTCTGACATCTAATGTACTAAAGCACAACCACCTGAAAGAAGCAATTGAAAGCATTGGAAATAACAAATAAATAATGAAAAATAACGTTATCCATTTCTTTCCTGGCAGTTGGTGTCCTCCTTTGCTTTGAATAGGGAATGCTTTGTCAGGCTTCTACTGGAAGACAGATCAAAAGAAATACTGCTTGAAAACTCACAGTTCAGTCAGCTACTGTGAAGGGGAAATAGAGAGTTGATGTTTTGGATCAAGACAGTTTTGATGAAGGTCTGGATCTGAAACATTGACTATCTATTTCCCTCGGTAGATGCTGCCAGCCTCACTGAAGTCCTCCAGCAGTTAGTTTTTGGTCCAGATTCCAGCATTCTGAATCTATTTAATTGCAACAACCTGAGCAGACAGGTTTCGGGACCAGGAAAACTGCAAAAGCTTGTGTTGCCTCACTGGGCTCTTCAAGAGGTTCACTGGTGCAGCAGTGAGCCAGCACCTGTTAGCAACAGCTTTGTTGACAAGGACAAGGTAAGAAATCTGGTTAATGGCATTTAGTCTGTCCGATGGAAGTATCAAAAGGAGTGCAGAAAATGCTGGAACTGTGAGGAACTGAGCACAACTTGATGTAAGGTGAACACTGGGAAGGACCAAACAAGTCAGGCAACATCTGTGGGGAGAGGACAGGCCAGTGCTCCTGGATGCCAATAACCCCTCTTTCCATAAAAGGTTATCAAATCAAATATCAACTTCTCCCCTTCCTCAGGAAAGCCTCCTGATTCGTGAAATACTCCCAGCAATCACCCTGACACCAGAACTGGCCAGCTCTGACACAAACCAAATAATTAAATTTATTGTTGAGCAGGTAGGGCTGTGGAAGTTGAGAGCTTGTTCATTGATCTTATGTTGGTCTCCACCCAAACAGCTTTGGCACATGAAGGCAATGTACTAATGACCAGATAATCCACGTCAGTAATGCTGGCTGAGGAGTCCTCAGCCCGAGTAACATTCTAGGTTTTCTTTATAGTATATTTCCATCCACCTGAATGTGTGGCCTTGACTTAATGTATTTTCCAAAGGATGACAACACTCAATATTGTAATAGCTTGTTCTAACTTTGATACTGAGGCATTTGGCAATGGTTTTATTATTGTCACGTGTACCAAGATACAGTCAAAAGGCTTTTGGTTTGCATGGCATTCAGACATATCATTCCATAAAAAAGGTTCTAGTGTTTTTCGGATGTATATGATGAATAAACTCTTCTCGGGCTTCCACCCAGGTACAAGCATCGATTTTAACCTTCGTTTCGATGACAAACTCTGCCATCTTCATCAGGGATGATGCCTGCAAATGTCTAGTCCAGTGGTATCTATACCCCCATTGTTCATCCTTCCTGATTCGTTAGTTCTCATCCAATCAGGAATCCACACTTATACCTTGTTGGCAATTGAATTCCAGTTCTTACTTGGAACAAGACTTTCATCTTTGTAAAAATTCTTTTTCTCTAGTGTTATTTCAATGACCCAGCAGTCCCAAAAGCCATTGGTGCAGCACAGTAGTTTTGTGCTGTGGAAGTCAATCCTATGACCATTGTGAATTACAGTGTTCTGCTACCGTTGACTTCTCTGGGTAACCCAGCCGGATACACCTCCCATGCTCCTTGACGTGGGTTTCCGTTGTGCATCCCATCTGGCTGATATATACTGCTCTGCATTCATTGAGCATCCTGTAGATGCCAGCCGACATGAGTCCCAGGTCATCTTTGACCTGCATAAGCTGTGATTTGAGCTTCCTTATAGGTTTTTGGATGATATTAATCCAGTATCTCTTCAGGATCCTAGCAATACTTTCAGAAACCATGTAAATATAATTAAGTATATAAGTGGTAGAGCCAAGTTCCTCCATGTTGTTAAGTGTCCTGGTTTTTCCGTTTGCTCTTTTAAGGACCCAGTTGATTTCTTTCACCTTGTAGCCATTCTGTAGGATTGTCATGCGTAGCCATCTTACTTCCTCTAAGTCCAAAATAGTTTTTGCACAGTGAATCAAAGTAGAAAGAATCACTCTACATTGGGAGGTAGGATGGTGGCTGTTGTAGTTGAGGCATAAGTCCTTGTGTGTGGGTTTTCAATAGATTCCATGTCTAAGGCTACCATCCAGTTTCTGTCACATTAGAATGTCCAGGAACAGGAGGCAACCATTCTTCTCCATCTCCACTGTAAATTGAATATTTGGATGTATACTGTTCAGATGGTCGTGGAACTGTTGAACTGCCTAGACTCCATGAGACCACACTGTTAAGGTGTCATCGATGTATATGAAGAAACATTTAGGGGGAGTAAGGGTAATGAACTCAAAGCCCTCTCCTCAAAGTCTTCCATGCAGGAATTAGCAATAGCCAGCAACAAGAGCGATCCCATGACCACTCTGTCCACTTGTTTATAGAAATTCCCCTTATAGAGGAAGTATGTCGATGCCAGGGGGTGTTCAGAAAGATTCATGGTACCCTTATCAAATATTGACCGCAGGAGGATCAAGCTGATGACTCATAGCACATCGACAGGTCCACCACTGCCCAAGGTGAACTAGTTCCCGGGATGGCGGGACTGTCATATGTTGAAAGATTGGGGCGACTGGGCTTGTATACACTGAAATTTAGAAGGATGAGAGGGGATCTGATTGAAACATGTAAGATTATTAAGGGATTGGACACACTGGAGTCAGGAAGCATGTTCCCGATGTTCGGGGAGTCCAGAACCAGAGGCCACAGTTTAAGAATAAGGGGTAGGCCATTTAGAACAGAGTTCAGGGAAAACTCTTCACCCAGAGAGTTGTGGATCTGTGGAATGCTCTGCCTCAGAAGGCAGTGGAGGCCAATTCTCTGGATGCTTTTAAGAAAGAGTTAGAGCTCTTAAAGGTAGCGGAGTCAAGGGATATAGGGAGAAGGCAGGAACAGGGTACTGATTGTGGATGATCAGCCATGATCACAGTGAATGGCGGTGCTGGCTCAAAGGGCTGAACGGCCTACTCCTGCACCTATTATCTATTATCTATTGTTCCATGAAGAAGCCCTGCGAGGCAGGTCAGGAAATATAACAAACTATCCATACAAAGTGCAGCCATCCCACCTTTGGACCCAGAAGGGAATGTCATCAATCAAACTGGACAGAGCATCAACAAGGCAACTAGATCAGTCTTTACCCTTACATCAAAGAACTTCCTCTATCACCCTTACGCTCCAAATGCTTCTTCAGAAACGTCGATGACACCTTAACAGTGTGGTCTCATGGAGTCTAGGCAGTCCAACAGTTCCACAACCATCTGAACAGTATACATCCAAATATTCAATTTCCAGTGGAGATGGAGAAGAATGATCGCCTCCTGCTCCTGGACATTCTAATACGACAGAAACTGAACAGTAGCCTCGGGCATGGAGTCTATTGAAAACCCACTCACACGGACTTATAACTCAACAATAACAGCCACCATCATGCCTCCCAATGTAGAGCTTTCCTTTCAGCTTTGATTAACTGTGTAAAAACTATTTCAGACCTGGAGGAAATAAGATGATTAGACACAACAATTCTACAGAATGGCTACAAGGTGAAGGAAATCAACTGGGTCCTTAAAATGGCCAACGGAAAAACCAGGGAACCTAACAACAAGAGGAAACTTGTCTCTACTACGTGGCTTCCTAATATTTCCAGGGTTTCTAGAAGGATTGCCAGGATCCTGAAGTAATACCTGATTAATACCATCCACAAACCTGTAAAGAAGCTCAAATCACAGCTTATGCAGGTCAAGGGTAACTTGGTACTCTGAAGTTTACAGGATTCCATATGAATGCAGAGCAGTGACTATTGGTCAGACAGGACAAAGGTGCAAATCCGCATAAAGGAGCACAGGAGGTGTTTCAATTTGAGAAATCAAAGGTAGGAGAACACAGCATTTGCAATGGCCATAGGATTGTCTTCGACATCACAAAACTACTGTGCCAAGACAATGGCAAAGGAAGCCATTGAAATAAAACTAGAGGAAAAGAATTTTAACAAAGACAAAGGTCTCTCCAAGTAAGAACTGGAATTCAATTGTAAGCAAGGTGGGAGACCGTAAACCTGATTGGATGAGGACTAACCAATCAGGAGGGACAGACAACAGACTAGACATGCCCAGGCATCACCGCTGATGAAGACAGCAGAGTCTGTCATCGAAACATCGGTTATAATCGATACACGTACCCAGCTGGAAGCCTGAGAAGAGTTTATTAATTAAATCATTCCATTCATAATTACATCAAGAAAGTGCAAAACTTTAAAAAATCAGAATGCAGATCTCTAAGAGTAGAACAACTAAAGTACATGTAATGAATCACAAAGAAGGTACTCCAGTGGCTCTACTTCATTAGGATTTTGAGAAGATTTGGCTTGAGATCAAAGATTCTTGCAAAATTTCTACAGATGTACAGAGGAGAGAATTCTGACTGGCTACTTCACAGCCCGGTATGAAGACTCCTGTGCACGGGATAGGTAGAGGCTGTCAAGCATTGGAGACTCAACCATCTCCAACACAGGCACAAGTCTCACCACCATCAAGGACATTTTCAAAACGCAGTGACTCAAGAAGTTAGCATCCATCATTAGTGATTCAAGAAGGTGTCATCCACTGGCCACCTGGGACATGTCCTCTGCTTATTACTGCTATTGACAAGGAAGTTCAGTAGCCTGAAGCACATATTTAACGTTTTAGGAACAGGGTCTTCCCCTCTGCCATCAAATTTCTGAACAGTCCATGAACCCATGAGCACTGCCTCATTATATGTCTTTGGCACGATTTATTTATCTTTGGAACTTAGAGTCGTTCATATGTCTTGCACTATACTGCTGCCACAGAACAACATATTGTATATCAGTGATTCTGATTCTAATCCAGCAAGTTGGTCCTGAGCTTCTGATGTCCCAACTCTGTAGCTCTTCATCTTAGATCAGGCCTGTTAATGTCAATCACTGTGCATTTTAAAGTTGATCAAAACATATCATGACAACATTCAATACCTGCAGAGCTATGCGCCAACTCCTTTTCCCCTGCACGCAGGAACACCAGAGAGCTCTTAACTTGTTACAGAGTCATAGGGCACTACAACACAGAAACAGGCCTTTCAGCCCATCTAGTTCATGCTAAACTGTTATTCTAAGCAACACACACAAAATGCTGGAGAAACTCAGCAGGCAATGCAGGATCTGTGGAAAAGAGTAAACAGTCACTGTTTCGGGCCAAGGCTCTTCTGCAGGACTAAGAAGGGGTTTTGTTCTATAAACTGTTATTCTGCCTTGTGATTGACACACACTTGGATCATATTTCTCCATACCCATCCTACCCACATACCTATCCAAACTTCCACTGGCAGCTCTTTCCACAATCCTAACACCCTCTAAGTGAAAAAGATCTCCTTCAGGTTCCCCTTACAGGTACATATTTTACCTTTCACTCTTAACCTATGATGTCTACTTCTAATATCACACAACCTCAGTGGAAAAAGCCTGTGTACATTTACCTTATCTGTACCCTTGTAAATTTATAAGCCTCCATTGAATCTCCCCTCATTCTCCTGTGTTCCCGGGATTAAAGTCCAAACCAATTCAGCTTTTCCCTATAACTCAGGAACTCAAGTCCTGGTAACATCCCTGTAAATTTCCTCTGTACTTTTTCAATCTTATTCATATCTTTCCTGTAGATAGGTAACTATAATTGAACAAAGTACTCCAATTTTGGCCTCACAAACTTACACAACTTCAACATAACATCCCAACTTCCAAACTCAATACTCTGATTTATGAAAGCCAATGTGCCTAAAGCTCTCTTTACAACCCCATCTGAGTACTTGTGACACCACTTTCAAGGAATTAGGGATCTGTATTCCCAGATGCCTTTGCTTTACTACACTTCTCTGTATCCCACTGTTCTCTTGTAAGTTATTCTTTAGCTCATTTTTCAAACTGGTCCAAATCCCTCTGTAAGCATTGATAACCTTCCTCATTGTCTTTCTTTCTTTTTCAATCTTTTTATTGAGTTTCATATATAAAAAAACATAACATAATAATGAATAGGTTATAAGTGCAATAGACTTGAAATTAAATTAATAATAAGATAACAACATCCTATTAAAATATCAACAGAAAAAAATAGTACATTAATCAATCAAGCCTATAATAATTATATATGAAAAAAATAAGAATAATCATCAAAAGAAAAAAAAATTAAAAAATACAAGAAAAAATATATATTGAGAAAATAAACACTAAACTAAACTAACATGGGCAATAATAACAGTTTATATGTATATGATAGTGTCAAAAACTCCGGAAGTCCATACTAGAACAAGAATAAACAGAGAGAAGGTCTGGAAGAGGCCAAATTAATTCATATGAAAATGTCGAATGAACGGTCCCCAAGTTTCTTCAAATTTAATTGATGAGTCAAAAATAGTGTTTCTAATTTTTTCCAAGCTCAGATGAGAAATAGTTTGAGAGAACCACTGAAACGTGGTAGGAGGATTTACTTCTTTCCAATTTTGTAATATAGACCTTCTGGCCATTAATGTTACAAAAGCAATCATTCATCTAATTGAAGGGGAAAACTGATTACCATCCTCATTTGGTATACCAAAAATTGCAGTAATAAAATGAGGTTGTAAATCAATATTCCAAATTGAGGAAATGGTAGCAAATATGTCCTTCCAATAGTTATGTAAAGTGGGACATGACCAAAACATATGGGTCAATGAAGCCACATCTGAATGACATCTGTCACATTGAGGGTTAATATGAGAATAGAATCGAGCAAGCTTATCTTTAGACATATGAGCTCTATGTACAATTTTAAATTGTATTAACGCATGTTTAGTACATATAGAAGAAGAATTAACCATTTGTAAAATTTTTTCCCATTTTTCTATTGATATATTATATTGAAGTTCTTTTTCCCATTCTTGTTTAATTCTACCTGATATTTCTGGTTGTATCTTCATAATCATATTATAAATAAAAGCCACTAATCCCTTCTGACAAGGATTTAAGGTAAAAATCAAATCTGAAAAATCCATTGAAGTTGAATTGGGGAAGGATGGTAGAACTTTATGTAAAAAAATTCTGATTTGTAAATATCTAAAAAAATTAGATTTAGGTAACTTAAATTTGTTGGAAAGTTGGTTGAAAGACATCAAACTACCTTCAAAAAAAAATCACAAAAACATTTTATACCTTTCCTTTTCCATATGCTAAAAGCTTGATCTGTCAAAGAAGGTTTGAAAAAAAAATTAAGTAAAATAGGGCTATCAAGAACAAAGTTTTTCAGAGTAAAAAACTTACGAAATTGAAACCAAATTCGTAATGTATGTTTGACAACAGGGGTGGATATCTGTTTATTGAATTTAACTAAATCAGCAGGAAGAGAAGAACCAAGAACGGAGAATAGAGAATATCCCTGTGCATCATTGCATTCTAAATTTACCCACTGTGGGCACAATGGTGAATCCAAATCTAATTTCCATTATATTAAGTTACGAATATTATTCGCCCAATAGTAAAATCTAAAGTTAGGTAAAGCTAAACCACCATCTTTTTTAGATTTTTGTAATTGCCTTTTACTTAACCTGGGGTTTTTATTTTGCCACACAAATGAGGAAATTTTTGAATCAATGTTATCAAAAAAAGATTTAGGAATAAAAATTGGTAAAGCTTGAAATAAATATAAAAATGTTGGTAAAATTATCATTTTAATAGCATTAATCCGACCAACTAATGATAAGGATAAGGGAGACCATCTTGTAGTAAGTTGTTGAATTTGATGGAGCATAGGTAAAAAATTCAGTCTAAATAAATCTTTATATTTCTTGGTAATTTTTATACCTAAATAGATAAAGTTATCAGTAACAACTTTAAATGGTATCCTGTCATTCAATAAAGTTTGCGCGTAAAGGGAATAAATCACTCTTATCCAAGTTTAGTTTATAACCAGAAAAACTACCAAATTGAGCCAACAAGGATAAAATAGCGGGAATAGACCTGTCAGGATCAGAAATATATAACAACAAGTCATCAGCATTAAGTGATAACTTGTATAACTTCTCATTACGGGTAATACCAAAAATATTAGGAGATTCACGAATAGCAATGGCTAAAGGTTCTAATGCGATATTAAATAATAAAGGACTTAAGGGACAAACTTGTCTCGTACCACGAGATAATTGAAAAAAAGAGGATCTGTAATTATTTGTAAGAACAGAAGCAACAGGTTTATAATATATTAGTTTGATCGATGATATAAAATTAGGACTAAAATTAAAATATCTCAAAGCGTTAAATAAGTATGTCCATTCAACTCTATCAAAAGCTTTTTCAGCATCTAATGAAATAACACATTCTGGGATTGTGGGTGATGAAGTATAAATTATATTAATCAATTTTCTAACATTAAAAAAGGAATACCGATTCCTAATAAAACCAGTTTGGTCTTCTGAAATAATCTGTGATTGTACCTTTTCTAACCTAATAGCTAAAATTTTTGTAAGAATCTTAGAGTCTACATTTAATAGTGATATAGGGCGATAAGATGCACATAAAGTAGGATCCTTATCTTTTTTAAGAATTAGAGAGATAGTAGCTTCATAAAAAGATTGAGGTAATCTCTTCTTAGCAAATGCATCATTAAAGATTTCACATAACCAAGGGAAAAGCAAAGAAGAAAAAGTTTTTAAAAATTCTATAATATAACCATTAGGACCAGGAGCTTTCCCTGAATTCATTGATGAGATAGCCTCTCCTATTTCAGCCATAGAGATAGGAGCATCGAACAAGCTACAATCTTCATCTGTCAGTTTGGGAATATTCAAATTGTTAAAAAAATTATCCATCATGGACAGATCACCATCAAATTCTGATTGATATAAAGATTTATAAAAATCTTGAAAAGTGTTATTAATTTCTTTATGATCAGTAGTTAGATTACCGTCTTGTTTATGAATTTTAATAATTTGTTGCTTAGTCGAAATAGCTTTTAATTGGTTAGCTAACAATTTACCAGTTTGATCACTATGGATATAAAATTGAGCCCTGGTCCTAATCAATTGATTCTCAATTGAAGAAGATAATAATAAGCTATGCTCCATTTGAAGCTCAACTCTCTTCTTATAAAGTTCTTTGGTAGGAGTCATGGAATAAATCTTATCAATTTCTTTAATTTTATCCACTAATAAAGCAATATCTAAATATCTTTGTTTTCTTTTACCAACGGAATATGAGATAATTTGTCCACGGATAAAAGCCTTAAAAGAGTCCCAAAGTATTCCTCTGTCAATCTCTTCAGTATAGTTTGTTGAGAAAAACAAGATAATTTGCTGTTTTATGTAGGTGATAAATTCTGGATCTTGAAGCAAAGTAGCGTTAAGTCTCCAAGATCTAGTATTATTGGAAAAGTCCGAAATCTTGATTGATAACTTCAAAGGTGCATGATCCGAAATAGTAATAGAATCATATTTACAATCAGTAACATCCGTTAATAAACGATGATCAATAAGGAAATAATCAATTCTAGAATAACTGTGATATACATGTGAAAAAAACGAAAATTCTTTATCTTTAGGGTTCAAAAACCGCCATATTTCAGTAATTCCCGAATCAACCATAAAGGAATTAATAAGTAAGGCTGATCTATTCGGAAGAATTCAGATAGGTTTAGATCTATCCATCAAAGGATTCAGACAACAATTGAAATCTCCACCCATTATCAACATATATTCATTTAGATTAGGAAGGGAAGTAAAATAAACGTTTAAAAAATTCAGGACAGTCAAAGTTTGGAGCATAAATATTAACTAGAACCACTTTTTGATTAAAAAGTGAACCAGTTATCAACAAAAATCTGCCCTGTGGATCAGAAATAATTTCATGATGTGTAAACGAAATTGAGGGGTCTATAAAAATAGACACACCCCTAATTTTGGCGGTACAATTCGAGTTAAATTGTTGACCCTTCCAGAACCTAAAAAAACGTTGATTATCCTCCCTCCTAATATGGGTCTGCTGTGCAAAAATAATATTAGCATTTAGTCTATGGAATACTTTAAATATTTTTTTATGTTTAATCGGATGATTTAAACCATTAGTATTCCAAGAGATAAAGTTAATAGACTTATCCATCATGCCAATATTAGTTGTATATATCATTAAAGGTTAAAAAGACACATAACCCATAATTCAGGAAGAAGAAAAAATGATTTAGGAGCAACCAGAGAACATGACACCTCAACAATATTAATAATTTAAAGTCGGCCCATAAACTAAAAGCAAAAAAATAAAAAGCAAAAGCGTGAAAAATTATACCTACCCCCTCCCCCAACCCCACGAAAAAAAGCCAAGCGGCAGGCGCACAAACTAATACTAATATTACCCCCATTTTCAAGATGGCAACTCCATGAAAAGAAAGAAAAGAGAAACTATATAACACTCAGATATAAATACAGGGTTGTAAAAAGAAAGAATATATATCAATCAAAATGAAAAAATAATATAAAAAAGCAAAAAATCGTTAATAAAAAAAGGATAACCATTGAAGTTTAAAATAGTGTAATATGCCTTTAAAAAAAGATTCCATATTCAAATATAAGAAAATGACATTTCAAAAACAGAGACTTATGGGAAGAAGAAACGACATTTTGAAAGGACCATATTACAGAATATAAATGTAAATTCGCCAATCTTTTTTTTAAAAAAAAGGTCATCAAAATAAGATTAAAAAAGGATTCAATAACCACTACAATATATATAAAAAAAGAAGGTCCAAAAATTCAAAACATTCGTCCCATTCTCAAATACAGGCAAATGAATGCTTACGGAAAGCAAAGTCTTATGGGAAAAAGAAACGACATCTTAAAAAACAAATCATTATTAAAAGTCTTAACATGTATATCTAATCCAGAGGAAAAAAACTTAATTAAGAAAAAAGTCATTATAGTAAAATTAAAAGAGCATCTGTAAATCATGATAATAAAAAACACCAGGTCTACAGACCAAAGTAAAAAGCTATACCGCAGCTTCATAAGTTAAAGCCTAAAAACGGAATGGCGTCTTCTCTCCAAAAATTCTTCAACATAACACATAGTTCAAATTGTACTAGAAGACCGATATTTTTCAACAAATTTCTTCACTTCTTCCGGAGTGTTAAAGAAGCGCTGACTGTCATCACTCAACTTAATTCTGAGATTCGCTGGGTATCTTAAAGCTTGTTTAAGTCCAATCGAATGAATCTCTGCCATCACCAGTTTAAAAGCGATTCCCGCCCTCATCACCTTGAATGAATAATCTTCAACAATACAAAAGTTGTTGCTTCTGTGAGAAATCATACCTTTCTGACGAGCTAATCGAATTAAAAGCTCTTTCTCCCGAGGATAATGGAGACGGACAATCACAGCTCGTGGCTTGTCTCTCGCAGCTGAAAATCTCGAAACTCTGTGGGCACGATCAATAGTAGGTTTAGCCCGCAAAGCGTCCTCGCCAAAAATTTCCCACAATAAGTTAGAGAAATATTCAGTTAAGTCAGCAGACTCAACATTTTCGGGAAATCCAATAATACGCAAGTTCTGTCTGCGAGATCGGTTTTCAAGATCGGTGATTTTAAACTTATTCTGCTCCACTATTTTAGCGGTCGACTGTACCTTGTCCTCCAAAGTTTCGATTGTACGTATTTTTTCACAAATTATCTTGTCAAGAGCCGCAAACTTTTCTTCATGCCGTTCAATATCTGCTGCCTGCGATTGAAGCTTGGTATCAAATGATCTAACGACTTCTTCAAGCTCAGACATTTTCACAGTAAGTTTATTTTCCAGACTTGCAAGTTTAGTATCAGGTTTAGTATCCAGAAGACTGGAGATTGCATCGAGAGATATAGGGTCTTTAGATGATTTCTTAGGTACAGACATTTTAAGTTTGAAAAAATTAAATCAAGTATTATTTTAAAAAAGAAATAAATCATAAATATCAACCCATGTAATTAAGTACGGAAAGATTTGATTAAAGGGTGATTATAGCTTAAAAAATGAAGAGCGCCTAAAAGGCAGATGTCTACGTCGCCATCTTGAAACTCCTCATTTCAACTATATCCCCAACTTTGGTATCAGTCACAAAATTTGCTGATCCAGCTGAGCTTATTTCCAATCCAGGTCATTGACATCGATGACAAACAACAATGGCACACCACTAGTAACAGGATTCCAGTCAGAGTGGCAACCATCTCTGGCTCTCATGCTAAGCCAATGTTGAATATCATATACTACTTCAACTTGAATGCCAAATGATGGCACCTTCTAGACCAGCCTCCCCCATGCTTTGACAAAGGTGTTGTTAAAGTCCATGTAGATAACGTCCATTGTCTTTCCTTCACCTCATCTCGAAAAACTCTACAAAATTTGTTATATGGAACTTACCGTTGCACAAAATCATGTTGACTACTCCTATTCAGACCTGCCAATCCAAGTACTTATATATCCTGTCCCTTAGAACAACTTCCAATAATTTACCACTTCAGATGTCAGGCTCTGCACCTTATAATT
Source organism: Hypanus sabinus (assembly GCF_030144855.1). Lineage (NCBI taxonomy): Eukaryota > Metazoa > Chordata > Chondrichthyes > Myliobatiformes > Dasyatidae > Hypanus > Hypanus sabinus. The sequence continues at coordinate 49,275,115 of NC_082728.1, forward strand.
ACCCGGCTTATTATTAGTATCTTCTTGAACAATGGGACATTAGCAATCCTCCAGGCCTCCAGTGGTTGAGGAAGTTTTATATACTTGTACCAGGGACACTAGCCTCCCAGAAGGTGCAAGGAGACACCTTGTCAAGCCCAGGGGAATTCTTCCCTCTAATTTGCCTCAAGACTGCATGCAACTCTTCTCCTGTAATCAGGATATGGTCTATATGTATAGCCCTTGGGATTCTCCTTCATCTCTTCTGCCACAGAAATCTCATGCCTTCCTTTAGTCCTCCTGATTTCCCTCTTAAGTGTTATCATGCATTTCTTATACTCTTCAAGTGCCTCATTTGTCCCTTGCTGCCTGTACTTGGTAAGCACCTCCTTCTTGATGTTAATCAGGCCCTCAATATCCTCAAATACCAAGGGTCCTAAACCTGTTATCCTTGAATTTTACAAGATCTTTATTCTATTGTATTTTGAAGTCTTCTCATTTACCAAGCATGCCTTTGCCAGAAAACAACCTATCCTAACCCACAACTGCCAGATCCTTTCTGATGCCATCAAAATTGGCCTTTCTCCAATGTAGAATCTCAACTCGAGAACCAGTTCTTCTCTTCTCCGCAATTATCTTGAAACTAAAGGAATTATGATTACAAATTCCAAAGTGTTCCCCTACACACACTTCTGTCACCTGCCCTGCCTCATTCCCTAATAGGAGATCCAGTATTGTGCTCTCTCTGGTTGGGACCTTTATATAATGATTATAGAAACTTTTCCTGAACACATCTGGCAAACTATCCCATCCAACCCTTTTGCAGTATGAGAATCAAAGTCAATACGTGAAAAGTTAAAATCACCTACTATCACAGCCTTATTTTTCTTGCAATTGTCTGCTACCTCTCTACAGATTTGCTCCTCTAAATCACACTAACTATTGGGTGATCTATCATATAATGCCAGTAATGTGGTCATCCCTTTCTTATTCCTCAGTTCCACTCATGTACTGCAGCCTCGGTAGATGAGCTCTCCTGTCGGTACAGTCTGAGAACTGTCTTGACAGTTTCCCTGACAAATAATGCCATCATTCCCCTTTAATCCTTCCAGTTCTATAATCTCTAAAACAACAAAACCCTGGAGCACTGAGCTGCTGATCCTGCTCTTCCTGCAACCAAGTCTCACTAATGGCTGCAATATCATAATTCCACATGCTCTAAGCTCATCTGCTTACCTACAATACTCCCTGTCTTGAAATAGATGCAATCCCTAATATTAGTTCCACCATACTCAACCTGTCTTTCAGTTCCTTTCTTTTGTATGTAGACTATACATTGACTTACACCACAACGCACCATGACACTCTGGTTCCCATCCCCCTGCAACTCTGGTTTAAGCCCCCCAGAGCAACACCAGCAAACCTTTCCACAAGGATGTTAGTCCCCTTCCAGTTCAGGTGCAAACCATCCATTTGTACAGGTCCCACCTTCCCTGGAAGAAAAGCTAACAATGCAAAAATATGAAGCCCACCCTCCTACACACATCTCCTTAGCACATGTTAAACTGTATCATCTTCCTACTTCTAATCTCACTAGCACATGCCATGGATAGCAATCCCAAGATCATCATCTTGGAGGTCCCGTCCTTTAACTTAGCACCTAATTCCCTGAATTCTCTTTGAAGGACCTTGTTACACTTCTTGTCTATGTCACTGGCATTCATGTAGACCATGGCATCTAGGTGTACAGTCTCCCCCCTTAAGAATGCTATGGACTAGATTCAAGATGTCCCTGACTGTGGCACCTGAGAGACAACATACCATCCAGGAACCCTGTTCTCATTTGCAAAATCTCCTGTCTATTTCCCTATCACTACTACTTGCCTCGTTTTCCTCCCTCACTTCCTTTCTGAGTCACAGAGTCAGTCAGCTGTGGCTTTCCTCTGCTAGGTCATCTGCCTCAGCCAGTGCACACTAAAGCAGTGTACTTGTTATTGAGAGGAATGGCCACAGGGGCACTTTGCACTATCTGCCTAATCATTTTCCCTCTCCTGAAAGTCACTAATGAACCTGCTACCTGCAATTTAAGTGTGACTACTTTCCTATAGCCCTTATCTGTCATCTCCTCATTCTCCCAAATAAGCTGAAGGTCATCCAGCTTGAAGCTGTTCAAGCTGAACAGCTTCAGTTCCCTACATGGTTTGTAAGCAGCTACACCCAGATGTACTTCTTGCAAATGTAGCAAGCAGCAAGACTGGATGTCTCTGAGATCTCCTATGTCCTGCAAGAAGAGAACACCACCGACCCGGGATCTATTTGCACCACTCTAATTAGGCACTAGTTAAGAAAGAAAGAGAAATTTGACCAAAAACCTTAGCCTAGCCTCTGCTTCTTCTCGCTGAAGCCTCCTGAATAAAAGCCTCAGCACCCCATACAAACCTAGCCCACTCCAACGATGGCCACTCCACTTAAACCTCATTTCTTTTTATTGGCCCTTGTCAAGTACCTAATGACTCAAATGACCTCAAGCTCCACTAAACATCCTGAAGGGCCATTTGGTGTCTATTATGACTGTACTTGAAAAAAGCTTCTTTGATTTATTTGTATTTGTTAAAATGCAATTAACAACACTTTCTTTAACTCTTGCTTTAAACACCATGGCAGTGCTACACAAAATATTGCAGGCTATCCCTGGCTAATGAAGGATTCTTTTTTTTAAACAATGTCCGTAAGTCAATTTTAACTCAGAAAATACACTAAAGACATTAGATATGATAACCACACTGCAACAGTACTGTAAGAAATGGTAGCAAAGCACATAAAACTGATTAAAAAAGAACAAGTGCTAAAATTACAGACAGAAATCAGTTTTACCATTCATAGAAACAAGCATTTGTAATTATGTCAGATTTTTGAATTTAATACTGTTGATCACAAGAGGAGTGACCATAAATTGGACATCCATAACCCAGGGCTGACCTGTAATCACCATCTAATCATACAACTGTTTCAGATACAGTTATAGCACAGCTGATGAACCAGTATCTTATTAAGTAGTACAAAGCTGGCACATTTAATTTTGTTATAACAAGCAGCTGTAAGAATGGTCATTTAAGTGCTGGCATAATTTTAATCAACTTTTTAATAGAGTTCCTTTGGGAGTTTCTGGGAAAACTACAATTTATTTCAAACCAATTGGAATTGTGAATTAAATCATAATCAAAGGAGTTTGCAATCAAAGGTGAAACAGAGGAAATAAATACCTTTCCATTGCTGGCTTTAGATAAGAATTTAAACTATAAAAGTTTTTCCTCAATGCCAGACACTCAAGGGTATAAATCTGTTTCTACTGAAAACGTAACACTAAAATGGTGACTCATGTGGAACCCACACTTATCTCTCCCCATGGCATTCATGCAAGGAATTAGTGTGCACAGCTCGTGCAACGATCTCTATATTTAACCAGCAACAACTGTGCTATCTTTTGGATTTGCACTCAGTAGGGTGTAAATTAAGGAACTTTACAGATGTAGTTAAAGTAACCTGTGCTCAAAGTGGTCAAAGCTGTATCTCTCTGTAAGTGGAGACGATGAATAAAACCACTGCTGGAATCCATTGCACAGCTTGGGAAGCAGAAATTAGCAAGACATTGGAATGGCCATCCCAATTCTCATCCATTAACTGGGAAGTATTTACAGAAGAAGCAGATATTAAGAGGAAGGCCTTATGCACCAGAAGTTCCAGAAGGCCAAAATGAAATGGAGCTCTAACTTAAATGCCCAAGGGAAGAATGAAACTTCTTCAGCCACCTTCTGTCAGAGGCACCTTTAGAAACCTTCTAGTGATGTCGACATATCATCAGGAAAAGGCTGAGAAGCTTGATACAGCCATGGCTATGAGGCCAAGCAATATATGGATTATAATGTGAAAATTTGTGTACCACCTGTTCCAACACAACATCAAAAGCATCTAACCAGCCATGTTGAAATTACCAGGTATACCTATTGTAAACAGGGTAAATCTAGCCCAAGTAATACTGCCTCATCAATTTACAATCAGTCACTTCACGGAAGGTATTATCAACGGTGATAACTGGTGCCACTAATTCAGCTATCACCTGCTCAACCATCCTCAATTCAATTTCACCAAAACCACTAGGCACCAGACATCATTGATACGAAACATCAACTGGAGAATTCACTTCTAGAAGCAAGTTGACATCAAGGCCATTTGACCAAGCGCAGCCTCAAGGATGTTGAATGCATCTGAATAAATTAGACAGTTCATGATGTAATGAAATAACGTCATTGACAAAATATACATATATATGCTTCTGTGTGTATATGTGTGTATGCATGTGTATGTGTGTGTATATACACACACACATATACACGAAACACACACACACACACACACACACACACACACACACACACACACACACACACACACACACACACACACACACACACACACACACACACACAAGTTTGGGCACCCCTGGTCAAAATTTCTGTTACTGTGAATAGTTAAGTGAATAGAAGATGAACTGATCTCCAAAAGTCACAAAGTTAAAGATGAAGCATTCTTTTCAACATTTTAAGTAATATTGGTGTTTTATTTTTGTTTTGTACAATTTTAGAGTGAAAAAAGGAAATGAGCACCATGCAAATGTTTGGGAACCCCAAGAGATTTGAGCTCTCAGGTAACTTTTACTAAGGTCTCAGACCTTAATTAGCTTGTTACGGCTATGGCTTGTTCACAGTCATCGTTAGGAAAGGCCAGGTGATGCAAATTTCAAAGCTTTACAAATACCCAGACTCCTCAAACCTTGTCCCAACAATCAGCAGCCATGGGCTCCTCTAAGCAGCTGCCTAGCACTCTGAAAATTAAAGTAATTGATGCCCACAAAGCAGAAGGATATAAGAAGATAGAAAATCATTTTCTGGTAGCTGTTTTCTCAGTTCATAATGTAATTAAGAAATGGCAGTTAACAGGAATGGTGGAGGTCAAGTTGAGGTCTGGAAGAGCCAGAAAACTTTCCAAGAGAACTGCTCGTAGGATTGCTAGAAAGGCAAATCAAAACCCCCATTTGACTGCAAAAGACCTTCAGGAAGATTTAGCAGACTCGGGAGTGGTGGTGCACTGAAAGCAAACAGCATACTGTCTGTGAAAAAGCTGAAGATGAAAAGAGGATGGCTTCTACAACAGGATAATGATCCTAAACACACCTCAAATTCCACAATGGACTACCTCAAGAGGCGCAAGCTGAAGGTTTTGCCATGGCCCTCACGACCTAAACGTCATCGAAAATCTGTGGATAGACCTCAAAAGAGCAGTACATGCAAGACGGCCCAAGAATTTCACAGAACTAGAAGCCTTTTGCAAGGAAGAAGGGGTGAAAATCCCCCAGACAAGGATTGAAAGACTCTTTGCTGGCTACAAAATGCATTTACAAGCTGTGATACTTGCCAAACGGGGTGTTACTAAGTACTGACCATGTAGGGTGCCCAAACTTTTGCATGCCACTATATACACGAGTGTTTTGTGTGTGTATATTATGTATATACATATACACACAGTATATACATTATATATTGTATCCACCATGAAGATCCATATTATTCCCTTCTGAGTACTTGTCTGACTGTGCATGCCTGTGAGTAGTTTATTCTGTGTGGAAACTGTGAGTAGTTTTCTCAGTGCGGAAGTGAACTTACAGAAGTTTGCAGCACAGACTATGATAATATAAAACCTGGTAAAACTGAGATCAATTGGAATTGATAGAAATTCCACACTGAGAGATGTTACATCTGCTACAAAAATTGTAGTTGCTGAATTCAGTCAGCTCAACCCCAGGAGATCATTGCATGGTTTCTCAAGGTAGTGTCTTAGACTCCAACATCAGCTGCTTCAGGAAAGATCATTTCTCCATAATAAAGTTAGAAATGGGAATGTTTGCTTTCAATTGTATCTTGTTTGATTCTATTTGAAATTCCTCTGATTATGAAGCAGTTTGTGGTGACATGCAGGAATAACTGGGCAATACTCAAATACAGAGATAATAAATGACAAGTAAGATCCATGCCAGGGATATTCCAGGCAAATTCAAAAAATACTGAGTTATTACTCTTGACATTCAACTATGTATTCCCACTTTTCAATACAGAGGGTAGGCCACCATTGATCAGAATCCACTGGACAAGACTCTTAAATGTTGCTAATGGAGTCTTCATTGGCATTCCATTCACCATATTCACGTTTGAAAATCCTTCTTTGTTCCATCACTAGCACTTGTCAAACTACAGTACACACCATCTACAAAATATATTACAGTAGCATGCCTTGTACAAAATCTCCCACACACAAGTTTGGCACATCAGAAGAAAAAGGCAGCAGACATATTAGAAGAGTGTCATAGAATAGCATAGTAACATTTAGTCTGTGCCATAGTAACATTTAGTCATTAATCTGCCTGGTCCCATTGATCTGCACCTTGACCATAGCACTTCATACTCTTCTCATCCATGTACCTATCCAAATTTCTCTTAAATGTTGAAATCAATCCCACATCCATCACTTGCACTGGTGCCTCATTACAGACTCTCTCCACCCTCTGAGTGAAGAAGCTCCCCCTCATGTTCCCCTTAAATATTTCACATTTCACCCTCAGCCTATGACCACTCGTTGCTGTCTCATCCGACCTTAGAAAAAGTCTGCTTGCATTTACCCAATCTATACCCCTCATAATTTTGTATACCTCTATCAAATCTCCCTCAATCTTCTAAATTCTAAGGAATGAAATCCAAACCTATTCCACCTTTCCCTATAACTCAAGTTCTCAAGTCCCAACAACATCCTTGTAAATTTTCTCTGCATTCTTTCAATCTTATTTATAGCTTTCCTGTGGGTAAGCGACCAAAACTTAAAATGAATCCTCATCAACGTCTCATACAATTCCAACATAACATCCCAACTTCTGTACTCAGTACATTGGTTTATGGTTCCATGTGCCAAGGGCTTTCTTTACAACTCTACCCACCTCTGATGCCACTTTCAAGGAAGTATGGATCTGTATTCCCAGATCCCTCTGCTCTACCACACTCCTCAGTACCCTGACACTAACTGTGTAAGACCTACCCTGGTTGGTCCTCCCAAAGCGCAACTGCTCACACTTGTCTGCATTAAATTCCACCAGCCATTATTTGGCCCATTATCCAGATTATCCAGATCCCACTGCAAGCTTTGATAATCTTCTTTGTTGTCTACTATACCACAAAACTTGGTGTCATCCACAAACTTACTGATCCAGTTTACCACATTATCATCCAGATTATTGATATAGATGACAAACAACAATTGACCCACCACCGATCCCTGCAGTGCACCACTTGTCACAGGCCTCCAGTCAGAGAGGCAACCATCTACAACCACTCCCTGACTTCTTCCACGAAGACCAATGTCTAAACCAATTTTACTATCTCATTTTCGATGCCAAGCGACTGAACTTTCTTAACCAACCTCCCATGCAGGACTGTCAAATGCCCTGCTAAAGTCTATCTAGGCAGCATCTACTAACTTGCCTTCATCAATTTTCCTGGTAACTTCCTTGAAAAACTCTTGTAAGATTGGTTAGACATGACCTACCACACACAACGCCGTGTTGACTATCACAAATCAGTCCTTTTCTATCCAAATACTCATATATCCAGTTCCGTAGAATATATTCCAATAACTTTCCTACTACTGACGTCAGGTTCACCAGCCTATAACTGCCTGGCTTACTCTTAGAGCCTTTCTTAAACAACGGAACCACATTAGCTACCCTCCAATCTTCTGGCATTTCACACATGGCTTTTAAATATCTCTGCTAAGGCCCCTGCAGTTTCTGCACTAGCCTCCTACAGGGTCTGAGGAAACTGATGCACCATCAATAACTCTGAGACGTGAGGCGAAATATCGGCTTCTATTGACTGGAAGAAAGAACAAGCAGTAGTCGACCACCATACGACATCCTGGAGACTGAGGGCAGGGCTCAGGCCTCAATCGCCTTTATACCAGGGTCTGTGGGAGGAGCCACGGTCAGTGGTCAGCAGGGGGAGGGCGTGTCCAGACAGGTATATATTGTTCACCACAGAAACACCCTGTCAGGTCCTGAGGATTTATCCACCCTAGTCTGCCTCAAGACAGCAAACACTTTGCCCTCTGTTATCTGCACAGGACGCATGAGCTCACTGCTGTGTTACTTCACATCTACAGACTCTGTGTCTGTCTCATGAGTAAATGCAGATACAAAAAATTCATTTAAGATCTCCCCCATTTCTTCCAGTTCGCACATAGATTATCACTCTGATCTACAAGAGTCCCTCACTATACTTTTGTTCTAATTTATCTGGTTTCTCCTTCACCTTGTCTCCTAGAGCATCCTTATGTCTTTTATTAGCCCACTGATTTGCTTTTGAAGTGTTCTCTTTTTAAACTCCTCATCTGTTCCTGCCTGCCAACACCTGAGATGCACCTCCTTATTTATCTTAACCAAGACCTTAATGGCTCATGAAAACTAAGGTTCCTTAAACCTGTTATCCTTGCCTTTTATACTGATACAAACTCTGTACTCTCAAAATTTCACTTTCGAAGGGCTCTAACTTTCCAAGTACACATTTACCAGAAAACAACCTGTCCCCACCCATGCTTGCCAGACCCTTTCTGATATCATCAAAATTGGCCTTTCTCCAACTTGGAACCTCAACCTAAGGACCAGACTTATTCTTTGCCCCAATTACTTTGAAACTAATAGCATTATGATCACTAGATGCAAAGTGTTCCTCTACACAAACTTCTGTCATTTGCCCTGCATCATTCCTTAAAAGAAGATCTAGTTCTGCACTCTCTCTAGTTGGGATTCTATGTAGTGAATAAGTAAACTTTCCTGAACACATTTGACAAACTCTTCCCTTTTACAGTATGGGAGTCCCAGTCAATATGTGAAAAGTTAACTTCACCTACTATCACAGCCTTAAGTTGCTTGCAACAGCATGTGATCTCTCTACAAATTTGCTCCTCTAAATCCCCACAGACTCTATAATCCCATTAACATGATCATACCTTTCTTATTCCTCAGTTCTACCCATAAAGACTCACTAGACAAGCTCACCGGTCTGCCCTGACTGAGCACTGCCATGACATTTTCCATGACTAGTAATGCCACCCCTCCCCCCTTTAAACCTCCCACTCTATCACATCTAAAAATACAGAACCCCAGAATAATAAACTGCCAGTCCTGCCCCTCCTGCCACCAAGTCTCAGTAAGGACTACAATGTCATAATTCCACGTGCTGATCCACGCCCAACACTCATCTGACTTTCCTACAATACTCCATGTATGAAGTATTCGCAGCTGAAAACATTAGTCCCACTATGCTCAGCATTTTGATTCCTGCCCTTATATGTAGGCTTAACAACATCCTTCTCCGCAACCACTCCACTATCCATTCTGTATTTTGGTTCCTATTTCACGCAACTCTAGTTTAACCCCCACTGGGCAGCATGCTACCAACTTCAATTTCCTTTCCAAATCACACACTATTCAGACTTGGAAATATATTCACGTTCCATCATCGTTGGTGAGTTTAAATCCTCCATCACCCTATCCAACATTTCTGGATGTATTTTCCCCAGAAGGACTGCAGTGTTTTATGAAGGTAGTCCACTGCCAATATCGCAATCTTCATTTCACTCAGAGGAAAGCCAGTCTGAAACACTTCCCCTGAGAATGTGAAGCCCTCTTGTGTTCATTCTTTCTTCCAACACAATTTCCAATAAATCAACTAATCGCTGTGTGTAAACTAATTACTATTTGAAACAAAAGAATATAGGTTTCTAGAGTTTGTGGAGATGATTATGGAGATTTATGGTGGGTGTAAAAGCCACGAATGAGGTGCTAAATGATTAGATAACATATTTAACAATAAAGATAGTTTTGTCAAATTTACAAGCTGAACTTCCAATAATTCACTCTTCAACTGATCAGAAATTCCATTATTTATTACCTATTAACCTATTATTATTTAGAATCTATTAACCTAGTTCTCTTTCCCATGGTCACTTTAAACTTACAGTTCACAAAAGCTCACGGCTGCTTTGACACATTTCCCATGCTCCATTTAAACACAGCAAGGATATGTTTCCCACAACCTCTTTGTGGTTATGCTTTTCCCACACACCCTTTAAACTCACCAAGATTATTGGAAATGTTATTACATAGCTGTACACCATCTAAAGAAAAGAAAATGTGTTGTAGAATTAAGGGTAGAATTCAACAGTGTAGAAAATCTGGCAGTCTGTTATCACAGAAGTTCCAACATTGCTGGATTATCAAAGTTTATTATAAAGAAATACTCAGGATGCTGGATAAAACTCGTATTTATCTATTTCTAAATGTGTTGTTTTTTGAAATGGCTAAATCACCTGGCCCCAATGGAATATATTTCAGGTATTTTTGAGAGAAGAGTAGAAAATTTGGAGATGGTAGCCAACATCTTCAAATCCTTCTTAGATACAAGAATGGTACGAAACGATTGAAGGAATAAAGCTACCGATTACAGACTGCTTGGTTTCATAACTGTGATAGAGAAACTTTCAGAAACATTTAAACCCACACAATTTAAACTCTACTTGGACAAGTAAGTTGAACTTAGACATCTATAGAATATGTATGTACATGTTAATGGCAATTCAAATTTGCCAACGCAATTAATAGCAAGTCAGGTTTGCCAATGACTACAAAAAAAATGAAAGAACAGGAGAAAATACTTGAAATTAAATATTGATTAATTTCATTAGGCTGCCCATTCAGAAAAAGTTTTTTGGCTGTTAATGGTATATAGGGTTGAGGAAGTACAACTGATGTTAAGTATATTAAATTCTAAAACATGTTGGATGAAGATCTGCATGATAAGTCTGTTCAGAATGAAAACCTATTGAATAAAACGGGGGCATGGGTAGTAGAAGGGAAACGACATTATGAGAGAGAGATAATGAAAGCATGGAGAATTTTTTCAGACTGAAGGGATGTATACTTAGTGCTCCCTAAATAACAATACAACTACACAATACACTTGGACTTGCACAGAAACTGGAACTGGAATAAGATAGTAAAGGACTTCAAGGAATTATGGACAGGTGTCCAGAATATATGACACTTAGTCCATGATTACTACCTTCTTATATTTTTACACTATTTATTTATTTATGTGATTTATAATATTTTTGTCTTTGGACGATACTGCTGCATTAAAACAAATTTCACACCGTATAAGTCAGTGATAATAAACCTGTTTCTGGTTCTGAGAAGAATATTCAACAGAGGCGATAAGTTCTCATTTGAACAAGGGAAGATAATACAATATAAATTGTACAATTTTGTAAAGAGGGCAGAAACAGAGATCTGAGAGTGTTCATGCAGAAATTTGAAAGGATAGACTACTAAAGCATTTAATGAAGGAAATGGAAGCCTGGGTTTTAAAGATTAGAGGTGCAGAGCATAAAGCCAGAATGCCATATTAAGTACACATTAAAAAAAATCTAGTTCATATCCAGCTGGAGTACTATGTCAAATTTGGGCACTTCACTTCAGGAAGGAAGTGAAGGCTTTGGAGCAGGTACAGACGAGATTTATTGAAATAGCTCCAGTGAAGAGGGAATATAGTTACACTGACTGATGATAGAAGCTGTGGTTATTAGAGCTAAGAATTCTAAGAGCAGATTTGACAACAGTGTTTGAAATCCAGAAGGATTTAGATAGATTAAATAAGATAATCCTGTCACCATTATTGAAGAGTTAGTTTCCAAAGAACACATACAGTCGTTGGGAGAAAGAAATACACAATGTAAGAGAAAACTTCTAAGCTGTGACTGATTAAGTATGATATAGAGTGGCAGGAACAGACTATAAATGGGAACTAAGAAAGTACTTAAACTATGAATAAACTTCAGGACCATCAGGATAGAAAGTGGGCTAAACCAGATTATTCTGAAAAAAGAAAATATTCCAATATTTTTTTCTTTACAAGTAAATTCATTTTCCAAAGCTGTCATTAACATCATTGCTTTTGCAAAAAAAAACACTAATCTGGCTGACATTTGTCTTCATTGTTATACCTTCTGTAAATTGGTCATCAGATATGCTGTTGGCCTGCCCTAAATTACATGAAGTCCTGTTCACCACTCAACCTATGCTTCCCAATCTCAATCAATATGCATTTATGAAATGTATCAGGTATAAAGTTCTAATCCTTAGTTTCAAATCCTGTTTTTTCCCCATTTCTGTAAACTCCTCTTGCACTTCACCCTTCATGATATGTCCCCTACTCAAATACTGACTTCTAGACCATACCGATAGCCAACTGTTTAAGTAACCATGTCATTAGTGTCAAACTCAAATGCTCTCGAATTACCTCCTTGATACCTATCAACTTCTTCCGACTTCAATATCTTAAGTTCACAGTCCAGTACATCAATGTCTCCATTCGTGGCTCAGTGTCTACTTTACCTAATAACATTCCTGTGAAACATCTTGAGACACATTACTACATCAAAGATGCCATGTATTACAAGTTACTGCTAAACATAATCACTAATTCACGCTTAAGCAGGTATTCCTTAGCAGTAAGGAAAATGAATTGTCTTAAATCCCTTACCCTGTCTTAGGTTCCCTTATCTACCTATATTCCACCCAGGTCTTGAGAATGTCTTAAGTTATTATATAAATGGAAGATCTTCCTTTCATCATTTCTGCAAAGAGATGGATGGGGGATGTTATAATGAGGATTACTGTAAAGGAACAGGAAATAAATAAATACCTTGTCTGTCTTCGTTGAAGAAGAAACCAGAACTACCAGAGACCCAAAGGTCCAACTAAGAATGAAGAACTTAAGGAAATCTTTTTTAATTAAAAAGTAGGGAAATTGGTGGCAAAGAGTGCCAATGAATGTCAAGGATGCAATAATCTACATCCCCAATTTATGAAAGTAGTGACCATAGAAAAGGCCACATTTGTTATCATCTCTCAGAACTTACTGAATTTGAAATGATTCCTGCAGATTGGAATGGAGCTCACGAAAGCCCACTATTTAAGAGAAGAGGAAGAAAAATCTGAAATTCAGCTTTATTGTTGTATACACAAATACATGTATGCACAGGTACAATGTAAGACTTAATTGTAGTGGTATTATGAGCACATAGCTTCAGTGGCACAACAATCACAAGAAAATTATGTTAAACATAAATTATACCAAAAGGAGAGCTAATTTTTAATCTAAGATTGGTAGCAGGGAAAATGCTGGGATGTATAATAAAAGATGCAATAACAGAACATTTGGAAAGGAATAATAGGTTTCAGTGGAGTCAGTAGGGATTTATAAAAGGGAATTCATGTTTGCCAATTGTTCTTTGAGGATGTGGCCAGTGGAACAGATAAGGCAGATTTTCACAGATTTTCAGAAAACTTTAAGTAGGGCATACAGAGTGGTGAATAAGATTACTGAATGGCAGAACACGCCCTGAAGGGTCAGGGGGTGTGTGTGTGTGTGTGTGTGTGTGTGTGTGTGTGTGTGTGTGTGTGTGTGTGTGTGTGTGTGTGTGTGTGTGTGTGTGTGTGTGTGTGTGTGTGTGTGTGTGTGTGTGTGTGTGTGTGTGTGTGTGTGTTGATTAAGCATTCTTGTTCTGTAAGTAATTCATTCCAGATTATATGTACAAATATGTGAATTGCATACATCATCATTCTAACACATGATACGTGCATGCCTCATTTAAATTAAGCTCGAAATTAGACCTGCATTCCTGGACTCCTGTGTCTTCCTTTGAATTAGATTCATGTTTTGAAGTTACAAAACATAACACAGATAACCTACTCCTGTTCCAAGTTCTTCGTTTTCACACAATGTTCTTACATGCATAAATTTCTATTGTAAACATTTACCTGCTTATTGAAAATTAACTTAATAGTCAAATAAAAACGACACTAAGCACAACTGTGTACAAATCGGTTAACCAGTACATTAGCAAAAGTAAATAAAAGTGGAAGCTGAAAGTCGAAGCAAAATATTGAACTAGGTTTCCTAAATATCAAATATTTTTATTTAAAGTTGATGCTGTTACGAAATCCCATAACTGGATCACTTACCAGCAAAGATAGAGAGGTCCTTTGAAGTCTGATGGTACTATTTTTAAAAGTATTTATTGACAAAGGGCACAAAAATAAGATTAATGCAAACATACAGATAATATACATCGTCAATACTAAATATAAAGCGCGGGTATAATAACCACCAAGAAATAGCTCTATCGTTGTCTATGGGGATAATGTATTGTCCGATGGAAAGATAACAGTCACTATCAGTTTGTTCAAGCTGCAGCTTTGTTGGGTTTAAGAGCGATGCCATTTAAACTTGCCCAGGTCTTTTATGATACCAATCCGTTGGGTCAGGGGAGCCCATTGTTAGCTAAAAGCTGTTGTCTGTGGTTCCAGCCACCAATTCCAGCCACGGAATTGAACACACGTGGCCTCCTTCAGATGACTTCCTCCTGTTATGTGGTCGCTTAACGTTTCTTCTGGTGCATCTGAGGGACTGTTCCTACAGACCCTCTTTTATCCTGACTCGCAGGGTCGTAGATGTCAATCAGATTGGGGGTGTGCACTCTCTCCCTCAACCAGCACACTTTGCCTGAGGGCGTTCACGTAGTATAGTAGCTCAATCCACAAATTGGTCTCCAAGAGACAATGGCCATGTCCCGTAGCTTTACATCGCCGGAGAAACGAGCCAGCCTGCACGTCTCTTTTCCCATTTCCTGGGCCCCTTGACCCAACCCAACAGTGATCTTGCAATTCTCACAAAGGAGGGGGCTACGGACGTAACAATGCCAATAGTCAAAGGAGAGAAGCAGAACAACTTTGCTCACATTTCAGGTCTTTGTACCAAGTTTTTCCCAAATAGAGCAAGCTTTCTCTCTGAAAAATTCAATTAATCAATCAAATCTAAGTGTTATTCTGTACTTGGACTGCATTGAAAGTTTTTGTTTTAAAATTACATAGATGGATATCCCGAATCTAAAGTTTCAGCAACTTGAAATGTTCTCTGTAAAAATCAGATGTTATGAAGGTGGAATGAGACAGTTCATAACTCTTAGAAAGGAGAAAAACCTATGAGAAATTTTCAGGAACTGTACATTAGTATGGGGTCCATAGTAATAAAGAATTCAAAGAGAAAGCAGAAATGTTATAAAGATTTGAAAGTTGCAGTAAAATGTCTGCTTAGTTCTTAGAAATGCACAGTAATTGCTTGACTTTTTTATCCACTCAGTAGGTAGGCAGCCGTCGATCCCAGGGGATCATGGGTTTTCATCTCTGGTGGACTCTGTCCTCTCCAGAGCACCAGCCTGGGCAGGAAGATTTGAAGAACCAGCTGTTGCCCATGCAGCAGATTCCCCTCTCCACTTCACTGATGTAGTCCAAGGGAAGAGCAAGCATCCATACAGCTTGGCACTAGTTTCATTGTGGAGACTGCCAGAGTGAAGTTGCAAACTGCCTTAGGGACCCTGGCTCCAGATTTCTTCCTCGGGGTTTACTCCCAAACCCTTTCCCATGGGTGGCTATAGCCACAAGGCAGCGGAGGTTTAGTATCAGAGTTTTCCTTCTCCTAGGTGGGCTGCCATCTAAGGCTGACGAGCCCCACCTGCCCGAAGCAACCAGTTTTGAGGCGCCAGTGGTCTGCCTTTGCCTCTTCTCTTGTCAGTAGAAACAATTCTGCCAGGCCTAGTAGCTAAGCCACACGTGAAGGCCAAGAGTTGGACTTGATTGTCAGAGGCTGTTAAAATCGCATGCCATTTGGAGCACTTTATAGGTAGTGGGAACTTAACCCCACTACCACCCCCGGCTATGACAACCTCAGAAACCTTATCCACAAGGATTGAGATAATATACCTTTCATTAATATATGACTATTCTAAAGCATTAATTCTGTTTCTTCCCAGTAAGTGTTACCAAACTGCTGTGTGTCTCCAGGATTATAGTATTTTAGATTTCCAGTATCTTGATTCTTGCTACATAGCTCTCAGTAACATGGCCAGAATTTATTGCTTGACCCTTGTCATCTTTGAGAAAATGAAGATGTGTAGTCTTCTCAGCAATTAAAGGCCATATGATGAAGATTTTCCTATGATACCACCTGATTTTGAAGATTTGGCAGAAGGAATGCCAATATAAGTCTATTTGAGGATGGTACTGTATAGGATTCAGAAAGGATCTTGGAGGATGATCTTGATCCCAAGATATTGATGCTATTTTTTTCAAAATCTGCAGGTATAGTCTATTAATTATCAAATGTGAGCAACATCAAGTGCACATTTCAGGTGACTCTAGGGGATAAAAAGTCCCACAGCCCCTGATGACCCCTTGATTTCAGTATCTGAGGCTGACATAAGAGCATCCTTCAGGAGGGTGAATCCATGGAAAGCATCCAGCCCACGGTGGGTACCTGGCTGAGTACTAAAGACCTGTGCTAAATAACTGCCTATAGTGTTCACCAGTATCTTTAACCTCTTACTTTGGCAGTCTGAGGTACTCATCTGCTTCAGTCAGGCTTCAATTATACCGGTGCCTAAGAAAATCGTGGTAATCTGCCTCAATGACTACCATCCAGTCACACATCCACAGTGATGAAGTGTTTTGAGAGGTTGGTGATTAAATATATCAACTCTGACCCGAGAAGTGACTTGGATCCACTCCAATTTGCCTACCAGCACAACAGGTCCATAGAAGATGCCATTTCATTGGGTCTTCACTCAACCATGGAACATCTAGATATCAGGATGTTCTTTATTGACCACAGCTCAGCATGAAATACTATCATTCCCTCCAAACAAATCAATAAGCTTCAAGACCTGTGCCTCAATACCTCCTTGTGCAACTGGATCCTGGATTTCCTCACTTGCAGACCCCAGTCAGTTTGAATTGGCAACAACATTTCTTCCACAATCTCCAAGGTCAAAGGAAGACCACAAGGGCTTTATCAGGAGGATGAAACCAGAGGTCCATGAGTCAGTCATCATAAGGGATCAGAGATGGAGAGGGTTTGCTGCCCTCTCTTATCAGAATCCCCCTTCTCCAGCCTTTTATCTCTTTCACCAATCAGCTTCCCAGTCCTTTACATCACCCCTCTCCCTCCTGATTTCACTTACCACCTACCATCTCATGCTTCTTCCTCCCCTCTCCCCAACCTTCTTACTCCGACTTATCTTGTTTTCTCCAGTCCTGATGAAGAGTTTCGGCCTGAAACATTACTGTTTACTCTTTTCCATAGATACTGCCTGGCCTGCTGAGTTCCTCCAGCATTTTGTGTGTGTTGCTCGGATTTCCAGCATCTGCAGATTTTCTCATGTTTGTGAACCTACTAATCTGTACATCTGTGGAATGTGGGAGGAGACTCAAGCACCTGGAGAACTCCCAAGAGTTACAAACTCCTTACAGATAGCGGTGGGAATTGAACCTGGCCCACAGCATTATGCTAACCATTATGTTGCTGTGCTGCCCCAAAGCGAATGGACAAAGTAAACTTCTGTTGGGTCACCACTCTGCAGAACATCCCTGTGCGATTCACAAAGCTGTGAGTTCATTCCCCCCCTCCCACTCCCAATTTGACATCTCTGTCTTTAACCGCTTACACTGTTCCATTGAAGCCCAATGTGAATTCAAGGTACAGCATTCCTATGCATGCAGGCCTTGCTAATGAATTCAGCTATTTTAAATAAGCAGTGTTCCCAGTTTGTATGAGAACCGACCAATTCTGGTGTAAGAGCTGGGAATGCTGCGGAGTGTTTGGCAAGTCAAGCTCAACTGTGACTGAGGAGCTGTTTCATGACCACTCATGGTGAGGAGTGGGAGGTAGTGGTTTGTCATCCTGGACTGTTAATGCTTTTTCTGTATCTGCAGATGCTGTCTGGACGGCAGAGTGTATCAATCATTTTTTGTTTGTGTTTCAGGTTTTCAACAGCCTTTACTTGTCAGCTCCAGCAGACTTTTCTATCTCCTACATTCTTTTCTACTTACATCTCTTCTAGGCATATTAACTGCCATGAACAAGCCTTCACCGCCCTCTCCTCACTGACACTGACCAGTGTAATTAGTCCTCTCTTTTTCTCCACCCAGTTACAGGTACTGTTTTTGTTCACCCTTCACCCTTCATTTAGGCTGGCAGGGTGCAGATACATCTCTACCAAAGGAGGTGTAAGGTGCTCATCCGCCAGCCTGCAGGTCACCCTTGGGCAAGGTGTAGCACCCACTTGGACCCCTGATCAGGGTCACGCGGGAGCAGGTGGTAGATGGTCAAACGTGCAGCTAATGCTTATCACAAGCCCTGGTTATGCAACCCCTAATGACAGGCAGACAATCTCTGAAGAGCACTGATCAAGACTGGGATCACCCACCCTGTAAACACACTGCCCAGAAAGAGGCAATGGCAAACCACAGAACAATCATAGTCATGGAAAGACCATAATTGCTTATGTTATACAACATAGCACGTAACAAACAAGCCTCCTTCTCTGCAATTTTGACCATGTCTATTTTCTATATTTTCACAATAGTAAATGCCATTGATTTGTTTCCTTTCCTATAGATGCTGACTGGTTTACTGAACCTTCTAGCATTTTCCCATTATTTTATTTCTATAGCTATTGTCTGGGTGTCAAACAGAGCCTAAAATGAACATTTAAAAAAACTGAAAGCTGAAGTAAAAACAGAAAATACTTGAAAAACTCACCAAGCAAGACGACACATGTAAAAAGAGAAATGTTTCAGGTCAAAGCCCTAATCCTAAATTCTAATGAAGGGTCTTTGACCCAAAATGCAAATCATTTCTCTTTCCACAGATTCTATCTGATCTGCTGAGATTTCTGCAGAATTTTCAGCTTATTTGAGAGCCTAAGACTCTATCTAATTATTAGGAGTTGGAATTTGTCAGGAAAATTGTTTAACTATGCAAGACAAAATGATTCAAAGAACAATAGAATAGGTGGCTATGGAGGAATTAACTACTTTGGCTGGGGAAGGTTGGAAAAATTAGGGCAGAGATATAAATGGTAATGAAAGCAGAAATATTCCAATTATCCTCAGGACCAATTGAGGAAAATATCAAAAGTGACAAAGGAGGTATGAAATGGTATATATGTCAATATCTACAATGGAACAAATCAAGTTGACAAGCAACAGGCAGATGTGCTGCGGGCACAAATTGGCATATGGAATTATAATGTAATTCATTAACAGAAACATGGCTTAAACTAATTACAAAGGAAAAATTAAACTGTATGTATTTCTGTATCCCTTGTGTAACTAATCAGGTCAGTGAGGTAAATACACAAATTGCTACTTGCGATTATGATGTGATTCATTAAGGAGGACATGGCTCAATAAAAAAAAAGGCCAGGAGTACTTTTAATATTCCTAGTTATTAAGTATTCACTTTAATGTGGAAAGGATGTAATAGATGCTTCTAGGCCAGAATCCATTTGGCTTGAATTGAGGAACAGAAGGGGAACTATTGCATCACAGGGGGTTATATACAGTTCCAGCACAAAGGAGTCAAATGAGCAAATTTTCTGGCAAATTTCAAAGGCATGTTCCAAAAATATATTAGGAATATTCAGAATTCTAAGTACCTTTATAGAGATGAGGAACCAGAGAATAGAGAGAAGTATTCAATAAGTGGAGGAGACATTTGGCCACAAGATCAAACAGATTAATGACTTTGGATTTGCTTTTTCAGTGGCTGTCTTGAGTTATGGTAGCTTGCTGCATCTCCAGCTCCTATCAAAAGGAAAATAGCACAAGGAGAGGGCCATGGTTTGGAAAGGGAACAGGATGTGGACCACTGTCATGTTTAGGAAAATGAACAGGATGTGGATCACAGTCGTGGTTAGGGAAGGGAACAATACGTGGATCACATTCGTGGTTAGGGAAGGGAACAATACGTGGATCACAGTCGTGGTTAGGAAGGGGAAAAAGGAGTGGATTGTGGCGACCCACTTTTGCGCAGGCGAACTGGCTCACAAATAGCCAGCGCACGGAGGGAGACTTTGGTAATGCACTTCTGATGTCATTTCCGCCTGGAGAGGGCGGGCGCTAGGGATTAAATGCCAGCGCCGCAAAGGTTGAATAAACTAGGCTTGAAATGACTTACCAACCGCTTGTCATTATTTCAGCGCTGTGTGTAGCACATCACTACATTGGTGACCCCAACGGTCCAAACGGGATTTGGACCAAAGATGACCGACTCTTCATCTGTTCACGCAGTTTCACTAAAACTGCCGACTTTCTGGACACTGCGACCATGCGTGTGGTTTAGCCAAGCAGAAGCCCAGTTCCAGATTCAGCAGATATCTTCTGATTCCACGTGTTACTACCACGTGGTGAGCGCCCTTGACCAGGAGACGGCTACCCAGGTTGCGGATTTCATACAGTCGCTCCCAGAGGAAGGCAAATATGAAGCATTCAAAGCGCTGCTCATTGGGACCTTTGGCCTCTCACAGCGTGAGCGGGGTGTCTGCCTGCTTCCGTCAGGGTCCAGTCCGGAATCCGCATTCTGGGGCTCGATCCGGTCCGAGTGCTCCAGACTCTCGGTCTTACAGCTGTCCCTCCCAGCCCCTTTGAGCCTGTTAAGATCATCCTGGATCAAGGAGGCACACCTGTGGCCAATTCAGCCGTGGGATGGAGACTGGGCAGGTGGTTGTTTTGTTCTGTATCCTGTTCTGCCCTGGTTGGAATCTGGTCCTACCCTGGTTGCTGCCTTGCTCGGAATCCTGCTCTGCCCTGGTTGCTGGACTGTTCTGGGTATGCTCTATCCGGTTGGTCTTGTTCCCCTGCTTCTCTCCTGTGTGCTGATCCCACTGTTCCGCCTTATTCTCCTAGCTTGCGCTGCCACGCTGTTGGTTGCCTTTCCCAATTTACCAACGTACCCGGTGGATCACTGTAGTTTTGTTGCTTACCCTGGACCCAGCTTCCTACCTGTTGCCTCCGTCGGGTGGGTCCGGCTGGACTGCTGCTGCCCAGTGGGGGTTCTGCCCCAACCACCTATTGCTCCCTAAGGGTTGTGCCCCGCACTTGCCAGGTGTCCGTGACTGGCCCAGGCCTCCGTGTTTTCCTCCTGGCAGGCGGCCCTGCCTGGGATCCATGCGGCCCGTCCTAGGAACTCCTACCCTTTCCTCCCCTCGTTTCCCAAGGGTTGTGCCCCGCACCTGCCCAGGTGTCCGTGACTGGCCCAGGCCTCCGTGTTTTCCGCCTGGGGATCCATGCGGCCCGCCATGAGGAATCTGCCTGCCTGCCCCGAACTGTGGGATCGTCCTGCCTGCCTGCCTTGTTTGAACTCTTGGACCCAGCCCTGCCTGTGTTAACCCTTACATGCCATTGCATTCCCATCCTGTCCACCCCCTAGTACTTCAGTGTCTGCGTCCTGCATTTGGGACAATCTGGGCCCCCATTCCCGGCAGCTTCATCTGGACGGTTTGGGAGACAGGCTGCCATCAGCATTGATGAACGAGATGCTGGCCCTGGCTGATGGACACAAGCCCTGCCTCATGTTCGAGCAAGCGTTCCTAGAGCAACTGCCCGAGGACATACATCTGCTGCTGGCCGACGCAGATTTCAGTGACCCCCGGAAGGTGGCGGCCCGGGCAGACATGCTGTGGAAAGCCAAGAGGGAGAGCGTGGCGTCAGTTGGTCAGATTACCAGGCCACGTGCCCAACAGCAGACCAGACCAGGCCCGGCAGGGGGGCGCACACAACACAGAGGCAGGAGTGAGGAGGCCAGTGAACAGTAGTGTTTCTACCACCAGCGGTGGGGCAAAAAAGCCCGCTGTTTTCACCCGCCCTGCAAGGGTCAGGGCCAGCTGCCGCTAATGACTATAGTGGCTGGCCACCAGGACAGCCTCTTGTATGTCTGGGACAAACAGTCGGGATGCCGCTCCTTGGTCAACACCGGAGCGGAAATCAGCGTCTCGCCCCCGACGGGGTACGACATCTGCAACAGGAAGCCAGGACACACCCTGAGGGCCGCAAATGGCAGCACAATACGGACCTACGGCACCCACACAGTGCAGCTGCAGTTCGGCGCCAGCCGGTTCACATGGGACTTCACACTGGCTGCTGTGGCCCAACCACTCCTGGGGGCAGACTTCTTGCGAGCTCACAGCCTGCTGGTCGACTTGCAAGGGAAAAGACATGCCGAGACTTTCCAGACGTTCTCCCTGGGTGAAGTCAAGTTGCCGGCCCCACACCTGGACTCCATCACGCTGTCGGACAATGAATTCACCAGAATCCTGGCGGAAATTCATTCGATTCTGGCACCGCAGTTCACGGCAGCCATACCCAGACATGGGGTACAGCACCACATCCTGATCCAGGGACCACCCCTCCACGCCCACGCACGAAGGCTCCCCCCAGAAAAACTCCACCTGGCGAAGGAGTTCAAGAGGATAGAGGAATTGGGGATCGTACGGAGGTCCGACAGCCCATGGGCCTCCCCCCTGCACATGGTGCCCAAAGCAGCTGGGGGTTGGAGACCATGCGGCGACTACCGCAGACTGAACGAGGCTACAACTCCTGACCGCTACCCCATGCTGCACATACAGGACTTTGTAGCAAACCTGCATGGGGCAAGAATCTTTTCCAAAGTAGACCTCGTCCAGGGATACCATCAAACCCAGGTGCACCCTGAAGAAATCCCCAAAACAGCACTCGTCATCCCGTTCGGCCTGTTCGAGTTCCTCCAAATGCCGTTCGGCCTGAAGAATGCCGCACAGACATTCCAGCGGCTAATGGATACGGTGGGACACAAGTGTTCATCTATTTGGATGACATCCTTATAGCCAGCGGTAGTCGTCAGGAGCATCTGTCTCACCTCCACCAGCTCTACACCTGCCTGAGTGATTTCGGCCTCACAATCAACCCGGCCAAATGCCAGTTCGGTCTCGATACCATCGACTTCCTGGGCCACAGGATTACCAAAGACGGGGCAACACCTCTGCCCGCCAAGGTAGACGCGACCCGCCACTTTGCACGGCCCAACACGGTCAAAGGCCTACAGGAGTTAGTTTGTATGGTGAACTTCTACCACCATTTCCTCCCCTCAGCAGCCCGTATCATGCACCCTGATGTCAAATAAAAGCAAGGACATTACTTGGGACGAGGAGGCCGCGACCGCTTTCGTTAAAGCCAAGGAAGCCTTGGCAGATGCCGCGATGCTGGTGCACCCGAGGACGGATGTTCTGACCGCCCTCACAGTGGACGCATCCGACACACCAGTCGGTGAGGTGCTGGAGCAGCTCATCGAGGGGCGTTGGCAACCCCTGGCGTTCTTCAGCAAGCACCTACGACCACCCGAACTCAAGTACAGTGCCTTCAACCGGGAGCTGTTGGCACTGTATCTGGCAATCCGGCATTTCAGGTACTTCTTAGAAGGCAGGGCATTCACCGCGTTCACGGACCACAAACCATTGACCTTCGCGTTCCCGAAGGTGTCCGATCCCTGGTCAGCTCGCCAGCAGCGACATCTGTCCTACATCTCCGAGTACACGATGGACATCCTGCAGGTCTCAGGAAAGGACAACGTCGTGGCAGACATACTCTCCAGACCAGCTGTCCAGCCCTGTCCCTGGGGGTGGACTATGCAGCACTGATGGAGGCAGACGACGAGATGCCCAGCTACAGAACCGCAGTCTCGGGTTTGCAGCTGCAAGACTTTCTCATAGGCCCAGGTGAGAGGACCCTCCTGTGTGACATGGTTACCGGCCAACCTCGCCCCATCGTCCCGGCAGCCTGGAGGCGGCGAGTTTTCAACTCCATACACAGTTTGGCGCACCCATCTATCATGACAACCATCCGGTTGGTCTCCAGCAAATTCGTGTGGCACGGACTTTGCAAGCAGGTCAGTGAATGGGACAGAACGTGCGCGCAGTGCCAAACAGCCAAGGTGCAGCAGCACACTAAAGCCCCGCCACAGCAGTTTGAACCCACCCACCGGAGGTTCAACCACATTCATGTGGATATCATGGGCCCCCTACCAGTGTCCCAAGGAGCGTGGTACCTCCTAACTATGGTAGACTGTTTCACAAGGTGGCCAGAGGCGGTCTCGCTCACCGACACATCTGCTGATTCCTGCGCCCGAGCACTGATCACAAACTGGGCAGCACGCTTCAGGGTACCGGCCCACATTACCTCCAACAGTGGCGCCCAGTTCACCTCCAGCCTGTGGTCGGCTGTGGCCAGCCCATTGGGAACGCAGCTGCACCACACAACTGCCTACCACCCACAGTCGAACGGACTAGTGCGGGGGTCGGCAACCCGCGGCTCCGGAGCCACATGTGGCTCTTTTACGTCTGTGCTGCGGCTCCCTGTTGCTTTGGGAAATAATTGGTTGTGGTGACCCTTTTCCTGGCACATCCGAACCGACTCACAATTAGATAGCCTACGGGGGTTTGCGAGCACAGAGCTTTGGAGCCTCTGCGCCATGGGGGGCAGGTTGAGGGAGGCTTAAAAGTGAGGCTGAAGATTTCGAATAAAGTTTTTTCCTTCGACTGCAGTTACCGACTCCGTGTCGTAATTTTAGCGCTGCGTGTAGCACACCGCTACATGGTCAGTATTTAATTAAAATGTATTTTATGTTAGTTTGTTAGTTTTTGAAATGTAAATCTAAATTTGAAGATTATGGTGATCTTGTACAATCTAAATAAGACGTTGTGGCGACCCATTTCCTGACACATCCGAACCGGCTCACAATTAGCCAGCGTTCAGGCTAAGGGAGATAGCCTACGGGGGTTTGTGAGTACGTGTCTTTTGCAGCATCCGCACCCATGGGGGGCGGGTTGAGGGAGGCTTAAAAGCAAGGCTGTTTAGTTCGAATAAAGCTATCTTTGACTGCAGTTTACTGACTGCGTGTAGCACACCGCTACAACGTGTTTTTATCGCTGGCTGTCCAGAGGGGAGGTGCTGAAATGCTTTGTCGCGTGTCTGGAAGAAGTGAAAACTTTCCTGGGCAGCAAAGGGCTCACCTTTCCTGAGCTGGAACAGCCAGAGTGGCTGGAAAAGCTACACTTCATGGTAGACATGACAGCGAACCTGAACACGCTGAACACAGCTCTTCAAGGGAAAGGACGCACAGACCTGCACATGTTGGAGGATGTTTTGGCATTCGAGCGCAAGCTGACGTTGCTTGCCAGAGATTTACAGAAAGGCACATTGTCTCACTTCCCCAATTTGAGAGAGTTCAAACAAGGTCACGACATGATAAATTCGGAGTATTTCCATTCTGCAATCATCGCAATGCAAACATCGTTTGGGAAACGCTTCTGTGAGTTCAGAGAGGAAAAACACACATTATCCTTCCCGGTCACTCCCCTAAGCATCGATCCATCCCTACTGAATACGACTGCATTGTCAGGTGTGAGTCAACCTGACCAAGTATGATAAATATTTTAATTGCCTATTATTTTACGTATATTCATATGTTTTCATTGTTCAGTGAAATAGTCCTTTTATTTTTCAGGTTGACAGCTGGCTGACGTTATTTTTGGTTTGCTGCTGGCGGCAAATTTAAGTTTGGCGTTTTTCATAAATACAAGAAGGACATTGAGTATTTTACTTAAAAGTAACCTTCAACCCAACGTCTTTTTTTCGGAGGTCAAAATGTTTTTGTTGCATGCAGAAATGTAATTTCGTTTTCTCTGCAGGAGTTCATCAATTTCATAAATGCAACACATTATAGTTTGTTTATACATAGCATAAAGGCAAAACAAAACGATGTATGCAGTGTTATTTCATTTTAAATGTCAAACGGGTTTTGCGGCTCCCAGTGTTTTCTTTTCTGTGGGAAATGGGTCCAAGTGGCTCTTTCAGTGGTAAAGGTTGCTGACCCCTGGACTAGTGGAACGCTTCCACTGTCACTTGAAGTCGGCTCTCATGGCCCGCCTGAGAGGACCTAACTGGGTGGACGAGCTTCCCTGCATCCTGCTTGGAATTCGTACAGCACCCAAAGAGGATCTGCTCGCCTCGTCGGCTGAGTTGGTGTACAGCGCACCCCTGGCCCTCCCGGGAGAGTTCATACCAGCCCCAACGGGGCAAGAGGAAGAACCGGCAGCAGTCCTGGACAGGCTATGCGAAAGACTCAGCAACCTGGCCCCCATACCAACTTCACAGCACGGACGGACCCCAACCCATGTACCCAAAGACCTGCAGAACTGTAAGTTTGTGTTTGTACGAAGGGGCGGACACTGGGCACCACTACAGCGGCCGTACGAGGGGCCATTCAAGGTGATCAACAACAACGGGTCCACGTATGTTCTGGACATTGGGGGGTGTATCGCCGGTTCTAGTGGGGGGTTATGTGGCGACCCACTTTCTGCGCAGGCGAACCAGCTCACAAATAGCCAGCGCGTAGGGAGAGACTTTGGTAATGCACCTCTGATGTCATTTCCGCCCGGAGAGGGCAGGCGCTAGGGATTTAAATGCCAGCTCTGCGAAGTTTGAATAACGACTTACCGACTGCGAGTCATTATTTCAGCGCTGTGTGTAGCACATCGCTACAGGATCATGTTCATGGTTCTGAAAGGGAACAAGATGTGGATCACTAAGTTCAGGGAAAGGAGCAAGATGTAGGTCACATTCATATTTAGGGAAGGGAACAAGAACTGGATCACAGTCGTGGTTAGGAAGGGAAAAAGGTGTGGATCACATTCATGGCCCAGAAAGGGAACAAGAAGTGGATCACTTTTTCCACTAAACTGTGTGAGTGCTCAGTAACTGTAATACTCCTTTGCTCACAGCCTCTGCTGCTGCACAGCTGGAATTTTCTTTTATAAAATGTTAGTTCAAATTGCCACACGGTTTTCAGTCCATGTAAAACTTTCCTGCTCAGAACAATGATTGGTCCGTGCAGCTGTAGAAAAAATTAGAGGGAACATTGATGTGGATGCTCACATAATCTGGATTTTATAAAAGGGATGGAGGGGAGGGGAGGGAAGAGTGTAAAGAGAAGACATGTCATGAATGTTATCTTCAATGATCTCTATAGAACCACTGGCCATATAGTGAGAGAGACCTCTACATAAACAACTACCATACAGGGCAGTGAGCCAATCTGGCAGCAGTTGTCCGTCCTGACTACTGCTGCTAGTACCAGTTATACCCTCCTCAGTCATGCAAGAGGTATAAGTGTCTCAATGAGTGTCTTGCTGTGTGACTGGTTGATGTGTGTGTGATATAGTTAAATGTCTGGCACTGTGTGCAAACTCTGATCTGTCTTATATCTTACAATATATTAGTATATTGTAATATACTAATTACAATATTAGTATATGGGAATGTGGTGAGCCAGAGAAGTATTAGGTATGAGAGTTGTAATAAGAGCAGTTTGTGAGGCTGGTGATGCACTTATTGAATAAAATTAGTATGTTGAATGACCTTGACCTTATATTAGACATAACCTTTCATTCTCCACTGTATCCGTGCCCTGGAAAATTCATCTATGCCATTGATTTTTGAGTACATGCTCCTCCCTCTCCTAGTTCCCATGGACCTGGAGGATTTCCTGGACCTCTGTAGGCAGAGGACCTCCTTCTATTGTTGTACCTCAGTCACCAAGTTATCCAATGCCACAGATGAACAAGTGTCAGGCTTCCTGTTCTTACCCATGCTCTAGCTTCCCAATCACCAACTATCCAAACACTGTGGATAGCAATTGTTAATTTCAATTTGTACCAGCCACTCAGAAAATTCCAAATCACTAAGGCACTTAGTGCCTAAGGCAATAATCTGCACTAAGGCAATAATCTGCACACTGAGTAATACCAGGACCATAGAATCACATAGTAAGCTAAGATTATGAGTTTTCTGTAGTTCCTTCACAGGATCAAACAAAATAATCATACAACACAATTCAAGAGCACATTTTCCAGCTCTGTCCAATTCCTTCCCCAATTATCCCTCCAGTGTAATAAGAAAGATAATGGTATTTATCAGACCCTGTGAAATGTTAACCTAATGGTGTTACTGTCGCACCTCAGATATTACCTCACTAACAGTGGTGCTAATACATTTTCATTTATAAAAATGTGAAAACATCAGAAACGTAAAAGGGCAAAATTATTCAACTGTGAGCTTTAATGTTTGAGTGGTGTTAAGTTAAATTCCAACACAGATAGTTATTGATGTTTGATACAATGAAGGTACACTTGCTGGTTATAAAAGTCAAACTACAAGATGTCATTACAGAATATTCGTGTGTGTAACTATTGTAAATGGATGTTAGAACATTGCAAAATAACTTACTTTTATTCAGTTCCTTTAATGTACCTGAAACACACAAAAGTTCTTACAGTTAGGTGTCAGAAGTAAACAGAAGAACCAGGAAGGTTATTTAATTAACTTGTTTGTTTGTTTGTTTATTTATTAAGATACAGCGCAAGAGGCGGAGCAAAGTCAAGATGACACAAAATGAAAACTCCTTTGCGTGCTTCTTCGGAAACAGCTCTATTTCTGTCTTTGACGTCTCTTCTTTCCCCTTTCAAGGTTCTTCTGAAAACCCTGATTTGGAGTTACACTCTTGACTTCAGTTCTTTGCGGGAATGGGACCTGCTCTTGGGGCCTCATGACCGGCCACTTTTTATTATCCCAAGGACGCGGCCTGGAAGACTAGCACGCTTTGAGGGTGCCGGATTTTCGTGGCTCTGGAGACGGGCTGATTCTAGGTCGGTGCCCCTGACTGAGGCATCACGGGAGAACACAGAACATCGGGAGCTGTGTGTCCACAGACCAGCACCTCTCTCTTTCTACCTTCACATTCCAACCAGAGGATCAGTCTTGGTTGAACAAGAACTGCAGGCAAGAACTGTACCTAATGAACCCAAAATGAGGTGCAATTCTTGTCAAATTACAACAGAGGAGTATGTGTGTTCTTGACCCACAACCGAAGGATCAGATCAAACCTGCAGGCACACCACATCATAAGTAATGGTAGCACTGAACAGCTAACAAGAGGAAAATATTGTCTCCCTCAGTGTTGTGAGTGAAAACTAAAGTCAAAATATTCCCAACCATGGTTATTCCAAGGTAGCTGGTAGATGATCTGCCTCAGCTTGTTCCTGAGATCTCCACCATCACAGGAGCAAGTCTTCAGCACTAGCAGGAGATTCACTTGTCACAACCATGGATTTGGCAGTGCAGTAGATACGGCAATTGCGCTTGTGAATTTGCATGTCAGGTAATTAATCATGATAGTATTTAACTCCATTCTTGTCATCGTAGCATTTGCCGAGACTTGGACAGAGCATAGCAACGCTTTGATGCTGTTTTGTAGTCGGCCTTCCCTGAGATATTGGACTTTCAAATCAACTGACTCTGAAGACTAACAGTATTCGTTAAAGGCTTAGATATTCTTTTCAGCCGCAGTATAGGCTTTGTTTTCCATTGAGAGCTTTAGTTAACGGCCCTGTTTGGCCTAGCGTTTATTGTTTTATTTTTCCTTTAACACGGTTCAAGTCTGTGAACTATCGACCTGCTTCAGTGTCTCTCACTCCGAGGCATGATGACATCACTCCTTTGATAGCGTGACTGACAGAACTGGGTACAGCAGAATTTATGGGACTAGACTGGACAATGAATATGAAAACTTATAATACAGAACTAGTTGCATGAAGCCAAAGTGCTCCTGCAATATTACAACATTAGCATCTACCAAATAATGTGGTAACTAGCTCAAGTGTATCCCATCCCAGAAATGCAAGGCAAATCGAATCCAACAATCTACATCCAGCCAAACTACTCTCAATCATCAGCAAGGTGTGGCTCTCTAATACCCTGTGCTAGGGCATATCCTGGAATTAGGGTATATAGCAAATATTAACTTCAGCAACCAATCTGCATGTGGATTGTAGATTAAATTTAAAATGCAGCCCTGGAAAACAGATTCCTGGAACTGTGGACGCCAGTTAATTTGGAAACTAGACGATACTGATTAACATTCATTTAGGGTGTCTCGAGTGTGGGTGTGAAGAGAGAGGTTTGAAAATTATATTTAATTCAACAGAAGCATTGTAGATACATTGTAACTATAGAATTGTCCTTTGATCTTTAGCATATAAAATGTCATGTACAAACTGGGTTGAACCAGCTTTTTCCAACAGGAAGTGTCACATTTTCTTGAATATCTTTTATATCTACCAGTTGTGTCCCTCCAGTGACTTTGTTCACATTACAACAATCTGCTCAAAGGATCAATCAGTCTTCTTTACTAGCCCATTTTGGACTTGTAATAACATTCAAGAAGCTCACCCAGGACAAAGCAGCCCTCTTGACTGATAGCCTCTCTGCCATCTGAAACATTTGTTCTCTCCACCACTACCACACTGGGAGTCCAATATGTTCCAACTGTCCAAAATGTCCAGCTCTTTTCAGACCCCAAAGCTGTGACCCACCCACCAGGAATGCAAAAGGTTTCAGTCATGTGGGAACACCTGCATTCCCCCTCAAAGTTGTACACTATCCTGACTGAGAAATACATAGTTATCTGTCGTCGCCCTCCAGAGGACCACGACCTTGTCATAGGGTTTGGAGAGGTATGTTGGCTGGAGTCAGAGCCTTGTGCTTTGACTCCTGGTTGGGTCACCCATGCCAAACAGATCAAAGGGTAGAGGCCAGACTAAAAATGGTCCACCAGTCCTCCAAGTTTGAGGTTTCAGATCAGGGCTAAGAGACCTGACCAATCAAAAATAAATTGCTATGAAAACAGCAACGAAGAATCCTCTATATCCTTGTGTGACCACCAAGGACAGTCAGAGATGAAGGACCTTCATGGCTGCCCTAAACGCCAGTGGTATAACAGGCAGTCAGTAAGTTTCATCATCAGTATCACGAAATCTCAGAACTCCGGACCAACAGCATTAACTGCAATTCAGGAAAGTGGTTCACCCTCTGTAAAGGCTGGACATGCTAACAGCAGTCACATAAATAAAGGAGTTTCCTGAACACCAGCTTTATATTCAAATTCAATGCATTCATGAGGATCAGTGTGTCATTCCATGTTAGCTCCTCAGGTGATGTTTGAGCATACGTGAACTGGAACAGTGACTACGTGACAATGCTGACAGCTCCAGTGAGCTGGTTTCAGTACTGACCTCCAGGGCTGAGTGTGTGGAGTTTGCACCTTTTCCCTACCACCAGGTGAGCATCCTTCGGGTACTCCAGTTACAGCCCAGAGCCCAAAATGTACAGGTTGGCAGGTTCAGTGGCTCCAGTAAATTGCCCCTCAGGTGACAGTGAGCGCTAGAACTTGGGGGAATTGCCGGGGATGGATGGAGGAAGAATAAAATGGTCAGGAGTAAGAAAGTGTAAAAATGAGTGCTGTATGGTCAGCATGGCTCAATGGGCCAAAGGGCCTAGGTCTTTATTGTATTTCTGATTATTATGAAGAAAGCACACCAATGCTACACCGTGGGTCAACCCACGGAAGGCTGCTGGACCAGACAATATTCCTGGCAGAGGATGTGCAGACCAGCTGGCAGATGTTCTCACTGACATCTTCTTCATCTCCCTGAGCAGCGCTGTTGTTTCAACGTGCTTCAAAGCCGCCACCATCGTCCCCGTGCCGAAGGAGTCTTCAGTGTCCTGCCTCAACAACTTCCGTTCCGTTTCTCTCACACCCATCATCATGAAGTGTTTTGAGAAGCTCATCATAAGGCACATAAAGACCCTGCTGTCCCCCTCACTGGACCCCCTGCAGTTTGCGTATCATCCCAACCGCTGAGCAGACGACACATACTTTTGGATGCTGTTCATAGACTTCAGTTCAGCATTCAACACAATCATCCTTCGGAAACTGATTGGAAAGCTGAGTCAACCTCCCTCTGCAACTGGATCCTAGACTCCTGACTGGGAGACCTCAGTCAGTCCGGATCAGGAGCAGCATCTCCAACACCATCATACTGAGCACGGGGACTCCCCAGGGTTGCGTGCTCAGTCCACTGCTGCTCACTCTGCTGACTCACGACTGTGCTGCAACACACAGTTCAAACCACATCATCAAGTTCGCCGATGACACGACCGTGGTGGGTCTCATCAGCAAGAACAACGAGTCAGCTTACAGAAAGGAGGTGCAGCGGCTAACGGACTGGTGCAGAGCCAACAACCTGTCTCTGAATGTGAACAAAACAAAAGAGATGGTTGGTGACTTCAGGAGGGCATGGAGCGACCACTCTCTGCTGAACATTGACAGCTCCTTGGTAGAGATTGTTAAGAGCACCAAATTCCTTGGTGTTCACTTGGCAGAGAATCTTACCTGGTCCCTCAACACCAGCTCCATAGCAAAGAAAGCCCAGCAGCATCTCTACTTTCTGTGAAGGCTGAGAAAAATCCATCTCCCACCCTCCATCCTCACCACATTCTACAGAGGATGTATTGAGAACATCCTGGGCAGCTGCATCACCACCTGGTTCAGAAATCGCACTGTCTCGGACCCTGCAGTGGATAGTGAGGTCAGCTGAGAAGACCATCGGGTTCTCTCTTCCTGCTACTACAGACACTTACACCACATGCTGCACCCACAAAGCTAACAGTATTGTGAAGGACCCCACGCACCCCTCATACAAACTCTTCTCCCTCCTGCCATCTGGCAAAAGGTACCGAAGCATTTGGGCTCTCACGATCAGACTGTGCAACAGTTTCTTCCCCCAAGCCAAGAGACTCCTCAATACCCAGAGTCCAGACTGACATCTACATCATTTATTATTATATTATAATTTGTCCTCTACTGTGCCTATTGTCTTGTTTATTAATTATTGTACTGCCCTACACTGTTTTGTGCACTTTACGCAGTCCTGTGCAGGTCTGTGGTCTAGTGCAGTTTTTATGTTGTTTTACGTAGTCTAGTGTAGCCTTGTGCCGTCTCACACAGTCTAGTGTAGTTTTGCGTTGTTTCATGTAGCACAGGGTCCTGAAGGAACATTGTTTTGTTTTTACCAGCAGTCTGTGGTCAAAATGACAATAAACTTGACTTGACTTGATCAGCAGATTTGATATGTCACCAAAGACACAAGGAAATTTCTCAAGATGTACAATGGAGAACATTCCAACTGGTTGCACCAGTGTCTGATATGGAGGCTAAACTCAGCCAGCTCCATCACAAGTACAACCCTCCCACCATTGAGAACAGCTTCCAAAGGCCGTGCTTCAAGAAGGCAGCATCTGTCATTAAGGATCCCCACCACCCAGGACATGCCCTCTTCTGATTAGTACCATCAGGAAGGAGATATAGGGGCCTAAAGACCCACACTCGATATTTTAGAAACAGCTTCTTTCCCACCATCATCAGATTTCTGAACAATCATGAACCTGTGAACACTACCGCACTATTCTTCTGTCTCAACGCTTATTTATTTATTTAGTTAGTTAGTTAGTGGTTTATATTAATTTTTATGTCTTTGCACTGTACTGCTGCCACGAAACGAATTTGACAATATATGTCAATGTCATAAACCTGGTTCTGATTCTTAGTTTTAACCTAGGCTGTAGTAACAATGTTCTGCCACAAGGTGGGCTATGCCGCCTTTGTATGGTGCACTGAGGGCCTCAGCTGGCACAAAGTCAAAGCATCACTGTGGCTGCGAGGAAATATTCTCACAGCCAAATCAAAGGTTCAGAATCACATTTATTATTACTGAAATATGGTATGTCGTGAAATTTGCTCTTTTGTAGCAGCAGTACAATACGTAAAATACTACCAAATATGATAAGTTATATATAAACAAAATTGAAATTAAATAATTATTGCAAGAAAAAAAACTAGTGAGGCATCATTGATGGGCTAGTTTATTATCCATTCAGAAATCTGGTGACAGGGGGGAAAAGGATGTTTCTAAAATGTTGAATATGTGGCTTCAGGCTCCTGTACTTCCTCTCTGATATTATTAATAAGAAGAGAGCTAAGTAGCATCGCGTTTTTAAAAGGTTCTTGATGCAGGAGAGGTTAGTACTCATAATGAAGCAGGCTGAGTTTTTAACCCTCCACAGTTTTTTTCTGATCTTGTCCAGTGGTCTCTCCATACCAGACGACAATGAAATCAGTTAGAATGCCCTCCATAGTAAATCTGTAAAAATTTGTTCTAGTCTTTGGTGATATAGCAAATCTCCTCAAACTCCTAATAAAATATAATTGCCAATGTGCCCTCTTCATAATTGCATCAATATGTTGGGCCCAAGATAGATCTTCAGAGATGCTGATACCCAGAAACTTGAAGCTGCTCACCCTCTCCACTGTTGGTCCTTTGATGAGGATTGGTCTGTGTTCCCTCAACTTCCCCTTCCTGAAGTCCACAATCAGCTCTTTGGACATACTGACATTGAGTGCAAGGTTGTGCTTGCAACATTATTCAACCAGTTGATCTAACTCACTCCTCTCATCACCTTCTGAAATACTGCCAACCACAGTTGTGTCATCGGCAGCAGATTTATAGATTGAATTTGAACTGTGGCTGGACACACAGTCATGGGTCTAGATGGAGAAGAGCGACTGGCTAAGCACAGATCGTTGAGGTGCCCCAGTGTTGACTGTTAGTGAGGAGGAGATATTATTCCCAATCTGCACTCTCAGTGGTCTCCCAACATGCAAGTCAAGGATCCAGTAGCAGAGGGAGGTACAGAGGCCCAGGCTTTGAAGCTTGTTGATTAGTATTGAGTGTTTGATGGTGTTGAACATTGGGCTGCAATCAATACACAGCAATTTAAGGTAAGTATTGTTGTCGTTCAGCTGGTCAAGTTCAAGTTCAAATTTAATTGCCATTAAACCATACACACGTATGCAGTTAAACAAAACCTATGTCGAGTGGGGAGTCAGTGAGATTACATCCCATCTTGACCATTCGTGGTGAAAGCCAAGTTGCAGTGGGTCTGGGTCCTTGCTTAGGCAGCAGTTGATTCTGGACAGGACCAAACTCTCAAAGCTCTTTATCACAGTCAAAGTGAGTGCAACCGGCCAAGAGCCATTAAGGAAATTTACCCTGCTCTTCTTGGGCACAGGTATGATTAACAGTCTTTGAAGCAGTCACCCAATTTTGTGGCACCCCAGTCAAAATTTCTGTTACTGTTGCTAAGCGAGTAAAAGATGAACTGATCTCCAAAAGGAGACATTGGGAGTGGACTCAAATTCAAGGCAGACACTGAACAGGACGATGTTTATTAAGAATACTAGGGAAGTCAAGGAGCGAGGACAAGATGACACCATGGACACAGACGTAGGATACATCCTGGGCTAGGACTTGGAACTTGGACTTGGCTGAGAACTCGGGTCAGGACTCAGTACCTGGGTCTTGACTTGGCTCTTGACTTAGAACTCGGGCTTGACGACCTGGAACTCGGGCTTGACCTGGAACTCAGGCTTGATGACCTGGAACTCGGGCTTGACCTGGAACCCGGGCTTAACCTGGAACTCGGGCTTGACTTGACCTGGAACTCGGGCTTGACTTGACCTGGAACCCAAGCTTGACAACCTGGAACCCGGGCTTGACCTGGAACTCAGGCTTGACTTGACCTGGAACTCGGGCTTGACTTGACCTGGAACTCGGGCTTGACTTGACCTGGAACTTGGGCTTGACGAACTGGAACTCAGGCTTGACTTGACCTGGAACTCGGGCTTGACTTGACCTGGAACTCGGGCTTGACTTGACCTGGAACTCGAGCTTGACCTGGAACTCGAGCTTGACCTGGAACTCAGGCTTGACCTGGAACTCGGGCTTGACTTGACCTGGAACTCGGGCTTGATGACCTGGAACTCGGGCTTGACTTGACCTGGAACTCGGGCTTGACTTGACCTGGAACTCGGGCTTGATGACCTGGAACTCGGGCTTGAACTGGAACTCGGGCTTGACCTGGAATCTGGGCTTGACCTGGAACTCGGGCTTGACGACCTGGAACTCGGGCTTGACGAACTGGAACTCGGGCTTGACGACCTGGAACTCGGGCTTGACCTGGAACTCGGGCTTGACTTGACCTGGAACTCAGGCTTGATTTGACCTGGAACTCAGGCTTGATGACCTGGAACTCGGGCTTGACTTGACCTGGAACTCGGGCTTGACTTGACCTGGAACTCGGGCTTGATTTGACCTGGAAATCGGGCTTGACTTGACCTGGAACTCGGGATTGACTTGACCTGGAACTCGGGCTTGATTTGACCTGGAACTCGGGCTTGACGATCTGGAACTCGGGCTTGACTTGACCTGGAACTCGGGCTTGACTTGACCTGGAACTCGGGCTTGACTTGACCTGGAAATCGGGCTTGACTTGACCTGGAACTCGGGATTGACTTGACCTGGAACTCGGGCTTGACTTGACCTGGAACTCGGGATTGACCTGGAACTCGGGCTTGACTTGACCTGGAACTCGGGATTGACCTGGAACTCGGGCTTGACTTGACCTGGAACTCGAGCTTGACCTGGAACTCCAGCTTGACCTGGAACTCAGGCTTGACCTGGAACTCGGGCTTGACTTGACCTGGAACTCGGGCTTGATGACCTGGAACTTGGGCTTGACGACCTGAAACTCGGGCTTGACTTGACCTGGAACTCGGGCTTGACTTGACCTGGAACTCGGGCTTGACTTGACCTGGAACTCGGGCTTGATGACCTGGAACTCGGGCTTGACCTGGAACTCGGGCTTGACCTGGAACCCGGGCTTGACCTGGAACTCGGGCTTAACGACCTGGAACTCGGGCTTGACGACCTGGAACTCGGGCTTGACCTGGAACTCGGGCTTGACTTGACCTGGAACTCGGGCTTGACTTGACCTGGAACTCGGAATTGACTTGACCTGGAACTCGGGCTTGACTTGACCTGGAACTCGGGCTTGACTTGACCTGGAACTCGGGATTGACCTGGAACTCGGGCTTGACTTGACCTGGAACTCGGGATTGACCTGGAACTCAGGCTTGACGACCTGGAACTCGGGCTTGACTTGACCTGGAAATCGGGCTTGACTTGACCTGGAACTCGGGCTTGACTTGACCTGGAAATCGGGCTTGACTTGACCTGGAACTCGGGATTGACTTGACCTGGAACTCGGGCTTGACTTGACCTGGAACTCGGGATTGACCTGGAACTCGGGCTTGACTTGACCTGGAACTCGAGCTTGACCTGGAACTCCAGCTTGACCTGGAACTCAGGCTTGACCTGGAACTCGGGCATGACTTGACCTGGAACTCGGGCTTGATGACCTGGAACTTGGGATTGACGACCTGAAACTCGGGCTTGACTTGACCTGGAACTCGGGCTTGACTTCACCTGGAACTGGGGCTTGACTTGACCTGGAACTCGGGCTTGATGACCTGGAACTCGGGCTTGACCTGGAACTCGGGCCTGACCTGGAACCCGGGCTTGACCTGGAACTCGGGCTTAACGACCTGGAACTCGGGCTTGACGACCTGGAACTCGGGCTTGACCTGGAACTCGGGCTTGACTTGACCTGGAACTCGGGCTTGATTTGACCTGGAACTCAGGCTTGATTTGACCTGGAACTCGGGCTTGATGACCTGGAACTCGGGCTTGACTTGACCTGGAACTCGGGCTTGACTTGACCTGGAACTCGGGCTTGATTTGACCTGGAAATCGGGCTTGACTTGACCTGGAACTCGGGATTGACTTGCCCTGGAACTCGGGCTTGATTTGACCTGGAACTCGGGCTTGACGACCTGGAACTCGGGCTTGACTTGACCTGGAACTCGGGCTTGACTTGACCTGGAACTCGGGCTTGACTTGACCTGGAAATCGGGCTTGACTTGACCTGGAAATCGGGCTTGACTTGACCTGGAACTCGGGATTGACCTGGAACTCGGGCTTGACTTGACCTGGAACTCGGGATTGACCTGGAACTCGGGCTTGACTTGACCTGGAACTCGGGCTTGACTTGACCTGGAACTCGGGCTTGATATGACCTGGAAATCGGGCTTGACTTGACCTGGAACTCGGGATTGACTTGCCCTGGAACTCGGGCTTGATTTGACCTGGAACTCGGGCTTGACGACCTGGAACTCGGGCTTGACTTGACCTGGAACTCGGGCTTGACTTGACCTGGAACTCGGGCTTGACTTGACCTGGAAATCGGGCTTGACTTGACCTGGAAATCGGGCTTGACTTGACCTGGAACTCGGGATTGACCTGGAACTCGGGCTTGACTTGACCTGGAACTCGGGATTGACCTGGAACTCGGGCTTGACTTGACCTGGAACTCGAGCTTGACCTGGAACTCCAGCTTGACCTGGAACTCAGGCTTGACCTGGAACTCGGGCTTGACTTGACCTGGAACTCGGGCTTGATGACCTGGAACTCGGGCTTGACGACCTGAAACTCGGGCTTGACTTGACCTGGAACTCGGGCTTGACTTGACCTGGAACTCGGGCTTGACTTGACCTGGAACTCGGGCTTGATGACCTGGAACTCGGGCTTGACCTGGAACCCGGGCTTGACCTGGAACTCGGGCTTGACTTGACCTTGAACTCGGGCTTGACTTGACCTGGAACTCGGGCTTGACTTGACCTGGAATTCGGAATTGACTTGACCTGGAACTCGGGCTTGACTTGACCTGGAACTCGGGATTGACCTGGAACTCGGGCTTGACTTGACCTGGAACTCGGGCTTGACTTGACCTGGAACTCGGGATTGACCTGGAACTCGGGCTTGACTGGACCTGGAACTCGGGATTGACCTGGAACTCAGGCTTGACGACCTGGAACTCAGGCTTGACCTGAAACTCGGGATTGACCTGGAATTCGGACTTGACTTGACCTGGAACTCGGGCTTGACTTCACCTGGAACTCGGGCTTGACTTGACCTGGAAATCGGGCTTGACTTGACCTGGAACTCGGGATTGACTTGACCTGGAACTCGGGCTTGACTTGACCTGGAACTCGGAATTGACCTGGAACTCGGGCTTGACTTGACCTGGAACTCGAGCTTGACCTGGAACTCCAGCTTGACCTGGAACTCAGGCTTGACCTGGAACTCGGGCTTGACTTGACCTGGAACTCGGGCTTGATGACCTGGAACTTGGGCTTGACGACCTGAAACTCGGGCTTGACTTGACCTGGAACTCGGGCTTGACGACCTGGAACTCGGGCTTGACGACCTGGAACTCGGGCTTGACCTGCAACTCGGGCTTGACTTGACCTGGAACTCGGGCTTGACTTGACCTGGAACTCGGACTTGACTTGACCTGGAACTCGGAATTGACTTGACCTGGAACTCGGGCTTGACTTGACCTGGAACTCGGGATTGACCTGGAACTCGGGCTTGACTTGACCTGGAACTCGGGATTGACCTGGAACTCGGGCTTGACTGGACCTGGAACTCGGGATTGACCTGGAACTCAGGCTTGACGACCTGGAACTCGGGCTTGACCTGAAACTCGGGATTGACCTGGAATTCGGACTTGACTTGACCTGGAACTCGGGCTTGACTTGACCTGGAACTCGGGCTTGACTTGACCTGGAACTCGGGCTTGACTTGACCTGGAAATCGGGCTTGACTTGACCTGGAACTCGGGATAGACTTGACCTGGAACTCGGGCTTGACTTGACCTGGAACTCGGGATTGACCTGGAACTCGGGCTTGACTTGACCTGGAACTCGAGCTTCACCTGGAACTCCAGCTTGACCTGGAACTCAGGCTTGACCTGGAACTCGGGCTTGACTTGACCTGGAACTCGGGCTTGATGACCTGGAACTTGGGCTTGACGACCTGAAACTCGGGCTTGACTTGACCTGGAACTCGGGCTTGACTTGACCTGGAACTCGGGCTTGACTTGACCTGGAACTCGGGCTTGATGACCTGGAACTCGGGCTTGACCTGGAACTCGGGCATGACCTGGAACCCGGGCTTGACCTGGAACTCGGGCTTAACGACCTGGAACTCGGGCTTGACGACCTGGAACTCGGGCTTGACCTGGAACTCGGGCTTGACTTGACATGGAACTCGGGCTTGATTTGACCTGGAACTCGGGCTTGACGACCTGGAACTCGGGCTTGACTTCACCTGGAACTCGGGCTTGACTTGACCTGGAATTCGGAATTGACTTGACCTGGAACTCGGGCTTGACTTGACCTGGAACTCGGGATTGACCTGGAACTCGGGCTTGACTTGACCTGGAACTCGGGCTTGACTTGACCTGGAACTCGGAATTGACTTGACCTGGAACTCGGGCTTGACTTGACCTGGAACTCGGGATTGACCTGGAACTCAGGCTTGACGACCTGGAACTCGGGCTTGACCTGAAACTCGGGATTGACCTGGAATTCGGACTTGACTTGACTTGACCTGGAACTCGGGCTTGACTTGACCTGGAACTCGGGCTTGACTTGACCTGGAACTCGGGCTTGACTTGACCTGGAAATCGGGCTTGACTTGACCTGGAACTCGGGATTGACTTGACCTGGAACTCGGGCTTGACTTGACCTGGAACTCGGGATTGACCTGGAACTCGGGCTTGACTTGACCTGGAACTCGGGATTGACCTGGAACTCGGGCTTGACTTGACCTGGAACTCGAGCTTGACCTGGAAATCAGGCTTGACCTGGAACTCGGGCTTGACCTGGAACTCGGGCTTGATGACCTGGAACTTGGGCTTGACGACCTGAAACTCGGACTTGACTTGACCTGGAACTCGGGCTTGACTTGACCTGGAACTCGGGCTTGATGACCTGGAACTCGGGCTTGACCTGGAACTCGGGCTTGACCTGGAACCCGGGCTTGACCTGGAACTCGGGCTTAACGACCTGGAACTCGGGCTTGACCTGGAACTCGGGCTTGACCTGGAACGCGGGCTTGACCTGAAACTCGGGATTGACCTGGAACTCGGGCTTGACTTGACCTGGAACTCGGGCTTGACTTGACCTGGAACTCGGGCTTGACTTGACCTGGAACTCGGGCTTGATGACCTGGAACTCGGGCTTGACCTGGAACTCGGGCTTGACCTGGAACCCGGGCTTGACCTGGAACTCCGGCTTAACGACCTGGAACTCGGGCTTGACGACCTGGAACTCGGGCTTGACCTGGAACTCGGGCTTGACTTGACCTGGAACTCGGGCTTGATTTGACCTGGAACTCGGGCTTGACGACCTGGAACTCGGGCTTGACTTCACCTGGAACTCGGGCTTGACTTGAC
This sequence comes from Hypanus sabinus, assembly GCF_030144855.1. NCBI lineage: Eukaryota > Metazoa > Chordata > Chondrichthyes > Myliobatiformes > Dasyatidae > Hypanus > Hypanus sabinus. Next base: position 49,316,333 of record NC_082728.1, read on the forward strand.
CTGGAACTCGGAATTGACTTGACCTGGAACTCGGGCTTGACTTGACCTGGAACTCGGGATTGACCTGGAACTCGGGCTTGACTTGACCTGGAACTCGGGCTTGACTTGACCTGGAACTCGGAATTGACTTGACCTGGAACTCGGGCTTGACTTGACCTGGAACTCGGGATTGACCTGGAACTCAGGCTTGACGACCTGGAACTCGGGCTTGACCTGAAACTCGGGATTGACCTGGAATTCGGACTTGACTTGACCTGGAACTCGGGCTTGACTTGACCTGGAACTCGGGCTTGACTTGACCTGGAAATCGGGCTTGACTTGACCTGGAACTCGGGATTGACTTGACCTGGAACTCGGGCTTGACTTGACCTGGAACTCGGGATTGACCTGGAACTCGGGCTTGACTTGACCTGGAACTCGGGATTGACCTGGAACTCGGGCTTGACTTGACCTGGAACTCGAGCTTGACCTGGAACTCAGGCTTGACCTGGAACTCGGGCTTGACCTGGAACTCGGGCTTGATGACCTGGAACTTGGGCTTGACGACCTGAAACTCGGGTTTGACTTGACCTGGAACTCGGGCTTGACTTGACCTGGAACTCGGGCTTGATGACCTGGAACTCGGGCTTGACCTGGAACTCGGGCTTGACCTGGAACCCGGGCTTAACCTGGAACTCGGGCTTAACGACCTGGAACTCGGGCTTGACCTGGAACTCGGGCTTGACCTGGAACTCGGGCTTGACCTGAAACTCGGGATTGACCTGGAACTCGGGCTTGACTTGACCTGGAACTCGGGATTGACCTGGAACTCGGGCTTGACTGGACCTGGAACTCGGGATTGACCTGGAACTCAGGCTTGACGACCTGGAACTCGGGCTTGACCTGAAACTCGGGATTGACCTGGAATTCGGACTTGACTTGACCTGGAACTCGGGCTTGACTTGACCTGGAACTCGGGCTTGACTTGACCTGGAACTCGGGCTTGACTTGACCTGGAAATCGGGCTTGACTTGACCTGGAACTCGGGATAGACTTGACCTGGAACTCGGGCTTGACTTGACCTGGAACTCGGGATTGACCTGGAACTCGGGCTTGACTTGACCTGGAACTCGAGCTTCACCTGGAACTCCAGCTTGACCTGGAACTCAGGCTTGACCTGGAACTCGGGCTTGACTTGACCTGGAACTCGGGCTTGATGACCTGGAACTTGGGCTTGACGACCTGAAACTCGGGCTTGACTTGACCTGGAACTCGGGCTTGACTTGACCTGGAACTCGGGCTTGACTTGACCTGGAACTCGGGCTTGATGACCTGGAACTCGGGCTTGACCTGGAACTCGGGCATGACCTGGAACCCGGGCTTGACCTGGAACTCGGGCTTAACGACCTGGAACTCGGGCTTGACGACCTGGAACTCGGGCTTGACCTGGAACTCGGGCTTGACTTGACATGGAACTCGGGCTTGATTTGACCTGGAACTCGGGCTTGACGACCTGGAACTCGGGCTTGACTTCACCTGGAACTCGGGCTTGACTTGACCTGGAATTCGGAATTGACTTGACCTGGAACTCGGGCTTGACTTGACCTGGAACTCGGGATTGACCTGGAACTCGGGCTTGACTTGACCTGGAACTCGGGCTTGACTTGACCTGGAACTCGGAATTGACTTGACCTGGAACTCGGGCTTGACTTGACCTGGAACTCGGGATTGACCTGGAACTCAGGCTTGACGACCTGGAACTCGGGCTTGACCTGAAACTCGGGATTGACCTGGAATTCGGACTTGACTTGACTTGACCTGGAACTCGGGCTTGACTTGACCTGGAACTCGGGCTTGACTTGACCTGGAACTCGGGCTTGACTTGACCTGGAAATCGGGCTTGACTTGACCTGGAACTCGGGATTGACTTGACCTGGAACTCGGGCTTGACTTGACCTGGAACTCGGGATTGACCTGGAACTCGGGCTTGACTTGACCTGGAACTCGGGATTGACCTGGAACTCGGGCTTGACTTGACCTGGAACTCGAGCTTGACCTGGAAATCAGGCTTGACCTGGAACTCGGGGTTGACCTGGAACTCGGGCTTGATGACCTGGAACTTGGGCTTGACGACCTGAAACTCGGACTTGACTTGACCTGGAACTCGGGCTTGACTTGACCTGGAACTCGGGCTTGATGACCTGGAACTCGGGCTTGACCTGGAACTCGGGCTTGACCTGGAACCCGGGCTTGACCTGGAACTCGGGCTTAACGACCTGGAACTCGGGCTTGACCTGGACCTCGGGCTTGACCTGGAACTCGGGCTTGACCTGAAACTCGGGATTGACCTGGAACTCGGGCTTGACTTGACCTGGAACTCGGGCTTGACTTGACCTGGAACTCGGGCTTGACTTGACCTGGAACTCGGGCTTGATGACCTGGAACTCGGGCTTGACCTGGAACTCGGGCTTGACCTGGAACCCGGGCTTGACCTGGAACTCCGGCTTAACGACCTGGAACTCGGGCTTGACGACCTGGAACTCGGGCTTGACCTGGAACTCGGGCTTGACTTGACCTGGAACTCGGGCTTGATTTGACCTGGAACTCGGGCTTGACGACCTGGAACTCGGGCTTGACTTCACCTGGAACTCGGGCTTGACTTGACCTGGAACTCGGAATTGACTTGACCTGGAACTCGGGCTTGACTTGACCTGGAACTCGGGATTGACCTGGAACTCGGGCTTGACTTGACCTGGAACTCGGGCTTGACTTGACCTGGAACTCGGAATTGACTTGACCTGGAACTCGGGCTTGACTTGACCTGGAACTCGGGATTGACCTGGAACTCAGGCTTGACGACCTGGAACTCGGGCTTGACCTGTAACTCGGGATTGACCTGGAATTCGGACTTGACTTGACCTGGAACTCGGGCTTGACTTGACCTGGAACTCGGGCTTGACTTGACCTGGAAATCGGGCTTGACTTGACCTGGAACTCGGGATTGACTTGACCTGGAACTCGGGCTTGACTTGACCTGGAACTCGGGATTGACCTGGAACTCGGGCTTGACTTGACCTGGAACTCGGGATTGACCTGGAACTCGGGCTTGACTTGACCTGGAACTCGAGCTTGACCTGGAACTCAGGCTTGACCTGGAACTCGGGCTTGACCTGGAACTCGGGCTTGATGACCTGGAACTTGGGCTTGACGACCTGAAACTCGGGTTTGACTTGACCTGGAACTCGGGCTTGACTTGACCTGGAACTCGGGCTTGATGACCTGGAACTCGGGCTTGACCTGGAACTCGGGCTTGACCTGGAACCCGGGCTTAACCTGGAACTCGGGCTTAACGACCTGGAACTCGGGCTTGACCTGGAACTCGGGCTTGACCTGGAACTCGGGCTTGACCTGAAACTCGGGATTGACCTGGAACTCGGGCTTGACTTGACCTGGAACTTGGGCTTGACTTGACCTGGAACTCGGGCTTGACTTGACCTGGAAATCGGGCTTGACTTGACCTGGAACTCGGGATTGACTTGACCTGGAACTCGGGCTTGACTTGACCTGGAACTCGGGATTGATCTGGAACTCGGGCTTGACTTGACCTGGAACTCGGGATTGACCTGGAACTCGGGCTTGACTTGACCTGGAACTCGAGCTTGACCTGGAACTCCAGCTTGACCTGGAACTCAGGCTTGACCTGGAACTCGGGCTTGACTTGACCTGGAACTCGGGCTTGATGACCTTGAACTTGGGCTTGACGACCTGAAACTCGGGCTTGACTTGACCTGGAACTCGGGCTTGACTTGACCTGGAACTCGAATTCATGACCTGGTACTCGGGCTTGACCTGGAACTCGGGCTTGACCTGAAACTCGGGATTGACCTGGAATTCAGACTTGACTTGACCTGGAACTCGGGCTTGACTTGACCTGGAACTCGGGCTTGACTTGACCTGGAACTCGGGCTTGACTTGACCTGGAAATCGGGCTTGACTTGACCTGGAACTCGGGATTGACTTGACCTGGAACTCGGGCTTGACTTGACCTGGAACTCGGGATTGACCTGGAACTCGGGCTTGACTTGACCTGGAACTCGAGCTTCACCTGGAACTCCAGCTTGACCTGGAACTCAGGCTTGACCTGGAACTCGGGCTTGACTTGACCTGGAACTCGGGCTTGATGACCTGGAACTTGGGCTTGACGACCTGAAACTCGGGCTTGACTTGACCTGGAACTCGGGCTTGACTTGACCTGGAACTCGGGCTTGACTTGACCTGGAACTCGGGCTTGACTTGACCTGGAACTCGGGATTGACCTGGAACTCGGGCTTGACTTGACATGGAACTCGGGATTGACCTGGAACTCAGGCTTGACGACCTGGAACTCGGGCTTGACCTGAAACTCGGGATTGACCTGGAATTCGGACTTGACTTGACCTGCAACTAGGGCTTGACTTGACCTGGAACTCGGGCTTGATGACCTGGAACTCGGGCTTGACCTGGAACTCGGGCTTGACTTGACCTGGAACTCGGGCTTGATGACCTGGAACTCGGGCTTGATGACCTGGAACTCAGGCTTGACTTGACCTGGAACTCGGGCTTGACCTGGAACTCGGGCTTGACCTGGAACTCAGGCTTGACTTGATCTGGAACTCGGGCTTGACTTGACCTGGAACTCAGGATTGAGTTGGAACTCGGGCTTGACTTGACCAGGAACCTGGGCTTGACAACCTGGAACTCGGGCTTGACCTGGAACCAGGGCTTAACCTGGAACTCGGGCTTGACTTGACCTGGAACTCGGGCTTGACCTGGAACTCGGGCTTGACTTGACCTGGAACCTGGGCTTGACAACCTGGAACTCGGGCTTGACCTGGAACCCGGGCTTAACCTGGAACTCGGGCTTGACTTGACCTGGAACTCGGGCTTGACTTGACCTGGAACCCGAGCTTGACAACCTGGAACTCGGACTTGACCTGGAACCCGGGCTTGACCTGGAACTCAGGTTTGACTTGACCTGGAACTCGGGCTTGACTTGAACTGGAACTCGAGCTTGACTTGATTTGGAACTCGAGCTTGACTTGATCTGGAACTCGAGCTTGACCTGGAACTCCAGCTTGACCTGGAACTCAGGCTTGACCTGGAACTCGGGCTTGACTTGACCTGGAACTAGGGCTTGATGACCTGGAACTCGGGCTTGACCTGGAACTCGGGCTTGACCTGGAACCCGGGCTTGACCTGGAACTCGGGCTTGACGACCTGGAACTCGGGCTTGACGACCTGGAACTCGGGCTTGAACTGGAACTCGGGCTTGACTTGACCTGGAACTCTGGCTTGTTTTGACCTGGAAATCGGGCTTGACTTGACCTGGAACACGGGATTGACTTGACCTGGAACTCGGGCTTGATTTGACCTGGAACTCGGGCTTGACTTGACCTGGAACTCGGGCTTGACTTGACCTGGAACTCGGGCTTGACTTGACCTGGAACTCGGGATTGACCTGGAACTCGGGCTTGACATGACCTGGAACTCGGGCTTGACGACCTGGAAATCGGGCTTGACCTGGAACTCGGGCTTGACCTGAAACTCGGGATTGACCTGGAACTCGGACTTGACGACCTGGAACTCGGGCTTGACTTGACCTGGAAATCGGGCTTGACTTGACCTGGAACTCGGGATTGACTTGACCTGGACCTCGGGCTTGACTTGACCTGGAACTCGGGATTGACCTGGAACTCGGGCTTGACTTGACCTGGAACTCGGGATTGACCTGGAACTCCGGCTTGACGACCTGGAACTCGGGCTTGTCCTGGAACTCGGGCTTGACCTGAAACTCGGGATTGACCTGGAACTCGGACTTGACCTGGAACTCAGGCTTGACCTGGAACTCGAGCTTGACTTGACCTGGAACTCGGGCTTGATGACCTGGAACTCGGGCTTGACTTGACCTGGAACTCGGTCTTGACCTGGAACTCGGGCTTGACTTGACCTGGAACTCGGGCTTGACGATCTGGATCTCGGGCTTGACTTGACCTGGAACTTGGGCTTGACCTGGAACTCAGGCTTGACCTGAAACTCGAGCTTGACTTGACCTGGAACTCGCGCTTGATGACCTGGAACTCGGACTTGACCTGGAACTCGGGCTTGACTTGACCTGGAACTCGGGCTTGACCTGGAACTCGGGCTTGACTTGACCTGGAACTCGGGCTTGATTTGACCTGGAACTCGGGCTTGACGACCTGGAACTCGTGCTTGACTTGACCTGGAACTCGGGCTTGATCTGGAACTCGGGCTTGACTTGACCTGGAACTCGGGCTTGACTTGATCTGGAACTCGGGCTTGATGACCTGGAACTCAGGCTTGACCTGGAACTCGGGCTTGACTTGACCTGGAACTCGGGCTTGATGACCTGGAACTCAGGCTTGACTTGACCTGGAACTCGAGCTTGACCTGGAACTCCAGCTTGACCTGGAACTCAGGCTTGACCTGGAACTCGGGCTTGACTTGACCTGGAACTCGGGCTTGATGACCTGGAACTCGGGCTTGACGACCTGAAACTCGGGCTTGACTTGACCTGGAACTCGGGCTTGACTTGACCTGGAACTCGGGCTTGACTTGACCTGGAACTCGGGCTTGATGACCTGGAACTCGGGCTTGACCTGGAACTCGGGCTTGACCTGGAACCCGGGCTTGACCTGGAACTCGGGCTTAACGACCTGGAACTCGGGCTTGACGACCTGGAACTCGGGCTTGACCTGGAACTCGGGCTTGACTTGACCTGGAACTCGGGCTTGACTTGACCTGGAACTCGGGATTGACCTGGAACTCGGGCTTGACTTGACCTGGAACTCGGGCTTGACCTGAAACTCGGGATTGACCTGGAATTCGGTCTTGACTTGACCTGGAACTCGGGCTTGACTTGACCTGGAACTCGGGCTTGATGACCTGGAACTCGGGCTTGACCTGGAACTCGGGCTTGACTTTACCTGGAACTCGGACTTGACTTGACCTGGAACTCGGGCTTGATGACCTGGAACTCAGGCTTGACCTGGAACTCGGGCTTGACTTGACCTGGAACTCGGGCTTGATGACCTGGAACTCAGGCTTGACTTGACCTGGAACTCGAGCTTGACCTGGAACTCCAGCTTGACCTGGAACTCAGGCTTGACCTGGAACTCGGGCTTGACTTGACCTGGAACACGGGCTTGATGACCTGGAACTCGGGCTTGACCTGGAACTCGGGCTTGACCTGGAACCCGGGCTTGACCTGGAACTCGGGCTTGACTTGACCTGGAACTCGGGCTTGATTTGACCTGGAACTCGGGCTTGACGACCTGGAACTCGTGCTTGACTTGACCTGGAACTCGGGCTTGACTTGACCTGGAACTCGGAATTGACTTGACCTGGAACTCGGGCTTGACTTGACCTGGAACTCGGGCTTGACCTGGAACCTGGGCTTGACCTGGAACTCGGGCTTGACGACCTGGAACTCGGGCTTGACGACCTGGAACTCGGGCTTGACCTGGAACTCGGGCTTGACTTGACCTGGAACTCAGGCTTGATTTGACCTGGAAATCGGGCTTGATGACCTGGAACTCGGGCTTGACTTGACCTGGAACTCGGGCTTGACTTGACCTGGAACTCGGGCTTGATTTGACCTGGAAATCGGGCTTGACTTTACCTGGAACTCGGGATTGACTTGACCTGGAACTCGGGATTGACCTGGAACTCGGGCTTGACTTGACCTGGAACTCGGGATTGACCTGGAACTCCGGCTTGACGACCTGGAACTCGGGCTTGACCTGGAACTCGGGCTTGACCTGAAACTCGGGATTGACCTGGAACTCGGACTTGACCTGGAACTCAGGCTTGACCTGGAACTCGAGCTTGACTTGACCTGGAACTCGGGCTTGATGACCTGGAACTCGGGCTTGACTTGACCTGGAACTCGGTCTTGACCTGGAACTCGGGCTTGACTTGACCTGGAACTCAGGCTTGACGACCTGGAACTCGGGCTTGACCTGGAACTCGGGCTTGACTTGACCTGGAACTCGGGCTTGACGATCTGGATCTCGGGCTTGACTTGACCTGGAACTTGGGCTTGACCTGGAACTCAGGCTTGACCTGAAACTCGAGCTTGACTTGACCTGGAACTCGGGCTTGATGACCTGGAACTCGGACTTGACCTGGAACTCGGGCTTGACTTGACCTGGAACTCGGGCTTGACCTGGAACTCGGGCTTGACTTGACTTGGAACGCAGGCTTGACCTGGAACTCGGGCATGACTTGACCTGGAACTCGGGCTTGACTTGATCTGGAACTCGGGCTTGATGACCTGGAACTCAGGCTTGACCTGGAACTCGGGCTTGACTTGACCTGGAACTCGGGCTTGATGACCTGGAACTCAGGCTTGACTTGACCTGGAACTCGAGCTTGACCTGGAACTCCAGCTTGACCTGGAACTCAGGCTTGACCTGGAACTCGGGCTTGACTTGACCTGGAACTCGGGCTTGATGACCTGGAACTCGGGCTTGACGACCTCAAACTCGGGCTTGACTTGACCTGGAACTCGGGCTTGACTTGACCTGGAACTCGGGCTTGACTTGACCTGGAATTCGGGCTTGATGACCTGGAACTCGGGCTTGACCTGGAACTCGGGCTTGACCTGGAACCCGGGCTTGACCTGGAACTCGGGCTTAACGACCTGGAACTCGGGCTTGACGACCTGGAACTCGGGCTTGACCTGGAACTCGGGCTTGACTTGACCTGGAACTCGGGCTTGACTTGACCTGGAACTCGGGCTTGACTTGACCTGGAACTCGGGCTTGATGACCTGGAACTCGGGCTTGACTTGACCTGGAACTCGGGATTGACCTGGAACTCGGGCTTGACTTGACCTGGAACTCGGGCTTGACCTGAAACTCGGGATTGAACTGGAATTCGGACTTGACTTGACCTGGAACTCGGGCTTGACTTGACCTGGAACTCGGGCTTGATGACCTGGAACTCGGGCTTGACCTGGAACTCAGGCTTGACCTGGAACTCGGGCTTGACTTGACCTGGAACACGGGCTTGATGAGCTGGAACTCGGGCTTGACCTGGAACTCGGGCTTGATGACTTGGAACTCGGGCTTGACTTGACCTGGAACTCGAGCTTGACCTGGAACTCCAGCTTGACCTGGAACTCAGGCTTGACCTGGAACTCGGGCTTGACTTGACCTGGAACACGGGCTTGATGACCTGGAACTCGGGCTTGACCTGGAACTCGGGCTTGACCTGGAACCCGGGCTTGACCTGGAACTCGGGCTTGACTTGACCTGGAACTCGGGCTTGATTTGACCTGGAACTCGGGCTTGACGACCTGGAACTCGTGCTTGACTTGACCTGGAACTCGGGCTTGACTTGACCTGGAACTCGGGCTTGACTTGACCTGGAACTCGGAATTGACTTGACCTGGAACTCGGGCTTGACTTGACCTGGAACTCGGGCTTGACCTGGAACCTGGGCTTGACCTGGAACTCGGGCTTGACGACCTGGAACTCGGGCTTGACGACCTGGAACTCGGGCTTGACCTGGAACTCGGGCTTGACTTGACCTGGAACTCAGGCTTGATTTGACCTGGAACTCGGGCTTGATGACCTGGAACTCGGGCTTGACTTGACCTGGAACTCGGGCTTGATTTGACCTGGAAATCGGGCTTGACTTTACCTGGAACTCGGGATTGACTTGACCTGGAACTCGGGCTTGATTTGACCTGGAACTCGGGCTTGACGACCTGGAACTCGGGCTTGACTTGACCTGGAACTCGGGCTTGACTTGACCTGGAACTCGGGCTTGACTTGACCTGGAAATCGGGCTTGACTTGACCTGGAACTCGGGATTGACTTGACCTGGAACTCGGGCTTGACTTCACCTGGAACTCGGGATTGACCTGGAACTCGGGCTTGACTTGACCTGGAACTCGAGCTTGACCTGGAACTCCAGCTTGACCTGGAACTCAGGCTTGACCTGGAACTCGGGCTTGACTTGACCTGGAACTCGGGCTTGATGACCTGGAACTTGGGCTTGACGACCTGAAACTCGGGCTTGACTTGACCTGGAACTCGGGCTTGACTTGACCTGGAACTCGGGCTTGACTTGACCTGGAACTCGGGCTTGATGACCTGGAACTCGGGCTTGACCTGGAACTCGGGCTTGACCTGGAACCCGGGCTTGACCTGGAACTCGGGCTTAACGACCTGGAACTCGGGCTTGACGACCTGGAACTCGGGCTTGACCTGGAACTCGGGCTTGACTTGACCTGGAACTCGGGCTTGACTTGACCTGGAACTCGGGCTTGACTTGACCTGGAACTCGGAATTGACTTGACCTGGAACTCGGGCTTGACTTGACCTGGAACTCGGGATTGACCTGGAACTCGGGCTTGACTTGACCTGGAACTCGGGCATGACTTGACCTGGAACTAGGGATTGACCTGGAACTCGGGCTTCACTTGACCTGGAACTCGGGATTGACCTGGAACTCAGGCTTGACGACCTGGAACTCGGGCTTGACCTGAAACTCGGGATTGACCTGGAATTCGGACTTTACTTGACCTGGAACTCGGGCTTGACTTGACCTGGAACTCGGGCTTGACTTGACCTGGAACTCGGGCTTGACTTGACCTGGAAATCGGGCTTGACTTGACCTGGAACTCGGGATTGACTTGACCTGGAACTCGGGCTTGACTTGACCTGGAACTCGGGATTGACCTGGAACTCGGGCTTGACTTGACCTGGAACTCGAGCTTGACCTGGAACTCCACCTTGACCTGGAACTCAGGCTTGACCTGGAACTCGGGCTTGACTTGACCTGGAACTCGGGCTTGATGACCTGGAACTTGGGCTTGACGACCTGAAACTCGGGCTTGATTTGACCTGGAACTCGGGCTTGACGACCTGGAACTCGGGCTTGACTTGACCTGGAACTCGGGCTTGACTTGACCTGGAACTCGGAATTGACTTGACCTGGAACTCGGGCATGACTTGACCTGGAACTCGGGATTGACCTGGAACTCGGGCTTGACTTGACCTGGAACTCGGGATTGACCTGGAACTCGGGCTTGACTTGACCTGGAACTCGGGATTGACCTGGAACTCAGGCTTGACGACCTGGAACTCGGGCTTGACCTGAAACTCGGGATTGACCTGGAATTCGGATTTGACTTGACCTGGAACTCGGGCTTGACTTGACCTGGAACTCGGGCTTGACTTGACCTGGAACTCGGGCTTGACGTGACCTGGAAATCGGGCTTGACTTGACCTGGAACTCGGGATTGACTTGACCTGGAACTCGGGCTTGACTTGACCTGGAACTCGGGATTGACCTGGAACTCGGGCTTGACTTGACCTGGAACTCGGGATTGACCTGGAACTCGGGCTTGACTTGACCTGGAACTCGAGCTTGACCTGGAACTCAGGCTTCACCTGGAACTCGGGCTTGACTTGACCTGGAAATCGGGCTTGACTTGACCTGGAACTCGGAATTGACTTGACCTGGAAATCGGGCTTGACTTGACCTGGAACTCGGAATTGACTTGACCTGGAACTCGGGCTTGACTTGACCTGGAACTCGGGATTGACCTGGAACTCGGGCTTGACTTGACCTGGAACTCGGGCTTGACTTGACCTGGAACTCGGGATTGACCTGGAACTCGGGCTTGACTTGACCTGGAACTCGGGATTGACCTGGAACTCAGGCTTGACGACCTGGAACTCGGGATTGACCTGAAACTCGGGATTGACCTGGAATTCGGACTTGACTTGACCTGGAACTCGGGCTTGACTTGACCTGGAACTCGGGCTTGATGACCTGGAACTCGGGCTTGACCTGGAACTCGGGCTTGACTTGACCTGGAACTCGGGCTTGATGACCTGGAACTCGGGCTTGATGACCTGGAACTCAGGCTTGACTTGACCTGGAACTCGGGCTTGACCTGGAACTCGGGCTTGACCTGGAACTCAGGCTTGACTTGACCTGGAACTCGGGCTTGACTTGACCTGGAACTCAGGATTGATCTGGAACTCGGGCTTGACTTGACCAGGAACCTGGGCTTGACAACCTGGAACTCGGGCTTGACCTGGAACCAGGGCTTAACCTGGAACTCGGGCTTGACTTGACCTGGAACTCGGGCTTGACCTGGAACTCGGGCTTGACTTGACCTGGAACCTGGGCTTGACAACCTGGAACTCGGGCTTGACCTGGAACCCGGGCTTAACCTGGAACTCGGGCTTGACTTGACCTGGAACTCGGGCTTGATTTGACCTGGAACTCGGGCTTGACGACCTGGAACTCGGGCTTGACTTGACCTGGAACTCGGGCTTGACTTGACCTGGAACTCGGGCTTGACTTGACCTGGAAATCGGGCTTGACTTGACCTGGAACTCGGGATTGACTTCACCTGGAACTCGGGATTGACCTGGAACTCGGGCTTGACTTGACCTGGAACTCGAGCTTGACCTGGAACTCCAGCTTGACCTGGAACTCAGGCTTGACCTGGAACTCGGGCTTGACTTGACCTGGAACTCGGGCTTGATGACCTGGAACTTGGGCTTGACGACCTGAAACTCGGGCTTGACTTGACCTGGAACTCGGGCTTGACTTGACCTGGAACTCGGGCTTGACTTGACCTGGAACTCGGGCTTGATGACCTGGAACTCGGGCTTGACCTGGAACTCGGGCTTGACCTGGAACCCGGGCTTGACCTGGAACTCGGGCTTAACGACCTGGAACTCGGGCTTGACGACCTGGAACTCGGGCTTGACCTGGAACTCGGGCTTGACTTGACCTGGAACTCGGGCTTGACTTGACCTGGAACTCGGGCTTGACTTGACCTGGAACTCGGAATTGACTTGACCTGGAACTCGGGCTTGACTTGACCTGGAACTCGGGATTGACCTGGAACTCGGGCTTGACTTGACCTGGAACTCGGGCTTGACTTGACCTGGAACTCGGGCTTGACTTGACCTGGAACTCGGGCTTGACTTGACCTGGAAATCGGGCTTGACTTGACCTGGAACTCGGGATTGACTTGACCTGGAACTCGGGCTTGACTTCACCTGGAACTCGGGATTGACCTGGAACTCGGGCTTGACTTGACCTGGAACTCGAGCTTGACCTGGAACTCCAGCTTGACCTGGAACTCAGGCTTGACCTGGAACTCGGGCTTGACTTGACCTGGAACTCGGGCTTGATGACCTGGAACTTGGGCTTGACGACCTGAAACTCGGGCTTGACTTGACCTGGAACTCGGGCTTGACTTGACCTGGAACTCGGGCTTGACTTGACCTGGAACTCGGGCTTGATGACCTGGAACTCGGGCTTGACCTGGAACTCGGGCTTGACCTGGAACCCGGGCTTGACCTGGAACTCGGGCTTAACGACCTGGAACTCGGGCTTGACGACCTGGAACTCGGGCTTGACCTGGAACTCGGGCTTGACTTGACCTGGAACTCGGGCTTGACTTGACCTGGAACTCGGGCTTGACTTGACCTGGAACTCGGAATTGACTTGACCTGGAACTCGGGCTTGACTTGACCTGGAACTCGGGATTGACCTGGAAATCGGGCTTGACTTGACCTGGAACTCGGGCTTGACTTGACCTGGAACTAGGGATTGACCTGGAACTCGGGCTTCACTTGACCTGGAACTCGGGATTGACCTGGAACTCAGGCTTGACGACCTGGAACTCGGGCTTGACCTGAAACTCGGGATTGACCTGGAATTCGGACTTTACTTGACCTGGAACTCGGGCTTGACTTGACCTGGAACTCGGGCTTGACTTGACCTGGAACTCGGGCTTGACTTGACCTGGAAATCGGGCTTGACTTGACCTGGAACTCGGGATTGACTTGACCTGGAACTCGGGCTTGACTTGACCTGGAACTCGGGATTGACCTGGAACTCGGGCTTGACTTGACCTGGAACTCGAGCTTGACCTGGAACTCCACCTTGACCTGGAACTCAGGCTTGACCTGGACCTCGGGCTTGACTTGACCTGGAACTCGGGCTTGATGACCTGGAACTTGGGCTTGACGACCTGAAACTCGGGCTTGATTTGACCTGGAACTCGGGCTTGACGACCTGGAACTCGGGCTTGACTTGACCTGGAACTCGGGCTTGACTTGACCTGGAACTCGGAATTGACTTGACCTGGAACTCGGGCATGACTTGACCTGGAACTCGGGATTGACCTGGAACTCGGGCTTGACTTGACCTGGAACTCGGGATTGACCTGGAACTCGGGCTTGACTTGACCTGGAACTCGGGATTGACCTGGAACTCAGGCTTGACGACCTGGAACTCGGGCTTGACCTGAAACTCGGGATTGACCTGGAATTCGGATTTGACTTGACCTGGAACTCGGGCTTGACTTGACCTGGAACTCGGGCTTGACTTGACCTGGAACTCGGGCTTGACGTGACCTGGAAATCGGGCTTGACTTGACCTGGAACTCGGGATTGACTTGACCTGGAACTCGGGCTTGACTTGACCTGGAACTCGGGATTGACCTGGAACTCGGGCTTGACTTGACCTGGAACTCGGGATTGACCTGGAACTCGGGCTTGACTTGACCTGGAACTCGAGCTTGACCTGGAACTCAGGCTTCACCTGGAACTCGGGCTTGACTTGACCTGGAAATCGGGCTTGACTTGACCCGGAACTCGGAATTGACTTGACCTGGAAATCGGGCTTGACTTGACCTGGAACTCGGAATTGACTTGACCTGGAACTCGGGCTTGACTTGACCTGGAACTCGGGATTGACCTGGAACTCGGGCTTGACTTGACCTGGAACTCGGGCTTGACTTGACCTGGAACTCGGGATTGACCTGGAACTCGGGCTTGACTTGACCTGGAACTCGGGATTGACCTGGAACTCAGGCTTGACGACCTGGAACTCGGGATTGACCTGAAACTCGGGATTGACCTGGAATTCGGACTTGACTTGACCTGGAACTCGGGCTTGACTTGACCTGGAACTCGGGCTTGATGACCTGGAACTCGGGCTTGACCTGGAACTCGGGCTTGACTTGACCTGGAACTCGGGCTTGATGACCTGGAACTCGGGCTTGATGACCTGGAACTCAGGCTTGACTTGACCTGGAACTCGGGCTTGACCTGGAACTCGGGCTTGACCTGGAACTCAGGCTTGACTTGACCTGGAACTCGGGCTTGACTTGACCTGGAACTCAGGATTGATCTGGAACTCGGGCTTGACTTGACCAGGAACCTGGGCTTGACAACCTGGAACTCGGGCTTGACCTGGAACCAGGGCTTAACCTGGAACTCGGGCTTGACTTGACCTGGAACTCGGGCTTGACCTGGAACTCGGGCTTGACTTGACCTGGAACCTAGGCTTGACAACCTGGAACTCGGGCTTGACCTGGAACCCGGGCTTAACCTGGAACTCGGGCTTGACTTGACCTGGAACTCGGGCTTGATTTGACCTGGAACTCGGGCTTGACGACCTGGAACTCGGGCTTGACTTGACCTGGAACTCGGGCTTGACTTGACCTGGAACTCGGGCTTGACTTGACCTGGAAATCGGGCTTGACTTGACCTGGAACTCGGGATTGACTTCACCTGGAACTCGGGATTGACCTGGAACTCGGGCTTGACTTGACCTGGAACTCGAGCTTGACCTGGAACTCCAGCTTGACCTGGAACTCAGGCTTGACCTGGAACTCGGGCTTGACTTGACCTGGAACTCGGGCTTGATGACCTGGAACTTGGGCTTGACGACCTGAAACTCGGGCTTGACTTGACCTGGAACTCGGGCTTGACTTGACCTGGAACTCGGGCTTGACTTGACCTGGAACTCGGGCTTGATGACCTGGAACTCGGGCTTGACCTGGAACTCGGGCTTGACCTGGAACCCGGGCTTGACCTGGAACTCGGGCTTAACGACCTGGAACTCGGGCTTGACGACCTGGAACTCGGGCTTGACCTGGAACTCGGGCTTGACTTGACCTGGAACTCGGGCTTGACTTGACCTGGAACTCGGGCTTGACTTGACCTGGAACTCGGAATTGACTTGACCTGGAACTCGGGCTTGACTTGACCTGGAACTCGGGATTGACCTGGAACTCGGGCTTGACTTGACCTGGAACTCGGGCTTGACTTGACCTGGAACTAGGGATTGACCTGGAACTCGGGCTTCACTTGACCTGGAACTCGGGATTGACCTGGAACTCAGGCTTGACGACCTGGAACTCGGGCTTGACCTGAAACTCGGGATTGACCTGGAATTCGGACTTTACTTGACCTGGAACTCGGGCTTGACTTGACCTGGAACTCGGGCTTGACTTGACCTGGAACTCGGGCTTGACTTGACCTGGAAATCGGGCTTGACTTGACCTGGAACTCGGGATTGACTTGACCTGGAACTCGGGCTTGACTTGACCTGGAACTCGGGATTGACCTGGAACTCGGGCTTGACTTGACCTGGAACTCGAGCTTGACCTGGAACTCCACCTTGACCTGGAACTCAGGCTTGACCTGGAACTCGGGCTTGACTTGACCTGGAACTCGGGCTTGATGACCTGGAACTTGGGCTTGACGACCTGAAACTCGGGCTTGATTTGACCTGGAACTCGGGATTGACGACCTGGAACTCGGGCTTGACTTGACCTGGAACTCGGGCTTGACTTGACCTGGAACTCGGAATTGACTTGACCTGGAACTCGGGCTTGACTTGACCTGGAACTCGGGATTGACCTGGAACTCGGGCTTGACTTGACCTGGAACTCGGGATTGACCTGGAACTCGGGCTTGACTTGACCTGGAACTCGGGATTGACCTGGAACTCAGGCTTGACGACCTGGAACTCGGGCTTGACCTGAAACTCGGGATTGACCTGGAATTCGGATTTGACTTGACCTGGAACTCGGGCTTGACTTGACCTGGAACTCGGGCTTGACTTGACCTGGAACTCGGGCTTGACGTGACCTGGAAATCGGGCTTGACTTGACCTGGAACTCGGGATTGACTTGACCTGGAACTCGGGCTTGACTTGACCTGGAACTCGGGCTTGACTTGACCTGGAACTCGGGCTTGATGACCTGGAACTCGGGCTTGACCTGGAACTCGGGCTTGACCTGGAACCCGGGCTTGACCTGGAACTCGGGCTTAACGACCTGGAACTCGGGCTTGACGACCTGGAACTCGGGCTTGACCTGGAACTCGGGCTTGACTTGACCTGGAACTCGGGCTTGACTTGACCTGGAACTCGGGCTTGACTTGACCTGGAACTCGGAATTGACTTGACCTGGAACTCGGGCTTGACTTGACCTGGAACTCGGGATTGACCTGGAACTCGGGCTTGACTTGACCTGGAACTCGGGCTTGACTTGACCTGGAACTAGGGATTGACCTGGAACTCGGGCTTCACTTGACCTGGAACTCGGGATTGACCTGGAACTCAGGCTTGACGACCTGGAACTCGGGCTTGACCTGAAACTCGGGATTGACCTGGAATTCGGACTTTACTTGACCTGGAACTCGGGCTTGACTTGACCTGGAACTCGGGCTTGACTTGACCTGGAACTCGGGCTTGACTTGACCTGGAAATCGGGCTTGACTTGACCTGGAACTCGGGATTGACTTGACCTGGAACTCGGGCTTGACTTGACCTGGAACTCGGGATTGACCTGGAACTCGGGCTTGACTTGACCTGGAACTCGAGCTTGACCTGGAACTCCACCTTGACCTGGAACTCAGGCTTGACCTGGAACTCGGGCTTGACTTGACCTGGAACTCGGGCTTGATGACCTGGAACTTGGGCTTGACGACCTGAAACTCGGGCTTGATTTGACCTGGAACTCGGGCTTGACGACCTGGAACTCGGGCTTGACTTGACCTGGAACTCGGGCTTGACTTGACCTGGAACTCGGAATTGACTTGACCTGGAACTCGGGCTTGACTTGACCTGGAACTCGGGATTGACCTGGAACTCGGGCTTGACTTGACCTGGAACTCGGGATTGACCTGGAACTCGGGCTTGACTTGACCTGGAACTCGGGATTGACCTGGAACTCAGGCTTGACGACCTGGAACTCGGGCTTGACCTGAAACTCGGGATTGACCTGGAATTCGGATTTGACTTGACCTGGAACTCGGGCTTGACTTGACCTGGAACTCGGGCTTGACTTGACCTGGAACTCGGGCTTGACGTGACCTGGAAATCGGGCTTGACTTGACCTGGAACTCGGGATTGACTTGACCTGGAACTCGGGCTTGACTTGACCTGGAACTCGGGATTGACCTGGAACTCGGGCTTGACTTGACCTGGAACTCGGGATTGACCTGGAACTCGGGCTTGACTTGACCTGGAACTCGAGCTTGACCTGGAACTCAGGCTTGACCTGGAACTCGGGCTTGACTTGACCTGGAAATCGGGCTTGACTTGACCTGGAACTCGGAATTGACTTGACCTGGAAATCGGGCTTGACTTGACCTGGAACTCGGAATTGACTTGACCTGGAACTCGGGCTTGACTTGACCTGGAACTCGGGATTGACCTGGAACTCGGGCTTGACTTGACCTGGAACTCGGGCTTGACTTGACCTGGAACTCGGGATTGACCTGGAACTCGGGCTTGACTTGACCTGGAACTCGGGATTGACCTGGAACTCAGGCTTGACGACCTGGAACTCGGGATTGACCTGAAACTCGGGATTGACCTGGAATTCGGACTTGACTTGACCTGGAACTCGGGCTTGACTTGACCTGGAACTCGGGCTTGATGACCTGGAACTCGGGCTTGACCTGGAACTCGGGCTTGACTTGACCTGGAACTCGGGCTTGATGACCTGGAACTCGGGCTTGATGACCTGGAACTCAGGCTTGACTTGACCTGGAACTCGGGCTTGACCTGGAACTCGGGCTTGACCTGGAACTCAGGCTTGACTTGACCTGGAACTCGGGCTTGACTTGACCTGGAACTCAGGATTGATCTGGAACTCGGGCTTGACTTGACCAGGAACCTGGGCTTGACAACCTGGAACTCGGGCTTGACCTGGAACCAGGGCTTAACCTGGAACTCGGGCTTGACTTGACCTGGAACTCGGGCTTGACCTGGAACTCGGGCTTGACTTGACCTGGAACCTGGGCTTGACAACCTGGAACTCGGGCTTGACCTGGAACCCGGGCTTAACCTGGAACTCGGGCTTGACTTGACCTGGAACTCGGGCTTGACTTGACCTGGAACCCGAGCTTGACAACCTGGAACTCGGACTAGACCTGGAACCCGGGCTTGACCTGAAACTCAGGTTTGACTTGACCTGGAACTCGGACTTGACTTGATCTGGAACTCGAGCTTGACTTGATCTGGAACTCGAGCTTGACTTGATCTGGAACTCGAGCTTGACCTGGAACTCCAGCTTGACCTGGAACTCAGGCTTGACCTGGAACTCGGGCTTGACTTGACCTGGAACTCGGGCTTGATGACCTGGAACTCGGGCTTGACCTGGAACTCGGGCTTGACCTGGAACCCGGGCTTGACCTGGAACTCGGGCTTGACGACCTGGAACTCGGGCTTGACGACCTGGAACTCGGGCTTGACTTGACCTGGAACTCGGGATTGACCTGGAACTCAGGCTTGACGACCTGGAACTCGGGCCTGACCTGAAACTCGGGATTGACCTGGAATTCGGATTTGACTTGACCTGGAACTCGGGCTTGACTTGACCTGGAACTCGGGCTTGACTTGACCTGGAACTCGGGATTGACCTGGAACTCGGGCTTGACTTGACCTGGAACTCGAGCTTGACCTGGAACTCAGGCTTGACCTGGAACTCGGGCTTGACTTGACCTGGAAATCGGGCTTGACTTCACCTGGAACTCGGGCTTGACTTGACCTGGAAATCGGGCTTGACTTGACCTGGAACTCGGGATTGACTTGACCTGGAACTCGGGCTTGACTTGACCTGGAACTCGGGATTGACCTGGAACTCGGGCTTGACTTGACCTGGAACTCGGGCTTGACTTGACCTGGAACTCGGGATTGACCTGGAACTCGGGCTTGACTTGACCTGGAACTCGGGATTGACCTGGAACTCAGGCTTGACGACCTGGAACTCGGGCTTGACCTGAAACTCGGGATTGACCTGGAATTCGGACTTGACTTGACCTGGAACTCGGGCTTGACTTGACCTGGAACTCGGGCTTGATGACCTGGAACTCGGGCTTGACCTGGAACTCGGGCTTGACTTGACCTGGAACTCGGGCTTGATGACCTGGAACTCGGGCTTGATGACCTGGAACTCAGGCTTGACTTGACCTGGAACTCGGGCTTGACCTGGAACTCGGGCTTGACCTGGAACTCAGGCTTGACTTCACCTGGAACTCGGGCTTGACTTGACCTGGAACTCAGGATTGACCTGGAACTCGGGCTTGACTTGACCAGGAACCTGGGCTTGACAACCTGGAACTCGGGCTTGACCTGGAACCAGGGCTTAACCTGGAACTCGGGCTTGACTTGACATGGAACTCGGGCTTGACCTGGAACTAGGGCTTGACTTGACCTGGAACCTGGGCTTGACAACCTGGAACTCGGGCTTGACCTGGAACCCGGGCTTAACCTGGAACTCGGGCTTGACTTGACCTGGAACTCGGGCTTGACTTGACCTGGAACCCGAGCTTGACAACCTGGAACTCGGGCTTGACCTGGAACTCGGGCTTGACCTGGAACCCGGGCTTGACCTGGAACTCGGGCTTGACGACCTGGAACTCGGGCTTGACGACCTGGAACTCGGGCTTGACTTGACCTGGAACTCGGGATTGACCTGGAACTCAGGCTTGACGACCTGGAACTCGGGCCTGACCTGAAACTCGGGATTGACCTGGAATTCGGATTTGACTTGACCTGGAACTCGGGCTTGACTTGACCTGGAACTCGGGCTTGACTTGACCTGGAACTCGGGATTGACCTGGAACTCGGGCTTGACTTGACCTGGAACTCGAGCTTGACCTGGAACTCAGGCTTGACCTGGAACTCGGGCTTGACTTGACCTGGAAATCGGGCTTGACTTCACCTGGAACTCGGGCTTGACTTGACCTGGAAATCGGGCTTGACTTGACCTGGAACTCGGGATTGACTTGACCTGGAACTCGGGCTTGACTTGACCTGGAACTCGGGATTGACCTGGAACTCGGGCTTGACTTGACCTGGAACTCGGGCTTGACTTGACCTGGAACTCGGGATTGACCTGGAACTCGGGCTTGACTTGACCTGGAACTCGGGATTGACCTGGAACTCAGGCTTGACGACCTGGAACTCGGGCTTGACCTGAAACTCGGGATTGACCTGGAATTCGGACTTGACTTGACCTGGAACTCGGGCTTGACTTGACCTGGAACTCGGGCTTGATGACCTGGAACTCGGGCTTGACCTGGAACTCGGGCTTGACTTGACCTGGAACTCGGGCTTGATGACCTGGAACTCGGGCTTGATGACCTGGAACTCAGGCTTGACTTGACCTGGAACTCGGGCTTGACCTGGAACTCGGGCTTGACCTGGAACTCAGGCTTGACTTGACCTGGAACTCGGGCTTGACTTGACCTGGAACTCAGGATTGACCTGGAACTCGGGCTTGACTTGACCAGGAACCTGGGCTTGACAACCTGGAACTCGGGCTTGACCTGGAACCAGGGCTTAACCTGGAACTCGGGCTTGACTTGACCTGGAACTCGGGCTTGACCTGGAACTAGGGCTTGACTTGACCTGGAACCTGGGCTTGACAACCTGGAACTCGGGCTTGACCTGGAACCCGGGCTTAACCTGGAACTCGGGCTTGACTTGACCTGGAACTCGGGCTTGACTTGACCTGGAACCCGAGCTTGACAACCTGGAACTCGGGCTTGACCTGGAACTCGGGCTTGACCTGGAACCCGGGCTTGACCTGGAACTCGGGCTTGACGACCTGGAACTCGGGCTTGACGACCTGGAACTCGGGCTTGACTTGACCTGGAACTCGGGATTGACCTGGAACTCAGGCTTGACGACCTGGAACTCGGGCCTGACCTGAAACTCGGGATTGACCTGGAATTCGGATTTGACTTGACCTGGAACTCGGGCTTGACTTGACCTGGAACTCGGGCTTGACTTGACCTGGAACTCGGGCTTGACGTGACCTGGAAATCGGGCTTGACTTGACCTGGAACTCGGGATTGACTTGACCTGGAACTCGGGCTTGACTTCACCTGGAACTCGGGATTGACCTGGAACTCGGGCTTGACTTGACCTGGAACTCGGGATTGACCTGGAACTCGGGCTTGACTTGACCTGGAACTCGAGCTTGACCTGGAACTCAGGCTTGACCTGGAACTCGGGCTTGACTTGACCTGGAAATCGGGCTTGACTTCACCTGGAACTCGGGCTTGACTTGACCTGGAAATCGGGCTTGACTTGACCTGGAACTCGGGATTGACTTGACCTGGAACTCGGGCTTGACTTGACCTGGAACTCGGGATTGACCTGGAACTCGGGCTTGACTTGACCTGGAACTCGGGCTTGACTTGACCTGGAACTCGGGATTGACCTGGAACTCGGGCTTGACTTGACCTGGAACTCGGGATTGACCTGGAACTCAGGCTTGACGACCTGGAACTCGGGCTTGACCTGAAACTCGGGATTGACCTGGAATTCGGACTTGACTTGACCTGGAACTCGGGCTTGACTTGACCTGGAACTCGGGCTTGATGACCTGGAACTCGGGCTTGACCTGGAACTCGGGCTTGACTTGACCTGGAACTCGGGCTTGATGACCTGGAACTCGGGCTTGATGACCTGGAACTCAGGCTTGACTTGACCTGGAACTCGGGCTTGACCTGGAACTCGGGCTTGACCTGGAACTCAGGCTTGACTTGACCTGGAACTCGGGCTTGACTTGACCTGGAACTCAGGATTGACCTGGAACTCGGGCTTGACTTGACCAGGAACCTGGGCTTGACAACCTGGAACTCGGGCTTGACCTGGAACCAGGGCTTAACCTGGAACTCGGGCTTGACTTGACCTGGAACTCGGGCTTGACCTGGAACTAGGGCTTGACTTGACCTGGAACCTGGGCTTGACAACCTGGAACTCGGGCTTGACCTGGAACCCGGGCTTAACCTGGAACTCGGGCTTGACTTGACCTGGAACTCGGGCTTGACTTGACCTGGAACTCGGGATTGACCTGGAACTCAGGCTTGACGACCTGGAACTCGGGCCTGACCTGAAACTCGGGATTGACCTGGAATTCGGATTTGACTTGACCTGGAACTCGGGCTTGATGACCTGGAACTCGGGCTTGACCTGGAACTCGGGCTTGACCTGGAACCCGGGCTTGACCTGGAACTCGGGCTTGACGACCTGGAACTCGGGCTTGACGACCTGGAACTCGGGCTTGACTTGACCTGGAACTCGGGATTGACCTGGAACTCAGGCTTGACGACCTGGAACTCGGGCCTGACCTGAAACTCGGGATTGACCTGGAATTCGGATTTGACTTGACCTGGAACTCGGGCTTGACTTGACCTGGAACTCGGGCTTGACTTGACCTGGAACTCGGGATTGACCTGCAACTCGGGCTTGACTTGACCTGGAACTCGAGCTTGACCTGGAACTCAGGCTTGACCTGGAACTCGGGCTTGACTTGACCTGGAAATCGGGCTTGACTTCACCTGGAACTCGGGCTTGACTTGACCTGGAACTCGGGATTGACTTGACCTGGAACTCGGGCTTGACTTGACCTGGAACTCGGGATTGACCTGGAACTCGGGCTTGACTTGACCTGGAACTCGGGATTGACCTGGAACTCGGGCTTGACTTGACCTGGAACTCGAGCTTGACCTGGAACTCAGGCTTGACCTGGAACTCGGGCTTGACTTGACCTGGAAATCGGGCTTGACTTCACCTGGAACTCGGGCTTGACTTGACCTGGAAATCGGGCTTGACTTGACCTGGAACTCGGGATTGACTTGACCTGG
The DNA here is from genome assembly GCF_030144855.1 of Hypanus sabinus. Classification (NCBI taxonomy): domain Eukaryota; kingdom Metazoa; phylum Chordata; class Chondrichthyes; order Myliobatiformes; family Dasyatidae; genus Hypanus; species Hypanus sabinus. The sequence goes on from NC_082728.1 coordinate 49,340,317, forward strand.
AACTCGGGCTTGACTTGACCTGGAACTCGGGATTGACCTGGAACTCGGGCTTGACTTGACCTGGAACTCGGGCTTGACTTGACCTGGAACTCGGGATTGACCTGGAACTCGGGCTTGACTTGACCTGGAACTCGGGATTGACCTGGAACTCAGGCTTGACGACCTGGAACTCGGGCTTGACCTGAAACTCGGGATTGACCTGGAATTCGGACTTGACTTGACCTGGAACTCGGGCTTGACTTGACCTGGAACTCGGGCTTGATGACCTGGAACTCGGGCTTGACCTGGAACTCGGGCTTGACTTGACCTGGAACTCGGGCTTGATGACCTGGAACTCGGGCTTGATGACCTGGAACTCAGGCTTGACTTGACCTGGAACTCGGGCTTGACCTGGAACTCGGGCTTGACCTGGAACTCAGGCTTGACTTGACCTGGAACTCGGGCTTGACTTGACCTGGAACTCAGGATTGACCTGGAACTCGGGCTTGACTTGACCAGGAACCTGGGCTTGACAACCTGGAACTCGGGCTTGACCTGGAACCAGGGCTTAACCTGGAACTCGGGCTTGACTTGACCTGGAACTCGGGCTTGACCTGGAACTAGGGCTTGACTTGACCTGGAACCTGGGCTTGACAACCTGGAACTCGGGCTTGACCTGGAACCCGGGCTTAACCTGGAACTCGGGCTTGACTTGACCTGGAACTCGGGCTTGACTTGACCTGGAACTCGGGATTGACCTGGAACTCAGGCTTGACGACCTGGAACTCGGGCCTGACCTGAAACTCGGGATTGACCTGGAATTCGGATTTGACTTGACCTGGAACTCGGGCTTGATGACCTGGAACTCGGGCTTGACCTGGAACTCGGGCTTGACCTGGAACCCGGGCTTGACCTGGAACTCGGGCTTGACGACCTGGAACTCGGGCTTGACGACCTGGAACTCAGGCTTGACTTGACCTGGAACTCGGGATTGACCTGGAACTCAGGCTTGACGACCTGGAACTCGGGCCTGACCTGAAACTCGGGATTGACCTGGAATTCGGATTTGACTTGACCTGGAACTCGGGCTTGACTTGACCTGGAACTCGGGCTTGACTTGACCTGGAACTCGGGATTGACCTGGAACTCGGGCTTGACTTGACCTGGAACTCGAGCTTGACCTGGAACTCAGGCTTGACCTGGAACTCGGGCTTGACTTGACCTGGAAATCGGGCTTGACTTCACCTGGAACTCGGGCTTGACTTGACCTGGAAATCGGGCTTGACTTGACCTGGAACTCGGGATTGACTTGACCTGGAACTCGGGCTTGACTTGACCTGGAACTCGGGATTGACCTGGAACTCGGGCTTGACTTGACCTGGAACTCGGGCTTGACTTGACCTGGAACTCGGGATTGACCTGGAACTCGGGCTTGACTTGACCTGGAACTCGGGATTGACCTGGAACTCAGGCTTGACGACCTGGAACTCGGGCTTGACCTGAAACTCGGGATTGACCTGGAATTCGGACTTGACTTGACCTGGAACTCGGGCTTGACTTGACCTGGAACTCGGGCTTGATGACCTGGAACTCGGGCTTGACCTGGAACTCGGGCTTGACTTGACCTGGAACTCGGGCTTGATGACCTGGAACTCGGGCTTGATGACCTGGAACTCAGGCTTGACTTGACCTGGAACTCGGGCTTGACCTGGAACTCGGGCTTGACCTGGAACTCAGGCTTGACTTGACCTGGAACTCGGGCTTGACTTGACCTGGAACTCAGGATTGACCTGGAACTCGGGCTTGACTTGACCAGGAACCTGGGCTTGACAACCTGGAACTCGGGCTTGACCTGGAACCAGGGCTTAACCTGGAACTCGGGCTTGACTTGACCTGGAACTCGGGCTTGACCTGGAACTAGGGCTTGACTTGACCTGGAACCTGGGCTTGACAACCTGGAACTCGGGCTTGACCTGGAACCCGGGCTTAACCTGGAACTCGGGCTTGACTTGACCTGGAACTCGGGCTTGACTTGACCTGGAACCCGAGCTTGACAACCTGGAACTCGGGCTTGACCTGGAACTCGGGCTTGACCTGGAACCCGGGCTTGACCTGGAACTCGGGCTTGACGACCTGGAACTCGGGCTTGACGACCTGGAACTCGGGCTTGACTTGACCTGGAACTCGGGATTGACCTGGAACTCAGGCTTGACGACCTGGAACTCGGGCCTGACCTGAAACTCGGGATTGACCTGGAATTCGGATTTGACTTGACCTGGAACTCGGGCTTGACTTGACCTGGAACTCGGGCTTGACTTGACCTGGAACTCGGGATTGACCTGGAACTCAGGCTTGACCTGGAACTCGGGCTTGACTTGACCTGGAAATCGGGCTTGACTTCACCTGGAACTCGGGCTTGACTTGACCTGGAAATCGGGCTTGACTTGACCTGGAACTCGGGATTGACTTGACCTGGAACTCGGGCTTGACTTGACCTGGAACTCGGGATTGACCTGGAACTCGGGCTTGACTTGACCTGGAACTCGGGCTTGACTTGACCTGGAACTCGGGATTGACCTGGAACTCGGGCTTGACTTGACCTGGAACTCGGGATTGACCTGGAACTCAGGCTTGACGACCTGGAACTCGGGCTTGACCTGAAACTCGGGATTGACCTGGAATTCGGACTTGACTTGACCTGGAACTCGGGCTTGACTTGACCTGGAACTCGGGCTTGATGACCTGGAACTCGGGCTTGACCTGGAACTCGGGCTTGACTTGACCTGGAACTCGGGCTTGATGACCTGGAACTCGGGCTTGATGACCTGGAACTCAGGCTTGACTTGACCTGGAACTCGGGCTTGACCTGGAACTCGGGCTTGACCTGGAACTCAGGCTTGACTTGACCTGGAACTCGGGCTTGACTTGACCTGGAACTCAGGATTGACCTGGAACTCGGGCTTGACTTGACCAGGAACCTGGGCTTGACAACCTGGAACTCGGGCTTGACCTGGAACCAGGGCTTAACCTGGAACTCGGGCTTGACTTGACCTGGAACTCGGGCTTGACCTGGAACTAGGGCTTGACTTGACCTGGAACCTGGGCTTGACAACCTGGAACTCGGGCTTGACCTGGAACCCGGGCTTAACCTGGAACTCGGGCTTGACTTGACCTGGAACTCGGGCTTGACTTGACCTGGAACCCGAGCTTGACAACCTGGAACTCGGGCTTGACCTGGAACTCGGGCTTGACCTGGAACCCGGGCTTGACCTGGAACTCGGGCTTGACGACCTGGAACTCGGGCTTGACGACCTGGAACTCGGGCTTGACTTGACCTGGAACTCGGGATTGACCTGGAACTCAGGCTTGACGACCTGGAACTCGGGCCTGACCTGAAACTCGGGATTGACCTGGAATTCGGATTTGACTTGACCTGGAACTCGGGCTTGACTTGACCTGGAACTCGGGCTTGACTTGACCTGGAACTCGGGCTTGACGTGACCTGGAAATCGGGCTTGACTTGACCTGGAACTCGGGATTGACTTGACCTGGAACTCGGGCTTGACTTGACCTGGAACTCGGGATTGACCTGGAACTCGGGCTTGACTTGACCTGGAACTCGGGATTGACCTGGAACTCGGGCTTGACTTGACCTGGAACTCGAGCTTGACCTGGAACTCAGGCTTGACCTGGAACTCGGGCTTGACTTGACCTGGAAATCGGGCTTGACTTCACCTGGAACTCGGGCTTGACTTGACCTGGAAATCGGGCTTGACTTGACCTGGAACTCGGGATTGACTTGACCTGGAACTCGGGCTTGACTTGACCTGGAACTCGGGATTGACCTGGAACTCGGGCTTGACTTGACCTGGAACTCGGGCTTGACTTGACCTGGAACTCGGGATTGACCTGGAACTCGGGCTTGACTTGACCTGGAACTCGGGATTGACCTGGAACTCAGGCTTGACGACCTGGAACTCGGGCTTGACCTGAAACTCGGGATTGACCTGGAATTCGGACTTGACTTGACCTGGAACTCGGGCTTGACTTGACCTGGAACTCGGGCTTGATGACCTGGAACTCGGGCTTGACCTGGAACTCGGGCTTGACTTGACCTGGAACTCGGGCTTGATGACCTGGAACTCGGGCTTGATGACCTGGAACTCAGGCTTGACTTGACCTGGAACTCGGGCTTGACCTGGAACTCGGGCTTGACCTGGAACTCAGGCTTGACTTGACCTGGAACTCGGGCTTGACTTGACCTGGAACTCAGGATTGACCTGGAACTCGGGCTTGACTTGACCAGGAACCTGGGCTTGACAACCTGGAACTCGGGCTTGACCTGGAACCAGGGCTTAACCTGGAACTCGGGCTTGACTTGACCTGGAACTCGGGCTTGACCTGGAACTAGGGCTTGACTTGACCTGGAACCTGGGCTTGACAACCTGGAACTCGGGCTTGACCTGGAACCCGGGCTTAACCTGGAACTCGGGCTTGACTTGACCTGGAACTCGGGCTTGACTTGACCTGGAACCCGAGCTTGACAACCTGGAACTCGGACTTGACCTGGAACCCGGGCTTGACCTGGAACTCAGGTTTGACTTGACCTGGAACTCGGGCTTGACTTGATCTGGAACTCGAGCTTGACTTGATCTGGAACTCGAGCTTGACTTGATCTGGAACTCGAGCTTGACCTGGAACTCCAGCTTGACCTGGAAATCAGGTTTGACCTGGAACTCGGGCTTGACTTGACCTGGAACTCGGGCTTGATGACCTGGAACTCGGGCTTGACCTGGAACTCGGGCTTGACCTGGAACCCGGGCTTGACATGGAACTCGGGCTTGACGACCTGGAACTCGGGCTTGACTTGACCTGGAACTCGGGATTGACCTGGAACTCAGGCTTGACGACCTGGAACTCGGGCTTGACCTGAAACTCGGGATTGACCTGGAATTCGGATTTGACTTGACCTGGAACTCGGGCTTGACTTGACCTGGAACTCGGGCTTGACTTGACCTGGAACTCGGGCTTGACGTGACCTGGAAATCGGGCTTGACTTGACCTGGAACTCGGGATTGACTTGACCTGGAACTCGGGCTTGACTTGACCTGGAACTCGGGATTGACCTGGAACTCGGGCTTGACTTGACCTGGAACTCGGGATTGACCTGGAACTCGGGCTTGACTTGACCTGGAACTCGAGCTTGACCTGGAACTCAGGCTTGACCTGGAACTCGGGCTTGACTTGACCTGGAAATCGGGCTTGACTTGACCTGGAACTCGGAATTGACTTGACCTGGAAATCGGGCTTGACCTGGAACTCGGGCTTGACTTGACCTGGAACTCGGGCTTGATGACCTGGAACTTGGGCTTGACGACCTGAAACTCGGGCTTGATTTGACCTGGAACTCGGGCTTGACGACCTGGAACTCGGGCTTGACTTGACCTGGAACTCGGGCTTGACTTGACCTGGAACTCGGAATTGACTTGACCTGGAACTCGGGCTTGACTTGACCTGGAACTCGGGATTGACCTGGAACTCGGGCTTGACTTGACCTGGAACTCGGGATTGACCTGGAACTCGGGCTTGACTTGACCTGGAACTCGGGATTGACCTGGAACTCAGGCTTGACGACCTGGAACTCGGGCTTGACCTGAAACTCGGGATTGACCTGGAATTCGGATTTGACTTGACCTGGAACTCGGGCTTGACTTGACCTGGAACTCGGGCTTGACTTGACCTGGAACTCGGGCTTGACGTGACCTGGAAATCGGGCTTGACTTGACCTGGAACTCGGGATTGACTTGACCTGGAACTCGGGCTTGACTTGACCTGGAACTCGGGATTGACCTGGAACTCGGGCTTGACTTGACCTGGAACTCGGGATTGACCTGGAACTCGGGCTTGACTTGACCTGGAACTCGAGCTTGACCTGGAACTCAGGCTTGACCTGGAACTCGGGCTTGACTTGACCTGGAAATCGGGCTTGACTTGACCTGGAACTCGGAATTGACTTGACCTGGAAATCGGGCTTGACTTGACCTGGAACTCGGAATTGACTTGACCTGGAACTCGGGCTTGACTTGACCTGGAACTCGGGATTGACCTGGAACTCGGGCTTGACTTGACCTGGAACTCGGGCTTGACTTGACCTGGAACTCGGGATTGACCTGGAACTCGGGCTTGACTTGACCTGGAACTCGGGATTGACCTGGAACTCAGGCTTGACGACCTGGAACTCGGGATTGACCTGAAACTCGGGATTGACCTGGAATTCGGACTTGACTTGACCTGGAACTCGGGCTTGACTTGACCTGGAACTCGGGCTTGATGACCTGGAACTCGGGCTTGACCTGGAACTCGGGCTTGACTTGACCTGGAACTCGGGCTTGATGACCTGGAACTCGGGCTTGATGACCTGGAACTCAGGCTTGACTTGACCTGGAACTCGGGCTTGACCTGGAACTCGGGCTTGACCTGGAACTCAGGCTTGACTTGACCTGGAACTCGGGCTTGACTTGACCTGGAACTCAGGATTGATCTGGAACTCGGGCTTGACTTGACCAGGAACCTGGGCTTGACAACCTGGAACTCGGGCTTGACCTGGAACCAGGGCTTAACCTGGAACTCGGGCTTGACTTGACCTGGAACTCGGGCTTGACCTGGAACTCGGGCTTGACTTGACCTGGAACCTGGGCTTGACAACCTGGAACTCGGGCTTGACCTGGAACCCGGGCTTAACCTGGAACTCGGGCTTGACTTGACCTGGAACTCGGGCTTGACTTGACCTGGAACCCGAGCTTGACAACCTGGAACTCGGACTAGACCTGGAACCCGGGCTTGACCTGAAACTCAGGTTTGACTTGACCTGGAACTCGGGCTTGACTTGATCTGGAACTCGAGCTTGACTTGATCTGGAACTCGAGCTTGACTTGATCTGGAACTCGAGCTTGACCTGGAACTCCAGCTTGACCTGGAACTCAGGCTTGACCTGGAACTCGGGCTTGACTTGACCTGGAACTCGGGCTTGATGACCTGGAACTCGGGCTTGACCTGGAACTCGGGCTTGACCTGGAACCCGGGCTTGACCTGGAACTCGGGCTTGACGACCTGGAACTCGGGCTTGACGACCTGGAACTCGGGCTTGACTTGACCTGGAACTCGGGATTGACCTGGAACTCAGGCTTGACGACCTGGAACTCGGGCCTGACCTGAAACTCGGGATTGACCTGGAATTCGGATTTGACTTGACCTGGAACTCGGGCTTGACTTGACCTGGAACTCGGGCTTGACTTGACCTGGAACTCGGGCTTGACGTGACCTGGAAATCGGGCTTGACTTGACCTGGAACTCGGGATTGACTTGACCTGGAACTCGGGCTTGACTTGACCTGGAACTCGGGATTGACCTGGAACTCGGGCTTGACTTGACCTGGAACTCGGGATTGACCTGGAACTCGGGCTTGACTTGACCTGGAACTCGAGCTTGACCTGGAACTCAGGCTTGACCTGGAACTCGGGCTTGACTTGACCTGGAAATCGGGCTTGACTTCACCTGGAACTCGGGCTTGACTTGACCTGGAAATCGGGCTTGACTTGACCTGGAACTCGGGATTGACTTGACCTGGAACTCGGGCTTGACTTGACCTGGAACTCGGGATTGACCTGGAACTCGGGCTTGACTTGACCTGGAACTCGGGCTTGACTTGACCTGGAACTCGGGATTGACCTGGAACTCGGGCTTGACTTGACCTGGAACTCGGGATTGACCTGGAACTCAGGCTTGACGACCTGGAACTCGGGCTTGACCTGAAACTCGGGATTGACCTGGAATTCGGACTTGACTTGACCTGGAACTCGGGCTTGACTTGACCTGGAACTCGGGCTTGATGACCTGGAACTCGGGCTTGACCTGGAACTCGGGCTTGACTTGACCTGGAACTCGGGCTTGATGACCTGGAACTCGGGCTTGATGACCTGGAACTCAGGCTTGACTTGACCTGGAACTCGGGCTTGACCTGGAACTCGGGCTTGACCTGGAACTCAGGCTTGACTTGACCTGGAACTCGGGCTTGACTTGACCTGGAACTCAGGATTGACCTGGAACTCGGGCTTGACTTGACCAGGAACCTGGGCTTGACAACCTGGAACTCGGGCTTGACCTGGAACCAGGGCTTAACCTGGAACTCGGGCTTGACTTGACCTGGAACTCGGGCTTGACCTGGAACTAGGGCTTGACTTGACCTGGAACCTGGGCTTGACAACCTGGAACTCGGGCTTGACCTGGAACCCGGGCTTAACCTGGAACTCGGGCTTGACTTGACCTGGAACTCGGGCTTGACTTGACCTGGAACCCGAGCTTGACAACCTGGAACTCGGACTTGACCTGGAACCCGGGCTTGACCTGGAACTCAGGTTTGACTTGACCTGGAACTCGGGCTTGACTTGATCTGGAACTCGAGCTTGACTTGATCTGGAACTCGAGCTTGACTTGATCTGGAACTCGAGCTTGACCTGGAACTCCAGCTTGACCTGGAAATCAGGTTTGACCTGGAACTCGGGCTTGACTTGACCTGGAACTCGGGCTTGATGACCTGGAACTCGGGCTTGACCTGGAACTCGGGCTTGACCTGGAACCCGGGCTTGACATGGAACTCGGGCTTGACGACCTGGAACTCGGGCTTGACGACCTGGAACTCGGGCTTGACTTGACCTGGAACTCGGGATTGACCTGGAACTCAGGCTTGACGACCTGGAACTCGGGCTTGACCTGAAACTCGGGATTGACCTGGAATTCGGATTTGACTTGACCTGGAACTCGGGCTTGACTTGACCTGGAACTCGGGCTTGACTTGACCTGGAACTCGGGCTTGACGTGACCTGGAAATCGGGCTTGACTTGACCTGGAACTCGGGATTGACTTGACCTGGAACTCGGGCTTGACTTGACCTTGAACTCGGGATTGACCTGGAACTCGGGCTTGACTTGACCTGGAACTCGGGATTGACCTGGAACTCGGGCTTGACTTGACCTGGAACTCGAGCTTGACCTGGAACTCAGGCTTGACCTGGAACTCGGGCTTGACTTGACCTGGAAATCGGGCTTGACTTGACCTGGAACTCGGAATTGACTTGACCTGGAAATCGGGCTTGACTTGACCTGGAACTCGGAATTGACTTGACCTGGAACTCGGGCTTGACTTGACCTGGAACTCGGGATTGACCTGGAACTCGGGCTTGACTTGACCTGGAACTCGGGCTTGACTTGACCTGGAACTCGGGATTGACCTGGAACTCGGGCTTGACTTGACCTGGAACTCGGGATTGACCTGGAACTCAGGCTTGACGACCTGGAACTCGGGCTTGACCTGAAACTCGGGATTGACCTGGAATTCGGACTTGACTTGACCTGGAACTCGGGCTTGACTTGACCTGGAACTCGGGCTTGATGACCTGGAACTCGGGCTTGACCTGGAACTCGGGCTTGACTTGACCTGGAACTCGGGCTTGATGACCTGGAACTCGGGCTTGATGACCTGGAACTCAGGCTTGACTTGACCTGGAACTCGGGCTTGACCTGGAACTCGGGCATGACCTGGAACTCAGGCTTGACTTGACCTGGAACTCGGGCTTGACTTGACCTGGAACTCAGGATTGACCTGGAACTCGGGCTTGACTTGACCAGGAACCTGGGCTTGACAACCTGGAACTCGGGCTTGACCTGGAACCAGGGCTTAACCTGGAACTCGGGCTTGACTTGACCTGGAACTCGGGCTTGACCTGGAACCTGGGCTTGACAACCTGGAACTCGGGCTTGACCTGGAACCCGGGCTTAACCTGGAACTCGGGCTTGACTTGACCTGGAACTCGGGCTTGACTTGACCTGGAACCCGAGCTTGACAACCTGGAACTCGGACTTGACCTGGAACCCGGGCTTGACCTGGAACTCAGGTTTGACTTGACCTGGAACTCGGGCTTGACTTGATCTGGAACTCGAGCTTGACTTGATCTGGAACTCGAGCTTGACTTGATCTGGAACTCGAGCTTGACCTGGAACTCCAGCTTGACCTGGAACTCAGGCTTGACCTGGAACTCGGGCTTGACTTGACCTGGAACTCGGGCTTGATGACCTGGAACTCGGGCTTGACCTGGAACTCGGGATTGACCTGGAACCCGGGCTTGACCTGGAACTCGGGCTTGACGACCTGGAACTCGGGCTTGACGACCTGGAACTCGGGCTTGAACTGGAACTCGGGCTTGACTTGACCTGGAACTCGGGCTTGATTTGACCTGGAAATCGGGCTTGACTTGAACTGGAACTCGGGATTGACTTGACCTGGAACTCGGGCTTGATTTGACCTGGAACTCGGGCTTGACGACCTGGAACTCGGGCTTGACTTGACCTGGAACTCGGGCTTGACTTGACCTGGAACTCGGGCTTGACCTGGAACTCGGGCTTGACATGACCTGGAACTCGGGCTTGACGACCTGGAACTCGGGCTTGACCTGGAACTCGGGCTTGACCTGAAACTCGGGATTGACCTGGAACTCGGACTTGACGACCTGGAACTCGGGCTTGACTTGACCTGGAAATCGGGCTTGACTTGATCTGGAACTCGGGCTTGATGACCTGGAACTCAGGCTTGACCTGGAACTCGGGCTTGACTTGACCTGGAACTCGGGCTTGATGACCTGGAACTCAGGCTTGACTTGACCTGGAACTCGAGCTTGACCTGGAACTCCAGCTTGAACTGGAACTCAGGCTTGACCTGGAACTCGGGCTTGAGTTGACCTGGAACTCGGGCTTGATGACCTGGAACTCGGGCTTGACGACCTGAAACTCGGGCTTGACTTGACCTGGAACTCGGGCTTGACTTGACCTGGAACTCGGGCTTGACTTGACCTGGAACTCGGGCTTGATGACCTGGAACTCGGGCTTCACCTGGAACTCGGGCTTGACCTGGAACCCGGGCTTGACCTGAAACTCGGGCTTAACGACCTGGAATTCGGGCTTGACGACCTGGAACTCGGGCTTGACCTGGAACTCGGGCTTGACTTGACCTGGAACTCAGGCTTGACTTGACCTGGAACTCGGGCTTGACTTGACCTGGAACTCGGGCTTGATGACCTGGAACTCGGGCTTGACTTGACCTGGAACTCGGGATTGACCTGGAACTCGGGCTTGACTTGACCTGGAACTCGGGCTTGACCTGAAACTCGGGATTGACCTGGAATTCGGACTTGACTTGACCTGGAACTCGGGCTTGACTTGACCTGGAACTCGGGCTTGACTTGACCTGGAGCTCGGGCTTGATGATCTGGAACTCAGGCTTGACCTGGAACTCGGGCTTGACTTGACCTGGAACTCGGGCTTGATAACCTGGAACTCAGGCTTGACTTGACCTGGAACTCGAGCTTGACCTGGAACTCCAGCTTGACCTGGAACTCAGGCTTGACCTGGAACTCGGGCTTGACTTGACCTGGAACACGGGCTTGATGAACTGGAACTCGGGCTTCACCTGGAACTCGGGCTTGACCTGGAACCCGGGCTTGACCTGGAACTCGGGCTTGACTTGACCTGGAACTCGGGCTTGATTTGACCTGGAACTCGGGCTTGACGACCTGGAACTCGTGCTTGACTTGACCTGGAACTCGGGCTTGACTTGACCTGGAACTCGGGCTTGACTTGACCTGGAACTAGGAATTGACTTGACCTGGAACTCGGGCTTGACTTGACCTGGAACTCGGGCTTGACCTGGAACCTGGGCTTGACCAGGATCTCGGGCTTGACGACCTGGAACTCGGGCTTGACGACCTGGAACTCGGGCTTGACTTGACCTGGAACTCGGGCTTGACTTGACCTGGAACTCGGGCTTGATTTGACCTGGAAATCGGGCTTGACTTTACCTGGAACTCGGGATTGACTTGACCTGGAACTCGGGCTTGATTTGACCTGGAACTCGGGCTTGACTTGACCTGGAACTCGGGCTTGACTTGACCTGGAAATCGGGCTTGACTTGACCTGGAACTCGGGATTGACTTGACCTGGAACTCGGGCTTGACTTGACCTGGAAATCGGGCTTGACTTGACCTGGAACTCGGGATTGACTTGACCTGGAACTCGGGCTTGACTTGACCTGGAACTCGGGATTGACCTGGAACTCGGGCTTGACTTGACATGGAACTCCAGCTTGACCTGGAACTCAGGCTTGACCTGGAACTCGGGCTTGACTTGACCTGGAACTCGGGCTTGATGACCTGGAACTTGGGCTTGACGACCTGAAACTCGGGCTTGACTTGACCTGGAACTCGGGCTTGACTTGACCTGGAACTCGGGCTTGACTTGACCTGGAAATCGGGCTTGACTTGACCTGGAACTCGGGATTGACTTGACCTGGAAATCGGGCTTGACTTGACCTGGAACTCGGGATTGACTTGACCTGGAACTCGGGCTTGACTTGACCTGGAACTCCGGATTGACTTGACCTAGAACTCGGGCTTGACTTGACCTGGAACTCGGGATTGACCTGGAACTCGGGCTTGACTTGACATGGAACTCCAGCTTGACCTGGAACTCAGGCTTGACCTGGAACTCGGGCTTGACTTGACCTGGAACTCGGGCTTGATGACCTGGAACTTGGGCTTGACGACCTGAAACTCGGGCTTGACTTGACCTGGAACTCGGGCTTGACTTGACCTGGAACTCGGGCTTGACTTGACCTGGAACTCGGGCTTGATGACCTGGAACTCGGGCTTGACCTGGAACTCGGGCTTGACCTGGAACCCGGGCTTGACCTGGAACTCGGGCTTAACGACCTGGAACTCGGGCTTGACGACCTGGAACTCGGGCTTGACCTGGAACTCGGGCTTGACTTGACCTGGAACTCGGGCTTGACTTGACCTGGAACTCGGGCTTGACTTGACCTGGAACTCGGAATTGACTTGACCTGGAACTCGGGCTTGACTTGACCTGGAACTCGGGATTGACCTGGAACTCGGGCTTGACTTGACCTGGAACTCGGGATTGACCTGGAACTCGGGCTTGACTTGACCTGGAACTCGGGATTGACCTGGAACTCGGGCTTGACTTGACCTGGAACTCGGGATTGACCTGGAACTCAGGCTTGACGACCTGGAACTCGGGCTTGACCTGAAACTCGGGATTGACCTGGAATTCGGACTTGACTTGACCTGGAACTCGGGCTTGACTTGACCTGGAACTCGGGCTTGACTTGACCTGGAGCTCGGGCTTGACTTGACCTGGAAATCGGGCTTGACTTGACCCGGAAATCGGGCTTGACTTGACCTGGAACTCGGGATTGACTTGATCTGGAACTCGGGCTTGACTTGACCTGGAACTCGGGATTTACCTGGAACTCGGGCTTGACTTGACCTGGAACTCGAGCTTGACCTGGAACTCCAGCTTGACCTGGAACTCAGGCTTCACCTAGAACTCGGGCTTGACTTGACCTGGAACTCGGGCTTGATGACCTGGAACTTGGGCTTGACGACCTGAAACTCGGGCTTGACTTGACCTGGAACTCGGGCTTGACTTGACCTGGAACTCGGGCTTGATGACCTGGAACTCGGGCTTGACCTGGAACTCGGGCTTGACCTGAAACTCGGGATTGACCTGGAATTCGGACTTGACTTGACATGGAACTCGGGCTTGACTTGACCTGGTACTCGGGCTTGACTTGACCTGGAAATCGGGCTTGACTTGACCTGGAACTCGGGATTGACTTGACCTGGAACTCGGGCTTGACTTGACCTGGAACTCGGGATTGACCTGGAACTCGGGCTTGACTTGACCTGGAACTCGGGATTGACCTGGAACTCGGGCTTGACTTGACCTGGAACTCGAGCTTGACCTGGAACTCCAGTTTGACCTTGAACTCAGGCTTGACCTGGAACTCGGGCTTGACTTGACCTGGAACTCGGGCTTGATGACCTGGAACTTGGGCTTGACGACCTGAAACTCGGGCTTGACTTGACCTGGAACTCGGGCTTGACTTGACCTGGAACTCGGGCTTGACTTGACCTGGAACTCGGGCTTGATGACCTGGAACTCGGGCTTGACCTGGAACTCGGGCTTGACCTGGAACCCGGGCTTGACCTGGAACTCGGGCTTAACGACCTGGAACTCGGGCTTGACGACCTGGAACTCGGGCTTGACCTGGAACTCGGGCTTGACTTGACCTGGAACTCGGGCTTGACTTGACCTGGAACTCGGGCTTGACTTGACCTGGAACTCGGAATTGACTTGACCTGGAACTCGGGCTTGACTTGACCTGGAACTCGGGATTGACCTGGAACTCGGGCTTGACTTGACCTGGAACTCGGGCTTGACTTGACCTGGAACTCGGGATTGACCTGGAACTCGGGCTGGACTTGACCTGGAACTCGGGATTGACCTGGAACTCAGGCTTGACGACCTGGAACTCGGGCTTGACCTGGAACTCGGGCTTAACGACCTGGAATTCGGGCTTGACGACCTGGAACTCGGTCTTGACCTGGAACTCGGGCTTGACTTGACCTGGAACTCAGGCTTGACTTGACCTGGAACTCGGGCTTGACTTGACCTGGAACTCGGGCTTGATGACCTGGAACTCGGGCTTGACTTGACCTGGAACTCGGGATTGACCTGGAACTCGGGCTTGACTTGACCTGGAACTCGGGCTTGACCTGAAACTCGGGATTGACCTGGAATTCGGACTTGACTTGACCTGGAACTCGGGCTTGACTTGACCTGGAACTCGGGCTTGATGACCTGGAACTCGGGCTTGACCTGGAACTCGGTCTTGACTTGACCTGGAACTCGGGCTTGACTTGACCTGGAGCTCGGGCTTGATGATCTGGAACTCAGGCTTGACCTGGAACTCGGGCTTGACTTGACCTGGAACTCGGGCTTGATAACCTGGAACTCAGGCTTGACTTGACCTGGAACTCGAGCTTGACCTGGAACTCTTGCTTGACCTGGAACTCAGGCTTGACCTGGAACTCGGGCTTGACTTGACCTGGAACACGGGCTTGATGACCTGGAACTCGGGCTTCACCTGGAACTCGGGCTTGACCTGGAACCCGGGCTTGACCTGGAACTCGGGCTTGACTTGACCTGGAACTCGGGCTTGATTTGACCTGGAACTCGGGCTTGACGACCTGGAACTCGTGCTTGACTTGACCTGGAACTCGGGCTTGACCTGGAACCTGGGCTTGACCTGGATCTCGGGCTTGACGACCTGGAACTCGGGCTTGACGACCTGGAACTCGGGCTTGACTTGACCTGGAACTCTGTCTTGACTTGACCTGGAACTCGGGCTTGATTTGACCTGGAAATCGGGCTTGACTTTACCTGGAACTCGGGATTGTCTTGACCTGGAACTCGGGCTTGATTTGACCTGGAACTCGGGCTTGACTTGACCTGGAACTCGGGCTTGACTTGACCTGGAAATCGGGCTTGACTTGACCTGGAACTCGGGATTGACTTGACCTGGAACTCGGGCTTGACTTGACCTGGAAATCGGGCTTGACTTGACCTGGAACTCGGGATTGACTTGACCTGGAACTCGGGCTTGACTTGACCTGGAACTCGGGATTGACCTGGAACTCGGGCTTGACATGACATGGAACTCCAGCTTGACCTGGAACTCAGGCTTGACCTGGAACTCGGGCTTGACTTGACCTGGAACTCGGGCTTGATGACCTGGAACTTGGGCTTGACGACCTGAAACTCGGGCTTGACTTGACCTGGAACTCGGGCTTGACTTGACCTGGAACTCGGGCTTGACTTGACCTGGAAATCGGGCTTGACTTGACCTGGAACTCGGGATTGACTTGACCTGGAACTCGGGCTTGACTTGACCTGGAAATCGGGCTTGACTTGACCTGGAACTCGGGATTGACTTGACCTGGAACTCGGGCTTGACTTGACCTGGAACTCGGGATTGACTTGACCAGGAACTCGGGCTTGACTTGACCTGGAACTCTGGATTGACCTGGAACTCGGGCTTGACTTGACATGGAACTCCAGCTTGACCTGGAACTCAGGCTTGACCTGGAACTCGGGCTTGACTTGACCTGGAACTCGGGCTTGATGACCTGGAACTTGGGCTTGACGACCTGAAACTCGGGCTTGACTTGACCTGGAACTCGGGATTGACTTGACCTGGAACTCGGGCTTGACTTGACCTGGAACTCGGGCTTGATGACCTGGAACTCGGGCTTGACCTGGAACTCGGGCTTGACCTGGAACCCGGGCTTGACCTGGAACTCGGGCTTAACGACCTGGAACTCGGGCTTGACGACCTGGAACTCGGGCTTGACCTGGAACTCGGGCTTGACTTGACCTGGAACTCGGGCTTGACTTGACCTGGAACTCGGGCTTGACTTGACCTGGAACTCGGAATTGACTTGACCTGGAACTCGGGCTTGACTTGACCTGGAACTCGGGATTGACCTGGAACTCGGGCTTGACTTGACCTGGAACTCGGGATTGACCTGGAACTCGGGCTTGACTTGACCTGGAACTCGTGCTTGACTTGACCTGGAACTCGGGATTGACCTGGAACTCGGGCTTGACTTGACCTGGAACTCGGGATTGACCTGGAACTCAGGCTTGACGACCTGGAACTCGGGCTTGACCTGAAACTAGGGATTGACCTGGAATTCGGACTTGACTTGACCTGGAACTCGGGCTTGACTTGACCTGGAACTCGGGCTTGACTTGACCTGGAGCTCGGGCTTGACTTGACCTGGAAATCGGGCTTGACTTGACCTGGAAATCGGGCTTGACTTGACCTGGAACTCGGGATTGACTTGATCTGGAACTCGGGCTTGACTTGACCTGGAAATCGGGCTTGACTTGACCTGGAACTCGGGATTGACTTGACCTGGAACTCGGGCTTGACTTGACCTGGAACTCGGGATTGACCTGGAACTCGGGCTTGACTTGACCTGGAACTCGGGATTGACCTGGAACTCGGGCTTGACTTGACCTGGAACTCGAGCTTGACCTGGAACTCCAGCTTGACCTGGAACTCAGGCTTGACCTGGAACTCGGGCTTGACTTGACCTGGAACTCGGGCTTGATGACCTGGAACTTGGGCTTGACGACCTGAAACTCGGGCTTGACTTGACCTGGAACTCGGGCTTGACTTGACCTGGAACTCGGGCTTGACTTGACCTGGAACTCGGGCTTGATGACCTGGAACTCGGGCTTGACCTGGAACTCGGGCTTGACCTGGAACCCGGGCTTGACCTGGAACTCGGGCTTAACGACCTGGAACTCGGGCTTGACGACCTGGAACTCGGGCTTGACCTGGAACTCGGGCTTGACTTGACCTGGAACTCGGGCTTGACTTCACCTGGAACTCGGGCTTGACTTGACCTGGAACTCGGAATTGACTTGACCTGGAACTCGGGCTTGACTTGACCTGGAACTCGGGATTGACCTGGAACTCGGGCTTGACTTGACCTGGAACTCGGGATTGACCTGGAACTCGGGCTTGACTTGACCTGGAACTCGGGCTTGACTTGACCTGGAACTCGGGATTGACCTGGAACTCAGGCTTGACGACCTGGAACTCGGGCTTGACCTGAAACTCGGGATTGACCTGGAATTCGGACTTGACTTGACCTGGAACTCGGGCTTGACTTGACCTGGAACTCGGGCTTGACTTGACCTGGAACTCGGGCTTGACTTGACCTGGAAATCGGGCTTGACTTGACCTGGAACTCGGGATTGACCTGGAACTCGGGCTTGACTTGACCTGGAACTCGAGCTTGACCTGGAACTCCAGCTTGACCTGGAACTCAGGCTTGACCTGGAACTCGGGCTTGACTTGACCTGGAACTCGGGCTTGATGACCTGGAACTTGGGCTTGACGACCTGAAACTCGGGCTTGACTTGACCTGGAACTCGGGCTTGACTTGACCTGGAACTCGGGCTTGACTTGACCTGGAACTCGGGCTTGATGACCTGGAACTCGGGCTTGACCTGGAACTCGGGCTTGACCTGGAACCCGGGCTTAACCTGGAACTCGGGCTTAACGACCTGGAACTCGGGCTTGACGACCTGGAACTCGGGCTTGACCTGGAACTCGGGCTTGACTTGACCTGGAACTCGGGCTTGATTTGACCTGGAACTCGGGCTTGACGACCTGGAACTCGGGCTTGACTTGACCTGGAACTCGGGCTTGACTTGACCTGGAACTCGGAATTGACTTGACCTGGAACTCGGGCTTGACTTGACCTGGAACTCGGGATTGACCTGGAACTCGGGCTTGACCTGACCTGGAACTCGGGCTTGACTTGACCTGGAACTCGGGATTGACCTGGAACTCGGGCTTGACTTGACCTGGAACTCGGGATTGACCTGGAACTCGGGCTTGACCTGACCTGGAACTCGGGCTTGACTTGACCTGGAACTCGGGATTGACCTGGAACTCGGGCTTGACTTGACCTGGAACTCGGGATTGACCTGGAACTCAGGCTTGACGACCTGGAACTCGGGCTTGACCTGAAACTCGGGATTGACCTGGAATTCGGATTTGACTTGACCTGGAACTCGGGATTGACTTGACCTGGAACTCGGGCTTGACTTGACCTGGAACTCGGGCTTGACTTGACCTGGAAATCGGGCTTCACTTGACCTGGAACTCGGGATTGACTTGACCTGGAACTCGGGCTTGACTTGACCTGGAACTCGGGATTGACCTGGAACTCGGGCTTGACTTGACCTGGAACTCGGGATTGACCTGGAACTCGGGCTTGACTTCACCTGGAACTCGAGCTTGACCTGGAACTCAGGCTTCACCTGGAACTCGGGCTTGACCTGGAACTCGGGCTTGACTTGACCTGGAACTCGGGCTTGATGACCTGGAACTTGGGCTTGACGACCTGAAACTCGGGCTTGACTTGACCTGGAACTCGGGCTTGACTTGACCTGCAACTCGGGCTTGATGACCTGGAACTCGCGCTTGACCTGGAACTCGGGCTTGACCTGGAACTCGGGCTTGACGACCTGGAACTCGGGCTTGACTTGACCTGGAACTCGGGCTTGACTTGACCTGGAACTCGGAATTGACTTGACCTGGAACTCGGGCTTGACTTGACCTGGAACTCGGGATTGACCTGGAACTCGGGCTTGACCTGACCTGGAACTCGGGCTTGACTTGACCTGGAACTCGGGATTGACCTGGAACTCGGGCTTGACTTGACCTGGAACTCGGGATTGACCTGGAACTCAGGCTTGACGACCTGGAACTCGGGCTTGACCTGAAACTCGGGATTGACCTGGAATTCGGATTTGACTTGACCTGGAACTCGGGCTTGACTTGACCTGGAACTCGGGCTTGACTTGACCTGGAAATCGGGCTTCACTTGACCTGGAACTCGGGATTGACTTGACCTGGAACTCGGGCTTGACTTGACCTGGAACTCGGGATTGACCTGGAACTAGGGCTTGACTTGACCTGGAACTCGGGATTGACCTGGAACTCGGGCTTGACTTCACCTGGAACTCGAGCTTGACCTGGAACTCAGGCTTCACCTGGAACTCGGGCTTGACCTGGAACTCGGGCTTGACTTGACCTGGAACTCGGGCTTGATGACCTGGAACTTGGGCTTGACGACCTGAAACTCGGGCTTGACTTGACCTGGAACTCGGGCTTGACTTGACCTGCAACTCGGGCTTGATGACCTGGAACTCGCGCTTGACCTGGAACTCGGGCTTGACCTGGAACTCGGGCTTGACCTGGAACTCGGGCTTAACGACCTGGAACTCGGGCTTGACCTGGAACTCGGGCTTGACCAGGAACTCGGGCTTGACCTGAAACTCGGGATTGACCTGGAATTCGGGCTTGACTTGACCTGGAACTCGGGCTTGACTTGACCTGGAACTCGGGCTTGACTTGACCTGGAACTCGGGATTGACCTGGAACTCGGGCTTGACTTGACCTGGAACTCGGGATTGACCTGGAACTCGGGCTTGACTTGACCTGGAACTCGAGCTTGACCTGGAACTCCAGCTTGACCTGGAACTCAGGCTTGACCTGGAACTCGGGCTTGACTTGACCTGGAACTCGGGCTTGATGACCTGGAACTTGGGCTTGACGACCTGAAACTCGGGCTTGACTTGACCTGGAACTCGGGCTTGACTTGACCTGGAACTCGGGCTTGACTTGACCTGGAACTCGGGCTTGATGACCTGGAACTCGGGCTTGACCTGGATCTCGGGCTTGACCTGGAACCCGGGCTTGACCTGGAACTCGGGCTTAACGACCTGGAACTCGGGCTTGACGACCTGGAACTCGGGCTTGACCTGGAACTCGGGCTTGACTTGACCTGGAACTCGGGCTTGATTTGACCTGGAACTCGGGCTTGACGACCTGGAACTCGGGCTTGACTTGACCTGGAACTCGGGCTTGACTTGACCTGGAACTCGGGCTTGACCTGGAACTCGGGCTTGACTTGACCTGGAACTCGGGCTTGATTTGACCTGGAACTCGGGCTTGACGACCTGGAACTCGGGCTTGACTTGACCTGGAACTCGGGCTTGATGACCTGGAACTCGGGCTTGATGACCTGGAACTCAGGCTTGACTTGACCTGGAACTCGGGCTTGACCTGAAACTCGGGCTTGACCTGGAACTCAGGCTTGACTTGACCTGGAACTCGGGCTTGACTTGACCTGGAACTCAGGATTGACCTGGAACTCGGGCTTGACTTGACCAGGAACCTGGGCTTGGCAACCTGGAACTCGGGCTTGACCTGGAACCAGGGTTAACCTGGAACTCGGGCTTGACTTGACCTGGAACTCGGGCTTGACCTGGAACTCGGGCTTGACTTGACCTGGAACCTGGGCTTGACAACCTGGAACTCGGGCTTGACCTGGAACCCGGGCTTAACCTGGAACTCGGGCTTGACTTGACCTGGAACTCGGGCTTGACTTGACCTGGAACCCCAGCTTGACAACCTGGAACTCGGACTTGACCTGGAACCCGGGCTTGACCTGGAACTCAGGTTTGACTTGACCTGGAACTCGGGCTTGACTTGATCTGGAACTCGAGCTTGACTTGATCTGGAACTCGAGCTTGACTTGATCTGGAACTCGAGCTTGACCTGGAACTCCAGCTTGACCTGGAACTCAGGTTTGACCTGGAACTCGGGCTTGACTTGACCTGGAACTCGGGCTTGATGACCTGGAACTCGGGCTTGACCTGGAACTCGGGCTTGACCTGGAACCCGGGCTTGACCTGGAACTCGGGCTTGACGACCTGGAACTCGGGCTTGACGACCTGGAATTCGGGCTTGACTTGACCTGGAACTCGGGCTTGATTTGACCTGGAAATCGGGATTGACTTGACCTGGAACTCGGGATTGACTTGACCTGGAACTCGGGATTGACCTGGAACTCGGGCTTGACTTGACCTGGAACTCGGGCTTGACTTGTCCTGGAACTCGGGATTGACCTGGAACTGGGGCTTGACTTGACCTGGAACTCGGGCTTGACCTGGAACTCGGGCTTGACCTGAAACTCGGGATTGACCTGGAACTCTGTCTTCACGACGTGGAACTCGGGCTTGACTTGACCTGGAAATCGGGCTTGACTTGACCTGGAACTCGGGATTGACATGACCTGGAACTCGGGCTTGACTTGACCTGGAACTCGGGCTTGACTTGACCTGGAAATCGGGCTTGACTTGACCTGGAACTCGGGATTGACTTGACCTGGTACTCGGGCTTGACTTGACCTGGAACTCGGGATTGACCTGGAACTCGGGCTTGACTTGACCTGGAACTCGGGATTGACCTGGAACTCGGGCTTGACTTGACCTGGAACTCGAGCTTGACCTGGAACTCCAGCTTGACCTGGAACTCAGGCTTGACCTGGAACTCGGGCTTGACTTGACCTGGAACTCGGGCTTGATGACCTGGAACTTGGGCTTGACGACCTGAAACTCGGGCTTGACTTGACCTGGAACTCGGGCTTGACTTGACCTGGAACTCGGGCTTGACTTGACCTGGAACTCGGGCTTGATGACCTGGAACTCGGGCTTGACCTGGATCTCGGGCTTGACCTGGAACCAGGGCTTGACCTGGAACTCGGGCTTAACGACCTGGAACTCGGGCTTGACGACCTGGAACTCGGGCTTGACCTGGAACTCGGGCTTGACTTGACCTGGAACTCGGGCTTGATTTGACCTGGAACTCGGGCTTGACGACCTGGAACTCGGGTTTGACTTGACCTGGAACTCGGGCTTGACTTGACATGGAACTCGGAATTGACTTGACCTGGAACTCGGGCTTGACTTGACCTGGAACTCGGGATTGACCTGGAACTCGGGCTTGACTTGACCTGGAACTCGGGCTTGACCTGGAACTCGGGCTTGACTGGACCTGGAACTCGGGATTGACTTGACCTGGAACTCCAGCTTGACCTGGAACTCGGGATTGACCTGGAACTCGGGCTTGACTTGACCTGGAACTCGGGATTGACCTGGAACTCAGGCTTGACGACCTGGAACTCGGGCTTGACCTGAAACTCGGGATTGACCTGGAATTCGGACTTGACTTGACCTGGAACTCGGGCTTGACTTGACCTGGAACTCGGGCTTGATGACCTGGAACTCGGACTTGACCTGGAACTCGGGCTTGACTTAACCTGGAACTCGGGCTTGACTTGACCTGGAACTCGGGATTGTCCTGGAACTCGGGCTTGACTTGACCTGGAACTCGGGATTGACCTGGAACTCGGGCTTGACTTGACCTGGAACTCGAGCTTGACCTGGAACTCGGGCTTGACCTGGAACCCGGGCTTGACCTGGAACTCGGGCTTGACGACCTGGAACTCGGGCTTGACGACCTGGAATTCGGGCTTGACTTGACCTGGAACTCGGGCTTGATTTGACCTGGAAATCGGGATTGACTTGACCTGGAACTCGGGATTGACTTGACCTGGAACTCGGGATTGACCTGGAACTCGGGCTTGACTTGACCTGGAACTCGGGCTTGACTTGTCCTGGAACTCGGGATTGACCTGGAACTGGGGCTTGACTTGACCTGGAACTCGGGCTTGACCTGGAACTCGGGCTTGACCTGAAACTCGGGATTGACCTGGAACTCTGTCTTCACGACGTGGAACTCGGGCTTGACTTGACCTGGAAATCGGGCTTGACTTGACCTGGAACTCGGGATTGACATGACCTGGAACTCGGGCTTGACTTGACCTGGAACTCGGGATTGACCTGGAACTCGGGCTTGACTTGACCTGGAACTCGAGCTTGACCTGGAACTCCAGCTTGACCTGGAACTCAGGCTTGACCTGGAACTCGGGCTTGACTTGACCTGGAACTCGGGCTTGATGACCTGGAACTTGGGCTTGACGACCTGAAACTCGGGCTTGACTTGACCTGGAACTCGGGCTTGACTTGACCTGGAACTCGGGCTTGACTTGACCTGGAACTCGGTCTTGATGACCTGGAACTCGGGCTTGACCTGGATCTCGGGCTTGACCTGGAACCCGGGCTTGACCTGGAACTCGGGCTTAACGACCTGGAACTCGGGCTTGACGACCTGGAACTCGGGCTTGACCTGGAACTCGGGCTTGACTTGACCTGGAACTCGGGCTTGATTTGACCTGGAACTCGGGCTTGACGACCTGGAACTCGGGTTTGACTTGACCTGGAACTCGGGCTTGACTTGACATGGAACTCGGAATTGACTTGACCTGGAACTCGGGCTTGACTTGACCTGGAACTCGGGATTGACCTGGAACTCGGGCTTGACTTGACCTGGAACTCGGGCTTGACCTGGAACTCGGGCTTGACTGGACCTGGAACTCGGGATTGACTTGACCTGGAACTCCAGCTTGACCTGGAACTCGGGATTGACCTGGAACTCGGGCTTGACTTGACCTGGAACTCGGGATTGACCTGGAACTCAGGCTTGACGACCTGGAACTCGGGCTTGACCTGAAACTCGGGATTGACCTGGAATTCGGACTTGACTTGACCTGGAACTCGGGCTTGACTTGACCTGGAACTCGGG
The DNA here is from genome assembly GCF_030144855.1 of Hypanus sabinus. Taxonomy (NCBI): domain Eukaryota; kingdom Metazoa; phylum Chordata; class Chondrichthyes; order Myliobatiformes; family Dasyatidae; genus Hypanus; species Hypanus sabinus. The sequence goes on from NC_082728.1 coordinate 49,364,341, forward strand.
CTTGATGACCTGGAACTCGGACTTGACCTGGAACTCGGGCTTGACTTAAACTGGAACTCGGGCTTGACTTGACCTGGAACTCGGGATTGTCCTGGAACTCGGGCTTGACTTGACCTGGAACTCGGGATTGACCTGGAACTCGGGCTTGACTTGACCTGGAACTCGAGCTTGACCTGGAACTCCAGCTTGACCTGGAACTCAGGCTTGACCTGGAACTCGGGCTTGACTTGACCTGGAACTCGGGCTTGATGACCTGGAACTTGGGCTTGACGACCTGAATCTCGGGCTTGACTTGACCTGGAACTCGGGCTTGACTTGACCTGGAACTCGGGCTTGACTTGACCTGGAACTCGGGCTTGATGACCTGGAACTCGGGCTTGACCTGGAACTCGGGCTTGACCTGAAACTCTGGATTGACCTGGAATTCGGACTTGACTTGACCTGGAACTCGGGCTTGATTTGACCTGGAACTCGGGCTTGACTTGACCTGGAAATCGGGCTTGACTTGACCTGGAACTCGGGATTGACTTGACCTGGAACTCGGGCTTGACTTGACCTGGAACTCGGGATTGACCTGGAACTCGGGCTTGACTTGACCTGGAACTCGGGATTGACCTGGAACTCTGGCTTGACTTGACCTGGAACTCGAGCTTGACCTGGAACTCCAGCTTGACCTGGAACTCAGGCTTGACCTGGAACTCAGGCTTGACCTGGAACTCTGGCTTGACTTGACCTGGAACTCGAGCTTGACCTGGAACTCCAGCTTGACCTGGAACTCAGGCTTGACCTGGAACTCAGGCTTGACCTGGAACTCGGGCTTGACGACCTGGAACTCGGGTTTGACTTGACCTGGAACTCGGGCTTGACTTGACATGGAACTCGGAATTGACTTGACCTGGAACTCGGGCTTGACTTGACCTGGAACTCGGGATTGACCTGGAACTCGGGCTTGACTTGACCTGGAACTCGGGCTTGACCTGGAACTCGGGCTTGACTGGACCTGGAACTCGGGATTGACTTGACCTGGAACTCCAGCTTGACCTGGAACTCGGGATTGACCTGGAACTCGGGCTTGACTTGACCTGGAACTCGGGATTGTCCTGGAACTCAGGCTTGACGACCTGGAACTCGGGCTTGACCTGAAACTCGGGATTGACCTGGAATTCGGACTTGACTTGACCTGGAACTCGGGCTTGACTTGACCTGGAACTCGGGCTTGATGACCTGGAACTCGGACTTGACCTGGAACTCGGGCTTGACTTAACCTGGAACTCGGGCTTGACTTGACCTGGAACTCGGGATTGTCCTGGAACTCGGGCTTGACTTGACCTGGAACTCGGGATTGACCTGGAACTCGGGCTTGACTTGACCTGGAACTCGAGCTTGACCTGGAACTCCAGCTTGACCTGGAACTCAGGTTTGACCTGGAACTCGGGCTTCACTTGACCTGGAACTCGGGCTTGATGACCTGGAACTCGGGCTTGACCTGGAACTCGGGCTTGACCTGGAACCCGGGCTTGACCTGGAACTCGGGCTTGACGACCTGGAACTCGGGCTTGACGACCTGGAATTCGGGCTTGACTTGACCTGGAACTCGGGCTTGATTTGACCTGGAAATCGGGATTGACTTGACCTGGAACTCGGGATTGACTTGACCTGGAACTCGGGATTGACCTGGAACTCGGGCTTGACTTGACCTGGAACTCGGGATTGACCTGGAACTCGGGCTTGACTTGACCTGGAACTCGAGCTTGACCTGGAACTCCAGCTTGACCTGGAACTCAGGCTTGACCTGGAACTCGGGCTTGACTTGACCTGGAACTCGGGCTTGATGACCTGGAACTTGGGCTTGACGACCTGAAACTCGGGCTTGACTTGACCTGGAACTCGGGCTTGACTTGACCTGGAACTCGGGCTTGACTTGACCTGGAACTCGGGCTTGATGACCTGGAACTCGGGCTTGACCTGGATCTCGGGCTTGACCTGGAACCAGGGCTTGACCTGGAACTCGGGCTTAACGACCTGGAACTCGGGCTTGACGACCTGGAACTCGGGCTTGACCTGGAACTCGGGCTTGACTTGACCTGGAACTCGGGCTTGATTTGACCTGGAACTCGGGCTTGACGACCTGGAACTCGGGTTTGACTTGACCTGGAACTCGGGCTTGACTTGACATGGAACTCGGAATTGACTTGACCTGGAACTCGGGCTTGACTTGACCTGGAACTCGGGATTGACCTGGAACTCGGGCTTGACTTGACCTGGAACTCGGGCTTGACCTGGAACTCGGGCTTGACTGGACCTGGAACTCGGGATTGACTTGACCTGGAACTCCAGCTTGACCTGGAACTCGGGATTGACCTGGAACTCGGGCTTGACTTGACCTGGAACTCGGGATTGACCTGGAACTCAGGCTTGACGACCTGGAACTCGGGCTTGACCTGAAACTCGGGATTGACCTGGAATTCGGACTTGACTTGACCTGGAACTCGGGCTTGATGACCTGGAACTCGGACTTGACCTGGAACTCGGGCTTGACTTAAACTGGAACTCGGGCTTGACTTGACCTGGAACTCGGGATTGTCCTGGAACTCGGGCTTGACTTGACCTGGAACTCGGGATTGACCTGGAACTCGGGCTTGACTTGACCTGGAACTCGAGCTTGACCTGGAACTCCAGCTTGACCTGGAACTCAGGCTTGACCTGGAACTCGGGCTTGACTTGACCTGGAACTCGGGCTTGATGACCTGGAACTTGGGCTTGACGACCTGAATCTCGGGCTTGACTTGACCTGGAACTCGGGCTTGACTTGACCTGGAACTCGGGCTTGACTTGACCTGGAACTCGGGCTTGATGACCTGGAACTCGGGCTTGACCTGGAACTCGGGCTTGACCTGAAACTCTGGATTGACCTGGAATTCGGACTTGACTTGACCTGGAACTCGGGCTTGATTTGACCTGGAACTCGGGCTTGACTTGACCTGGAAATCGGGCTTGACTTGACCTGGAACTCGGGATTGACTTGACCTGGAACTCGGGCTTGACTTGACCTGGAACTCGGGATTGACCTGGAACTCGGGCTTGACTTGACCTGGAACTCGGGATTGACCTGGAACTCTGGCTTGACTTGACCTGGAACTCGAGCTTGACCTGGAACTCCAGCTTGACCTGGAACTCAGGCTTGACCTGGAACTCAGGCTTGACCTGGAACTCTGGCTTGACTTGACCTGGAACTCGAGCTTGACCTGGAACTCCAGCTTGACCTGGAACTCAGGCTTGACCTGGAACTCAGGCTTGACCTGGAACTCGGGCTTGACGACCTGGAACTCGGGTTTGACTTGACCTGGAACTCGGGCTTGACTTGACATGGAACTCGGAATTGACTTGACCTGGAACTCGGGCTTGACTTGACCTGGAACTCGGGATTGACCTGGAACTCGGGCTTGACTTGACCTGGAACTCGGGCTTGACCTGGAACTCGGGCTTGACTGGACCTGGAACTCGGGATTGACTTGACCTGGAACTCCAGCTTGACCTGGAACTCGGGATTGACCTGGAACTCGGGCTTGACTTGACCTGGAACTCGGGATTGACCTGGAACTCAGGCTTGACGACCTGGAACTCGGGCTTGACCTGAAACTCGGGATTGACCTGGAATTCGGACTTGACTTGACCTGGAACTCGGGCTTGACTTGACCTGGAACTCGGGCTTGATGACCTGGAACTCGGACTTGACCTGGAACTCGGGCTTGACTTAACCTGGAACTCGGGCTTGACTTGACCTGGAACTCGGGATTGTCCTGGAACTCGGGCTTGACTTGACCTGGAACTCGGGATTGACCTGGAACTCGGGCTTGACTTGACCTGGAACTCGAGCTTGACCTGGAACTCCAGCTTGACCTGGAACTCAGGTTTGACCTGGAACTCGGGCTTCACTTGACCTGGAACTCGGGCTTGATGACCTGGAACTCGGGCTTGACCTGGAACTCGGGCTTGACCTGGAACCCGGGCTTGACCTGGAACTCGGGCTTGACGACCTGGAACTCGGGCTTGACGACCTGGAATTCGGGCTTGACTTGACCTGGAACTCGGGCTTGATTTGACCTGGAAATCGGGATTGACTTGACCTGGAACTCGGGATTGACTTGACCTGGAACTCGGGATTGACCTGGAACTCGGGCTTGACTTGACCTGGAACTCGGGATTGACCTGGAACTCGGGCTTGACTTGACCTGGAACTCGAGCTTGACCTGGAACTCCAGCTTGACCTGGAACTCAGGCTTGACCTGGAACTCGGGCTTGACTTGACCTGGAACTCGGGCTTGATGACCTGGAACTTGGGCTTGACGACCTGAAACTCGGGCTTGACTTGACCTGGAACTCGGGCTTGACTTGACCTGGAACTCGGGCTTGACTTGACCTGGAACTCGGGCTTGATGACCTGGAACTCGGGCTTGACCTGGATCTCGGGCTTGACCTGGAACCAGGGCTTGACCTGGAACTCGGGCTTAACGACCTGGAACTCGGGCTTGACGACCTGGAACTCGGGCTTGACCTGGAACTCGGGCTTGACTTGACCTGGAACTCGGGCTTGATTTGACCTGGAACTCGGGCTTGACGACCTGGAACTCGGGTTTGACTTGACCTGGAACTCGGGCTTGACTTGACATGGAACTCGGAATTGACTTGACCTGGAACTCGGGCTTGACTTGACCTGGAACTCGGGATTGACCTGGAACTCGGGCTTGACTTGACCTGGAACTCGGGCTTGACCTGGAACTCGGGCTTGACTGGACCTGGAACTCGGGATTGACTTGACCTGGAACTCCAGCTTGACCTGGAACTCGGGATTGACCTGGAACTCGGGCTTGACTTGACCTGGAACTCGGGATTGACCTGGAACTCAGGCTTGACGACCTGGAACTCGGGCTTGACCTGAAACTCGGGATTGACCTGGAATTCGGACTTGACTTGACCTGGAACTCGGGCTTGACTTGACCTGGAACTCGGGCTTGATGACCTGGAACTCGGACTTGACCTGGAACTCGGGCTTGACTTAACCTGGAACTCGGGCTTGACTTGACCTGGAACTCGGGATTGTCCTGGAACTCGGGCTTGACTTGACCTGGAACTCGGGATTGACCTGGAACTCGGGCTTGACTTGACCTGGAACTCGAGCTTGACCTGGAACTCCAGCTTGACCTGGAACTCAGGTTTGACCTGGAACTCGGGCTTGACTTGACCTGGAACTCGGGCTTGATGACCTGGAACTCGGGCTTGACCTGGAACTCGGGCTTGACCTGGAACCCGGGCTTGACCTGGAACTCGGGCTTGACGACCTGGAACTCGGGCTTGACGACCTGGAATTCGGGCTTGACTTGACCTGGAACTCGGGCTTGATTTGACCTGGAAATCGGGATTGACTTGACCTGGAACTCGGGATTGACTTGACCTGGAACTCGGGATTGACCTGGAACTCGGGCTTGACTTGACCTGGAACTCGGGCTTGACTTGTCCTGGAACTCGGGATTGACCTGGAACTGGGGCTTGACTTGACCTGGAACTCGGGCTTGACCTGGAACTCGGGCTTGACCTGAAACTCGGGATTGACCTGGAACTCTGTCTTCACGACGTGGAACTCGGGCTTGACTTGACCTGGAAATCGGGCTTGACTTGACCTGGAACTCGGGATTGACATGACCTGGAACTCGGGCTTGACTTGACCTGGAACTCGGGATTGACCTGGAACTCGGGCTTGACTTGACCTGGAACTCGAGCTTGACCTGGAACTCCAGCTTGACCTGGAACTCAGGCTTGACCTGGAACTCGGGCTTGACTTGACCTGGAACTCGGGCTTGATGACCTGGAACTTGGGCTTGACGACCTGAAACTCGGGCTTGACTTGACCTGGAACTCGGGCTTGACTTGACCTGGAACTCGGGCTTGACTTGACCTGGAACTCGGTCTTGATGACCTGGAACTCGGGCTTGACCTGGATCTCGGGCTTGACCTGGAACCCGGGCTTGACCTGGAACTCGGGCTTAACGACCTGGAACTCGGGCTTGACGACCTGGAACTCGGGCTTGACCTGGAACTCGGGCTTGACTTGACCTGGAACTCGGGCTTGATTTGACCTGGAACTCGGGCTTGACGACCTGGAACTCGGGTTTGACTTGACCTGGAACTCGGGCTTGACTTGACATGGAACTCGGAATTGACTTGACCTGGAACTCGGGCTTGACTTGACCTGGAACTCGGGATTGACCTGGAACTCGGGCTTGACTTGACCTGGAACTCGGGCTTGACCTGGAACTCGGGCTTGACTGGACCTGGAACTCGGGATTGACTTGACCTGGAACTCCAGCTTGACCTGGAACTCGGGATTGATCTGGAACTCGGGCTTGACTTGACCTGGAACTCGGGATTGACCTGGAACTCAGGCTTGACGACCTGGAACTCGGGCTTGACCTGAAACTCGGGATTGACCTGGAATTCGGACTTGACTTGACCTGGAACTCGGGCTTGACTTGACCTGGAACTCGGGCTTGATGACCTGGAACTCGGACTTGACCTGGAACTCGGGCTTGACTTAAACTGGAACTCGGGCTTGACTTGACCTGGAACTCGGGATTGTCCTGGAACTCGGGCTTGACTTGACCTGGAACTCGGGATTGACCTGGAACTCGGGCTTGACTTGACCTGGAACTCCAGCTTGACCTGGAACTCAGGCTTGACCTGGAACTCGGGCTTGACTTGACCTGGAACTCGGGCTTGATGACCTGGAACTTGGGCTTGACGACCTGAATCTCGGGCTTGACTTGACCTGGAACTCGGGCTTGACTTGACCTGGAACTCGGGCTTGACTTGACCTGGAACTCGGTCTTGATGACCTGGAACTCGGGCTTGACCTGGAACTCGGGCTTGACCTGAAACTCTGGATTGACCTGGAATTCGGACTTGACTTGACCTGGAACTCGGGCTTGATTTGACCTGGAACTCGGGCTTGACTTGACCTGGAAATCGGGCTTGACTTGACCTGGAACTCGGGATTGACTTGACCTGGAACTCGGGCTTGACTTGACCTGGAACTCGGGATTGACCTGGAACTCGGGCTTGACTTGACCTGGAACTCGGGATTGACCTGGAATTCTGGCTTGACTTGACCTGGAACTCGAGCTTGACCTGGAACTCCAGCTTGACCTGGAACTCAGGCTTGACCTGGAACTCAGGCTTGACCTGGAACTCTGGCTTGACTTGACCTGGAACTCGAGCTTGACCTGGAACTCCAGCTTGACCTGGAACTCAGGCTTGACCTGGAACTCAGGCTTGACCTGGAACTCGGGCTTGACGACCTGGAACTCGGGTTTGACTTGACCTGGAACTCGGGCTTGACTTGACATGGAACTCGGAATTGACTTGACCTGGAACTCGGGCTTGACTTGACCTGGAACTCGGGATTGACCTGGAACTCGGGCTTGACTTGACCTGGAACTCGGGCTTGACCTGGAACTCGGGCTTGACTGGACCTGGAACTCGGGATTGACTTGACCTGGAACTCCAGCTTGACCTGGAACTCGGGATTGACCTGGAACTCGGGCTTGACTTGACCTGGAACTCGGGATTGACCTGGAACTCAGGCTTGACGACCTGGAACTCGGGCTTGACCTGAAACTCGGGATTGACCTGGAATTCGGACTTGACTTGACCTGGAACTCGGGCTTGACTTGACCTGGAACTCGGGCTTGATGACCTGGAACTCGGACTTGACCTGGAACTCGGGCTTGACTTAACCTGGAACTCGGGCTTGACTTGACCTGGAACTCGGGATTGTCCTGGAACTCGGGCTTGACTTGACCTGGAACTCGGGATTGACCTGGAACTCGGGCTTGACTTGACCTGGAACTCGAGCTTGACCTGGAACTCCAGCTTGACCTGGAACTCAGGTTTGACCTGGAACTCGGGCTTGACTTGACCTGGAACTCGGGCTTGATGACCTGGAACTCGGGCTTGACCTGGAACTCGGGCTTGACCTGGAACCCGGGCTTGACCTGGAACTCGGGCTTGACGACCTGGAACTCGGGCTTGACGACCTGGAATTCGGGCTTGACTTGACCTGGAACTCGGGCTTGATTTGACCTGGAAATCGGGATTGACTTGACCTGGAACTCGGGATTGACTTGACCTGGAACTCGGGATTGACCTGGAACTCGGGCTTGACTTGACCTGGAACTCGGGCTTGACTTGTCCTGGAACTCGGGATTGACCTGGAACTGGGGCTTGACTTGACCTGGAACTCGGGCTTGACCTGGAACTCGGGCTTGACCTGAAACTCGGGATTGACCTGGAACTCTGTCTTCACGACGTGGAACTCGGGCTTGACTTGACCTGGAAATCGGGCTTGACTTGACCTGGAACTCGGGATTGACATGACCTGGAACTCGGGCTTGACTTGACCTGGAACTCGGGATTGACCTGGAACTCGGGCTTGACTTGACCTGGAACTCGAGCTTGACCTGGAACTCCAGCTTGACCTGGAACTCAGGCTTGACCTGGAACTCGGGCTTGACTTGACCTGGAACTCGGGCTTGATGACCTGGAACTTGGGCTTGACGACCTGAAACTCGGGCTTGACTTGACCTGGAACTCGGGCTTGACTTGACCTGGAACTCGGGCTTGACTTGACCTGGAACTCGGTCTTGATGACCTGGAACTCGGGCTTGACCTGGATCTCGGGCTTGACCTGGAACCCGGGCTTGACCTGGAACTCGGGCTTAACGACCTGGAACTCGGGCTTGACGACCTGGAACTCGGGCTTGACCTGGAACTCGGGCTTGACTTGACCTGGAACTCGGGCTTGATTTGACCTGGAACTCGGGCTTGACGACCTGGAACTCGGGTTTGACTTGACCTGGAACTCGGGCTTGACTTGACATGGAACTCGGAATTGACTTGACCTGGAACTCGGGCTTGACTTGACCTGGAACTCGGGATTGACCTGGAACTCGGGCTTGACTTGACCTGGAACTCGGGCTTGACCTGGAACTCGGGCTTGACTGGACCTGGAACTCGGGATTGACTTGACCTGGAACTCCAGCTTGACCTGGAACTCGGGATTGACCTGGAACTCGGGCTTGACTTGACCTGGAACTCGGGATTGACCTGGAACTCAGGCTTGACGACCTGGAACTCGGGCTTGACCTGAAACTCGGGATTGACCTGGAATTCGGACTTGACTTGACCTGGAACTCGGGCTTGACTTGACCTGGAACTCGGGCTTGATGACCTGGAACTCGGACTTGACCTGGAACTCGGGCTTGACTTAAACTGGAACTCGGGCTTGACTTGACCTGGAACTCGGGATTGTCCTGGAACTCGGGCTTGACTTGACCTGGAACTCGGGATTGACCTGGAACTCGGGCTTGACTTGACCTGGAACTCGAGCTTGACCTGGAACTCCAGCTTGACCTGGAACTCAGGCTTGACCTGGAACTCGGGCTTGACTTGACCTGGAACTCGGGCTTGATGACCTGGAACTTGGGCTTGACGACCTGAATCTCGGGCTTGACTTGACCTGGAACTCGGGCTTGACTTGACCTGGAACTCGGGCTTGACTTGACCTGGAACTCGGGCTTGATGACCTGGAACTCGGGCTTGACCTGGAACTCGGGCTTGACCTGAAACTCTGGATTGACCTGGAATTCGGACTTGACTTGACCTGGAACTCGGGCTTGATTTGACCTGGAACTCGGGCTTGACTTGACCTGGAAATCGGGCTTGACTTGACCTGGAACTCGGGATTGACTTGACCTGGAACTCGGGCTTGACTTGACCTGGAACTCGGGATTGACCTGGAACTCGGGCTTGACTTGACCTGGAACTCGGGATTGACCTGGAACTCTGGCTTGACTTGACCTGGAACTCGAGCTTGACCTGGAACTCCAGCTTGACCTGGAACTCAGGCTTGACCTGGAACTCGGGCTTGACTTGACCTGGAACTCGGGCTTGATGACCTGGAACTTGGGCTTGACGACCTTAAACTCGGGCTTGACTTGACCTGGAACTCGGGCTTGACTTGACCTGGAACTCGGGCTTGACTTGACCTGGAACTCGGGCTTGATGACCTGGAACTCGGGCTTGACCTGGATCTCGGGCTTGACCTGGAACCCGGGCTTGACCTGGAACTCGGGCTTAACGACCTGGAACTCGGGCTTGACGACCTGGAACTCGGGCTTGACCTGGAACTCGGGCTTGACTTGACCTGGAACTCGGGCTTGATTTGACCTGGAACTCGGGCTTGACGACCTGGAACTCGGGCTTGACTTGACCTGGAACTCGGGCTTGACTTGACCTGGAACTCGGAATTGACTTGACCTGGAACTCGGGCTTGACTTGACCTGGAACTCGGGATTGACCTGGAACTCGGGCTTGACTTGACCTGGAACTCGGGCTTGACTTGACCTGGAACTCGGGATTGACCTGGAACTCGGGCTTGACTTGACCTGGAACTCGGGATTGACCTGAAACTCTGGATTGACCTGGAATTCGGACTTGACTTGACCTGGAACTCGGGCTTGACTTGACCTGGAACTCGGGCTTGATGACCTGGAACTCGGACTTGACCTGGAACTCGGGCTTGACTTGACCTGGAACTCGGGCTTGATGACCTGGAACTCGGGCTTGATGACCTGGAACTCAGGCTTGACTTGACCTGGAACTCGGGCTTGACCTGGAACTCGGGCTTGACCTGGAACTCAGGCTTGACTTGACATGGAACTCGGGCTTGACTTGACCTGGAACCTGGGCTTGACAACCTGGAACTCGGGCTTGACCTGGAACCCGGGCTTAACCTGGAACTCGGGCTTGACTTGACCTGGAACTCGGGCTTGACTTGACCTGGAACCCGAGCTTGACAACCTGGAACTCGGACTTGACCTGGAACCCGGGCTTGACCTGGAACTCAGGTTTGACTTGACCTGGAACTCGGGCTTGACTTGATCTGGAACTCGAGCTTGACTTGATCTGGAACTCGAGCTTGACTTGATCTGGAACTCGGGCTTGACTTGACCTGGAACTCGGGATTGACCTGGAACTCGGGCTTGACTTGACCTGGAACTCGGGATTGACCTGAAACTCTGGATTGACCTGGAATTCGGACTTGACTTGACCTGGAACTCGGGCTTGACTTGACCTGGAACTCGGGCTTGATGACCTGGAACTCGGACTTGACCTGGAACTCGGGCTTGACTTGACCTGGAACTCGGGCTTGATGACCTGGAACTCGGGCTTGATGACCTGGAACTCAGGCTTGACTTGACCTGGAACTCGGGCTTGACCTGGAACTCGGGCTTGACCTGGAACTCAGGCTTGACTTGACATGGAACTCGGGCTTGACTTGACCTGGAACCTGGGCTTGACAACCTGGAACTCGGGCTTGACCTGGAACCCGGGCTTAACCTGGAACTCGGGCTTGACTTGACCTGGAACTCGGGCTTGACTTGACCTGGAACCCGAGCTTGACAACCTGGAACTCGGACTTGACCTGGAACCCGGGCTTGACCTGGAACTCAGGTTTGACTTGACCTGGAACTCGGGCTTGACTTGATCTGGAACTCGAGCTTGACTTGATCTGGAACTCGAGCTTGACTTGATCTGGAACTCGAGCTTGACCTGGAACTCCAGCTTGACCTGGAACTCAGGTTTGACCTGGAACTCGGGCTTGACTTGACCTGGAACTCGGGCTTGATGACCTGCAACTCGGGCTTGACCTGGAACTCGGGCTTGACCTGGAACCCGGGCTTGACCTGGAACTCGGGCTTGACGACCTGGAACTCGGGCTTGACGACCTGGAACTCGGGCTTGACGACCTGGAACTCGGGCTTGACTTGACCTGGAACTCGGGCTTGATTTGACCTGGAAATCGGGCTTGACTTGACCTGGAACTCGGGATTGACTTGACCTGGAACTCGGGATTGACCTGGAACTCGGGCTTGACTTGACCTGGAACTCGGGCTTGACTTGACCTGGAACTCGGGATTGACCTGGAACTCGGGCTTGACTTGACCTGGAACTCGGGATTGACCTGAAACTCGGGATTGACCTGGAATTCGGACTTGACTTGACCTGGAACTCGGGCTTGACTTGACCTGGAACTCGGGCTTGATGACCTGGAACTCGGACTTGACCTGGAACTCGGGCTTGACTTGACCTGGAACTCGGGCTTGATGACCTGGATCTCGGGCTTGATGACCTGGAACTCAGGCTTGACTTGACCTGGAACTCGGGCTTGACCTGGAACTCGGGCTTGACCTGGAACTCAGGCTTGACTTGACCTGGAACTCGGGCTTGACTTGACCTGGAACCTGGGCTTGACAACCTGGAACTCGGGCTTGACCTGGAACCCGGGCTTAACCTGGAACTCGGGCTTGACTTGACCTGGAACTCGGGCTTGACTTGACCTGGAACCCGAGCTTGACAACCTGGAACTCGGACTTGACCTGGAACCCGGGCTTGACCTGGAACTCAGGTTTGACTTGACCTGGAACTCGGGCTTGACTTGATCTGGAACTCGAGCTTGACTTGATCTGGAACTCGAGCTTGACTTGATCTGGAACTCGAGCTTGACCTGGAACTCCAGCTTGACCTGGAACTCAGGTTTGACCTGGAACTCGGGCTTGACTTGACCTGGAACTCGGGCTTGATGACCTGCAACTCGGGCTTGACCTGGAACTCGGGCTTGACCTGGAACCCGGGCTTGACCTGGAACTCGGGCTTGACGACCTGGAACTCGGGCTTGACGACCTGGAACTCGGGCTTGAACTGGAACTCGGGCTTGACTTGACCTGGAACTCGGGCTTGATTTGACCTGGAAATCGGGCTTGACTTGACCTGGAACTCGGGATTGACTTGACCTGGAACTCGGGCTTCATTTGACCTGGAACTCGGGCTTGACGACCTGGAGCTCGGGCTTGACTTGACCTGGAACTCGGGCTTGACTTGACCTGGAACTCGGGCTTAACGACCTGGAACTCGGGCTTGACATGAAACTCGGGATTGACCTGGAACTCGGACTTCACGACCTGGAACTCGGGCTTGACTTGACCTGGAAATCGGGCTTGACTTGACCTGGAACTCGGGATTGACATGACCTGGAACTCGGGCTTGACTTGACCTGGAACTCGGGATTGACCTGGAACTCGGGCTTGACTTGACCTGGAACTCGGGATTGACCTGGAACTCCGGCTTGACGACCTGGAACTCGGGCTTGACCTGGAACTCGGGCTTGACCTGAAACTCGGGATTGACCTGGAACTCGGACTTGACCTGGAACTCAGGCTTGACCTGGAACTCGAGCTTGACTTGACCTGGAACTCGGGCTTGATGACCTGGAACTCGGGCTTGACTTGACCTGGAACTCGGTCTTGACCTGGAACTCGGGCTTGACTTGACCTGGAACTCAGGCTTGACGACCTGGAACTCGGGCTTGACCTGGAACTCGGGCTTGACTTGACCTGGAACTCGGGCTTGACGACCTGGAACTCGGGCTTGACGACCTGGAACTCGGGCTTGAACTGGAACTCGGGCTTGACTTGACCTGGAACTCGGGCTTGATTTGACCTGGAAATCGGGCTTGACTTGACCTGGAACTCGGGATTGACTTGACCTGGAACTCGGGCTTCATTTGACCTGGAACTCGGGCTTGACGACCTGGAGCTCGGGCTTGACTTGACCTGGAACTCGGGCTTGACTTGACCTGGAACTCGGGCTTAACGACCTGGAACTCGGGCTTGACCTGGAACTCGGGCTTGACCTGAAACTCGGGATTGACCTGGAACTCGGACTTCACGACCTGGAACTCGGGCTTGACTTGACCTGGAAATCGGGCTTGACTTGACCTGGAACTCGGGATTGACATGACCTGGAACTCGGGCTTGACTTGACCTGGAACTCGGGATTGACCTGGAACTCGGGCTTGACTTGACCTGGAACTCGGGATTGACCTGGAACTCCGGCTTGACGACCTGGAACTCGGGCTTGACCTGGAACTCGGGCTTGACCTGAAACTCGGGATTGACCTGGAACTCGGACTTGACCTGGAACTCAGGCTTGACCTGGAACTCGAGCTTGACTTGACCTGGAACTCGGGCTTGATGACCTGGAACTCGGGCTTGACTTGACCTGGAACTCGGTCTTGACCTGGAACTCGGGCTTGACTTGACCTGGAACTCAGGCTTGACGACCTGGAACTCGGGCTTGACCTGGAACTCGGGCTTGACTTGACCTGGAAATCGGGCTTGACGATCTGGATCTCGGGCTTGACTTGACCTGGAACTTGGGCTTGACATGGAACTCAGGCTTGACCTGAAACTCAAGCTTGACTTGACCTGGAACTCGGGCTTGATGACCTGGAACTCGGACTTGACCTGGAACTCGGGCTTGACTTGACCTGGAACTCGGGCTTGACCTGGAACTCGGGCTTGACTTGACTTGGAACGCAGGCTTGACCTGGAACTCGGGCATGACTTGACCTGGAACTCGGGCTTGACTTGATCTGGAACTCGGGCTTGATGACCTGGAACTCAGGCTTGACTTGACCTGGAACTCGGGCTTGATTTGACCTGGAAATCGGGCTTGACTTGACCTGGAACTCCGGATTGACTTGACCTGGAACTCGGGCTTGATTTGACCTGGAACTCGGGCTTAACGACCTGGAACTCGGGCTTGACGACCTGGAACTCGGGCTTGACCTGGAACTCGGGCTTGACTTGACCTGGAACTCGGGCTTGATTTGACCTGGAACTACGGCTTGACGACCTGGAACTCGGGCTTGACTTGACCTGGAACTCGGGCTTGACTTGACCTGGAACTCGGAATTGACTTGACCTGGAACTCGGGCTTGACTTGACCTGGAACTCGGGATTGACCTGGAACTCGGGCTTGACTTGACCTGGAACTCGGGATTGACCTGGAACTCAGGCTTGACAACCTGGAACTCGGGCTTGACCTGAAACTCGGGATTGACCTGGAATTCGGACTTGACATGACCTGGAACTCGGGCTTGACTTGACCTGGAACTCGGGCTTGATGACCTGGAACTCGGGCTTGACCTGGAACTCGGGCTTGACTTGACCTGGAACTCGGGCTTGATGACCTGGAACTCGGGCTTGATGACCTGGAACTCAGGCTTGACTTGACCTGGAGCTCGGGCTTGACTTGACCTGGAACTCAGGATTGACCTGGAACTCGGGCTTGACTTGACCAGGAACCTGGGCTTGACAACCTGGAACTCGGGCTTGACCTGGAACCCGGGCTTAACCTGGAACTCGGGGTTGACTTGACCTGGAACTCGGACGACCTGGAACTCGGGCTTGACTTGACCTGGAACTCGGGCTTGACCTGGAACTCGGGCTTGACTTGACTTGGAACGCAGGCTTGACCTGGAACTCGGGCATGACTTGACCTGGAACTCGGGCTTGACTTGATCTGGAACTCGGGCTTGATGACCTGGAACTCAGGCTTGACCTGGAACTCGGGCTTGACTTGACCTGGAACTCGGGCTTGATGACCTGGAACTCAGGCTTGACTTGACCTGGAACTCGGGCTTGATTTGACCTGGAAATCGGGCTTGACTTGACCTGGAACTCGGGATTGACTTGACCTGGAACTCGGGCTTGATTTGACCTGGAACTCGGGCTTAACGACCTGGAACTCGGGCTTGACGACCTGGAACTCGGGCTTGACCTGGAACTCGGGCTTGACTTGACCTGGAACTCGGGCTTGATTTGACCTGGAACTAGGGCTTGACGACCTGGAACTCGGGCTTGACTTGACCTGGAACTCGGGCTTGACTTGACCTGGAACTCGGAATTGACTTGACCTGGAACTCGGGCTTGACTTGACCTGGAACTCGGGATTGACCTGGAACTCGGGCTTGACTTGACCTGGAACTCGGGATTGACCTGGAACTCAGGCTTGACGACCTGGAACTCGGGCTTGACCTGAAACTCGGGATTGACCTGGAATTCGGACTTGACTTGACCTGGAACTCGGGCTTGACTTGACCTGGAACTCGGGCTTGATGACCTGGAACTCGGGCTTGACCTGGAACTCGGGCTTGACTTGACCTGGAACTCGGGCTTGATGACCTGGAACTCGGGCTTGATGACCTGGAACTCAGGCTTGACTTGACCTGGAACTCGGGCTTGACTTGACCTGGAACTCAGGATTGACCTGGAACTCGGGCTTGACTTGACCAGGAACCTGGGCTTGACAACCTGGAACTCGGGCTTGACCTGGAACCCGGGCTTAACCTGGAACTCGGGGTTGACTTGACCTGGAACTCGGGCTTGACTTGACCTGGAACCCGAGCTTGACAACCAGGAACTCGGACTTGACCTGGAACCCGGGCTTGACCTGGAACTCAGGTTTGACTTGACCTGGAACTCGGGCTTGACTTGATCTGGAACTCGAGCTTGACTTGATCTGGAACTCGAGCTTGACCTGGAACTCGGGCTTGACCTGGAACTCGGGCTTGACTTGACCTGGAACCTGGGCTTGACAACCTGGAACTCGGGCTTGACCTGGAACCCGGGCTTAACCTGGAACTCGGGGTTGACTTGACCTGGAACTCGGGCTTGACTTGACCTGGAACCCGAGCTTGACAACCAGGAACTCGGAGTTGACCTGGAACCCGGGCTTGACCTGGAACTCAGGTTTGACTTGACCTGGAACTCGGGCTTGACTTGATCTGGAACTCGAGCTTGACTTGATCTGGAACTCGAGCTTGACTTGATCTGGAACTCGAGCTTGACCTGGAACTCCAGCTTGACCTGGAACTCAGGCTTGACCTGGAACTCGGGCTTGACTTGACCTGGAACTCGGGCTTGACGACCTGGAACTCGGGCTTGACCTGGAACTCGGGCTTGACTTCACCTGGAACTCGGGCTTGACTTGACCTGGAACTCGGGCTTGATGACCTGGAACTCGGGCTTGACTTGACCTGGAACTCGGTATTGACCTGGAACTCGGGCTTGACTTGACCTGGAACTCGGGCTTGACCTGAAACTCGGGATTGACCTGGAATTCGGACTTGACTTGACCTGGAACTCGGGCTTGACTTGACCTGGAACTCGGGCTTGACATGACCTGGAACTCGGGCTTGACCTGGAACTCGGGCTTGACGACCTGGAACTCGGGCTTGACTTGATCTGGAACTCGGGCTTGATGACCTGGAACTCAGGCTTGACTTGACCTGGAACTCGGGCTTGATTTGACCTGGAAATCGGGCTTGACTTGACCTGGAACTCCGGATTGACTTGACCTGGAACTCGGGCTTGATTTGACCTGGAACTCGGGCTTAACGACCTGGAACTCGGGCTTGACGACCTGGAACTCGGGCTTGACCTGGAACTCGGGCTTGACTTGACCTGGAACTCGGGCTTGATTTGACCTGGAACTACGGCTTGACGACCTGGAACTCGGGCTTGACTTGACCTGGAACTCGGGCTTGACTTGACCTGGAACTCGGAATTGACTTGACCTGGAACTCGGGCTTGACTTGACCTGGAACTCGGGATTGACCTGGAACTCGGGCTTGACTTGACCTGGAACTCGGGATTGACCTGGAACTCAGGCTTGACAACCTGGAACTCGGGCTTGACCTGAAACTCGGGATTGACCTGGAATTCGGACTTGACATGACCTGGAACTCGGGCTTGACTTGACCTGGAACTCGGGCTTGATGACCTGGAACTCGGGCTTGACCTGGAACTCGGGCTTGACTTGACCTGGAACTCGGGCTTGATGACCTGGAACTCGGGCTTGATGACCTGGAACTCAGGCTTGACTTGACCTGGAGCTCGGGCTTGACTTGACCTGGAACTCAGGATTGACCTGGAACTCGGGCTTGACTTGACCAGGAACCTGGGCTTGACAACCTGGAACTCGGGCTTGACCTGGAACCCGGGCTTAACCTGGAACTCGGGGTTGACTTGACCTGGAACTCGGACGACCTGGAACTCGGGCTTGACTTGACCTGGAACTCGGGCTTGACCTGGAACTCGGGCTTGACTTGACTTGGAACGCAGGCTTGACCTGGAACTCGGGCATGACTTGACCTGGAACTCGGGCTTGACTTGATCTGGAACTCGGGCTTGATGACCTGGAACTCAGGCTTGACCTGGAACTCGGGCTTGACTTGACCTGGAACTCGGGCTTGATGACCTGGAACTCAGGCTTGACTTGACCTGGAACTCGGGCTTGATTTGACCTGGAAATCGGGCTTGACTTGACCTGGAACTCGGGATTGACTTGACCTGGAACTCGGGCTTGATTTGACCTGGAACTCGGGCTTAACGACCTGGAACTCGGGCTTGACGACCTGGAACTCGGGCTTGACCTGGAACTCGGGCTTGACTTGACCTGGAACTCGGGCTTGATTTGACCTGGAACTAGGGCTTGACGACCTGGAACTCGGGCTTGACTTGACCTGGAACTCGGGCTTGACTTGACCTGGAACTCGGAATTGACTTGACCTGGAACTCGGGCTTGACTTGACCTGGAACTCGGGATTGACCTGGAACTCGGGCTTGACTTGACCTGGAACTCGGGATTGACCTGGAACTCAGGCTTGACGACCTGGAACTCGGGCTTGACCTGAAACTCGGGATTGACCTGGAATTCGGACTTGACTTGACCTGGAACTCGGGCTTGACTTGACCTGGAACTCGGGCTTGATGACCTGGAACTCGGGCTTGACCTGGAACTCGGGCTTGACTTGACCTGGAACTCGGGCTTGATGACCTGGAACTCGGGCTTGATGACCTGGAACTCAGGCTTGACTTGACCTGGAACTCGGGCTTGACTTGACCTGGAACTCAGGATTGACCTGGAACTCGGGCTTGACTTGACCAGGAACCTGGGCTTGACAACCTGGAACTCGGGCTTGACCTGGAACCCGGGCTTAACCTGGAACTCGGGGTTGACTTGACCTGGAACTCGGGCTTGACTTGACCTGGAACCCGAGCTTGACAACCAGGAACTCGGACTTGACCTGGAACCCGGGCTTGACCTGGAACTCAGGTTTGACTTGACCTGGAACTCGGGCTTGACTTGATCTGGAACTCGAGCTTGACTTGATCTGGAACTCGAGCTTGACCTGGAACTCGGGCTTGACCTGGAACTCGGGCTTGACTTGACCTGGAACCTGGGCTTGACAACCTGGAACTCGGGCTTGACCTGGAACCCGGGCTTAACCTGGAACTCGGGGTTGACTTGACCTGGAACTCGGGCTTGACTTGACCTGGAACCCGAGCTTGACAACCAGGAACTCGGAGTTGACCTGGAACCCGGGCTTGACCTGGAACTCAGGTTTGACTTGACCTGGAACTCGGGCTTGACTTGATCTGGAACTCGAGCTTGACTTGATCTGGAACTCGAGCTTGACTTGATCTGGAACTCGAGCTTGACCTGGAACTCCAGCTTGACCTGGAACTCAGGCTTGACCTGGAACTCGGGCTTGACTTGACCTGGAACTCGGGCTTGACGACCTGGAACTCGGGCTTGACCTGGAACTCGGGCTTGACTTCACCTGGAACTCGGGCTTGACTTGACCTGGAACTCGGGCTTGATGACCTGGAACTCGGGCTTGACTTGACCTGGAACTCGGTATTGACCTGGAACTCGGGCTTGACTTGACCTGGAACTCGGGCTTGACCTGAAACTCGGGATTGACCTGGAATTCGGACTTGACTTGACCTGGAACTCGGGCTTGACTTGACCTGGAACTCGGGCTTGACATGACCTGGAACTCGGGCTTGACCTGGAACTCGGGCTTGACGACCTGGAACTCGGGCTTGAACTGGAACTCGGGCTTGACTTGACCTGGAACTCGGGCTTGATTTGACCTGGAAATCGGGCTTGACTTGACCTGGAACTCGGGATTGACTTGACCTGGAACTCGGGCTTCATTTGACCTGGAACTCGGGCTTGACGACCTGGAACTCGGGCTTGACTTGACCTGGAACTCGGGCTTGACTTGACGACCTGGAACTCGGGCTTGACTTGACCTGGAAATCGGGCTTGACATGACCTGGAACTCGGGCTTGATTTGACCTGGAAATCGGGCTTGACTTGACCTGGAACTCGGGATTGACTTGACCTGGAACTCGGGCTTCATTTGACCTGGAACTCGGGCTTGACGACCTGGAACTCGGGCTTGACTTGACCTGGAACTCGGGCTTGACTTGACGACCTGGAACTCGGGCTTGACTTGACCTGGAAATCGGGCTTGACTTGACCTGGAACTCGGGATTGACTTGACCTGGAACTCGGGCTTGACTTGACCTGGAACTCCGGATTGACCTGGAACTCGGGCTTCACTTGACCTGGATCTCGGGATTGACCTGGAACTCCGGCTTGACGACCTGGAACTCGGGCTTGACCTGGAACTCGGGCTTGACCTGAAACTCGGGATTGACCTGGAACTCGGACTTGACCTGGAACTCAGGCTTGACCTGGAACTCGAGCTTGACTTGACCTGGAACTCGGGCTTGATGACCTGGAACTCGGGCTTGACTTGACCTGGAACTCGGTCTTGACCTGGAACTCGGGCTTGACTTGACCTGGAACTCAGGCTTGACGACCTGGAACTCGGGCTTGACCTGGAACTCGGGCTTGACTTGACCTGGAACTCGGGCTTGACGATCTGGATCTCGGGCTTGACTTGACCTGGAACTTGGGCTTGACCTGGAACTCAGGCTTGACCTGAAACTCGAGCTTGACTTGACCTGGAACTCGGGCTTGATGACCTGGAACTCGGACTTGACCTGGAACTCGGGCTTGACTTGACCTGGAACTCGGGCTTGACTTGACCTGGAACTCGGGCTTGACCTGGAACTCGGGCTTGACTTGACTTGGAAAGCAGGCTTGACCTGGAACTCGGGCATGACTTGACCTGGATCTCGGGCTTGACTTGATCTGGAACTCGGGCTTGATGACCTGGAACTCAGGCTTGACCTGGAACTCGGGCTTGACTTGACCTGGAACTCGGGCTTGATGACCTGGAACTCAGGCTTGACTTGACCTGGAACTCGAGCTTGACCTGGAACTCCAGCTTGACCTGGAACACAGGCTTGACCTGGAACTCGGGCTTGACTTGACCTGGAACTCGGGCTTGATGACCTGGAACTCGGGCTTGACGACCTGAAACTCGGGCTTGACTTGACCTGGAACTCGGGCTTGACTTGACCTGGAACTCGGGCTTGACTTGACCTGGAACTCGGGCTTGATGACCTGGAACTCGGGCTTGACCTGGAACTCGGGCTTGACCTGGAACTCGGGCTTGACCTGGAACCCGGGCTTGACCTGGAACTCGGGCTTAACGACCTGGAACTCGGGCTTGACGACCTGGAACTCGGGCTTGACCTGGAACTCGGGCTTGACTTGACCTGGAACTCGGGCTTGACTTGACCTGGAACTCGGGCTTGATGACCTGGAACTCGGGCTTGACTTGACCTGGAAATCGGGATTGACCTGGAACTCGGGCTTGACTTGACCTGGAACTCGGGCGTGACCTGAAACTCGGGATTGACCTGGAATTCGGACTTGACTTGACCTGGAACTCGGGCTTGACTTGACCTGGAACTCGGGCTTGACTTGACCTGGAACTCGGGCTTGACCTGGAACTCGGGCTTGACTTGACCTGGAACTCGGGCTTGACTTGACCTGGAACTCGGGCTTGATGACCTGGAACTCAGGCTTGACCTGGAACTCGGGCTTGACTTGACCTGGAACTCGGGCTTGATGACCTGGAACTCAGGCTTGACTTGACCTGGAACTCGAGCTTGACCTGGAACTCCAGCTTGACCTGGAACTCAGGCTTGACCTGGAACTCGGGCTTGACTTGACCTGGAACTCGGGCTTGATGACCTGGAACTCGGGCTTGACCTGGAACTCGAGCTTGACCTGGAACTCCAGCTTGACCTGGAACTCAGGCTTGACCTGGAACTCGGGCTTGACTTGACCTGGAACTCGGGCTTGATGACCTGGAACTTGGGCTTGACGACCTGAAACTCGGGCTTGACTTGACCTGGAACTCGGGCTTGACTTGACCTGGAACTCGGGCTTGACTTGACCTGGAACTCGGGCTTGATGACCTGGAACTCGGGCTTGACCTGGATCTCGGGCTTGACCTGGAACCCGGGCTTGACCTGGAACTCGGGCTTAACGACCTGGAACTCGGGCTTGACTTGACCTGGAACTCGGGCTTGACCTGGAACTCGGGCTTGACTTGACCTGGAACTCGGGCTTGATTTGACCTGGAACTCGGGCTTGACGACCTGGAACTCGGGCTTGACTTGACCTGGAACTCGGGCTTGACTTGACCTGGAACTCGGGCTTGACCTGGAACTCGGGCTTGACTTGACCTGGAACTCGGGCTTGATTTGACCTGGAACTCGGGCTTGACGACCTGGAACTCGGGCTTGACTTGACCTGGAACTCGGGCTTGACTTGACCTGGAACTCGGGCTTGACCTGGAACTCAGGCTTGACGACCTGGAACTCGGGCTTGACCTGAAACTCGGGATTGACCTGGAATTCGGACTTGACTTGACCTGGAACTCGGGCTTGACTTGACCTGGAACTCGGGCTTGATGACCTGGAACTCGGGCTTGACCTGGAACTCGGGCTTGACTTGACCTGGAACTCGGGCTTGATGACCTGGAACTCGGGCTTGATGACCTGGAACTCGGGCTTGACTTGACCTGGAACTCGGGCTTGACCTGGAACTCGGGCTTGACCTGGAACTCAGGCTTGACTTGACCTGGAACTCGGGCTTGACTTGACCTGGAACTCAGGATTTACCTGGAACTCGGGCTTGACTTGACCAGGAACCTGGGCTTGGCAACCTGGAACTCGGGCTTGACCTGGAACCAGGGTTAACCTGGAACTCGGGCTTGACTTGACCTGGAACTCGGGCTTGACCTGGAACTCGGGCTTGACTTGACCTGGAACCTGGGCTTGACAACCTGGAACTCGGGCTTGACCTGGAACCCGGGCTTAACCTGGAACTCGGGCTTGACTTGACCTGGAACTCGGGCTTGACTTGACCTGGAACCCCAGCTTGACAACCTGGAACTCGGACTTGACCTGGAACCCGGGCTTGACCTGGAACTCAGGTTTGACTTGACCTGGAACTCGGGCTTGACTTGATCTGGAACTCGAGCTTGACTTGATCTGGAACTCGAGCTTGACTTGATCTGGAACTCGAGCTTGACCTGGAACTCCAGCTTGACCTGGAACTCAGGTTTGACCTGGAACTCGGGCTTGACTTGACCTGGAACTCGGGCTTGATGACCTGGAACTCGGGCTTGACCTGGAACTCGGGCTTGACCTGGAACCCGGGCTTGACCTGGAACTCGGGCTTGACGACCTGGAACTCGGGCTTGACGACCTGGAATTCGGGCTTGACTTGACCTGGAACTCGGGCTTGATTTGACCTGGAAATCGGGATTGACTTGACCTGGAACTCGGGATTGACTTGACCTGGAACTCGGGATTGACCTGGAACTCGGGCTTGACTTGACCTGGAACTCGGGCTTGACTTGTCCTGGAACTCGGGATTGACCTGGAACTGGGGCTTGACTTGACCTGGAACTCGGGCTTGACCTGGAACTCGGGCTTGACCTGAAACTCGGGATTGACCTGGAACTCTGTCTTCACGACGTGGAACTCGGGCTTGACTTGACCTGGAAATCGGGCTTGACTTGACCTGGAACTCGGGATTGACATGACCTGGAACTCGGGCTTGACTTGACCTGGAACTCGGGCTTGACTTGACCTGGAAATCGGGCTTGACTTGACCTGGAACTCGGGATTGACTTGACCTGGTACTCGGGCTTGACTTGACCTGGAACTCGGGATTGACCTGGAACTCGGGCTTGACTTGACCTGGAACTCGGGATTGACCTGGAACTCGGGCTTGACTTGACCTGGAACTCGAGCTTGACCTGGAACTCCAGCTTGACCTGGAACTCAGGCTTGACCTGGAACTCGGGCTTGACTTGACCTGGAACTCGGGCTTGATGACCTGGAACTTGGGCTTGACGACCTGAAACTCGGGCTTGACTTGACCTGGAACTCGGGCTTGACTTGACCTGGAACTCGGGCTTGACTTGACCTGGAACTCGGGCTTGATGACCTGGAACTCGGGCTTGACCTGGATCTCGGGCTTGACCTGGAACCCGGGCTTGACCTGGAACTCGGGCTTAACGACCTGGAACTCGGGCTTGACGACCTGGAACTCGGGCTTGACCTGGAACTCGGGCTTGACTTGACCTGGAACTCGGGCTTGATTTGACCTGGAACTCGGGCTTGACGACCTGGAACTCGGGTTTGACTTGACCTGGAACTCGGGCTTGACTTGACATGGAACTCGGAATTGACTTGACCTGGAACTCGGGCTTGACTTGACCTGGAACTCGGGATTGACCTGGAACTCGGGCTTGACTTGACCTGGAACTCGGGCTTGACCTGGAACTCGGGCTTGACTGGACCTGGAACTCGGGATTGACTTGACCTGGAACTCCAGCTTGACCTGGAACTCGGGATTGACCTGGAACTCGGGCTTGACTTGACCTGGAACTCGGGATTGACCTGGAACTCAGGCTTGACGACCTGGAACTCGGGCTTGACCTGAAACTCGGGATTGACCTGGAATTCGGACTTGACTTGACCTGGAACTCGGGCTTGACTTGACCTGGAACTCGGGCTTGATGACCTGGAACTCGGACTTGACCTGGAACTCGGGCTTGACTTAACCTGGAACTCGGGCTTGACTTGACCTGGAACTCGGGATTGTCCTGGAACTCGGGCTTGACTTGACCTGGAACTCGGGATTGACCTGGAACTCGGGCTTGACTTGACCTGGAACTCGAGCTTGACCTGGAACTCCAGCTTGACCTGGAACTCAGGTTTGACCTGGAACTCGGGCTTGACTTGACCTGGAACTCGGGCTTGATGACCTGGAACTCGGGCTTGACCTGGAACTCGGGCTTGACCTGGAACCCGGGCTTGACCTGGAACTCGGGCTTGACGACCTGGAACTCGGGCTTGACGACCTGGAATTCGGGCTTGACTTGACCTGGAACTCGGGCTTGATTTGACCTGGAAATCGGGATTGACTTGACCTGGAACTCGGGATTGACTTGACCTGGAACTCGGGATTGACCTGGAACTCGGGCTTGACTTGACCTGGAACTCGGGCTTGACTTGTCCTGGAACTCGGGATTGACCTGGAACTGGGGCTTGACTTGACCTGGAACTCGGGCTTGACCTGGAACTCGGGCTTGACCTGAAACTCGGGATTGACCTGGAACTCTGTCTTCACGACGTGGAACTCGGGCTTGACTTGACCTGGAAATCGGGCTTGACTTGACCTGGAACTCGGGATTGACATGACCTGGAACTCGGGCTTGACTTGACCTGGAACTCGGGATTGACCTGGAACTCGGGCTTGACTTGACCTGGAACTCGAGCTTGACCTGGAACTCCAGCTTGACCTGGAACTCAGGCTTGACCTGGAACTCGGGCTTGACTTGACCTGGAACTCGGGCTTGATGACCTGGAACTTGGGCTTGACGACCTGAAACTCGGGCTTGACTTGACCTGGAACTCGGGCTTGACTTCACCTGGAACTCGGGCTTGACTTGACCTGGAACTCGGTCTTGATGACCTGGAACTCGGGCTTGACCTGGATCTCGGGCTTGACCTGGAACCCGGGCTTGACCTGGAACTCGGGCTTAACGACCTGGAACTCGGGCTTGACGACCTGGAACTCGGGCTTGACCTGGAACTCGGGCTTGACTTGACCTGGAACTCGGGCTTGATTTGACCTGGAACTCGGGCTTGACGACCTGGAACTCGGGTTTGACTTGACCTGGAACTCGGGCTTGACTTGACATGGAACTCGGAATTGACTTGACCTGGAACTCGGGCTTGACTTGACCTGGAACTCGGGATTGACCTGGAACTCGGGCTTGACTTGACCTGGAACTCGGGCTTGACCTGGAACTCGGGCTTGACTGGACCTGGAACTCGGGATTGACTTGACCTGGAACTCCAGCTTGACCTGGAACTCGGGATTGACCTGGAACTCGGGCTTGACTTGACCTGGAACTCGGGATTGACCTGGAACTCAGGCTTGACGACCTGGAACTCGGGCTTGACCTGAAACTCGGGATTGACCTGGAATTCGGACTTGACTTGACCTGGAACTCGGGCTTGACTTGACCTGGAACTCGGGCTTGATGACCTGGAACTCGGACTTGACCTGGAACTCGGGCTTGACTTAAACTGGAACTCGGGCTTGACTTGACCTGGAACTCGGGATTGTCCTGGAACTCGGGCTTGACTTGACCTGGAACTCGGGATTGACCTGGAACTCGGGCTTGACTTGACCTGGAACTCGAGCTTGACCTGGAACTCCAGCTTGACCTGGAACTCAGGCTTGACCTGGAACTCGGGCTTGACTTGACCTGGAACTCGGGCTTGATGACCTGGAACTTGGGCTTGACGACCTGAATCTCTGGCTTGACTTGACCTGGAACTCGGGCTTGACTTGACCTGGAACTCGGGCTTGACTTGACCTGGAACTCGGGCTTGATGACCTGGAACTCGGGCTTGACCTGGAACTCGGGCTTGACCTGAAACTCTGGATTGACCTGGAATTCGGACTTGACTTGACCTGGAACTCGGGCTTGATTTGACCTGGAACTCGGGCTTGACTTGACCTGGAAATTGGGCTTGACTTGACCTGGAACTCGGGATTGACTTGACCTGGAACTCGGGCTTGACTTGACCTGGAACTCGGGATTGACCTGGAACTCGGGCTTGACTTGACCTGGAACTCGGGATTGACCTGGAACTCTGGCTTGACTTGACCTGGAACTCGAGCTTGACCTGGAACTCCAGCTTGACCTGGAACTCAGGCTTGACCTGGAACTCAGGCTTGACCTGGAACTCTGGCTTGACTTGACCTGGAACTCGAGCTTGACCTGGAACTCCAGCTTGACCTGGAACTCAGGCTTGACCTGGAACTCAGGCTTGACCTGGAACTCGGGCTTGACGACCTGGAACTCGGGTTTGACTTGACCTGGAACTCGGGCTTGACTTGACATGGAACTCGGAATTGACTTGACCTGGAACTCGGGCTTGACTTGACCTGGAACTCGGGATTGACCTGGAACTCGGGCTTGACTTGACCTGGAACTCGGGCTTGACCTGGAACTCGGGCTTGACTGGACCTGGAACTCGGGATTGACTTGACCTGGAACTCCAGCTTGACCTGGAACTCGGGATTGACCTGGAACTCGGGCTTGACTTGACCTGGAACTCGGGATTGACCTGGAACTCAGGCTTGACGACCTGGAACTCGGGCTTGACCTGAAACTCGGGATTGACCTGGAATTCGGACTTGACTTGACCTGGAACTCGGGCTTGACTTGACCTGGAACTCGGGCTTGATGACCTGGAACTCGGACTTGACCTGGAACTCGGGCTTGACTTAACCTGGAACTCGGGCTTGACTTGACCTGGAACTCGGGATTGTCCTGGAACTCGGGCTTGACTTGACCTGGAACTCGGGATTGACCTGGAACTCGGGCTTGACTTGACCTGGAACTCGGGATTGTCCTGGAACTCGGGCTTGACTTGACCTGGAACTCGGGCTTGACCTGAAACTCGGGATTGACCTGGAACTCTGTCTTCACGACGTGGAACTCGGGCTTGACTTGACCTGGAAATCGGGCTTGACTTGACCTGGAACTCGGGATTGACATGACCTGGAACTCGGGCTTGACTTGACCTGGAACTCGGGATTGACCTGGAACTCGGGCTTGACTTGACCAGGAACTCGAGCTTGACCTGGAACTCCAGCTTGACCTGGAACTCAGGCTTGACCTGGAACTCGGGCTTGACTTGACCTGGAACTCGGGCTTGATGACCTGGAACTTGGGCTTGACGACCTGAAACTCGGGCTTGACTTGACCTGGAACTCGGGCTTGACTTGACCTGGAACTCGGGCTTGACTTGACCTGGAACTCGGTCTTGATGACCTGGAACTCGGGCTTGACCTGGATCTCGGGCTTGACCTGGAACCCGGGCTTGACCTGGAACTCGGGCTTAACGACCTGGAACTCGGGCTTGACGACCTGGAACTCGGGCTTGACCTGGAACTCGGGCTTGACTTGACCTGGAACTCGGGCTTGATTTGACCTGGAACTCGGGCTTGACGACCTGGAACTCGGGTTTGACTTGACCTGGAACTCGGGCTTGACTTGACATGGAACTCGGAATTGACTTGACCTGGAACTCGGGCTTGACTTGACCTGGAACTCGGGATTGACCTGGAACTCGGGCTTGACTTGACCTGGAACTCGGGCTTGACCTGGAACTCGGGCTTGACTGGACCTGGAACTCGGGATTGACTTGACCTGGAACTCCAGCTTGACCTGGAACTCGGGATTGACCTGGAACTCGGGCTTGACTTGACCTGGAACTCGGGATTGACCTGGAACTCAGGCTTGACGACCTGGAACTCGGGCTTGACCTGAAACTCGGGATTGACCTGGAATTCGGACTTGACTTGACCTGGAACTCGGGCTTGACTTGACCTGGAACTCGGGCTTGATGACCTGGAACTCGGACTTGACCTGGAACTCGGGCTTGACTTAAACTGGAACTCGGGCTTGACTTGACCTGGAACTCGGGATTGTCCTGGAACTCGGGCTTGACTTGACCTGGAACTCGGGATTGACCTGGAACTCGGGCTTGACTTGACCTGGAACTCGAGCTTGACCTGGAACTCCAGCTTGACCTGGAACTCAGGCTTGACCTGGAACTCGGGCTTGACTTGACCTGGAACTCGGGCTTGATGACCTGGAACTTGGGCTTGACGACCTGAATCTCTGGCTTGACTTGACCTGGAACTCGGGCTTGACTTGACCTGGAACTCGGGCTTGACTTGACCTGGAACTCGGGCTTGATGACCTGGAACTCGGGCTTGACCTGGAACTCGGGCTTGACCTGAAACTCTGGATTGACCTGGAATTCGGACTTGACTTGACCTGGAACTCGGGCTTGATTTGACCTGGAACTCGGGCTTGACTTGACCTGGAAATCGGGCTTGACTTGACCTGGAACTCGGGATTGACTTGACCTGGAACTCGGGCTTGACTTGACCTGGAACTCGGGATTGACCTGGAACTCGGGCTTGACTTGACCTGGAACTCGGGATTGACCTGGAACTCTGGCTTGACTTGACCTGGAACTCGAGCTTGACCTGGAACTCCAGCTTGACCTGGAACTCAGGCTTGACCTGGAACTCAGGCTTGACCTGGAACTCTGGCTTGACTTGACCTGGAACTCGAGCTTGACCTGGAACTCCAGCTTGACCTGGAACTCAGGCTTGACCTGGAACTCAGGCTTGACCTGGAACTCGGGCTTGACGACCTGGAACTCGGGTTTGACTTGACCTGGAACTCGGGCTTGACTTGACATGGAACTCGGAATTGACTTGACCTGGAACTCGGGCTTGACTTGACCTGGAACTCGGGATTGACCTGGAACTCGGGCTTGACTTGACCTGGAACTCGGGCTTGACCTGGAACTCGGGCTTGACTGGACCTGGAACTCGGGATTGACTTGACCTGGAACTCCAGCTTGACCTGGAACTCGGGATTGACCTGGAACTCGGGCTTGACTTGACCTGGAACTCGGGATTGACCTGGAACTCAGGCTTGACGACCTGGAACTCGGGCTTGACCTGAAACTCGGGATTGACCTGGAATTCGGACTTGACTTGACCTGGAACTCGGGCTTGACTTGACCTGGAACTCGGGCTTGATGACCTGGAACTCGGACTTGACCTGGAACTCGGGCTTGACTTAACCTGGAACTCGGGCTTGACTTGACCTGGAACTCGGGATTGTCCTGGAACTCGGGCTTGACTTGACCTGGAACTCGGGATTGACCTGGAACTCGGGCTTGACTTGACCTGGAACTCGAGCTTGACCTGGAACTCAGGCTTGACCTGGAACTCGGGCTTGACTTGACCTGGAACTCGGGCTTGATGACCTGGAACTCAGGCTTGACTTGACCTGGAACTCGATCTTGACCTGGAACTCCAGCTTGACCTGGAACTCAGGCTTGACCTGGAACTCGGGCTTGACTTGACCTGGAACTCGGGCTTGATGACCTGGAACTCGGGCTTGACCTGGAACTCGAGCTTGACCTGGAACTCCAGCTTGACCTGGAACTCAGGCTTGACCTGGAACTCGGGCTTGACTTGACCTGGAACTCGGGCTTGATGACCTGGAACTTGGGCTTGACGACCTGAAACTCGGGCTTGACTTGACCTGGAACTCGGGCTTGACTTGACCTGGAACTCGGGCTTGACTTGACCTGGAACTCGGGCTTGATGACCTGGAACTCGGGCTTGACCTGGATCTCGGGCTTGACCTGGAACCCGGGCTTGACCTGGAACTCGGGCTTAACGACCTGGAACTCGGGCTTGACGACCTGGAACTCGGGCTTGACCTGGAACTCGGGCTTGACTTGACCTGGAACTCGGGCTTGATTTGACCTGGAACTCGGGCTTGACGACCTGGAACTCGGGCTTGACTTGACCTGGAACTCGGGCTTGACTTGACCTGGAACTCGGGCTTGACCTGGAACTCGGGCTTGACTTGACCTGGAACTCGGGCTTGATTTGACCTGGAACTCGGGCTTGACGACCTGGAACTCGGGCTTGACTTGACCTGGAACTCGGGCTTGACTTGACCTGGAACTCGGGCTTGACCTGGAACTCAGGCTTGACGACCTGGAACTCGGGCTTGACCTGAAACTCGGGATTGACCTGGAATTCGGACTTGACTTGACCTGGAACTCGGGCTTGACTTGACCTGGAACTCGGGCTTGATGACCTGGAACTCGGGCTTGACCTGGAACTCGGGCTTGACTTGACCTGGAACTCGGGCTTGATGACCTGGAACTCGGGCTTGATGACCTGGAACTCGGGCTTGACTTGACCTGGAACTCGGGCTTGACCTGGAACTCGGGCTTGACCTGGAACTCAGGCTTGACTTGACCTGGAACTCGGGCTTGACTTGACCTGGAACTCAGGATTGACCTGGAACTCGGGCTTGACTTGACCAGGAACCTGGGCTTGGAAACCTGGAACTCGGGCTTGACCTGGAACCAGGGTTAACCTGGAACTCGGGCTTGACTTGACCTGGAACTCGGTCTTGACCTGGAACTCGGGCTTGACTTGACCTGGAACCTGGGCTTGACAACCTGGAACTCGGGCTTGACCTGGAACCCGGGCTTAACCTGGAACTCGGGCTTGACTTGACCTGGAACTCGGGCTTGACTTGACCTGGAACCCCAGCTTGACAACCTGGAACTCGGACTTGACCTGGAACCCGGGCTTGACCTGGAACTCAGGTTTGACTTGACCTGGAACTCGGGCTTGACTTGATCTGGAACTCGAGCTTGACTTGATCTGGAACTCGAGCTTGACTTGATCTGGAACTCGAGCTTGACCTGGAACTCCAGCTTGACCTGGAACTCAGGTTTGACCTGGAACTCGGGCTTGACTTGACCTGGAACTCGGGCTTGATGACCTGGAACTCGGGCTTGACCTGGAACTCGGGCTTGACCTGGAACCCGGGCTTGACCTGGAACTCGGGCTTGACGACCTGGAACTCGGGCTTGACGACCTGGAATTCGGGCTTGACTTGACCTGGAACTCGGGCTTGATTTGACCTGGAAATCGGGATTGACTTGACCTGGAACTCGGGATTGACTTGACCTGGAACTCGGGATTGACCTGGAACTCGGGCTTGACTTGACCTGGAACTCGGGCTTGACTTGTCCTGGAACTCGGGATTGACCTGGAACTGGGGCTTGACTTGACCTGGAACTCGGGCTTGACCTGGAACTCGGGCTTGACCTGAAACTCGGGATTGACCTGGAACTCTGTCTTCACGACGTGGAACTCGGGCTTGACTTGACCTGGAAATCGGGCTTGACTTGACCTGGAACTCGGGATTGACATGACCTGGAACTCGGGCTTGACTTGACCTGGAACTCGGGCTTGACTTGACCTGGAAATCGGGCTTGACTTGACCTGGAACTCGGGATTGACTTGACCTGGTACTCGTGCTTGACTTGACCTGGAACTCGGGATTGACCTGGAACTCGGGCTTGACTTGACCTGGAACTCGGGATTGACCTGGAACTCGGGCTTGACTTGACCTGGAACTCGAGCTTGACCTGGAACTCCAGCTTGACCTGGAACTCAGGCTTGACCTGGAACTCGGGCTTGACTTGACCTGGAACTCGGGCTTGATGACCTGGAACTTGGGCTTGACGACCTGAAACTCGGGCTTGACTTGACCTGGAACTCGGGCTTGACTTGACCTGGAACTCGGGCTAGATGACCTGGAACTCGGGCTTGACCTGGATCTCGGGCTTGACCTGGAACCCGGGCTTGACCTGGAACTCGGGCTTAACGACCTGGAACTCGGGCTTGACGACCTGGAACTCGGGCTTGACCTGGAACTCGGGCTTGACTTGACCTGGAACTCGGGCTTGATTTGACCTGGAACTCGGGCTTGACGACCTGGAACTCGGGTTTGACTTGACCTGGAACTCGGGCTTGACTTGACATGGAACTCGGAATTGACTTGACCTGGAACTCGGGCTTGACTTGACCTGGAACTCGGGATTGACCTGGAACTCGGGCTTGACTTGACCTGGAACTCGGGCTTGACCTGGAACTCGGGCTTGACTGGACCTGGAACTCGGGATTGACTTGACCTGGAACTCCAGCTTGACCTGGAACTCGGGATTGACCTGGAACTCGGGCTTGACTTGACCTGGAACTCGGGATTGACCTGGAACTCAGGCTTGACGACCTGGAACTCGGGCTTGACCTGAAACTCGGGATTGACCTGGAATTCGGACTTGACTTGACCTGGAACTCGGGCTTGACTTGACCTGGAACTCGGGCTTGATGACCTGGAACTCGGACTTGACCTGGAACTCGGGCTTGACTTAACCTGGAACTCGGGCTTGACTTGACCTGGAACTCGGGATTGTCCTGGAACTCGGGCTTGACTTGACCTGGAACTCGGGATTGACCTGGAACTCGGGCTTGACTTGACCTGGAACTCGAGCTTGACCTGGAACTCCAGCTTGACCTGGAACTCAGGTTTGACCTGGAACTCGGGCTTGACTTGACCTGGAACTCGGGCTTGATGACCTGGAACTCGGGCTTGACCTGGAACTCGGGCTTGACCTGGAACCCGGGCTTGACCTGGAACTCGGGCTTGACGACCTGGAACTCGGGCTTGACGACCTGGAATTCGGGCTTGACTTGACCTGGAACTCGGGCTTGATTTGACCTGGAAATCGGGATTGACTTGACCTGGAACTCGGGATTGACTTGACCTGGAACTCGGGATTGACCTGGAACTCGGGCTTGACTTGACCTGGAACTCGGGCTTGACTTGTCCTGGAACTCGGGATTGACCTGGAACTGGGGCTTGACTTGACCTGGAACTCGGGCTTGACCTGGAACTCGGGCTTGACCTGAAACTCGGGATTGACCTGGAACTCTGTCTTCACGACGTGGAACTCGGGCTTGACTTGACCTGGAAATCGGGCTTGACTTGACCTGGAACTCGGGATTGACATGACCTGGAACTCGGGCTTGACTTGACCTGGAACTCGGGATTGACCTGGAACTCGGGCTTGACTTGACCTGGAACTCGAGCTTGACCTGGAACTCCAGCTTGACCTGGAACTCAGGCTTGACCTGGAACTCGGGCTTGACTTGACCTGGAACTCGGGCTTGATGACCTGGAACTTGGGCTTGACGACCTGAAACTCGGGCTTGACTTGACCTGGAACTCGGGCTTGACTTGACCTGGAACTCGGGCTTGACTTGACCTGGAACTCGGTCTTGATGACCTGGAACTCGGGCTTGACCTGGATCTCGGGCTTGACCTGGAACCCGGGCTTGACCTGGAACTCGGGCTTAACGACCTGGAACTCGGGCTTGACGACCTGGAACTCGGGCTTGACCTGGAACTCGGGCTTGACTTGACCTGGAACTCGGGCTTGATTTGACCTGGAACTCGGGCTTGACGACCTGGAACTCGGGTTTGACTTGACCTGGAACTCGGGCTTGACTTGACATGGAACTCGGAATTGACTTGACCTGGAACTCGGGCTTGACTTGACCTGGAACTCGGGATTGACCTGGAACTCGGGCTTGACTTGACCTGGAACTCGGGCTTGACCTGGAACTCGGGCTTGACTGGACCTGGAACTCGGGATTGACTTGACCTGGAACTCCAGCTTGACCTGGAACTCGGGATTGACCTGGAACTCGGGCTTGACTTGACCTGGAACTCGGGATTGACCTGGAACTCAGGCTTGACGACCTGGAACTCGGGCTTGACCTGAAACTCGGGATTGACCTGGAATTCGGACTTGACTTGACCTGGAACTCGGGCTTGACTTGACCTGGAACTCGGGCTTGATGACCTGGAACTCGGACTTGACCTGGAACTCGGGCTTGACTTAAACTGGAACTCGGGCTTGACTTGACCTGGAACTCGGGATTGTCCTGGAACTCGGGCTTGACTTGACCTGGAACTCGGGATTGACCTGGAACTCGGGCTTGACTTGACCTGGAACTCGAGCTTGACCTGGAACTCCAGCTTGACCTGCAACTCAGGCTTGACCTGGAACTCGGGCTTGACTTGACCTGGAACTCGGGCTTGATGACCTGGAACTTGGGCTTGACGACCTGAATCTCGGGCTTGACTTGACCTGGAACTCGGGCTTGACTTGACCTGGAACTCGGGCTTGACTTGACCTGGAACTCGGGCTTGATGACCTGGAACTCGGGCTTGACCTGGAACTCGGGCTTGACCTGAAACTCTGGATTGACCTGGAATTCGGACTTGACTTGACCTGGAACTCGGGCTTGATTTGACCTGGAACTCGGGCTTGACTTGACCTGGAAATCGGGCTTGACTTGACCTGGAACTCGGGATTGACTTGACCTGGAACTCGGGCTTGACTTGACCTGGAACTCGGGATTGACCTGGAACTCGGGCTTGACTTGACCTGGAACTCGGGATTGACCTGGAACTCTGGCTTGACTTGACCTGGAACTCGAGCTTGACCTGGAACTCCAGCTTGACCTGGAACTCAGGCTTGACCTGGAACTCAGGCTTGACCTGGAACTCAGGCTTGACGACCTGGAACTCAGGCTTGACCTGGAACTCAGGCTTGACCTGGAACTCGGGCTTGACGACCTGGAACTCGGGTTTGACTTGACCTGGAACTCGGGCTTGACTTGACATGGAACTCGGAATTGACTTGACCTGGAACTCGGGCTTGACTTGACCTGGAACTCGGGATTGACCTGGAACTCGGGCTTGACTTGACCTGGAACTCGGGCTTGACCTGGAACTCGGGCTTGACTGGACCTGGAACTCGGGATTGACTTGACCTGGAACTCCAGCTTGACCTGGAACTCGGGATTGACCTGGAACTCGGGCTTGACTTGACCTGGAACTCGGGATTGACCTGGAACTCAGGCTTGACGACCTGGAACTCGGGCTTGACCTGAAACTCGGGATTGACCTGGAATTCGGACTTGACTTGACCTGGAACTCGGGCTTGACTTGACCTGGAACTCGGGCTTGATGACCTGGAACTCGGACTTGACCTGGAACTCGGGCTTGACTTAACCTGGAACTCGGGCTTGACTTGACCTGGAACTCGGGATTGTCCTGGAACTCGGGCTTGACTTGACCTGGAACTCGGGATTGACCTGGAACTCGGGCTTGACTTGACCTGGAACTCGAGCTTGACCTGGAACTCCAGCTTGACCTGGAACTCAGGTTTGACCTGGAACTCGGGCTTGACTTGACCTGGAACTCGGGCTTGATGACCTGGAACTCGGGCTTGACCTGGAACTCGGGCTTGACCTGGAACCCGGGCTTGACTTGACCTGGAACTCGGGATTGACCTGGAACTCGGGCTTGACTTGACCTGGAACTCGAGCTTGACCTGGAACTCCAGCTTGACCTGGAACTCAGGCTTGACCTGGAACTCGGGCTTGACTTGACCTGGAACTCGGGCTTGATGACCTGGAACTTGGGCTTGACGACCTGAATCTCGGGCTTGACTTGACCTGGAACTCGGGCTTGACTTGACCTGGAACTCGGGCTTGACTTGACCTGGAACTCGGGCTTGATGACCTGGAACTCGGGCTTGACCTGGAACTCGGGCTTGACCTGAAACTCTGGATTGACCTGGAATTCGGACTTGACTTGACCTGGAACTCGGGCTTGATTTGACCTGGAACTCGGGCTTGACTTGACCTGGAAATCGGGCTTGACTTGACCTGGAACTCGGGATTGACTTGACCTGGAACTCGGGCTTGACTTGACCTGGAACTCGGGATTGACCTGGAACTCGGGCTTGACTTGACCTGGAACTCGGGATTGACCTGGAACTCTGGCTTGACTTGACCTGGAACTCGAGCTTGACCTGGAACTCCAGCTTGACCTGGAACTCAGGCTTGACCTGGAACTCAGGCTTGACCTGGAACTCTGGCTTGACTTGACCTGGAACTCGAGCTTGACCTGGAACTCCAGCTTGACCTGGAACTCAGGCTTGACCTGGAACTCAGGCTTGACCTGGAACTCGGGCTTGACGACCTGGAACTCGGGTTTGACTTGACCTGGAACTCGGGCTTGACTTGACATGGAACTCGGAATTGACTTGACCTGGAACTCGGGCTTGACTTGACCTGGAACTCGGGATTGACCTGGAACTCGGGCTTGACTTGACCTGGAACTCGGGCTTGACCTGGAACTCGGGCTTGACTGGACCTGGAACTCGGGATTGACTTGACCTGGAACTCCAGCTTGACCTGGAACTCGGGATTGACCTGGAACTCGGGCTTGACTTGACCTGGAACTCGGGATTGACCTGGAACTCAGGCTTGACGACCTGGAACTCGGGCTTGACCTGAAACTCGGGATTGACCTGGAATTCGGACTTGACTTGACCTGGAACTCGGGCTTGACTTGACCTGGAACTCGGGCTTGATGACCTGGAACTCGGACTTGACCTGGAACTCGGGCTTGACTTAACCTGGAACTCGGGCTTGACTTGACCTGGAACTCGGGATTGTCCTGGAACTCGGGCTTGACTTGACCTGGAACTCGGGATTGACCTGGAACTCGGGCTTGACTTGACCTGGAACTCGAGCTTGACCTGGAACTCCAGCTTGACCTGGAACTCAGGTTTGACCTGGAACTCGGGCTTGACTTGACCTGGAACTCGGGCTTGATGACCTGGAACTCGGGCTTGACCTGGAACTCGGGCTTGACCTGGAACCCGGGCTTGACCTGGAACTCGGGCTTGACGACCTGGAACTCGGGCTTGACGACCTGGAATTCGGGCTTGACTTGACCTGGAACTCGGGCTTGATTTGACCTGGAAATCGGGATTGACTTGACCTGGAACTCGGGATTGACTTGACCTGGAACTCGGGATTGACCTGGAACTCGGGCTTGACTTGACCTGGAACTCGGGCTTGACTTGTCCTGGAACTCGGGATTGACCTGGAACTGGGGCTTGACTTGACCTGGAACTCGGGCTTGACCTGGAACTCGGGCTTGACCTGAAACTCGGGATTGACCTGGAACTCTGTCTTCACGACGTGGAACTCGGGCTTGACTTGACCTGGAAATCGGGCTTGACTTGACCTGGAACTCGGGATTGACATGACCTGGAACTCGGGCTTGACTTGACCTGGAACTCGGGATTGACCTGGAACTCGGGCTTGACTTGACCTGGAACTCGAGCTTGACCTGGAACTCCAGCTTGACCTGGAACTCAGGCTTGACCTGGAACTCGGGCTTGACTTGACCTGGAACTCGGGCTTGATGACCTGGAACTTGGGCTTGACGACCTGAAACTCGGGCTTGACTTGACCTGGAACTCGGGCTTGACTTGACCTGGAACTCGGGCTTGACTTGACCTGGAACTCGGTCTTGATGACCTGGAACTCGGGCTTGACCTGGATCTCGGGCTTGACCTGGAACCCGGGCTTGACCTGGAACTCGGGCTTAACGACCTGGAACTCGGGCTTGACGACCTGGAACTCGGGCTTGACCTGGAACTCGGGCTTGACTTGACCTGGAACTCGGGCTTGATTTGACCTGGAACTCGGGCTTGACGACCTGGAACTCGGGTTTGACTTGACCTGGAACTCGGGCTTGACTTGACATGGAACTCGGAATTGACTTGACCTGGAACTCGGGCTTGACTTGACCTGGAACTCGGGATTGACCTGGAACTCGGGCTTGACTTGACCTGGAACTCGGGCTTGACCTGGAACTCGGGCTTGACTGGACCTGGAACTCGGGATTGACTTGACCTGGAACTCCAGCTTGACCTGGAACTCGGGATTGACCTGGAACTCGGGCTTGACTTGACCTGGAACTCGGGATTGACCTGGAACTCAGGCTTGACGACCTGGAACTCGGGCTTGACCTGAAACTCGGGATTGACCTGGAATTCGGACTTGACTTGACCTGGAACTCGGGCTTGACTTGACCTGGAACTCGGGCTTGATGACCTGGAACTCGGACTTGACCTGGAACTCGGGCTTGACTTAAACTGGAACTCGGGCTTGACTTGACCTGGAACTCGGGATTGTCCTGGAACTCGGGCTTGACTTGACCTGGAACTCGGGATTGACCTGGAACTCGGGCTTGACTTGACCTGGAACTCGAGCTTGACCTGGAACTCCAGCTTGACCTGGAACTCAGGCTTGACCTGGAACTCGGGCTTGACTTGACCTGGAACTCGGGCTTGATGACCTGGAACTTGGGCTTGACGACCTGAATCTCGGGCTTGACTTGACCTGGAACTCGGGCTTGACTTGACCTGGAACTCGGGCTTGACTTGACCTGGAACTCGGGCTTGATGACCTGGAACTCGGGCTTGACCTGGAACTCGGGCTTGACCTGAAACTCTGGATTGACCTGGAATTCGGACTTGACTTGACCTGGAACTCGGGCTTGATTTGACCTGGAACTCGGGCTTGACTTGACCTGGAAATCGGGCTTGACTTGACCTGGAACTCGGGATTGACTTGACCTGGAACTCGGGCTTGACTTGACCTGGAACTCGGGATTGACCTGGAACTCGGGCTTGACTTGACCTGGAACTCGGGATTGACCTGGAACTCTGGCTTGACTTGACCTGGAACTCGAGCTTGACCTGGAACTCCAGCTTGACCTGGAACTCAGGCTTGACCTGGAACTCGGGCTTGACTTGACCTGGAACTCGGGCTTGATGACCTGGAACTTGGGCTTGACGACCTTAAACTCGGGCTTGACTTGACCTGGAACTCGGGCTTGACTTGACCTGGAACTCGGGCTTGACTTGACCTGGAACTCGGGCTTGATGACCTGGAACTCGGGCTTGACCTGGATCTCGGGCTTGACCTGGAACCCGGGCTTGACCTGGAACTCGGGCTTAACGACCTGGAACTCGGGCTTGACGACCTGGAACTCGGGCTTGACCTGGAACTCGGGCTTGACTTGACCTGGAACTCGGGCTTGATTTGACCTGGAACTCGGGCTTGACGACCTGGAACTCGGGCTTGACTTGACCTGGAACTCGGGCTTGACTTGACCTGGAACTCGGAATTGACTTGACCTGGAACTCGGGCTTGACTTGACCTGGAACTCGGGATTGACCTGGAACTCGGGCTTGACTTGACCTGGAACTCGGGCTTGACTTGACCTGGAACTCGGGATTGACCTGGAACTCGGGCTTGACTTGACCTGGAACTCGGGATTGACCTGAAACTCTGGATTGACCTGGAATTCGGACTTGACTTGACCTGGAACTCGGGCTTGACTTGACCTGGAACTCGGGCTTGATGACCTGGAACTCGGACTTGACCTGGAACTCGGGCTTGACTTGACCTGGAACTCGGGCTTGATGACCTGGAACTCGGGCTTGATGACCTGGAACTCGGGCTTGACCTGGATCTCGGGCTTGACCTGGAACCCGGGCTTGACCTGGAACTCGGGCTTAACGACCTGGAACTCGGGCTTGACGACCTGGAACTCGGGCTTGACCTGGAACTCGGGCTTGACTTGACCTGGAACTCGGGCTTGATTTGACCTGGAACTCGGGCTTGACGACCTGGAACTCGGGTTTGACTTGACCTGGAACTCGGGCTTGACTTGACATGGAACTCGGAATTGACTTGACCTGGAACTCGGGCTTGACTTGACCTGGAACTCGGGATTGACCTGGAACTCGGGCTTGACTTGACCTGGAACTCGGGCTTGACCTGGAACTCGGGCTTGACTGGACCTGGAACTCGG
This sequence comes from Hypanus sabinus, assembly GCF_030144855.1. Taxonomy (NCBI): domain Eukaryota; kingdom Metazoa; phylum Chordata; class Chondrichthyes; order Myliobatiformes; family Dasyatidae; genus Hypanus; species Hypanus sabinus. Next base: position 49,404,839 of record NC_082728.1, read on the forward strand.
GATTGACTTGACCTGGAACTCCAGCTTGACCTGGAACTCGGGATTGACCTGGAACTCGGGCTTGACTTGACCTGGAACTCGGGATTGACCTGGAACTCAGGCTTGACGACCTGGAACTCGGGCTTGACCTGAAACTCGGGATTGACCTGGAATTCGGACTTGACTTGACCTGGAACTCGGGCTTGACTTGACCTGGAACTCGGGCTTGATGACCTGGAACTCGGACTTGACCTGGAACTCGGGCTTGACTTAAACTGGAACTCGGGCTTGACTTGACCTGGAACTCGGGATTGTCCTGGAACTCGGGCTTGACTTGACCTGGAACTCGGGATTGACCTGGAACTCGGGCTTGACTTGACCTGGAACTCGAGCTTGACCTGGAACTCCAGCTTGACCTGGAACTCAGGCTTGACCTGGAACTCGGGCTTGACTTGACCTGGAACTCGGGCTTGATGACCTGGAACTTGGGCTTGACGACCTGAATCTCGGGCTTGACTTGACCTGGAACTCGGGCTTGACTTGACCTGGAACTCGGGCTTGACTTGACCTGGAACTCGGGCTTGATGACCTGGAACTCGGGCTTGACCTGGAACTCGGGCTTGACCTGAAACTCTGGATTGACCTGGAATTCGGACTTGACTTGACCTGGAACTCGGGCTTGATTTGACCTGGAACTCGGGCTTGACTTGACCTGGAAATCGGGCTTGACTTGACCTGGAACTCGGGATTGACTTGACCTGGAACTCGGGCTTGACTTGACCTGGAACTCGGGATTGACCTGGAACTCGGGCTTGACTTGACCTGGAACTCGGGATTGACCTGGAACTCTGGCTTGACTTGACCTGGAACTCGAGCTTGACCTGGAACTCCAGCTTGACCTGGAACTCAGGCTTGACCTGGAACTCGGGCTTGACTTGACCTGGAACTCGGGCTTGATGACCTGGAACTTGGGCTTGACGACCTTAAACTCGGGCTTGACTTGACCTGGAACTCGGGCTTGACTTGACCTGGAACTCGGGCTTGACTTGACCTGGAACTCGGGCTTGATGACCTGGAACTCGGGCTTGACCTGGATCTCGGGCTTGACCTGGAACCCGGGCTTGACCTGGAACTCGGGCTTAACGACCTGGAACTCGGGCTTGACGACCTGGAACTCGGGCTTGACCTGGAACTCGGGCTTGACTTGACCTGGAACTCGGGCTTGATTTGACCTGGAACTCGGGCTTGACGACCTGGAACTCGGGCTTGACTTGACCTGGAACTCGGGCTTGACTTGACCTGGAACTCGGAATTGACTTGACCTGGAACTCGGGCTTGACTTGACCTGGAACTCGGGATTGACCTGGAACTCGGGCTTGACTTGACCTGGAACTCGGGCTTGACTTGACCTGGAACTCGGGATTGACCTGGAACTCGGGCTTGACTTGACCTGGAACTCGGGATTGACCTGAAACTCTGGATTGACCTGGAATTCGGACTTGACTTGACCTGGAACTCGGGCTTGACTTGACCTGGAACTCGGGCTTGATGACCTGGAACTCGGACTTGACCTGGAACTCGGGCTTGACTTGACCTGGAACTCGGGCTTGATGACCTGGAACTCGGGCTTGATGACCTGGAACTCAGGCTTGACTTGACCTGGAACTCGGGCTTGACCTGGAACTCGGGCTTGACCTGGAACTCAGGCTTGACTTGACATGGAACTCGGGCTTGACTTGACCTGGAACCTGGGCTTGACAACCTGGAACTCGGGCTTGACCTGGAACCCGGGCTTAACCTGGAACTCGGGCTTGACTTGACCTGGAACTCGGGCTTGACTTGACCTGGAACCCGAGCTTGACAACCTGGAACTCGGACTTGACCTGGAACCCGGGCTTGACCTGGAACTCAGGTTTGACTTGACCTGGAACTCGGGCTTGACTTGATCTGGAACTCGAGCTTGACTTGATCTGGAACTCGAGCTTGACTTGATCTGGAACTCGGGCTTGACTTGACCTGGAACTCGGGATTGACCTGGAACTCGGGCTTGACTTGACCTGGAACTCGGGATTGACCTGAAACTCTGGATTGACCTGGAATTCGGACTTGACTTGACCTGGAACTCGGGCTTGACTTGACCTGGAACTCGGGCTTGATGACCTGGAACTCGGACTTGACCTGGAACTCGGGCTTGACTTGACCTGGAACTCGGGCTTGATGACCTGGAACTCGGGCTTGATGACCTGGAACTCAGGCTTGACTTGACCTGGAACTCGGGCTTGACCTGGAACTCGGGCTTGACCTGGAACTCAGGCTTGACTTGACATGGAACTCGGGCTTGACTTGACCTGGAACCTGGGCTTGACAACCTGGAACTCGGGCTTGACCTGGAACCCGGGCTTAACCTGGAACTCGGGCTTGACTTGACCTGGAACTCGGGCTTGACTTGACCTGGAACCCGAGCTTGACAACCTGGAACTCGGACTTGACCTGGAACCCGGGCTTGACCTGGAACTCAGGTTTGACTTGACCTGGAACTCGGGCTTGACTTGATCTGGAACTCGAGCTTGACTTGATCTGGAACTCGAGCTTGACTTGATCTGGAACTCGAGCTTGACCTGGAACTCCAGCTTGACCTGGAACTCAGGTTTGACCTGGAACTCGGGCTTGACTTGACCTGGAACTCGGGCTTGATGACCTGCAACTCGGGCTTGACCTGGAACTCGGGCTTGACCTGGAACCCGGGCTTGACCTGGAACTCGGGCTTGACGACCTGGAACTCGGGCTTGACGACCTGGAACTCGGGCTTGACGACCTGGAACTCGGGCTTGACTTGACCTGGAACTCGGGCTTGATTTGACCTGGAAATCGGGCTTGACTTGACCTGGAACTCGGGATTGACTTGACCTGGAACTCGGGATTGACCTGGAACTCGGGCTTGACTTGACCTGGAACTCGGGCTTGACTTGACCTGGAACTCGGGATTGACCTGGAACTCGGGCTTGACTTGACCTGGAACTCGGGATTGACCTGAAACTCGGGATTGACCTGGAATTCGGACTTGACTTGACCTGGAACTCGGGCTTGACTTGACCTGGAACTCGGGCTTGATGACCTGGAACTCGGACTTGACCTGGAACTCGGGCTTGACTTGACCTGGAACTCGGGCTTGATGACCTGGATCTCGGGCTTGATGACCTGGAACTCAGGCTTGACTTGACCTGGAACTCGGGCTTGACCTGGAACTCGGGCTTGACCTGGAACTCAGGCTTGACTTGACCTGGAACTCGGGCTTGACTTGACCTGGAACCTGGGCTTGACAACCTGGAACTCGGGCTTGACCTGGAACCCGGGCTTAACCTGGAACTCGGGCTTGACTTGACCTGGAACTCGGGCTTGACTTGACCTGGAACCCGAGCTTGACAACCTGGAACTCGGACTTGACCTGGAACCCGGGCTTGACCTGGAACTCAGGTTTGACTTGACCTGGAACTCGGGCTTGACTTGATCTGGAACTCGAGCTTGACTTGATCTGGAACTCGAGCTTGACTTGATCTGGAACTCGAGCTTGACCTGGAACTCCAGCTTGACCTGGAACTCAGGTTTGACCTGGAACTCGGGCTTGACTTGACCTGGAACTCGGGCTTGATGACCTGGAACTCGGGCTTGACCTGGAACTCGGGCTTGACCTGGAACCCGGGCTTGACCTGGAACTCGGGCTTGACGACCTGGAACTCGGGCTTGACGACCTGGAACTCGGGCTTGAACTGGAACTCGGGCTTGACTTGACCTGGAACTCGGGCTTGATTTGACCTGGAAATCGGGCTTGACTTGACCTGGAACTCGGGATTGACTTGACCTGGAACTCGGGCTTCATTTGACCTGGAACTCGGGCTTGACGACCTGGAGCTCGGGCTTGACTTGACCTGGAACTCGGGCTTGACTTGACCTGGAACTCGGGCTTAACGACCTGGAACTCGGGCTTGACCTGAAACTCGGGATTGACCTGGAACTCGGACTTCACGACCTGGAACTCGGGCTTGACTTGACCTGGAAATCGGGCTTGACTTGACCTGGAACTCGGGATTGACATGACCTGGAACTCGGGCTTGACTTGACCTGGAACTCGGGATTGACCTGGAACTCGGGCTTGACTTGACCTGGAACTCGGGATTGACCTGGAACTCCGGCTTGACGACCTGGAACTCGGGCTTGACCTGGAACTCGGGCTTGACCTGAAACTCGGGATTGACCTGGAACTCGGACTTGACCTGGAACTCAGGCTTGACCTGGAACTCGAGCTTGACTTGACCTGGAACTCGGGCTTGATGACCTGGAACTCGGGCTTGACTTGACCTGGAACTCGGTCTTGACCTGGAACTCGGGCTTGACTTGACCTGGAACTCAGGCTTGACGACCTGGAACTCGGGCTTGACCTGGAACTCGGGCTTGACTTGACCTGGAACTCGGGCTTGACGACCTGGAACTCGGGCTTGACGACCTGGAACTCGGGCTTGAACTGGAACTCGGGCTTGACTTGACCTGGAACTCGGGCTTGATTTGACCTGGAAATCGGGCTTGACTTGACCTGGAACTCGGGATTGACTTGACCTGGAACTCGGGCTTCATTTGACCTGGAACTCGGGCTTGACGACCTGGAGCTCGGGCTTGACTTGACCTGGAACTCGGGCTTGACTTGACCTGGAACTCGGGCTTAACGACCTGGAACTCGGGCTTGACCTGGAACTCGGGCTTGACCTGAAACTCGGGATTGACCTGGAACTCGGACTTCACGACCTGGAACTCGGGCTTGACTTGACCTGGAAATCGGGCTTGACTTGACCTGGAACTCGGGATTGACATGACCTGGAACTCGGGCTTGACTTGACCTGGAACTCGGGATTGACCTGGAACTCGGGCTTGACTTGACCTGGAACTCGGGATTGACCTGGAACTCCGGCTTGACGACCTGGAACTCGGGCTTGACCTGGAACTCGGGCTTGACCTGAAACTCGGGATTGACCTGGAACTCGGACTTGACCTGGAACTCAGGCTTGACCTGGAACTCGAGCTTGACTTGACCTGGAACTCGGGCTTGATGACCTGGAACTCGGGCTTGACTTGACCTGGAACTCGGTCTTGACCTGGAACTCGGGCTTGACTTGACCTGGAACTCAGGCTTGACGACCTGGAACTCGGGCTTGACCTGGAACTCGGGCTTGACTTGACCTGGAACTCGGGCTTGACGATCTGGATCTCGGGCTTGACTTGACCTGGAACTTGGGCTTGACCTGGAACTCAGGCTTGACCTGAAACTCAAGCTTGACTTGACCTGGAACTCGGGCTTGATGACCTGGAACTCGGACTTGACCTGGAACTCGGGCTTGACTTGACCTGGAACTCGGGCTTGACCTGGAACTCGGGCTTGACTTGACTTGGAACGCAGGCTTGACCTGGAACTCGGGCATGACTTGACCTGGAACTCGGGCTTGACTTGATCTGGAACTCGGGCTTGATGACCTGGAACTCAGGCTTGACCTGGAACTCGGGCTTGACTTGACCTGGAACTCGGGCTTGATGACCTGGAACTCAGGCTTGACTTGACCTGGAACTCGGGCTTGATTTGACCTGGAAATCGGGCTTGACTTGACCTGGAACTCGGGATTGACTTGACCTGGAACTCGGGCTTGATTTGACCTGGAACTCGGGCTTAACGACCTGGAACTCGGGCTTGACGACCTGGAACTCGGGCTTGACCTGGAACTCGGGCTTGACTTGACCTGGAACTCGGGCTTGATTTGACCTGGAACTACGGCTTGACGACCTGGAACTCGGGCTTGACTTGACCTGGAACTCGGGCTTGACTTGACCTGGAACTCGGAATTGACTTGACCTGGAACTCGGGCTTGACTTGACCTGGAACTCGGGATTGACCTGGAACTCGGGCTTGACTTGACCTGGAACTCGGGATTGACCTGGAACTCAGGCTTGACAACCTGGAACTCGGGCTTGACCTGAAACTCGGGATTGACCTGGAATTCGGACTTGACATGACCTGGAACTCGGGCTTGACTTGACCTGGAACTCGGGCTTGATGACCTGGAACTCGGGCTTGACCTGGAACTCGGGCTTGACTTGACCTGGAACTCGGGCTTGATGACCTGGAACTCGGGCTTGATGACCTGGAACTCAGGCTTGACTTGACCTGGAGCTCGGGCTTGACTTGACCTGGAACTCAGGATTGACCTGGAACTCGGGCTTGACTTGACCAGGAACCTGGGCTTGACAACCTGGAACTCGGGCTTAACCTGGAACTCGGGGTTGACTTGACCTGGAACTCGGACGACCTGGAACTCGGGCTTGACTTGACCTGGAACTCGGGCTTGACCTGGAACTCGGGCTTGACTTGACTTGGAACGCAGGCTTGACCTGGAACTCGGGCATGACTTGACCTGGAACTCGGGCTTGACTTGACCTGGAACTCGGGCTTGACTTGACCTGGAACTCGGGCTTGATGACCTGGAACTCAGGCTTGACTTGACCTGGAACTCGGGCTTGATTTGACCTGGAAATCGGGCTTGACTTGACCTGGAACTCGGGATTGACTTGACCTGGAACTCGGGCTTGATTTGACCTGGAACTCGGGCTTAACGACCTGGAACTCGGGCTTGACGACCTGGAACTCGGGCTTGACCTGGAACTCGGGCTTGACTTGACCTGGAACTCGGGCTTGATTTGACCTGGAACTAGGGCTTGACGACCTGGAACTCGGGCTTGACTTGACCTGGAACTCGGGCTTGACTTGACCTGGAACTCGGAATTGACTTGACCTGGAACTCGGGCTTGACTTGACCTGGAACTCGGGATTGACCTGGAACTCGGGCTTGACTTGACCTGGAACTCGGGATTGACCTGGAACTCAGGCTTGACGACCTGGAACTCGGGCTTGACCTGAAACTCGGGATTGACCTGGAATTCGGACTTGACTTGACCTGGAACTCGGGCTTGACTTGACCTGGAACTCGGGCTTGATGACCTGGAACTCGGGCTTGACCTGGAACTCGGGCTTGACTTGACCTGGAACTCGGGCTTGATGACCTGGAACTCGGGCTTGATGACCTGGAACTCAGGCTTGACTTGACCTGGAACTCGGGCTTGACTTGACCTGGAACTCAGGATTGACCTGGAACTCGGGCTTGACTTGACCAGGAACCTGGGCTTGACAACCTGGAACTCGGGCTTGACCTGGAACCCGGGCTTAACCTGGAACTCGGGGTTGACTTGACCTGGAACTCGGGCTTGACTTGACCTGGAACCCGAGCTTGACAACCAGGAACTCGGACTTGACCTGGAACCCGGGCTTGACCTGGAACTCAGGTTTGACTTGACCTGGAACTCGGGCTTGACTTGATCTGGAACTCGAGCTTGACTTGATCTGGAACTCGAGCTTGACCTGGAACTCGGGCTTGACCTGGAACTCGGGCTTGACTTGACCTGGAACCTGGGCTTGACAACCTGGAACTCGGGCTTGACCTGGAACCCGGGCTTAACCTGGAACTCGGGGTTGACTTGACCTGGAACTCGGGCTTGACTTGACCTGGAACCCGAGCTTGACAACCAGGAACTCGGAGTTGACCTGGAACCCGGGCTTGACCTGGAACTCAGGTTTGACTTGACCTGGAACTCGGGCTTGACTTGATCTGGAACTCGAGCTTGACTTGATCTGGAACTCGACCTTGACTTGATCTGGAACTCGAGCTTGACCTGGAACTCCAGCTTGACCTGGAACTCAGGCTTGACCTGGAACTCGGGCTTGACTTGACCTGGAACTCGGGCTTGACGACCTGGAACTCGGGCTTGACCTGGAACTCGGGCTTGACTTCACCTGGAACTCGGGCTTGACTTGACCTGGAACTCGGGCTTGATGACCTGGAACTCGGGCTTGACTTGACCTGGAACTCGGTATTGACCTGGAACTCGGGCTTGACTTGACCTGGAACTCGGGCTTGACCTGAAACTCGGGATTGACCTGGAATTCGGACTTGACTTGACCTGGAACTCGGGCTTGACTTGACCTGGAACTCGGGCTTGACATGACCTGGAACTCGGGCTTGACCTGGAACTCGGGCTTGACGACCTGGAACTCGGGCTTGAACTGGAACTCGGGCTTGACTTGACCTGGAACTCGGGCTTGATTTGACCTGGAAATCGGGCTTGACTTGACCTGGAACTCGGGATTGACTTGACCTGGAACTCGGGCTTCATTTGACCTGGAACTCGGGCTTGACGACCTGGAACTCGGGCTTGACTTGACCTGGAACTCGGGCTTGACTTGACGACCTGGAACTCGGGCTTGACTTGACCTGGAAATCGGGCTTGACATGACCTGGAACTCGGGCTTGATTTGACCTGGAAATCGGGCTTGACTTGACCTGGAACTCGGGATTGACTTGACCTGGAACTCGGGCTTCATTTGACCTGGAACTCGGGCTTGACGACCTGGAACTCGGGCTTGACTTGACCTGGAACTCGGGCTTGACTTGACGACCTGGAACTCGGGCTTGACTTGACCTGGAAATCGGGCTTGACTTGACCTGGAACTCGGGATTGACTTGACCTGGAACTCGGGCTTGACTTGACCTGGAACTCCGGATTGACCTGGAACTCGGGCTTCACTTGACCTGGATCTCGGGATTGACCTGGAACTCCGGCTTGACGACCTGGAACTCGGGCTTGACCTGGAACTCGGGCTTGACCTGAAACTCGGGATTGACCTGGAACTCGGACTTGACCTGGAACTCAGGCTTGACCTGGAACTCGAGCTTGACTTGACCTGGAACTCGGGCTTGATGACCTGGAACTCGGGCTTGACTTGACCTGGAACTCGGTCTTGACCTGGAACTCGGGCTTGACTTGACCTGGAACTCAGGCTTGACGACCTGGAACTCGGGCTTGACCTGGAACTCGGGCTTGACTTGACCTGGAACTCGGGCTTGACGATCTGGATCTCGGGCTTGACTTGACCTGGAACTTGGGCTTGACCTGGAACTCAGGCTTGACCTGAAACTCGAGCTTGACTTGACCTGGAACTCGGGCTTGATGACCTGGAACTCGGACTTGACCTGGAACTCGGGCTTGACTTGACCTGGAACTCGGGCTTGACTTGACCTGGAACTCGGGCTTGACCTGGAACTCGGGCTTGACTTGACTTGGAAAGCAGGCTTGACCTGGAACTCGGGCATGACTTGACCTGGATCTCGGGCTTGACTTGATCTGGAACTCGGGCTTGATGAACTGGAACTCAGGCTTGACCTGGAACTCGGGCTTGACTTGACCTGGAACTCGGGCTTGATGACCTGGAACTCAGGCTTGACTTGACCTGGAACTCGAGCTTGACCTGGAACTCCAGCTTGACCTGGAACACAGGCTTGACCTGGAACTCGGGCTTGACTTGACCTGTAACTCGGGCTTGATGACCTGGAACTCGGGCTTGACGACCTGAAACTCGGGCTTGACTTGACCTGGAACTCGGGCTTGACTTGACCTGGAACTCGGGCTTGACTTGACCTGGAACTCGGGCTTGATGACCTGGAACTCGGGCTTGACCTGGAACTCGGGCTTGACCTGGAACTCGGGCTTGACCTGGAACCCGGGCTTGACCTGGAACTCGGGCTTAACGACCTGGAACTCGGGCTTGACGACCTGGAACTCGGGCTTGACCTGGAACTCGGGCTTGACTTGACCTGGAACTCGGGCTTGACTTGACCTGGAACTCGGGCTTGATGACCTGGAACTCGGGCTTGACTTGACCTGGAAATCGGGATTGACCTGGAACTCGGGCTTGACTTGACCTGGAACTCGGGCGTGACCTGAAACTCGGGATTGACCTGGAATTCGGACTTGACTTGACCTGGAACTCGGGCTTGACTTGACCTGGAACTCGGGCTTGACTTGACCTGGAACTCGGGCTTGACCTGGAACTCGGGCTTGACTTGACCTGGAACTCGGGCTTGACTTGACCTGGAACTCGGGCTTGATGACCTGGAACTCAGGCTTGACCTGGAACTCGGGCTTGACTTGACCTGGAACTCGGGCTTGATGACCTGGAACTCAGGCTTGACTTGACCTGGAACTCGAGCTTGACCTGGAACTCCAGCTTGACCTGGAACTCAGGCTTGACCTGGAACTCGGGCTTGACTTGACCTGGAACTCGGGCTTGATGACCTGGAACTCGGGCTTGACCTGGAACTCGGGCTTGACCTGGAACCCGGGCTTGACCTGGAACTCGGGCTTGACTTGACCTGGAACTCGGGCTTGATTTGACCTGGAACTCGGGCTTGACGACCTGGAACTCGTGCTTGACTTGACCTGGAACTCGGGCTTGACTTGACCTGGAACTCGGGCTTGACTTGACCTGGAACTCGGAATTGACTTGACCTGGAACTCGGGCTTGACTTGACCTTGAACTCGGGATTGACCTGGAACTCGGGCTTGACTTGACCTGGAACTCGGGCTTGACTTGACCTGGAACTCGGGATTGACCTGGAACTCGGGCTTGACTTGACCTGGAACTCGGGATTGACCTGGAACTCAGGCTTGACGACCTGGAACTCGGGCTTGACCTGAAACTCGGGATTGACCTGGAATTCGGACTTGACTTGACCTGGAACTCGGGCTTGACTTGACCTGGAACTCGGGCTTGATGACCTGGAACTCGGGCTTGACCTGGAACTCGGGCTTGATGACCTGGAACTCAGGCTTGACTTGACCTGGAACTCGGGCTTGACCTAGAACCCGGGCTTGACCTGGAACTCAGGCTTGACTTGAACTGGAACTCGGGCTTGACTTGACCTGGAACTCGGGCTTCATTTGACCTGGAACTCGGGCTTGACTTGACCTGGAACTCGGGCTTGACTTGACCTGGAACTCGGGCCTGACTTGACCTGGAACTCGGGATTGACCTGGAACTCGGGCTTGACTTGACCTGGAACTCGGGATTGACCTGGAACTCGGGCTTGACTTGACCTGGAACTCGGGATTGACTTGACCTGGAACTCGGGCTTGACTTGACCTGGAACTCCGGCTTGACGACCTGGAACTCGGGCTTGACCTGGAACTCGGGCTTGACCTGAAACTCGGGATTGACCTGGAACTCGGACTTAACCTGGAACTCAGGCTTGACCTGGAACTCGAGCTTGACTTGACCTGGAACTCGGGCTTGATGACCTGGAACTCGGGCTTGACTTGACCTGGAACTCGGTCTTGACCTGGAACTCGGGCTTGACTTGACCTGGAACTCAGGCTTGACGACCTGGAACTCGGGCTTGACCTGGAACTCGGGCTTGACATGACCTGGAACTCGGGCTTGACGATCTGGATCTCGGGCTTGACTTGACCTGGAACTTGGGCTTGAGCTGGAACTCAGGCTTGACCTGAAACTCGAGCTTGCCTTGACCTGGAACTCGGGCTTGATGACCTGGAACTCGGACTTGACCTGGAACTCGGGCTTCACTTGACCTGGAACTCGGGCTTGACCTGGAACTCGGGCTTTACTTGACTTGGAACGCAGACTTGACCTGGAACTCGGGCATGACTTGACCTGGAACGCGGGCTTGACTTGATCTGGAACTCGGGCTTGATGACCTGGAACTCAGGCTTGACCTGGAACTCGGGCTTGACTTGACCTGGAACTCGGGCTTGATGACCTGGAACTCAGGCTTGACTTGACCTGGAACTCGAGCTTGACCTGGAACTCCATCTTGACCTGGAACTCAGGCTTGACCTGGACCTCGGGCTTGACTTGACCTGGAACTCGGGCTTGATGACCTGGAACTCGGGCTTGACGACCTGAAACTCGGGCTTGACTTGACCTGGAACTCGGGCTTGACTTGACCTGGAACTCGGGCTTGACTTGACCTGGAACTCGGGCTTGATGACCTGGAACTCGGGCTTGACCTGGAACTCGGGCTTGACCTGGAACCCGGGCTTGACCTGGAACTCGGGCTTAACGACCTGGAACTCGGGCTTGACGACCTGGAACTCGGGCTTGACCTGGAACTCGGGCTTGACTTGACCTGGAACTCGGGCTTGACTTGACCTGGAACTCGGGCTTGATGACCTGGAACTCGGGATTGACTTGACCTGGAACTCGGGATTGACCTGGAACTCGGGCTTGACTTGACCTGGAACTCGGGCTTGACCTGAAAATCGGGATTGACCTGGAATTCGGACTTGACTTGACCTGGAACTCGGGCTTGACTTGACCTGGAACTCGGGCTTGACTTGACCTGGAACTCGGGCTTGACCTGGAACTCGGGCTTGACTTGACCTGGAACTCGGGCTTGACTTGACCTGGAACTCGGGCTTGATGACCTGGAACTCAGGCTTGACCTGGAACTCGGGCTTGACTTGACCTGGAACTCGGGCTTGATGACCTGGAACTCAGGCTTGACTTGACCTGGAACTCGAGCTTGACATGGAACTCCAGCTTGACCTGGAACTCAGGCTTGACCTGGAACTCGGGCTTGACTTGACCTGGAACTCGGGCTTGATGACCTGGAACTCGGGCTTGACCTGGAACTTGGGCTTGACCTGGAACCCGGGCTTGACCTGGAACTCGGGCTTGACTTGACCTGGAACTCGGGCTTGATTTGACCTGGAACTCGGGCTTGACGACCTGGAACTCGTGCTTGACTTGACCTGGAACTCGGGCTTGACTTGACCTGGAACTCGGGCTTGACTTGACCTGGAACGCGGAATTGACTTGACCTGGAACTCGGGCTTGACTTGACCTAGAACCCGGGCTTGACCTGGAACTCAGGCTTGACTTGAACTGGAACTCGGGCTTGACTTGACCTGGAACTCGGGCTTCATTTGACCTGGAACTCGGGCTTGACTTGACCTGGAACTCGGGCTTGACTTGACCTGGAACTCGGGCCTGACTTGACCTGGAACTCGGGATTGACCTGGAACTCGGGCTTGACTTGACCTGGAACTCGGGATTGACCTGGAACTCGGGCTTGACTTGACCTGGAACTCGGGATTGACTTAACCTGGAACTCGGGCTTGACTTGACCTGGAACTCCGGCTTGACGACCTGGAACTCGGGCTTGACCTGGAACTCGGGCTTGACCTGAAACTCGGGATTGACCTGGAACTCGGACTTAACCTGGAACTCAGGCTTGACCTGGAACTCGAGCTTGACTTGACCTGGAACTCGGGCTTGATGACCTGGAACTCGGGCTTGACTTGACCTGGAACTCGGTCTTGACCTGGAACTCGGGCTTGACTTGACCTGGAACTCAGGCTTGACGACCTGGAACTCGGGCTTGACCTGGAACTCGGGCTTGACTTGACCTGGAACTCGGGCTTGACCTGGAACCCGGGCTTGACCTGGAACTCGGGCTTGACTTGACCTGGAACTCGGGCTTGATTTGACCTGGAACTCGGGCTTGACGACCTGGAACTCGTGCTTGACTTGACCTGGAACTCGGGCTTGACTTGACCTGGAACTCGGGCTTGACTTGACCTGGAACTCGGAATTGACTTGACCTGGAACTCGGGCTTGACTTGACCTAGAACCCGGGCTTGACCTGGAACTCAGGCTTGACTTGAACTGGAACTCGGGCTTGACTTGACCTGGAACTCGGGCTTCATTTGACCTGGAACTCGGGCTTGACTTGACCTGGAACTCGGGCTTGACTTGACCTGGAACTCGGGCCTGACTTGACCTGGAACTCGGGATTGACCTGGAACTCGGGCTTGACTTGACCTGGAACTCGGGATTGACCTGGAACTCGGGCTTGACTTGACCTGGAACTCGGGCTTGACCTGAAACTCGGGTTTGACCTGGAATTCGGACTTGACTTGACCTGGAACTCGGGCTTGACTTGACCTGGAACTCGGGCTTGATGACCTGGAACTCGGGCTTGACCTGGAACTCGGGCTTGACTTGACCTGGAACTCGGGCTTGACTTGACCTGGAACTCGGGCTTGATGACCTGGAACTCAGGCTTGACCTGGAACTCGGGCTTGACTTGACCTGGAACTCGGGCTTGATGACCTGGAACTCAGGCTTGACTTGACCTGGAACTCGAGCTTGACCTGGAACTCCAGCTTGACCTGGAACTCAGGCTTGACCTGGAACTCGGGCTTGACTTGACCTGGAACTCGGGCTTGATGACCTGGAACTCGGGCTTGACCTGGAACCCGGGCTTGACCTGGAACTCGGGCTTGACTTGACCTGGAACTCGGGCTTGATTTGACCTGGAACTCGGGCTTGACGACCTGGAACTCGTGCTTGACTTGACCTGGAACTCGGGCTTGACTTGACCTGGAACTCGGGCTTGACTTGACCTGGAACTCGGAATTGACTTGACCTGGAACTCGGGCTTGACTTGACCTAGAACCCGGGCTTGACCTGGAACTCAGGCTTGACTTGAACTGGAACTCGGGCTTGACTTGACCTGGAACTCGGGCTTCATTTGACCTGGAACTCGGGCTTGACTTGACCTGGAACTCGGGCTTGACTTGACCTGGAACTCGGGCCTGACTTGACCTGGAACTCGGGATTGACCTGGAACTCGGGCTTGACTTGACCTGGAACTCGGGCTTGACTTGACCTGGAACTCGGGATTGACTTGACCTGGAACTCGGGCTTGACTTGACCTGGAACTCCGGCTTGACGACCTGGAACTCGGGCTTGACCTGGAACTCGGGCTTGACCTGAAACTCGGGATTGACCTGGAACTCGGACTTAACCTGGAACTCAGGCTTGACCTGGAACTCGAGCTTGACTTGACCTGAAACTCGGGCTTGATGACCTGGAACTCGGGCTTGACTTGACCTGGAACTCGGTCTTGACCTGGAACTCGGGCTTGACTTGACCTGGAACTCAGGCTTGACGACCTGGAACTCGGGCTTGACCTGGAACTCGGGCTTGACTTGACCTGGAACTCGGGCTTGACGATCTGGATCTCGGGCTTGACTTGACCTGGAACTTGGGCTTGAGCTGGAACTCAGGCTTGACCTGATACTCGAGCTTGCCTTGACCTGGAACTCGGGCTTGATGACCTGGAACTCGGGCTTGACTTGACCTGGAACTCGGGCTTGACCTGGAACTCGGGCTTGACTTGACTTGGAACGCAGGCTTGACCTGGAACTCCGGCATGACTTGACCTGGAACTCGGGCTTGACTTGATCTGGAACTCGGGCTTGATGACCTGGAACTCAGGCTTGACCTGGAACTCGGGCTTGACTTGACCTGGAACTCGGGCTTGATGACCTGGAACTCAGGCTTGACTTGACCTGGAACTCGAGCTTGACCTGGAACTCCATCTTGACCTGGAACTCAGGCTTGACCTGGAACTCGGGCTTGACTTGACCTGGAACTCGGGCTTGATGACCTGGAACTCGGGCTTGACGACCTGAATCTCGGGCTTGACTTAACCTGGAACTCGGGCTTGACTTGACCTGGAACTCGGGCTTGACTTGACCTGGAACTCGGGCTTGATGACCTGGAACTCGGGCTTGACCTGGAACTCGGGCTTGACCTGGAACCCGGGCTTGACCTGGAACTCGGGCTTAACGACCTGGAACTCGGGCTTGACGACCTGGAACTCCGGCTTGACCTGGAACTCGGGCTTGACTTGACCTGGAACTCGGGCTTGACTTGACCTGGAACTCGGGCTTGATGACCTGGAACTCGGGCTTGACTTGACCTGGAACTCGGGATTGACCTGGAACTCGGGCTTGACTTGACCTGGAACTCGGGATTGACATGGCACTCGGGCTTGACTTGACCTGAAACTCGGGATTGACCTGGAATTCGGACTTGACTTGACCTGGAACTCGGGCTTGACTTGACCTGGAACTCGGGCTTGATGACCTGGAACTCGGGCTTGACCTGGAACTCGGGCTTGACTTGACCTGGAACTCGGACTTGACTTGACCTGGAACTCGGGCTTGATGACCTGGAACTCAGGCTTGACCTGGAACTCGGGCTTGACTTGACCTGGAACTCGGGCTTGATGACCTGGAACTCGGGCTTGACCTGGAACCCGGGCTTGACCTGGAACTCGGGCTTGACTTGACCTGGAACTCGGGCTTGATTTGACCTGGAACTCGGGCTTGACGACCTGGAACTCGTGCTTGACTTGACCTGGAACTCGGGCTTGACTTGACCTGGAACTCGGGCTTGACTTGACCTGGAACTCGGAATTGACTTGACCTGGAACTCGGGCTTGACTTGACCTAGAACCCGGGCTTGACCTGGAACTCAGGCTTGACTTGAACTGGAACTCGGGCTTGACTTGACCTGGAACTCGGGCTTCATTTGACCTGGAACTCGGGCTTGACTTGACCTGGAACTCGGGCTTGACTTGACCTGGAACTCGGGCCTGACTTGACCTGGAACTCGGGATTGACCTGGAACTCGGGCTTGACTTGACCTGGAACTCGGGCTTGACTTGACCTGGAACTCGGGATTGACTTGACCTGGAACTCGGGCTTGACTTGACCTGGAACTCCGGCTTGACGACCTGGAACTCGGGCTTGACCTGGAACTCGGGCTTGACCTGAAACTCGGGATTGACCTGGAACTCGGACTTAACCTGGAACTCAGGCTTGACCTGGAACTCGAGCTTGACTTGACCTGAAACTCGGGCTTGATGACCTGGAACTCGGACTTGACTTGACCTGGAACTCGGTCTTGACCTGGAACTCGGGCTTGACTTGACCTGGAACTCAGGCTTGACGACCTGGAACTCGGGCTTGACCTGGAACTCGGGCTTGACTTGACCTGGAACTCGGGCTTGACGATCTGGATCTCGGGCTTGACTTGACCTGGAACTTGGGCTTGAGCTGGAACTCAGGCTTGACCTGATACTCGAGCTTGCCTTGACCTGGAACTCGGGCTTGATGACCTGGAACTCGGGCTTGACTTGACCTGGAACTCGGGCTTGACCTGGAACTCGGGCTTGACTTGACTTGGAACGCAGGCTTGACCTGGAACTCCGGCATGACTTGACCTGGAACTCGGGCTTGACTTGATCTGGAACTCGGGCTTGATGACCTGGAACTCAGGCTTGACCTGGAACTCGGGCTTGACTTGACCTGGAACTCGGGCTTGATGACCTGGAACTCAGGCTTGACTTGACCTGGAACTCGAGCTTGACCTGGAACTCCATCTTGACCTGGAACTCAGGCTTGACCTGGAACTCGGGCTTGACTTGACCTGGAACTCGGGCTTGATGACCTGGAACTCGGGCTTGACGACCTGAATCTCGGGCTTGACTTAACCTGGAACTCGGGCTTGACTTGACCTGGAACTCGGGCTTGACTTGACCTGGAACTCGGGCTTGATGACCTGGAACTCGGGCTTGACCTGGAACTCGGGCTTGACCTGGAACCCGGGCTTGACCTGGAACTCGGGCTTAACGACCTGGAACTCGGGCTTGACGACCTGGAACTCCGGCTTGACCTGGAACTCGGGCTTGACTTGACCTGGAACTCGGGCTTGACTTGACCTGGAACTCGGGCTTGATGACCTGGAACTCGGGCTTGACTTGACCTGGAACTCGGGATTGACCTGGAACTCGGGCTTGACTTGACCTGGAACTCGGGATTGACATGGCACTCGGGCTTGACTTGACCTGAAACTCGGGATTGACCTGGAATTCGGACTTGACTTGACCTGGAACTCGGGCTTGACTTGACCTGGAACTCGGGCTTGATGACCTGGAACTCGGGCTTGACCTGGAACTCGGGCTTGACTTGACCTGGAACTCGGACTTGACTTGACCTGGAACTCGGGCTTGATGACCTGGAACTCAGGCTTGACCTGGAACTCGGGCTTGACTTGACCTGGAACTCGGGCTTGATGACCTGGAACTCGAGCTTGACCTGGAACCCCAGCTTGACCTGGAACTCAGGCTTGACCTGGAACTCGGGCTTGACTTGACCTGGAACTCGGGCTTGATGACCTGGAACTCGGGCTTGACCTGGAACTCGGGCTTGACCTGGAACCCGGGCTTGACCTGGAACTCGGGCTTGACTTGACCTGGAACTCGGGCTTGATTTGACCTGGAACTCGGGCTTGACGACCTGGAACTCGTGCTTGACTTGACCTGGAACTCGGGCTTGACTTGACCTGGAACTCGGGCTTGACTTGACCTGGAACTCGGAATTGACTTGACCTGGAACTCGGGCTTGACTTGACCTGGAACTCGGGATTGACCTGGAACTCGGGCTTGACTTGACCTGGAACTCGGGATTGACCTGGAACTCGGGCTTGACTTGACCTGGAACTCGGGATTGACCTGGAACTCAGGCTTGACGACCTGGAACTCGGGCTTGACCTGAAACTCGGGATTGACCTGGAATTCGGACTTGACTTGACCTGGAACTCGGGCTTGACTTGACCTGGAACTCGGGCTTGATGACCTGGAACTCGGGCTTGACCTGGAACTCGGGCTTGATGACCTGGAACTCAGGCTTGACTTGACCTGGAACTCGGGCTTGACCTGGAACCCGGGCTTCACCTGGAACTCAGGCTTGACTTGAACTGGAACTCGGGCTTGACTTGACCTGGAACTCGGGCTTGATTTGACCTGGAACTCGGGCTTGACTTGACCTGGAACTCGGGCTTGACTTGACCTGGAACTCGGGCTTGACTTGACCTGGAACTCGGGATTGACCTGGAACTCGGGCTTGACTTGACCTGGAACTCGGGATTGACCTGGAACTCGGGCTTGACTTGACCTGGAACTCAGGCTTGACGACCTGGAACTCGGGCTTGACCTGAAACTCGGGATTGACCTGGAACTCGGACTTGACGACCTGGAACTCGGGCTTGACTTGACCTGGAAATCGGGCTTGACTTGACCTGGAACTCGGGATTGACTTGACCTGGAACTCGGGCTTGACTTGACCTGGAACCCGAGCTTGACAACCTGGAACTCGGGATTGACCTGGAACTCGGGCTTGACTTGACCTGGAACTCGGGCTTGACCTGGAACTCGGGCTTGACCTGAAACTCGGGATTGACCTGGAACTCGGGCTTGACTTGACCTGGAACCCGAGCTTGACAACCTGGAACTCGGGATTGACCTGGAACTCGGGCTTGACTTGACCTGGAACTCGGGCTTGACCTGGAACTCGGGCTTGACCTGAAACTCGGGATTGACCTGGAACTCGGACTTGACCTGGAACTCAGGCTTCACCTGGAACTCGAGCTTGACCTGGAACTCGAGCTTGACCTGGAACTCGAGCTTGACTTGACCTGGAACTCGGGCTTGATGACCTGCAACTCGGGCTTGACTTGACCTGGAACTCGGTCTTGACCTGGAACTCGGGCTTGACTTGACCTGGAACTCAGGCTTAACGACCTGGAACTCGGGCTTGACTTGACCTGGAACTCGGGATTGACCTGGAACTCGGGCTTGACTTGACCTGGAACTCGGGCTTGACGATCTGGATCTCGGGCTTGACTTGACCTGGAACTCGGGATTGACCTGGAACTCGGGCTTGACTTGACCTGAAACTCGGGATTGACCTGGAATTCGGACTTGACTTGACCTGGAACTCGGGCTTGACTTGACCTGGAACTCGGGCTTGATGACCTGGAACTCGGGCTTGACCTGGAACTCGGGCTTGACTTGACCTGGAACTCGGGCTTGACTTGACCTGGAACTCGGGCTTAATGACCTGGAACTCAGGCTTGACCTGGAACTCGGGCTTGACTTGACCTGGAACTCGGGCTTGATGACCTGGAACTCAGGCTTGACTTGACCTGGAACTCGAGCTTGACCTGGAACTCCAGCTTGACCTGGAACTCAGGCTTGACCTGGAACTCGGGCTTGACTTGACCTGGAACTCGGGCGTGATGACCTGGAACTCGGGCTTGACCTGGAACTCGGGCTTGACCTGGAACCCGGGCTTGACCTGGAACTCGGGCTTGACTTGACCTGGAACTCGGGCTTGATTTGACCTGGAACTCGGGCTTGACGACCTGGAACTCGTGCTTGACTTGACCTGGAACTCGGGCTTGACTTGACCTGGAACTCGGGCTTGACTTGACCTGGAACTCGGAATTGACTTGACCTGGAACTCGGGCTTGACTTGACCTGGAACTCGGGCTTGATGACCTGCAACTCGGGCTTGACTTGACCTGGAACTCGGTCTTGACCTGGAACTCGGGCTTGACTTGACCTGGAACTCAGGCTTGACGACCTGGAACTCGGGCTTGACTTGACCTGGAACTCGGGATTGACCTGGAACTCGGGCTTGACTTGACCTGGAACTCGGGCTTGACGATCTGGATCTCGGGCTTGACTTGACCTGGAACTCGGGATTGACCTGGAACTCGGGCTTGACTTGACCTGAAACTCGGGATTGACCTGGAATTCGGACTTGACTTGACCTGGAACTAGGGCTTGACTTGACCTGGAACTCGGGCTTGATGACCTGGAACTCGGGCTTGACCTGGAACTCGGGCTTGACTTGACCTGGAACTCGGGCTTGACTTGAGCTGGAACTCGGGCTTAATGACCTGGAAATCAGGCTTGACCTGGAACTCGGGCTTGACTTGACCTGGAACTCGGGCTTGATGACCTGGAACTCAGGCTTGACTTGACCTGGAACTCGAGCTTGACCTGGAACTCCAGCTTGACCTGGAACTCAGGCTTGACCTGGAACTCGGGCTTGACTTGACCTGGAACTCGGGCTTGATGACCTGGAACTCGGGCTTGACCTGGAACTCGGGCTTGACCTGGAACCCGGGCTTGACCTGGAACTCGGGCTTGACTTGACCTGGAACTCGGGCTTGACGACCTGGAACTCGTGCTTGACTTGACCTGGAACTCGGGCTTGACTTGACCTGGAAGTCGGGCTTGACTTGACCTGGAACTCGGAATTGACTTGACCTGGAACTCGGGCTTGACTTGACCTGGAACTCGGGATTGACCTGGAACTCGGGCTTGACTTGACCTGGAACTCGGGCTTGACTTGACCTGGAACTCGGGCTTGACTTGACCTGGAACTCGGGATTGACCTGGAACTCAGGCTTGACGACCTGGAACTCGGGCTTGACCTGAAACTCGGGATTGACCTGGAATTCGGACTTGACTTGACCTGGAACTCGTGCTTGACTTGACCTGGAACTCGTGCTTGATGACCTGGAACTCGGGCTTGACCTGGAACTCGGGCTTGATGACCTGGAACTCAGGCTTGACTTGACCTGGAACTCGGGCTTGACCTGGATCCCGGGCTTGACCTGGAACTCAGGCTTGACTTGAACTGGAACTCGGGCTTGACTTGACCTGGAACTCGGGCTTGATTTGACCTGGAACTCGGGCTTGACTTGACCTGGAACTCGGGATTGACTTGACCTGGAACTCGTGCTTGACTTGACCTGGAACTCGGGATTGACCTGGAACTCGGGCTTGACTTGACCTGGAACTCGGGATTGACCTGGAACTCGGGCTTGACTTGACCTGGAACTCAGGCTTGACGACCTGGAACTCGGGCTTGACCTGAAACTCGGGATTGACCTTGAACTCGGACTTGACGACCTGGAACTCGGGCTTGACTTGACCTGGAAATCGGGCTTGACTTGACCTGGAACTCGGGATTGACTTGACCTGGAACTCGGGCTTGACTTGACCTGGAACCCGAGCTTGACAACCTGGAACTCGGGATTGACCTGGAACTCGGGCTTGACTTGACCTGGAACTCGGGATTGACCTGGAACGCGGGCTTGACTTGACCTGGAACTCGGGCTTGACTTGACCTGGAACTCAGGCTTGACGAACTGGAACTCGGACTTGACCTGGAATTCAGGCTTCACCTGGAACTCGAGCTTGACCTGGAACTCGAGCTTGACTTGACCTGGAACTCGGGCTTGATGATCTGGAACTCGGGCTTGACTTGACCTGGAACTCGGTCTTGACCTGGAACTCGGGCTTGACTTGACCTGGAACTCAGGCTTGACGACCTGGAACTCGGGCTTGACCTGGAACTCGGGCTTGACTTGACCTGGAACTCGGGCTTGACGATCTGGATCTCGGGCTTGACTTGACCTGGAACTCGGGATTGACCTGGAACTCGGGCTTGACTTGACCTGGAACTCGGGATTGACCTGGAACTCGGGCTTGACTTGACCTGGAACTCAGGCTTGACGACCTGGAACTCGTGCTTGTCCTGGAACTCGGGATTGACCTGGAACTCGGGCTTGACTTGACCTGGAACTCGGGATTGACTTGACCTGGAACCCGAGCTTGACAACCTGGAACTCGGGATTGACCTGGAACTCGGGCTTGACTTGACCTGGAACTCGGGATTGACCTGGAACGCGGGCTTGACTTAACCTGGAACTCGGGCTTGACTTGACCTGGAACTCAGGCTTGACGACCTGGAACTCGGGCTTGACCTGGAACTCGGGCATGACCTGAAACTCGGGATTGACTTGACCTGGAACTCAGGCTTGACGACCTGGAACTCGGGCTTGACCTGGAACTCGGGCTTGACCTGGAACTCGGGATTGACTTGACCTGGAACTCGGGCTTGACTTGACCTGGAACCCGAGCTTGACAACCTGGAACTCCGGATTGACCTGGAACTCGGGCTTGACTTGACCTGGAACTCGGGCTTGACTTGACCTGGAACTCGGGCTTGACTTGACCTGGAACTCGGAATTGACTTGACCTGGAACTCGGGCTTGACTTGACCTTGAACTCGGGATTGTCCTGGAACTCGGGCTTGACTTGACCTGGAACTCGGGCTTGACTGAACCTGGAACTCGGGATTGACCTGGAACTCGGGCTTGACTTGACCTGGAACTCGGGATTGACCTGAAACTCAGGCTTGACGACCTGGAACTCGGGCTTGACCTGAAACTCGGGATTGACCTGGAATTCGGACTTGACTTGACCTGGAACTCGGGCTTGACTTGACCTGGAACTCGGGCTTGATGACCTGGAACTCGGGCTTGACCTGGAACTCGGGCTTGATGACCTGGAACTCAGGCTTGACTTGACCTGGAACTCGGGCTTGACCTAGAACCCGGGCTTGACCTGGAACTCAGGCTTGACTTGAACTGGAACTCGGGCTTGACTTGACCTGGAACTCGGGCTTCATTTGACCTGGAACTCGGGCTTGACTTGACCTGGAACTCGGGCTTGACTTGACCTGGAACTCGGGCCTGACTTGACCTGGAACTCGGGATTGACCTGGAACTCGGGCTTGACTTGACCTGGAACTCGGGATTGACCTGGAACTCGGGCTTGACTTGACCTGGAACTCAGGCTTGACGACCTGGAACTCGGGCTTGACCTGAAACTCGGGATTGACCTGGAACTCGGGCTTGACTTGACCTGGAAATCGGGCTTGACTTGACCTGGAACTCGGGATTTACTTGACCTGGAACTCGGGCTTGACTTGACCTGGAACTCAGGCTTGACGACCTGGAACTCGGGCTTGACCTGGAACTCGGGCTTGACCTGAAACTCGGGATTGACCTGGAACTCGGACTTAACCTGGAACTCAGGCTTGACCTGGAACTCGAGCTTGACTTGACCTGGAACTCGGGCTTGATGACCTGGAACTCGGGCTTGACTTGACCTGGAACTCGGTCTTGACCTGGAACTCGGGATTGACTTGACCTGGAACTCAGGCTTGTCGACCTGGAACTCGGCCTTGACCTGGAACTCGGGCTTGACTTGCCCTGGATCTCGGGCTTGACGATCTGGATCTCGGGCTTGACTTGACCTGGAACTTGGGCTTGAGCTGGAACTCAGGCTTGACCTGAAACTCGAGCTTGCCTTGACCTGGAACTCGGGCTTGATGACCTGGAACTCGGACTTGACCTGGAACTCGGGCTTGACTTGACCTGGAACTCGGGCTTGACCTGGAACTCGGGCTTGACTTGACTTGGAACGCAGGCTTGACCTGGAACTCGGGCATGACTTGACCTGGAACTCGGGCTTGACTTGATCTGGAACTCGGGCTTGATGACCTGGAACTCAGGCTTGAACTGGAACTCGGGCTTGACTTGACCTGGAACTCGGGCTTGATGACCTGGAACTCAGGCTTGACTTGACCTGGAACTCGAGCTTGACCTGGAACTCCATCTTGACCTGGAACTCAGGCTTGACCTGGAACTCGGGCTTGACTTGACCTGGAACTCGGGCTTGATGACCTGGAACTCGGGCTTGACGACCTGAAACTCGGGCTTGACTTGACCTGGAACTCGGGCTTGACTTGACCTGGAACTCGGGCTTGACTTGACCTGGAACTCGGGCTTGATGACCTGGAACTCGGGCTTGACCTGGAACTCGGGCTTGACCTGTAACCCGGGCTTGACCTGGAACTCGGGCTTAACGACCTGGAACTCGGGCTTGACGACCTGGAACTCCGGCTTGACCTGGAACTCGGGCTTGACTTGACCTGGAACTCGGGCTTGACTTGACCTGGAACTCGGGCTTGACTTGACCTGGAACTCGGGCTTGATGACCTGGAACTCGGGCTTGACTTGACCTGGAACTCGGGATTGACCTGGAACTCGGGCTTGACTTGACCTGGAACTCGGGATTGACCTGGAACTCGGGCTTGACTTGACCTGAAACTCGGGATTGACCTGGAATTCGGACTTGACTTGACCTGGAACTCGGGCTTGACTTGACCTGGAACTCGGGCTTGATGACCTGGAACTCGGGCTTGACCTGGAACTCGGGCTTGACTTGGAACTCGGGCTTGACTTGACCTGGAACTCGGGCTTGATGACCTGGAACTCGAGCTTGACCTGGAACTCCAGCTTGACCTGGAACTCAGGCTTGACCTGGAACTCGGGCTTGACTTGACCTGGAACTCGGGCTTGATGACCTGGAACTCGGGCTTGACCTGGAACTCGGGCTTGACCTGGAACCCGGGCTTGACCTGGAACTCGGGCTTGACTTGACCTGGAACTCGGGCTTGATTTGACCTGGAACTCGGGCTTGACGACCTGGAACTCGTGCTTGACTTGACCTGGAACTCGGGCTTGTCTTGACCTGGAACTCGGGCTTGACTTGACCTGGAACTCGGAATTGACTTGACCTGGAACTCGGGCTTGACTTGACCTGGAACTCGGGATTGACCTGGAACTCGGGCTTGACTTGACCTGGAACTCGGGATTGACCTGGAACTCGGGCTTGACTTGACCTGGAACTCGGGATTGACCTGGAACTCAGGCTTGACGACCTGGAACTCGGGCTTGACCTGAAACTCGGGATTGACCTGGAATTCGGACTTGACTTGACCTGGAACTCGGGCTTGACTTGACCTGGAACTCGGGCTTGATGACCTGGAACTCGGTCTTGACCTGGAACTCGGGCTTGATGACCTGGAACTCAGGCTTGACTTGACCTGGAACTCGGGCTTGATTTGACCTGGAACTCGGGCTTGACTTGACCTGGAACTCGGGCTTGACTTGACCTGGAACTCGGGCTTGACTTGACCTGGAACTCGGGATTGACCTGGAACTCGGGCTTGACTTGACCTGGAACTCGGGATTGACCTGGAACTCGGGCTTGACTTGACCTGGAACTCAGGCTTGACGACCTGGAACTCGGGCTTGACCTGAAACTCGGGATTGACCTGGAACTCGGACTTGACGACCTGGAACTCGGGCTTGACTTGACCTGGAAATCGGGCTTGACTTGACCTGGAACTCGGGATTGACTTGACCTGGAACTCGGGCTTGACTTGACCTGGAACCCGAGCTTGACAACCTGGAACTCGGGATTGACCTGGAACTCGGGCTTGACTTGACCTGGAACTCGGGCTTGACCTGGAACTCGGGCTTGACCTGAAACTCGGGATTGACCTGGAACTCGGGCTTGACTTGACCTGGAACCCGAGCTTGACAACCTGGAACTCGGGATTGACCTGGAACTCGGGCTTGACTTGACCTGGAACTCGGGCTTGACCTGGAACTCGGGCTTGACCTGAAACTCGGGATTGACCTGGAACTCGGACTTGACCTGGAACTCAGGCTTCACCTGGAACTCGAGCTTGACCTGGAACTCGAGCTTGACTTGACCTGGAACTCGGGCTTGATGACCTGGAACTCGGGCTTGACTTGACCTGGAACTCGGTCTTGACCTGGAACTCGGGCTTGACTTGACCTGGAACTCAGGCTTGACGACCTGGAACTCGGGCTTGACTTGACCTGGAACTCGGGATTCACCTGGAACTCGGGCTTGACCTGAAACTCGGGATTGACCTGGAATTCGGACTTGACTTAACCTGGAACTCGGGCTTGACTTGACCTGGAACTCGGGCTTGATGACCTGGAACTCGGTCTTGACCTGGAACTCGGGCTTGATGACCTGGAACTCAGGCTTGACTTGACCTGGAACTCGGGCTTGACCTGGAACCCGGGCTTGACCTGGAACTCAGGCTTGACTTGAACTGGAACTCGGGCTTGACTTGACCTGGAACTCGGGCTTGATTTGACCTGGAACTCGGGCTTGACTTGACCTGGAACTCGGGCTTGACTTGACCTGGAACTCGGGATTGACCTGGAACTCGGGCTTGACTTGACCTGGAACTCGGGATTGACCTGGAACTCGGGCTTGACTTGACCTGGAACTCAGGCTTGACGACCTGGAACTCGGGCTTGACCTGAAACTCGGGATTGACCTGGAACTCGGACTTGACGACCTGGAACTCGGGCTTGACTTGACCTGGAAATCGGGCTTGACTTGACCTGGAACTCGGGATTGACTTGACCTGGAACTCGGGCTTGACTTGACCTGGAACCCGAGCTTGACAACCTGGAACTCGGGATTGACCTGGAACTCGGGCTTGACTTGACCTGGAACTCGGGCTTGACCTGGAACTCGGGCTTGACCTGAAACTCGGGATTGACCTGGAACTCGGGCTTGACTTGACCTGGAACCCGAGCTTGACAACCTGGAACTCGGGATTGACCTGGAACTCGGGCTTGACTTGACCTGGAACTCGGGCTTGACCTTCAACTCGGGCTTGACCTGAAACTCGGGATTGACCTGGAACTCGGACTTGATGACCTGGAACTCGGGCTTGACCTGGAACTCGGGCTTGACCTGTAACCCGGGCTTGACCTGGAACTCGGGCTTAACGACCTGGAACTCGGGCTTGACGACCTGGAACTCCGGCTTGACCTGGAACTCGGGCTTGACTTGACCTGGAACTCGGGCTTGACTTGACCTGGAACTCGGGCTTGACTTGACCTGGAACTCGGGCTTGATGACCTGGAACTCGGGCTTGACTTGACCTGGAACTCGGGATTGACCTGGAACTCGGGCTTGACTTGACCTGGAACTCGGGATTGACCTGGAACTCGGGCTTGACTTGACCTGAAACTCGGGATTGACCTGGAATTCGGACTTGACTTGACCTGGAACTCGGGCTTGACTTGACCTGGAACTCGGGCTTGATGACCTGGAACTCGGGCTTGACCTGGAACTCGGGCTTGACTTGACCTGGAACTCGGACTTGACTTGACCTGGAACTCGGGCTTGATGACCTGGAACTCAGGCTTGACCTGGAACTCGGGCTTGACTTGACCTGGAACTCGGGCTTGATGACCTGGAACTCGAGCTTGACCTGGAACTCCAGCTTGACCTGGAACTCAGGCTTGACCTGGAACTCGGGCTTGACTTGACCTGGAACTCGGGCTTGATGACCTGGAACTCGGGCTTGACCTGGAACTCGGGCTTGACCTGGAACCCGGGCTTGACCTGGAACTCGGGCTTGACTTGACCTGGAACTCGGGCTTGATTTGACCTGGAACTCGGGCTTGACGACCTGGAACTCGTGCTTGACTTGACCTGGAACTCGGGCTTGTCTTGACCTGGAACTCGGGCTTGACTTGACCTGGAACTCGGAATTGACTTGACCTGGAACTCGGGCTTGACTTGACCTGGAACTCGGGATTGACCTGGAACTCGGGCTTGACTTGACCTGGAACTCGGGATTGACCTGGAACTCGGGCTTGACTTGACCTGGAACTCGGGATTGACCTGGAACTCAGGCTTGACGACCTGGAACTCGGGCTTGACCTGAAACTCGGGATTGACCTGGAATTCGGACTTGACTTGACCTGGAACTCGGGCTTGACTTGACCTGGAACTCGGGCTTGATGACCTGGAACTCGGTCTTGACCTGGAACTCGGGCTTGATGACCTGGAACTCAGGCTTGACTTGACCTGGAACTCGGGCTTGATTTGACCTGGAACTCGGGCTTGACTTGACCTGGAACTCGGGCTTGACTTGACCTGGAACTCGGGCTTGACTTGACCTGGAACTCGGGATTGACCTGGAACTCGGGCTTGACTTGACCTGGAACTCGGGATTGACCTGGAACTCGGGCTTGACTTGACCTGGAACTCAGGCTTGACGACCTGGAACTCGGGCTTGACCTGAAACTCGGGATTGACCTGGAACTCGGACTTGACGACCTGGAACTCGGGCTTGACTTGACCTGGAAATCGGGCTTGACTTGACCTGGAACTCGGGATTGACTTGACCTGGAACTCGGGCTTGACTTGACCTGGAACCCGAGCTTGACAACCTGGAACTCGGGATTGACCTGGAACTCGGGCTTGACTTGACCTGGAACTCGGGCTTGACCTGGAACTCGGGCTTGACCTGAAACTCGGGATTGACCTGGAACTCGGGCTTGACTTGACCTGGAACCCGAGCTTGACAACCTGGAACTCGGGATTGACCTGGAACTCGGGCTTGACTTGACCTGGAACTCGGGCTTGACCTGGAACTCGGGCTTGACCTGAAACTCGGGATTGACCTGGAACTCGGACTTGACCTGGAACTCAGGCTTCACCTGGAACTCGAGCTTGACCTGGAACTCGAGCTTGACTTGACCTGGAACTCGGGCTTGATGACCTGGAACTCGGGCTTGACTTGACCTGGAACTCGGTCTTGACCTGGAACTCGGGCTTGACTTGACCTGGAACTCAGGCTTGACGACCTGGAACTCGGGCTTGACTTGACCTGGAACTCGGGATTCACCTGGAACTCGGGCTTGACCTGAAACTCGGGATTGACCTGGAATTCGGACTTGACTTGACCTGGAACTCGGGCTTGACTTGACCTGGAACTCGGGCTTGATGACCTGGAACTCGGTCTTGACCTGGAACTCGGGCTTGATGACCTGGAACTCAGGCTTGACTTGACCTGGAACTCGGGCTTGACCTGGAACCCGGGCTTGACCTGGAACTCAGGCTTGACTTGAACTGGAACTCGGGCTTGACTTGACCTGGAACTCGGGCTTGATTTGACCTGGAACTCGGGCTTGACTTGACCTGGAACTCGGGCTTGACTTGACCTGGAACTCGGGATTGACCTGGAACTCGGGCTTGACTTGACCTGGAACTCGGGATTGACCTGGAACTCGGGCTTGACTTGACCTGGAACTCAGGCTTGACGACCTGGAACTCGGGCTTGACCTGAAACTCGGGATTGACCTGGAACTCGGACTTGACGACCTGGAACTCGGGCTTGACTTGACCTGGAAATCGGGCTTGACTTGACCTGGAACTCGGGATTGACTTGACCTGGAACTCGGGCTTGACTTGACCTGGAACCCGAGCTTGACAACCTGGAACTCGGGATTGACCTGGAACTCGGGCTTGACTTGACCTGGAACTCGGGCTTGACCTGGAACTCGGGCTTGACCTGAAACTCGGGATTGACCTGGAACTCGGGCTTGACTTGACCTGGAACCCGAGCTTGACAACCTGGAACTCGGTATTGACCTGGAACTCGGGCTTGACTTGACCTGGAACTCGGGCTTGACCTTCAACTCGGGCTTGACCTGAAACTCGGGATTGACCTGGAACTCGGACTTGACCTGGAACTCAGGCTTCACCTGGAACTCGAGCTTGACCTGGAACTCGAGCTTGACTTGACCTGGAACTCGGGCTTGATGACCTGGAACTCGGGCTTGACTTGACCTGGAACTCGGTCTTGACCTGGAACTCGGGCTTGACTTGACCTGGAACTCAGGCTTGACGACCTGGAACTCGGGCTTGACTTGACCTGGAACTCGGGATTCACCTGGAACTTGGGCTTGACTTGACCTGGAACTCGGGCTTGACGATCTGGATCTCGGGCTTGACTTGACCTGGAACTCGGGATTGACCTGGAACTCGGGCTTGACTTGACCTGAAACTCGGGATTGACCTGGAATTCGGACTTGACTTGACCTGGAACTCGGGCTTGACTTGACCTGGAACTCGGGCTTGATGACCTGGAACTCGGGCTTGACCTGGAACTCGGGCTTGACTTGACCTGGAACTCGGGCTTGACTTGACCTGGAACTCGGGCTTGATGACCTGGAACTCAGGCTTGACCTGGAACTCGGGCTTGACTTGACCTGGAACTCGGGCTTGATGACCTGGAACTCAGGCTTGACTTGACCTGGAACTCGAGCTTGACCTGGAACTCCAGCTTGACCTGGAACTCAGGCTTGACCTGGAACTCGGGCTTGACTTGACCTGGAACTCGGGCTTGATGACCTGGAACTCGGGCTTGACCTGGAACTCGGGCTTGACCTGGAACCCGGGCTTGACCTGGAACTCGGGCTTGACTTGACCTGGAACTCGGGCTTGATTTGACCTGGAACTCGGGCTTGACGACCTGGAACTCGTGCTTGACTTGACCTGGAACTCGGGCTTGACTTGACCTGGAACTCGGGCTTGACTTGACCTGGAACTCGGAATTGACTTGACCTGGAACTCGGGCTTGACTTGACCTGGAACTCGGGATTGACCTGGAACTCGGGCTTGACTTGACATGGAACTCGGGCTTGACTTGACCTGGAACTCGGGATTCACCTGGAACTCGGGCTTGACTTGACCTGGAACTCGGGATTGACCTGGAACTCAGGCTTGACGACCTGGAACTCGGGCTTGACCTGAAACTCGGGATTGACCTGGAATTCGGACTTGACTTGACCTGGAACTCGGGCTTGACTTGACCTGGAACTCGTGCTTGATGACCTGGAACTCGGGCTTGACCTGGAACTCGGGCTTGATGACCTGGAACTCAGGCTTGACTTGACCTGGAACTCGGGCTTGACCTGGATCCCGGGCTTGACCTGGAACTCAGGCTTGACTTGAACTGGAACTCGGGCTTGACTTGACCTGGAACTCGGGCTTGATTTGACCTGGAACTCGGGCTTGACTTGACCTGGAACTCGGGCTTGACTTGACCTGGAACTCGGGCTTGACTTGACCTGGAACTCGGGATTGACCTGGAACTCGGGCTTGACTTGACCTGGAACTCGGGATTGACCTGGAACTCGGGCTTGACTTGACCTGGAACTCAGGCTTGACGACCTGGAACTCGGGCTTGACCTGAAACTCGGGATTGACCTTGAACTCGGACTTGACGACCTGGAAATCGGGCTTGACTTGACCTGGAACTCGGGATTGACTTGACCTGGAACTCGGGCTTGACTTGACCTGGAACCCGAGCTTGACAACCTGGAACTCGGGATTGACCTGGAACTCGGGCTTGACTTGACCTGGAACTCGGGATTGAGCTGGAACGCGGGCTTGACTTGACCTGGAACTCGGGCTTGACTTGACCTGGAACTCAGGCTTGACGACCTGGAACTCGGACTTGACCTGGAATTCAGGCTTCACCTGGAACTCGAGCTTGACCTGGAACTCGAGCTTGACTTGACCTGGAACTCGGGCTTGATGACCTGGAACTCGGGCTTGACTTCACCTGGAACTCGGTCTTGACCTGGAACTCGGGCTTGACTTGACCTGGAACTCAGGCTTGACGACCTGGAGCTCGGGCTTGACCTGGAACTCGGGCTTGACTTGACCTGGAACTCGGGCTTGACGATCTGGATCTCGGGCTTGACTTGACTTGGAACTCGGGATTGACCTGGAACTCGGGCTTGACTTGACCTGGAACTCGGGATTGACCTGGAACTCGGGCTTGACTTGACCTGGGACTCAGGCTTGACGACCTGGAACTCGTGCTTGACCTGGAACTCGGGATTGACCTGGAACTCGGGCTTGACTTGACCTGGAACTCGGGATTGACTTGACCTGGAACCCGAGCTTGACAACCTGGAACTCGGGATTGACCTGGAACTCGGGCTTGACTTGACCTGGAACTCGGGATTGACCTGGAACGCGGGCTTGACTTGACCTGGAACTCGGGCTTGACTTGACCTGGAACTCAGGCTTGACGACCTGCAACTCGGGCTTGACCTGGAACTCGGGCTTGACCTGGAACTCGGGATTGACTTGACCTGGAACTCGGGCTTGACTTGACCTGGAACCCGAGCTTGACAACCTGGAACTCGGGATTGACCTGGAACTCGGGCTTGACTTGACCTGGAACTCGGGATTGACCTGGAACGCGGGCTTGACTTGACCTGGAACTCGGGCTTGACTTGACCTGGAACTCAGGCTTGACGACCTGGAACTCGGGCTTGACCTGGAACTCGGGATTGACCTGGAACTCGGGCTTGACTTGACCTGGAACTCAGGCTTGACGACCTGGAACTCGTGCTTGACCTGGAACTCGGGATTGACCTGGAACTCGGGCTTGACTTTACCTGGAACTCGGGATTGACCTGGAACTCGGGCTTGACTTGACCTGGAACTCAGGCTGACGACCTGGAACTCGGGCTTGACCTGGAACTCGGGCTTGACCTGAAACTCGGGATTGACCTGGAACTCGGACTTGACCTGGAACTCGGGCTTGACCTGGAACTCAGGCTTGACCTGAAACTCGGGCTTGACTTAACCTGGAACTCGGGCTTGACTTGACCTGGAACTCGGGATTGACCTGGAACTCGGGCTTGACTTGACCTGGAACTCGGGATTGACCTGGAACTCGGGCTTGACTTGACCTGGAACTCGAGCTTGACCTGGAACTCCAACTTGACCTGGAACTCAGGCTTGACCTGGAACTCGGGCTTGACTTGACCTGGAACTCGGGCTTGATGACCTGGAACTTGGGCTTGACGACCTGAATCTCGGGCTTGACTTGACCTGGAACTCGGGCTTGACTTGACCTGGAACTCGGGCTTGACTTGACCTGGAACTCGGGCTTGACTTGACCTGGAAATCGGGCTTGATTTGACCTGGAACTCGGGATTGACTTGACCTGGAACTCGGGCTTGACTTGACCTGGAACTCGGGATTGACCTGGAACTCGGGCTTGACTTGACCTGGAACTCGGGATTGACCTGGAACTCGGGCTTGACTTGACCTGGAACTCGAGCTTGACCTGGAACTCCAGCTTGACCTGGAACTCAGGCTTGACCTGGAACTCGGGCTTGACTTGACCTGGAACTCGGGCTTGATGACCTGGAACTTGGGCTTGACGACCTGAAACTCGGGCTTGACTTGACCTGGAACTCGGGCTTGACTTGACCTGGAACTCGGGCTTGACTTGACCTGGAACTCGGGCTTGATGACCTGGAACTCGGGCTTGACCTGGATCTCGGGCTTGACCTGGAACCCGGGCTTGACCTGGAACTCGGGCTTAACGACCTGGAACTCGGGCTTGACGACCTGGAACTCGGGCTTGACCTGGAACTCGGGCTTGACTTGACCTGGAACTCGGGCTTGATTTGACCTGGAACTCGGGCTTGACGACCTGGAACTCGGGCTTGACTTCACCTGGAACTCGGGCTTGACTTGACCTGGAACTCGGAATTGACTTGACCTGGAACTCGGGCTTGACTTGACCTGGAACTCGGGATTGACCTGGAACTCGGGCTTGACTTGACCTGGAACTCGGGCTTGACTTGACCTGGAACTCGGGATTGACCTGGAACTCGGGCTTGACTTGACCTGGAACTCGGGATTGACCTGGAACTCAGGCTTGACGACCTGGAACTCGGGCTTGACCTGAAACTCGGGATTGACCTGGAATTCGGACTTGACTTGACCTGGAACTCGGGCTTGACTTGACCTGGAACTCGGGCTTGATGACCTGGAACTCGGACTTGACCTGGAACTCGGGCTTGACTTGACCTGGAACTCGGGCTTGATGACCTGGAACTCGGGCTTGATGACCTGGAACTCAGGCTTGACTTGACCTGGAACTCGGGCTTGACCTGGAACTCGGGCTTGACCTGGAACTCAGGCTTGACTTGACCTGGAACTCGGGCTTGACTTGACCTGGAACTCAGGATTGACCTGGAACTCGGGCTTGACTTGACCAGGAACCTGGGCTTGGCAACCTGGAACTCGGGCTTGACCTGGAACCAGGGTTAACCTGGAACTCGGGCTTGACTTGACCTGGAACTCGGGCTTGACCTGGAACTCGGGCTTGACTTGACCTGGAACCTGGGCTTGACAACCTGGAACTCGGGCTTGACCTGGAACCCGGGCTTAACCTGGAACTCGGGCTTGACTTGACCTGGAACTCGGGCTTGACTTGACCTGGAACCCGAGCTTGACAACCTGGAACTCGGACTTGACCTGGAACCCGGGCTTGACCTGGAACTCAGGTTTGACTTGACCTGGAACTCGGGCTTGACTTGATCTGGAACTCGAGCTTGACTTGATCTGGAACTCGAGCTTGACTTGATCTGGAACTCGAGCTTGACCTGGAACTCCAGCTTGACCTGGAACTCAGGTTTGACCTGGAACTCGGGCTTGACATGACCTGGAACTCGGGCTTGATGACCTGGAACTCGGGCTTGACCTGGAACTCGGGCTTGACCTGGAACCCGAGCTTGACCTGGAACTCGGGCTTGACGACCTGGAACTCGGGCTTGACGACCTGGAACTCGGGCTTGAACTGGAACTCGGGCTTGACTTGACCTGGAACTCGGGCTTGATTTGACCTGGAAATCGGGCTTGACTTGACCTGGAACTCGGGATTGACTTGACCTGGAACTCGGGCTTCATTTGACCTGGAACTCGGGCTTGACGACCTGGAGCTCGGGCTTGACTTGACCTGGAACTCGGGCTTGACTTGACCTGGAACTCGGGCTTGACTTGACCTGGAACTCGGGATTGACCTGGAACTCGGGCTTGACTTGACCTGGAACTCGGGCTTAACGACCTGGAACTCGGGCTTGACCTGGAACTCGGGCTTGACCTGAAACTCGGGATTGACCTGGAACTCGGACTTCACGACCTGGAACTCGGGCTTGACTTGACCTGGAAATCGGGCTTGACTTGACCTGGAACTCGGGATTGACATGACCTGGAACTCGGGCTTGACTTGACCTGGAACTCGGGATTGACCTGGAACTCGGGCTTGACTGGACCTGGAACTCGGGATTGACCTGGAACTCCGGCTTGACGACCTGGAACTCGGGCTTGACCTGGAACTCGGGCTTGACCTGAAACTCGGGATTGACCTGGAACTCGGACTTGACCTGGAACTCAGGCTTGACCTGGAACTCGAGCTTGACTTGACCTGGAACTCGGGCTTGATGACCTGGAACTCGGGCTTGACTTGACCTGGAACTCGGTCTTGACCTGGAACTCGGGCTTGACTTGACCTGGAACTCAGGCTTGACGACCTGGAACTCGGGCTTGACCTGGAACTCGGGCTTGACTTGACCTGGAACTCGGGCTTGACGATCTGGATCTCGGGCTTGACTTGACCTGGAACTTGGGCTTGACCTGGAACTCAGGCTTGACCTGAAACTCAAGCTTGACTTGACCTGGAACTCGGGCTTGATGACCTGGAACTCGGACTTGACCTGGAACTCTGGCTTGACTTGACCTGGAACTCGGGATTGACCTGGAACTCGGGCTTGACTTGACTTGGAACGCAGGCTTGACCTGGAACTCGGGCATGACTTGACCTGGAACTCGGGCTTGACTTGATCTGGAACTCGGGCTTGATGACCTGGAACTCAGGCTTGACCTGGAACTCGGGCTTGACTTGACCTGGAACTCGGGCTTGATGACCTGGAACTCAGGCTTGACTTGACCTGGAACTCGGGATTGACCTGGAACTCGGGCTTGACTTGACCTGGAACTCGGGCTTGACCTGAAACTCGGGATTGACCTGGAATTCGGACTTGACTTGACCTGGAACTCGGGCTTGACTTGACCTGGAACTCGGGCTTGATTTGACCTGGAACTCGGGCTTGACTTGACCTGGAACTCGGGATTGACCTGGAACTCGGGCTTGACTTGACCTGGAACTCGGGATTGACCTGGAACTCGGGCTTGACTTGACCTGGAACTCAGGCTTGACGACCTGGAACTCGGGCTTGACCTGAAACTCGGGATTGACCTGGAACTCGGACTTGACGACCTGGAACTCGGGCTTGACTTGACCTGGAACTCGGGCTTGACTTGACCTGGAACTCGGGATTGACCTGGAACTCGGGCTTGACTTGACCTGGAACTCGGGATTGACCTGGAACTCGGGCTTGACTTGACCTGGAACTCAGGCTTGACGACCTGGAACTCGGGCTTGACCTGAAACTCGGGATTGACCTGGAACTCGGACTTGACGACCTGGAACTCGGGCTTGACTTGACCTGGAAATCGGGCTTGACTTGACCTGGAACTCGGGATTGACTTGACCTGGAACTCGGGCTTGACTTGACCTGGAACCCGAGCTTGACAACCTGGAACTCGGGATTGACCTGGAACTCGGGCTTGACTTGACCTGGAACTCGGGCTTGACCTGGAACTCGGGCTTGACCTGAAACTCGGGATTGACCTGGAACTCGGGCTTGACTTGACCTGGAACCCGAGCTTGACAACCTGGAACTCGGGATTGACCTGGAACTCGGGCTTGACTTGACCTGGAACTCGGGCTTGACCTTCAACTCGGGCTTGACCTGAAACTCGGGATTGACCTGGAACTCGGACTTGACCTGGAACTCAGGCTTCACCTGGAACTCGAGCTTGACCTGGAACTCGAGCTTGACTTGACCTGGAACTCGGGCTTGATGACCTGGAACTCGGGCTTGACTTGACCTGGAACTCGGTCTTGACCTGGAACTCGGGCTTGACTTGACCTGGAACTCAGGCTTGACGACCTGGAACTCGGGCTTGACTTGACCTGGAACTCGGGATTGACCTGGAACTCGGGCTTGACTTGACCTGGAACTCGGGCTTGACGATCTGGATCTCGGGCTTGACTTGACCTGGAACTCGGGATTGACCTGGAACTTGGGCTTGACTTGACCTGAAACTCGGGATTGACCTGGAATTCGGACTTGACTTGACCTGGAACTCGGGCTTGACTTGACCTGGAACTCGGGCTTGATGACCTGGAACTCGGGCTTGACCTGGAACTCGGGCTTGACTTGACCTGGAACTCGGGCTTGACTTGACCTGGAACTCGGGCTTGATGACCTGGAACTCAGGCTTGACCTGGAACTCGGGCTTGACTTGACCTGGAACTCGGGCTTGATGACCTGGAACTCAGGCTTGACTTGACCTGGAACTCGAGCTTGACCTGGAACTCCAGCTTGACCTGGAACTCAGGCTTGACCTGGAACTCGGGCTTGACTTGACCTGGAACTCGGGCTTGATGACCTGGAACTCGGACTTGACCTGGAACTCTGGCTTGACTTGACCTGGAACTCGGGATTGACCTGGAACTCGGGCTTGACTTGACTTGGAACGCAGGCTTGACCTGGAACTCGGGCATGACTTGACCTGGAACTCGGGCTTGACTTGATCTGGAACTCGGGCTTGATGACCTGGAACTCAGGCTTGACCTGGAACTCGGGCTTGACTTGACCTGGAACTCGGGCTTGATGACCTGGAACTCAGGCTTGACTTGACCTGGAACTCGGGATTGACCTGGAACTCGGGCTTGACTTGACCTGGAACTCGGGCTTGACCTGAAACTCGGGATTGACCTGGAATTCGGACTTGACTTGACCTGGAACTCGGGCTTGACTTGACCTGGAACTCGGGCTTGATTTGACCTGGAACTCGGGCTTGACTTGACCTGGAACTCGGGCTTGACTTGACCTGGAACTCGGGCTTGACTTGACCTGGAACTCGGGATTGACCTGGAACTCGGGCTTGACTTGACCTGGAACTCGGGATTGACCTGGAACTCGGGCTTGACTTGACCTGGAACTCAGGCTTGACGACCTGGAACTCGGGCTTGACCTGAAACTCGGGATTGACCTGGAACTCGGACTTGACGACCTGGAACTCGGGCTTGACTTGACCTGGAAATCGGGCTTGACTTGACCTGGAACTCGGGATTGACTTGACCTGGAACTCGGGCTTGACTTGACCTGGAACCCGAGCTTGACAACCTGGAACTCGGGATTGACCTGGAACTCGGGCTTGACTTGACCTGGAACTCGGGCTTGACCTGGAACTCGGGCTTGAACTGAAACTCGGGATTGACCTGGAACTCGGGCTTGACTTGACCTGGAACCCGAGCTTGACAACCTGGAACTCGGGATTGACCTGGAACTCGGGCTTGACTTGACCTGGAACTCGGGCTTGACCTTCAACTCGGGCTTGACCTGAAACTCGGGATTGACCTGGAACTCGGACTTGACCTGGAACTCAGGCTTCACCTGGAACTCGAGCTTGACCTGGAACTCGAGCTTGACTTGACCTGGAACTCGGGCTTGATGACCTGGAACTCGGGCTTGACTTGACCTGGAACTCGGTCTTGACCTGGAACTCGGGCTTGACTTGACCTGGAACTCAGGCTTGACGACCTGGAACTCGGGCTTGACTTGACCTGGAACTCGGGATTGACCTGGAACTCGGGCTTGACTTGACCTGGAACTCGGGCTTGACGATCTGGATCTCGGGCTTGACTTGACCTGGAACTCGGGATTGACCTGGAACTCGGGCTTGACTTGACCTGAAACTCGGGATTGACCTGGAATTCGGACTTGACTTGACCTGGAACTCGGGCTTGACTTGACCTGGAACTCGGGCTGGATGACCTGGAACTCGGGCTTGACCTGGAACTCGGGCTTGACTTGACCTGGAACTCGGGCTTGACTTGACCTGGAACTCGGGCTTGATGACCTGGAACTCAGGCTTGACCTGGAACTCGGGCTTCACTTGACCTGGAACTCGGGCTTGATGACCTGGAACTCAGGCTTGACTTGACCTGGAACTCGAGCTTGACCTGGAACTCCAGCTTGACCTGGAACTCAGGCTTGACCTGGAACTCGGGCTTGACTTGACCTGGAACTCGGGCTTGATGACCTGGAACTCGGGCTTGACCTGGAACTCGGGCTTGACCTGGAACCCGGGCTTGACCTGGAACTCGGGCTTGACTTGACCTGGAACTCGGGCTTGATTTGACCTGGAACTCGGGCTTGACGACCTGGAACTCGTGCTTGACTTGACCTGGAACTCGGGCTTGACTTGACCTGGAACTCGGGCTTGACTTGACCTGGAACTCGGAATTGACTTGACCTGGAACTCGGGCTTGACTTGACCTGGAAATCGGGATTGACCTGGAACTCGGGCTTGACTTGACCTGGAACTCGGGCTTGACTTGACCTGGAACTCGGGATTGACCTGGAACTCGGGCTTGACTTGACCTGGAACTCGGGATTGACCTGGAACTCAGGCTTGACGACCTGGAACTCGGGCTTGACCTGAAACTCGGGATTGACCTGGAATTCGGACTTGACTTGACCTGGAACTCGGGCTTGACTTGACCTGGAACTCGTGCTTGATGACCTGGAACTCGGGCTTGACCTGGAACTCGGGCTTGATGACCTGGAACTCAGGCTTGACTTGACCTGGAACTCGGGCTTGACCTGGATCCCGGGCTTGACCTGGAACTCAGGCTTGACTTGAACTGGAACTCGGGCTTGACTTGACCTGGAACTCGGGCTTGATTTGACCTGGAACTCGGGCTTGACTTGACCTGGAACTCGGGCTTGACTTGACCTGGAACTCGGGCTTGACTTGACCTGGAACTCGGGATTGACCTGGAACTCGGGCTTGACTTGACCTGGAACTCGGGATTGACCTGGAACTCGGGCTTGACTTGACCTGGAACTCAGGCTTGACGACCTGGAACTCGGGCTTGACCTGAAACTCGGGATTGACCTTGAACTCGGACTTCACGACCTGGAACTCGGGCTTGACTTGACCTGGAAATCGGGCTTGACTTGACCTGGAACTCGGGATTGACCTGGAACTCGGGCTTGACTTGACCTGGAACTCAGGCTTGAAGACCTGGAACTCGGGCTTGACCTGAAACTCGGGATTGACCTTGAACTCGGACTTCACGACCTGGAACTCGGGCTTGACTTGACCTGGAAATCGGGCTTGACTTGACCTGGAACTCGGGATTGACTTGACCTGGAACTCGGGCTTGACTTGACCTGGAACCCGAGCTTGACAACCTGGAACTCGGGATTGACCTGGAACTCGGGCTTGACTTGACCTGGAACTCGGGATTGAGCTGGAACGCGGGCTTGACTTGACCTGGAACTCGGGCTTGACTTGACCTGGAACTCAGGCTTGACGACCTGGAACTCGGACTTGACCTGGAATTCAGGCTTCACCTGGAACTCGAGCTTGACCTGGAACTCGAGCTTGACTTGTCCTGGAACTCGGGCTTGATGACCTGGAACTCGGGCTTGACTTGACCTGGAACTCGGTCTTGACCTGGAACTCGGTCTTGACCTGGAACTCGGGCTTGACTTGACCTGGAACTCAGGCTTGACGACCTGGAACTCGGGCTTGACCTGGAACTCGGGCTTGACTTGACCTGGAACTCGGGCTTGACGATCTGGATCTCGGGCTTGACTTGACCTGGAACTCGGGATTGACCTGTAACTCGGGCTTGACTTGACCTGGAACTCGGGATTGACCTGGAACTCGGGCTTGACTTGACCTGGAACTCAGGCTTGACGACCTGGAACTCGTGCTTGACCTGGAACTCGGGATTGACCTGGAACTCGGGCTTGACTTGACCTGGAACTCGGGATTGACTTGACCTGGAACCCGAGCTTGACAACCTGGAACTCGGGATTGACCTGGAACTCGGGCTTGACTTGACCTGGAACTCGGGATTGACCTGGAACGCGGGCTTGACTTGACCTGGAACTCGGGCTTGACTTGACCTGGAACTCAGGCTTGACGACCTGCAACTCGGGCTTGACCTGGAACTCGGGCTTGACCTGAAACTCGGGATTGACTTGACCTGGAACTCAGGCTTGACGACCTGGAACTCGGGCTTGACCTGGAACTCGGGCTTGACCTGGAACTCGGGATTGACTTGACCTGGAACTCGGGCTTGACTTGACCTGGAACCCGAGCTTGACAACCTGGAACTCGGGATTGACCTGGAACTCGGGCTTGACTTGACCTGGAACTCGGGATTGACCTGGAACGCGGGCTTGACTTGACCTGGAACTCGGGCTTGACTTGACCTGGAACTCAGGCTTGACGACCTGGAACTCGGGCTTGACCTGGAACTCGGGATTGTCCTGGAACTCGGGCTTGACTTGACCTGGAACTCAGGCTTGACGACCTGGAACTCGTGCTTGACCTGGAACTCGGGATTGACCTGGAACTCGGGCTTGACTTGACCTGGAACTCGGGATTGACCTGGAACTCGGGCTTGACTTGACCTGGAACTCAGGCTGACGACCTGGAACTCGGGCTTGACCTGGAACTCGGGCTTGACCTGAAACTCGGGATTGACCTGGAACTCGGACTTGACCTGGAACTCGGGCTTGACCTGGAACTCAGGCTTGACCTGAAACTCGGGCTTGACTTAACCTGGAACTCGGGCTTGACTTGACCTGGAACTCGGGATTGACCTGGAACTCGGGCTGGACTTGACCTGGAACTCGGGATTGACCTGGAACTCGGGCTTGACTTGACCTGGAACTCAGGCTTGACCTGGAACTCGGGCTTGAATGACCTGGAACTCGGGCTTGATGACCTGGAACTTAGGCTTGACGACCTGAATCTCGGGCTTGACTTGACCTGGAACTCGGGCTTGACTTGACCTGGAACTCGGGCTTGACTTGACCTGGAACTCGGGCTTGATGACCTGGAACTCGGGCTTGACCTGGAACTCGGGCTTGACCTGAAACTCTGGATTGACCTGGAATTCGGACTTGACTTGACCTGGAACTCGGGCTTGACTTGACCTGGAACTCGGGCTTGACTTGACCTGGAAATCGGGCTTGACTTGACCTGGAACTCGGGATTGACTTGACCTGGAACTCGGGCTTGACTTGACCTGGAACTCGGGATTGACCTGGAACTCGGGCTTGACTTGACCTGGAACTCGGGATTGACCTGGAACTCGGGCTTGACTTGACCTGGAACTCGAGCTTGACCTGGAACTCCAGCTTGACCTGGAACTCAGGCTTGACCTGGAACTCGGGCTTGACTTGACCTGGAACTCGGGCTTGATGACCTGGAACTTGGGCTTGACGACCTGAAACTCGGGCTTGACTTGACCTGGAACTCGGGCTTGACTTGACCTGGAACTCGGGCTTGACTTGACCTGGAACTCGGGCTTGATGACCTGGAACTCGGGCTTGACCTGGATCTCGGGCTTGACCTGGAACCCGGGCTTGACCTGGAACTCGGGCTTAACGACCTGGAACTCGGGCTTGACGACCTGGAACTCGGGCTTGACCTGGAACTCGGGCTTGACTTGACCTGGAACTCGGGCTTGATTTGACCTGGAACTCGGGCTTGACGACCTGGAACTCGGGCTTGACTTGACCTGGAACTCGGGCTTGACTTGACCTGGAACTCGGAATTGACTTGACCTGGAACTCGGGCTTGACTTGACCTGGAACTCGGGATTGACCTGGAACTCGGGCTTGACTTGACCTGGAACTCGGGCTTGACTTGACCTGGAACTCGGGATTGACCTGGAACTCGGGCTTGACTTGACCTGGAACTCGGGATTGACCTGGAACTCAGGCTTGACGACCTGGAACTCGGGCTTGACCTGAAACTCGGGATTGACCTGGAATTCGGACTTGACTTGACCTGGAACTCGGGCTTGACTTGACCTGGAACTCGGGCTTGATGACCTGGAACTCGGACT
Source organism: Hypanus sabinus (assembly GCF_030144855.1). Classification (NCBI taxonomy): domain Eukaryota; kingdom Metazoa; phylum Chordata; class Chondrichthyes; order Myliobatiformes; family Dasyatidae; genus Hypanus; species Hypanus sabinus. The sequence continues at coordinate 49,447,850 of NC_082728.1, forward strand.
TGACCTGGAACTCGGGCTTGACTTGACCTGGAACTCGGGCTTGATGACCTGGAACTCGGGCTTGATGACCTGGAACTCAGGCTTGACTTGACCTGGAACTCGGGCTTGACCTGGAACTCGGGCTTGACCTGGAACTCAGGCTTGACTTGACCTGGAACTCGGGCTTGACTTGACCTGGAACTCAGGATTGACCTGGAACTCGGGCTTGACTTGACCAGGAACCTGGGCTTGGCAACCTGGAACTCGGGCTTGACCTGGAACCAGGGTTAACCTGGAACTCGGGCTTGACTTGACCTGGAACTCGGGCTTGACTTGACCTGGAACCTGGGCTTGACAACCTGGAACTCGGGCTTGACCTGGAACCCGGGCTTAACCTGGAACTCGGGCTTGACTTGACCTGGAACCCGAGCTTGACAACCTGGAACTCGGACTTGACCTGGAACCCGGGCTTGACCTGGAACTCAGGTTTGACTTGACCTGGAACTCGGGCTTGACTTGATCTGGAACTCGAGCTTGACTTGATCTGGAACTCGAGCTTGACTTGATCTGGAACTCGAGCTTGACCTGGAACTCCAGCTTGACCTGGAACTCAGGTTTGACCTGGAACTCGGGCTTGACTTGACCTGGAACTCGGGCTTGACCTGGAACTCGGGCTTGACCTGGAACCCGAGCTTGACCTGGAACTCGGGCTTGACGACCTGGAACTCGGGCTTGACGACCTGGAACTCGGGCTTGAACTGGAACTCGGGCTTGACTTGACCTGGAACTCGGGCTTGATTTGACCTGGAAATCGGGCTTGACTTGACCTGGAACTCGGGATTGACTTGACCTGGAACTCGGGCTTCATTTGACCTGGAACTCGGGCTTGACGACCTGGAGCTCGGGCTTGACTTGACCTGGAACTCGGGCTTGACTTGACCTGGAACTCGGGCTTGACTTGACCTGGAACTCGGGATTGACCTGGAACTCGGGCTTGACTTGACCTGGAACTCGGGCTTAACGACCTGGAACTCGGGCTTGACCTGGAACTCGGGCTTGACCTGAAACTCGGGATTGACCTGGAACTCGGACTTCACGACCTGGAACTCGGGCTTGACTTGACCTGGAAATCGGGCTTGACTTGACCTGGAACTCGGGATTGACATGACCTGGAACTCGGGCTTGACTTGACCTGGAACTCGGGATTGACCTGGAACTCGGGCTTGACTGGACCTGGAACTCGGTCTTGACCTGGAACTCGGGCTTGACTTGACCTGGAACTCAGGCTTGACGACCTGGAACTCGGGCTTGACCTGGAACTCGGGCTTGACTTGACCTGGAACTCGGGCTTGACGATCTGGATCTCGGGCTTGACTTGACCTGGAACTTGGGCTTGACCTGGAACTCAGGCTTGACCTGAAACTCAAGCTTGACTTGACCTGGAACTCGGGCTTGATGACCTGGAACTCGGACTTGACCTGGAACTCGGGCTTGACTTGACCTGGAACTCGGGCTTGACCTGGAACTCGGGCTTGACTTGACTTGGAACGCAGGCTTGACCTGGAACTCGGGCATGACTTGACCTGGAACTCGGGCTTGACTTGATCTGGAACTCGGGCTTGATGACCTGGAACTCAGGCTTGACCTGGAACTCGGGCTTGACTTGACCTGGAACTCGGGCTTGATGACATGGAACTCAGGCTTGACTTGACCTGGAACTCGGGCTTGATTTGACCTGGAAATCGGGCTTGACTTGACCTGGAACTCGGGATTGACTTGACCTGGAACTCGGGCTTGATTTGACCTGGAACTCGGGCTTAACGACCTGGAACTCGGGCTTGACGACCTGGAACTCGGGCTTGACCTGGAACTCGGGCTTGACTTGACCTGGAACTCGAGCTTGATTTGACCTGGAACTAGGGCTTGACGACCTGGAACTCGGGCTTGACTTGACCTGGAACTCGGGCTTGACTTGACCTGGAACTCGGAATTGACTTGACCTGGAACTCGGGCTTGACTTGACCTGGAACTCGGGATTGACCTGGAACTCGGGCTTGACTTGACCTGGAACTCGGGATTGACCTGGAACTCAGGCTTGACGACCTGGAACTCGGGCTTGACCTGAAACTCGGGATTGACCTGGAATTCGGACTTGACTTGACCTGGAACTCGGGCTTGACTTGACCTGGAACTCGGGCTTGATGACCTGGAACTCGGGCTTGACCTGGAACTCGGGCTTGACTTGACCTGGAACTCGGGCTTGATGACCTGGAACTCGGGCTTGATGACCTGGAACTCAGGCTTGACTTGACCTGGAACTCGGGCTTGACTTGACCTGGAACTCAGGATTGACCTGGAACTCGGGCTTGACTTGACCAGGAACCTGGGCTTGACAACCTGGAACTCGGGCTTGACCTGGAACCCGGGCTTAACCTGGAACTCGGGGTTGACTTGACCTGGAACTCGGGCTTGACTTGACCTGGAACCCGAGCTTGACAACCAGGAACTCGGACTTGACCTGGAACCCGGGCTAGACCTGGAACTCAGGTTTGACTTGACCTGGAACTCGGGCTTGACTTGATCTGGAACTCGAGCTTGACTTGATCTGGAACTCGAGCTTGACTTGATCTGGAACTCGAGCTTGACCTGGAACTCGGGCTTGACCTGGAACTCGGGCTTGACTTGACCTGGAACCTGGGCTTGACAACCTGGAACTCGGGCTTGACCTGGAACCCGGGCTTAACCTGGAACTCGGGGTTGACTTGACCTGGACCTCGGGCTTGACTTGACCTGGAACCCGAGCTTGACAACCAGGAACTCGGACTTGACCTGGAACCCGGGCTTGACCTGGAACTCAGGTTTGACTTGACCTGGAACTCGGGCTTGACTTGATCTGGAACTCGAGCTTGACTTGATCTGGAACTCGAGCTTGACCTGGAACTCCAGCTTGACCTGGAACTCAGGCTTGACCTGGAACTCGGGCTTGACTTGACCTGGAACTCGGGCTTGACGACCTGGAACTCGGGCTTGACCTGGAACTCGGGCTTGACTTGACCTGGAACTCGGGCTTGACTTGACCTGGAACTCAGGCTTGACCTGGAACTCGGGCTTGACTTGACCTGGAACTCGGGCTTGATGACCTGGAACTTGGGCTTGACGACCTGAAACTCGGGCTTGACTTGACCTGGAACTCGGGCTTGACTTGACCTGGAACTCGGGCTTGACTTGACCTGGAACTCGGGCTTGATGACCTGGAACTCGGGCTTGACCTGGATCTCGGGCTTGACCTGGAACCCGGGCTTGACCTGGAACTCGGGCTTAACGACCTGGAACTCGGGCTTGACGACCTGGAACTCGGGCTTGACCTGGAACTCGGGCTTGACTTGACCTGGAACTCGGGCTTGATTTAACCTGGAACTCGGGCTTGACGACCTGGAACTTGGGCTTGACGACCTGAAACTCGGGCTTGACTTGACCTGGAACTCGGGCTTGACTTGACCTGGAACTCGGGCTTGACTTGACCTGGAACTCGGGCTTGATGACCTGGAACTCGGGCTTGACCTGGATCTCGGGCTTGACCTGGAACCCGGGCTTGACCTGGAACTCGGGCTTAACGACCTGGAACTCGGGCTTGACGACCTGGAACTCGGGCTTGACCTGGAACTCGGGCTTGACTTGACCTGGAACTCGGGCTTGATTTAACCTGGAACTCGGGCTTGACGACCTGGAACTCGGGCTTGACTTGACCTGGAACTCGGGCTTGACTTGACCTGGAACTCGGGCTTGATGACCTGGAACTTGGGCTTGACGACCTGAAACTCGGGCTTGACTTGACCTGGAACTCGGGCTTGACTTGACCTGGAACTCGGGCTTGACTTGACCTGGAACTCGGGCTTGATGACCTGGAACTCGGGCTTGACCTGGATCTCGGGCTTGACCTGGAACCCGGGCTTGACCTGGAACTCGGGCTTAACGACCTGGAACTCGGGCTTGACGACCTGGAACTCGGGCTTGACCTGGAACTCGGGCTTGACTTGACCTGGAACTCGGGCTTGATTTAACCTGGAACTCGGGCTTGACGACCTGGAACTCGGGCTTGACTTGACCTGGAACTCGGGCTTGACTTGACCTGGAACTCGGAATTGACTTGACCTGGAACTCGGGCTTGACTTGACCTGGAACTCGGGATTGACCTGGAACTCGGGCTTGACTTGACCTGGAACTCGGGCTTGACTTGACCTGGAACTCGGGATTGACCTGGAACTCGGGCTTGACTTGACCTGGAACTCGGGATTGACCTGGAACTCAGGCTTGACGACCTGGAACTCGGGCTTGACCTGAAACTCGGGATTGACCTGGAATTCGGACTTGACTTGACCTGGAACTCGGGCTTGACTTGACCTGGAACTCGGGCTTGATGACCTGGAACTCGGACTTGACCTGGAACTCGGGCTTGACTTGACCTGGAACTCGGGCTTGATGACCTGGAACTCGGGCTTGATGACCTGGAACTCAGGCTTGACTTGACCTGGAACTCGGGCTTGACCTGGAACTCGGGCTTGACCTGGAACTCAGGCTTGACTTGACCTGGAACTCGGGCTTGACTTGACCTGGAACTCAGGATTGACCTGGAACTCGGGCTTGACTTGACCAGGAACCTGGGCTTGGCAACCTGGAACTCGGGCTTGACCTGGAACCAGGGTTAACCTGGAACTCGGGCTTGACTTGACCTGGAACTCGGGCTTGACCTGGAACTCGGGCTTGACTTGACCTGGAACCTGGGCTTGACAACCTGGAACTCGGGCTTGACCTGGAACCCGGGCTTAACCTGGAACTCGGGCTTGACTTGACCTGGAACTCGGGCTTGACTTGACCTGGAACCCGAGCTTGACAACCTGGAACTCGGACTTGACCTGGAACCCGGGCTTGACCTGGAACTCAGGTTTGACTTGACCTGGAACTCGGGCTTGACTTGATCTGGAACTCGAGCTTGACTTGATCTGGAACTCGAGCTTGACTTGATCTGGAACTCGAGCTTGACCTGGAACTCCAGCTTGACCTGGAACTCAGGTTTGACCTGGAACTCGGGCTTGACTTGACCTGGAACTCGGGCTTGATGACCTGGAACTCGGGCTTGACCTGGAACTCGGGCTTGACCTGGAACCCGAGCTTGACCTGGAACTCGGGCTTGACGACCTGGAACTCGGGCTTGACGACCTGGAACTCGGGCTTGAACTGGAACTCGGGCTTGACTTGACCTGGAACTCGGGCTTGATTTGACCTGGAAATCGGGCTTGACTTGACCTGGAACTCGGGATTGACTTGACCTGGAACTCGGGCTTCATTTGACCTGGAACTCGGGCTTGACGACCTGGAGCTCGGGCTTGACTTGACCTGGAACTCGGGCTTGACTTGACCTGGAACTCGGGCTTAACGACCTGGAACTCGGGCTTGACCTGGAACTCGGGCTTGACCTCAAACTCGGGATTGACCTGGAACTCGGACTTCACGACCTGGAACTCGGGCTTGACTTGACCTGGAAATCGGGCTTGACTTGACCTGGAACTCGGGATTGACATGACCTGGAACTCGGGCTTGACTTGACCTGGAACTCGGGATTGACCTGGAACTCGGGCTTGACTGGACCTGGAACTCGGGATTGACCTGGAACTCCGGCTTGACGACCTGGAACTCGGGCTTGACCTGGAACTCGGGCTTGACCTGAAACTCGGGATTGACCTGGAACTCGGACTTGACCTGGAACTCAGGCTTGACCTGGAACTCGAGCTTGACTTGACCTGGAACTCGGGCTTGATGACCTGGAACTCGGGCTTGACTTGACCTGGAACTCGGTCTTGACCTGGAACTCGGGCTTGACTTGACCTGGAACTCAGGCTTGACGACCTGGAACTCGGGCTTGACCTGGAACTCGGGCTTGACTTGACCTGGAACTCGGGCTTGACGATCTGGATCTCGGGCTTGACTTGACCTGGAACTTGGGCTTGACCTGGAACTCAGGCTTGACCTGAAACTCAAGCTTGACTTGACCTGGAACTCGGGCTTGATGACCTGGAACTCGGACTTGACCTGGAACTCGGGCTTGACTTGACCTGGAACTCGGGCTTGACCTGGAACTCGGGCTTGACTTGACTTGGAACGCAGGCTTGACCTGGAACTCGGGCATGACTTGACCTGGAACTCGGGCTTGACTTGATCTGGAACTCGGGCTTGATGACCTGGAACTCAGGCTTGACCTGGAACTCGGGCTTGACTTGACCTGGAACTCGGGCTTGATGACATGGAACTCAGGCTTGACTTGACCTGGAACTCGGGCTTGATTTGACCTGGAAATCGGGCTTGACTTGACCTGGAACTCGGGATTGACTTGACCTGGAACTCGGGCTTGATTTGACCTGGAACTCGGGCTTAACGACCTGGAACTCGGGCTTGACGACCTGGAACTCGGGCTTGACCTGGAACTCGGGCTTGACTTGACCTGGAACTCGAGCTTGATTTGACCTGGAACTAGGGCTTGACGACCTGGAACTCGGGCTTGACTTGACCTGGAACTCGGGCTTGACTTGACCTGGAACTCGGAATTGACTTGACCTGGAACTCGGGCTTGACTTGACCTGGAACTCGGGATTGACCTGGAACTCGGGCTTGACTTGACCTGGAACTCGGGATTGACCTGGAACTCAGGCTTGACGACCTGGAACTCGGGCTTGACCTGAAACTCGGGATTGACCTGGAATTCGGACTTGACTTGACCTGGAACTCGGGCTTGACTTGACCTGGAACTCGGGCTTGATGACCCGGAACTCGGGCTTGACCTGGAACTCGGGCTTGACTTGACCTGGAACTCGGGCTTGATGACCTGGAACTCGGGCTTGATGACCTGGAACTCAGGCTTGACTTGACCTGGAACTCGGGCTTGACTTGACCTGGAACTCAGGATTGACCTGGAACTCGGGCTTGACTTGACCAGGAACCTGGGCTTGACAACCTGGAACTCGGGCTTGACCTGGAACCCGGGCTTAACCTGGAACTCGGGGTTGACTTGACCTGGAACTCGGGCTTGACTTGACCTGGAACCCGAGCTTGACAACCAGGAACTCGGACTTGACCTGGAACCCGGGCTAGACCTGGAACTCAGGTTTGACTTGACCTGGAACTCGGGCTTGACTTGATCTGGAACTCGAGCTTGACTTGATCTGGAACTCGAGCTTGACTTGATCTGGAACTCGAGCTTGACCTGGAACTCGGGCTTGACCTGGAACTCGGGCTTGACTTGACCTGGAACCTGGGCTTGACAACCTGGAACTCGGGCTTGACCTGGAACCCGGGCTTAACCTGGAACTCGGGGTTGACTTGACCTGGACCTCGGGCTTGACTTGACCTGGAACCCGAGCTTGACAACCAGGAACTCGGACTTGACCTGGAACCCGGGCTTGACCTGGAACTCAGGTTTGACTTGACCTGGAACTCGGGCTTGACTTGATCTGGAACTCGAGCTTGACTTGATCTGGAACTCGAGCTTGACTTGATCTGGAACTCGAGCTTGACCTGGAACTCCAGCTTGACCTGGAACTCAGGCTTGACCTGGAACTCGGGCTTGACTTGACCTGGAACTCGGGCTTGACGACCTGGAACTCGGGCTTGACCTGGAACTCGGGCTTGACTTGACCTGGAACTCGGGCTTGACTTGACCTGGAACTCGGGCTTGATGACCTGGAACTCGGGCTTGACTTGACCTGGAACTCGGGATTGACCTGGAACTCGGGCTTGACTTGACCTGGAACTCGGGCTTGACCTGAAACTCGGGATTGACCTGGAATTCGGACTTGACTTGACCTGGAACTCGGGCTTGACTTGACCTGGAACTCTGGCTTGACATGACCTGGAACTCGGGCTTGACCTGGAACTCGGGCTTGACGACCTGGAACTCGGGCTTGACGACGTGGAACTCGGGCTTGAACTGGAACTCGGGCTTGACTTGACCTGGAACTCGGGCTTGATTTGACCTGGAAATCGGGCTTGACTTGACCTGGAACTCGGGATTGACTTGACCTGGAACTCGGGCTTCATTTGACCTGGAACTCGGGCTTGACGACCTGGAACTCGGGCTTGACTTGACCTGGAACTCGGGCTTGACTTGACGACCTGGAACTCGGGCTTGACTTGACCTGGAAATCGGGCTTGACTTGACCTGGAACTCGGGATTGACTTGACCTGGAACTCGGGCTTGACTTGACCTGGAACTCCGGATTGACCTGGAACTCGGGCTTCACTTGACCTGGATCTCGGGATTGACCTGGAACTCCGGCTTGACGACCTGGAACTCGGGCTTGACCTGGAACTCGGGCTTGACCTGAAACTCGGGATTGACCTGGAACTCGGACTTGACCTGGAACTCAGGCTTGACCTGGAACTCGAGCTTGACTTGACCTGGAACTCGGGCTTGATGACCTGGAACTCGGGCTTGACTTGACCTGGAACTCGGTCTTGACCCGGAACTCGGGCTTGACTTGACCTGGAACTCAGGCTTGACGACCTGGAACTCGGGCTTGACCTGGAACTCGGGCTTGACTTGACCTGGAACTCGGGCTTGACGATCTGGATCTCGGGCTTGACTTGACCTGGAACTTGGGCTTGACCTGGAACTCAGGCTTGACCTGAAACTCGAGCTTGACTTGACCTGGAACTCGGGCTTGATGACCTGGAACTCGGACTTGACCTGGAACTCGGGCTTGACTTGACCTGGAACTCGGGCTTGACTTGACCTGGAACTCGGGCTTGACCTGGAACTCGGGCTTGACTTGACTTGGAAAGCAGGCTTGACCTGGAACTCGGGCATGACTTGACCTGGATCTCGGGCTTGACTTGATCTGGAACTCGGGCTTGATGACCTGGAACTCAGGCTTGACCTGGAACTCGGGCTTGACTTGACCTGGAACTCGGGCTTGATGACCTGGAACTCAGGCTTGACTTGACCTGGAACTCGAGCTTGACCTGGAACTCCAGCTTGATCCGGAACACAGGCTTGACCTGGAACTCGGGCTTGACTTGACCTGGAACTCGGGCTTGATGACCTGGAACTCGGGCTTGACGACCTGAAACTCGGGCTTGACTTGACCTGGAACTCGGGCTTGACTTGACCTGGAACTCGGGCTTGACTTGACCTGGAACTCGGGCTTGATGACCTGGAACTCGGGCTTGACCTGGAACTCGGGCTTGACCTGGAACTCGGGCTTGACCTGGAACCCGGGCTTGACCTGGAACTCGGGCTTAACGACCTGGAACTCGGGCTTGACGACCTGGAACTCCGGCTTGACCTGGAACTCGGGCTTGACTTGACCTGGAACTCGGGCTTGATGACCTGGAACTCGGGCTTGACTTGACCTGGAACTCGGGATTGACCTGGAACTCGGGCTTGACTTGACCTGGAAATCGGGCTTGACTTGACCTGGAACTCGGGATTGACTTGACCTGGAACTCGGGCTTGATTTGACCTGGAACTCGGGCTTAACGACCTGGAACTCGGGCTTGACGACCTGGAACTCGGGCTTGACCTGGAACTCGGGCTTGACTTGACCTGGAACTCGAGCTTGATTTGACCTGGAACTAGGGCTTGACGACCTGGAACTCGGGCTTGACTTGACCTGGAACTCGGGCTTGACTTGACCTGGAACTCGGAATTGACTTGACCTGGAACTCGGGCTTGACTTGACCTGGAACTCGGGATTGACCTGGAACTCGGGCTTGACTTGACCTGGAACTCGGGATTGACCTGGAACTCAGGCTTGACGACCTGGAACTCGGGCTTGACCTGAAACTCGGGATTGACCTGGAATTCGGACTTGACTTGACCTGGAACTCGGGCTTGACTTGACCTGGAACTCGGGCTTGATGACCTGGAACTCGGGCTTGACCTGGAACTCGGGCTTGACTTGACCTGGAACTCGGGCTTGATGACCTGGAACTCGGGCTTGATGACCTGGAACTCAGGCTTGACTTGACCTGGAACTCGGGCTTGACTTGACCTGGAACTCAGGATTGACCTGGAACTAGGGCTTGACTTGACCAGGAACCTGGGCTTGACAACCTGGAACTCGGGCTTGACCTGGAACCCGGGCTTAACCTGGAACTCGGGGTTGACTTGACCTGGAACTCGGGCTTGACTTGACCTGGAACCCGAGCTTGACAACCAGGAACTCGGACTTGACCTGGAACCCGGGCTAGACCTGGAACTCAGGTTTGACTTGACCTGGAACTCGGGCTTGACTTGATCTGGAACTCGAGCTTGACTTGATCTGGAACTCGAGCTTGACTTGATCTGGAACTCGAGCTTGACCTGGAACTCGGGCTTGACCTGGAACTCGGGCTTGACTTGACCTGGAACCTGGGCTTGACAACCTGGAACTCGGGCTTGACCTGGAACCCGGGCTTAACCTGGAACTCGGGGTTGACTTGACCTGGAACTCGGGCTTGACTTGACCTGGAACCCGAGCTTGACAACCAGGAACTCGGACTTGACCTGGAACCCGGGCTTGACCTGGAACTCAGGTTTGACTTGACCTGGAACTCGGGCTTGACTTGATCTGGAACTCGAGCTTGACTTGATCTGGAACTCGAGCTTGACTTGATCTGGAACTCGAGCTTGACCTGGAACTCCAGCTTGACCTGGAACTCAGGCTTGACCTGGAACTCGGGCTTGACTTGACCTGGAACTCGGGCTTGACGACCTGGAACTCGGGCTTGACCTGGAACTCGGGCTTGACTTGACCTGGAACTCGGGCTTGACTTGACCTGGAACTCGGGCTTGATGACCTGGAACTCGGGCTTGACTTGACCTGGAACTCGGGATTGACCTGGAACTCGGGCTTGACTTGACCTGGAACTCGGGCTTGACCTGAAACTCGGGATTGACCTGGAATTCGGACTTGACTTGACCTGGAACTCGGGCTTGACTTGACCTGGAACTCTGGCTTGACATGACCTGGAACTCGGGCTTGACCTGGAACTCGGGCTTGACGACCTGGAACTCGGGCTTGACGACGTGGAACTCGGGCTTGAACTGGAACTCGGGCTTGACTTGACCTGGAACTCGGGCTTGATTTGACCTGGAAATCGGGCTTGACTTGACCTGGAACTCGGGATTGACTTGACCTGGAACTCGGGCTTCATTTGACCTGGAACTCGGGCTTGACGACCTGGAACTCGGGCTTGACTTGACCTGGAACTCGGGCTTGACTTGACGACCTGGAACTCGGGCTTGACTTGACCTGGAAATCGGGCTTGACTTGACCTGGAACTCGGGATTGACTTGACCTGGAACTCGGGCTTGACTTGACCTGGAACTCCGGATTGACCTGGAACTCGGGCTTCACTTGACCTGGATCTCGGGATTGACCTGGAACTCCGGCTTGACGACCTGGAACTCGGGCTTGACCTGAAACTCGGGATTGACCTGGAACTCGGACTTGACCTGGAACTCAGGCTTGACCTGGAACTCGAGCTTGACTTGACCTGGAACTCGGGCTTGATGACCTGGAACTCGGGCTTGACTTGACCTGGAACTCGGTCTTGACCTGGAACTCGGGCTTGACTTGACCTGGAACTCAGGCTTGACGACCTGGAACTCGGGCTTGACCTGGAACTCGGGCTTGACTTGACCTGGAACTCGGGCTTGACGATCTGGATCTCGGGCTTGACTTGACCTGGAACTTGGGCTTGACCTGGAACTCAGGCTTGACCTGAAACTCGAGCTTGACTTGACCCGGAACTCGGGCTTGATGACCTGGAACTCGGACTTGACCTGGAACTCGGGCTTGACTTGACCTGGAACTCGGGCTTGACTTGACCTGGAACTCGGGCTTGACCTGGAACTCGGGCTTGACTTGACTTGGAAAGCAGGCTTGACCTGGAACTCGGGCATGACTTGACCTGGATCTCGGGCTTGACTTGATCTGGAACTCGGGCTTGATGACCTGGAACTCAGGCTTGACCTGGAACTCGGGCTTGACTTGACCTGGAACTCGGGCTTGATGACCTGGAACTCAGGCTTGACTTGACCTGGAACTCGAGCTTGACCTGGAACTCCAGCTTGACCTGGAACACAGGCTTGACCTGGAACTCGGGCTTGACTTGACCTGGAACTCGGGCTTGATGACCTGGAACTCGGGCTTGACGACCTGAAACTCGGGCTTGACTTGACCTGGAACTCGGGCTTGACTTGACCTGGAACTCGGGCTTGACTTGACCTGGAACTCGGGCTTGATGACCTGGAACTCGGGCTTGACCTGGAACTCGGGCTTGACCTGGAACTCGGGCTTGACCTGGAACCCGGGCTTGACCTGGAACTCGGGCTTAACGACCTGGAACTCGGGCTTGACGACCTGGAACTCCGGCTTGACCTGGAACTCGGGCTTGACTTGACCTGGAACTCGGGCTTGATGACCTGGAACTCGGGCTTGACTTGACCTGGAACTCGGGATTGACCTGGAACTCGGGCTTGACTTGACCTGGAACTCGGGCTTGACCTGAAACTCGGGATTGACCTGGAATTCGGACTTGACTTGACCTGGAACTCGGGCTTGACTTGACCTGGAACTCGGGCTTGACTTGACCTGGAACTCGGGCTTGACCTGGAACTCGGGCTTGACTTGTCCTGGAACTCGGGCTTGACTTGACCTGGAACTCGGGCTTGATGACCTGGAACTCAGGCTTGACCTGGAACTCGGGCTTGACTTGACCTGGAACTCGGGCTTGATGACCTGGAACTCAGGCTTGACTTGACCTGGAACTCGAGCTTGACCTGGAACTCCAGCTTGATCTGGAACTCAGGCTTGACCTGGAACTCGGGCTTGACTTGACCTGGAACTCGGGCTTGATGACCTGGAACTCGGGCTTGACCTGGAACCCGGGCTTGACCTGGAACTCGGGCTTGACTTGACCTGGAACTCGGGCTTGATTTGACCTGGAACTCGGGCTTGACGACCTGGAACTCGTGCTTGACTTGACCTGGAACTCGGGCTTGACTTGACCTGGAACTCGGGCTTGACTTGACCTGGAACTCGGAATTGACTTGACCTGGAACTCGGGCTTGACTTGACCTTGAACTCGGGATTGACCTGGAACTCGGGCTTGACTTGACCTGGAACTCGGGCTTGACTTGACCTGGAACTCGGGATTGACCTGGAACTCGGGCTTGACTTGACCTGGAACTCGGGATTGACCTTGAACTCAGGCTTGACGACCTGGAACTCGGGCTTGACCTGAAACTCGGGATTGACCTGGAATTCGGACTTGACTTGACCTGGAACTCGGGCTTGACTTGACCTGGAACTCGGGCTTGATGACCTGGAACTCGGGCTTGACCTGGAACTCGGGCTTGATGACCTGGAACTCAGGCTTGACTTGACCTGGAACTCGGGCTTGACCTAGAACCCGGGCTTGACCTGGAACTCAGGCTTGACTTGAACTGGAACTCGGGCTTGACTTGACCTGGAACTCGGGCTTCATTTGACCTGGAACTCGGGCTTGACTTGACCTGGAACTCGGGCTTGACTTGACCTGGAGCTCGGGCCTGACTTGACCTGGAACTCGGGATTGACCTGGAACTCGGGCTTGACTTGACCTGGAACTCGGGATTGACCTGGAACTCGGGCTTGACTTGACCTGGAACTCGGGATTGACTTGACCTGGAACTCGGGCTTGACTTGACCTGCAACTCCGGCTTGACGACCTGGAACTCGGGCTTGACCTGGAACTCGGGCTTGACCTGAAACTCGGGATTGACCTGGAACTCGGACTTAACCTGGAACTCAGGCTTGACCTGGAACTCGAGCTTGACTTGATCTGGAACTCGGGCTTGATGACCTGGAACTCGGGCTTGGCTTGACCTGGAACTCGGTCTTGACCTGGAACTCGGGCTTGACTTGACCTGGAACTCGGGCTTGACTTGACCTGGAACTCAGGCTTGACGACCTGGAACTCGGGCTTGACCTGGAACTCGGGCTTGACTTGACCTGGAACTCGGGCTTGACTTGACGACCTGGAACTCGGGCTTGACTTGACCTGGAAATCGGGCTTGACTTGACCTGGAACTCGGTATTGACTTGACCTGGAACTCGGGCTTGACTTGACCTGGAACTCCGGATTGACCTGGAACTCGGGCTTCACTTGACCTGGATCTCGGGATTGACCTGGAACTCCGGCTTGACCTGGAACTCGGACTTGACCTGGAACTCAGGCTTGACCTGGAACTCGAGCTTGACTTGACCTGGAACTCGGGCTTGATGACCTGGAACTCGGGCTTGACTTGACCTGGAACTCGGTCTTGACCTGGAACTCGGGCTTGACTTGACCTGGAACTCAGGCTTGACGACCTGGAACTCGGGCTTGACCTGGAACTCGGGCTTGACTTGACCTGGAACTCGGGCTTGACGATCTGGATCTCGGGCTTGACTTGACCTGGAACTTGGGCTTGACCTGGAACTCAGGCTTGACCTGAAACTCGAGCTTGACTTGACCTGGAACTCGGGCTTGATGACCTGGAACTCGGACTTGACCTGGAACTCGGGCTTGACTTGACCTGGAACTCGGGCTTGACTTGACCTGGAACTCGGGCTTGACCTGGAACTCGGGCTTGACTTGACTTGGAAAGCAGGCTTGACCTGGAACTCGGGCATGACTTGACCTGGATCTCGGGCTTGACTTGATCTGGAACTCGGGCTTGATGACCTGAAACTCAGGCTTGACCTGGAACTCGGGCTTGACTTGACCTGGAACTCGGGCTTGATGACCTGGAACTCAGGCTTGACTTGACCTGGAACTCGAGGTTGACCTGGAACTCCAGCTTGACCTGGAACACAGGCTTCACCTGGAACTCGGGCTTGACTTGACCTGGAACTCGGGCTTGATGACCTGGAACTCGGGCTTGACGACCTGAAACTCGGGCTTGACTTGACCTGGAACTCGGGCTTGACTTGACCTGGAACTCGGGCTTGACTTGATCTGGAACTCGGGCTTGATGACCTGGAACTCAGGCTTGACCTGGAACTCCGGCTTGACTTGACCTGGAACTCGGGCTTGATGACCTGGAACTCAGGCTTGACTTGACCTGGAACTCGAGCTTGACCTGGAACTCCAGCTTGACCTGGAACACAGGCTTGACCTGGAACTCGGGCTTGACTTGACCTGGAACTCGGGCTTGATGACCTGGAACTCGAGCTTGACGACCTGAAACTCGGGCTTGACTTGACCTGGAACTCGGGCTTGACTTGACCTGGAACTCGGGCTTGATGACCTGGAACTCGGGCTTGACCTGGAACTCGGGCTTGTCCTGGAACTCGGGCTTGACCTGGAACCCGGGCTTGACCTGGAACTCGGGCTTAACGACCTGGAACTCGGGCTTGACGACCTGGAACTCGGGCTTGACCTGGAACTCGGGCTTGACTTGACCTGGAACTCGGGCTTGACTTGACCTGGAACTCGGGCTTGATGACCTGGAACTCGGGCTTGACTTGACCTGGAACTCGGGATTGACCTGGAACTCGGGCTTGACTTGACCTGGAACTCGGGCTTGACCTGAAACTCGGGATTGACCTGGAATTCGGACTTGACTTGACCTGGAACTCGGGCTTGACTTGACCTGGAACTCGGGCTTGACTTGACCTGGAACTCGGGCTTGACCTGGAACTCGGGCTTGACTTGACCTGGAACTCGGGCTTGACTTGACCTGGAACTCGGGCTTGATGACCTGGAACTCAGGCTTGACCTGGAACTCGGGCTTGACTTGACCTGGAACTCGGGCTTGATGACCTGGAACTCAGGCTTGACTTGACCTGGAACTCGAGCTTGACCTGGAACTCCAGCTTGACCTGGAACTCAGGCTTGACCTGGAACTCGGGCTTGACTTGACCTGGAACTCGGGCTTGATGACCTGGAACTCGGGCTTGACCTGGAACTCGGGCTTGACCTGGAACTCGGGCTTGACCTGGAACCCGGGCTTGACCTGGAACTCGGGCTTAACGACCTGGAACTCGGGCTTGACGACCTGGAACTCGGGCTTGACCTGGAACTCGGGCTTGACTTGACCTGGAACTCGGGCTTGACTTGACCTGGAACTCGGGCTTGATGACCTGGAACTCGGGCTTGACTTGACCTGGAACTCGGGATTGACCTGGAACTCGGGCTTGACTTGACCTGGAACTCGGGCTTGACCTGAAACTCGGGATTGACCTGGAATTCGGACTTGACTTGACCTGGAACTCGGGCTTGACTTGACCTGGAACTCGGGCTTGACTTGACCTGGAACTCGGGCTTGACCTGGAACTCGGGCTTGACTTGGCCTGGAACTCGGGCTTGACTTGACCTGGAACTCGGGCTTGATGACCTGGAACTCAGGCTTGACCTGGAACTCGGGCTTGACTTGACCTGGAACTCGGGCTTGATGACCTGGAACTCAGGCTTGACTTGACCTGGAACTCGGGCTTGATGACCTGGAACTCGGGCTTGACCTGGAACTCGGGCTTGACCTGGAACCCGGGCTTGACCTGGAACTCGGGCTTGACTTGACCTGGAACTCGGGCTTGATGACCTGGAACTCAGGCTTGACTTGACCTGGAACTCGAGCTTGACCTGGAACTCCAGCTTGACCTGGAACACAGGCTTGACCTGGAACTCGGGCTTGATGACCTGGAACTCGGGCTTGACCTGGAACTCGGGCTTGACCTGGAACTCGGGCTTGACCTGGAACCCGGGCTTGACCTGGAACTCGGGCTTAACGACCTGGAACTCGGGCTTGACGACCTGGAACTCGGGCTTGACCTGGAACTCGGGCTTGACTTGACCTGGAACTCGGGCTTGACTTGACCTGGAACTCGGGCTTGATGACCTGGAACTCGGGCTTGACTTGACCTGGAACTCGGGATTGACCTGGAACTCGGGCTTGACTTGACCTGGAACTCGGGCTTGACCTGAAACTCGGGATTGACCTGGAATTCGGACTTGACTTGACCTGGAACTCGGGCTTGACTTGACCTGGAACTCGGGCTTGACTTGACCTGGAACTCGGGCTTGACCTGGAACTCGGGCTTGACTTGACCTGGAACTCGGGCTTGACTTGACCTGGAACTCGGGCTTGATGACCTGGAACTCAGGCTTGACCTGGAACTCGGGCTTGACTTGACCTGGAACTCGGGCTTGATGACCTGGAACTCGGGCTTGACTTGACCTGGAACTCGGGCTTGATGACCTGGAACTCCAGCTTGACCTGGAACTCGGGCTTGACCTGGAACCCGGGCTTGACCTGGAACTCGGGCTTGACTTGACCTGGAACTCGGGCTTGATTTGACCTGGAACTCGGGCTTGACGACCTGGAACTCGTGCTTGACTTGACCTGGAACTCGGGCTTGACTTGACCTGGAACTCGGGCTTGACTTGACCTGGAACTCGGAATTGACTTGACCTGGAACTCGGGCTTGACTTGACCTTGAACTCGGGATTGACCTGGAACTCGGGCTTGACTTGACCTGGAACTCGGGCTTGACGTGACCTGGAACTCGGGATTGACCTGGAACTCGGGCTTGACTTGACCTGGAACTCGGGATTGACCTGGAACTCAGGCTTGACGACCTGGAACTCGGGCTTGACCTGAAACTCGGGATTGACCTGGAATTCGGACTTGACTTGACCTGGAACTCCGGCTTGACTTGACCTGGAACTCGGGCTTGATGACCT
The DNA here is from genome assembly GCF_030144855.1 of Hypanus sabinus. Lineage (NCBI taxonomy): Eukaryota > Metazoa > Chordata > Chondrichthyes > Myliobatiformes > Dasyatidae > Hypanus > Hypanus sabinus. The sequence goes on from NC_082728.1 coordinate 49,465,574, forward strand.
GGAACTCGGGCTTCACCTGGAACTCGGGCTTGATGACCTGGAACTCAGGCTTGACTTGACCTGGAACTCGGGCTTGACCTAGAACCCGGGCTTGACCTGGAACTCAGGCTTGACTTGAACTGGAACTCGGGCTTGACTTGACCTGGAACTCGGGCTTCATTTGACCTGGAACTCGGGCTTGACTTGACCTGGAACTCGGGCTTGACTTGACCTGGAACTCGGGCCTGACTTGACCTGGAACTCGGGATTGACCTGGAACTCGGGCTTGACTTGACCTGGAACTCGGGATTGACCTGGAACTCGGGCTTGACTTGACCTGGAACTCGGGATTGACTTGACCTGGAACTCGGGCTTGACTTGACCTGGAACTCCGGCTTGACGACCTGGAACTCGGGCTTGACCTGGACATCGGGCTTGACCTGAAACTCGGGATTGACCTGGAACTCGGACTTAACCTGGAACTCAGGCTTGACCTGGAACTCGAGCTTGACTTGACCTGGAACTCGGGCTTGACTTGACCTGGAACTCGGGCTTGATGACCTGGAACTCGGGCTTGACCTGGAACTCGGGCTTGACCTGGAACTCGGGCTTGACCTGGAACCCGGGCTTGACCTGGAACTCGGGCTTAACGACCTGGAACTCGGGCTTGACGACCTGGAACTCGGGCTTGACCTGGAACTCGGGCTTGACTTGACCTGGAACTCGGGCTTGACTTGACCTGGAACTCGGGCTTGATGACTTGGAACTCGGGCTTGACTTGACCTGGAACTCGGGTTTGACCTGGAACTCGGGCTTGACTTGACCTGGAACTCGGGCTTGACCTGAAACTCGGGATTGACCTGGAATTCGGACTTGACTTGACCTGGAACTCGGGCTTGACTTGACCTGGAACTCGGGCTTGACTTGACCTGGAACTCGGGCTTGACCTGGAACTCGGGCTTGACTTGACCTGGAACTCGGGCTTGACTTGACCTGGAACTCGGGCTTGATGACCTGGAACTCAGGCTTGACCTGGAACTCGGGCTTGACTTGACCTGGAACTCGGGCTTGATGACCTGGAACTCAGGCTTGACTTGACCTGGAACTCGAGCTTGACCTGGAACTCCAGCTTGACCTGGAACTCAGGCTTGACCTGGAACTCGGGCTTGACTTGACCTGGAACTCGGGCTTGATGACCTGGAACTCGGGCTTGACCTGGAACTCGGGCTTGACCTGGAACCCGGGCTTGACCTGGAACTCGGGCTTGACTTGACCTGGAACTCGGGCTTGATTTGACCTGGAACTCGGGCTTGACGACCTGGAACTCGTGCTTGACTTGACCTGGAACTCGGGCTTGACTTGACCTGGAACTCGGGCTTGACTTGACCTGGAACTCGGAATTGACTTGACCTGGAACTCGGGCTTGACTTGACCTTGAACTCGGGATTGACCTGGAACTCGGGCTTGACTTGACCTGGAACTCGGGCTTGACTTGACCTGGAACTCGGGCTTGATGACCTGGAACTCGGGCTTGACCTGGAACTCGGGCTTGATGACCTGGAACTCAGGCTTGACTTGACCTGGAACTCGGGCTTGACCTAGAACCCGGGCTTGACCTGGAACTCAGGCTTGACTTGAACTGGAACTCGGGCTTGACTTTTCCTGGAACTCGGGCTTCATTTGACCTGGAACTCGTGCTTGACTTGACCTGGAACTCGGGCTTGACTTGACCTGGAACTCGGGCCTGACTTGACCTGGAACTCGGGATTGACCTGGAACTCGGGCTTGACTTGACCTGGAACTCGGGATTGACCTGGAACTCGGGCTTGACTTGACCTGGAACTCGGGATTGACTTGACCTGGAACTCGGGCTTGACTTGACCTGGAACTCCGGCTTGACGACCTGGAACTCGGGCTTGACCTGGAACTCGGGCTTGACCTGAAACTCGGGATTGACCTGGAACTCGGACTTAACCTGGAACTCAGGCTTGACCTGGAACTCGAGCTTGACTTGTCCTGGAACTCGGGCTTGATGACCTGGAACTCGGGCTTGACTTGACCTGGAACTCGGTCTTGACCTGGAACTCGGGCTTGACTTGACCTGGAACTCAGGCTTGACGACCTGGAACTCGGGCTTGACCTGGAACTCGGGCTTGACTTGACCTGGAACTCGGGCTTGACTTGACCTGGAACTCGGGCTTGATGACCTGGAACTCAGGCTTGACCTGGAACTCGGGCCTGACTTGACCTGGAACTCGGGCTTGATGACCTGGAACTCAGGCTTGACTTGACCTGGAACTCGAGCTTGACCTGGAACTCCAGCTTGACCTGGAACTCAGGCTTGACCTGGAACTCGGGCTTGACTTGACCTGGAACTCGGGCTTGATGACCTGGAACTCGGGCTTGACCTGGAACTCGGGCTTGACCTGGAACCCGGGCTTGACCTGGAACTCGGGCTTGACTTGACCTGGAACTCGGGCTTGATTTGACCTGGAACTCGGGCTTGACGACCTGGAACTCGTGCTTGACTTGACCTGGAACTCGGGCTTGACTTGACCTGGAACTCGGGCTTGACTTGACCTGGAACTCGGAATTGACTTGACCTGGAACTCGGGCTTGACTTGACCTTGAACTCGGGATTGACCTGGAACTCGGGCTTGACTTGACCTGGAACTCGGGCTTGACTTGACCTGGAACTCGGGATTGACCTGGAACTCGGGCTTGACTTGACCTGGAACTCGGGATTGACCTGGAACTCAGGCTTGACGACCTGGAACTCGGGCTTGACCTGAAACTCGGGATTGACCTGGAATTCGGACTTGACTTGACCTGGAACTCGGGCTTGACTTGACCTGGAACTCGGGCTTGATGACCTGGAACTCGGGCTTGACCTGGAACTCGGGCTTGATGACCTGGAACTCAGGCTTGACTTGACCTGGAACTCGGGCTTGACCTAGAACCCGGGCTTGACCTGGAACTCAGGCTTGACTTGAACTGGAACTCGGGCTTGACTTTTCCTGGAACTCGGGCTTCATTTGACCTGGAACTCGTGCTTGACTTGACCTGGAACTCGGGCTTGACTTGACCTGGAACTCGGGCCTGACTTGACCTGGAACTCGGGATTGACCTGGAACTCGGGCTTGACTTGACCTGGAACTCGGGATTGACCTGGAACTCGGGCTTGACTTGACCTGGAACTCGGGATTGACTTGACCTGGAACTCGGGCTTGACTTGACCTGGAACTCCGGCTTGACGACCTGGAACTCGGGCTTGACCTGGAACTCGGGCTTGACCTGAAACTCGGGATTGACCTGGAACTCGGACTTAACCTGGAACTCAGGCTTGACCTGGAACTCGAGCTTGACTTGACCTGGAACTCGGGCTTGATGACCTGGAACTCGGGCTTGACTTGACCTGGAACTCGGTCTTGACCTGGAACTCGGGCTTGACTTGACCTGGAACTCAGGCTTGACGACCTGGAACTCGGGCTTGACCTGGAACTCGGGCTTGACTTGACCTGGAACTCGGGCTTGACGATCTGGATCTCGGGCTTGACTTGACCTGGAACTTGGGCTTGAGCTGGAACTCAGGCTGGACCTGAAACTCGAGCTTGCCTTGACCTGGAACTCGGGCTTGATGACCTGGAACTCGGACTTGAACTGGAACTCGGGCTAGACTTTACCTGGAACTCGGGCTTGACCTGGAACTCGGGCTTGACTTGACTTGGAACGCAGGCTTGACCTGGAACTCGGGCATGACTTGACTTGGAACTCGGGCTTGACTTGATCTGGAACTCGGGCTTGATGACCTGGAACTCAGGCTTGACCTGGAACTCGGGCTTGACTTGACCTGGAACTCGGGCTTGATGACCTGGAACTCAGGCTTGACTTGACCTGGAACTCGGGCTTGACTTGACCTGGAACTCCATCTTGACCTGGAACTCAGGCTTGACCTGGAACTCGGGCTTGACTTGACCTGGAACTCGGGCTTGATGACCTGGAACTCGGGCTTGACGACCTGAAACTCGGGCTTGACTTGACCTGGAACTCGGGCTTGACTTGACCTGGAACTCGGGCTTGACTTGACCTGGAACTCGGGCATGATGACCTGGAACTCGGGCTTGACCTGGAACTCGGGCTTGACCTGGAACCCGGGCTTGACCTGGAACTCGGGCTTAACGACCTGGAACTCGGGCTTGACGACCTGGAACTCCGGCTTGACCTGGAACTCGGGCTTGACTTGACCTGGAACTCGGGCTTGACTTGACCTGGAACTCGAGCTTGATGACCTGGAACTCGGGCTTGACTTGACCTGGAACTCGGGATTGACCTGGAACTCGGGCTTGACTTGACCTGGAACTCGGGATTGACCTGGAACTCGGGCTTGACTTGACCTGAAACTCGGGATTGACCTGGAATTCGGACTTGACTTGACCTGGAACTCGGGCTTGACTTGACCTGGAACTCGGGCTTGATGACCTGGAACTCGGGCTTGACCTGGAACTCGGGCTTGACTTGACCTGGAACTCGGACTTGACTTGACCTGGAACTCGGGCTTGATGACCTGGAACTCAGGCTTGACCTGGAACTCGGGCTTGACTTGACCTGGAACTCGGGCTTGATGACCTGGAACTCGAGCTTGACCTGGAACTCAGGCTTGACCTGGAACTCGGGCTTGACTTGACCTGGAACTCGGGCTTGATGACCTGGAACTCGGGCTTGACCTGGAACTCGGGCTTGACCTGGAACCCGGGCTTGACCTGGAACTCGGGATTGACTTGACCTGGAACTCGGGCTTGATTTGACCTGGAACTCGGGCTTGACGACCTGGAACTCGTGCTTGACTTGACCTGGAACTCGGGCTTGACTTGACCTGGAACTCGGGCTTTACTTGACCTGGAACTCGGAATTGACTTGACCTGGAACTCGGGCCTGACTTGACCTGGAACTCGGGATTGACCTGGAACTCGGGCTTGACTTGACCTGGAACTCGGGATTGACCTGGAACTCGGGCTTGACTTGACCTGGAACTCGGGATTGACCTGGAACTCAGGCTTGACGACCTGGAACTCGGGCTTGACCTGAAACTCGGGATTGACCTGGAATTCGGACTTGACTTGACCTGGAACTCGGGCTTGACTTGACCTGGAACTCGGGCTTGATGACCTGGAACTCGGGCTTGACCTGGAACTCGGGCTTGATGACCTGGAACTCAGGCTTGACTTGACCTGGAACTCGGGCTTGACCTGGAACCCGGGCTTGACCTGGAACTCAGGCTTGACTTGAACTGGAACTCGGGCTTGACTTGACCTGGAACTCGGGCTTGATTTGACCTGGAACTCGGGCTTGACTTGACCTGGAACTCGGGCTTGACTTGACCTGGAACTCGGGCTTGATGACCTGGAACTCGGGCTTGACTTGACCTGGAACTCGGGATTGACCTGGAACTCGGGCTTGACTTGACCTGGAACTCGGGATTGACCTGGAACTCGGGCTTGACTTGACCTGGAACTCAGGCTTGACGACCTGGAACTCGGGCTTGACCTGAAACTCGGGATTGACCTGGAACTCGGACTTGACGACCTGGAACTCGGGCTTGACTTGACCTGGAAATCGGGCTTGACTTGACCTGGAACTCGGGATTGACTTGACCTGGAACTCGGGCTTGACTTGACCTGGAACCCGAGCTTGACAACCTGAAACTCGGGATTGACCTGGAACTCGGGCTTGACTTGACCTGGAACTCGGGCTTGACCTGGAACTCGGGCTTGACCTGAAACTCGGGATTGACCTGGAACTCGGGCTTGACTTGACCTGGAACCCGAGCTTGACAACCTGGAACTCGGGATTGACCTGGAACTCGGGCTTGACTTGACCTGGAACTCGGGCTTGACCTGGAACTCGGGCTTGACCTGAAACTTGGGATTGACCTGGAACTCGGACTTGACCTGGAACTCAGGCTTCACCTGGAACTCGAGCTTGACCTGGAACTCGAGCTTGACTTGACCTGGAACTCGGGCTTGATGACCTGGAACTCGGGCTTGACTTGACCTGGAACTCGGGCTTGACTTGACCTGGAACTCGGGCTTGATGACCTGGAACTCGGGCTTGACTTGACCTGGAACTCGGGATTGACCTGGAACTCGGGCTTGACTTGACCTGGAACTCGGGATTGACCTGGAACTCGGGCTTGACTTGACCTGAAACTCGGGATTGACCTGGAATTCGGACTTGACTTGACCTGGAACTCGGGCTTGACTTGACCTGGAACTCGGGATTGATGACCTGGAACTCGGGCTTGACCTGGAACTCGTGCTTGACTTGACCTGGAACTCGGACTTGACTTGACCTGGAACTCGGGCTTGATGACCTTGAACTCGGGCTTGACCTGGAACTCGGGCTTGACCTGGAACCCGGGCTTGACCTGGAACTCGGGATTGACTTGACCTGGAACTCGGGCTTGATTTGACCTGGAACTCGGGCTTGACGACCTGGAACTCGTGCTTGACTTGACCTGGAACTCGGGCTTGACTTGACCTGGAACTCGGGCTTTACTTGACCTGGAACTCGGAATTGACTTGACCTGGAACTCGGGCTTGACTTGACCTGGAACTCGGGATTGACCTGGAACTCGGGCTTGACTTGACCTGGAACTCGGGATTGACCTGGAACTCGGGCTTGACTTGACCTGGAACTCGGGATTGACCTGGAACTCAGGCTTGACGACCTGGAACTCGGGCTTGACCTGAAACTCGGGATTGACCTGGAATTCGGACTTGACTTGACCTGGAACTCGGGCATGACTTGACCTGGAACTCGGGCTTGATGACCTGGAACTCGGGCTTGACCTGGAACTCGGGCTTGATGACCTGGAACTCAGGCTTGACTTGACCTGGAACTCTGGCTTGACCTGGAACCCGGGCTTGACCTGGAACTCAGGCTTGACTTGAACTGGAACTCGGGCTTGACTTGACCTGGAACTCGGGCTTGATTTGACCTGGAACTCGGGCTTGACTTGACCTGGAACTCGGGCTTGACTTGACCTGGAACTCGGGCTTGACTTGACCTGGAACTCGGGATTGACCTGGAACTCGGGCTTGACTTGACCTGGAACTCGGGATTGACCTGGAACTCGGGCTTGACTTGACCTGGAACTCAGGCTTGACGACCTGGAACTCGGGCTTGACCTGAAACTCGGGATTGACCTGGAACTCGGACTTGACGACCTGGAACTCGGGCTTGACTTGACCTGGAAATCGGGCTTGACTTGACCTGGAACTCGGGATTGACTTGACCTGGAACTCGGGCTTGACTTGACCTGGAACCCGTGCTTGACAACCTGGAACTCGGGATTGACCTGGAACTCGGGCTTGACTTGACCTGGAACTCGGGCTTGACCTGGAACTCGGGCTTGACCTGAAACTCGGGATTGACCTGGAACTCGGGCTTGACTTGACCTGGAACCCGAGCTTGACAACCTGGAACTCGGGATTGACCTGGAACTCGGGCATGACTTGACCTGGAACTCGGGCTTGACCTGGAACTCGGGCTTGACCTGAAACTCGGGATTGACCTGGAACTCGGACTTGACCTGGAACTCAGGCTTCACCTGGAACTCGAGCTTGACCTGGAACTCGAGCTTGACTTGACCTGGAACTCGGGCTTGATGACCTGGAACTCGGGCTTGACTTGACCTGGAACTCGGTCTTGACCTGGAACTCGGGCTTGACTTGACCTGGAACTCAGGCTTGACGACCTGGAACTCGGGCTTGACTTGACCTGGAACTCGGGATTGACCTGGAACTCGGGCTTGACTTGACCTGGAACTCGGGCTTGACGATCTGGATCTCGGGCTTGACTTGACCTGGAACTCGGGATTGACCTGGAACTCGGGCTTGACTTGACCTGAAACTCGGGATTGACCTGGAATTCGGACTTGACTTGACCTGGAACTCGGGCTTGACTTGACCTGGAACTCGGGCTTGATGACCTGGAACTCGGGCTTGACCTGGAACTCGGGCTTGACTTGACCTGGAACTCGGGCTTAATGACCTGGAACTCAGGCTTGACCTGGAACTCGGGCTTGACTTGACCTGGAACTCGGGCTTGATGACCTGGAACTCAGGCTTGACTTGACCTGGAACTCGAGCTTGACCTGGAACTCCAGCTTGACCTGGAACTCAGGCTTGACCTGGACCTCGGGCTTGACTTGACCTGGAACTCGGGCTTGATGACCTGGAACTCGGGCTTGACCTGGAACTCGGGCTTGACCTGGAACCCGGGCTTGACCTGGAACTCGGGCTTGACTTGACCTGGAACTCGGTCTTGACCTGGAACTCGGGCTTGACTTGACCTGGAACTCAGGCTTGACGACCTGGAACTCGGGCTTGACCTGGAACTCGGGCTTGACTTGACCTGGAACTCGGGCTTGACGATCTGGATCTCGGGCTTGACTTGACCTGGAACTTGGGCTTGAGCTGGAACTCAGGCTGGACCTGAAACTCGAGCTTGCCTTGACCTGGAACTCGGGCTTGATGACCTGGAACTCGGACTTGACCTGGAACTCGGGCTAGACTTGACCTGGAACTCGGGCTTGACCTGGAACTCGGGCTTGACTTGACTTGGAACGCAGGCTTGACCTGGAACTCGGGCATGACTTGACTTGGAACTCGGGCTTGACTTGATCTGGAACTCGGGCTTGATGACCTGGAACTCAGGCTTGACCTGGAACTCGGGCTTGACTTGACCTGGAACTCGGGCTTGATGACCTGGAACTCAGGCTTGACTTGACCTGGAACTCGAGCTTGACCTGGAACTCCATCTTGACCTGGAACTCAGGCTTGACCTGGAACTCGGGCTTGACTTGACCTGGAACTCGGGCTTGATGACCTGGAACTCGGGCTTGACGACCTGAAACTCGGGCTTGACTTGACCTGGAACTCGGGCTTGACTTGACCTGGAACTCGGGCTTGACTTGACCTGGAACTCGGGCTTGATGACCTGGAACTCGGGCTTGACCTGGAACTCGGGCTTGACCTGGAACCCGGGCTTGACCTGGAACTCGGGCTTAACGACCTGGAACTCGGGCTTGACGACCTGGAACTCCGGCTTGACCTGGAACTCGGGCTTGACTTGACCTGGAACTCGGGCTTGACTTGACCTGGAACTCGGGCTTGATGACCTGGAACTCGGGCTTGACTTGACCTGGAACTCGGGATTGACCTGGAACTCGGGCTTGACTTGACCTGGAACTCGGGATTGACCTGGAACTCGGGCTTGACTTGACCTGAAACTCGGGATTGACCTGGAATTCGGACTTGACTTGACCTGGAACTCGGGCTTGACTTGACCTGGAACTCGGGCTTGATGACCTGGAACTCGGGCTTGACCTGGAACTCGGGCTTGACTTGACCTGGAACTCGGACTTGACTTGACCTGGAACTCGGGCTTGATGACCTGGAACTCAGGCTTGACCTGGAACTCGGGCTTGACTTGACCTGGAACTCGGGCTTGATGACCTGGAACTCGAGCTTGACCTGGAACTCAGGCTTGACCTGGAACTCGGGCTTGACTTGACCTGGAACTCGGGCTTGATGACCTGGAACTCGGGCTTGACCTGGAACTCGGGCTTGACCTGGAACCCGGGCTTGACCTGGAACTCGGGATTGACTTGACCTGGAACTCGGGCTTGACTTGACCTGGAACTCGGGCTTGACTTGACCTGGAACTCGGGCTTGATGACCTGGAACTCGGGCTTGACTTGACCTGGAACTCGGGATTGACCTGGAACTCGGGCTTGACTTGACCTGGAACTCGGGATTGACCTGGAACTCGGGCTTGACTTGACCTGGAACTCAGGCTTGACGACCTGGAACTCGGGCTTGACCTGAAACTCGGGATTGACCTGGAACTCGGACTTGACGACCTGGAACTCGGGCTTGACTTGACCTGGAAATCGGGCTTGACTTGACCTGGAACTCGGGATTGACTTGACCTGGAACTCGGGCTTGACTTGACCTGGAACCCGAGCTTGACAACCTGAAACTCGGGATTGACCTGGAACTCGGGCTTGACTTGACCTGGAACTCGGGCTTGACCTGGAACTCGGGCTTGACCTGAAACTCGGGATTGACCTGGAACTCGGGCTTGACTTGACCTGGAACCCGAGCTTGACAACCTGGAACTCGGGATTGACCTGGAACTCGGGCTTGACTTGACCTGGAACTCGGGCTTGACCTGGAACTCGGGCTTGACCTGAAACTCGGGATTGACCTGGAACTCGGACTTGACCTGGAACTCAGGCTTCACCTGGAACTCGAGCTTGACCTGGAACTCGAGCTTGACTTGACCTGGAACTCGGGCTTGATGACCTGGAACTCGGGC